>NC_044390.1:43325286-44626120 GCF_006542625.1 Nomascus leucogenys | reverse complement strand
GGGTGAAATGCAAGAGGTTTTATAGATGAGCTAGAGGAGGCCGTGTCTGATTTACATAAGGCACGATCGGTTGGACCAGTTGTGTCATTTGCATAAGGTATGAAGAAGCTGACCACCCCACCCTACTCTTTTATTATGTAGATGAATTCTCTACCTTGCCAGCACCATGTTGCCTGGTTCTTTTTTTTTTTTTTTTTTGTTTTTTGATGGAGTCTTGCTCTGTACCCAGGCTGGAGTGCAGTGGTGAGATCTCAGCTCACCGCAACCTCCATCTCCCAGGTTCAAGCAATTCTCCTGCATCAGCCTTCCAAGTAGCTGGGATTACAGGTGTACGCCATCATGCCCAGCTAATTTTTATGTATTTTTAGTAGAGACACGCTTTCACCATGTTGACCAGCTGGTCTCAAACTTCTGACCTCAAGTGATCCGCCCACCTGGACCTCCCAAAGTGCTGGGATTACAGGCGTGAGCCACCGTGCCCGGCCAACTGTGGTTCTTTACTGTACATGTGGTGACACAGAAAAGGGAAGATGGAGCCTTCATGTTGAACATACCTGGCTTCCAGGTAGCCCTTTTCCATTGGCACAGTTACCAGCATTTACCCGTGCAAGCTCCTAGCTTGCTCATTTATGTTTGCAGCTTGATTTTTCAGGCTGCTCTTTGTTGGTTTGGGGGCTGCTTTTTGTTGAAAGGGAACCCTTGCAGAGGACTCCTTTACTCTCACTATCTGCATAACTAATTTCTTTCCAGCTCCTGTTATCAATTTGATTCCATGTCATTTATTGCCATGTCCCTGTAGTACCCACAAGCATTTCTCAGGCTACCCGTGGTAGGCATCCCACACTCCAGGGCTGACTGGGCCTCACTGCTGAGCCTAAATGAAGCCCTGGGGTGCACCAGCCTCTGCCACGCTGGGGCTCCACTGTCTCCCTCTGCACTGTCCCATACCTCCAGCCCTACTGTCAGAGGCATGTGAACCACAGCAACTCCATCTTGAATAGGGGCTGGGTAAAATGAGGCTGAGACCTACTGGGCTGCATTCCCAGATGGTTAAGGCATTTTAAGTCACAGGATGAGATAGGAGGTCGGCACAAAATACAGATCATAAAGACTTTGCTGATAAAACAGGTTGCAGTAAAGAAGCCAGCCAAAAGCCACCAAAACCAAGATGGCCATGAGAGTGACCTCTGGTCATCCTCACTGTTACACTCCCACCAGCGCCATCACAGTTTACAAATGCCATGGCAACGTCAGGAAGTTACCCTCTATGGTCTAAAAAAGGGAGGCATGAATAATCCACCCCTTGTTTAGCATATCATCAAGAAACAACCATAAAAATGGGCAATCAGCAGCCATCAGGGCTGCACTGCCTATGGAGTAGCCATTCTTTTATTCCTTTACTTTCCTAATAAACTTGCTTTCACTTTATAGACTCACCCTGAATTCTTTCTCATGCGAAATCCAAGAACCCTTTCTTGGGTTCTGGATCAGGACTCTTTTCCTGTAACATTACCACCCTCGGGCTCCAGGTATGGGACAGTGCAGAGGGGGACAATGAGAAGCCCAGAGACTGAAGGGGGCGCTGACTCCACAGGTCACTCTTGGACCTTAAAGAGTATCTTCTCCCACCCTAGGGAAGGAACACAGGTGAGGGAAGCAGTGAGCTCTGCTCTCTCTAGCCTGGTAAAGGTGTGAGATGTGAGTTTCTGGGATGCTGGGCAGGAGGAACTGGGGTGAATGATTTGCAGTCATGTTTGCCAGTTGCAGAACCAGGAAAAATGATCCTTTCCTTCCTCGAGCACTATCAGGTTACCTGCACCAGCTCCATTAGCGCTGGAGGCATCCATATGAAATTATGGGGCTTATGATGGCTTTGTCTGGGAAACTGTTCATTTCTGACCGGAAGTTCTATTACACATGAATTTAATTCTAAGCAGTGTTACCAACAGCCCCAAATGATTTACATTTTAAGCAATCTTCTTTCATTATCTCATACCTTGTCAGGGAGCAAAAGATGGATTTTTATGGGCTTCTATAATGAGAAATGATGAATGCCCCTAAATGGGTGCCTGTCTCTACTCCAGCCATTCTGACAAGGGGTCCCATTCCTCAGTTCTGCTTCAGTGGGCATATTTGAGAGCTGAGATCAAAGAAAGGGCATGGAAAAGAACATTACAAACTTTTCTTGAGTTGGATCTAAATAGGGTAAACATTTCCAGTGAGGGCATTGAACACCATTTGGTACCTAACATTGTCTTTCATCCAGAAAGAGAGAGGATAGAGAGAGAGAGAAGGAGAAAGTTTGTCCACTTATAAAGCCAAAGGCTGCAGCAAAAGCTTGAAAATGTATGAGAAGGCTCAGGCGCAGTGGTTCACACCTGTAATCCCAGCACTTTGGAAGGCCTAGGCGGGTGGATTACCTGAGGTCAGGAGATCGAGACCAGCCTGGCCAACACGGTGGAACCCCGTCTGTACTAAAAATACACAAAATTAGCCAGGTGTGGTGGCAGGTGCCTGTAATCCCAGCTAGTCGGGAGGCTGAGGCAGGAGAGTCGCGGGAGACGGAGGCTGCAGTGAGCCAAGATCACACCACTGCACTTCAACCCCGGGCGGCAGAGCAAGACTCCATCTCAAAAAAAAAAAAAAAAAAGAAGAAAAGAAAAGAAAATGTATGAGAAGCAATTTGAGTTTAATCTTTCAGGGTCAGGGAGAGAGAAGGCACTGCCCTCCAGACAGATGCAAATCTGGAATGTTGCCTCCCATAGTGATGCTGTAACGAGGCACCTCAAAGGTAGGAGCAGATGAGGCACGCCAGCCCTCCTGCCTGCTTTACCTCTGCCTTTGGGATCATTCTTTCCAGGGGTCACCTGGACAACCAGCTCAGAAACACCATGAGGGTAAGGTTGTTGGATGAACTGTTACAAGGACACTTTTCTGGAAACCTCTGTTCACGCACCAGAATCAGATGGGACACTCCTCAAGAGACAGATTCTCTTCTCCAGTTCCCTGCAGTGAAGTTCTTCCCCTCCTCCCATCAAAAGAAGGGGCGTCTGTTTGAGGATCATGGCCTGAGTGAGCCCTTGCCATTGAATGGTTGGCTGAGAGGCTGAGTCACTGGGAGGAAAACGTGGAGTGAGTTGTGTCTGAGACCTCCCCAGAGAGAGGGGCCACTTTAGACTCCATCCAAATCATAGCCCAAGTTCCCAGCCCAAAAGCTAAGAAAGTAAACAAGATGCAAGAAATTCAGGTGCTCTGATTTTCAAATTGTAGAAAATATGCAAAAACAGCCTCAGAAAAAAATCATCTTTGCAGCATCAGAAACCCTGCCTTCCTCTAGGATTCTGTGGCTTGGGCGGCCTCAGAGGCACTACCCAAAAATAACCAACCGCAAGTCGAGGAACCAGAAAGCAAATTGAGCTGCAGAACGTGAATGGCCTCCACTCGGAGAAGGGGGGGTCATGTCCTTGAAGCAGGGCCCACGGTTACCCTGAGCCCCCTAGAACACTCCTCCCTCCCCCTACAGTTCATGGTATCTTTAGAATCAAGGCTACAAACTGCTTGAATAGCGAGTAATTCAATTAACTCTATAGTCTGTGATGAAAAAAAGGGCCATTTTGCTAGCTCTAGTGGAGCACTAGTTTAACCCTGGTGCTCAGGAAATTCCCAGGCCAGACAGCATATTAAACCAGCTCTTCAACTTAAGAACAATTACTGTCATTTATCAGCCTGAATAGCAATAATGCACAAATCGACACCTTTCAGGAGGCAAAAAGCTAGCGAGGTGTAATGATATGCAAAGCCACAGCACTCTACATTTTGAACTGTCTCCATCCCATCAATACATCTCCTACTACCTACAATTTATCAATACAAATGTGGTACCCAATGAAGGCAAGACCAAGAAGATAAATATGAAGAGGGTGAGGGGAAAAAAGGCTCAGGAATGTTTGAATTTTAAAATGATGAAGTACAGATCACATTCTTAAAGCATTTTACATGCAATGACCCGATCACATCAAGTTCTCTCCTGAAAGAAGAAACAGAATAAGGGGATTTTTCTACCCCAAGGTTGCAGGCAGATGCAGCTCTTCTCTTCCATTTCCCAGATCATGTCTTTACGTGGAAGTGTGTGATTCTTTAGGTCTCTGATAAAAGTAAATAAAGATACTGCTAATCATAGTGATGAATTTTCTTAGAGCCTTTTTCCTAATTACTTTCACATCTATCCTTTTTTATTTTAATTTAATTTAATTTTTTTCTTTTGAAATGGAGTCACCCTGTCACCCAGGCTGGAGTGCAGTGGCGCAATCTTGGCTCACTGCAACCTCTGCCTCCCAGGTTCAAGCGATTCCCCTGCCTCAGCCTCCCAAGTAGCTGGGACTACAGGCACAGACCACCACACATGGCTAATTTTTGTATTTTTTAGTAGAGACAGGGTTTCGCCATGTTGGCCAGGCTGGTCTTGAACTCCTGGCTACAAGTGATCCGCCTGCTTCAGCTTCCCAAAGTGCTAGGATTACAGGCATGTTATTTTAATTTTATAATATCTTCAAGAGGTAAGATAAATATTATGATACCCATTTTGAAAGAAGGGGAAACTGAGGCATGCTGTGATTGGGACACTCTCTACGTCAGTCAGACACTGGCAGAGCAAGGGCTAGAAACTGCGTCCAGACTCCCAGCCTGTCCCTCCAAAGTCACAGCACATCCAGGGCAAAACAAAGACTTCCCAGAATCGCTCATGAGGATGTGCAGGAACTTCAGTACATGTGGCACAGGTGGGAGTAGGAGCCGCGAGGCGGGGCAGAGCAGAGACAAACAATTCCACATTTCAGACCGGGCGTGGTGGCTCACGCCTGTCATCCCAAGCCTTTGGGAGGCCAAGGAGGGCAGACCACTTGAGGTCAGGAGTTCAAGACCAACCTGGCCAACATGGCAAAACCCCATCTGTAGTAAAAATACAAAAATTAGCCAGGAGTGGTGGTACAGCACCTGGAGTCCCAGCTACTCAGGAGGCTAAGGCAGGAGAGTCGCCTGAACCTGGGAGGTGGAGGTTGCAGTGGGCTGAGTTCATGCCACTAAACTCCAGCCTGGGCCACAGAGCGAGACTCCATCTCAAAAAAATAAAACAAAACAAAACAAAATTTCACATTTCAAGAACAGATGAATAGAATTACAAGTCTGCAGCTCACACAGACTGAGCCCCTACTGTGCGCCAGGCGCTGAAGGAGGCAAAGACAATGCCTGCCCAGACCCAGGCCCTGCTTGTGGTCCTCCCCTCCCACATACCCGCCCTCCCCAACACACACTGACATTTTTCTTAGCAGCATCATTTAGCTGGATAGAATACATTTACTTTCTGTGGAGGGAAGCCAAGGAGGGTGGTACCTAAGACAGGAAACATTCCTACAAAAGCAACAGGGACGGGGGCGGTCCCACGGAAGCTCTTAATGCAGGTCAGGCAAACAGGGACCTCCTTGTTGAAACTCTGCACTCACTAAACGCTAGTGCCTCAAGGAGCCCAGAGGGTTGTTTACCACAGCAGTCATTTTTATCCTTCACCTTCCAACCATTTCACAGACCCATCCAGGCCCTCTCAGCCATTTCATCACAGACGCTCATCATCTCAGTCCAGGAATTTTGTTTTTGTTTTTGTTTTTGCTTTGTTTTGTTTGAGACGGAGACTCGCTCTGTTGCACAGGCTGGAGTGCAGTGGCGCGCGATCTCATCATACTGCAGCCTCCGCCTCCTGGGTTCAAGCGATTCTCCTGCTTCAGGATTCCCTTGCTTCAGCCTCCCAAGTAGCTGGGATTACAGGCATGCGCCACCACACCTGGCTAATTTTGTATTTTTAGTAAAGACCAGGTTTCACCATGTTGGCCAGGCTGGTCTTGCACTCCTGACCTCAGGTGATCCACCCGCCTCGGCCTCCCAAAGTTCTGGGATTACAGGGGTGAGCCACTGCACCCTGCCCTCAGCCCAGGAATTTTGAAATGGCCTCCAACTCTAGCATGCAAACTCATGCCCTCTCTCTAAGCAGTATTTTCAACCTATTTGAAAAGGAAAATAGTGATTGGTGGTAAAATGTAAAGGATTTGTTTGCTTCTATGTTTCTTTGGAAGATTAGTTGTTTTTTTTTAAAAAAAAAAAATCCACTTATCTTTATTTCTTAAGGTAATACCTACCTAATTTTTCTTTTTCTCTTTTTTTTTAGAGAGAGGCTTTAGTGCAGTGGCATGATCATAGCTCACTGTAGCCTCAAACTCCAGGACTCCAGCGAACCTCTCACCTCAGCCTTCTCAGTAGCTGGGACTACATGTGCATGCCACCATGCCTGGCTAATTTTTCTTACAGACATAAGGCCTCACTATGTTGCCCAGGCTGGTCTCAAACTCCTACACTCAAGCGATCCTCCCACCTTGGCCTCCCAAATTGTTGAGAATACAGGCATGAGCCACTGCACCTGGCCCCTACCTAATTTTAAATCATATACAACACACACACACACACACACAAATGAAACGATCATATCTTCTAAAAGCACTGAGATCATCATTTGACAAATGACATCTCATGTCTTAATTTTTCAATGGGTAAAGGAAAGCCCTAAACAAAATTCTTATTTTCTGACATCAAATAAGAATGTGGGTGCATTTCCCTCCCTTTAAGTAATTGCACCTTGCTCTTACTATTAAATGAGAATACCCTCTCTTCTTTTCTAAAATTTGGCTGCTGTACAATAAATACATAAATCAAAGAGACATAGGATCCAGACGCCAATTGGCAGACGGCACTATGAAATAAGCACCAGGACACAGGCATGCGGAAGTGTTACAACCTGTTCCAATCTGCTCCCTGTTCCCCCTTAAAACAAAAGAGGAAGAGAGTCCAAACCCTCCTACACACACACATACACACACACACACACACACACATGCACACACACACAGAGCAAAGTTTAGGAGGTTTAAATAGAGCCTAAGCTGCTGAGAAGAAGAGCCACCCAACTGCTTAGGACCTGGGTTTCCCACTCTTGACGCTGAGCTGCAATATTTGCCACATCTTGCCAAGCGAAGATGGTGTGAACCTGTCATGCAACTGCTGAGAAGTTTGGAAAAGCCTGGGGTTTTGCCAGTATTGTTATCATCCTCGTCGTCATTGCCATCAGGCCAGAGAAATTTTCCAAGCCCTTGAGCTTGGGGTCTTTCTCAACAGTCATGGGAGGGTGGCCGTTAGAATTACCTCTATCATTCATGTGATGAAATCCATTCAGAGATACAGGGGAGGCAGAGAATAGGCGGGTGTAGCAATTAGGACACTTTTGGTTGCGAGCAACAGAAAGTCCAGCCTGAAAAGGGTTGAGGCAAAAGAGAAGATATGGGCTTGTGTACATGAAAGTTCCAAAGAGTAAACTGGCTTTGGGCAGGAATCAGTTAGAAACCTACCATTCCCAACCTCTCCTACTCTACTTCCTGGGGTAACCCTCTTCCCCAACATAACACTTGGACCAGCAGAAAATGAGTTCAAACCAAAGCTCTTGGGTCATGTGTTCATGCCCAAGCCAATCACTGCAGCCAGAGGGATGGAATGCATTGACTGGCTTAAACTAGGTCATATGCCCCTCTCTGCAGCATGAGGGTAAGATCTTCACCAAAGCATGTGGGCAGAGAGAAGTAATGTGTGAGCCCCAGGCGGCAAAACCAGGAGGAGTGGGTGTTGGGAGGTCAAATGCAACAAACGCCCACTTCAAGACGCCATCTTCGGTCAGACCAAAAATCTCCAATTCCATTGACCAAGATATCATACCCAGAGTTCACTCACAATTTGAGTAGAAAATATAGCCACTTACTTGTGCTGAATGACCTATACCTTCTACACCTAGGCTGAATATGGCCCCTGCATCACCAAAATCTGATGGATTCACATAAAGGACTCCTGAAGATGAGTTTTGCACTCACCAGTGTCCGGGATTTTAATAGCTGCCATTCTTGAGTTATAAAGCTCAGGCCAGAAGATTAAACAGTCCCTGGTCAAGAATTAAAGAAATGAGGTGAACTGCAGGACCAGTCACTTGCACTTTATATATTTTTTTAAGTTTAATTAAGATTACAGGTCAGATTAAGTAATTGCTTTCTATAAAAGATAGATAAACACAGAGACAGTTGCACCAAGATTGTTTAAAGAAACCACTTAGTTTCAACTTCAAGATGTTCTTTTTTCATCCATTACACTGTATTTGTTGAAATATAACATACCTATGGGCAAGTGCACAAGTTGTAAGTGTACACCTCAATTCTTATCCCAACATAAACACATTCAAGTAACTGCTATTGAGGTCAAGAAATGGAACATTACTGGTGCCCCAGGAACTCCTTTGGGACCCCCTCCCAATCAGTATCCTCCCCTTTCCACCCAAAGATAACTACTGTCCTGACTTCTAACAATGTAGATGAATTTTACCTATTTTTGGAACTTATATAAATGGAGTTACACAGCGTGTATTCTTATGCCTGGATTCCTTCTTTCAAAAGAAAGTCACCCAAGTTGTTACATACAGTACAGCTCATTCATTTTTCTTACTGTTTAATAATTCATTATGTGGAGATTCTGAAATCTGAATATGCAATCTATTTGGGATTATCATTTGGACTATTGTTGTGAATGTTCTTATGCATATGCAGACATTTCTGTTTCTGTTTCTATGCAGGAGGGGAACTAATGCAGGTTCACCTTTGGTAAATAAAGGCAAATAGTCTTCTGACATCTATACACCAATTTATGCCCCTAGCAGCAGTAAGACCTTCCTGGACACCGTTGTCCACTAGTTACTACTGCCTTGATCAGTTCATCTCTGTTCCTAACTATGACCACACTAAAAGAGGCTATGTGTAGAGCTCGGGAAGCAGCCAGAGCTGAGTTTAAATCCTGGCTTTGCCACTTACTAGCTGTGAGTGTTTATTCGGAGAATTTCACTTAGCCTCAGATTCCTGATCTGTAAAGGGCTTGTAATCATCATGTTCTTGCAAGAATCAAATTGGATTTTATAAGCCAAAGCGCTTTGCAAACTGTTAAACTGTATTCCCATGTTAGGAATTAGAAGGAAACTGTGGGTCCCTGAGGCCAATATTACAGTCTCCAAGTGTTAAGATAGAATTCTCCCCACAGCATTAGAAAAGTAGACCATAGCAAGTTAGAAAGACCTGGGTTACTAGATGACCTTCGAGGAGTCACTCAATCTCTTTGATCCTCAGTTTTTCTATCTGTGAAATTAGGGCAGCGAGGCTTCCCTGAGAGGATTGTGAAGATAAAAAGAGATAATATATCAGAAAAGAGGGAGAGGGAGAGAAAGGTTGAGAGAAAAAGAGAGAGAAAGAGAATCTAAGTGTTGATTCGAGTACCTACAAGTGCTCAAATAACGATGGTCATTATTAGTAAAAGTCTAGAAAATATGGGAGAAAATCTGGTTCCCTGAATCCTTTTCATTGATACTCTCATCTTTCATGATGAAGGTGGGTTACATGAAAAATTATCAATTGATAAAATTTGGCTTTTCTCTCTCAAGATCCTTTTGTTTTGTTTGTTTTCTGCCTGTTTCACCCATTTAAAGACTCACCATACCCAGGCTTTCTTAAGATCCACCTCCTTAAGAAAAGCTTGCTATCAGGCCTGGCGTGGTGGCGCATGCCTGTAGTCTCAGCACTTTGGGAAGCCAAGGTATGCAGCTCGCTTGAACTCAGGAATTTGAGACCAGCCCGAGCAACATGGTGAAACCCTCACTCTACAAATATTAAAAAAAAAAAATAGCTAGGCACAGTGGTGCATGTCTGCAGTCCCAGCTACTCAGGAGGCAGAGGTGGGAGGATCATTTTAGCTCAGGAAGTCAAGGCTACAGTGAGCCATGATCTGCCCTCAAGCCTGGGCAACAGAGTAAGATCCTGTCTCAAAAAAAAAAGAGAGAGAAAAAAAGCTTGTTCTCAGGAAAATGTGTCAGCATTCAATAAGACAGTCCCAGAATATCAGAGCTAGAAGGTACCTGAGGGCATACAACCCATTCAGTTCATTGTACAGATAGTGAAGCTGGGGCCAGAAATCTAAAGTAACACCACTGGTTAGTGGCAGAGCCAGAGCTAGGTCCTGACAACCAGCCCAGGGCTCATTCTTTAGTAGCTTAATACCAGTGTTAATCTGTATCTCCAGTGCAAATAAAAGAATTGGTTCTTTCTTAAAGACCTTTCAAGCATTGGAGGAAGAGTTCAATCACATGTAATTGACCCCTAAATTAAACAGGCTCTGCTAAAATTTAACGCACAGATACAGACAAAAACCATCAGTGTTTATATTTTAAATAACATCTTTCTTTTAAACAATTGGAGAACTGCTTCTAGCCATGACAGAATAACTGATATAAGACTTGCCTTCCTGCCAAAAATAACTATAAAACTAGACAAATATATGAGGTAACTGTTTTCAGACATTGAACAACAGACAGTGCACGACTGTAATTTTGAGAAAAGGCATACGCATGAGGTGAGCCCCATTGTTTATCTAGCTTTCTGGCTGGAGGCACCTTTCTGTCAAGGCACAAAGATGGGAAGTCCAAATGGAGCAATAGTTGCACTGAGCTGAGGAGGTGGAGATTGGAGTCCTACCTTGTTGAAGTGGCTGGATTTTATGAAGCAGAATAACAGAGAATAGTGATCTTCACAAAGAACATGGGGCCTTGGCTGTGGGCACAGAAGTGCATGCAGAGTGAGATTCCAGGAAGCCTAGCAGATGTCTCCTGCTATGCAGCTATGAATGGTATGGTGATACCAGAGGTCATGCACTGCTAAAAAGCACTGAAATTTTGGCTAAGCCAAGGTAAAGAAAGTCCACTGAATGCCCCAAGCCTCCACTCAAAAAGGCCATACCTTGGGGTTAAGGACCCTTGCCCTAAGTGAAGACAATACCATAAGACTCAGTTCAAAATTAAAATAGATCTGAACAACAAATTAAGCCAACCCTAACAGAACAGAAGGGATCTACCAATAATGTTACTAACAGAACAAGCATTAAAACTCTTTAAAGAAAAATATGACATAATTTGGAATCTCCACAGTGCATTATTCACAATGTCCACTATGCAATCAGAAATTACTAGACATGAAAAGGAGCATCAAAATATGATCCATAATTTTTTTTTTTTTTGAGATGGAGTCTCGCTCTGTCACCCAGGCTGGAGTGCAGTGGTGTGATCTCCACTCACTGCAAGCTCCATCTCCCAGGTTCACGCCATTCTCCTGCCTCAGCCTCCTGAGTAGTTGGGACTACAGGTGCCAGCCACCACACCTAGCTAATTTTTTTTTGTATTTTTTTTAGTAGACACAGGGTTTCACCATGTTAGCCAGGATGGTCTTGATCTCCTGATCTCGTGATCCGCTCGCCTCGGCCCCCACAAAGTGCTGAGATTACAGGTGTGAGCCACTGCACCCGGCCTATGAGCCATAATTTTTTAAAAGCATTCAATAGAAAATGACCCCAAGAATACCCTCATGTTGAAATTAGTAGGAAAAGTCTTTCAAACAGCTACATAAATATGTGTTCAAGGACTTAAAAGATAACCATAATGAGTGAAGAACACAGATATAAAAAAAAATTTTTTTAAGAACCAAATGGAAATTCTGAAGCTGAACAGCACAATGCCTAAAATGAAAGCTCTGCATAAACTTAATATAAAATTAGAGACTACAAATGAAAGTTAATGAACTTAAAGACAAATCAAACCAGAGAACACAGAGAAAAATATGGGGGGGTGGGGAATAAACAGAGGCTCAGAGACTTGTGGGGAAAATACAAGCAGTCAAATAGATATGTAATTGGAGTCCCAGAAGGAAAGGAAAGAAAGAAGATAGGAAAATATGTGAAGGACTAACAATTACATTTACATAAATTTTGTGGTAAGTATGAGTTTATAGAGCCAAGAGGTCAATAAATCCCAAATGACACAAACACCAAGAGGACTACACCTAGATCACGTCAATGTCAAACTGCTGAAAATCAAAGTGAAAGGAATGTCTGGGCATGTGATTACACCTGTAATCCCAGCACTTTGGGAAGCTGAGGCAGGTGAATCACTTAAGCCCAGAAGTTTGAGACGAACCTGAGCAACATGTGAAATCTCATCTCTACAATATATGTATACATTAGCTGGGTGTGGTGACACATGCCTATAGTCCCAGCTACTTTGGAGGCTGAGGTGGGAGGATCGCTTGAGCCTAGGAGGTTGAGGCTGCAGTGAGCCATGATTGTGACACTGCACTCCAGCCTGGGCATTGGAGTGAGATTCTATCTCAAAAAATAAAAATAAAGAAACAATCTTAAAAGCAGCCAATTAATAAAGGCTCGTAGCTTACAGAAGAACAGTGATATTAATGACAGCTGACTTACCAGATTGGAATTTAGATCTATAAGAAGGAATGAACAACTGTAGAATGGTAAATATGTGGGTAAATATACAAGAATACTTTTCCTCTCTTAATTTTTTAGTAAAACAACTGTCTCATCAAAATTAGTAACACAGTGTCATGGGGTTTATTAAATATTACTAAAAATATGACATTTTTAGTCATAAATGCACAAAGGATGATTCAGTAAATGAACCAAAGCACAAAGGATGGTTCAGTAAATGAATTTTTCTGTTGTAAGGGTCTTATGTTTTATGTGAAGTGGTACAATATTAGCTCAAAATAGACCATGATGAGTTAAAAATACACATCATAATTCCCAGAGCAACCACCTAAAAAAAAAAGTTACAAAGAGGTAGAGCTCTTTGTAATAAAATATATAAAAAGATGGATTAAAATGAAACCAAAGTACAATAATGCAAAAGTATTCAGAAAAGGAAGAACAGATAAATGCAAATCAGATGGAATAACTAGAAAATAAATTGCAATATGGTAGACTTGTAGATTATCAATCACTAAATTAAATACAATGGACTAAACTCTCCAGTCAAAAAGCACAGATTGCCATATGGGTTTCAGAAAGCTATATCCAACTATATGCTGTCTACAAGAGACATTTTAAGTGAAAATAAATAGGTTAAATGTAAAAGGATGAAAAAAAGACAATAAGCAAAAAAAAGCTAGTTTGACTATATTAATGTCAGACAGACTTCAGAACACAGAATATAAACACAGATAAAGAAGGACTTTTATAGCAATAATGATTTCATAGTGAAAAAGAGACAATTTATCAGGAAAACATAACAACTCAAAATATGTTACAAACATATGTAACAATAATATATATATAGCTATATATTATTATATATAGATCTATAACAATATATAGTTATATATGTTGATATATATATCATATATATCAACATGATATATATAACATATATATATCAACATGATATATATAACACATATATATCAACATGATATATATAACATATATATATCAACATGATATATATAACATATATATATCAACATGATATATATAACATATATATATCAACATATTTAACAATAAATAACAAAGCTTCAAAATACATGAAGCAAGACCAAACAAAACTAAGGGGAAAATAGACTAATCCACAATTATTACTGGAGATTTTAACACCTGTCTCTTGGTAATTGCTAGAACAATTAGACAATAATAATAAATATATAGAATATTTGAAGAACATTATCAATGAATGTGACCTAATTGACATTTTTAGAACACCGTACCCAACAATTGTAAAGTGCATGTTGTTTTTAAGTGCACCTCGAAGATTTACCAAGAAAAATCATATTTTAGGTCAAATTGAAATCTCAATAAATTTCAAAATATTGAAATTTTAAAGAGTAAAATTTCACCACAATCAAAAAGCTGCAAATATGTATAAATTCACAACATGCTTCGAAATAATGCATGGGTTAAAGAAGTTACAAAAAAACCTTGCAAAATATTTAAACTAAATGATAATATGTTCTTACACAGCATATGAAAGTTTGTGGGATGCTGCTAAAGCAGTAATTAGAGCGAATGTATAGCTTTTAATGGGTTATGTTAGAAAAGAAGGAAGTTTTAAAATCAACAATTAATGTTTCCATCTTAAGCTGGAGAAAGCAAATTAAGTTTAACCTAATGTAAGTACAAGGAAGACAGTAATAAAGATAAATATCAATGAAGTCAAAAGATAGACAAATAATTGAGAAAATTAGCAAAACCACAAGTGTCTTTGAAAAAAATTAACAAAGTTGATGAATACCAAGAAAAACTAAGAAAAAAGACAGTAAACACAAATTTTCAATATCAGAAATGAAAAGGAGGACATCACTACAGATTCTACACACACTAAAAAGATAACAAGGCAAGATTATGAACAACTTAATTCCCATATATTTGACAGTGTATATGAAATGAACAGATGTATTGAAGATTTTGATTCATCAAAAGGGATATTAGAAGAAATAGAAAATCTGGAAAAGTCTTAATTCCATTAAAGAAGTTGAATTTGTAATCAAAAGCAAACTTGAGGACTAATGGTTTTGCTGGCGAATTCTATTGGATATTTAAGAAAAGAATAATCCCAATCTTACATAAACTCTCTCAGAAAATAGAGGATGAGAGAACATTCCTTCACAAGTTTTATAAGGATAGGAGAATACTGATTCCAAACCTTACAAAGAAATTACAAGGAAAATTACCAGCCAATATTCCTTATGAACACAGCCACAAAAATTGTCACAATATATTAGAAATAAAATTCTGTAACATAAAAAGAGAATAATACATCATGACCAATTAGAGCTTTTCACAGAATTTCAGGTTTTTTCAACAGTCATATATAAATCAGTGTAATGCACAATATTAACAGAAAAAGGGAAAGAAAAAATAATCTGACTAAATACAAAAAAAAAGAACTATCGAGATTCAACGTCCATTTGTAGAAGAAATAAATTTTAACTAGAAAAACAAAGGAACCTCATCAATCTGATAAAGGACTTCTGATAAATCTACAACCAACATTATGCTTAAGGGTAAAATATTAAATATGTTCCCCTAAAGATTGGAAACAAGGCAAGGAAGTTCTCTCCTACCATGTCTATTCAACATTGTCCTGGAGATACCAGCCAGTGCATTAAGAAAGAAAAAAGCCAAGATCAAAAAAGAAGAAGTAAAATTGTATTCATCTACAGATAGTATAGTGGTTTATACAGAAGGCCATAAGGAATCTACAGAAAAATTGCCAGAACATCAGTAAATTTAGCAAGGTTGCAAGGTAATTCAGTATACAAAAATAAATAGTATTTCTATATACTGGCAGCAGCAAACAATTGGAAATGAAGTTTAAATAATTTCTGTTATATTTTACATTTTTGCATTAAAAATATAAAATATTTAAAAATACATGAACAAAGTAAGTGCAAGATCTTTGAAAACATTAACAAGAAAAATTAAAGAAGTAAAGGTCAATGGAAAGGCATACCATGTTTATGAATTGGAAGACTCAATATTGATTGACTTCCAATACTGGAGTACTCAATACAAAAGGCTCAATAACAATATACAGCTTCAATGAAATCCCAATCAAAATCCACAGACTAAATTCGTTACTGAAATGAAAAGAATCTGTAATAGCCAATGGTGAAATAATTGAAAAAGAACAATGTTGGAAGACTCATACTATCTAATTACTAAGCTAAAGTAATGAACACAATAAGGTATTAGCATTAGAATAGATGAGTAAATCAATGGAACAGAATAGACCCATAAGTACTGATTTTCATCAATGACACCAAGGTCATTCAATGAGCAAAATAAAGCTTTTCAACAAATAGTGCTGAAAGAACTGAATAAATATATGGGGTAAAGTGAACCTCAACCCCTACTTCACTCTATACACAAAAAAAATCAAATTGAAACAGATTATAAGCGTAAATATAAAAGCTAATACTGCCAGGTGCTGTGGCTCACACCTGTAATTCCAGCACTTTGGGAGGCTAGGGCAGAAGAATCACTTGAGCCCAAAAGTTCAAGACCAGCCACAGCAAGATCCTGTCTCTACAAAAAAAAATAAAATATTAGCTGAGCATAGTGGTGTATACCTGTAGTCTCAGCACGTTGGGAGGCTGAGGTGGGTGGATCACTTGAGCCCAAGAGTTCAAGGCTGCAGTGAGCTATGATTGCACCACTGCACTCCAGCCTGGGCAACAGTGTAAGAGACCCTGTCTCAAAAAAGTATAGTTTTATAAATACTATAATATTTAAAATATTATAGTAATACTGTAATAATATAATCGGAGAATAATTTCATGACCTCTGGTAGACAAACATCTCTTAGAGAAAATACAAAAGGCACTCACTTTACAAGAAAAAATGATTAACAAATTGAATCTCGTGAAAGTTAAGAATTTCTACTCATCAAAAATTGCTGTTAAGAAAATGGGAAGACAAGCCACAGACTGGGGAAAAATATTCACAATTTGTGTATCTGACAAAGCACTTGTATCCAAAATACATAACTTAAATAAATCAAAAATAAAAGACTTGAGCAGACTTTTCCAGAAAAGATATTTAAATGGCCAAAAAGCACATGAAAGGTGCACAACATCATTAATCCTCTAAGAAATACAAATTAACATTACAATGAGATACTACTTCACAACGACTAGGATGGCTAAAATTAAAAAGACTGAGAATACCAAATGTTGGCCAGAATGTGAAACAACTGGAACTCTCATACATTGCTAATGGGGATTAAAATGGAACAACCAATTAGGAAAACTAGCAGTTTCTTGGAAATTTAAACATACACTTACTCTATGACCCAGCAATCCCACTTTCAGATATTCTCCCAAGAGAAGTGAAAATGTATGTTCACACAAAACTTGTCCACAAATGTTCATAGCAGCTTTTGTCATAATAGCCATACAGCTGGATATAACCCCAAATGTTCATCAACAGAAGAATGGATAAACAAACTGTGGTGTATTCATACAATGGAATACTACTCAGTTGATATGTACAATAACATGGATGAATTTCAGAAACCGTATGCTGAATGAAACATGCCAGGCACAAAAGGGTACATGTTATGTGATTTTATTTATTTGAAGTTCAAGACAGATCAAAGCAATCTATCATGATAGAAATCAGATCCACTATGGGTGGTGGGAATTCGCTGGAATGGGGCACAAAGGGAACTTTCTGGGGTGAGGGAAATGTTCCATATCTTTTTGTATATATTCAAGGGATACATATGCAGGTCTATTACCAGGGTGTATTGTGTAATGCTGGGCTTCTATTGAACCCATCACAAAAATTAACTCAAGTTGGATTAAAAACTTAAATGTAAGACCTCAAACTATAAAAATCCTAGAAGAAAATCTAGAAAAAAACTCTTCTGGACATTGGCCTAAGTAAAGAATTTATGACTAAGCCCTCAAAAGCAAATGCAACAGAACCAAAAATTGACAGTTGGTCCTCCATTAAACTAAAGAGCTTCTGCACAGCAAAAGAAATAATCAACAGAGGCCGGGCACAGTGGTTCACGCCTGTAATCCCAGCACTTTGGTAGGCTGAGGCGGGTGGATCACAAGGTCAGGAGATGGAGACCATCCTGGCTAATAAGGTGAAACCCCGTCTCTACTAAAAAATACAAAAAATTGGCCGGGTGTGGTGGCGGACGCCTGTAGTCCCAGCTACTTGGGAGGCTGAGGCAGGAGAATGGCGTGAACCTGGGAGTTGGAGCTTGCAGTGAGCCGAGATCGTGCCACTGCACTCCAGCCTGGGCGACAGAGCAAGACTCCGTCTCAAAAAAATAAAAGAAATAATCAACAGAGTAAACAGACAACCTACAGAATGGAAGAAAATATTTGCAATCTATGCATCCAACAAGAGTCGAATATCTAGACTCTATAAGGAACTTAAATAACTCAGCAAGAAAAAACAAATAGCCCCATATCTTGACTGTGGCCTTGGTTCCAGCTGTATGGTTTTGTCACCACTTGTGGAATTGTACAGTTAAGGTATGTGTATTTCACTGTATACAGATTTTAACTTCAATTTAAAAAATGTAAATACACATTCCACTTGTACTGAATCTTGCTAATGTGGGACTCCAGCGCCTTACTAAGCCTCAACAGTGTTTTCTGAAGTTCCCAGAGTAGACTGTGTCCTCATGAACAAGTGCTGCAGGCTTCCGTGCAGCCCCTGCTGTCATTGTGGCTTCTGCAGGCTCCTGGGGCTTCCCAAGCATCCCTGACTTTCCTGGCCTGGCTGCTGCCTCCCTTCCACTGCAGTCTCCCCTGTCTGTTAGATCTGGCTCCTCACACCAAAAAAGCTGTGGTTATTTATCTGTAATGACAAGCCCCTAGCAGGTCACTCATAACTCCTCAGTAGAAGACTCCCTAGCAGTGTTACTGTGAGAGTTCTGCCACCATAGTCATCATATTTCTTTGTTGTTGGCCCCAATGTTTGATCGGTTTTGCTGTTATTAATATTGTTTTTCTGGAAAACTGCTCTTTCAGCTTTTTCTTAGACCCATCTTTCTTTTTTTTTTTTTTTTGAGACGGAGTCTAGCTCTGTCACCCAGGCTGGAGTGCAGTGGCGCAATCTTGGCTCACTGCAAGCTCTGCCTCCCGGGTTCACGCCATTCTCCTGCCTCAGCCTCTCCGAGTAGCTGGGACTACAGGCGCCCGCCACCACGCCTGGCTAATTTTTTGTATTTTTAGTAGAGATGGGGTTTCACCATGGTCTCCATCTCCTGACCTCGTGATCCGCCCGCCTCGGCCTCCCAAAATGCTGGAATTACAAGCGTGAGCCACCGCGCCTGGCCCTCTTAGACCCATCTTTCTTCCCAAGACATGTGGCGGCTGGACCAGGAGCAGTGATGAGCAGGAGACAACCTGTCCTTAAGATCACATCTCACTCCAGGGCTCACAGCCTTTCAAGGTCTTCCTTTGCAATGACATCCCTGCCCCACCCCACCTCCTGAGAAGACAGACCATCCTGGACCCTCTCCTTCTCCCATATTTCGATGTGGATATCCAAGGAAAGCTGATGTGCTGTTTTTCTTAATTTTTTTTTATTTCAGTGGCTTTAAGGGTGCAAGTGGTTTTTTGTTACATGGGTGAATTTGATAGTGATGAAGTCGGGGATAGTCGTGAAGTCTGCACCCATCATCTGAATTGTGTATTTTGTACCCAATAGGTAGTTTTTCATCCCCAAACCCCCTCCCACTCTCTCCCCTTTTGAGTCTCCAGTGTTCACCATATCACTCTGTCTGCCCTTGTGTACCCATAGCTTAGCTCCCACTGACAAATGAGAACATGCAGTATTTGGTGGTCCACTCCTGAGTTACTTCCCTTAGGATAATGGCCTCCAGTTCCATTCAAGTTGCTACAGAAGGCTTTATTTCATTCTTTTTTATGGCTGAGTAGTATAACATGGTATATATAGACCATATTTTCTTTATCCTGTCATTGGTTGACAGACGCTTCGGTTGATTCCATATCTTTGCAATTGTGAATTGTGCTGCAATAAACATACACATGCAGGTGTCTTTTTGATATAATGACTTATTTTCCTTTGGGTAGATGCCCAGTGGTGGGATCGCTGGATTGAATGGTAGATCTGCTCTTAGTTCTTTGAGAAATCACCATAAGCTCTCTCACAGAGGTGACACTAAATTACATTCCCACCAGGAGTGTATAAGTGTTCCCTTTTCACCACATCTGCCTGTTGCTGTTGCCCGTCCCACTAGACCTCTATGAGCTGCTCTGATCTCACCTAAGAAAATCTTATACTCCTTCACATTATTCCCCAGTTTTTAGTAAAGTTTGTTAAACACAAGTTTATGCTAGCAGGGCTTTGGGGAAATGAGAGGAAGCCTGTCCACTTTGCCCCATGTGTAAACTCCAGGCCTTTCCCCATTTCTCAAAGCCCTCTGAGCATGAACTGAGTGTTTCACAAACTTTACCAAAGACTGGGGATAATAGGAGGGAACATACAGCAGAAGAGGAAAAAATTAACATTGGACACCAGATCTCTTGATTCCATCAGCCACAATCTTTTCCCCAGGGATCCCTGATTCCCTGGCAGATGACACACTGCAGGGGTCCTCTGTAATCCTCTTTCTCCCCTCTCCCCAAGTTTTGTCAGGGGGATGCAAAAGCAATCAAAACAAACAAACCAAAGATCTCTGTTAATATTGCAGTGATCTCAGTGAGAGGAGGTCCTGTCTGAAGTCTGTGCATCTCGGTTACCCACCGTGCTTTGACCCCCAGTGCTTCAGGCCCCCTCACTGCTCTCTACCTCAAAGTTGCAGACACAAGCTGCTGGGAGTTCTCAATGGACACACAGAGTCTCTTCCTACTTCTCCAACCTCTCAGCTTCAGGCATCACTGGGTTGAATAAACCTTGGTCCTCTCGACTTCTTCCCACTACCTCTCTGCCCCAGGCTGCACTAGGCTCCCAAGTCAGACAGCCAAGGTTGCAGCCCCTATCCCTTGCAGTGAGTCTTCTCCAGGGAGGGCCCTCATTTTGGGGTGTCAGGAGTGTCCGCAGCATGGATGTGGTGAACAGGTAACACTTCTACACTGCTGGTGGGAATGTAAACTAGTACAACCACTATTGAAAACAGTGTGGAGATTCCTTAAAGAACTAAAAGCAGAACTACCATTTGATCCAGCAATCCCACTACTGGGTCTCTACCCAGGGGAAAAGAAGTCTTTATATGAAAAAGATACTTGCACATGCATGTTTATGGTGGCACAATTCACAGTTGCAAAAATGTGGAACCAGCCCAAATGCCCATCAATCAACAAGTGGACAAAGAAACTGTGAGATACAGATATAGATATAGATATATATAATGGAATACTACATAGCCATAAACATGAATGAATTATGGCATTCGCAGCAACCTGGATGAGATTGGACACTATTATTCTAAGTGAAGTAACTCAGGAATGGAAAACCAAACATCGTATGCTCTCACTCATAAGTGGAAGGGAGTAAGCTATGAGGACAGGACACAAAGGTGTAAGAATGACACAGTGGAATTTGGGGACTCAGGGGGAAAGGGTGGGAAGGGGGTGATGGATAAAAGACTACAAATTGAGTGCAGTGTACACTGCTCAAGTGATGGGTGCATCAAAATCTCACAGATCTCCACTAAAGAACTTACTCATGTAACCAAACACCACCTGTTCCCCAATAAACAATAGAAATTTTTTAAAAAAAATTTTAAAGAGCGTCCACAGGACACACACATCTTATGCTTAGCCTTGAACATCCAATGTCCCTATTTCAATAACTACCCTGTTGACATTTGCATTGCTGTGGCTGTGTCCATTTTACCTCACAATCAATTTTAGATGATTGTAGAACCAAAGCAAATGATTTGCAGTAGGGTTGGGGTTTAAAGGTTTGGTTTGGGTACTGGAGCTATGCTCTATCGTTGGATTTTCAATGACTAGCTAGGTGACCTCGGGCAAGCTACAGCAGATTACCTTGAAGTTACTTGGGCAAGTTACCCCACTATGCCTCATTTTTCCCATCTGTAAAATGAGGATAATAACAGGATCATGGGGTGGGGTGAGGATTAAATGAGTTAATACGTGGGAAGGGTGTATAATCGAACAGTGTCTGCAACAGAGTAAGCGCTATTTAAACGTTTGTTAAATAAATTATAAACATTATATAAGTTGTCTTCATGGACTTCAAAAGGAGGACATGACATACGGTGGGAAAATTAATTGAAGAAACCAAAACTTGTATACGTTCCTTTAAATACGCCACTTGTGTGAATATTTTTAATCAGCTAAGGGGTAAATTATATAGGTGTGCACACAAGGTTGCCTTTAGCTTAGTCAACTAGAGCAGAAGCTTCAAGATGGCAACATAAAACAACACCCAAGACAATGTTGAAAGAAAGGTGAATGATATAATTGGGGTCAAGCCGTCTTCAACTAAGGGCACTCTCTTGGCTCCACTTCCCCTCACTGTAAGAAATACAGTTGGAGGGTTAAATACAAGGACATAGGCCCCAAAGATGCCTGAGTGGCAAGAGAAGAGAGGCCCCCAAGGCTGGCTTGCAGGCTGCCGGGCTGGGGGCAGAGGCGAGGGAAGGACCTTCCTCGGTGTCTTCTTATGAGGCAGAGGGGACCAGACTATCCATCACAGCATCATAATGCTTAAGCAGCATGAAGTGGTAAAGCCCACAGTGAAGCAGGGATGCTCCACTGCCAGCGGAATCTCTCTCTCTCTCTCTTCTCTTCCCCCACCCTCCCCAACTCAACGGTGGGGACAGGAGGCCCTGAGCAGCCAGCCCTCCAGCTCAGTCACTGGCCAGAGGAACCTCCACAGGATGGGCTCTCTGCCCTGCCCAGCAAGGCTACCAAGTCCGGGAGAAAGCAACATCATTCATTCATTCATCCACTCATTCAGTAATTACGTACTGAGTGCCTATCATGTGTCAGACCCTGCCCCAGGCATTGGAAACATCAGAGACTCAAACCAAAATGCAGTACAGGCCAGCTGTGGTGGCTCACGCCTGTAATCTCAACACTTTGAGAGACTAAGGTGGGAGGATCGCTTGAGCTCAGAAGTTTGAGGCCAGCCTGGGCAACATAGTGAGACCTCATCTCTACAAAATATCAAAAAATTAGCCAGGTGTGGTGGTGCATACCTGTGGTCCCAGCAACTCAGGAGTCTGAGGCAGGAGGATCGCTTAAGCCCAGGAGGTCGAGGCTATGGTAAGCTGTGTTCACACCACTGCCCTCCAGCCTGGGCAACAGAGTGAGACCCTGTCTCAAAAAAAAAAAAAAAAAAAAAAGTAGTACAACCACACAGTGAAATATTATCCAGCCTGAAAAGGAAGGAAATTCTGAAACATGCTACGATGTGGATAAACTTCAAGGACATTATACTAAGTGAAGTAAGCCAGGCACAAAAAGACAAATATTCTGTGATTCCACTTATATGAGGTCCCTACAGTAGTCAGATCTATAGAGACAGAAATTGGAACGGTGGTTACCAGGAGCTGAAGGCAGAGTGAACGAAAAGTTATTGTTTAATGCAGTGGTCCCCACCCCAACCTTTGTGGCACCAGGGACCAGTTTCATGAAAGACAATTTTTCCACTGATGGGGCAGAGTGTGGGAGAGGGGAGATGTTTCAGGATGAAATTTTTCCACCTCAAATCATCAGGCATTAGTTAAATTCTCATAAGGAGTACACAGCCTAGATCCCTCACGTGCACAGTTCACAACAGGGTTCACACTCCTATGAGAATCTAATGCCGCCGCTGATTTGACAGGAGGCAGAGCTCAGGCGATAATGCTCGCTCGCCTGCCTCTCATCTCCTGCTATGCAGCCCAGTTCCTAACAGGCCACGGACTGGTACTGATCTGCCACCCAGGGGTTGGGGACCCCTGGTTTAATGGTACAGAATTTCAGTTTTGCAAGATGAAAAGAGTTTTGGAGATGATGGTGGTAATAGTTGCACATTGCATAACAATGTGAATGTACCTAAGACCACTGCACTATACACTTAAATATTGTCAGGATGATAAATTTAGCGTTATGTGTATTTGACAACCATTTAAAGCAACAACAACAATAATAATGATGAAAGAAGGTGGAGCTTGAGTAAGCACTTGAAGGAGGTGGTGCGATTAGCCAAGTAGACCCCTGGGGTAAGAGCAGACCAGGTAGACGGAAGCAAAAGAGAAGAAGCCACTGGAGTGGGACCATGTGCTTGATGTGGTGAAGCCACCGCATCCCCCCAGACTTCATGCCACGCTGGTGACATTTTATGCAGAGCACAGGGCGATAGGAGAGAGAACAGCACTTCGTGCTCCACAAAAGAAGGTCCTTGAGATATAAGCCCCAGAGGCTCAATGGACTACGTCGATTTCACCAGCTTTGGTGATAAATAAGCTTCATCATTCCCCAGTCTGCTAATAATTAGGTCTCAGACAATTCAGTGATCAAACTTTAAAAGATAGTCTGTGAACCACTAAATCTCACAGAAGAACAATTGTACAAAAGTTTACTGTAGCCATATGAGGGAATTTTTATGAACCGTTTAAATCTGCTGATATACTTGGGAAGCAAGCGCATCGGTGGTGCATTTAAAAGTCTATGTGGAAGTAAACATTTTACGGCATGTTTGGGAGGAAGGGAAAAGTTAGCCTAGATTCATATTTTTCTAGGGCAAATGAGGTCATGCACTGGATTGTGGCTGATCTTCCCTCCCATGGGATCCTGTAAAGATTCGTGAAGGCCCCAAACACTGCTGTTTTGCTACTCCTGGAGATTTGTGGGATTTGGCTTAAAACCAATAGTAAGCATTCTTCCTCAAGACAGTCCCTGAGGCTACAGCCAGAAGATGGCGCTGTAGCTACGGAAACGAAGACAACAGCGTCCATGTGTGCCCTCCCACAGCCTGAGGACTTGGGACCCAGGAAGTGAGGCAGATGCATCCAGAACGAGGCTGGACCTTAATGCCCAACTGGGGTCTAAGCAGTTGTCCCCAAGCTGGGTTGGCACAGTGGCTCACACATGCAATCCCAGCACTTTGGGAGGCTAAGGTGGGAGGATCGCTTGAGCCCAGGAGTTCAAGACCTGACTGGGCAAGACCCGGGTCTAAGCAGAAGGCAAAAAGAGACCCCTTCTTCCTTCTCCTGATCCACAGCCCTGCCTGGAGCTTTCAGCAGAAGCGTAATAGGATACCATAGTTGCTCTGTGTTTCTGTGCGGTCTCAGCAGGAAGGCAGTCCTTGTTGAAGTGGACATTCGCCATTTAGGCTGTTAAAATTGCTTCTTCCTCTCAGATCCTGGTTTTCTTTAAGGGACTTGTGTCCTCTTGTCCGGGCTTGACCCGTAAGGATCCTTAACCCAGGCCCTAGAGGGAGCCCTCTCATTGCAGTCCTGGTGTCTGGACTTGCGTTTACCACACCACATGATGTCTCAAGCCACCCTGCTTCCTCTGTTTTTCCCAGGCTTTGTTCTCTTGCCTCTCTTGAGTTGTCTGGGAACCTTCCAGTAAATTGCCAATGTGCTGGTACTCGCTGGAATTTGTTGCAGTTGCCTGTCAGCAAAGAATCTTGATGGGTAAAGATGGGTATAGCTCCAGGGTCTGCTACTAAGACAAGCATCAGAAGTACTTGCACCACACATCTCCAGGCAAATACTCACTTTGCCTCCAGAGGTCCGTGATGGTTAATACTGTCAATGTGATTGGATTGAAGGATGCAAAGTATTGTTCCTGGGTGTGTCTGTAAGGGTGTTGCCAAAGGAAATTAATATTTGAGTCAGTGGACTGGGAGAGGCAGACCACCCTCAATCTGAATGGGCACCATCTAATCAGCTGCCAGCTCGGCCAGGAAGCAGGCAGAGAGACATGGAAGGACTAGACTGGCTGAGTCTTCCAGCCTCCATCTTTCTCCTGTGCTGGATGCTTCCTTCCCTTGAATATCAGACTCCCAGTTCCTCAGCTTTTAGACTCTTGAACTCACACCAGTGGTTTGCCAGGGGCTCTCAGGCCTTCAGCCACAAACTGTCGGCTTCCCTACTTTTGAGGTTTGGGGCTCGGACTGGCTTCCTTGCTCCTCAGCTTGCAGACAGCCTATTGTGGGACTTCGCCTTGTGATCAAGTGAGTCAATTATCCTAATAAACTCCCCTTTATATATTCATCTATCCTGTTAGTCTTGTCCCTTGAGAGAACCCTGACTAATACAAGGTCCTACTGAAAAATGGCCAGTGTGTTTCTCTGGGGGTGCAAATAAAGCCATGAGGAACTATGATTTCATTATTTCAAAAGCCAGAAATAATCCTTGGGATTCCAAGCCTTCACAGAGACAGAGGATAGACCCTATGCTGTCACCAGGTCCCTTTCCCAAGCAGGATTCTCAGGTTAGAAGTGTCAGGAGACATCAAAACCGAGAGGCTACCGTGCAGAATCCTAAATTTACTTTTATTTTAATTGTAAAACATACATGACATACAACTTACCATTTTCACTGTTTTTAAGTCTAAAGTTCTGTGGCATTAAGTACATTCATATTGTGTGCAACAATGACCACCACGCATCTCCAGGGTTCCTTTCATCTTCCCCAGTTGAAACTCTGCACCCACTAAACACTAGTTCCTTATTCCTCTTCCCCATCTCCAGCCCTGGGCAACCACTATTCTACTTTCTGTCTCTATGTATTTGACTACTCCAGATACCTCATATAAGTGGAATCATACAGTATTTGTCTTTTTGTGACTGGATTATTTTACTTAGCAGAATGTCCTCAGGGTTCACTGATGTTGTAGCATGGGTCAAAATTTCCTTCCTTGGCTGGGCATGGTGGCTCATGCATGCAATCCCAGCACTTTGGGAGGCCAAGGAGGGAGGATAGCTTGAGCCCAGAAGTTTGAGACCAGCCTGGGCAAGATAGGGAGACCCCATCTCTACGAAAAGTAAAAAAATTAGGTGGGTGTGGTGGCACATGCCTGTGGTCTTAGCTACTCAAGAGGCTGAGGCAGAAGGATCTCTTGAGCCTGGGAGGTCAAGGCTACAGTGAGCCATGATTGTGTCACTGCACTCCAGCCTGGGTCACCGAAGGAGACCCTGTCCCCCCCACCCAAAAAAAAACCTTTCTATTCCAAGCTGAATAATAATCCCTTGTACAGATATACCACATTTTGCTTACTCATTCATCTGTCAATGGACACTTGAGCTGCTTCCACCTTTTGGCTATTATGAAGAATGCTGCTTTGAACATGGGTGTACAAATATCTGCTTCAGGCCCTGTTTTCAGTTCTTTTGGCTGAATTTACTCTTGAAGGCAGCTGAATGTGAGTTGCACAGCCTTGCCATTTTACAGGCAATCTACTTGAATAATGTCTATCTGAGCACTTCTCACATGCAGGGCACTATGACAGGCTCAAGGGACCACAAGATGGATCTACATGGGCATGGGTCCTTCCCCAGGCCTCACCAGGAAGAGAAGAGGCTCCGGCACAGAAACATCAGGAATGATGCTTACCCAGCTCCTACAGGATCCCAGACAGGAGTGCCAGTAGCTCCTCTAGGAGCTCTGAGAACAGAGGGGCTGGCGTGAGCTGGCAAGGCACTGGGGATGGGCCATGAAGGGTGCCAGGACATGGAACCACCCTTCTTGTGGTAAGAGGCTGATTGTCCCATTAGACAAGCTCCAAGATAGGCCTTTCAAAGGCTCTCACCTGGAGTGCCCAAGGAGGCTCCTGCCCTGCACCCTCATGGGCAAGGACTTTACATGTGGTCTTGAAGGTTGGCAGCAAACCTCTCAGTGGATGTGATCTTGGGTAAGTTACCTATCTCAGGTTAGGTTGACTGAGCCTCTATCACCTCATCTGAAAGCTCACACAGTGGTTGTGAGAACTCAGTGAAATCATGCGTGTTAATATTTAGCTCAGTGGCTGGCCTTAGGAATGCCCTGACACAGCATTGACTATTTCTTTCTAACCTACTAGCTCCATCTGAGCAAGAATTCTGTTTTGCTCATCACTGTATCCCTGGGAACTAGCATAGTGCCCAACACTTAGTAGGTACGTAGTAACCATTATCGAATTTTCTAATCTTCACATTTTAAGCCACCAAAAAAAGGCAGGCATAGGTGAATTTACAAAACAAAGTGTGTTATCTCTCAGCAAAAAATCACCCCGCTATGCACGTCTCTCTAGCACTGGGGCTAGATGCCTGAAAACTGCATTTTCCATATTCACTTGCTAGCTGGCTGACTTTGGGCTAGGTTTCACTAATACAAAGTACTGGGGATAAAAATGAAAGGCATGAGAAAAGGTAAAACTATTTTCCGGATGCTTCTGTGGCAGAAGTAGCAGTAGCAGCAGTGGAGGAGGGTCACAGGGAAGGGGACAGTGGCCAAGGCAGGAACAGTTGTGATGGCAGCAGCAGGCCAGAAAATGCAGGCTCAGGTTCCTGCTCAGGCAGCTCATCCTTAACAGCCATGGTCTCAGGGAGAATCCAGCCATGGGGTTGCAGCTTCCATAGCTCTTACTCATTGGGTAAATTCACTGCACCTTTTTTCCCTCCTGTCACTTTTCTGACACCTTTGTAACCAACTCCTTAGATTAAATGCCCTGTTTTGAAAGACCTGGGAGTGTTTGACTGATGGGATTTGAACTGATACAGTTAACTTATTCTTGGAGCAAGTGTCTAGGGGAGTCAGGGCAGCCCTTCTCCCACGGCCATTCTAGCGATGGTCCCACCTTTTCATCTCTGCACAGCGGAGGGTGTTATGAAGAAGCCTCACAGTCTTCCAGGCCCCACCTGAGACACAGGCCAATTCACATGGTTGTGCTGGTTGTTCATTGCACAGAAGTGCCCTGCTAAGGGTACATGTGTAACTGAGACCTGTTCTCCAAGCCTGTGCCCAGACTTTGGCACTCACCTTGTGGGTGGGGGAGGCCTTTCTCTAAGATATACATAGGTAGATGATAACCCTGCTGAGACAGGTGGGGCCAGCTCTTTTCCAAAAAGCTCAAAGCCCCTAGCGCCCTCCCAAACACCCGCAGGGTCGCTTTCTGGGCTGACTCGGACATTTCAGAGGTAAAGCATTTCGATCCGGATTGAAAAATAATTCCACTTAGGCAGAGGCCAGGCCAGACTTAAGCAGATTCCAGACGCAGCAGAGCTTCTGGTGCAGCCCCAAACCTGGCTCTCCATTGCTCAAAACATCTCCAGGCCTCCCTCCTATTGTGTATGAGTTTCCACTGGGAAACTGACCTATTTCTGCCCTCACAGAGCTCCTCGGCAGTTGGACCTGCAGCAGCCAGAAATCTGTCTCCATGTCTCCTCTTACTAAATGAAGAACCCAGAAGACTGTACCAAGCCCCCCCACCAGATCACTAGCTCCCCAGGCTGGGCCTTGGTAGCACCCACTGTTTTCCAGGCATCTGTGTCCACACTACATTTTTGAAGGGCTTCAGGTACCTCCGACAAAATGCAATCAAATGAAACAAGCCACCCATCTTTGGGCTCCCTAACCCTTGCAGAACTCAACATTTCTTTTCCTGTTGATGGGGAGAAGCAACACCACCCACTGAGTTCACTGAAACCGAGGCTTCCATATTCCCGCAGGAGAGTGCTCGTATGCTTAAAACCCTCGCCATATGTGTCGATTTAAATGGAAACCAAACGGGGAAGGATTCTGACGACAGTCTGTCACTGACTGGAGCGCTACTTCCTCCAGTTAATTTATGTCTTCCGTAATCACATTGAGGCTTTTTAAAAGGCTCTACCTGTGACGGCATTTTTTTTTCCCATACGTTCACGTTCAAAGGTCCCTGGCCCATGCGCTAATAGTCATTTTAAGACACCTCACACTCCTGGCACTTTATCTTCCCAGCTCTTTACCTGTATTAATTAATTAGTGCTATAAATACAACCAGCACATGACTACTCTGGAGCTAATCAGTCACTGACATGGCTCAGGACCTGGAGGAAAATTGGGAAAATTGAATCTTTCCAAAGTTGGGCCTATGCAAGGTAAATTAGTCAATTGTGTCCTGAGGGTCAGTGGGGACCAACTGGTTTAGGCTCCACCTGGGTAGAAAACCAATTTCCTGAACAGCAAGCCAGCAACCCTAGTTAAAGTGATTCTGACCTGTTATAAGCAAAGCATGAATTCTGTTTTCCTGCTGGTTGGGTGTACGACCACTTACTGAGGGCCTGGTGCTGGCACAGCCCTCATCCTCGGCTGTATAAGGAATGTCAGAAGACAGTGTCAGGCCTTTCCCACTACATTGTTACGGTGGAGTTAAAGAGAGCCACCGTGCATTCCAGGGTTTGAAACATCAATCCCAAAAATCAAGCAAGGGAAATCAGGGGACTTGGGGTTGATGTAAAATATTAGAGATTCTCTGAGTCATTCAAAAAAAATATTGAACATCTACAATGTGTTGCATGCCCGAGACACTAAGATACTTGATGTCTATTCTTTCTTTTATTTATTTATTTGAGACAGGGTCTCACTCTATAACCCAAGCTGAAGTGCAATGATGCAATCATGGCTCACTGCAGCCTCAACCTCCGGGGTTCAGTTGATCCTCCCACCTCAGCCTCCTGGGTAGCTGGGACTACAGGTGCACGCCATCACGCCTGTCTAATTTTAGTATTTTTTTTTTTTTGTAGAGATGGGGTTTTTGCCATGTTTTTCAGGCTGCTCTCGAACTCCTGGGCTCAAGTGATCTCCTACCTTGGCCTCCCAAAGTGCTGGGATTACCAGACTGAGCCACATCGCCCAGCCTTGATAACATATTTTTAAAGGTCTTACAGCCACTGAGGAAGACAGATTTGAAAACCACAAGAAACATACCCAAGAATCCACAATGCTCAGAATCCAAGGTGTAGAATATCCAACAAAAGGATATTCTTTTTTTTAATATTTTATTTCCTTAGGTTATTGGGGAACAGGTGTTTGGTTACATGAGTAAGTTCTTTAGTGGTGATTTGTGAGATTTGGGTGCACCCATCTCCCGAGCAGTATACACTGCACCCAATTTGTAGTCTTTTATCCCTCATCCGCTTCCCACACTTTCCCCTTGAGTCTCCAAAGTCCACTGTGTCATTCTTATGTTTTTGCATCCTCATAGCTTAGCTCCCACTTATGAGTGAAAACTTACGATGTTTGGTTTTCCATTCCTGAGTTACTTCACTTAGAACAAAAGGATATTCTAAACTGCCCAATTTTTCTGGTCATTGGCCTGCCTAGAAAGGAGGCTGGAAGAAGAGAACTCTTGATTCAACCATAGGCCTCGAGGACTCTTCTTAGTGCTGATCCAGCACTGTTTATGTTTAGCTTGCACCTTCACTTTGAGTTTCTGGGTCCAAATTCTGGGTTTGGCCCTGGGGAGTTCTCCTCCACACTGAGCCTTGGCCTGGCCTACAGACCTCTTGTCCTGGGGCTGGCCTCCTTGTTGGTCACAGGCAAATAGGGCTAAATGGGAGTGAGATCCAGTGAGACTGAATCCCTGAGGCTGATCTGGGAACCTCATTTCTCTAGCTCAGTTTTCTTAATTTCTTGTTAACTGCAAAATAAAGAGCTCATCTCGTGAAGAGTTTTCGCATGAAACGAATGGGAGCTGCAGGCTGTTGTTTATATCTGTGAGTAGAATTGTTTTGGTCACCTCTAATTTGCATTTGTTTTCTGCCCACCTTGCAGATTAAATCCAACAATGCTATTACACACAAGGCTCTGGGCTAGACACTGGGGGATTAAGGATGTAAAAGTCTTAGACACCAATTTGACAAAGAAGGAAGGCTGTCTGGGCTCTGGCTAGGAACTTGGGCCTTGTGTGGGATGTGTAGATAAACAATAGTGTCAAGAGCCAGACACTGTGACTCACATCTGTAGTCCCAGCTATTCAAGAGGTTGAGGCAGGAGAATCACTTGAGCCCAAGAGTTTGAGTCCAGCCTGGGCAATACAGCAAGACCCCACCTCTAAGAAATAAAAATAAACAGACCAGGTGTGGTGGCTCATGCCTGTCATCCCAGCACTTTGGGAGGATGAGGCAGGTGGATAATCTGAGGTCAGGAGTTCAAGAGCAGCCTGGCCAACATGGTGAAACCCTGTCTCTACTAAAAATACAAAAATTTAGCCAGTCGTGGTGGTGGGCACCTGTAATCCCAGCTACTCCGGAGGCTAAGGCAGGAGAATCGCTTGAACGGGGGAGGCAGAGGTTGCAGTGAGCCAACGTTATGCCTTTGCACTTCTGCCTGGGCAACAAGAGCAAAACTCCATCTCAAAAAATAAATAAATAAATAAAAATCAACAATAGTGTTAAGTTTAGTTTACAAGAAGCCTTGAATGTATAGGGTGGGAGAGCTGGATTCTGCCTGCTTAGGGTGGAGAGTGGAGGAGGTGGGCAGGAGGTCAAGAGGAATTTTGGAAGAGGTCCATTTCCAACAGGCAGGGTTAAGCAGTGCCAGGGGAGGGAACACTGCAGGGCACAGGAACCACGTGGGCAAGGACAGGAATGGGAAGGGCATGCTGAGGAGTGATGAGTGGGAGCCCACTTTCAACACCCATCCCAAAAAGGATCTTGGACTTCCGCACTTCGTAGATTTCATTTCCTCCTTCAGTGTCCCAACCCTCATTCCTCACCCAGTCAAGTATCTTACAACAGCAGTGAAAGCAGGGACAGGTTTCCCTGGGAGCCAGCCTGCAGGGAAATGATCTCTTTATGTCTCCTGTGCCTTCTTGCCCCTTCTGCACTCTCATGGTCTAACTCTATTCTGAGGCAGTCCCTCTGGGTGGGAATAGGTGTGTTTTATTCTTGCATCCTTGGTGCGACAAGCCACCCTCCAACAGTTTGCTTCTGCAACTCATGAAAGAGTCCAAAATGTCCAAAGACAAGTGTTCCACCCATCCACATAGAAGGAAAAATCCTACGACTGGGCAAAGGCATTCTGAGCAGGTACAGGTTGAAGACTGTGAAATTGACCAAGGAAGGTGCCAATTCACATTTTCTTAAAGTTTTTCACTCCACTGTAACAATGTATTCTCAGGTGAGAGGGGGCTCTAGACGCCAAGTGGAGCTTGTGAGAGACACCCATTGAGGCTGTTCAGGAAACAGACACCACAGCCTGCCTGTGGATGCTTCCTCAAATTTCACCTTCTTGGAAAAGACACCATTCTGTTGGTGCACAGCCAAGGCCGTCTCTGCTTTCTGCAAGGTGCCTCTCTCTTTTAGGGATCTTTAGGAATCCCAGCAGCTGCCCTGTGCTGTGCACAAACCTCAACATCTACCATCACACAGAAATCCTGCTACCTCCTGGCCACTTTTCTATTCCACATCCCCCCGCCAAAAAAAAATTTATTGAAGTAGGATTGACAAATAAAAATTGTATATATTTAAGGTATACAACATGATGATTCATATATATATATATATATATATATAGTGAAAATATTTCCACAATCAAGCTGATTAACAAATCATCACTTCCCATAGTTACCCTTTTGTGTGGGGGGTCGGGGGTGTGGTGAGAACATTTAAGATCTACTCTCTTAGCAAATTTCAAGTGAGTGATACATTATTATTAACTAGTCACCATGGTGACTATGGATTAGTCTATGGTTAGTCACCATGCTGTACTGTGGTGACTATGGATAGTCACCATGCTGTACATTAGATCTCCAGGACTTATCCATCCTGTATAACTAAAATTTTATACCTTTTGACCAATATCTCCCTCTTGCTCCCACCCCCCAGCACCTGGTAAGCACCATTCTACTCTCTGTTTCTATGTGTTTAACTTGGTTAGATTCCACATGTAAGTGAGGTCATGCAGTATTTGACTTTCTCTGCCTAGCTTATTCACTTAGCATAATGTCCTCCACATTCATCCATGTTGTGGTAAATGGCAGGATCTCCTTTTTTAAGGCTGAATAATATTCCATTGTATGTAAGTATGTCTGTGTGTGTGTTGTATGTGTATGTGTATATACACATGTGTATGTATATACATACACATACAACATACATACATATACACATACAAGACACACACAACAGTTTCTTTATCCATTTAACCATTGTCTTAGTCTTTTTTCTGTTGCTATAACAAAATACCACAGACTGGGTAATTTATAATAAACAGAAATTTATTGGCTTACAGTTTAGGAGGCTGAAAAGTCCAGTATCAAGGTGCTGGCATCTTGCAAGGACCTTCTTGATACATCATCCCATGGTGGAAGAGCAAAAAGGCAAGAATGGGTGAGAGAGGCAAAAGAAAGCCCAACTCATACTTTTATAAGGAACCTGCTTTCACAATGATAAATCTACTCCCAAGATGGCAGCATTAATCCATTAATCCAATGGAGTCCTCACAGCCTAGTAACCTCTCATTAGGCCCCACCTCCCAACACTGTTGCATTGGGGATTAAGTTTCCAACACATGCTTTTCCAACACATTCAAACCACACCAAATGTCAGTGGACACTTCAGTTGTTTCCAGATCTTGGCTTTTATGGATAAAGCTGCAATTAAGTGGGAGTGCAGATATCTCTTAGGTCTTTTTTTTTTTTTTTTTAGATGGAGCCTCACTCTGTCATCCAGGTTGTAGTGCAGTGGCACAGTCTTGGCTGGCTGCAAACTCCACCTCCTGGGTTCAAGCCATTCTTCTGCCTCAGCCTCCCAAGTAGCTGGGATTACAGGTGCCCACCACCACATCTGGCTAATTTTTGTATTTTTAGTAGAGTCAGAGTTTCACCAAGTTGGCCAGGCTGATCTCAAACTCCTGACCTCAAGTGATCTGCCTGCCTCAGCCTCCCAAAGTGCTGGGATTACAGGCATGAGCCACCGCACCCAGCCGAGGTTGTAATTTTATTTCTTTCTGGGTCATATGGTAGTTCCATTTTTAATTTCTTTAGGAAGCTTCATACTATTTTCCCTAATGGCTACACCAATCTACATTCCCACTAACAATATACAAGGGTTCACTTTTCTCCACATACTTGCCAACACATATCTCTGCCTTTTTGATAATAGCCTTCCTAACAGGTATGAGATAATATCTTATTGTGATTTTGATTTGCAGTTCCCTGATAGTTAGTGATGTTAAGCACCTTTTTATATGCCTGTTGGCCATTATGTCTTCCTTGGATAAATGTCTATTCAGGTCCTTTGCCCATTTTAAAATCAGGTTATTTGTTTTTTTACTATTGAGTTATTGAGCCCTTTATATATTTTGGATATTAACCCTTTATCAGATATATGGCTTGTAAATATTTTCTCCCAATACATATGCTACCTTTTCATTTTGTTAATTGTTTCTTTACTGTGCAGAAGCTTTTTAGTTTTTAGTCCCATTTATTTAATTTTCCTTTATAGCCTGAGCTTCTGGTGTCATATCCAAAATAATCATTGCCAAGACCCCTGTGAAGAAGCTTTTCCCCTACATTTTCTTTTAAGAGTTTTATGATTTCAGGCCAGGTGCAGTGGCTCACGCCTGTAATCCTAGCACTTTGGAAGGCCAAGGCAGGTGGATCACGAGGTCAGAAGATCAAGACCATCCTGGTTAACATGGTGAAACCCCATCTCTACTAAAAATACAAAAAATTCGCCAGGTGTGGTGGCACGTGCCTGTAGTCCCAGCTACTCCAGAGGCTAAGACAGGAGAATCACTTGAACCCAGGAGACGGAGGTTGCAGTGAGCTGAGATCATGCCACTGCACTCCAGCCTGGGCAACAGAGCGAGACTATGTCTTAAAAAAAAAAGAATTTTATGATTTCAGGTCTTATGTTTAGGTCCTTAATCCATTTTGAGTTGATTTTTGTGTATGGCATAATAATAAGGATTCCTTATCATTCTTTTGTATGTGAATATTCAGTCTCTCCAGCAACATTTAGTGAAGAGATTGTCCTTTCTCATTGTGTATTCTTGTTGTTTTTGTCAAAGATTAGTTGATCATATATGTGTGGGTGAATTTCTGGGCTTTCTATTCTGTTCCATTGGTTTATGTTTCTGTTTTTATGCCAGTACCATACTGTTTTGATTACTGTAGCTTTGTAATATAATTTGAAATCAGAAAGCTTGATGCCTGCAACTATGTTCTTCTTTCTTAAAACTGCTTTAGCTATTTGGGATCTTTTGTGGTTCCTACAAATTTAAGATTTTTTTTATATTTCTATGAAAAATGCCATTGGAATTTTGATAGGGATTGCACTGAGACTTTAGGTCACTTTGGATAGTATGGACATTTTAATAATATTAATTCTTCCAGTACATAAAACACAGGATATCTTTCCATTTATTTGTGTCTTCTTTAATTTCTTTCATCAACATTTTATAGTTTTCAGTGTACAGATCTTTCATCTCCTTGGATACATTTAGTCCTAGGTACTTTATTCTTTTTGATGCTGTCATAAATGGAATTGTTTTCTTAATTTCTTTTTCTAGTAGTTTGTTTTTAGTGTATAGAAACAATTGATTTCTGTATGTTGATTTTGTATTCTGCAACTTTACTTAATTCATTTATTCTAACAGTTTTTTGGGGATGTCTTTAGGGTTTTCTATATATAAAATCATGTCATCTGCAGAGAAAATTTAACTTCTTCCTTTCTGATTTGGATGCCTTTTATTTCTATTTCTTGCCCAAGTGTTCTAGCTAGAATTTCCAGTACTTTGTTGAATAGAAGTGGATAGAGTGGACATCCTTGTCTTATTCCTGATATTAGAGGAAATGACTCAGCTTTGCACTGTTGAGTTTAATGTTAGCTGTGGGCTTGTCATATATGGCCTTTATTATGTTGAGGTACATTCCTTCTATACCTAATTTGTTGAGAGTTTTTATCATGAAATTATGTTGAATTTTGTCAAATGCTTTTTTTCCTTTTATTGAGATGATCATATGGTTTTTATCTTTAATTCGGTTAATATCATGTATCACATTTATTGGGTTGTGTACATTGAACTATCCTTGCATCCTGGGGATAAATTCCATTTGATCACAGTATATGAGTTTTTATGTGCTATTGAATTCAGTTTGCTAGTATTTTGTTGAGGATTTTGACATTTATTCTCATCAGAGATGTTGGAAAGTAATTTTTTCTTATAATTTCCTTGTCTGGCTTTTCTATTAGGTAATTCTGGGCTTTTGAAATGAGTTTGGAAGTATTTCCTCTTCTTCAATTTTTGGTAGAGTTTGAAAATTGCTATTAATTCTTTTTTTTTAAGTTTGGTAGAATTCACCAGTAAAGCCATCTGTCTATGGGCTTTTCTTTGCTGGGAGATTGTTCATTACAGATTCAATTTCCTTGTTTTTCATTGATCCGTTCATATTTTCTATTACTTTATAATTCAGTCTCAATATGTTCTATTGTTTCTCTAATCACTATTTCATTTATTTCTGCTCTGATCTTTGTTATTTCCTTTCTTCTGCTTCCTTATGTTGGGCTTAGTTTGTTCTTTTTCTAGTCCCTTGAGATGTAAAGTTAAGTTGTTTATTTGAGATCCTCACTCCTTCTTAATGTTAAGTATTTATCTATATAAATATCCCTCTTAAACTGCTTTTGCTGCATCCCATAAGCTTTGGTATATTTCATTTCCATTTTGTTTATCTCAATTTTTTAAAAAAATTTCTTCTTTAACCCATTGGCTGTCGCTATGATCTGAATATTTACATCCCCCTTGAAACCCTAACCAATACCAATATGGTATTGGAGGGGGGGCCTTTGGAATGTTATTAGATCATGAGGGCAGAGCCCTCATGATTAGGATCAGTGCCCTTATACAAGAGACGTCACCAAGCTAACTAGCCCCTTCCTCCATGTGAAGTTACAGTGAAAAGACATTAGTCTATGGAGAAAGCAGGCCCTCATCAGACATTGAAACTTTCATTGCCTTTATCTTGGACTTGTCAACCTCCAGAACTGTGAGAAATATATGTTTATTGTTGATAAGCTACCTAGTTTATGCTACTTTGCTAGAAAAGCCTGAGCAAACTAAGACAGTTGTTCAGAAGTGTTGTTTAATTTCCACATATTTGTTAATTTTTCCAGTATTCCTCTTGTTGTTAATTTCTAGTTTTATACCACTGTAGTCAGAAGAGATACTTAATATGATTTCAATATTCTTATCACTTGTCAAGACTTGTTTTGTGACCTAACATATGATCTATCCTAGAGAATATTCCATGTGTGCTTAACAAGAATGTGTATTTGGTTGCTGTTGGATACAGTGTCCTGTATATGTCTGTTAGGTTTATTTGGTCTAAGGTTCAGTTTAAGTCCAATGTTCCTTTCTTATTTTATATCTGGATGATCTGTCTGTTTTTTCAAATGGGGTATTGAAGTTCCCCTTCTATTATTGTATTGCTGTCTATTTCTCCCTTCAGATCTGTTAATACTCGCTTTATATATTTAGGTGTTCCAATGCTTACTGCATATATATTGTCACATTCTCTTGACAAATTGATCCCTTTATCATTATATAATGACCTTATTTGTCTCTTGTGATAGTTTTTTACTTAAAGTCTATATTTTTCTGGTTTACATATAGCCATTCCTGCTCTCTTTTGGTTACTATTTGCCTAGAATATATGTTTTCATCTCTTCACTTTCTGTGTGTCTCTTGTAGGCAGCATATAATTAAATCGTTCTTTTTTTTTTTTTTTTTTTTTTTTGACAGAGTCTCACTCTGTTGCCCAGGTTGGAGTGCAGTGGCATGATCTCAGCTCACTGCAACCTCTGCCAACCAGGTTCAAGCGATTCTCCTGCCTCAGCCTCCCGAGTAGCTGGGATTGCAGGCACCTGCCACAGCACCTGGCTAATTTTTGTAGTTTTAGTAACGATGGGGTTTCACCATCTTGGCCAGGCTGGTCTTGAACTCCTGACCTCATGATCCACCTGCCTCGGCCTCCCAAAGTGCTGGGATTACAGGCGTGAGCCACCATGCCTGGCCAAATTAAATCTTTTTTAAAAAAATCCAGTCAGCCACTGTATGTCTTTTGATTGGAGAAATTAACCCATTTACATTTAAAGCAATTATTGATAGGTAATAACTTACTATTGCCATTTTGTTAATTGTTTTCTAACTATTCTGTAATTTTGTTTCTTTCTTCCTCTCTTGACATCTTCTTTTGTGATTTGATGGTTTCTACAATGACATGCTTTGATTTCTTTCTTTTTATCTTTTATGTATCTACTAAGGCTTTGCTTTGTGGTTACCATGGGGCTTACATGAAACATCTCATAATTATATCAGTCTATTTTAAGCTGATAACAACTTAACTTTGATCACATACAAAAACTCTACACTTTTACTTCTCTCCTCACATTTTATGCTTTTGATGTCACAATTTACTTATTTTTATATTGTGAGTCCATAAACAAATCATTGTAGCTATAGTTATTTTTCATACTTTTGATTTATACACCACCATTACAGTATACAAGTATTCTGAATTTGAGTACAGATAGTCCCTGACTTACAATAATTCAACTAATGATGCTTCAACTTTACAATGGTCCAAAAGCAATACACACTTAGAAAGAAAAATAAAACAAAACAAAAAATTTCAGTATAGTATTTAATCAATTACATGAGATATTCAACACTATTATAAAATAGGCTTTGTGTTAGATTATTTTGCCCAACTTTAGGCTAACGTAAGTATTCTGGGTACGTTTAAGCTATAACATTCAGTAAGTTGAATGTATTAAATGCATTTTCAACTTATAATGTTTTCAACTTACGATGGTTTTATCAGGACATAACCCCATCATAAGTCAAGGAGCATTTATATATACTTACCTTTACCATTAAGTTTTATACTTTTATACGATTCATGTTACAAATGAGTGTCTTTTCATTTCAGCTTGAAGAATTTCTTCAGCTTTTTTTTTTTTTTTTAGACAGAGTCTCGCTCTGTCACCAGGCTGGAGTGCAGTGGCATGATCTCGGCTCACTGCAGCCTCCACCTCTGGGGTTCAAGTGATTTCTCCTGCCTCAGCCTCCCAAGTAGCTGAGACTACAGGTGTGTGCCACCACGCCTGGCTAATTTTTGTATTTTTAGGAGAGATGGGGTTTCACCATGTTGGCCAGGATGGTCTTGATCTTCTGATCTCATGATCCACCCACCTCAGCCTCCCAAAGTGCTGGGATTATAGGTGTGAGCCACCGCACCTGGCCTTCTTCAGTATTTCTTATAAGGCAGGTCTAACGTGATGAACTCCTTCACCTTTTGTGTGTCTGGGAAAGTTTCTATCTCTCCCTCATTTCTGAAGGATAGCTTTTCCAGGTATAGTGCCCTTAGTTGGTAGTTTTTTTTCTTTTAGCACATTGAATACTGTATATTTGACTATATCCTACTCTCTCCTGGTCTGCAAAGTTTTTGCTGAGAAATCTACTGATAACCTTATGGGGATTCCCTTGTATGTGACCCATCTATTTTCTCTTGCCTCTTTCAAAATTCTCTTTGTCTTTGTTTTTTGACAATTTGATTACAGTGTTCCCCACTGAAGTCTTCTTTAGATTGAATCTGTTTGGGGACCTTTGATCACCATGTATGTGGCTGTCCATATCTCTTCCACTATTTGAAAAGTTTTAGCCATTATTTCTTTAAATAAGCTTTTGCCCCTTTCTCTCTCTCTTTTCCTTGTAAGATTTCCATAGTGTGGAAATTTTATTTCTCTTGGTGACGTCTCATTAATTCTGTAAGTTTTCTTCATTCCTTTTCATTCTTTTTTCTCCTCTGACTGGATAATTTCAAATGACCTGCCTTCAAATTCACATATTCTTTCTTGGGCTTGATCAAGCCTGCCGTTGAAGCTCTCTATTGCATTTTTTCATTCCATTCATTGTTTTCTTCAGCCCCATAATTTCTGTTTGGTACTTTTGTGATTTCTTTCTCTTTGTTGAATTCATTCTGTTCATGTATTATTCTTCTGATTTCATTGAATTGTCTATCTGTATTCTCTTATAGCTAGGTGAGCTTTCTTAAAACAATTATTTTGAACTATTTGTCAGGCAATTTTATAGATCTTCATTTCTTTGGGGTCAGTTACTGGAAAATTACTGTGTTCCTTTGGTGCTGTTATATTTCCCTGGTTGCTTGTTTGTTTGTTTTTTATGTTCCTTTAAGTCTTACACTGATGTCTTTCCACTTGAAGAAGCAGTCACCACTCTGACTTGCTTTGGGAGAGAAATGCCTTCACCGCTAAACCTGGTTAGAAATTCCAAGCCCTCTCAGACATTTTTAATGAAAGCATCCATTCCACCCTTCTTGTTTCCTCTTAGGATGGATGGAATTCTTAAGATTGTATCCCTTCTCTCAATTTTACAAAGCCGTGCTGGGTGTTGAGAACCTCCCTCATTTCCCATATGACAGTGTTTTGAAATGCTCAAATTTGTGTGCCTTCTCCCAATTCCCCAGAGTCAAGCTGGCTGACTATACATGCTTTTTAGCCATCTACAAAGGCTAACACTCACTTCCCAGGGGTACACACAGGGAGCCAGCCACGGGTGGAGAGATAGGTGAGATGTTTGGAGCACTGAGGTGCCCATGGGTCAACTGGAGGATCTGCAGGTGAGGCATCCCAAACAGCTTGTGGGCAGGCTTCCTGATGGATTCTGTGAAGCAGTTAGTAGGATTGTGGCCCTTTGTTGAGTCCCATGCCCTAGTTACTGTGAGTCTCTACTTCTTTTTCCTATTCCTAGCTTCTCCCAGCTACTCAGCATACTTATCTCCTCAGTATTCTAGACAGGTGTGACAGGCCAGAAAAAGGCAAGCCTCTTGGACAGCATTCCACACAGCTGTGGAAACTGGGCACTCACTCACTGCTCTCATTTTTTCCTGTGGGAGGAATTGCAGGCTGAGGGAGTCTCTTCTATCACTGAGCTGTGACCCCATGGTGGAGGCAAGATGCTGGTAAAGTAAAAGTGTTCTTACCCTCTTGAATGCATCTATTCTCAGATTTTATGATTCAACTGTGTGCTGGAACTTCTCCCACTGGACTCTCAGATTCCCACAGAGGTACTCTTATCTTTGGGTGACTATCAAAATTGGTGCACTATAGGTAAATGATGATAGAAAATTCCTATTCCACCATCTTGCTGACATCATTGCCTTCCATTTGTTTTCTGTTCTGAAGTTTCCTATGCTCTCTAGGGCTGCTTCTCAAGGCCACCTGCCCACATTATTGGTGCCTTCTCTCAACTGCCCATGGTTTCTGCGAGATCGCCCATGAAACTGTGTTGTAGTCCAGCTCTTATGCTCTCAGAACAAGAAACCTAGAAGAATAATAAAAATACCAGATTTAAGCCCAGAATCCACTTCAGCGCATTCAGATCTTCCAAATGAAGAAAGCTAATTATCTGCACCCACTCTTCCTTAAAACAGCAACATTCAAAAAGAAGTGAGCAGCTCCTCTCCAAAGATGTGTAAGCAGAGGCACAGGAACTATCTGTTCTCAGCCAAAGATATTCTAGCCTTGTGCTACTACCAGTGTGGTCCATGGACCAGCTGCATAAGCATCACCTGGGATGCATCAGAAATGTAGAATCTTGTTAGAAATGCTCCTCCACTCTAGAGCTACTGAATTAGAGTCTGCACTTTATCAAGATCCCCGGATGATGCATGTGCATATTAAGGGTTGAGAAGTGTTAGTTCCCAGCCACAGCTGCACAGTAGAATCATCTTGGCAACTTTAGTTTTTAAATACCAACACCCAGGCCCCACCCACAACCAAGTAAATCAGACTCTCTGTGAGTGGGGCCCAGACATCCGAATTTTAAATGTTCCCAATGGGATTCTAATGTGGCCTGAGTGAGAACTTCCCGTGAAGATTCCTACACTTCATACCCAGCTAGACTTGAGAAATTTTCCTTCTCTTCCTTGTTGCTTTTTCATAGGTAATATGTGCACATAACTTTTTTAAAGTCAAAGAATATAGGCCGGGCATGGTATCTCACGCCTGTAATCCCAGCACTTTGGGAGGCCGAGTTGGGCACATCACTTGAGGTCAAGAGTTTGATACTAGCCTGGCCAAAATGGTGAAACCCCGTGTCTACTAAAAATACAAAAAAAAAAAAAAAAAAAAATAGCCAGGTATGGTGGTGCACGCCTATAGTCCCAGCTACTTGGGAGGCTGAAGTGGGAGGATCACTTGAACCCGGGAGGCAGGAGTTGCAGTGAGCCAAGATGTCACCACGGCACTCCAGCCTCGGTGACAGAGCAAGACTCTGTCTCAAAATAAACAAATAAATAGGTAAATAAATAAAAGTCAAATAATAAAAACTAGTGTACAGTGAAAAGAAAGTCTCTCTCCATCTCTATATTTTAGTGCCCCAATTTCCTCTCCAAAAGCAACCACTGTTACCAGTTTTGTGTGTGTGTGTGTGCCCTTCCAGAGCTGTTCTGCTTTCTCTTTTTTCTTTTCTCTCTTTTTTTTTTTTTTGAGACAGAGTCTCGCTCTGTCACCCAGGCTGGAGTGCAGTGACATGATCTCGGCTCACTGCAACCCCCACCTCCCAGGTTCAAACTATTCTTCTGCCTCAACCTCCCAAGTAACTGGGACTACGGGCGCACACCACCATGCCCAGCTATTTTTTTTTTTTTTTGTATTTTTAGTAGAGATGGGGTTTCACCATACTGGCCACGCTGGTCTCGAACTCCGGACCTTGTGATCCTCCCACCTCAGTCTCCCAAAGTGCTGGGATTACAGGCGTGAGCCACCATGCCCGGCCCTCCCAGAGCTTTTCTATGCATGATCAAACACATCAAAGTACAGGCACTCTTCTTCTTTATATACATAGTAGTGTTATACTATACATGTTGTTCTGTATCTTGTTATTTTCACTTAACACTATATCTTAGACATTGTCCCATAGCAGTAATTGGTCTCAATTCTTTTTACAGCTACATACTATTCTATTGTATCAATTTAATGTCATTTATTAATCAATCTCCAATTAATGTGCATTCAGGATATTTCCAATTTTTTGTTACAAAAACAATCTGCAATGAATAATATGCAAAACAGCACACACTTTAGTCACTCTTTCCCTCTTTTCTTACTTTTTCTCAAAGCACTCATCAACACCACCTCAGGGGAACCACATCATTTATCATACAGACTGGCACACTTTTTTTTTTTTTTGAGATGAACTCTTGCTCTGTCTCCCAGGCTGGAATGCAGTGGTGTGACCTCGGCTCACCACACACTCCACTTCCCAGGTTCAAGCAATTGTCCTGCCTCAGCCTCCCTACACCTGTAGCTGGGACTACAGGTGTCCACCACCATGCCTGGCTAATTTTTGTGTTTTTATTGGAGAGAGGGTTTCACTATATTAGCCAGGTTGGTCTTGAACTCCTAACCTCAAGTGATCTGACCATCTCGGCCTCCCCAAGTGCTGGGATTACAGGCGTGAGCCACCATGCCTGGCCCAGACTGGGACACTTCTGAGAGCAGAAGGGGGCACTAACAGTTCTACTAGAACATACCTATAACTATGCCAGGTAACTGGGATACATGGTCATCCTATATGATCTATTATGCATTCCCTATTTATTTCTTTATCGTCTGCTTCTCCCACTCGAATGTAAGCTCCTGGAGGGTAAAATCTAGTCTGTCTTCCTCATGACTGTTTCTCCAGAGCCCTGAACAGTGCCTGGAATGCAGCGGTACCTCATTAAATGTTTGATGAATGACTAAATGAATTAAAATTAAATATCTCTGAATAGCATCATTAGCACATGTGTAAGAATATCATTAAGACAAATTCCTAAAAGCTGAATGATTGCATCAAAAGGTATGTGCTTTTTTTTTTTTTTTTTGAGATGAGATATCACTATGTTGCCTTGGCTGGATTGGATCCGAACTCCTGGGCTTAAGCTATCCTCCTGCTTCAGTCTCCCAAGTAGCTGGTAGTATGTGCATCTTATAATTTAGTAGATATGACTGTACTGTACTCCATGGAGTATGTACTAATTAGCACTCCCACCAGCAATGAGAGAGGGACATCTGCCTCCCTCAATCTGCATGGCCTGCCTGTGTGCATGTGTGTGCAAATGTGCATGTATGTACAAATGTTCACGTGCTCACACATCCATATTCAGTGTGCTCCACACACAGGCACACAGAGACCTGCTGCCACAGTGCTGCCAGGACAAGCACTGAATCTTCTGACTTCCCAGGGACACAGGTCCTGGTGCTGGGAGAGGAGAAGGAGGCCTCTCACACTCTCGATCAAGGGTGTTTGTTCATCCTCTCTTCTCCCCTGTACCCCTCCCAGACAGGATCAACATTTGCAAATTACCTTCCAGGCCTCTGACTATGAGACGCAGCATGGCAGCACCTAGTGCAGGCCTAGCTCAATAAATGTTTAATTAATTAATCAATCAAGCCAAATCAAAGATTAGGTTGATTATCCAGATATTTTTATCTGTGTGGAAGCAGGCAACTGGTTAATCGCTTTTTCTCTTTTTTTAAATTTTGTACTGAAATGATAATAATATATTTGGGAATTGTGCAGATATGGCCTCAAAGGTCAAAAGCCTGGTATGTATGAAATATTCCCAGGGTGTCTTCAGGGGCAGACTGCTGCAAAAGCAATCGTCATTATCCTAGGAGTCCATGCCTTAATGTTGCCATGATGCTGAGGTAGAAAATTATCTGGCTTATGATGGAATAACTAAAATCCACAAATATGGTCTGTTACAGGAAGGGGTTCTGATCCAGACCTCAAGAGAGTGTTCTTGGATCTCGCACAAGAAAAAATTCAGGGAGAGTCCACAGTGCAAAGCAAAAGCAAGTTTATTTAAAAAGTAAAGAAATAAAAGAATGGCTACTCCATAGACAGAACAGCCCCAAGCACTGCTGGTTGCCCATTTTTATGGTTATTTCTCGATAATATGCTAAGCAAGGGTGGATATATTCATGCCCCCCCTTCTTAGACCATAGAGGGTAACTTCCTGACATTGCCATGGCATTTGTAAACTGTCGTGGCACTGGTGGGAAAGTAGTGGTGAGGACGACCAGAGGTCACTCTCATAGCCATCTTGGTTTTGGTGGGTTTTAGCCAGCTTCTTCACTGCAACCTGTTTTGTCAGCAAGGTCTTTATGATCTGCATCTGGTGCTCACCTCCTGTCTTATCCTGTGACTTAGAATGCCTTAACCATCTGGGAATACAGCCCAGTAGGTTTCAGCCTCATTTTACCCAGCCCCTACTCAAAATGGGGTTGCTCTGGTTCACATGCCTCTGATGATTTTCCCCGCTGTGGCTGTCCATACATATGCTGATCATGAGGACAAAGGAATGGGTTATTGCATAAGATTCTTAACCATGCCTCTCCCTGTGGGATTCCAGCAGAATCTGGGCATGTCACAGCTCTGTGAGAAAATATTAGGTTGAGGCCAGGTACAGTGGCTCCTGTAATCCCAGCACTTTGGGAGGCAGAGGCAAGTGGATAACTTGAGGCCAGGAGTTCGAGACCAGCCTGGCCAACATGGCGAAACCCCATCTCTACTTAAATTACAAAAATTAGCCAGGCGTGGTGGCACGCATCTGTAGTCCCAGCTACTCAGGAGGCTGAGGCAGGAGAATCGCTTGAACCCAGGAGGCGGAGGTTGCAGTGAGCTAAAATTGCACCACTGCACTCCAGTCTGGGCAACAGAGTAAGACTCCATCTCATAAAAAGAAAAGAAAAAGAAAAAAAAGAAAATATTATGTTGGGTAAAATGTAGGAAAGTGAAAATCTGGTCATCAAACAACCACAATGAGGAGAGATGCAATGTGGTTCCTGTGCTTCATAAATTTCCCATGGATAGTGGTGATTTCTACGAAACCCCATCCAAGAGCCCTGTGGGGATCCCATGTTCGTATCCCTAAGTTCCTCGTGTCGTCACTTAAGAGTCATAAATTATCTGCCTTACTTTCATTTACAGATCGGAAAGTGCTCAGATTTTTGTGCCATTGCATTTAGTTGCAGGTACTAGACTAGGGCTTTTCGGATATTAATCTGGTTAAAATTGTGCTCTTGGTGGATTTGGGATGGAATAAAATAATAGCATCCCGAGGGCCTTCTCTGCAAAATCCACAACCAGGCACCCAGGCCGGATACATCCAGAACCTGCCATTCCCCTGTCCCCCGCAGCAGCTCAGTCTAAACTGGCCCGGGACCTCCAGAAGGTGCAGTCTGCAGATCGGGAAGCCCTAGCAGGTTCAATACAACTAGAAATTTTGGGGTAACTTCCAGAAGCTGGAAAAAATAATTCACAAATTCCCCTTACTTTCTAAAGATTTGCCTTTGATTTTTAAAACGCTCTTTCGGGTTGAGTTGGAGCACTCACTCACACATTCGTCTGGGAGGCAGTGATCTGGCAGCAGCCCATGCCTCAGAGGCTGCCAGGAGGACTCCAGCGGCTCGTCGAGGCCTCCGATTCCTTGCAGTCTGAGCCGGAGCGCAGAGATGCGTGATCCCGACCATAAGCGCTGCCTTCACAGGCTGTCGGGGAGTGTGAACCGGGGACAGCAGAGCTGGCTGGCAGCCCCGCAGTAGCCACTTCCTCCTCCACCCGCACGATGCAAACACTCAGAAAGATCAATAGCTGTTGCTTCAGAATTTCCCTCTGCTCAACGTTGTCAACACATGTTCAGCCACACTCAGTGTGTGTATAAGTCCACAAATACCCGAGCCAACAAACACATTGATCACACGTCGATCTTCACGGTCGACTCAACACCTTTCAATGGTGCAACACATCCCAGCGGAGGGCAAACTTGGGCCCAGCTAAGGATGGATGCCCGCAGGCTCCCAAGGGGTCCAAGTCTAATCAAGATTCACTAAGGCTTTGGGGATGCTAATCTGGGGACACTGCAACCATGCAGCGACATTTGTGCCATCTTCAGGCCTGGATCGCATGTGAGGGAACATGCCTCCCGGGTCTGGATAACAGATCATGTATCAGAAAGCACAGAAGTAGGCCAGGCATGGTGGCTCACACCTGTAATCCTAGCAATTTGGGAGGCAGAGGCTGGTGGATCACTTGAGGCCAGGAGTTCAAGACCAGTCTGGGCAGCATGGTGAAACCCCGTCTCTACTAAAAATACAAAAATTAGCCAGGTGTGGTGGCACATGCCTGTAATCCCAGCTACCCGGGAGGCTGAGGCAAGAGAATCACTTGAACCCGGGAGGTGGAGGTTACAGTGAGCCAAGATCACGCCACTGCACTCCTGTCTTGGCAACAGAGCGAGATCTGTCTCAAAAAAAAAAAAAAAGAAAGAAAGAAAAGAAAAAAGAGAAAAGAAAAGAAAAGCACAGAATGGGCTCTAGAACAGGCACATGCCTTCTGGAGAACTCATGTTTTCAGCCATGATGCGTCTTCCATCAAGTGCCACAGGACGATCTCTTAACAGGTGGCAGCTCTGGAACAACTCGGTTGCAAATTACCTGTGTCTGTCTGTATTAAAAAGAAGAGGCAGCACTGTCTTTCCTGGGGACTCTAACCAACAGCCTCACGAGCACTATGGAAGGAACCCAACTTTGGCAATACATAGGCTTGGGGTCCCGCTCTGGCTGTGCCGTAAATGGCTGGGTGGCCTTGACCAGGTTTCAGAACCCCTTGGAGCTTTGATTTCTTAATCTCTAAAATGGGGATGATAGCATTCACTCCGAGTTTGTTGTGGGAATTAAAGAAGACGCATATAAAATGTTTAGGACTCAACAGGAGGGTGGCACGTAGAGGGGCAAGAAGAGGCCAACAGTCAACCCACTGAGCAGGGAAACTCGGCCTTCCTGTGGTCTTTCCTCCTGCAGGGCAACCTTCCCCAGGACCCTCTGGAAATCAGAGGTCAAACCAATGTGCTTCTGTAAAGTATCATAGCCTTGGGATTGACCTTGAACATGAGAGTGCGTTATGGACATGCAGTGAGATTGGGGATAAGGTAGTGCATGGACAGCATGCAGAGGAGGCATGGGTTGGGAGGAATAAGAAGAAAACCTTATGCTAAGTGCACCCATCCCTCACTCACACCTCAAAGACAGAGGAACTGATGGGTGACCTCCTGGAGGATGTTATCATGGTGCCTATGAATCTCACTGGAGTGTCCTCAGCAGACACTCCCGCCCCTGATCTTCACACCCACATTGTGGACCTTCCACAACAGACCCCACATGCACAACAAGGCACCATGAGGGTGAGGACTGTCCCCGTGCAGGTTGCCAGCCAGCTCCCCTTATCCCTGCAGTATCTTCCTTTTTTTTAGTTTTTTATTTCTATTTATTTATTTATTTATTTTTGTGAGACAGAGTCTTGCTCTGTCATCCAGGCTGGAGTGCGGTGGCGCAGTCTTGGCTCACTGCAACCTCTACCTTCTGGGTTCAAGCGATTCTCCTGCCTTGGCCTCCCAAGTAGCTAATTTTACAGATGTGCAACACCATGCCCAACTAATTTTTGTATTTTTAGTAGCAACAAGGTTTCACCATGTTGGCCAAGCTGGTTTCGAACTCCTGACCTCAGGTGATCTGCCTGCCCCGGCCTCCCAAAGTGCTGGGATTACAAGTATCTTCTGAGACTGTTGTAAAACCAGTGGGGGCTCCTGGATACCTCGTATGGCCCCAGGGAGGAGCTCCAGCCCTGCACGGGGATGAACTGAGTGGACTTTGGCACACGTAGGATGCACACCCCATCACACAGGCAGTTGAGAACATCGCCTATCATCACTGTTTAGGTCCAGGAGGTCAGACTTGGACACACGATGGGGAAGCTGCCAGGCAAGTTCCCAGGACAGAAAAGCAGACATTGAAAGAGGCTTCTGAGAAGCCAATTTGGGAATCTGCGTGATATGATAGAGATGAGACAAGAGGGAGCAATGTCATTTCAGACTTCTTCCTAGAGAAAAACTATATGCATTTAGAGGAAAGACTTTGATAAGCTGCCTGTGGTTTGGGGGTGACACTGCAGAGGCCTGTTGAAGTAATAAAGATGGCATTTTAAAAATAATAATAAAAACTGGCCAGACTCAGTGGCTCAGGCCTGTGATCCCAGCACTTTGGGAGGGGTGGATCACCTGAGGTAAGGAGTTCAAGGCCAGCCTGGCCAACGTGGTGAAACCCCATCTCTACTAAAAATACAAAAATTAGCAGAACATGGTGGCATGTGCCTGTAATCCCAGCTACTCGGGAGGCTGAGGCGCGAGAATTGCTTGAACCCAGGAGGCGGAAGTTGCAGTCAACAGAGATCGTGCCACTGCATTCCAGCCTGGGTGACAGTGTGAGACTCTGTCTCAAAATAATAAATATAAATAAATAAATAATAAAAACAAAGATGGCAATCAATCTGCCTCCTAAAGAGTATCCTGTTACCTGGGGCGGGGTTGGGGGGGCGGGCAGTGCTTTGTTTTATTGGGTTTGGGATTGTGAGTTTGAGGATAAGACTGAGGGAAGAGCTTAACAGTTGGACATAGAGAAGAGAAAGGCTTTGCACCCTGGCACGATGAAGAGCCAGATGATTGGACACTGTCTAGAGGACAGTTGGGAATGACCAAAAATGGCCATTGGTAGCCAGGAATTTTCACTAAGGATGTTACGAAGTCTTTGAGTTGTGACCCTAAAAACAAAACTTTTTCCCTACTCACAACATTTCTGGCACAAAATGTGTGCATTTTCCACATCAAGTCATTTTCCAGTTCTCTGAAGACACCAACTGGGTATCCAGTGATTCATTTCAATTCTGACCTTAGCTACCAAGAGATGGTATCAGACCCCATATAAGACTGCCTCCCACGCCACACACCAATTGCAAGTAGGGGGTCTGCAGGTTGCCCACACTTCTTTCTGTCTGACTTGGCTACAAATCAGGGGTTCCCATAGCCCCCTTTTCAATAATTCAATAATTTGCTACAATAATAATAATAATTAGAAAATAAAGGTTCAATAATTTGCTGTAACAGCTCACAGAACTTTACTTACTGTTACCAGTTAATTATAAAGCATATAAATAAACAGTCAGATGACTAAGTATGTAGGGAGAGGTCTGGAAGGGGCAGGAAGTCCATATGAGTTTCTGTCCCCATGGAGCTAGCTGGGGTATGCCACCCTCCCGGCACATGGATGTGTTCACCAACCCAGAGGCTTGTCAGCTCCCATTGTTCAAGAGTTTTTAGAGCTTAACCTCCAGTCTGCTTCCCACAGGTCAGTGTGTGGGAATGAAAGTTTCAATCCTCAAATTACTTGGTCTTTCTGGTGACCAGAAAAGCCGATCTTTCTGGCAACCCAAGCTAAGGCTGTCTAGGGATCCCAGACTAAGCTACATCATTAGCATAAATTCATGGGACCAAAGAGGCTGATTATGATTAACAAAAGACTCTCCTATCACTCAGGAAATTCCAAGAGTTTTAAGATCTCTGTGCCAAGAACTGGGAACAAAGACCAACTATATTTCTTATACTATAGCCTATAGCCTTCTCTGCCGACCAGGGATCATTCATGCTTTTGTGGGTAAGGACTTTTGGAGCATGTGGGAACAATGTCTAGGCTGACATGTGAGCAAAACACACACCACATGCCTAGACACAGGAACCAGGGGACGAGGGCAGAGCTGCTATCTATGCTGTAGCAGGAGCCAGGGACTTGGGTACAGACCCAGCTCTGCAGCTGATGATTTTCATAAGCAGCCAAGATCAGGCCACTGCACTCCAGCCTGGGCAACAGAGTGAGACTCTGTCTCAAATAAATAAATAAATAATAAAAATATAGATGGCCTTCAATCTTCATTCAAAAAATCCTCTGCCTTCTAAGGAGAATCCTGTTAAGTGGGGTGGAGGGGGTGCTTTGTTTCACTAGGTTTGGGACTGTGAGTTTGAGAATAGGACTGCGGGAAGAGCTGAGCAGTTGGGCATAGAGAGGAGAACGGTTTTGCACCCTGGCACAATGAAGAGGCAGGTGATTGGGCACTGTCTAGAGGACAGTTGGGAATGACCAAGAGGCTCTGGAAAAGCCCCTTCCCCTCTCTGAGTTTTATTTACTCAACCTTAAAATGGGCTCATGCGCTTCCAACCGTGAGGTGACAGCATTTATTAACAGAGCATTTGTGCATTGATATGGAATGTACTTGCTGCATCCCCATATAATGAATTTTCTCACAAATTACATATGCTAAGAACAGCTCAGATTAAACTGTAAGATCACATCAGATGCACTATTGATTTTCGTTATTTTAGTTTTCTCCATCCCTGAGTTTTCTTCAATTTATCCACCAATTTCAGCAGAACAATCTCTGCCTCCTCTTTCTAGTAATCAGTTTATAAAACTTCAGAACTTGGGAGTTTGAGGAACTAGGCTAGTTTGGATACAATGCCTGTCCTTCTACAGGGATGATCATTGCGGACCTCCTGAAGTCAGTAGGGATTCCTCTGGCTAGAGCAGTAGATGTCTTTCAATGGCAATGTGAATCAACAGCCACGCCTGTATACACACTCTTCTTATGAAATAAGGAAGGCTGGACACTGTGGCTCATGCCCATAGTGCCAGCACTTTGGGAGGCTGAGGAGGGAGGATGGCTTGAGCCCAGAAGTCTGAGACCAGCCCAGGCGACATGGTGAAACCCCACCTCTACAAAAAAATACAAAAATTCGCCGGGCATGGTGGCGTGCACCTGTAGTCCCAGCTACCTGGGAGGCTGAGGTGGGAGGATCCCTTCAGCCTGGGAGGTTGAGGCTGCAGTGAGCCAAGATCACGCCATTGTACTCCAGCCTGGTCAACAGAGCAAGACCATGACTCAAAAAATAGTAATAAAATAAAAGAAAGAAAGCAACTTCTGTTATGAAAAAATATCCTGCTAATGCACAAATGCTTTATCCCTCTAATATTATAGCTGCCCACTGGGAAACACTAGCAGCGCTTCTCCACAGACACTCTCTGGGGTGCCCACTTTCCCACCCATTTTGCCCTTTTGACCCTGTTTCCTTGCAATGACTAGGCCATACAGTTTCTAGGCAGCCCCAGTTCCCCCAAAAGGGCAAGCAAGGTAATTTTCCAGCAAAGGAGGCCCCTCCTGACTTTGCAAAGGCCACGTAGGGAGCTGAGATCCCTCGGGTGTCCTTTTCAGAATCTCTCCTCTGATTCATTGTCATCCCGGAACAGATTAGCTCTGCATACAAACACTAAGTTATTAAAATTGGACACTGCTCTGCCTCTGATACTGGGAAACAGTTACAGATAGCTTTGTATAGAATGACTTCTATGACAGAGCAACAAGATGTACAACTCCAAGGCTATTAAAAACAAAGCAAGATGAAAAGCAAAACCAGAAGGGCTGCTTACCCAAAAACTTTCATGGGAACAGCAAATAAGTCAAGAGATTATTCATGAGAAAAAGACCACAAATAGAGAAACACTCAATGGCTTAAAGTGTGAGCCTTGGGGACTTGCAATGAGCTCATTCATCATTCACTTACTATTGTACAAAGGGCCGAGCACTGTCCTAAGTCCTGGATCCCCCACAACTGAGAACAACCAACAAGATCCTAACTCCTCTGACATTTAAATACCTGTAGGGGGCCAGGCACCATGGCTCATGCCTATAAACCCAGCACTTTCTTAAGTCCAGGAGTTCAAGACCAGCCTGAGCAATGTGGAGAGACCCTGTATCTACCAAAAGTACAAAAAAAAATTGCCGGACGTAATGGCATGCACCTGTAGTCCCAGCTACTTAGGAGGCTGGGGTGGGAGGATCACTTGGGCCTGGGAGGTAGAGATTGTTGTGAAACAACATCAAGCCACTGCACTCCAGCCTGAGTGACAAAGTGAGACCCTGTCTCAAAAAAAAAAAAAAATCAGTAAGAGGAGACCAACAATTAAGTTGTAAGCATATCATAAAAAAGATGACTTCAGGTTGGACATGGTGGTCACACCTGTAATCCCAACACTTTGGGAGGCCAAGGTGGGAGGATCCCTTAAGACCAGTAGTTCGAGACCAGCCTGGGCAACATAGTAAGACCCTTTTTAAAAAAATTAGTTTTTAAAAAAGATAACTTCAGAAAGTTGTAAGCTCTATTAAGAGAACACAACAGAATAGAGTGATTGAGCGATATTGGCAGGGTCACAGATGTCACTCCTGTACCCTGGGTGTTTAGGAAAAGCCTCTCAGGATGTGACATTTAAGTGGGGTACAGAGAAGCAAAAAAACTCAGGGTAACTGCTGGAGGATTTTGGCTTGAGCAACTCCAGTGAAAGTGAATTATCAGTGTGTCAGGATGAATGATAAACCCTTTCCATTATTCTTGGGAGGGACACAAGGTATTCTTTTGTTTTTGTTTCCTCGGGAGTTTAGGAGCCAACTCGTTAGAAATACAAGTGGTGGCAAAATTCCACTCTACAACCTGAGAAATACTTGAGCTCTTCTTTGCATATGATGATTTTTAACCTATTTCTTCAGAAAAACAAACGCCAAGCAGAGGTTAGAAACAAATGCTGGCATAAGTGTAAACATCCACTTTGCGAAGACTCAAAGGCAGACCCTTTCTCTGCCAGAAATGTGTTTCTCATCTGCAAAGGGCAGGAGAGGCCTTAACCCAACTGTCTGGTTGAGAATCCAAACTTCAAACTTAACCCAGTGGGTCTTGGAGCCAACTTAATAGAGAATGGAGTGTCTTTGTTGAAAACTCTAGTATGTTTTGTGGAGGGGAGTGGGCAAAAGCTAGCTGAATGTGCAAGGGAGGGATGAGATTTTAGAAGAGGCAAAATATCAAGGAAGAGAAACTGCAAACAGATTCGTGCGACTCGATTGGCTGCGTAGCAGCAAATATCATTTCTGTGATTCCTATAAAGGAATCACACGACGACTTCCAAGTGCATCTGCTTGCTGTGTGGATGGCCTCTAATGAGACACAGTTTCTAGCCAATTGGGTTTCACACCGCTCAGTGCCAGCTTGGCGATTTGTTTTGCATTAAACACTGCAGCCTGTTAACCTGGTGAGTAACTGTTCTGGGTGGGCAGCCAGAATCCCTCACTGCACTGCCCTTTTTTCTTAAAAGAAAAAGATAGTGGTGATGATGGTGGGGGTGGTGATGACGATGATGATGAAAATGCGATCAATCAGGTTACCATCTTGAAAACTTGAATTCATTGAGCTAAAATGACCCAGATAATGGGCCTTTTAAAAATATTTTCTGGGCCGGGCACGGTGGCTCATGCCTGTAATCCCAGCACTTTGGGAGGCCAAGGCAGGTGGATCACTTGAGGTCAGGAGTTTGAGATCAGCCTGGCCAACATGGTGAAACACTGTCTCTACTAAAAATACAAAAAATTAGATGGGTGTGGTGGCGGGTGCCTGTAGTCCCAGCTACTGGGGAGGCTGAGGCAGAAGAATTGTTTGAACCCGAGAGGTAGAAGCTACAGTGAGCCGAAATTGTGCACTGCACTCCAGCCTGGGCAACAGAGCAAGGCTCCATCTCAAAAAAAAAAATTCTGAAACATTCCAGGGTAGTGCTCAATCCATTTTTCAGCCTTTCGGTGCCCTCTGCTCTTGCTGGGAGAACTAGGCCTCTCTGTTTCTTTCATTTCAGTTTCAAGATAATTTAGAGTTCTGGAATGCGCAAGACACTTGGGAATTCCACCTGGAGGTGACTGAGCTGGGGCCTGGGGGCAGTGGAGGGGAGCAGTTTAGGAACAAAGACATCAGACTTCATAAATCTCAACTGTAAATGTAAAAGTCTTCCTGTGTCTGACACCACCAGAATTGTAGGATTTTTCTTCTTTAGGTGACAAAAATGAACGGTCCCCAGCAGAAGCAGTCTGTCCATGCTCTGTTTCTCATTGGTCCAAATAAACTTAAAAACTAGGGCTAGGCCAAGAGTCTGGATCCCAAAGCACACTCACTGAGGCTCCATTAGAGCCCCCCATTTACCCTGAAAATACTGTGGTCACCCTCCCCACATTCCTCCTACCTCTTTCCACAGCAGAAGGGACGGGGTGTGTCAGCTGTGATACCATCAGCCACCAATGTGTGTCACTGCTCCTTCCACAATGGGACACTTGCTGGGTAAAACAGCTCATTCTCAAGCCTCCTTCCCTCGAGGTCAGGGCAGGGCAATGGTGGGAATCAGTCTCTGCAGAAGAAGAATCTTGATTTTCTGGATTTCAGCTGCAACTTCTGCTTCAACAAGAACTGCGTAGAGCCCATCAGAACCATTAGGCTACTGAAATGAGTTGATGAAAGCTATGCCCCATCCACGTGTGAAACTTACAGAGTGATAATAAAAGGTTTCCGTGGCAATGACAACAAATATTTTGTTTCTTTCTTTGTTGCTTCTTTTTCTAGGCACTTCCACCAGGGGATACAATGAATGTTTTTGACCTACAATGAAAAAGAAAGTCTTCTTAGCTTGCAGAAGTCAGGAAAGATTGTGTGCACGTGCATATGTGTTTGTAGGTGTTTGCATAGTATACATAAGTGTGAGGTGTGTGTGTGTGTGTCACTTTCAAAGTACCAGAAGCCAAATTGTCTGTTGATTTTCTGACAAGCTACATGGTCCTTTTCAACTACCAAAAATAGAAAGGTGACCATAAGCAGATGAATATTGTCAGGAAGCGCACACCAGACATCCCTGAGCATTTGATTCAGCTGACATTGGCAATTGTTCACAGTGAGTTTCTGCTCCCATCATGGTAAGGACAACCCTCCAAGCACTGTGGCCCCTAAGGCCAAGTCCAGAAGTTGCAGGGCTCATTGGTTTGACACCAGTATGTGCTGATTAAGAAGCTGCACCCTGGAGAGCCACAAATTGTTTTAAGCATTTTATGATCTAACATCTTTTTTGTTTTTGAGACAGGGTCTCACTCTGTCACCCAGGCTAAAATGCAGTGGTGTGATCATGACTCACTGCAGCCTCGATTCCCCTGGGTTCAAGCATTCCTCCTACCTCATCCTCCCTAGTAGCTGGGAATACAGGCATGCACCACCATGCCCAGTTATGTTTTTGGTTTGGGGTGGCTTTTTGGTTTTTCGTTTTGTTTTTGTGGAGACAGAGTCTTGCTATGTTGCCCAGGCTGGTCTTAAACTTCTGGGCTCAAGCAGTCCTCCTGCTTTGGCCTCTCAAAGTGCAGGGATTACAGGCATCACACCTCGCCTGTGATCTAACATTTTAAGATTTCAAGCAAATATGATTACTTTCCAAAAGAGAATATTTCCCCAATGCCTCTCTCAAAGAACTCAGGGTTAGCAAGCCATTTGAGACTTGTTTCGTGAAGTGTTTGTGAGATGGTTCCATAACATATAAAAGAAACTTAATCAAGGCAATATGAGGCCTTGTGAAAATTAACAAATAACGGGGGCTCTAGAGTTCAATGCAGAGGACTGGGCTGTGGCCAGACTCCCAATTGCAAGAGGGTGACACATATCAAGACACAAAGAAGCAGCCAGCAGGCAGGTCACGTCGGAAATACATAAACCCATGCTGTCCATAGTGCAATTCAAAGAACTTGTCGTGCTAGACCATTTTACATAAATATTTTCCAACATATTCAATCAGTCCCCTCAAATTGACACTGTCACCAAAATCAAATCAATACTTCTTGGGAGGGAGGAATAAGTATCTTATCTAATAATCAACTTATTTGAGATCTGCAATGCTGGCTGCTGTTACCGAAAGACATTTCTCAATTATTTACATTTAACTATACATTACTTTGATTTTTGTCTCAGCTGCATTCAGATAAAATGTGAGCTTCTAATTTAATTTTCTTCTGGATTTCCTGTGACATATCTATTTATGCCAATTTCCCAGGAGGAAATGGACATCAGTAATAAAGATAGTTATAGAAAACACTTACAAAGCACTTCTAGCACGCCAGACTCTGGGCTCAAGTCACCATCAGGATTGTCCACTTCAATCTTCAGGCAAGTCTATGAGGAGGCCACAGATTGATATCCCCATTTTATGGATGATGAACTGGAGCTGAGATAAAGTGTCTTATCCCCGAGATTTGACCCCGGCAGTCTGACTCTAGAGCCCTGTTCCTGGCAGGACATGGTAACTCATACCTGAAATCTCAGCACTTTGGGAGGCCAAGGCAGAAGGATCGCTTGAGCCCAGGAGTTCAAGACCAGCCTGGGCAACAATGCATGACCCTGTCTCTACAAAACATTAAAAAGTTATCCGGGCATGGTGGTGCGTGCCGGCAGTCCCAGCTACTTGAGGAGCCAAGGATGGAGGGTGACTTGAGCCTGGGAGTTAAAGACTGCAGTAAGCTTTTATTTATTTATTTATTTTTATTTTTATTTTTTTTTTGAGACAGTCTCACTCTGTTGCCCAGGCTGGAGTGCAGTGGCACGATCCCAGCTCACTGCAACCTCTGCTTCCCAGATTCAAGTGATCCTCATGCCTCAGCCTCCCAAGTAGCTGGGATTACAGGCGTGCACCACCATGCCTGGCTAATTTTTGTATTTTTAGTAGAGATGGAGATTCACCATGTTGGCCAGGCTGGTCTTGAACTCCTGGCCTCAAGTGATCCACCCACCTCGGCCTCCCAAAGTGTTGGGATTACAGGCATGAGTCACTGCACCCAGCCCTGCAGTGAGCTTTGCTCATACCAGTGGGCAACAGAGTGAGATCCTGTCACAAAAATAAATAAAATAAAATAAAATAAAAATAAAGCCCTGCTTCTAACCACTGCACAGCCCCACTTCCCAGTAGCATGAGTAATTCCAAGCAGAGATTTCCATATGATTTTCTGCTCTGAGTCAGCAGACAATAAGAGGGTCATGATGTTAACACCAGAATGGACCTAAGAGATGACCTCATCCCTGAAGAAGCTCAAAGCCACTTCCGTCTGCTGTTCTGCTCTGCTGTTTGATTTCCTTCTAAGATGTTTGCCCTTCTCTAGGAGTTTTGTACAAGACTTGCAGCCTCTGTCTATTGCATTCTTTAGACAAACGGTATTTTCTGAGTAGGACTAGAAGCTAAAGAAAGGAACATGTGGATGCAGTGTGGCATATGGATGAAGCCTGCCTGCATCAAAACCCCAGCTCATCCTCTATTAACGATGTCTCCCTGTGGAAGGATAAAGTCACCATACCTCAGCATCTTCATCTGTATAATGGGGATGATCATAATTCCTCTGCAATGTGGGGTTAGGAAGAGGAGGACAAGAAATCACACATGTTGGCCAGGTGCTGTGGCTCATGCCAGTAATGCCAGCACTTTGGAAGGCTGAGGCGGGCTGAGGTCAGGAATTCAAAACCAGCACGGCCAACATGGCAAAACACTGTCTCTATTAAAAATACAAAAAAATTAGCTGGGCGTGGTGGTGCACATCTGTAGTCCCAGCTACTTGGGAGGCTGAGGCAGGAGAATCACTTGAACCCGGGAGGCGGAGGTTGCAGTGAGCCAAGACCATGCCACTGCACTCTAGCCTGGGCAACAGAATGAGACTCTGTCTGAAAAGAAAAGAAATGAAAAGAAAAGAAATGAAAAGAAAAGAAAAAAAGAAAAGAAAAGAAAAGAAACCAAACCACACATGTAAAGAGCTCACCATGCTCCTGGCACAGACTAACTGCTTAGTTCTCAGTTATGGGTCGCAGTCACCCCTGGGGACTCTCCCTGCACCACACCCTGCACAGCACCTGCTCTGGGACTTTGTTATACACTCTTTCTCCACTGTGCTGTGACTCACTCACTGGCCTGGGTTGTGCCTCATTCATCTCAGGAGCCCCAGCCCCAACACAGTTCCCAGCCCGTAGCTGGCACTCGTGAATGTCTGCTGATTGAGTGAGTGACTGCATATATGCACTCGCTGCAACCCCAGCTCACTGCGCAGACGAGGCGGCAAGCTCAGAGGGACCAAGCCTCTAACTGGGGCCATGGAACTGGATGGTGTCACAGTTAAAGGGCGACTGAAGCTGCTTGACTTCCAGTCCAATGTTTGCACACCACAGCAGAGCACCTTAACTTTGCTTCTTGCTCAGTCACCCAGGCTGGAGTGCAGTGGCATGATCCTAGCTCACTGCAGCCTCAACCTCCTGGGCTCAAGTGATCCTCTCATCTCAGCCTCCCAAGTAGCTGGGACCACAGGCAGGCTAATTTTATTTTTTTTATAGAGATAGGGTCACTTTATGTTGCCCAGGTTGGGCTCACACTCCTGGGCTCAAAGAGATCATCCCGCCTCGGCCTCTCAAAGCGCTGGGTTTATAGGCATGAGCCACTGCTCCTGGCCTGCAATTTTCTTTAAAATGTTTTTTTGCTTCATTTTGTTTTGTGTGTGTGTGTGTGTGTGTGTTTTTTTTTTTTTTCTTGAGACAGAGTCTCGCTCTGTCACCCAGGATGGAGTGCAGTGGCATGATCTCGGCTCACTGCAGCCTCTGCCTTCTGGGTTCAAGTGATTCTCCTGCCTCAGCCTCCCCAGTAGCTGGGATTACATGTGCCTGCCACCATGCCTGGCTAATTTTTGTATTTTTAGTGGAGACGGGGTTTCAACATGTTGGCCAGGTTGATCTCGAGCTCCTGACCTCAGGTGATCCACCTGCCTCAGCCCCCTAAAGCGCTGGGATTACAGGCATGAGCCACCACATCCAGCCTAAAATGATTTTATCACAGACTAAGATCAAACGGATAACCAGAGCATCATTAATATCAAACTAGGGATACATTCACAATCTATTTTTCCTACTTTCCGTAATTTATATGTCAGCAATCCATCACAAAATAAAAAAAAAGTTACAAAAATACGGACCTAAACATTTTTAGTGTCTTGCATTTTAACTAATTACACAGTAATACTATGATAATCTAATCGCAATTGACAAGATAAAAATGCACAGTAATCGTGTATTGTACCTGATATAAGCAATATTACACGACCTAATATCCTGCCTTTTACGTGCCTATTTCATTCCTTGGAAGCTCCCTGGTAATGAATATGCTATTAAGCAGGGCTTTTTTAATTTGCATTGTTTCCCTTATAGTGATTCATCAATAAATTTTTCTGATTTCCTTCATAAATAAGTTTCATTATTCCTCATTATTAAAAAAAAAAAAAAACACTTTCTCCTGTCCTGAAAGGATGTCATATATTAGATGACCTTCCTATATAAAATCACAAATGAGAGAAGACCAGACAACCTGCAACAAAATAAGTAATCAGACAATCGGGCACTAAATACAGCTGGGCAGACAGTAGGCATTATGGTATAGTCTGCAAAAAAGGCCAGGCGCAGTGGCTCACACCTGTAATCCCAGCACTCTAGGAGGCTGGGGTGGGTGGATCACTTGAGGTCAGGAGTTCAAGACCAACCTCCCCAACATGGTGAAACCCTGTCTCTACTAAAAATATAAAAATTAGCCGGGCATGGTGGCGGGCGCCTGTAGTCCCAGCTACTTGGAAGGCTGAGGCATGAGAATCATTTGAGCTGGAGAGGTGGAGGTTGCAGTGAGCCAAGATCACACCTCTGCACTCCATCCTGGGCAATAGAGTGAGACACTGTCCTAAAAAAAAAAAAAAAGTCTACAAAAAAATTTTTACAAAGCAAAAATCAAAAGAGAATTCAGTTTTACTACAGCATGAGTTAAGTCACAGCTTTTGCACAATTTATCCATGATTTCTTCATTTTGTTGTTTTAAGCATGCTTTTAAGACATACTGGATAACTAGTAAAAATTGTATACAATTTCAAATGACATTTCAGATAAGTTTTATTGACTTAATGCTCTGATAATAAAATTATAACAATCAGTATTATTCTGATTTATTGCAATTTTTACTTTCACTTTGTAATGGACTTGGTGCATCCCAGCATTGAATGTAATGTTGCTGCCATCTCAAGGTCACTGACTGAAAATGAGGTGGCTCACTCCAGTCTAGTGTACTAACGCACATAAGTAACCAAGGGCTTTATGGATGAAAATACCACTTTGTGGTCACGTCACAGTAAATCTAAACTTTTATTTGCAATGAAACAATGGGTTTTAGACACAATTTTCAATGAAAACATACTCCAGTAATGCTACTATGGCAGTGTGAGTACTGGATCTGTGAGAGAAAAGGCTTTTATATCACAGTCCAGGGGAAAAATGTCAGTGCATGAAATTGAAGAACCATCTGTGCCACTGGCATATTGACACAGCGTCATCCAGATACAGTGGTTTCTTTAGAAAGAGACATCGTCCTTGAGTTTATTTTTCATTCGTAAAGCACGCTTGGCTATTTTCCCTCCCTCTTCAATCTTTCCCAGTTGGTGACCTCCACCACCCTGACACTCTTCCATCTGGATTTATCAAAACTACCCTTAACATGAACAAACAGTTCACAGAAAAGGAAATGCCAACAAGCCGATTCAAGGAGATACATGTTTTGCCTAACAGATTGTCAAAGATCAACTTTCGATCACACTGGTTTGGCAAGGTAGTGCTGTAAATTAAAAAACAGGAATATGTGGTGATAGTTTCCAAATTTTAAAATGCGTATACCTTCTGACCAGCAATCTCATCTCTAAAAATGTATCTGTCAGATCTATACATACGTGTGCGCACAGAGATGTATGTACAAGGAAATTTATCACAGCAAAAGACTGGAAACAAACTAAATGTCCATCAACAGAAGAGATGTAAATTATGGTAAATCCATAAAATGGAACACTGTACAGCCTTTGAAATCAACAAGGCAGCTCTATATGTACCAATATGGCACAATTTCTGAGATCATACAGTTAAGTAAAAAAAAAAAAAAAGCAACTGCAAAACATTGTGTGTAGTGTGCTTAGGGTGTATGTATTTGCATAGAATCTCTGTGGAAAAACACTATCAGCCACTAACAATGGTTCCTTTGTAGGAAGAACCAGGGGACTGGTAACAGGGTGGGAGAGACTTAAAATTCACTATACACTAATTTTGTTTTGAACTGTATACCGTATACATGTATTAACTACTTGAAATGTATACATAAAAATAAAACACTTCCAAAACTGCTTTGGATTGTGATTCAAATAAAAAGTCAATATTTATGAAGAAAAGACTGGCCAAGCTCAATGGCTCACATTTGTAATCCCAGCCTGTTGGGAGGCTGTGGCAGGAGGATCACTTGAACCCAAGAGTTCAAGATCAACTTTGTTTTGGACAACAAAGTGAGACCTGTCTCTACAAAAAAATATAAAAATTAGCTGAGCTGGTGGTGTGCACCAGTAGTCCTAGCTACTCAGGAGGCTGAGGCAGGAGGATCGCTTCAGCCCAGGAGGTCGAGGCTGCAGTGAGCTATGATCGCACCACTGTACTCCAGCCTGGGTGACAGAGCAATATCCTGTCTCAAAAAAAAAGAAGAAAGAAAGAGAGAAAGAGAGAGAGAGAGAAAGAAAAGAAAGAAGAAAGAAAGAAAGAAAGAAAGAAAGAAAGAAAGAAAGAAAGAAAGAAAGAAAGAAAAGAAAGAAAGAAAATAATAAAGAAGGGAGGGAGGGAGGGAGTGGGGGAAAGAAGCCACAGAGGAGAGGACAGAAGTAGAAGGATACAAGAAGGGAGGGTGGGGGCTGCCACGGGGGGCCTGGGGTTTGCTTCCCTTCACCATCCTTCCCGTATCCCCCCTTGACCATTTCTCTATTCTAAGCCAGCCTGAATCCACACTTCTTTTCCTTTCTTTTCTTTTTTTTTTTTTTGTTTTTTTTGTTTGTTTGTTTTTTGAGACAGACTCTCACTCTGTCACCCAGGCTGGAGTGCAGTGGCACAATTTCGGCTCACTGCAACCTCTGCCTCCCAGGTTTCAAGCAATTCTTTTGCCTCAGCCTCCTGAGTAGCTGGAATTACAGGCACGTGCCACCACACCCAGCTAATTTTTGTATTTTTAGTAGAGATGGGGTTTCTCCATGTTGGCCTGGCTGAGGCTGGTCTCAAACTCCTGACCTCAGGTGATGCACCTGCCTCAGCTTCCCAAAGTGCTGGGATTACAAGCCTGAGCCACCGTACCTGGCCTGAATTTGCATTTCTTCCCTAATCTCCTCCCATCTTCCATTCTCCTCTCACTTCCCATTTATTCTCCTTTGCATTTCCATTCACTCTCCTAGTGGTCAATTCTCATTTCAATTTCTCTGGTTTCTCATGTTCTGCCTGTCTCTGAGGATTCTCCCCAGCCCCCTGCATGAGGAGGACCAGAGCCAGCCCTTCTGTGCTGGTGCCAGTGTACGACCGGGCTTGCCAGGTACACGCTGCGTGCACCCGGGACGCCCAAATAGTGTGAACAAGCCGCGTTGCGGTTAACAGCCCCATCTGTCATCTGCCCTCTTCTGGAACTCCAAGTGTTCAGCAGAGAGCTGTCTGTGTATCTTCTTCTCTAAGTCCAGATACCACAGTGATGAACAATGTATCTGCCCCTTGGACAGCACTGGCCAACATGTAGAAGAAATGCATCCAGGATGGGGTCTAAAAATCTGGAGATATTTCACACATTTGGGGTGGGTCTCAGATAGGGACCCAGGAACACCCAGTACTAGCTGCATGTCTGTGCTGAATATGTGAGCAGGGGTGGTAAGAGAACTCCACACACAGAGGAGAAAATGGAGCTGAAGGAAGGAGGTGAGTACCTCCAACTGTTCCGCATCATGCGTTTACTGCATTTAACTTGCTTTCCCTTTTTCCTCTTTCATTAAAGCAAATCTCCTGCTATGTTTATAACTCCTTTCAACTGCACGTCATTAACGGCGAAGCCAAAATCCTATTTAACGTTGCTCAATAATTCAAATTCCATCAAACATCCATCAAAATACTTTTATAAGCCACTGATATGAAGCATTTCGAAAAGGTGCACATTTCATCTCTCCAAACCCACACAGAAACTGGTTGGTTTTCTTTTGATATTAATTTGAAATGCTAGAGTTCAAAAGATTAGGATTCCTGCACCGACTCAGTGAGTTTTTCAACTTGATCCACCTTGAAAACAGACACATTGTTTTTATTCTATTTGACAGTTATTGTAAAAGTTACAAGCAAACCAATAAACAGGTTATTTGATCTTAAAGAGATGCCTTGGCAGATTTCTGGCATATGGAAATCCTTCTCATTTTTCTCACAGAGATCCTCCAAGAGAAGGTGAACATGGTAAGCCCTACCACACCATGTTACAGAGATTCTCCAGAAAGGAAAATGGTGCAGAAACTGGGCACTTGGCAGGATGGTTGAGCCCAGGCCTCTGCTCCGTGAGCCCCCAGCTGCACCACCTCTCTGCTTTTCCCATCCCTGAGATCCTTCCAGCTCTAAAATTCTACAACATTAACTCTGAGATAAACAACAGAAGAAGAGCAGGACAGCAAAAATGGAGAGCAATGAAAAGTGTGGCCAGGCACAGAGGCTCACACCTGCAATCCCAGCACATTGGGAGGTGGAAGCAGGAGGATCACTTGAGCCCAGGAGTTCAAGTCAAAGTCAACACAGTGAGCTCCTGTCTCTACAAGAATATTTTTTAAATAGGCAGGCATGGTGGTATCTGCCAACAGTCCCAGCCACCTGGGAGGCTGAGGCAGGAGGATCACTTGGGCCCAGGAGTTTGAGACCAGCCTGGGCAACATAGTGAGATCTATATCTCTACAAAAAAAAATTTAAAAATTAGCCAGGCTTGGTGGCACATGCTTGTAATCCCAGCTACTTGGGATGCTGAGGTGGGAGGATCACTTGAGCCCAGCAGCTGGAAGCTATGATCGTGCCACTGCACTCTAGCCAGGAGGACAAAGCAAGACCCCAACTCTGAAAAAAGAGAATAAGAGTATATAATGCACGCGAGGCTTAAAACCTAGATGATGGGTTGATCAAGTGCAGCAAACCACCATGGCACATGTTTACCCATGTAACAAACCAGCACATTCTGCACATGTATCCTGGAACTTAAAGTAAAATAAATAAAAAATTAAAAATGTTCTAAAAAAGGAACTGTGTTAGAATAAAAGAGACTTGAGGGACTGAAAAACTATGGAAAAAAAAAAAAGAAAGAAAGAAAAGCTTAAATCAAGCCTGAGTTCCAATCAGAGACAGGAAATGGACTTCCATTGTCTTCTCATTTTTTTAGGTATTTTACACAGATTCAAATTAAGAGAGACTATTTTTCTTTTGCCTCCAGATCCCTTCTTCCACCTTCTGTATGATCAGCTGCGATCATCTCAAACATATAAACAGAAACTTTTAAAAGCACCCCCACCTCAGGAGGTGTCCAAACTGGGTTTTGAAATGGCACTCTAGAAATCCAAGATCTCCTGAAGACGCAAGGCATGTCATAAAATGAGGACGCGGTGGGCAGATGTGATCTCTGAGTAATGGCTGGGGATTCAGGAAGCTGACCCCTGAACCAAACAAGCAAGCATGGTGGCTGTAGAATTATGGCCCATGAAAGAACCAAAGGGTGGGATTAAGAGACAGATGCACTCCTGGCTGGGTGCAGTGGCTCACACCTGTAATCCCAACACTTTAGGAAGCTGCGGTGGGAGGCTCCCTTGAGCTCAGGAGTGACCAGCCTGGCAAGAGAATCACTTCAGCCCAGGAATTCAAGACTGCAGTGAGCCATAATTGCCCCCACTGCACTCCAGCCTGGACAACAGAGCAAGACCCTGCTCCAAACAGGGTTTTGAGATGGCACTCTAGAAATCCAAGAATTTTTTTTTTTTTTTTTTTGGAGAGAGATGGACTCCTAAAGACAGTATTTGGGAGTGGAGAAGGAATTATCTACAAGGGAAGAATTTAAGAGAATGAATGCATGGTAGGGCGCTGAGCTCATCAACCAAGGAATCTGAGATGAGGCCTGCCGTGAACAACACTGGTGACCACCAATCTGATGTGAGGTCTCCCTGTTGACTCTATCCTAACATTGTACAGAAGTGGATTGGACAGAATTACTGCAACCACTGGCGTTACAGGGTTTCAAAGACTTCTATTCTGCATTTAAGAGATTTACAGGAAATCTCCAGGCAGTTAAGCTGAGGGGCTGAGCGTGCCTCTCAGCTGGCTGGAAGCCAATCATTTGGAGGGTCGTTCTAATTCCTGGGATATGCAGTCATACAGTCAGGAAGCAGCCCTGACCCTGCTAAGGTCAGTGTCGTGGCCAACTACCCTGAGCTCAATTTAGAGACATAACTATGGCAACGACTGTGCCCAATCGGTTATTAGAGGAGATTTATTGACGGATATGCTGGAATAGCAGAGCCATTAATTGCAATTACCAGACAAGACAATTTGTTCATCTCGGGGAACTGAATGCCAAAATGCCCTAACAACTTTAAAATCCCATTTGCTCTTGGGCGCTCCGCTGGTGTCACTGCACCTGCCCAGCTTCCCAATCCTGAGATGGAGAGGATAAGGGGCTGAGCCTGACATGGCACCAGCTGGAGAAATCCACAATGCTGGGTCCTGAGGCACAAGGCAGAGGAACCTTCCATAGACCCTGCAAGGCCCTTCACAGAGGTGAGGGAAGCATGAGCTGTCCCGCTCCACCCAACGCCTCTTCTCCCGGTCTGTTCTTACACTGCTATAAAGACATACCTGAGACTGGGTCATTTACAAAGAAAAGAGGTTTAATTGGCTCATGGTTTTGCAGGCTGTACAGGCTTCTGCTTCTGGGGAGGCCTCAGGAAACTTACAATCATGGTGGAAGATGAAGGGGAAGCAGCCACGGGAGCAGGAGGAAGAGAGCAGGCTGGGTGCGGTGGCTCACGACTATAATCCCAGCACTTTGAGAAGCCAAGGCCGGCAGATCACTTGAGGTCAGGAGTTCAAGACCAGCCTGGCCAAAATTGCGAAACGCCGTCTGTACTAAAAATACAAAAATTAGCTGGGCGGGGTGGCGGGCACCTGTAATCCCAGCTACTCAGGAGACTGAGGCAGGGGAATCGCTTGAACCCAAGAGGCGGAGGTTACAGTGAGCCAAGACTGTGCCATTGCACTCCAGCCTGGGTGACAGTGAGATTCCATACCCCCACCCCCAAAAAAAAAGAAAAAAATAGAAGGAAGAAAGCAAAGGGGAAAGTGCCACACAGTTTTTTTTGTTTGTTTGTTTTTTGTTTGTATGTTTGTTTTTGAGATGGAGTCTTGCTCTGTCGCCCAGGCTGGAGTGCAATGGTGTGATCTCGCCTCTCTGCAACCTGCACCTCCCTGGTTCAAGCAATTCTCCTGCCTCAGCCTCCCGAGTAGCTAGGATTACAGATGTGCAGCACCACACCCAGGTAATTTTTGTATTTTTAGTAGAGATCGGGGTTTCACCATGTTGGCCAGGCTGGTCTCAAACTCCTGACCCCAGGTAATCCACCCACCTCAGCTCCCAAAGTGCTAGGGTTACAGGCGTGAGCCACCACGCCCGGCCCAAAGTGCCACACACTTTTAAACAAAGAGACAGTACTGGGAGATGGTGCTAAACCATTAGGTACCACCCCAATGATCCAATCCCCTCCCACCAGGCCCCACCTCCAACACCGGGGAAAACAATTGAACATGAGATGTGGGTGGGTACACAGAGCCAAACCATATCAGATCTCACCAATAGAGCACTGGAATATCTTCTGCCTTTGCTCTGCCAATCCACACCTGTCATTTCCTTTGAGATTTCCCTGAGTGGCCTTGCTATGTTTAGTGGTGTTCAGCCCTGGCCCTAATCACTTTGTGGTCCCCTGAGCCTGGAAGCGTCAATCCCTGGATACCAGCCTTCTGGTCTTCCTCAGGGCAGCCTCCTCTGAACACCTCATTTCTCTAAAACAGGAACCTCCACCTCCCTCATGTACCTTCCATCCCCTCACTCTGTTCTAGTTTCTTCCAGCACTGAAATTACACTTCGCATTGGTCTGCCTCTTTGCCTGTTTATTTCCGTCTCTTTCACTAGATTCTAAGGTCCAGGAGAGCAGAAATTTGGTCTATTCCTTCCACCACTGTATCCTTGGTGCCAAGTACAGCACCCAGCGCACGGCTGGTACTCAAGAATATTTATTTTTTGTTTGTTTGTTTGTTTGTTTTTCTCTGTTGTGTTCTTGTTTCTGAGACAGGGTCTCATTCTGTCATCCAGGTTAGAATGCAGTGACATGATCACAGCTCACTGCAGCCTCGAACTCCTGGCCTCATGCAATCCTCCCACCTCTGCTTCCAAAAGTGCTGGGATTACAGGCATGAGCCACTGCTCCCCTTGAGAAAGATTTGTTGCATGAATGAATGGACTCGGTACATTCTGAAGTTGTGCTTACAGGGACCTTCTCTATCCAACTAGATCATGGCTTCTGTGAAAGCAGGGATTCTCTCCCTACTCATCCCTTCTTCCTCAGCACTGTGCATACCTCAGATGCTTTAAAATTTAAGCAAGTGAGGCCAGGTGCAGTGGTTCACGCCTGTAATGCCAGCAATTTGGGAGGCCAAGGCAGGCGGATCACCTGAAGTCAGAAGTTCGAGACCAGCCTGGCCAACGTGGTAAAACCCTGTCTCTACTAAAAATACAAAAAAAAAAAAAAAAAAAAAACCTAGCCGGTCGTGGTGGCTGGTGCCTGTAATCCCAGCTACTCAGTGGGGCTGAGGCAGGAGAATCTCTTGAACCTGTGAGGCAGAGGTTGCAGTGAGCAGAGATGGCGCCACTGCACTCCAGCCTGGGCAACAGAGCGAGACTCCGTCTCAAAACAAACAAACAAACAACAAAAAAAAAAAGTAAGTAAATGAATGACATTGTGAACCACAAACACTATCCACACATCAGAATAAGAAAAAGCACATATCCACCACTTTTCTAGGGAAAAATAAGAGCTAACACTTAAAGAATGCTTTCTCCCGGGAGAGTTGTAAGTACTCTCCAAGGTATTCATTCATAAAGTTCACAGGACAACACTAGGAGTTGGGGGATAGAATTCTCTGCTCTTGAAAGGTGAGGACTTGGGGTTACACAGCTAGCAAGTGACAGTGATGGAAATAGGTCCAGGCACTCCAGACAGAATCTCTGCCCTTAACCCCCGTACTAGGCTTTCTCTTTCTCCTGACTTGGAAAACTAGGTTAAATTCAAAAAACAATTAGAAAAGCATCCCAAGAGAGGACTTTGGGTGCTAACCCTCTGCTCTGCTCCCTTGAGTTTATCTTTTATTTTTTCTTTCCAAGTAGATTGCAAGTTACAAATCCCTGCTCCAAATTAAGACATCACGTGATAATCTCTCCCTTACAGGTTAAACTTCAAGACTATGCTTAACCTGTGGTTAGTGAGGCACATGAAGGTCTTTCCAAGAGAGAGTTGAATGCAGCTCTTCCCCGAGCTGTAAGAACGCAACCCCAGATTAAACTGGCAGAGCGAAGGCGGGAGCAGGCAGAGACAGCTTGGACTCTCTGCCAAGGGTGTAGAGTACAAGAATTTCCAGCTAACAAAGATGAACTTCTCCACTGATGCAAAACTGGCCCCCTCAGGTATCCCTGTGATTTACATCATTTCAGTGCTAACATGCAGGGGGGCCTTTGATAAATGAGACCCCTTAAGTAGCTGGAATTTTCTATACCCAACACTGACGCCCACTAATGTTAATTAAGTATTTATTGAAATCAAAATTTCTGGCCAGGCATGGTGGCTCATGCCTGTAATCCCAGCACTTTGGGAGGCTGAGACAGGCAGACCACTTGAGCCCAGGAGTTCAAGACCAGACTGGGCTACATGACAAAGTCCTGTCTCTACTAAAAATACAAAAAAAATTAACCGGGCGTGGGGATGCACACCTGTGGTCCCAGCAAGGGAGGCTGAGATGGGAGGATTGCTTGAGCCAGGGGGGTAGAAGTTGCAGTGAGCCGAGATCGCACCACTGCACTCCAGCCTGGGCAACAGAGTGAGACCTTACCTCAGAAAAAAAAAAAAAAAAAAGAAAATCAAGATTTCCTCAGTGGATCCAACAACCCACGTAAATATAACCTTTGATAACCCATAGTGTCTACCATCCAGTTCTCTATTTTACACTGTTAAATGGAGCAATGTGATATTGGGTAGACAGATTTGAAGCACTGCAAGAATCTACTAGTACCATGCCAGATGCTGATACAACATTGTGGACGACCCCACAGAATCCACAGTCTATAGAAGGGAGTGGCCATTCATCCCCAAACTACACAGATAAACTGCAACTATAGCAAGGGGCACACGGTGTTAAGAGAGGGTAAAGAGATTTTAATCTGATCACAGAGGTCAATGAAGGCATCCCTGAGAAAACAGCTCTTTCGTTAAGACCTGAAGGAAGAGTAAGAGAATGAATGGGGAGTAGGGAGAGATAGTGAGGACACGGAGCTTGGCGCAGCTGGAAAACCGAAGTGTAGATTGGTGAGGATGGGCAGGTGTGATGGGGCTGAGGCTGGGGCAGTGCCCAGGGACATCAGGCTGGACCTCAAAGATGAGATAAAGGTCTGGATTTTTATCAGCAGCCACTGGGGACCTTTAGGCTCCCTCAGAAAGGGAAAGATTCGAGGATTATGTAAAAGGTGAAACTGACAACCTGCTATCATCCGTTCTGCACACTTGCTGAGGCAGGAGACTGGACAAACACACTAAAGAGAGAAAAAGAAAGGTCAACAGCAAGGGCTAAAATGAAAAGGACTTCCTGGCCCATCTTAAGGTAAACAGAAAAGTAAACGCTGAGGGCACACATCTCCAGAGTGGTACAGTCAGGCCAAGTTTCGCTGCTCTCAGCTTACTGCAAATGTACACTTCTGCAAACGGCCCAGAAACGAATCTCAGAGCTTGATAACAATGAGTCAACCCATCTTCAACCATGGAGATGGGTTCTATTTTGCACTGCTCTCACTAAAACAAAACAAAAATCTAGGCGGGACGTAGTGGCTCACGTCTGTAATCCCAGCACTTTGGGAGGCCAAGGCAGGCAGATCACCTGAGATCAGGAGTTCGAGGCCAGCCTGGCAAACACGGTGAAACCCTGTCTCTACTAAAAATACAAAAAAAAAAAAAATAGCCAGGCATGGTGGCACGTGCCTGTAATCCAAGATACTCAGGCGGCTGAGGCAGGACAATTGATTGAAGCCAGGAGGCGGCGGTTGCAGTTAGCCGAGATTGGGCCACTGCGCTCCAGCCTGGGTGACATAGTGAGACTCAGTCTCAAAAAAACAAAACAAAACAAAAAATCCAAAAATCTATAACATAGCTATTATTCTTGTGATGACGCCAACATTATTATGCATCTGTAGAGCAGGGTACTGGTTTTAATCTGCACAAAAATCACAGAATGTTCATGCTGGGAGGAAACTTAAACATTATCTGAATATTTGTGTACTTTTCCAGTATTCTCACAGATGTTTTCATATATAATTTATTTTCTATTAACATGTATGTTTGGTGTCCCCTAATTAACTATGTGTTTTTCATGTGGGCTATACCATGGGTACTGCCTTTCAAGTTACCCTCATTCCCATCTAAGCACCAGTGGAACACACACACACACACCGCCCCCTTCCCCCCCCAACACACACACGACTGTACTCAGAGGAGCTTAATCAACACTGTTAGTTGACTGACTTACTGACAACAGACCAAAGGCTGCCTCTGAGACTGATGGTCAAAACCATAAAGTCAAGAGATGTATTTAGTCTCCATTTAAAACAATCTGATTCGGCAGAGCTCAGTGACTCATGCCTGTAATTCCAACAATTTGAGAGGCCAAGGAGGGCAGATCACCTGAGGTTAGGAGTTCAAGACTGGCCAACATGGTAAAAGCCTGTCTCCACTAAAAATATAAAAATCAGCTGGGCATGGTCACAGGCCTTGTTATCCCAGCTACTTGGGAGGCTGAGGCAGGAGAATCACTTGAACCCAGGAGGCAGAGGTTGCAGTGAGCTGAGATCGTGCCACTGCACTCCAGCCTGGGCAACAGAGCAAGATTCTGTCTCAAAAAAAAATAAAAATGAAAATGAAAGAATCTGATAAAAATATAAGGGAGCCAGCCATGGTGGCTCATACCTGTAATCCCAGCACTTTGGGAGACTGAGTCAGAAGGATTGCTTGAAATCAGGAGTTTGAGACCAGGCTGGGGAACATAGCGAGACCCCCATCTCTACCAAAAAAAAAAATTAATTAGCCAGGTGCAGTAGCATGCACCTGTAGTCCTGGCTACTATGGAGGCTGAGGTGGGAGGGTCACTTAAGTCCAGGAGTTGGAGGCTCAGCTAGGAGTCAGTAGGTAGGATCAGGCCACTGCATTCCAGCCTGGGCCACAGAGAGAGACCCTGTGTCAAAAACAAAACAGAACAAAACAAAAAAAACATAGGGGAGAGATGAAATGAACCGCCAAAGACTTGCTCCACCAGCTCTTCAAAGGATGGGAAAAACCAAAAGGGGCTAGAACCTGAGGCCCCAGCCCCTCTCCGTGCAGGAAAGTTGGTTCTGTCACTCATGGGAAGAGTGGACCTGGATTAAACAGGAAAGCTGAGAAGGATGCCACATCCCTGGTTAAAAGGTCAGGGGGAAAATGAGTATATCAAGCAAACTGAGAGGTGTTGCAATTTCAGAAGGAAAGTAATTTTCTTAGATGACAGCATAAGCCACTTTCAGCTTTTTCTTTTCTTTGATCCATCAGCGTTGCCCTGGCCACCAACCAAGTTCACACAGTCCAAGCAGACATTCTGGATTGCATCAACATGTTAGCACTCTTCGTTTTCAAAATGTAGACCATATATAGCTAAGATTAAACCTGTAGCAACCAGCCCCTAGATGTCATTGTTGCTGCTGAAATATCAACTCTTGAGTCTTGGAATTTTTACATCTGAGGAGATAGCAGTGTTCATCTGAATAAGCCCCTTAAATAATGCAAATTCAATTCACTTTCGGTTTTTCAAAGCCAAGTCCAAAGTCTTCTGGACTTCTTAACCAAAATGCAACTAAATCTTAGGGTGTTAGCACACATTCAGTTGCCAACAAAATCCGCATTCAGGAAAAATAGGCTGAAAAACCCACGTAGTCGTATGTGACATTCCTAACGTGCTCACATCAAATTCCACGACATAAGCTGATTATGGAGTCGCTGGGCGATTCTGCCCTTCTTCTTTTCGTGTGTTGTCTGACTTCTGTGCCTGCCTCTGTCATCGGTGTCTGGAGCTCAGAGCCGTCTGTGCCTTGAGAACAGCAGCTTCCAATCAAGGGCGCGTGGAAGAGCAGAAGCGCCCACCCTGTTTCCAACAAGCCATTGAATGCAACATATTCTTTGTTCACAGTGTCCTTCATCTCTTCCTTCCATTTCATATCATTCCAGGACCAGTCTTTGCAATAAAGACTGATTATTGTTTACTGATTGCTTTCTATGAGTCAGACATACATTCGGTTCTTTAAACTTTTCAATGGCCCTGTAAGGTAGGTATGAAGTAACTGAGGCACAGAGAGGTACAGTAACTTGCCCAGAACACACAGCTAGTGAGTGCTAACAGGTTTTGAAGCACAGGGTCAATAAAAACCAGTCCACAGACTGGATTCTTAGGGCCTCTCTGTGGCCAACTCCCTCATCTCTAACTGGATGCCATGTTTATTCTCTTTCCAAGCCTCCGGCCCTCAATCTCACGCCCTATCTTCCCAAAAGATGCTTTTGAGCAGCTCCTCCAGTAAACTTTATACTTGGGAGCATGCCTGCTAAATGAAATCACTTTTTTCTTTGATCATTCAGTGTTTACTGAATGTAACTACATTTTAGGCCCTGTTCTAGGCCGGGAGGGCAAGAGAGATATTGATGAACAAAACTGACAAGCTCCCCTGGGCTCTTGAAGCTCATTTCCCACCAGGGTAGACAGATGTTGAGGCAGTGATTACACATGGAATTAATGACAAGAGAGTGAAGTCCACAAGAGAGTGAAATCCACAAAGACGCAGGAAATCACACAAGCAGAGCCCCTAACACGGGCCCTCCATCGGAAGGCCCTCAACAGGCCTGCTGCCTGTCTCTGCCTGGCCCAGTCCCAGCCCCTATCTGCCTTTCTGGCCAGAGCTCTTCCTGCTCCCCATACTGAGTCCTCCAATCCCAGCAGAGGGGTCTCCACCATCCAGATAGATGCCCTGTGTCCGTGTGCACCTCCCTGCTCCATTCAGGTTGGTCCATTTTCTTCCACGTGCCAGGGTGACCCATTCTTGAACTTAGCTAGCTCAGATTTTGCCTTCCCATTACCTGGTCCTAGGGATGTCCCTGCAGGCGGCCTAGAGATATGAGTGGAAGGAGGAGGCCTGATGCAAGAGGGATGGATGGCATGGCAGCCTGACCACCTACTCATGAAGCTTCATGCACCCCACAGCTCCACTCATGCCTAATTCTGGATGCACCACTTACACCTGGCGACAGATGTCTACTGGGCCTTCCTGCCTTCTGGCCTTGTGGAGCTGAAGATGAGGCCAGAAGTGGCAATCAATTTGCTATTTGCAGTGTGGATGATATGGTTTGGCTCTGTGTCCCCACCCAAATCTCATCTCAAATTGTAATCCCCATATGTCGAGGAGTGTCCTGGTGGCGGGTGATTGAATCATGTGGGCGGACTTCCCCCTTGCTGTTCTCATGATAGTGAGTGAGTTCTCATGAGATCTGGTTGTTTGAAAGTGTGTGGCACTTCCCCCCTCACTCTGTCTCTCTCCTGCTCCAACCATGGTAAGATGTGCTTGCTTCCTCTTGCCTTATGCCATGATTGTAAGTCTCCGGAGGCCTTTCAGTCATGCTTCCTGTTAAGCCTGCAGAACTGTGAGTCAATTAAACCTCTTTTCTTCATAAATTACCCAGTCTCAGGTAACTCTTTAGAGCAGTGTGAGAATGGACTAATACAGTGAACTTCCTCTGGGTACGATATGCATTTTTTCCTTTCATTTCTCACTCATGTCTCTTTCTCAGTAAAAGAAACATCCCAGGCTGGGCATGGTGGCTCACACCTGTCATCCCAGCATTTTGGGAGGCCAAGATTGGTGGATCACTTGAGGTCAGGAGTTCAAGACCAGCCTGGGCAACATGGTAAAACCCCATCTCTACTAAAAATACAAAAATCAGCCAGGCGTGATGGCACACACCTGTATTCCCAGCTACTCGGGGGGCTGAGGCAGGAGAATCGTTGGAACCCAGGAGGCAGAGGTTGTAGTGAGCCAAGATTACACCACTGCACTCCAGCCTGGGTGACAGAGCAAGAGTCAGTGTCAAAAAATAAAAATTAATTAATTAATTAATTAAACATCCCAGAAGGTCAAATACTATACCATGTTCCCTCTGCTTGGTCTACCCCAGTACATGAAGAGCTCAAGCTGGGAATCTTAGAAGATAGACTCCTTGCAATCTGCAGTTATCCATTTACTGATGTCTTAAGCAAGAAGTAGAACTCCCAGCCAGTCAGTGATGATGCCAGCAGCTCCTCCTAGTCTATCACCTCAAGAGGAGCTGTCAAAATAACAAATGACATATTTTTAAGTTGCAGGATTACCCCTTAGCTGGGCTCTCTTGGTTTGATTAGCAGTTACTTTTCCTTTTAGTGTCTTTCTTCATCTTCTCCTCCTTCTTCTTTTCATTTTCTTCCTCTGCTCCACTCATCAATAAAGGCCACTGTTTTCAGGAAACTGCTTCTCTAGGAAGACTTGAACAGTATCCTATTACAATCACATTGTCTTGTTCAGAAGCAGGTGGTATTACCTGTCAACAGGGGCTTGGGGCAGAGCAAATAGCTCCCACCCAGCTCGGTGGAGCCACTCCCTGGCTCCTGGGTAGAGAAAAATGGCCAAAGAAGAGAGCTCTTTGGAGGCCTCAAAATCTCATTTTCATTCCCCTTGCAGAGAAGAGACTGACTTTATTGACAAAGATGACTGAAAATTGCTCGAGCGTTCCAATAACCAGTCTGCGTTGAGGCAGAAAGACAGTCTGGCGGAGGCAAGCTCCCTGCTCCACCGCTAGCTCCGCCGAGCTGCGCTTTCCTGCAGCACCAGTCTGTGGCATATGCAGACTAGACTGAAAGGAGCCTCCTGTCGGCCTCAAAAGCAGCCCCCCTCCACCTCCACTCCCAGCCTGCTGGTGCGTTTCCTGGATCCCGATCACAAATCAACACGAATGCAGGGAATCTCTGCCAGACACCAAACTCTTAGGCTGATTCAGGAGCTTGAGGTCAGGCCTAAGTTGGCTTGGACCAGGCACAGGTCCCACTTTCCACTGGAGTGCCCTGTGGCTTGGCTGCACATTGCAGGTGGGCCACTAGATGTCACCATTATTGATTCTTGTCCTTATACCCAGGTCCTGAGTCTAAGACAGGATCTCAGGGCTAGGAGAACTCTGGAGAGAATTCCATTGCAGCGTTGACTGCAGGGCTGCTATATTTACTATGTCTGAGTTCCTCGGTGGGCCTTTTCTAAATAAGTTACCATCTCAGCCCCAAAACAGCTGAGCGGCAAATTAAACAAAGACCAGGGTTAGGCAGAGCCAACCCCGACTTTCACAATCACGTCCCCTGCCCTTTCTCCTCCTCTTCATCGTCATGGTTGGTCACTATGTATCCTTCTGATTTACTTGGGCCCTCAATAAGAAATAAATTAATATGTATGCTTCATAGCACCAGGGATTTTAGATGTCGATGTGCTGTTGAAAAACGTAGGTCTGTGGCTTTTAGCAGAGAATAAATGACAGATGGGTAATTTATGATGGTCCTTGAGACCTGAACTATAATTATGAAGTATTTCTAGGTGTATATTCAGGATGCAAAGTGTAAGAAACCCAGAGCTAATGTTAATCTATTACTGACAGCTGTATATATAATAATATATCACATCTTTTCATCTTACATTCCTTCTGACTTACATCAAGCAATCTTTTCATTCATTAATAAAATCAAGTCTTGCCATTATTCTTAATGATGAAGTCCCATCTTGAACCCAGAGGACTCCTATCATTAAGCTCTGTGCTTCTATATACCAGTCATCTGAAGCTCAAAAAAAAGGATAAATTGAACTTCTTGTTTTACAAGCAAGGTGAAAACATCGGAAAGATAAGAGTCCACTTGCTCACAGTCCCACAAGGGCTAGGTAGCAAAGTCAGGGACAATTTTTGGGTTTATTTTTCTCAGCTCGCACTACCACATCCTTTTTTGCCTTTTAGCTCTCTCGCCTCCTCTCACCCTTCTACAATCTCTCCTTTTTTGAGGCAGTATATTTTTTAAAGGTCATGATAAAAATTACACCTTAAAGAAATACGGGCCACATGTCTCATCCAATTTTCTGTTCTGTGTCAAAGACTTACATGATTAATCCCTTCAAAACAAACCTAATCTAATCTTATCACACCAAAGACAAGGTGTCCATCATAAGTATTGTGGCTGGAAACAAGTAGGTCTTTCTCCAGTTTCAACTGGTTCAATGTCTCATTCAGTTTACAACCAGTCATCACCTTGGCAACTTACTCGAGGCACTGTCTTCAGCGTTCCCAAAATGTAAGTAGTGCTCCAGTTCAGCTTGTAAAGCACTATGTATCATCAAACTCCGTGGTCACTTTAGGAGATATAGAGACCCATGATACTTGTAGGAGAAGCGAAACCTTTAGCCTCATCGACTAATTAATGGCCTCAAAGTAAAATAATGAGGTGTGTGGAGATAGGGATTCAGTTACTGGGTCATCTCTCATCTGGAGACACAATCAGATTCCACTGAATAGGCACTAGATAACTGAGTAAGCGAGTTTCCTATCTATAATACTAAATCTTACTAGGATTGTTTAATTAAATCATGATAAATAACACTCTGTGGCAGGTGAGAGATGCTGAGAAGAGTTTAGGTGAGATGTCCACAAGTTCAATGGAACTACATCTGAATGCCTTTGCATTCTTCTGACTTAAAAATGTTGACTGTAACTTTCCAGAGAGTTCTTTTCTAGGAAAGAGAAATACTGAGGTTTTGTGTCCGAGGCTTTTTGAAGTTGTCTTGGTTTTCCTATCAGATTCTGCACTGTATACTTTCTCAGTCTTCAGGAATGAAGGACCAAATTCCTTCATTATCATTCCTTTCTGCCTATAATGATTTCTTCCTAATGGCTCTGGCTGTTCCAGGTACATCAGAGTAGGGAGTGGGTATCAGTGGCTGTGTCATGCTACAGTAACAAGCAGATTTCTCTAAGAACTAACATTAGAACTACCATTCCACCCAACAATCCCACTACTGGGTGTATACCCAAAGGAAGATAAATCATTTTACTGAAAAGACCCTGCATTCGTATATTTACTGAAGCACTATTCACAATTGCAAAGACATGGAATCAACTTAAGTGCCCATCAATGGTAGACTGGATAAATAAAATGCAGTACATATACAGCAAGGAATACTATGCGGCCATAAAAAAGTACAAAATCATGTTCCTTGCAGCAACATGGATGCAGCTAGAGGCCATTATCCTAAGCAAATTAACACAGAAACAGAAAGTCCAATACTGCATGTTCTCACTTATAAGTGGGAGCTAAACATGGGGTATACATGGACATAAAGAAGGGAATAATGAACACTGGGGACCCCAAAAAGGGAAAGGCAGGGAGGGGGCAAGGTTTGAAAAACTACCTATAGGGTACCATGTTCACTATTTGGGTGAGGGAATCAATGGAAGCCCATACCTCAGCATCATCTAATATACCATGTAACAAATCTGCACATGGACTTCCCTAATATAAAATTAAAGAAAAAAAAGGCCAGGTGCGGTGGCTCATGCCTGTAATCCCAGCACTTTGGGAGGCCAAGGTGGGTGGATCATCTGAGGTCGGGAGTTCGAGATCAGCCTGGCTGACATGGTGAAACCCCGTCTACTAAAAATACAAAATTATCTGGGCGTGGTGGCATGTGCCTGTAATCCCAGCTACTCGGGAGGCTGAGGCAGGAGAATGGCTTGAACCCAGCAGGGGGAGGTTGCAGTGAGCCGGAATCACACCACTGTACTCCAGCCTGGGCAACAGGGTGAGACTCCATCTCAAAAAAACAACAACAAAAAATCAGCTCCAAAATCATCAGAGACTTGCTCACCCTACATATCCACCACCATGGGTCAGCTGGGGACTCAGCTCATCAGTGTCCCTCTAAGATGCCGGCTGACGGGATGGCCACCACCTGAAACATTGCCAGTCATCAAGCCAAAGGGAAACGTACTCTGAAGGGAAATGCACTGGCAATTAAATGCTCCAGCACGAAGGGAATGCCCTCACTCCCACACACGACCCATTAGCCAACACCAGTACCGGCCACACCCCTGAGCCACAGGGTCAGGAATTTCTATCTAACCTTATGCCAGAAGAGGGACAATGGGAACTAGCTGGTGAATACCAGTAATGACCACCACAGGAACTTCAGACGAAGATACACTTTCGTTCGCTTGTTTTAAAAGTTCTTTATTTTCCCTAGATTATAGTTTCTCTTTTGTGTTTCTGCACTCTCCCTTGATCAAATAATTCTGTCATTTCATCTGTCTACTTTCAGATTCATGGACATTACACTTAAGACATGACTAACGAAAAGCCTCTTCAGATCATGATAAGCTAGGATTGTTTGTGCCAATCGCCCAAGGGAAGGAATTTCTCATATTACTTGTTTGTTCTCCCTTTCAACACTTCGTATTTCTGGTTTTTCTTCACTGTTTTTTCCTTCCATCCTTCCATGCTAGTGTCCTGCTCAATCTCCTACCTTTTATTGAAAAAAAAAATTACTCAACATTTTATTTTTATTTCTTCATAGCTATTTGGTCTAATTGGCAAAGGATTCTGTGGAATGGCAGAATTCTAACTTTGCAGCCGGGTGCGGTGGCTCACGCCCGTAACCCCAGCACTTTGGGAGGCTGAGGCGGGTGGCTCATGACGTCAAGAGATCGAGACCATCCTGGCCAACATGGTGAAACCCCGTCTCTACTAAAAATACAAAAAAATTAGCTGGGCATGGTGGCATGCCCTGTAGTGCCAGCTACTCGGGAGGCTGAGGCAGGAGAATCACTTGAACCTGGGAGGTGGAGGTTGCAGTGAGCCGAGATTGCGCCACTGCACTCCAGCCTGGGGAGAGAGCGAGACTCCGTCTCAAAAAAAATAAAAATAAAAATAAAAATTCTAACTTTGCTGTTCCTAACCCCCAAATTCAGATGAATTTGAATTCTGAAATACAGTAACAGGAATTATCAGCCTGTCTGATTCTAAATTTTGTTGGATCTTCCTCCCAGGACCGTGGACAGCCCAGCCAGCTGTAAAGGCCTCTAAAAGATCTGGAATAGATCCTGAAGAGGTATCTCACCAAACGAGTCCATTCCATTACAATGGCAGAATCGTCAGTTTTACTCCCTTGCTCATGTCCACCGCTCACCCGGAGTCCGGACCCAAGCACCACACTGCGTAGTTCCTAATACAGCAAAACTATCCAGCATTTTTGGTGAAATTGGCTGGAATGCTTCACTCAGTCCGTTTTTCACTGTTAGCAGGGGAACCATCCTAGTATCTTTCATAAAACAGATCCGAATGACAAACACCATCGCGCCCTCGGAGGGCTGAGCTTGTGTTACTGGGTCTGGTCCTACAAACCCTGAAAATCCTGAATCTCTCAAGCAAAGAGATTTCCCAGGGCCAGCTCTGGCCCTTAACAGGCACCCCTTAAAGCCAAGCTGCGAATCTGGCTAGGACCTCTATATTTTAGCCAAGAACACCTTGAAATGTACAGTCCTACCAAAAGAACTAATACAAATCCAGAAGCGCAAGGCTAAAGAAAAAAAAAAAAAACATCCCAATGCCCATTGTTGAAAGCCAATTGCGGAGTGAGTGGGGTGATAAGGCTAGCCCACAGCGGATTTAGGCGACATGGGGAGATGCCAAAGTGAATACACGGTGACTTCTAAATCTAGACGTCTGGAAGGGGCCATGAGAGCCAGACAACTGGGCCCGAACCCCGCCCAGGAGCCAGGATTTGCAAGGGGCTAAGCCAGCTGGGCAGCCTCCCTCTCGCCGGTCCAGCCTCGGCGGCCCGGGATGCCGGTAGGCGGGGCCTGAGCCTCGCCCCGCCCCCGCTGCCCGCCATTCGGGTCACCTGACCCACCCGCGGCTCACGTGATCCGTCCCCAGCGCCGCCATTTTGGAGCTCCGGATGAGGAGGGGGAAAGCGGGGGAAAAGAGGGAAAAGAGCCGGGAGAGAGGTGGGCAAGGACGAGGGCGAGGGCACGGCCGGGTCCTGGCTGGCCAAACGAGGCTCGCGGAAGCAGCAGCCGCCGCCTGACCGCAGGTACCGCGCCCCGGGGCCGCCCCTCCGCCCGCTGTTAGCGCCGCCGCCGGCCATGTGCATCCTCCCCTCAGGCCTCTGCCGGCGCTCGCTTCCTCCTCAGCCGGCCGACCCCCGCCCGGTGCTAGCCACAAGCCCCAAGTTCCGTGTCCCGGTTCTGTCTTCTGTGCAGCAATGCCTGCGGAGACTCCGGGCTTGCCCTGCAGCTGGGGGTGGGGGGAACCTGCTGCTCCCTGCATACTGTCACCAGCCCAGCCCGCCTGCAGGCCCGCCCGCAGGCGTTGCTTCCTTCTCCAGGCGTTGCTTCCTTCTCCAGGCGTTGCTTCCTTCTGCAGACGTGAGATCGCTTAGGCCAGCCGGGATGGACCCAGCAACGATGTTCTCGCAGCATCTTTTGATTAATTTTCTAAGCCCCCTCATTCCCCACCCATCACCTCAGTCCTTTAGCCAGTGCGTGGTGTAGAAAAAGCTAGTACAGAAACGCAGCCCTGGTCTTCTGCATTTATTACCATCCTCTGGAGATAGAATGGTATCTACAGAGATCACGGAGACCATCAGGGAAAGTTTCCACCTCTTAAAACTCGGGGGCATCGGAATGAATGGTTTGTGTAGAAGGCCGGGATGATTAATAAGGTGGAGGCCACTTTCCCAACCCCAAGGCGGTCTTTTTAAGTTTCTGCAGTGGGCTGTAATTTGCTATCAGTCTGCATCGCTCTTCTCAGACAATTACTGGATTTATCACCTCTTTGAGTTTGCACTTTCTCCAGTACTCCGCTCTCACTCAGAGTATGGGTTGCGTTATTGATTAAAAGAAAGCCTGGCCCTTCATTCCTTTACCTCACTAACTCGTTGAAAATTAACTTAAGGGGAGCCCTGAAGATGTTTTTTCTGCCCTGGCAGTGAGCTATTTGACTTAACCGTAATCGATAAGGTAGTTGCATTCTAGGTGAAACGAATAAGCATTTTTTTATCTTTTAAATTTATTCCAGCCAGTATAAGAAACAGTGGCAAAGAAATGTAGGACCAGAGTAGGAAACTGCGTTAGAAGATATGTAGGTCACACCACTGTGTCATATCTTTTTATGCCGTTTTTCTGCCTATTGTGCTTGGTTGTAGAATCACTCGTTAGATTGTATTTTTAGTTTAGATTAAAATAGCAATGTGCAATTTATTGTTCCATTCTCATTAGAAAATGATGTCAGTAAAACCAATAGTGTTGAGTCCAGTACGTAAATTCTGAGGTAAAACAAAATACACAATTATTGGGAGAAGTTTCCAGAGCTATTTTTTCCTAACTTCTGCAAAATCCTCAAGTCGGCTTGTTAGATAAATTATTTAAATTTGCATTATGTAATGGGATTGCATGAACATTCCTCTGAATTTCTTTTTACATGGAATATTGAGAAATTTTTCACTGCCAAAAAAAAAAATCATTACTTTGTTTCACCAAGAAAGAGAAATGTTTTGATACTATATACTTTCGTTCTTGGCCACAGCTGGATTTTGAAGATTGATCCAAGGGACTGTATTAATTTCAGGAATTGATTTGAAAGACACTGGCTCTGCCACTTAACAGCCATGTAACCTTGGGTAAGTCACTTAAACCGCACTGAGTGTTTCCTTATTTATAAGATTGTATAACACCCACCTAGCCTGTCCCAAAGAGTTATGAGGATCAGATACCACTAACTTGTTTGATAGAGCCTAGCTGTAAGGAGCTGTTACTCTTTTCAGTATTGATATTTTGTACATTTTTATTCTCATTGAGAATTAAGAGGAAAATTGGTGTATTAGAGAAAGCATGGTTTTAGAGTGAGATTGGCCTGGATTCCTGTTCTTAAACCAGTTACCACTTTGTGTCTGTGAGTCTCAGGTTCCTCATCTGCAAAAAAAAAAAAAAAAAAATACACAAAATTTGAGTATTACACAAAATCTACAGAGGCGTTACTCCCTAGACTTGCGCCTCATGGGCGAGGATTTCCTCAGTCATTTTTGTAGTCTCCAGCACTCTGGTTGGCACATTATAGGTGCTCAATAAATGATAGTAAATCTGAATATTGGTTAATGTTAGTTAGACCTTATGTCTTCATCGCAGCTGCCAAATTAGAATATTCTCTCAGACCATGTGCCAACCAAGAAACTCTAGACTATGAAACTCCATATACTTGTGATATTTATACTCATTTTTTTCTTAGCGGTAATTAATAATTACCTTGGGCTCAGAAGACTTTAAATCAAATAAATTGTAGCCGATATAGTGAAGTAAATCTATAAATAATGTGTAAGCAGTTTCCAGGTAACTTTATAGACAGTTTATAATTCAGGGACCTGAAAGTTCATCTAGCTTCACCCTCTTGTTTTACATCTGAGCAATCTAAAACTCACAGAAGACAGTGACTTGCCTAAGGTCACACAGCTAATTGAGGGCACTTTAGGGGAGGGACCCTTGAGCTTATGTCCCCTGCCTTCTTTTGGCTGGAGCAAAATAAATTTGTCATATTTTAGAATTACAATAATCTGGAAGAATGGGGAATTTATTGGCCATTACTTCTATAGCACAATTTTTTTTCCATTTTGGAAAAAACAAATTCTTGTTCTGAAAGAGAAGGTTCTTTTGTATCATATTGTACTGTTCTTCATATATACACAGAAGATTACAGCCTTTTCTCCAGGCCCACATGAATTGTTCAACTTGATTTTACTCATGATGACCATACTACTGTAACTATAAAGAACTAATTAGATACACAACCAAATAGCAAATCATAAGGAAATAAAGACAACTGAAATAATTTGGCTCCTAACTTTTTGTGAGAAAGATATTAATTAGAAGCGTTTGCCTGTGGAATACTGTTGTCAAGGAAAGATTTGAGAGAGTTGGTGGAAAGGGTTATAGAACTTTTCTGGTTTGGGATACAACTTTTGTTTATTACTTATTTATTTGTAACAATTTAATATATTTACTCTAATGTTGTTATGTCTAAACATTCCAAACAAGAAATCTCCTGTTTTGCTAATGCCTGTCGTCGTCTTTCCTCCTGGTGAACTTTCCTATTCAGCCATATCGATCTTTTCACTCACCCCCAGATAGCATGCTTATTCTCACTTCTAAAAATATAGTCATGTCATGGCTGCTTTTCTGGTCACTGCTACCCTTGTGTCAACTTGCATCAGCAGTATTCCAAGGAAGCAAATGGCACGTTGAAATGAGGATAATTCAAGGAAGGTATATTTACAAAGATATTAGTAATAAAGGTGTTGGACTTCAATAAGCAAACCAGAGCATAATGCAGTTATCTGGAGCTAGCAGCATTAGGAGAGGGAGAGGTATCAAAATCAGAAGGGTCTTGGAGAGCAGCCTACCTGGAAAGAAGTAGCCTTCCATTGAGGAACACGGCCAATCCGAGGTGACCTAGAGATAGAGAACCAGGACAATGAATATTCTGATCTCACTCTGCTACCTCCCTCTGATCTGTCATGGTTCTTCATTTGGCTGACCTCAACCAGAAAGCAGAGGGCAGGGGAGCCTAGTGATGTAATCTCTCTGACACAGAGCAGAATAGAAAGGAGGATACAGTGAGCCTAGAGGGCAAATGGATGATGTCTGGCATGCTGCCCATCCTTTGGGAACCAGTGGACATCTTACCTCTCCATGAAGCGTTTGCTTACCTTGCTAGCCCAAAGGAGCTCTTCAGTCTCTTTCAGGATTTAGTCATTGACTGTTGCCTTTTATTTTACCTTGTGTACTATTGCATTGTTTAAACGCTGTTACTTTTTAACTTCCAAATGTTTGCCTTATCCACTCAACTCAGTTTTAAACTACAAGTATTAAGAATTTAAAATTTTTCCTGATACTTTGCCTTGCGCCTTGCACATAACAATTCGTTTGTTACACACACACACATATTTGTATTTCTGCATTAGTGGTCTAAGTAAAATTTCTGTGATTCTAAGAAATCAAGAAATTTGAAGAATTGGCCTTAAGGTAACTTCCCCTCTGTGTATACTTTATTATGATCTGTTTAGCCTTTTTATTATGAAAAATGTTAAACATTTACATAAGTAGAAAGAACAGTGAATTCCTAGGTACTCATCATTCAACTTCAATTACAGAATTAGTCATTCTTTCTTTATTCTCATCCCCTCCACCCCACCACTGCACTACCACCAAGGTAATTGTTTTAAACTGTGTTTACATGGATCTCTTGGAGGCCAAGGAGAGTATGCAGATTGTCATAGTTTATGTTGTCATCACTATTGAGCCACTGACATTATTTGTATACTCCTTATTTCATCTCTTTTTGTTCAGATTTGCTTCACTTGACATGCAATCTCATATATATGTATTTCTGCATTAGTGGTCTAAGTAAAATTTTTGTGAAAATTGGAAGAGTTGGCCTTACAGTAACTTCCCCTCTGTGTATACTTTATTATCAGCTGTTTATCTAACCTTTTTTTTTTTTTAACAGAGACTCGTTTTTATGAGATTAACTTGTGCATTGATTTTGCATGGGGACCCAAACTGGTTTTTCAGGTGTTTCCTGACATATTTTATGTTGTCTTATCTGTTTTATAGCTGCCATTACTGTACTTATCCCCAAATGTATGCAGCCTTTAAAATGAGATACTTACATAAATGTTCAGGGAAAATTGGAGCATCTGCTGCAAATTTCCATTAGCTCTTAATGCATGAGCAGACACAGCTTTAAAAATCTTGAATGTTTTGTCAGATTCTTTTGTATTAGTCTTTTTCTTGAGTTAAGATGAACTCCTTCTTCTCTTCATTTCACTTTCTTTTTAAGGTACACACTGAAATATCCACGGGGAGCAATTTGCACTGGTCTGTGTTACTTCTCTTATTAAGTAGAAGAAAGATAACATGAGTCACCTTTGTAACCCTATGGGTGTGCAAAGTCTCTTGAACAAACATTCACTTGTTAACCTCCAGATGATCAGTCAGCCTACATGGGTGTTACATTTCATGGGGAAGGAGACCTTAGATCTACAGTAGAGAGCTGTATCATGTTCAGAAAATTGAATGTTTGAGGATTCCTATTATTAAACTTATCATTTAACCAATTTGCATTTAACCATTGAACTGACAGAAATAAGGCCTTAAGTTAATCACCTTAAAGGGAAATCAGTGGTCACATGAAGAGCCACAGCTCCCCTTGGCCTAAAAATGTGGAATTCTAAGACAATAAAGTGACTTAGGAAGTCACAAAAGGGTTTTTTCTAAGGAAACAAATTGTTCCCCTATTGGTCTCCTCTTTAATGACTTACAGCTGAGCATAGAGATCTAAAAAGACTTTTGTTCCTTCTACCTGAGAAAGATGAAACAGAACTAGTCTTTTGAGAGACTGTTTAAGGGAGAGTGGCTGAAGGACCACGGGCCTTTGGGAGCCAGGGTAGCTATCATTGTTGGAATGGCCATGGAATGCATTTTCTGCTGTGAGGGCAGTTGGAGACAGCTGGTAGCCAAGAGAAAAAAGCTGATGCCATAGGGCAGAGTATTATTAGGAAGAAGGGAAGAAGTAGTACTGAAGAAGCCAAGAGTAAAGTGTTTGCATTTTTGCCTGATGTGGACCTAGATCTAGAAAGATGGCTTGCCAGAGGGAGTAGAAAATGAGGAAGAAAAGCCATAGCTGCTGCCCAGAGTTGTGGGCGACCTGGCACTGAAGCTGGTCAGCAGTGTGTGTGTGTGTGTGTGTGTGTGTGTGTGTGTGTGTGTGTGGCGAGGGGCGGGGCCTGGCAGGACATTAGGTATCATCTTGGCAGGGGCTGAAGGGCCCTTATATGTTGATTCAACCATGCGGGGAAGAACAGCCATGATTCACCACCTAAAATAAGAATTCAGAGCCCGGGACTGAAGTTTAAGAATAGTGTGGTCTTTGGTCTATAGCTAGTGCCACTAAAAATTGTGTTGGCATTTATTTAATGTTGTGAGTAAGATTCCAGAATGCACCTAAAATGTGGAAAAACAAAACTTGTTGCTGGAAAAAAGCCTAAACTTAAAAATGTGATCCAAGTCAACAAATTAATCTCACTTTAAGCCAAAGGAAATGTTTGAAATGAAAGTACTGCCAGGAAATAGAAAGAGTATTCTAGACTTAGGCAGAAAGATTTATGGGTATTTTATGTTTAGTGACTTCCTCAGCTATAATGCATTATTAGAACGAACAAATAACCTCTTCTAAGGACTCTGTTCATATCTGGACCTGAAACACAACTGGGATATCAATTTTTTCCTTCTCTGATGTCCCTTACCCTTTCAGGGGAAAAAAAAACCCCATATATGTGGATATGAGTAATAGTTGGCCACTAATATGACCTCTAGAAAAAAAAACCACAGCATAGTTTGTGGTTTATCTTCAGGAAGATAAAGGAAGTAAAAGTAGGAACTAGATCATTGCTTTTATTTAATTTCATTTATATAGTACTTTCCCAAATTCAGTATGCCCTGTACAAACTACATGACTATAGTTTCACAATTTCAAAGATTTGGGGAGAAAAAAAACAAATTTGTGATTTTAGTAATAAAACTGCAGCTCTATTTGGTATAAGAAATACCCTCTCAAGAATTGTATCAGTCGTTGGCTTTACAGAGTGATGTTTCACAGTAACTGGAGGGGTTTCACATGCCTTGAGAATGGCTGTGCTTCTTTAATCAAGGAATAGGAGTCTTTTTTTTTTCTTTCTTTCTTGGCATTGTGCAAAAGGGAGGGAGTATTTTTGGTCCTGCTGGATGCTGAAGGCAAAGAAAGTGAAGAAAAATGGAGAAAAAGATCATCATTTCCGAAGAAATAAGTGATGGAGGGGAGTATCTTCATCATTAGTTTTGATAGAAGATTGTATTCTAAGGAGAAGTTCTAACCAATTTAAATCTATACTGGGGATCGCCAGGTGTGTAGACGTGGAGCTTTCAGCTTAGAAAATACTTAGATTATAGACACTAACATTCTCTTATATTTTCTAAATTACATGCCTGTAATTATCCTGTAACCTGGTATTTTTCTGTTTTACATTATCCTTTTTAGATATGGAAGAAAGTAGCAGTGTTGCCATGTTGGTGTCAGATATTGGGGAACAGGAAGCTATATTGACTGCTGAAAGTATCATCAGTCCTTCATTGGAAATTGATGAACAAAGAAAAACTAAACCAGATCCATTAATCCATGTTATCCAGAAGTTAAGCAAGATAGTGGAAAATGAAAAGTCACAAAAATGTCTTTTAATTGGGAAGAAACGCCCACATTCAAGTCCTGCAACACACTCTCTTGAAACCCAAGAACTTTGTGAGATTCCAGCTAAAGTAACCCAGTCACCTGCTGCTGATACTAGAAGGGCTGACATGTCACAAACAAATTTTACCCCTGACACTCTTGCCCAGAATGAAGGGAAGGCTATGTCTTATCAGTGTAGCCTTTGTAAGTTTCTGTCATCATCTTTTTCTGTGTTAAAAGATCATATTAAGCAGCATGGTCAGCAAAATGAAGTGATATTAATGTGCTCAGAGTGCCATATTACATCTAGAAGCCAGGAGGAACTTGAAGCTCACGTGGTGAATGACCATGACAGTGATGCCAATATCCACACCCATTCCAAAGCCCAACAGTGTGTAAGCCCCTCCAACTCTTTGTGTCGGAAAACCACAGAAAGAAATGAAACCATTCCAGATATCCCAGTAAGTGTGGACAATCTGCAGACTCATACTGTCCAAACTGCATCTGTGGCAGAAATGGGTAGGAGGAAATGGTATGCATATGAACAGTACGGCATGTATCGATGCTTGTTTTGTAGTTACACTTGTGGCCAGCAGAGAATGTTGAAAACACATGCTTGGAAACATGCTGGGGAGGTTGATTGCTCCTATCCAATCTTTGAAAATGAAAATGAGCCCCTAGGCCTGCTGGATTCTTCAGCAGCTGCCGCACCTGGTGGGGTCGATGCAGTGGTTATTGCTATTGGAGACAGTGAACTGAGTATCCACAATGGGCCATCAGTGCAAGTGCAGATTTGCAGCTCAGAACAGTTATCTTCATCTTCTTTAGAACAGAGTGCAGAAAGAGGAGTACACCTAAATCAGTCAGTTACCCTGGACCCCAGTGAGGAAGAAATGCTGGAAGTGATTTCTGATGCAGAGGAGAATCTGATTCCTGATAGCCTACTTACATCAGCACAGAAAATCATCAGCAGCAGCCCCAATAAAAAAGGGCATGTGAACGTGATAGTGGAGCGATTGCCAAGTGCTGAAGAAACCCTTTCGCAGAAGCGCTTCCTCATGAACACTGAAATGGAAGAAGGGAAGGACCTGAGCCCAACAGAAGCCCAGATTGGGCGCGAGGGAATGGATGATGTTTATCATGCTGATAAATGTACTGTTGATATTGGGGGATTGATCATAGGCTGGAGCAGTTCAGAGAAGAAAGATGAGTTAATGAATAAAGGCCTCGCTACTGATGAGAATGCCCCACCAGGCCGGAGAAGGACAAATTCTGAGTCTCTTCGATTACATTCATTAGCTGCAGAAGCTCTTGTCACAATGCCTATAAGAGCTGCAGAGTTGACAAGAGCCAACCTGGGGCACTATGGAGATATAAACCTTTTAGATCCAGATACTAGTCAAAGGCAAGTAGATAGTACATTGGCAGCATACTCAAAAATGATGTCGCCACTTAAAAACTCTTCAGATGGATTAACTAGTCTTAACCAAAGCAACTCCACCTTGGTAGCACTCCCAGAGGGTAGGCAGGAGTTGTCAGACGGGCAGGTTAAGACAGGCATCAGCATGTCCTTACTCACCGTCATTGAAAAATTGAGAGAAAGGACAGACCAAAACGCTTCAGACGATGACATTTTGAAAGAGTTGCAGGACAACGCCCAGTGCCAACCCAACAGCGATACAAGTTTGTCCGGAAACAATGTGGTGGAATACATCCCGAATGCTGAACGACCCTACCGTTGCCGCCTATGTCACTACACAAGTGGCAACAAGGGCTACATCAAGCAGCACTTACGAGTCCATCGACAGAGACAGCCTTATCAGTGTCCTATCTGCGAGCACATAGCAGACAACAGCAAAAATTTGGAGAGTCACATGATCCACCACTGTAAGACAAGAATATACCAGTGCAAGCAGTGTGAAGAATCCTTCCATTATAAGGTAAGCATTGGTTCAGGAAGTCTTTCAGAGGACCTTCGCATCTTAGAGTGAGAAGGGAACTTTATAGATCTAGTCCAATCACCTCATTTTATAGATAAGGAAACTGGGTCCCAGAAAAGTTTGGTAATTTGCCCAAGGGGATCCCAACTTACCAGTATTAAAGTTGGGACTGAAATCTAGGTCTTCAGAATTTCTGCTGTAGAATCCTTTTCCCTGCCTGCTGCCTCCTTAACAGCCTCTGTGTTTTAGTGTGTATAGTTGAAAGTGTTGATTTTCTGTTGCAAGAGAATTATAGGGAGTGTATAGTGGATTGACATCATACATACGTTTGACTTAAACAAATTTAACCGTACATCATCACAACAAAAAAATACTTTTCATCTTATATGGCCCCAGAATGCCAGGCATTCAGTTCAGCTTCTACATAACCAACAGTGATGTGTATCATTGCAGAAGGAAAAATAGGCTATGGTGGACCTATTAAAAGGCACTGTCATGGAAACAGAGCCATGTGTGTCATGTTTTATGGGCAGGGTAAAGAACTTTCAAGAGTTATTTTTACTGTCTGATTTTTATGTTAAGTACTGACCTTATCAAAACCAATATCCTGTATGAAGTGCTATTCTTTTATAAAGGAAACTTGTTGAATCATTGGTTTAGAACTTTTCTTCTTCAGGGGGCCAGGTGACTCCTTGAAAATATATTACAAATGTTATCCTAAGGGCTAACTAGGAGGTACACTTTTTCCCTCAGATTACCGAGAGCTGGGGTCTAGCTGTGGTAAAAAGGTAACAGGAGGGAGGCCGAGGCGGGCGGATCACGAGGTCAGGAGATCGAGACCATCCTGGCTAACACTGTGAAACCCCATCTGCTAAAAATACAAAAACTTAGCTGGGTGTGGTGGTGGGCACCTGTAGTCCCAGCTGCTCGGGAGGCTGAGGAAGGAGAATGGCATGAACCTGGGAGGCGGAGCTTGCAATGAGCCAAGATCATGCCACTGCACTCCAACCTGGGCAACAGAGCGAGACTCCGTCTCAAAAAAAAATAAGGTAACAGGAATAAGAAAGCCCTTGAGTCTGAGGTTCACTGCTTGTCAGATTACACTCATGAAATTCCAAGTAGGACGTCCACATAGGCTGCAAAGACAAGTTCCAGAAGTCTCCAGGAGTTTCTTTTGCTACTGAGCTCTTGATTCATGGGAATGGAAGTAGAGGAGACAGGATGTCCTTGGAGGAGCACTTCCAGTTAGGTCTCTTACACATTTAGATATTTAAATGAAAAATTAGGAGTCCAGCGATGACTGATTGGATTTATTTTTGTGAAGTTGCATTATTCTGAACACTGTGCTCGTTCCTCCTCTGGGCCTGCCAGTGTTTGAGTAAATACGGACACGCCCTGTGTAATCACCTAAGAAAATGGTGACTTCCTTTCAGAGAATATGAAGAGGAACTGTCCATTGAATGTGATTATGATTTGCTAATGTACTTCTTTCTATAAATTGTCAAATGTGTCAAATGATCCTTTAGCAGACTTGATTTTAAAATGTGGTAATTCATTGTACTAGGCCATGAAAGCAATGAACTCATTCTTCTACAGCCTCCTAAGAGTTGGACATGTATATTTATTGAAAATTATATATTTCTTTCCACTTTTTAGAGTCAATTGAGGAACCATGAGAGAGAACAGCACAGTCTTCCAGATACCTTGTCAATAGCAACTTCTAATGAGCCAAGAATTTCCAGTGATACAAATGATGGAAAATGTGTCCAGGAAGGTATCTATGTATTTTGTTATGCAGGATGCAGTGTCTCGCACATGACATAAAAGTGCCCTTAGTTGTCATGGTTATTTTCAGGGCAAAAGCCTATATTCTCCTCCATTTTTGTACCATGGATGTGAGTGAATCTGATCTCTGTTTCTGAGGAAATGCCAAGTACTGAATGAAGCAGATGATTACTAGGTCCTAGGTGAGAAGCCCTAGATAGTAAGGATTCATCTTCAGTTGTGTAGGTAGATATTGCAGTTGAAATTTAAGAGCCCCTTAGAAGGTGATGTACCAGCAAGCCAGAAAAGCTGCAACATGGAAAACAGGCCTCCCCTCCCTCTCTCGGCACCAGTTGACCTACTGAGAACAGAGCTTTTGCAGATGGTAAGCCCCCACCCCAAACTTTAACTGGGGCTTCCCGCTGTGATCTTATTCTTACCCAAGTATGACTGCCAGATTTTATCTGCATTATTTTAAAAAAAAAAAAAAAAAAACACAGACACACAAGATCTTTTTATGTACTAGTTAGGTAGCAGTCAACCGAGTTTCTGGTAATAGGAATATTAGAATCAAAAGATTTAATTAGAGCTCCATGAGAAGGCGGATGCCACATCCGGAGAATTAAGGATAAAGTGTACTAAGCTGTGCCGCTTTGGTTCAGCTCACTTAAATTGATATACTTTAAATGTCTCCAGTGTGGCGCATAATGTTTATGGGAGATAAAACATATTGGGGTGACTTTCCTTTTTAGATTTGCTAAGAATTAAAGTTAGAAACGACTACAGAGTGAAACGTTTTACCATCATGTTTCATTAAATTATACCCCAGAAAGCATAACCGATTCTAGAATGCTTCTGAAAGAACTGATTTTGACACCACTGTAGCACCAAAATTCTCATGTCAAACAGATGTCATCCCTGTAAAACTCTCCGAAACAAAAGGAGTTTATGGCATAGCATCTGTTTCTGCAGTAGATGGCTGAGCTAAAACAGTTTTGTTTCCTTTTTACAAAATAGCCCTAAATGCCTCCTTTTATTTTAATTCATTATGTTTCCATATCCCCTTTAAAGGAGACATTAAAACGTCTAATATGATTGGACCATAAATCCCTAATGAAGGGATGAAGTAAATACTACTCAGTAGCACCACCTGCAGTTAATACCAGTGTTGGAAGATGTCTTTTTTAGCACCGTCCTAAAAAGCAAACATTTCAAACTGTCCAAATGAGTTAACGTTAAAATTCACAATTTTAATAAAAAGGTTAAAGTGTCAGCTCAAAATCAAAATAACCACTTCAGACTTTACAGTATTAATGTATGTTTACTAGCTTTTATGTTGCAGCATCTTTTCTTTGTGGCTCATGCCTTTTTTTTAGGGTTACATGTATGGATTTTTAAATTGCCTGCCATGCCTGTTTTCCCCCACCTGGCTCCATTTGCTTTTTTCTCTCAGTACTGTAGCAGTTCAGATGGCTGCATACTTATACCTGGATGGGTACTTTATTAACTCAATATTAGATATTTTGAAATCTGATTGTCAGGCCAAAGAAAACATTTTTAGCTCACGAATAAGGTAATAATAATTCATGCTTTGTTAAAACTTCTTTACCTATTTAGTAAACCTGTTAAACAAGAAGAGAGATGTGTGCCTCTGTGATCCCCAGTCTCTGCCATTCTGATAGCACAGATACCTTAGGGCATGTTTCAGCTTAACTAATTTGCTTGGCCAAAAGGCATGGCCTGCCTGTCTTGAGCTAGATACTGTGCTAGGTGCTGGGAGTACAGTGAAAGGCATCACTGCCCTTCAGGAACCCAACTCAGTGAAGAAGACAGAACGAGGCTGATGGGTATGTCAGCAGATACCGCAGGAGCTCAAATAGAGCCGCAAGCAAAGCCCTTTCGTATGGTGTTACTCCATGAAACCTAATTAAATTGTTTTTTATTGGAAACCTATAATTTGCCAGGCCCTGGGGATTCAGTCTAAACAAAACAAGCAGATCCTTATCCTCAGGGAATAGACAGCTTAGTGACAGGGCAGAGATTTTACCCAGACATACAGGTAAAGTACAGACTTTGCTAAAGGAAAAATATAGGACTTATTAAACTATGCTCTGAGGTTCTAGCATTTCCAATTTGTAGATGAGAAAACTGAGACTTCAAGAGGCAAAATAATTTACCCATGATCATACTGGTAGAAAGTGGCAGAGCGAGGACTAAGCCCAAGTTTTTGAACTTTAAATCCAATATTCTTTCCATTGGAAACAGTTGCTTGAAGTAGCACAGGCTCTCATTCTGTGCTATATTAAGTTTTTCCATCTGTCAGTTTTATTAGTTGTCATTGATCTGTAATATTTCTCACACAAAACCATTATCCAATATTTCACACTTCCTTTTTTAGGGTTTTTTTTAAACTGTATTTGGAACAGTGCCATTTATAATCAAGTCCAAGTTTTTAACCTACCAATTAAGAGCAATACTTAAATTATAATTATGATTAGTGTGTATATTAATGTTATAGATTTATACCAGAAAATTAGGACATTTTGTTCTGCCTGGCAGTAGTTATTAGCAAAAGAAAATTTCAATTTTAGAAACTGTAAATTTAACTTAAGGATTTTCTTTGTTGAAATTTCAGTGTGGGTTTTCCTTTGTATGATACCACGGATTTTACTTTCATGCAGTGTATACAGGTGTCCTACCTAAGCTTTCTTCCTGCCAAGAGACACACAGTTCTTCCTGCTCTGCCTTTTTCATGAGCTTCCATGCTTGCTTTGTTTCTGAATATAAAGCAGAGTGTGAATAGCCTGTGGACTGTATGCTGACAGACAAGTACATGAAGCGTTGAATGTCTTCAAGAAATAATTTTATATGATCAAGTCACTTAACTCGTGTTGACATAAGCTTACCCCAACTTGAATTACTCAGCCCTGTTGTTGCAGAATGAGTTTAGTAACATGGCTTCTTTTCGTTGGATCCATGTTTCCTGCGTTTCGGAGAGCTGCATATTCATGTCGGTCATAACCTTTGTCCCTGTAACCTGTCAGTTAACTAGAAAGAATTATACATTGCATAGCACTTAAAAATTTGCGGCTGCTTTTCCTTTCTTGTTGCGTTGGTAGCTGACGTTTAGTAGTAAACAAAGAAAATGCACTGAGTGAAAAGGCCTTAGGCTTTTTTTTGTAGGGGGAGAGTTGGGGAGAGATCTCTTGCTCTGTTGCCCAGGCTGGTCTCCAGCTCCTGGCCTCAAGCAGTCCTCCCACCTCAGCCTCCCAGAGTGCTAGGATTATGGGCATGAGACACCACACCCAGCCAGGCTTTTTATATTGAGTTGGTTATATATGCTTCATAGCTACACTTTATAATATTGGAGTATAGTATTAAATTACAGCTTGTTGGCAAGTCAGTGTTTCTGTAAGACAGTATATTCGATATTGGTTAGAGTAACACCTATTTGGTGATACAGATCAACAAGGTGTCTCTGATTAATTTAGCTCCTACACAGTCAGCCAGAAGCAAGTTCATTATGATTTAGAATATTGTACATAGTTATGCAGAAATCACTCAACCTATCTGTGTTTATAGGTCAGATGATGTTCAGTTTATATCTGCTGATAGTGTATATGCAGGAAAACCTATAAAACTACTTCAGACTTGTTAAAACAGTGAGAAAGCCATGACTGAAATATTAATACAACTGTGTGGTATAAATTTTCATTTACAGTGGAATGTAAATGCTGTCATTTGAATCTTGTCAAAGCCTGCTACTAAAACTCTGAAATACCTTGTCTAGGGAATAAGTCTTCAGTCCAGAAACAGTATAGATGTGATGTGTGTGATTATACAAGTACAACATATGTTGGTGTCAGAAACCACAGGCGAATCCATAACTCTGATAAGCCGTACAGGTAAGTGTTATAATTCTAGAATTTTAATGCTTGTATTAAAATATTTCATAGTAAAGAAATAAAATGAAATAATTAAAAATATATAGCACTTATTGAAACACAGGTTAAGAAGTAAGAAATTTTTACGAATTGGTTTTATATTTTGTTGTTTTATATATTTACTTATTTATTTTTGGGGTCAGGGTCTTGCTGTATTGCCCAGGCTGGAGTGCAGTGGTGTGATCACAGCTCATTGCAGCCTCGAACTCCTGGCCTCAAGGGATCCTCCCACATCAGCCTCCCAAAGTGCTGGGATTGCAGGCATGAGCCACTGCACCTGGCTGGTTTTATAAGTCTTGTTTGGTTTGTTCAGATGTGAACTTTAAGCTTGAATCTTAGGACAGTAGGCATTTTGTCTAGTTGATATATAGGAAATTGTCTTTATCTGTCAATTTTCTGTTTTCATTTCATATGGGTATAAATTTCATAGCTTTTTCAGTGCCTTAGAGTTCATTTCAGTAATTTGGCAGTAAGATACTCAGTATTCAGCAAAAGATCCTTAAAACTTAAAAGGCAATAAAATTTTCTATGAAAGAGTCCATTTTTCAAAATTAAGCTAGTATGTGTAGAATAAGTCATTTAATTTCGTTACTTGATTTTTCCCAAAAGCAAATTCACATATGTATTTCAGAAAATATAGGCATTCTCAGTGATAGTGCTAGGCAATGGGCATGAACTTTCACCCCCTTGTCAAAACTTAGCAGGTTTTAACTCTCTCCCCAGATTTTGTAGATATGATACAAGTGAGTGTGGGAAAGTTATTCTATTAATCTCAATGAAAACCCGACAGATTGTGCCATAAAAGGTCATTGTTTAATCCCATAGTGTGGTGATATGTGTATGGTTTTGAATATTCAATATGTGCTTAATTTGCAAACCAGCAGACTTACTTATAATCACTCTTCAGACAGTACATCTGTTTGCAGAGTCTTTTTTTTGTTTTTGTTTTGTTTTGTTTTGAGGCGGAGTCTCGCTCTGTCGCCCAGGCTGGAGTGCAGTGGCGCAATCTCGGCTCACTTCAAGCCCCGCCTCCTGGGTTCACGCCATTCTCCTGCCTCAGCCTCCAGAGTAGATGGGACTACAGGCGTCCACCACTGCGCCCGGCTAATTTTTTTGGTATTTTTAATAGAGATGGGGTTTCACTGTGTTAGCCAGGGTGGTCCCGATCTCCTGACCTTGTGATCCACCCACCTCGGCCTCCCAAAGTGCTGGGATTACAGGTGTGAACCACCGCGCCCGGCCTACAGAGTCTTAAAACTCTGTGGAAGGTGTTTGACCTTGCCTCAGTCCTCCTCAGCGTCTTCCTTCCCTCCTTCCTTCCTTCCTTCCTTCCTTCCTTCCTTCCTTCCTTCCTTTCCTTCCCTTCCCTTCCCTTCCTTTCCCTCCCCTCCTTTTCTTTCCTCCCTTTCCTTCCTTCCTTTCCTTCCCTCCCTCCCTCCTTCCTTCCTTCCTTCGTTCCTTCCTTTTTTTCTTTGACAGTCTCGCTCTGTCATCACCCAGGCTAGAGTGCAGTGGCGTGATCTCACCTCATGGCAACCTCCACCTCCCAGGTTCAAGTGATTCTCATGCCTCAGCCTCCTGAGTAGCTGGGACCACAAGCATGTGCCATGATTAGCTAATTAGAGACGGGGTTTCGCCAGATCTTGAACTCCTGGCCTCAAGTGTCCGCCCACCTTGGCCTCCCAAAAGTGCTGGGATTACATGGTTACACCATGTCCAATCAGTCTATTTAATAGATGGGACTGAGTATATATACATTCATGATTTGTACTGGGAAATGTTTAGGAGAATGTGATGGAAACAGGGAACACTAGCTTACCTGATAGGAGGAGAAAGCTTTGCCTTTATATTTTTGGTATCCTTGAATTTAGACATACCGTGCCAGATTCATGTGATTTAAGTAAGAAGAAAATAACATTTCTCTGGGTCCAGAATTAGATTGTTCTTTCATTCATGGAGAAATAGTTATTGAGCAAATATTATGCCCCAGGGGCCGTGCTAGATTCTTGGACTACAGTCATAACAAAACAGACGTCATCTTTGCTGTCATGGAACTTGTAGACAAACAATAAGCAAGTAAACCCTCAAATACTTAGGAAAAAAGTTAGTGATTCTGGTTCTGTTGAAGGTTAGTCATTCTGGATCTGCTTTATTAGATCAGTCTTGCAGCTTAAAGATTCATTTTGATAGCTGTCAGTGTCTCAGGGATGTTTTCTTATGTTCTTAAAATATTCACAGATTCATAGAATTCATTGCAGTTGTCCTAGGGTCTTCCTACCAACGGGCAACATCCCGTGAGAATCCTCTTTGTGTAACATGAGAGAACTCTCAGTCTGTTATTTTCCAAATTTATTCACACTCCACTTTGTCACTGGGTTTGGTGTGTTTATGCCTTAGAAACAATTTTGTCATATCTCCCTCTTTGTATTTATTATCAGTTTTTCCTCATAAGTCTTGTTTTCTGATGTCATGGCTCTCCTTTTAACCTTCTTTAAATACTCACCATCCTTTGTCTTCATGGGATTTCTGGTCGCAGAGCATTACGGATTAACATGTTCTATTCCAGGATGTTTCTAGGACTTGCTCCTCATTGTCCTATACCGTGTGCCTTAAGTGGAGCTGGTAGCTCAGCCTTTATAATGTCTGACTTAATTCAAGGATCACAGGAGTTTCTCTGGCTCATTTCGTGTCTGCTTCATTCAGTTTCGTTGCCTGGTGCACTTATGGTCAGAGTTTGGGCTTGGTTTCTCAGAGTTCATGCCATACTCTATGCATTTCTGATTCCCTACATTTTGTTAAGAAACATGCTCGATATTGAACTCGAGTTGGAAGAGGCGAGTCCGGTCTCAAAATGGAGGTAAAACCGCCGCCCGGTCGTCCCCAGCCCGACTCTGGCAGTCGCCGTCGTCGCCGCTGCCGGGGGGAGGAGGGCCATGATCCAAAGGAACCAGAGCAGTTGAGAAAACTGTTTATTGGTGGTCTGAGCTTTGAAACTACAGATGATAGTTTAAGAGAACATTTTGAGAAATGGGGCACACTCACAGATTGTGTGGTAATGAGAGACCCCCAAACAAATCGTTCCAGGGTCTTTGGTTTTGTGACTTATTCTTGTGTTGAAGAGGTGGATGCAGCGATGTGTGCTCGACCACACAAGGTTGATGGGCGTGTAGTGGAACCAAAGAGACCGGTTTCTGGAGAGGGTTCTGTAAAGCCTGGTGCCCATCTAACGGTGAAAACAATTTTTGTTGGTGGTATTGAAGAAGATACAGAAGAATGTAATTTGAGAGACTACGTTGAAAAGTATGGCAAGATTGAAACCACGGAAGTTCTGGAAGACGGGCAGAGTGGACAAAAGAGAGGATTTGCTTTTGTAACTTTTGATGATCATGATACAGTTGATAAAATTGTTGTTCAGCAATACCACACTGTTAATGGGCAGAATGGTGAAGTGCAAAAGGCCCTTTCTAAACAGGAGATGCACTCTGCAGGATCACAGAGAGGTCGTGGAGGTGGATCTGGCAATTTTATGGGTCGCGCAGGAAGCTTTGGAGGTGGTGGAGGTAATTTTGGCCGAGTTGGAAACTCTGGTGGAAGAGGATGCTATGGTGGTGGAGGTGGTGGCAGCAGAGGTAGTTATGGAGGAGGTGATGGTGGATATAATGGATCTGGAGGTGATGGTGGCAACTATGGCGGTGGTCCTGGTTATAGAAGTAGAGGGGGCTATGGTGGTGGTGGACCAGGATGTGGAAACCGAGGTGGTGGACACGGTGGAGGTGGTGGAGGATATGACGGTTACAATGAAGGAGGAAATTTTGGCGGTGGCAACTACGGTGGTGGTGGGAACTATAATGATTTTGGAAATTATAGTGGACAACAGCAATCAAATTATGGACCCATGAAAGGGGGCAGTTTTGGTGGAAGAAGCTCGGGCAGTCCCTGTGGTGGTGGTTATGGATCTGGTGGTGGAAGTGGTGGATATGGTAGCAGAAGGTTCTAAAAACAGCAGAAAAGGGCTACAGTTCTTAGCAGGAGAGAGAGCGAGAAGTTGTCAGGAAAGCTGCAGGTTACTTTGTGACAGTCGTCCCAAATGCATTAGAGGAACTGTAAAAATCTGCCACAGAAGGAACGATGATCCATAGTCAGAAAAGTTACTGCAGCTTAAACAGGGAACCCTTCTCGTTCAAGACTGTCGTAGCCACAGTTCGCAAAAAGTGCAGCTATTGATTAATGCAATGTAGTGTCAATTAGATGTACATTCCTGAGGTCTTTTTTCTGTTGTAGCTTTGTCTTTTTCTTTTTCTTTTCATTACATCAGGTATATTGCCCTGTAAATTGTGGTAGTGGTACCAGGAATAGAAAATTAAGGAATTTTTAACTTTTCAATAAGTGTGTAGTTCAGTTTTTCTACATTTTAGTACAGAAACTTTAACCAAATGCAGTTTCCAAGGTGTTTCCCTGTGAGTTAACAAGTAAAACAGACCATTGTTAATTACTACTCTGTATGAATGTTGCTAAAGTTAACTGTAAAGAAACACCTGCTGACTTGCAGTTTAAGGGGAATCTATTCTCCCCATTTCCAAACCATGATATGAATGGGCGCTGACATGTGGAGAGAATAGATAATTTGTGTGTTTGCAATGTGTGTTTTAGATAAATAGGATTGGGTATTTAAATTAGCATTTGTGAATTTAATAGCATTAAGATTACCTTCAAATGAAAAAAATATCAAAATTTCTATTTGGTTTTTGTGCATTTTCTTTTAAAATGTAATCATGACTTTAGTGTGTTAGACTTGCTGAGTCCTAGCTGTGTTTAGAACATCTCTATTCTACATTTACCTTGGTCAAGTTTGAACTGCTGCCATAGGTTTTGGGTGTAAAGAATGTTTACTGCCCTCCATTTAAATTCTGAAAAGGGATAGTGGATGTTTTCCCTCTCCTACATTAGAAACCATTCTTAAAAACTTGAAAATATAGAACCATTAAGCCTGCTATATCTGAGCAAATTAGTGGGTACCTTTTTTTTTTCTTTAAAGCACAAGAGGCCCATAAATCTTGAGTTACTTTCCTTAAATTCTTTTTTTTGATATAAGTTTTCAGAGCAAGAGAATAAAAATCATGTGTTATTAAACCCCTAACTGGCTGGCATGCTTTCCTGTTTGTATTCTATACATTTTGCTGGATGAAAACAAGGATAGTTTAGGTATAATTGTCCAAAATAATCTAACTGCAGCAGAAATGTAGCACAGTTGCTTAGTACAGGCTTCTCACTTCCTACAGACCTGAATTCAAATTTGGATAGTCTGAGTTCTTAAATTCCCAAAGAACACACTGTTACTTCTTGTGTATATTTCAACATAAATCATGTTGTTACCAATTTGTTTAGAAGGCCCTGGTTGAGAAGAGTTTTAGTTAATAAGGTCATATATACATATATTAATATAAACCAATGTCTACTGTTTTGCTCCAGCTAGTGCTTACAATTTCATTCGAACCCTGAGTATGTGCCCTGCTGTTACTCTTTCTTTGGTAGTTGAACGATGAATTCAAGTCTTTTTTGTTTTAAGAAGTACTAAGCAAACAAGCAATAAAAAGGGGAATGGGGCGTGCTAGTGTTTGAATATGCTCTCTTGTCGCTCTAATTCTGTGCCTCTGTGCATTAATATTTGGATGCATGCTATGCCAGCATGGAAATTGGTCTTCACACATACTGCAGTTTTCCAGAAACATTCACAAACCAATAAATGTAACAGACATTCCATTTGTTAATGGGCATATATGTGAAAAGCAGTGTAGAAAATAGGCTAATATTAGAAAATGATTAAGTCCTTAATAACTTCAAGTGTGGTTATATAATGGACACTGTCAATGTTCATAACTTAAACCTGGGTACCTGGTCAAAATAATGCTTGGGAAACATTAAAATTGAGCTAAATTGTCTCAAGTTCTTTTATTCATATAAATAAAGTTTAAAGGAATGGGGGAAAAAAAAAAAGAAACATGCTCACAAGCAGCAGTAATGAGTTCTTAAAGAGCTACAAGGCCTTGTTGCACAATTTCTAAACTTTGCACAAGGGCACAAAAGATTTATTGTTTACTTTAGTGTGCCTGTTACATAATAAGTTTTCTGTAGTGGTGAAACCTGTTCCTTTCTCATGCTTTTGCTTTTTATGCTGTCATTCCAGTCCTTCAATGACCCCATCTTTGTGGTCTGGGCAGTACGGCTTTATGGATCCCTGGTTCTGGGGGCAGATAGTCCTGGGATTGAATCTGAGCTCTCTCACTTGTGAGATTTGTGATCTTGGGCAAACTGTTTCACCTGTCTGTGCTGGTTTTGTCATTAATAGAATGAGGATATTAAGGTTGTAAGGATGAAATGAAATACCATATAAGGTACCAGCACATAATAAACAGCCAGTATGTGGTAGCTGGTAGTTACTGGGCCCAGCTTTTATCTTCCCAATAATTCATTATCTAACCAAAGAAAAGTACTAAAAGGCTGATGACCTCTAAAACACTAGGGAAACAAAGAAGAATTAATTCTGTGCCAGGGTAGGCAGGCAGAGCTCATTTTACAGGAGAGATGCTGGGCCCAGGCAGAGTGCTGTCCCTGCTGAGGTCCCCATGCTATGTCTGGCTGCTTTGGAGTCACTCTAGTATCTTGGGAGCATCCCAGGCCTGGACCACACACTTCCTGTGCCCCACTGGTGACCTTGGGAATGTTATGCCACACTAAGCCTCTTTTCCCATACGAAACTGGGGAGAATACTTCCCCGCTCATAAGACTTTGTGAAGATTAAGTGAGATTATATTTATGAAGTACCCAGCATGTTACTTGGTGCATTGAAGGGGCTTGTTCCCATTTTCTGCTCATGAAGTTGTCAGATTATCTCAGAAGCCCTGTTCTTACCCAGAAAAAAAGAGAGCTGTTTTCCATTCCTGTGGAAGGACAGGGAAAGATTAAAATGACATCATTCCATCCCAGTCCTTACCAATGCAGCTATTAATAACTTTGTTTTTATTCTGTGTAAACCATATACCAATTATAGTTATACCTGACATTTTTTTCTTTTTTAAATTTTATTTTTCCATAAGTTGTTGGGGTACAGGTGGTATTTGGTTACATGAGTAAGTTCTTTAGTGGTGATTTGTGAGAACCTGGTGCACCCATCACCCGAGCAGTATACACAGCACCATATTTGTTGTCTTTTATCCCTTGCGCTCCTCCCACTCTTTCCCCCCAAGTCCCCAAAGTCCATTTTATCATTCTCATGCCTTTGTGTCCTCATAGCTTAGGTCCCACGTATCAGTGAGAACATACGATGTTTGGTTTTCCATTCCTGAGTTACATCACTTAGAATAATAGTCTCTAATCTCATCCAGGTCACTGCAAATGCTGTTAATTCATTCCTTTTTATGGCTGAGTAGTATTCCATCATTATATATATATATATATCAGAGTTCTTTATCCACTTGTTGATTGATGGGCATTTGGGTTGGTTCCACGATTTTGCTATTGTGAATTGTGCTGCTATAAACTCGCATGTGCAAGCATCTTTTTCAAATAATGACTTCTTTTCCTGGGATTGCTGGATCAAATGGTAGTTCTACTTTTAGTTCTTTAAGGAATCTCTACACTGTTCCATAGTGGCTGTACTAGTTTACGTTCCCATCAGCAATGTAGAAGTGGTCCTTATCGCCACATCCACACCAACATCTGCTGTTTATTGATTCTTTGATTATGGCCATTCTTACAGGAGTAAGGTGGTATCACACTGTGGTTTTGATTTGCATTTCCTTGATCATTAGTGATGTTGCATTTGATTTGCATTTCCCTGATCATTAATGATTTTTTCATGTTTGTTGGCCATTTGTGTATCTTCTTTTAAGAATTGTCTATTTATGTCCTTAGCCCACTTTTTGATGGGATTGATTGTTTTTTTCCTACTGATTTGAGTTCATTGTAGATTCTGGATATTAGTCCTTTGTCAGATGTGTAGATTGTGAAGATTTTCACCCACTCTGTGGGTTGTCTGTGTACTCTGCTGACTGTTCCTTTTGCCTTGCTAAAGCTCTTTAGTTTAATGAGATACAGCTATTTATCTTTGTTTTTATTGCAATTGCTTTTGGGTTTTTGGCCATGAAATCCTTGCCTAAGCCAGTGTCTAGAAGAGTTTTTCCAGTGTTATCTTCTAGAATTTTTGTAGTTTCAGGTCTTAGGTTTAAGTCCTTAATCCATCTTGAGTTGATTTTTGTATAAGGTGAGAGATTATACCTGACATTTATAACATTGACCCCAAAGTTTTACTGAAAATTTCCACTCAAAATTTTTGATATTAGATGGTCCTTGGTTTAGTTTAATATTGCACTGCTGGACCTGCCCTGATTTACATCTCCCTGTACCACTTTTGTAGAGAACAAGATGGGAGAACAAAACGTTGTCCTAAGAGTATCAGTTTCTTTTTAACCATATGGCATGGAACCCATTTTCCCTTAGAAACACAACTGTACTGTGCTTAGGTTCTGAAACTACACTGTGGCAGGGGGACAGCATGATTTCAAGGGAAGTACATGGGCTTTGGGCTCAAGTACTCCACACACAGCCCGGGACATAGTAGGTGCTTGGTAAATGTTGACTGATAGTAATCCATATCCCTCAATTTTTCCCATCTGTAAAATGGGTCTGATTCTATAAGCTTTTTGTATAAGTTTATGCTTGAAAATAAATGTGTAGTGGTATCATTATGCCTTTTCTTCCTTAAGTAGAATAGCTGCCCAAATAATATAAGATGATTTTTTTTTAATACCCAGTCCAAAAATACCCATTTTCCCCTAATTGTTTCAAAACATACTTTTGGAGGTAGCTTTTTCATATTGAGAACAAAACAAGGTCCAGCCACTCTATGAAGAGAGTATCTTAAGTCTCTCTCTCCCTCCCTCCCTCTAAATTTTTTAAATAGATTTTATAATTGGTGTTACCATGCCTCCTGAAAATTGCATAAATCACAAAGGTACAGCTGATGAATAATCACAAATTAAACTCGTGCTTGTAACACAAACCATTATGAGCCCTTCAGCAGCACCCCTTCATGGGCTTTCCAGTCATTAACCACCCCTCCCCTCTTTCTGGTAACCACTATCTTGACTTCTAACATTATCAATTAGTTTTTTCTGTTTCTGAACTTAATAAAAATGGAATCATACAGTACATATTCTACTTTATGTTCAGATTTTTTTACTCAACGTGTGTGTGTGTGTGTGTGTGTGTGTGTCTGTATAGTTCCACCTAGCACAATTGCATTTCATTGTTACATAGTATTCCACTGTTAAGACCACCACCATTTATTCATTGTTCTGTGGATAGACATTTGGGTTATTGCAAGGTTTTCCTCCCTGATATGATCTGATAACATTTTGAACATTCTTTTACATGTTTTTGGGCACATATATGAAATGAGTCCATTTCCATTGGGTTTATACCTAGGGGTGGAATTTCTTGGTAATTGGACATGTATATGTATTCAGCTTTGGTAGACAGTGTCAACAGTTTTCCAAAATGGTTGTACCTATTCACATCCTCACCAGCACTTTGTGCTGTCAGTCTTTAATCTTTATTGTTTTGGTAGATGTATAGTAGTATTGTGCTTTGTTTGCATTTCCCTGATGATTTCTGAGTTTGAGCATGTTTTCATTTGTTTATGGGCTATTATTGCCCACTTCTTTTTTGCATTGTCTATTGTATTAGTTTAGCATTGTTATAAGGGAATATCTGAGGGTGGGTAATTTATAAAGAAGAGGTCTATTTGGCTCATGGTTCTGCAGGCTGTCCTCTGCTTCTGATGAGGGCCTCAGGAGGCTTCCAGTCATGACAGAGGTGAAGCGGGAGCAGATATGTCACATTGTGAGACATGGAGCAAGAGAGAGGGGAGGAGGTACAGGCTCTTCTTAACAGTCAGATCTTGCAGTAACAGAGAGAGAACTCATTATTCATGAATATAACTACACCAAGCCATTCATAAGGGATCCGTCCCCATGACCCAGTTGCCTCTCCCCAGGCTTTACCTCCAACATTGGGGATCAAATTTCGACATGAAATTTGGAAGGACAAATATCCAAACTATATCATCTGCTGTTTTCTTATTGATGTGCAGGAGCTCTTCATGTGTTCTGAGTACAAGGCCTTTGTGGGGCATATTGCAGATGTCATCTAACTATGGCTTGCCTTTCTATTTTCTCAATGATGTCTTTTGATGAACAGACATTTCCAGTTTAATATAATCAAATGTATTAATCTTTTTCTTTGTGTTTAGGACTTTTGTGTTCTTATATTCTGAAACTAGTTTTGATTTTTTGAAATAGTCTGTTGAGTAAGGTAGATGATGGTACAGAAATAAAAATGTGTGCTGATTTTCAGGGATGGCGCATCAACTATGTGTGCTTAGGTATTACTGAGCCTCATTTACTAATATGGCACTAAAGCTAAAAATAAATCTAAACAGAAAACATTCCAGAAAGGCTTTCAGCAGGGGGAATGACAGTTTGGAATGGAAATGATAAGGTTGTCTCTCAGCATAGTCAGTTATTGTATGGGATTTGTATAAATATAAGTTTATTAGAAATGATGATAATAGCTGGTATTTTTGAGAAGACTGTTTGTGGGCCAGGCCTGGTGTGCTAAGCATTTAATACGTGTCAGTTCAGTCCTCACAGCAGCCCAGTACTTAGGAATGTTACTACCCCAATTTTGTAGACATGGAAACAGAGGCTGGGCTAACTTAAATAACGGTTCCCCATGTCTCAGAGCCAGGGCCTGAACTCTTGCTCCTAATAACTGTGTCATCCTGCCTGTCTGTGCTACACCAGGGAGATTTCTTTATGAAGTGTACTGCTGCTGCATGCCAGCAGCCCACGCCAAATCAGGGTGTGAAACAGAAGCAATTTCATTATGCTCAGGGATTCTATGGGTCAGTCAGGAATTTGGAAAGGACACAGTAGAGACAGCTTGTCTCTGTCCCATACAGTCTGGGATCTCATCAGGGAAGGCTTGAAGGCTGGAAGTGACCCAGACAGCTAGGGGTTACAGTTCTCTGAAGGCTGCCTCAGCACAGGCTGGTGGCTGTGCTGGCTGTTGGTTGGGCCTCAGCTGGAACACATACATGATTTCTCCTTGTGGACTTTGCAGGTCTGCTAGTCCCCAAAATGAGCTTCTTAGATACAAAGTAGGCAAAAGCTGTGTTGCCTTTTATGACCTAACCTTGGCAGTCACAGCCCATCACTTCCACCAGAGTTACAGGCTTCAGTCTTTTTTCATCTGTAGGCATCGTGATTCTTTAGTCAATGTGTTGGCTTGGGGAAAAACTTAAGTCTTTAAAAAGCCTCAGTTTGTTTAAGGAAAATAGTGAAGGAGATAGTTTCATCAGGAGGAAAAAATATGTATTTTGTTTTGAAGAGATGAACTGAAAGAGTTTGTTTTTCTCAGTGGCATAAAGATCTCTCAGGTTCATCACAAAATTTGAAGTGGCTGTTTTGTGGGGGCCTTAGTTATTTCTTTAAAAGCATAGAAAATGAAGGTCATAAGCCCTATTGCAAAAATTTCTATTGAAATATTTGTGTATGTGTTCAAACCAGACTCAGGTCACCCCAAATTTTGTGGGACATCCAGCTACTTTCTTCCATCTAAGCCCTCAAGGCAGTTGACCTGGAAACTAACCTTGGTCCCAGGCCAGGAAAGTGGGGGTTTTTAAACCAGCATCCTTATCTCCTTGGGGTACTGAGACCAAAGTAACTGACTTACTAACAGTGGGAAAGTCTGTAGAAAAATTCAGTCTCAGGCTTTTTAGCCAAGTTATAAGAAGCCTTGGGTCTCTACATTGGTTTTCTTTGGGTTGCCAAAGTAGCTTCTTTGCATTGGGAAGAAATCATTTTTTATACAGATACGGGTCGGGTTTTATTGGTTAACATAGAAATTGTGCTGCTTTGGACATTCCAAAGCCTGGATCTAGCAATGGCCATATTTACAGGCCACTCTAGGAGTACAGCAATCACGCTGTTAGGGTGTTCACTTCTTTCCCCATGTCATATGTATGACTTTGCCTTGGTAGACTTGAATAATTGAGTCCCAAATGGCTCTGTCATCAGGAGCATCCAGCAGTTCCACCAAGGAAGCAAAGCAGAATCGTGACGGGTAGTGTCATGATCAACGTGCTCTTTTGTCAGTGTGGTTTCGTTTTGGTTTAAGCCTTTTTTTGGCCAATGGATGGGGTGGGATAGGAAGGAGCAGTTTACCCTACATGGAAATATGGTTGTTGCTGGTCTGTTGGTGAGGTGGTTAGAAATGATTTGTTAGACATAGCCTCTGTTTCAAAACATACTTTCTTTTCTTTATGTTTTTGTTTTGTTTTCTAATACATGTTATTGTATATATTGGAGGTTAACAATATGATGTATAGGATATAGACAGTAAAATGGTTACTGTAGTGAAGCAAATTAGCATATCTATCATCTTACATACTTTTTTGTGGCAAAAGCAGTTAAAATCTACTTATTTAACAAAAATTCCTAATACAGCACATTTTGATTACAGTCCTCATGCTGTGTATTAGATCTCTAGACAAGTTCATCCTACATACATGCTGCTTTGTATGCCGGAATCTTCTCTCTCTCCCCACCCCCAGCCCCTGGTAACCACTCCTTCCTTCTCTGTGTGTGTGTGTGTATTGGACTTTTAAGTAAGATTGAACAATATTTGTCTGTCTGTGTCTGGCTTGTTGGCATGAGGGCCCATCCATGTTGTGGCAAAAGGCAGGCTCTCCCTTTTTAAGGTGGAATGATTGTGTATGTGTGTGTGCGTGCGTGTGTGTGTGCACGCGCACGTGCACATGCCACGTTTTCTTTATCCATTTGTCCGTCAGTGGACACTTAGGTTGTTTCCATACCTTGGTTTTTGTGAGGAATGCTGCACTGAACATGGAAATGCAGATACCTGGTGAGGTGGCGATTTCATCTCCTACACAGAAGAGGGATTTCTGGGTCGTGTGGTAGTTCTGTTTTTAATTTCTTTAGGAACCTCCATACTATTTTTCATGGCCGTACCAATCTACATTGTCACCAACAGTGTAGTAGGATTTCCTTTTCCCTACACCCTTGCCAACATTTGTTCTCTCTTTTGTCTTTGATAATAGTCATCCTAACAGGTTGTCATTTCGTAGTGGTTTTAATTTGTGTTTCCCTGATGATTAGTGATGTTGAGCACGTTTTCATATCACTGTTGCAGTTTTTATGTCTTTGGAGAAGTAACTGTTCAGGTCCTTTGCCCATTTTTTAATCGAGTTATTTGTCCTTCTGCTATTGAGTTATAAGTGTTCTTCATAAATTTTGGATATTAACCCCTTATCAGATATGTGGTTTGCAAATTTTTTTTGCAGTCCTTAGGTTGCTCTTTCATTTTGTTGATTGTTTTCTTTGCTGTGCAGAAGTTTTTTGGTTTGATGTCCCATTTATTTATTTGTGCTCTTGTAGCCTGAGCTTTTGGTATCATAACCAAAAAATCATTGCCACTGCAGCGAGATTTTTCCTTGTATTCTCTTCTAGGAGTTGGATGGTTTCTGATATTCCATTCAGCTATTTTATCCATTTTGAGTTGATTGTTGTGGATGATGTAAGATATGGGTCCAATTTAATCCTTTTGCATGTGGATATCCAGTATTCCCAGCACCATTTATTGAAGAGACTATTCTTTCTCCATTATGTCCTCTTGGTGCCCTTGTCAAATATTCATTGACTGTGTATGTTTAGATTTATTTCTGGGCCATCTATTCTGTTCATGGATCTGCACTTCTGTTTTTATGCCCTTACCATACTGTCAAAACATATTTTCTATCGTTTCTCCTTTTTCTGGGTACTACATGTATAGATCAGAGCCTTAAAAATGGCTGTGCCCAGCCGGGCGCAGTGGCTGACTCCTGTAATCCCAGCATTTTGAGAGGCTGAGGCAGGTGGATCACCTGAGGCCAATAGTTCGAGACCAGCCTGACCAACATGGAGAAATCCTGTCTCTACTAAAAATACAAAATTAGCCGGGTGTGGTAGCGCATGCCTGTAATCCCAGCTACTTGGAAGGCTGAGGCAGGAGAATCACCTGAACCTGGGAGGGGGAGGTTGCGGTCAGCCGAGATCGATTGCACGATTGCACTCCAGCCTGGGCAACAAGAGCGAAACTCCCATCTCAAAAAAAAAAAATGACTATGCCCCTCAGCCCAGGAACGTTCTTGTCCCTGGAAAGGAAGGGGAGGCAATTGAGGGAAGGCACACAGGGAGTCTCAAAGGTATATTGGTAATGTTCTGTGTCTCAACTAGGAGTGTTAATTGTTTATTATTATTATTATTTTTATTTTTTTTTTTGAGATGGAGTCTCACTCTGTTGCCCAGGCTAGAGTGCAGTGGCGTGATCTCGGCTCACTGCAAGCTCTGCCTCCCAGGTTCACGCCATTCTCCTGCCTCAGCCTCCCAAGTAGCTGGGATTACAGGCGCCCACTACCATACCTGGCTAATTTTTTATATTTTTAGTAGAGATGGGGTTTCACCATGTTAGCCAGGATGGTCTCAATCTCCTGACCTTGTGATCCGCCTGCCTCGGCCTCCCAAAGTGCTGGGATTACAGGAATGAGCCACCGCACCCAGACCATTCTTTATTATTCTTAAAGAGTCTTGTGGGGGAAATGAACTCTATCCTAAAGAATAATCTACAATGCATTTATATTGATGTACAAGATAATTTGTTATAGCATTGTTTATAATGTCAAAAAGATCAAAAACATTCTAGCTCTATGCTACTTAGAAGAGTAGTTAAATTACAATATTTTCATAGGATGGAACTTTATACCCCATTGAAAATGCATAATTTTTAACTTGAGAAAATACTCATGGAACGTTGTCAAAAGTAGGATTAAAAATCTATAGTATGATTCTACTTTTGCTTCAGATCTACATATGTACATTAAAAAAGACCAGGAAGCTATGCAAGTAATTTTTTAGAATTTGTCTTTATACTTGCCTATATTCCATTTTTGTGCAAGGAATATAGATTATATAATCAGAAAAGGGTTTAAATAAAGAGATAGTGTTTGCTGACCAGTTGAGTGGACAGGAATTGGCTCAGTAATTTAAACTAACAATCCATAAGCAAGGGGCTCTGATAGCATGGGAAACCAGATAACCCACAACTCTCCACATGAAGAAAAGGCGTTTTTTTCAGCTGTCAGTTCTGCAGGCCGAAAAGTTTGAGGGCCTGGCCCTGGCTTCTGGTGAAGGTTTTTGTGCTACGTCACAACATGGCAGAGAAGGTCAGAAAAGGGGGGGACACATGCGAAGAATAGAAGAACTGAGGGGTGTCCTGGTTTCATAACACCCCACCCTCAAGAGAACTAATTCGTTCTGAGAACCAGTCCAGTCTTGGAAGAGCAGGAACTCACCCACCACTGAGAGAACAACACCAACATCCCGTTCATGAGGGATCCACGCCCAAACACAGAAACCTCCCACTAGGCCCTGCCTCCCAGTACAGCCACATTGGGGATCAAATTTCAACGTTAGTTTTGGTGTTGACAAACAGACCATATCTAAACTATGGTGCTGTGTGTCTTAGTCCCTTCAGGCTGCTATAACAAAGTGCCTTAGAATGAGTAATTTATGAACAACAGAAATGTGTTGCTCACAGTTCTGGAGGCTGGGAAGTCCAAACTCAGGGTGTCAGCAGCTTTGGTGTCTGATGAGGGCCTGTTCCCTACTTCATAAATAACACCTTTTTGCAGCATCCTGACATGCTGGAAGGGGCGATAAAGCTCCCTTAAACCTCTTTTATAAGGGCATTAATCCTATTCACAAGGCCTCTGCCCTCATGACCTAGTCACTTTCCAAAGTCCCCACCTCTTAATATCCCTTTGGGGATTAAGTTTCCACATAGGAATTTCGGGGGGGGGCACGTACATTCAGATCATACTACTCACATTCACAAGGCCTCTGCCCTCATGACCTAGTCACCTTCCAAAGGCCCCACCTCTTAATACTATCCCTTTGGAGGTTAAGTTTCCACATAGGAATTTTGGAGGCCAGGGGGGGTCACGTAAATTCAGATCATATCACACTATAATTTAAAACTTAGGAACTTTGAAAAATAAAATGTTTTGTCTCTTTGTAAGAGACTTATCGAGTGGTTTGAACAGTACTTGCCTTCTCATTGTATCCTTTGCAGTCTAGAATGAGCATCTTTCCTATGCCTTTGGCAAGTGGTCAGTTGTCCTTTCTAAGTAATTGTCATCATCATGAAATGTCTCCAAGAGTTCCTTTAATGCAAACTTTTTGGCCGCCATAACTTCCTTCAGGAACTACATACCTTGTCGTTAAATTCACTTTCACTAAGATCTTCTGGCTGCATATCCCAAGTTTTCTTCAGTGGCAGCAGTGTCAACATGTCCTGTGGCCAATTATTTATTTGTTCTAGAATTCATTTACATGTATGTCTAATTTTGCTTCCAGCATTATCACTTCGTGGATTTTTGCTGCACTTCGATTTTGTTGGCCAGTTCCTCTCTTGTGACTATCCATTTTCGTAACATGTCCTGCAGGTTTAGTGTTGGGAGATAAGGATGCAGCATAACTACATGTTTTGCTGTCAGGAAGTGAACTGCATAGCACAATGACCAGTCACCAGCTTTGAAAGGCTTGCTTGATCACTGGGCATGATGCATCTCTGTTTACATAGTAGACTGAAGAGCTGCCAGTGAAGTTTGTTCTCTGCAGTTACTCACAGTTCGTATTCCCATGGTAGTTAATAACTGAAATTTGAACCATGCTGTTGGGGGATTGATAATGTTTAACTAAGCCATAGTAACTGAAATTCATGCAGCTCGGAACCGTGCAAAGCAGGGACCCCCCCCCCCCACACACACACACACACACATACTCACTCACTCATTGTTGGGCTTGTTCTTGTATATTTTATTTTTTCCATTGCTATTATAAATTGTTTTTTCCTTCTTGCTAGCATTTTGCTAGCATTTTAATATTGTTTCCATATAAGAAAGTTGTTGATCTGGACGGAATGTTAGTTTTGTGGCTTTATTGAGTTGTTATTTGTAACAGTTTTTAATTTTCTATTGGATTGTTAAGGTATATCATTATATTATCTGCAAATCATTTTCTCATACTTTCCTTTCTATTTATAGCTTTTCTTTCTTTTTTTTTTTTTTTTTTTTCTTGAGACAGAGTCTTGTGCTGTCACCCAGGCTGGAGTGCAGTGGTGCGGTGGTGTGATCTTAGCTCACTGCAACCTATGCCTCCCGGGTTCAAGAGATTCTCATGCCTCAGCCTCCTGAGTAGCTGGGATTACAGGCACCCGCCACCACGCATGGCTAATTTTTGTATTTTTGGTAGAGACATTGTTTTACCATGTTGGCCAGGCTGGTCTCAAACTCACGACCTCAGGTGATCCGCCCACCTCAGCTTCCCAAAGTGCTAGGATTACAGGCATGAGCCACCACGCTTGGCCTATACCTCTTCTTTCTTTCTCTTGTCTGATTGTCCTAGCTGGTACCTCCACAACACTGCATAGCAGTGGGGATAGTAAATGTCCTTGTTCTGTTCTTGAACTTAATGGAAATGCTTCTGGTGTTTCCTAATTAAGCTTGATACTAGTTTTGGAATTGAGAAAGTTATATTTTTATGATATTGAAGAATTATCCATCTACCTTATTTTGTAGAGAAGTTTTATTAAGAATGTATATTGGGTTAGGTGCTGTTGGTTTGATTTAAGTGCCTCCTGAGTATGACAGTAGGAAATAACACAGCTATACCCATGGAATATATTTGTAAAAAAAAAAAAAAAATTAAATATGACCTTGGATCTAATGAAACGTGTAGATCATTGGTTCCCAACTAAGGGCTTTTGCCCCCTCAGAGGACATTTGCCAATGTCTGGAGACATTACTGCGTTTGTCACAACTGAGGGAGAAAGCGCTACTGGCATTCAGTGAGTAGAGGCCAGGGATGCTGCTGGACAACCTGCAGTGCCCCAGACAGCCGCCACAGTGAAGAATTACCTAGCCCCAAATGTCAGGAATGCAGAGACCGAGAAACTCTTTTCTAGATCTCACTCCCAGTTCACAAGAAACATGAAGGGCACAGGGACATGATAAACGACATCACCAGAAAGTCCTCAGTGTAGTCCATGCTGTGAGAGATTCTGCAAGACAGATGGCCTGATAGCTTCAACAGATACATGCATGAAGGCTGATAGGAAAGAAAGAAGAGATATTATAGATGAAAAGAGACTTAAGAGAATTACCAACCAAATATGAAATGTAGATCTCATTTGGATCCTAATTTGAATAAGACATGTCTGCAAAAATCAGGCAACTTTAAGTTAGAATACATGAAACAAGATTAGCAAAATGCCGACAATCAGTTATTGAAACTGGATGGTACGGATTCATCACATTTTTATTTATAATTTTCTCTTTGTTTAACGATTTCCATAATCAGAAATTTAAAAATGAATGTTGATTTTTTTTAGATTTAGTCTCAGCAACACCAATGAAAATATGCCTTTTTGATTCCAGTCCTTTCAAATGGTGACTCATAATAATGAAGCTCCTAATACTGAACTGTCTGTATTCCTAGAAAAAGCCTCCCCTAAAAGAATGAGCACATACTGGTGCACAAATTAAAGTTTATAGACGGTGTTCTCAGAAGCTTTAAGTGCCTAAAATTTTTATACAAAGATGATTGTCCATTGTCAGAATTATATATTCTGCATAAAACAATAGAGAATTAAATGGAATTCCACCAATTCCATCCAATGTGAAATGCTAGGCAGCTTATTGTAGTCATTAAATACTTTATTGTAGAAAGTTTAAATTATAACAGTAGCCTTCCATAATTCCAATTTTATAAAAATATATGTATTTTTAAATACTGGAAAATAGACATCAAAATAATAATAATGGTTATATCTAGTGATAAGGCTATGAGTGATTTTTATTTTCTTTTTTTTTTCCTGTATATTTCTAATTTTCTACAGTGAATTTTTGAAATCAGGAAAAAAGTTATTTACAAAATTAAAGCAGTTCACCTGTCACCCAAATCTTGGTTTCTGATACCTTTCTCCAATAAAAAGAACTGGAGAAATTATCAGTCTAGTCTAGGACTGTGGTGGGGAATATGCAAAGTGATCCTGGAGCATCTCAGGTCCAGCAAGTAAGGAAGTGCTTAAGAAACAAAACTTGAGGTGTGGCAGCAGGACATGGGAGCCAACCACAGAGGCCCAGGGGGCAAGGCTGGAGGAGTTTGAGCAACAAAATAAATAGTGCAATACAGAATTTGCACCAATGTAGGGACGAGCCCCACAGGGTCGGTGGGTTTTTCTCCCCGTATGTGGAGACGAGAGCTTGTAGAAATAAAGACACAAGACAAAAAGATAAAAGACAGCTGGGCCTGCGGGACCACTACCACCAAGACGCGGAGACCAGTAGTGGCCCCAAATGCCAGGCTGCACTGATATTTATTGGATACAAGACAAAGGGGCAGGGTAAGGAGTGTGAGTCATCTCCAGTGATAGGTAAGGTCACGTGGGTCACGTGTCCACTGGACAGGGGGCCCTTCCCTGCCTGGCAGCCGAGGCAGAGGGAGAGAGAGAGAGACAGCTTACACCATTATTTCTGCATATCAGAGACTTTTAGTACTTTCACTAATTTTGCTACTGTTATCTAAAAGGCAGAGCCAGGTGTACAGGATGGAACATGAAAGCAGACTAGGAGCGTGATCACTGAAGCACAGCATCACAGGGAGACAGGCCTCCAGATAACTGCGGGCGGGCCTGACTCATGTCAGACCCTCCACAAGAGGTGGAGGAGCAGAGTCTTCTCTAAACTCCCCTGGGGAAAGGGAGACTCTCTTTCCCAGTCTGCTAAGTAGCGAGTGTTTTTCCTTGACACTGATTCTACCGCTAGACCATGGTCTGCTTGGCAACGGGCATCTTCCCAGATGCTGCCATTACCGCTAGACCAAGGAGCCCTCTGGTGGCCCTGCCCGGGTGTAACAAGGCTCGCACACTTGTCTTCTGGTCACTTCTCACTATGTCCCTTCCACTCCTATCTCTATATGGCCTGTTTTTTCCTGGGTTATGATTATAGAGCAAAGATTATAATAATATTGGAATAAAGAGTAATTGCTACAAACTAATGATTAATGATATTCATGTATAATCATATCTATGATCTATATCTAGTATAACTCTTGTTGTTTTATATATTTTATTATACTGGAACAGCTCGTGCCCTCGGTCTCTTGCCTCGGCACCTAGGTGGCTTGCCGCCCACATCCCAAAGTATAAAATAACCACGTGTCCATACTGATGTATATAAATGGTTGAATAGGTGGGTGAGAATAGACACATCCCGTGCAGAAGAATTCCACGTAGTTGACATAGATACCCCTCCCTCAAGGAGGCAGTTGATCATCCCAGCTCTTAAGTGTGGGCTGCACTCAGTGACCCCCTTTCCAGTGGTACGCTATGGAAACAGGGTTGAGAAAGAGGAACTTGACCCTGGAGAAACCTGACCTCAGCCAGGGGAGGAAGGTCAGGGGCGAGTTCTCCTGAGAGTGGGATGTGGGGAGGATGGCCCTTTTCCTTTGTGGCCTTTCTCCCAAGAACCCATCAGCTCGGTCTAACCATGAAAAAAAACAGCAGACAGCCCCAACTTGAGGGACATTTTACAAAATATCTGATCCATGTTCCTCAGATACGTCAAGGGCGTTAAAAACAAGGCAAGTTGGCTGGGCTTGGTGGCTCAGTGCCTGTAATCCCAGTACTTTGAGAGGCTGAGGCAGGCGGATCACCTGAGGTCAGGAGTTAGAAACCAGCCTGGCTAACATGACGAAACCCCATCTCTACTAAAAATGCAAAAATTAGCCAGGCGTGGTGGCGCACGCCTGTAATCCCAGCTACTCAGGAGGCTGAGGCAGGAGAATCACTTGAACCTGGGAGGCGGAGGTTGCAGTTTGCCGAGACCACACCACTGCACTCCAGCCTGGGCCCCAGAGTGAAACTCCGTCTCAAAGAGACAAGGCAAGTAGGAGAAATAATTGCAGTCTAGAAGATCCTAAGGAGAGGTGAGGACTAAAAGCCATGTTGTCCTGGATGGGGTCATGGAACAGAAACAGGATGTTAAGTACAAACCAGAGAAATCCGAATAAAGCGTGGACTTCAGTTAATAATGAGGTAAGGAACATTGGCTCCTGATTTATGGCAGATGTACCCCAGGAATGTAACATGTTAACAGTAAGGGAAATAACTTTTCTATATATCTGTATCTGTATCTGTAACTATTCTAAAATTAGAAGCTTTATTTTAAGTAAAACAGTAAACAATAGTTCATCACTTATTTTTAAAAGGTTGGAATAACATTAGAGATGTTCTATAGGATAAATTTGAGATTTCTGGCATTTACTTTCTGACCCAGTTTTCTCAAAAGTATGAAATTCTTGTTGCATAAGTCTGACTTATCACTGGGGGATCATTCCAGATAAAGAATTTTCTGGTGAGGCCCCGGGACCACAGTCTGAGTGAAAGTGAGGAGGCGAGTGTCTGAAGAGCCGGCATTTCATGTCTGTTTCCCCTTTGCATAACATAAAAATTAACGTATGAGAGCCCGACATATGTAAAGGCACCTTGGTAGAGGCACTAGGCAGAAGGGAGTGGGCATCTCTTGGCTGGCAACGAGCTGAGTGCCCAACCATCATGGTGCAGGGCAGTTGCCCTTCTCAAGCAACTGATCCAGAGACATTTGAGCAGGGGACTGTAACCACCACCACCACACACCACACCGTGTGACAGTGTGACAGTCACAGATACAGACACTGAGTTTAATGGCTTGGGGGTGGAGAAGTTGCCAGCTGCCCACCCTCTGATAAAGATGTTAGTGAAGATTCCCTTAAAGATTTATTGAGGTTTATCAAAAAATTGCTGCATCTCAGATATAAAAGGGCAAAATAAAATGAATTAAGGTTAGGTTTTTTTTGTAGATAACCAAGAATAAAATGTAGTGATTTTGTTTGTTTTATTATGCCAGCTGTAATAAAGTCTTAAGGAGAATGCAGGCTGTAAAAGCTTAAAGAGAATGGGGGAACAATTTTTTTAATATTTAAATAATGAAATGTCAAACATTTTACCACATTTTGAAGAAATAAAACATTGTATATATAGCTAAAGCCTCACTTTCTTACTTCTTCACCCCTTCCTCCTGAGAGGTAACCCATTGTCTTGATAGTGATATGTATCATTGCAGGTATTCGTGAATAACTTTTCTATGTATATAACATATGTATGTGTATATACATATATATGGATATATTAAGCAATACATTCTGTTGGTTTTGGTGTTTTAACAATTTATTTAAATTAAAAGCCTAACAGATATTTTTATTTTTCTTTTCACTGATCATTATTGACATTGGTTTCTGGTGCTAAGTGTAGATCTCATGGGGTTTTTTGTTTTTTTTTTCCACATTATAACATTCCACTATACGAAAATAAACCAATTTGTTTTCATATCCTTGTGGAAGAACAGTGGTTGTGGGTTGTATCCTTTTTTGGTGTTCATGGCTAGGATGATTCTTGTATGTGTTTCCTTGTGAACACCAGAATTGTGGGGCCACAGGTGTGTGCCACTTCAGCCTTAATAGATATTGCCAAATTGCTCTTCAGAGTGCCATACATAAAATTTGTACATTTCCATTTTTCCACATCTGTGAAAAATCTTACCAGATTTATCAGATTCCACATTTTATCAGACTTACTTATCTTTGCCAGTCTGAGGGGTGTGATACATTTCCTTGATTGTTAGTGAGATTGAATATCTTTTCATATAGTTGAATTTATTAGAAGTTCTATCAAGAATTGCCTATTTAGGCCGGGTATGGTAGCTCATGCCTGTAATCCTAGCACTTAGGGAGTATGAGGTAGGAGGATCACTTGAGTCCAGGAGGCCAAGGCTGCAGTGAGCCATGATTCCACTACTGCACTCAAGCCTGGGCAACAGAGCAAGACCCTATCTCAAAAAAAAAAGAACTAACTGCCAGTGTATTGCCTGTAAGTGGGCTGGTATTTCTTGAGATCAGAGACCTTTGGCCTTGGACCTGATTCCTCAGAGTGTGTGATAAAAGAATACTGCTGCATGCTATCACAAAGTTAAATTGGAGGTGGGTCAGAAAAAGAGTTTAGTCTTTGACCGTATTTAATTGTTTTATTTACTCCTATGCCGTTTGATTTTCTTTGTGCCTCGTTATTGCTGACTGTGTCTCTTATTGGTGTAGGAAAGAGTTCAGGTAAGTTATCTGATTTGTTAGGTTTGTAATTAAGTATTTAACAAAAATGTCTTTGGAAAAGTGCATTTGCAGTTTCCTAAAAAGATGACAGCTTTACAATACGACCCAGCAATTATGCTCCTAAGTATTTGCCCAAATGATGACAACTTTTATCCTTATAAAAACTTGGGCTTTCCTTATAAAAACCTGAGCTTGCTGGGAAGCTGAGGCAGGAGGATTGCTTGAGCCCAGGAGTTTGAGACTGCAGTGAGCTATGGTCATGCCACTGTACTCCAGCCTGGGCAACAGAGTAAGGCCCAGTCTCAAAAGCAAAACAGAACAACTTTGCACATGAACGTTCATATCAGCAATTATTCGTAATTGCAAAAAACTGGAAGCAACCAAGATACTGTTCAGCAGGTGAGTGAACAAACAAACTATGATACATCCACACAATGTAATATTATTCAGCAATAAGAATGATCAAGCCCTGAAAGACATGTAAAAACCATACATGCATATTGCTATGATTCCAATTATGTGATCTTCTGGGAAAGGCAAAACTTGGAGTCAATAAAAAGATCAGTGGTTGCCAGGGATTCAGGGGCAGGAAGGAAGGATGAAAAGGTGGAGTACAGGGCATTTTTAGGGCAGTGAAACTGTTCGTATGACACTGGAATGGTGGATTCATGGCATTATGCCTTTGTCAAAACACAGAATTGGCTGGGCATGGTGGCTCACACCTGTAATCTCAGCACTTTGGGAGGCGGGTGGATCACTTGAGGCCAGGAGTTCAAGACCAGCCTGGACAACATAGTGAAACCCCATCTCTACCAAAAATATAAAAATTAGCCAGGTGTGGAAGTGTATGCCTGTAATCCCAGCTACTCAGGAGGCTGAGGCAAGAGAATTGCTTGAACCCAGGAGGCAGAGGTTGCAGTGAGCCAAGATCACGACAGAGCAAGACTGCACTCCAGCCTGGGAGACAGAGCAAGACTCTGTCTCAAGCAACAACAACAACAAAAAAAAAACCCACAGAATTGTACAACACAAATAGTGGACCCTAATGTGAACTATGGACTTTTGTTAATAAAAATGTATCAATATAGATTCATCATTTATAACAAATACAGCACACTGATGTTAATAATGGGAGGAATTGGGTGCAGAGGAGGAGGGGTTATATGAGGACTCAGTTCTATCTGGCCAGTTTTTTCTGTAAACCTAAAGGCATCTAAAAAATAAAGTCTTATTAATTTTTCTAAAAATGTTTCATTGTTAAGTTCAGATTTTACCAAGTGTACTCAACTATGTGGAACAATTATGTTTTCTAATAGAAACTTTTTAAGATTATTATTTGTTTATGAAATCTAAATTGCTGAAGCTTTTTCAAGACGACTGCTTCCATTTTTTCTGGGTCTATAAAGAGTGCAGAGTTCATGTTGAAAATCATTTCGTTCCTTTTTGCTTTCTCAATTAAGTAGTAGAGTGGTACAAAGTATTAATTGTGTAAGTTTTTCTTTGTGTGTATGATTAAATAATTTAGAGCAAATATTTTGCCTATTACTACATTAAAAATCTTTCCAAATATTGTAATAGCTAAAGTAATCTGGAATGTTTGTCTTGATTCTTACTAATTCTTTACAGTATAAAAGACCTTCTTTCATTGATTGCAGGACTTCCATTCTAGGACTTCTCTGAAATCAGTGTACCTCTTAGAATCAGTAACATCTTAGATTCAGTGAAATACAGTATGTCTAATAAGGGTTCGGAGGAAGGGCTATAATAATTGTTACAGAATCATGATAATTTTCACTGATGTTATGGGACCGTTCTGATTTTCCCTTGCCTGCTTGTCTTCCAGATGCTCTCTGTGTGGGTATGTGTGTAGCCATCCTCCTTCTTTGAAGTCTCATATGTGGAAACATGCAAGTGACCAAAATTACAACTACGAACAAGTTAACAAGGCTATTAATGACGCGATTTCACAAAGTGGCAGGTATTTCATCCTACCCCTTCCCTTTATTGCTATATGTAAATTAAAACCAGGATTAAATCTACTAGTCCTACATTGTAGCCTCTTCACGGTGTGGTGTGTTTGTTTTGTTTTTAAGAGTTCTGGGGAAATCCCCTGGAAAGACTCAATTAAAGAGCGGTGAAGAGAGTGCAGATCCCGTCACTGGAAGTTCGGAAAATGCGGTGTCATCTTCAGAACTGATGTCCCAGACTCCCAGTGAAGTTCTGGGTACCAACGAGAATGAGAAACTGAGCCCTACAAGTAATACCTCATATAGTTTAGAAAAAATCTCCAGTCTGGCCCCTCCTAGTATGGAGTACTGCGTTTTACTCTTCTGCTGTTGTATTTGTGGTTTTGAATCAACCAGCAAAGAAAACCTCTTGGATCATATGAAAGAGCACGAGGGTGAAATTGTAAACATCATCCTGAATAAGGACCACAACACAGCTCTAAACACAAATTAGGTGGAATAATGACTCGAGCAGGAAAGCAGTAGAAGAGGATTCCTTCACCACAGTTTCAACTTTACGCTGTCAAACAACTTCCTGCCACAGAAGAAATCGTTGATGTGATTTTTGAGGAAATGACAGATGTGACTTTGGAGCCAAACTTGTAATAAAAGGAATTCCAAATGGACAAGTGTAATGATATTTAAATATTTTGAGTGAGGGGGAGTGGGTCGAAGAGGAAGCAGAGGTGTAATCCTGTATTAACCCTCTGTCACCCCTTCTTAGTTGTTGAGTGTATTTATTAATAAAAGCTTATTAGAGTGTAGAAATGCAAGCAAAAGAGTTAAGAAAGGGCTTTTCAGGAACTCTTCTAAAAGTCATAAAAGGGTCACAGTCTTAAGCAGAGCTTAGTTTTCTTCTCACTTGTCAAATGCAGACTGTGAGGCCTCCAGTGAGTAATGGGAGGCAGTTCTGGGAGGGGTTTTTTCAGTGTTACCAGCAGAGTCAACAAGGAAACATAATTAGAGGGCTTTGAAATGATCTACTGAAATCCCCAAATTGATAGAAATTAATCATACTCAATCTAGGACATGTTCCTTTACTCCTTAAAAAAGAAAGGAAAGACCTCTAAATTCAAAGCTAGATTGTAAATAGGCATTCAAGAAGTATTGTCTTAAATTTACAATGAATTTCTTGTGAGCAGAGGATGAAACAGGTGAATTCCCACCAGACTCAAACCAGATCTCAGTTCATAGTAATGCCAAATCCTCTTGCATGTTCTCAGAGGTTCTTTTCAGTGTCTGTCAGAACTTGGCATACTTTCTCCATAGTACATAGACCTTCTAATACTCGGCTAAATGAGACCACGCTTGTTATCTGAAAGTGTGTAAAAGAAACAACATGTGAAAATTTACATTTGATCATCCGGCATTGGAAATAGTTTGAACTACTTCCAAAAATCCGTTAGGGGATGAGGGGTCAAATTTAAAAGCTCCTGAAAACGAGTACTGCTGTGTTGAGCTTTTCCTTCCTGGGGTATATTAATTTAGTTATATTTAGCAGAAGAGGAATATAACCAAATGTGACTAAAATATAGCAAAAATTCAGGTTGTTTGTAAAAATTTTAATAACAAATAGCATTTGGCAAGTCTATAGGATTCCTCCTATCTGGAAATTCTATCTTGTTAGAGTGCGATAGGACATATGGAAAACCAATGCAAAGTGCTTTAGCATTAAAACTCACCATCAAATAGATGTAATCTTATTAATTACACATTTTGTATTTTAATTATTTCAAGGAGTGAAGAAAACAGGGTGTTTTTGTTTTTGTAGTTCTGATTACTCATTTATGCAGTTTTCTTAAAGTAAATTCTGCCTACAAGTGAAAAGGTCGGTGCGCTCTTCCGTGCACCATCCTCACGGTGCTATTTCCGAATATCTGAATATTGATTTCTAACACTTGGATGAGGCTGTGACCGATCAAATTGGAACACTGTAAAGGTTTTCAAATGGGATACGCTGTAGGCACATTTTAGGAAGAATTCTGTTCCCAAAGTCCAGGTATGATTGGATTAATATTTATAAAATTATTATTAGGAATTATTTAAGTGGGGCCAGGCATCTTGCAACATTTTCTAATTTTTTTTTTCTTTCATTCTAATCTCATTTTGGTGATATTTAAACAAACAAATAATTGTAACTTTGCAGCTTTTTTATTTAGGTAGCTTTAATTTATTTATGAAAGTTAATCCATTTCTGATATGTGGTTTTTAAAAATATGAAATGGATTTATATATACTATATTCCTCAAATCCACTGTATGTGGACTTATATTCACTTTCTCCTTTTTTTGGAATTGAAACATTTTAATTTCAAATGCAAATAAAACATTTAAAATGACTTCATTATTATTACCCATACTGTTGCCACTCATATTGTAAGTCAGTTTTTTCATTGCTGGTACAATGACTCAGTATTTCTTTATAAAAATCTGTTGTTCTGAAAATCAACAACCTTAGAAGAATTTTGTCTTATAAAATTTCCTTGGCTTTAGTTTTATATCATATTTAGAAAATAATAATGAAAAGCATCCCCAAAATTCAATGATGTGAATTTTTAAATTACCTTTCTTTATTTCTTTAAACTAATTCCATTGATTGTTACTTAAATTTTCCACCTGAAATCATGGATTTAAAATTTCCCCACCTCATGGGGAAAAAACTAACCCAGAAGTTCAAAGCCTTTAAAGTTTCATCTGATTCTGGCCTAAGAATTGTCCTTAAAAGCTTTCTCTTGGCCGATAGGAGGAAGTATGTATCAAGGAGGTTCTTTACCTTCCCATTATCATTTTGTGGCAAGCCTTAAGTTAACAATGTGTCTACCAAGAACAATTGAGTTTTCTAAAAGTAATAATGAAGATTATGCAATTCTAATTGTAGAAGAGATAGCTGTTAAAATAATCAGTAGCCTGGGCACAGTGGCTCACACCTGTAATCTCAATACTTTAGAAGGCCAAGGCTGGAGGACTGCTTGAGTCCAGAAGTTTAAGACCAGCCTGGGCAACATGGGGAGACCCTGTCTCTACAAGAAATTAAAAATTAGCCAGGCATAGGTGGCAGGTGCCTGTAGCACCAGCTACTTGGGAGGTTAAGGTGGGAGGATCACTTGAGCCTGGGAGATCGAGGCTTGCAGTGAGCCGTGATGGCACCATTGCACTCCAACCGGGGTGACAGATGAGGTCCTCTGTTTCCCCCCCTCCAAAAAAAAATTCAGTAGGAATTCCTTCATAGGAATAACATTTTATTTATTGGTATTGACTTCTTATTAGACAGAGCTCAAAGTATTTGTTTTCTGCTCCGAACACTTAAAAAATTCTAAGATGTGATAGTGAAAATAGCTTTGAAAAGAAACTACATATGGCAAAGGTGGGGAGGGGGGAAGATGATGCATTCTGATCATTATAAAGAATACTTTTCAGGGCTCTATCATTTTCTCCCTTTCTCTAATCATCCAGAATATGACGGGTGTCCCAGTGTTCAACAGTATCATGCTAATATTCCATTAGATGGGTAGTCCAAGTTCTTTGGCCAGATAGTGCAATGTTGTGACACTGACCGAAGCCTTTGTTCTGGATCTTTCTTCCTATTGAAGGTGGCTGCTGGTGGCTTCATAATTTTCTGTTTTTTTCTCACAAAGTAAATGGTGGGCATCCATGTTTACATTGCACCTTCCCGTGCTGTAATTGGCTTGACAAAGACAAGCAGGCTTCTCTGTTGAGACTTATTGTGTTTTTAGTTTTCATAGACACTTATTTAATCTTTTTAAATTGTACAGCAAGGTGCTCTAAGTAATATTCGATAAAATATATTTAATAGAAATTTGCGTTTGATATTCATGAACATGAATACATGTATTTTTTTAAGAAATAAGTATTGTGTAACACTATGGCATTGCTTCTATAGCCAAAGTATAAAAATTTCTGGAATACTGACATGTAAAGACTACAGTTAATTCTGACACTGTATCTTATTAAAATAGGATGATTTGCATTTTGTAAAATTATCCTGCACATCGAGCTGCATGCCTTAAAGCTGAAACTCTAGGACTGTATTCATGGGAGAGCAGTTCATCTGTTCAGAACAGTGAGGCAAGGTCTGTAGTGCTTCTTTAACTACCTTTGGAAATACTGTACAATGTTAGAATAATTTATTTTGCTTTACAGGAGTTTGTCATGTATTGACTTTAATATTGTATTTTGGTAATAAATTTTTTGTTAAAAAAAAAACTTGGCTCCAAGTTCTATTAACCACAGGTTGTGTCCATTCTTTTCCTGGAAATGATGACTTTATTGCTTAGAAAGTTGTAAATAATTAAAAGCTTCCCGAGGGTTAAACGAAGGTTATGATGACTCTTGATAACTTGTTAATCTGTTGCTGACTAGCATTAGACTGTTACACAAAGATAAATTGAATAAGCATTTAGCTTTTAAAATCATTTTAAAAATTAAGTCTAATTTTGAAGCTTTTTTCCTTGCTATCCAGTTCAGTTTCTCTTCCAAATGTGACACGCTTATATGCTTTCAATTCTGATATAGTCAAAGTGCTAAAGACTAGTTCTGCTATTGACTAAGGAATTAGCATTCCTTAGTGAAGGCCAAAAACTACAGTGATATGTTCACACCTTGATCATTCTGTAGTCTATACAGACAGCTGTTGACATATTTGTTGCATTGACAAAGCTAACATCATCTGACTGTATCGTGGGTCTGGTTATCCATTTGTGCCCTAGAATCCTGGGCCACCTCAGTTGAAAGTGACCAAGGCCAAATATTTCATCCCATGCTTCCCAGGGACAACATAATCATATCCCCTGTCTTTGAAGAACCCAATCTGAAACTGTGTCACTAACCTCCAAATTAGAGAATCCTAGCATGGAAGCTCTAGAACATATGGTCCAGTGTGGCAGTCACTATAATATCTAAGTGTAAAATACATAGCAGTTGCAAAGACTTAGTACAAAAAGAAAGGAAATGTATTAACAGTTTTTGTATTGATTACATGTTGATATTTTGGTTTAAATAAAATATTAAAATTAGTTTTACCTGTTTTTTTAATGTAGCTACTAAACAATTTTAAATTACATACGTGGCTTACATTATATTTCTTTTGGACAGCGCTGGTACAGAAGAGAGATTAGCAAACTAGGGCCCTCTCTTCAAAGCCAACCTGCCACCTGTTTTGGCAAATAAACTTTTACTGGCACACAGCCATGCTTGTGTGTGTACATATCATATATGGCTATTTTCAAGGTACAACAGCAGCACTGAGTAATTGTGACAGAGACTCTATGGCCCACAAATCCTAATTTACCACCTATTTGATAGAAAAAGTCTTCTGACTAGACCCCTGAACTAGAACAATGGTATAATTTGTGCTCTAGAGCTACCAGAAAGAAAACGGCTTTTTACAAAGAAAGCTTTTTATAGTAGTGCTTTATAACTAAATTAGTTTGTTTCTTCCTTTGTAATTTTTATAGTCTACCTGTCTACAGATCTTAACCATATTTTATGACTTTCACCTATTTCATCGCTGATATTTAAAGCCAAACTTTGAAATAACAATGCATAATTAAATAATAAATTAAATCAAAATGCAGCTATAAAAAGTCTCGCTTGCCTCCTGACAACTTTACGGTGTTGATGTTGGCCCCCATGGCTTCACCCTGTCAGTGATGTGGGACTACAGCACACCGCCTGCAAATGTAACCATGGTGCAACATAACCCCAGTGACTAATCCACTTGGCTGGGGTGACAATTGAATTGAATAATCCAGGATATAAAGAAAAGAGTCTTAAATGCACCTCTTTGTAATGAATAGCATGTGCGACTCCAAAGCCAGCTTCAAAGGTAGGGAGGAGGTGGTAGTTGGCTTTGGTCTAGAGCTGTTGATTAAACTGGCAGAGCTAAGAAAAAGTCCATACTCTTCTACATAGATTTCTTCCAAGTCAATCAGTGAACATGTAAAATGAGAACATTTTTGGCCCTGTAAATTCATAGAGAAGTTACTAATTGGTGCCATATGATAGACTGACTTAGGTAGTGTGTTTTGGTGTGTATCTCAGAATCCAAATCAGCAGAGCATGAAATGCTGAAACCATTTCCAGAGACCTATGTGTACAGCACAATCCAGTTTGCATGCTGTGCTAGGGGACTATAGACCTCATTTTTCTAGTGGTACATTAATATACTGTATCTAGTTTTATTTGAACTAAGTATTTATAAGATTATGACAGCTTTGGTTTCTTTAATCTACTGATTTTTTTTTCCAATAATGGGTAATCAGTTTAAAGTGTTTGACTTACCAAAGTAGATTATGTAGGTAAGAAGGTTTTCTTTTGAATTAAAAAGTTTAATGTCAGGCATCTAATATAAATTCTTACTGCCATATAACAAAATCATATCACATGTTGGTGGCTTTTTGCTCCCTAACTCAACCAGATTTACACCAGTTGTGTTACTTAATCCAGATAGAAAAGGTGTCATTCTGTAATAATTTGTAAAAATGCATATAAGACAGGTACTTCTACAATGGGGTGTTTGTTTTAAAAGGATTCTGCATATTAGGTAAATGTGGAAAAAACATCTTAAAACTTCTAAAAACATCTTTAAAAAAAAATTGTCACCAGACGCAGTGGCTCACACCTGTAATCCCAGCACTTTGGGAGGCTGAGGCGGGCAGATCACTTGAGGTCAAGAGTTCAAGACCAGCCTGGCCAACATGGTGAACTCACTTCTCTACTAAAAATACAAAAATTAGCCGGTTGTAGTGGCACATGCCTGTAGTCCCAGCTACTTGGGAGGCTGAGCTTGGAGGATTGCTTGAACCCAGGAGGCGGTGGTTGCAGTGAGCCAAGATTGCACTACTGCATTCCAGCCTGGGCAACGGAGCGAAACTCTGTCTCAAAAAAAAAAAAAAAATATTTGCACAAATCAGAAAATCATGAATCCTTAGCCATGAGCTCAGACCCGACTATTTCACCTTTCTGATTTCTCAGCTTTGTACTTCGTTAAAAGGAAAAACAAAAAAGAATATAATTACCCATGTTACTACCATGTAATAATCAAGTATGGTTTTAAAATGAGAAAGTATGTTACCTTAAATGTATACAGAATGGAAAGCTGGACCTCAATAGACCCTCAACAAAATAAAACATTCATTTTTCAGGACTCTTATTAGCACCTACTAGTGACATTTAAAGGCTTATTGTCACAACTGTGCACATCTCCAATTTTTTTTCTACTTGTCATCTTATTTAGTATCCATATTTCAGAAATAATGTGGCTGTGTTTTACTGAAATAGGCACATCAATCCGCATCTTGTTCTTTTTGTTTATATCTGCAGTCCCATTTAAATTCAGTATTTCCAACCACAAACAGTATTAGAAAATTCTATTTCAGGCTTATGAGAAAAAGTACAGCAGGATATGGTTCAAAGCTTAAGCTGTATTTATTTCTGCTCTTCCACAGCTAGCATTCCACACAAAAAAAGTTATGCTGAAATAAACAGTGGTAGGAAACCAGTGGTTTCAAGGCTATCTGCACTTTCTAAAACCCTTCTCCATGTGAAACCTGGGAACACAGTTGGTGCGGCTATGCCTCCCTGGAATGATGATATTGGAGTCCACCACAGTTCCACCGCAGAGGTGAAAAACTCTAACGTGAGGCTCTTCAGCATTTGGGCCCCCCTGGAGCAACCCTCTGCTCAGCCTGCAAATGCAGACAAAAGCTCCAGTGTACTGACAGTTGTTTTTTTAAGTTCCAGGGTACATGTGCAGGATGTGCAGGCTTGTTACGTAGGTAAACGTACCATGGTGGTTTGCTGCACCTATCAACCCATCACCTAGGTATTAAGCCCTGCATGCATTAGCTATTTATCCTGATGCTCTCCCTCCTCCCGCCCCACCCCACCACAGGCCCCAGTGTGTGTTGTTCCCCTCCCTGTGTCTATGTGTTCTCACTGATCAGCTCCCACTTATAAGTGAGAACATGTGGTGTATGGTTTTCTGTTCCTGCGCTAGTTTGCTGAGGATAATGGCTTCCAGCTTCATCCATGCCCCTGCAAAGAACATAATCTTGTTCCTCTTTATGTCTGTATCATATTCCATGGTGTATATGTACCACATTTTCTTTATTCAGTCTATCATTGATGGGCATTTGGATTGATTTCATGTCTTTGCTATTGTGAATAGTTCTGTGATGAACATACACATGCATGTATCTTTGTAATAGAATGATTTATATTCCATTGGGTATATACCCAGTAATGGGTACTGCTGCATCAAATGGTATTTCTGGTTCTAGATCTTTGAGCAATCGCCGGGCGTGGTAGCATGCACATCTAATCCCAGCTACTCAGAAGGCTGAGGCAGGAGAATCATTTGAACCCGGGAGGCGGAGGTTGCAGTGAGCCAAGATTGCGCCACTGCACTCCAGCCTGGGCAACAAGAGTGACACTCCATTTCAAAAAATAAAAAGTAAATAAAAATAAAAGTATACCTGCAAACCAGTCCAAATGCTAGCCTCTTCAAGTCAGGTGCCATCTTGCAGGCCCAAGGCATAGCTTACTAGTTCTATCAAGTGGCCTCGTGATCAGGTAGGAAAACCAAATCAGCACTTGTCTTTAACCATAATCCACTGATGAAACTTACTCTTGAAAGATAAAGTGGAACAAGGCATGGTGCAGTGGCTCACACCTGTAATCCCAGCACTTTGGGAGGCCAAGGCGGGTGGATCATTTGACGTCAGGAGTTTCAGACCAGTCTGGCTAATGTGGTGAAACCCCATCCCTACTAAAAATACAAAAATTAGACAGGCATGGTGGTGGGCACCTGTAATCCCAGCTACTCGGGAGGCCGAGGCAGGAGAATTCCTTAAACTCAGGAGGCGGAGGTATCAGTCAGCCAAGATTGCACCGCTGCACTCCAGCCTGGGCGACAGAGTGCATGAGATTCTGTCTCAACAAAAAAGATAAAGTGGAACAAGAGCTTCATAGCCATATTCCTAACTAGGTTATACCTTACAAAACTAACAAGAATACGTATGGACATGAGATACAAAGGGCATGATCACTAATTAAAACCCTAAAACAGTAACACCTATCTACTGTAAACAGGCAAGCCAGCTGCACCTATACATTGTATTAAATACCGTAAGAGTTTGAAATTCAAGAAGACATCAGGCCAAGTACAGTGGCTCACTGTAATCCCAGCATTTTGGGAGGCAAAGGCAGGAGGATTGCTTGAGGCCTGGAGTTTGATACCAGCCTGGGCAACACGGTGAAACCCCATCTCTACAAAAATAAAAATTAAAAAATTAGCCTGGTGTAGTCCCAGTTACTTGGGAGGCTGAGATGGGAGGATGGCTTGAGCCTGTAGTGAACTGTGATTGCACCACTACACACTACTCTGGGTGACAGAGCAAGATGAAAGAAAAGAAAGAGAGAAAAAAAAAGGAACAGAAGGAGAGAGGAAGGGAGGCAGGGAGGAAAGAAGGGGGAAGGAGAGGAAGGAAGGAAGGAAGGAAGGAAGGAAGGAAGGAAGGAAGGAGGAAGGAGGGAAGGAGAAGGGAGGGGAGGGGAGGGGAAGGGAAAGAAAGGAAAAAAGAAGAACAAAAAGAGAAAAAAGAGGGAAAGGGAGGGAGGAAGAGAAAAAGAAGAGCGAGAAGAAAGGAAGAAGGGAGGGAAGGAGGGAGGAAAGGGAGGAAGGGGAGGAAGGGGGAGGGAAGAAGGAAGGAAGGAAGAAAGGAAGGAAGGGAAAGAGGGAGGGAGGGAGGAGGAAGGAAGGAAGGAAGGGAGGGAGGGAGGGAGGGAGGGAAGGAGGGACTAATGGTGTGCCTGAAGCGATACACATCAACCTTAACCTTCAAAAGAATGTACTTTTCACATGAGTAACGGCAGGTACTGCCAGTTGTTCCTCAACATGCATTCTTCTATGATCACAGAATTTTTAGCTGGGCACAAAGCTGCCCAGGTAGGCTGTATTTCCCAGGCTTCCTTGTAGCTACATGAAGCCATGTGACCAAGTTATGGTTCATGGGATATGAGTAGTGATATATGAAACTTCTGAAGAGATCACGCCAGGCAGTGTCTCATGCCTGTAATCCCAGTACTTTGGGAGGCCAAGGAGGGAGAATCACTTGAGGCCAGGAGTTCAAGACCAGCCTGGGCAACATGGTAAAACCCCATCCCTACAAAAAAATACAAACATTAGCCGGGTGTGGTGACACACGCCTATAGTCCTGTTACAGTAGGCAAACAGCTAGACATGAGCAGGAGGGGGAGCCCCTGAGAAAAGGCAGGTCTGGGAAGCCTCATGCCCAGGGACCACCCAAAATTTGCTAATTATTAACATCTCTAATGCTGGAGGGGGTGGGCAATGAGTCTAGTGTGAGCAAGGAGGGGAAATACCTATACAGAAAGGAACGCCCCTTAAGACTCCTAGTAATCACCCACTCTTCAGTTAACCTCTCAGAATGTCGCTAGCTGTGTGCTGATGAGGGAAAGAGGGCAAAGGAGAAATTCCTAAGAGATACCAGGTGCAATAAATATAGATCTGACCTCTATACAACCCTCCTGGGGTGGTGGCAATGAGCAATGCAGCCATTTGGTAGAGTTCATACCCAACATCGGCCACACATACCCACCAACTAGTAGTAAGAGAGGATCCCGTGAGCCTGGGAGGGAATGCAGCAGGGATAACGGCAGGGACTTAAGGCAGAAGCAGGAAAACTAGACAAAGAAAAAAGGCAGGGACTTAAGACAGAGGTGGGAACTTCCAGAAAAAATCTGACATCATTAAAACCCACCACCGAACTCTAGGGGTGGCTGCTGGCTCATTCTGTCTCTGCAGCTGGCTCTGCCTTATCTTTCAGAGTATTCTGTCTCTCTAAATAAACTCTCTGCTCTCTATTTTCCTTCAATCAATTCTCTCTTTTTTGGCTAAACTGTCTCTTGGCCAAATTCCTTCTCCCAAGGAAGACTAAGAACTGAGGACTCTGCTCTTCCAGGTAACACCCCCAACTACTCAGGAGGCTGAGGTGGGAGGATTGCTTGAGCCCAGAAGGTCGAGGCTACAATGAGCTGTAATTGCACCACTGCACTCCAGCCTGGACAACAGAGTAAGATACTATCTCTAAAAACAAAAATAAAAAATGTTTTTTAAAAAAAGAGATTAAATGAATCTAGGATCACAGAGTTCAAAGCTGGCTGAGAAAATATACCAGTTGTCCTTGAATCATTCACTGTATTTGATGGCTATCTTTTCTCTAAACATATTGTAATGCAAATATAAAATTGTTTTGTTTCATAAAACAATAGAATACATCAGCTGAAGTTACCCCCAAAAGAAATGAAACTTCTGGGTGTGCCCTCAAAATTAAGGGGAGTTCCACCTCCCCTTCTTTCTCTGTTCTGCCACCTGTTATGTAAATGTTATGATCACTGACTATGAGAACAAGCACAGGACAGAACTCCTAAAACTCAACAACAAAACCCAATTCAAAAACAGGTAAAGGACTTGAATAAACATTTCTCTAAAGAAGATCTACAAATGGCCAACAAGTACATGGAAAGATGCTCAACATCACTAATCATTAGGGAAATGGAAATCAAAACTGCAATGAGATACCACCTCATACCCATTAGGGTGACTACTATCAAAAAATAAAAAAGCAGAAAATAATAAAGTGTTGGTAAAGATGTGGAGACACTGGTACCCTTGCGCACCATTGGTGAGAATGTAAAATGGTACAATCACTGTGGAAAGAGTATGGTGGTCTAATGGGCATAGAGTTTCAGTCTTAGAAGATGAAGAGTTTTGGAGGTATATGGTGGTGATGGTTGCACAACATTATGAATGTAATACCACTGAACTGTACATTTACAAATAGTTAAGATCAGCCAGGCGCAGTGGCAATCCCAGCACTTTGGGAGGCCGAGGCGGGCAGATCACTTGAGGTCAAGAGTTTGAGACCAGCCTGGCCAAACACGGTGAAACCCCGTCTCTACTAAAAATACAAAAATTAGCCAGATGTGGTGGCAGGTGCCTGTAATCCCAGATACTCGGGAGGCTGAGGCACAAGAATCGCTTGAACTCAGGAGGTGGAGGCTTCAGTGAGCCGAGATCACAGCCTGGGCAACAGAGCAAGACCTTGTCTCAAAAAAAAAAAAAAAATTAAGAAGATAAATTTTATGTTTTTTGCCACAAAAGAAAAAATTTTTTAAAAACCACAAGTGTGACATTTTTGTTGGAAGGACCCTGAGTCCCTGACATTGTGGAACCAGACTGCTTACATGACAGAAATAAACATCATTTCAGCCACTGTCTTTTGGGTCAATACTGAACCCTCAGCTCTTACTTCCAGTCTGCCCCACTTTTACATATAGAGAAATACATTAAAGGGAAAAGTAAACTACCAGGATTCTGCAAGGATCCAACCACCAAACCCTAGTCTATATCGGTGTTTCCACCTTTATTTCATGACCATCCTCCTGAGCCCTTCAAGGCATTTTTCCTAATTAATTTCCCCACCCATGACACAGAAGTACTGTATTGTTTATCTTTCTAGGTACTGTATCTATGCTTTTTCTTTTTTTCTTTATTTTGGGATGGAGTCTTGCTCTGTCACCCAGGCTGGAGTGCAGTGGCGTGATACTGGCTCACCACAACCTCCGCCTCCAGGTTTAAGCGACTCTCTTGCCTCAGCCTCCTGAGTAGCTGCATCTACAGGCATGTGCCACCACACCTGGATAATTTTTGCATTTTTAGTAGAGACAGGGTTTTGCCATGTCGGCCAGGGTGGTCTCTAACTCTTGACCACAGGTGATCTGCCCGCCTCGGCCTCACAAAGTGCTGGATTACAGGCATAAGCCACCGCGCCAAGTCTGTATATCTATGCTTTATACATAAAAATTTTCAACCCCCAGGGACCAGTTTTTCCCCACTGCGGGGGTCATATTGCCATAGGGAATTTATCTTTGTATTTAAATGAACTGGTTTAATGAAGGTAGTTACAGGAAAAGCTATTTATTTCAAACCTCATTTCCTGGTATCTTGACTGAACATCCAAAAAGGTCAAGAGATTGTGATGAGAAACCTGTGAGAGGAGGCTGGATTTGTTACCTCCATCACGTGGAGAATCACTAAAGTACAACAAAATCAACTCAATACAGCTAGACTCCATCTAGCTGTTGGGATAGTTTCCATCTCAGAGCTTTTGGACCTGGACAGTTGCAATCAAACACGTGGACTTTATGCATAAGGAGTCCTTTGGGTTATCTCATCTCTGTCCACCAGTTGACTGAGGGAGGTTTGTGGGGAGCACTTGGTAAGTGTTAGTGAAAATCCAGCCCTGCACTAGATTAGCCATAATTTAAGGCACGATAAAATGTCTGAATTCAAGAGTGTTGGAAACACATCCTTTTCTGGCTGAAAGTCCTGCTTACAACAGGAAAAAAAAAAAAAAAAAAAAAGTCCCAGGCCTGACAATACGCTTTGGCATCTATTAGTGGGAAAAATCTGCTGCTGAGATTTGTGGACACGTGTACATGCCTGTTTTGCAGGAAATGACATTACAGCAGTCCAAGGAAACAAACCAGAAGGACCAGCCAAGGACACTGATTCTCAGACTAACATCTAGGGAATCAGCACATGTGGCAAAAGCTTATGCAATAAAACATCATCATCTGCTTTAACTGAATACCTTACCTATTCGTGTCCTCATTCAAAAATACATAACAGTTATTCTAATCATGGAAATGAAAAAAAGTGTAGGTGGTAACCATGGAAATGAAAAAAGTACAGACAAGTAGAGGTAAGCAGAGGAGCAGGTGTTAAAGAAGAAAATGAGGCCAGACACAGTGACTCACCCATGTGATACCAGCGCTGTGGGATGCCAAGGCAGGAGGACTGCTTGAGGCCAGAAGTTTGAGACCAACTTGGGCAACATACTGAAACCCCACCTCTATTAAAAATTGATTGGGTGCAGTGGCTCACACCTGTAATCTCAACACTTTGGGAGGCCAAAGTGGGTGGATCACCCGTGGTCAGGAGTTTGAGACTAGTCTGGCCAACATGGTGAAACTCTGTCTCTAATAAAAATACAGAAAAGTTAATGAGGTGTGGTGGTGCATGCCTGTAATCCCAGCTATTTGGGAGGCCGAGGCAGGAGAATCACTTGAACTCAGGAGATGGAGGTTGCAGTGAGCTGAGATCGCATCATTGCACTCGGTCTGATGACAAGAGTGTAATGGGTGACAAGAGCGAAACTCTGTCTCAAAAATAGTAACAATAATAATTTAAAAGAAAATGAAACAAAAATTCCATATGTAAATACTTTGTGAACTTTACATTTTATAGAATCCTTGGATTTGTGCACCTATGCTAATCTGTCTAAAAATTTTACTATTTTAAAGCACTACAAATCTAGTTAATATAAAGTTGAACAAAGAAGGAGAAAAAACACAAACAATATTTCATAATGCTTTTTCTGAATGTTCCCGGACCAAATCGAGGATCAGGCTGCTTATTCTCACAGCCCGATAACCAGATGCAGATGAACTGGGAAAGGAGGGAGTTTATTTCTGTAACTGGGTACAGGGAGAAGGCCTAGAAATTATCTCCAGACCAACTCAAAATCACAGTGTTCCAGAGCTTATATACCTTCTAAGCTGTATGTCTGTGTGTAAGTATGCGCTCATCTAAAGACATAAGTGGTCAACTTTTTCTGATCTCTAAGATCTGAGTCGTGAAGACCTTCCCCTGGAGCCTCAGTAAATTTATTTAATCTAAATGGGTCCAGGTGCTGGGGTGATTACCCTTATCTTGTTTCCTGCTAACTCATGGTTTGGGGAGTTCCTTCAGACCCCAATAAACTTATCTGTGGAGGCCTGGGGAGTTTCTCCAGACCCCCAATAAAACTTGTATAATCCCAAACGGGTCCTGTTGAGAATTCCTCATTATCTTGTCATGCTTCAAGGCCCGGGAAAGGCCTGGGCAAAACTCTCGGTGGGCTTTTGTTACATTCCAGCCTTTGTATAGGGCACTGGCTCTATCAGCTTTTAATCTTTAACTTCACCACTCAGTCAGTACTGAAACGGTTGTTATGGAGGCCTGCATTAGTGAGACCTGGCCTGCCACATGAAGACTCAACAGAGAAGAAGCCATCTATTGACAAACATTTTAAAGAAGGGAAAGAGGAATCCAATGTGATGTCAGGGACTGTGGGACTCTGGAATGATGCAAGCATAGAGGATGCTCATCCCTGGCACTTGGTCTGCGTTCCCTAAGACCCACGCGTGCCAAGCCAATCTCAGAGGACTGCCATAGATAGGCCCCACCTCTGTGATCTCTGACATGAGTCATACACAGTGTGTGTAAAACAATCCAATGGGATGTATGCAGAAAACACTAGGATTTCCACGTGTAGTCACTTTGCTTAAAAATATGTTTATATGAGCTGGGTGTGGTGCCTCATGCCTGTAATCCCAACATTTCGGTAGGCCAAGGCTGGAGGATCACTTGAGCTCAAAAGTTCAAGCCTAGCCTGGGCAACATGGCGAGACCTTGCCTCATTAAAAAAAAAAATGTTTATATGTATACAGAAAGAGAAGACAAATTTTTTTTCTGGTAAAAGTTTGGAGGCTGGGCGCACTGGCTCACATCTGTAATCCCAGCACTTTGGGGAGACCAAGGCAGGCAGATCACTTGAAGCTAGGAGCTCAAGACCAGCCTGGCCAACATGGTGAGGCCCCATCTCTATTTGAAGTACAAAAATTAGTCAGGTGTGGTGGCACACGCCTATAATCCCAGCTACTCAGGAGGCTGAGGCACAAGAATCGCTGGAACCCAGGAGGTCAAGGCTGCAGAGAGCCGAGATCGTGCCACTGCACTCCAGTTTGGGAAACAGAGTGAAACCCTGTCTCAAAAAATAAATAAATAAAAGAAGTTTGGCGACCATTGCATTGACTTTTACCAAGACACTTGAAAAGTCAACTAAATTGGATGAAAGCACTGTTGGAAAAAATATATGTAGTGTACCAAACCGCCCCATGCATGTTTCTGTAAGGGAATACTCAGCATTGTAAATATCTCATTTCTCCCAAACATTTCTAAACACTTTATATAATTCTAGTAAAAATTTCCATGGATTCTGTTTTAGAACTTAGTAAATGATTATAAAGTTTATCTGAGCAAATAAATATGCAGAAATTGCCAAAATACGTGGTTAAAAGAAGTGTAATGAAGGGTCAATTGCCCTCTCAATATGAAAACATTCTATAAAATAATTAAAAACATGTAGAACTGTTTCAAGACTAATTCCTTTTTAAATCATTTAAACAGAAGTGTCATCTTATAATACAAAAATTAGCCAGGCGTGGTGGCCATAGTCCCACCTATAGTCCCAGCTACTTGGGAGGCGGAGGTGGGAGAACTGCTTGAGCTCGGGAGGTGGAAGTTGCAGTGAGCCGAGATCGTGCCACTGCACTCCAGCCTGGGCCACAGGGCAAGACCCTGTTCCCCCCGCCAAAAAATAAATAAATAAATAAATAAATAAAAGAGTGAGCTTATAAATAAGCTATATATATATGGGAATTCAGTACGTGGTACAGGTAATTTAAATCAGTAGAGTAAGAATGATGGTGAAATAATCAACTATTAATTAAAAAAATTGTCAAGTCTCTCTCACACCATATTAAAAAGATACAATATTTTTAAATACTAGCAGAAAGAATTAAAAAACACTTACAATATTGAGATGGGGAAGGTTTTTCTAAGCATGATGGAAAAACCCAGAAAGTGTAAAAGAAAGCTGACAACATAAAAATGGAAAATCCCTGCATAGCAAAAGACATACCAGATACACAATAATGAGAAACTATCTGCAGCATATATGACAACAGATTAATAAATATCCATAATTGGCCAGGTGCAGTGGCTCACACCTGTAATCTCAGCACTTTGGGAGGCCGAGGTGGGCAGATTCCTTGAGCTCAGGGGTTCAAGACTAGCCTGGGCAACATGGCAAAACCCCGTCCCTACAAAAAATTGTTTTAAATTAGCCAGGCACACACCTGTGGTCCCAGCTACTCAGGAGGTTGACATGGGAGGATTTCGTGAGCCCAGGAGGTTGAATCTGCAGTGAGCTGAGATGGCGCCACTGCACTCCAGTCTGGGCAACACAGCAAGACCCTGTCTCGAAAACAAAAACAAAAACAAAAAAAACCCCATAATCTATAAATAATCCCATCATAGCAAGATTAAATAGGTGGCGAAAGAACACAAAAAGACAAATTATACAAAAGAAATGCAAATAGCCAATAAACTCCTGATATATTGTGTTCACCTCACTAATAAAGAATGCACATTAATCATGTATTATTTGTCACCTAAGATTGGCAAAGATTTAAAAAACTAATTGTTGGCAAGGGCATGGAGAAATAAGCGTCATAATACCCACTGGTGGAAAAGAAAAACAACAGAATCTTTAACCTTTTTGGAATGTAGTTTGCCAGTGTTTATCACAATTTAGAATATGAGTTCTAGGGCTGGGCATGGTGGCTCACAACTGTAATCCCAGCACTTTGGGAGGCCGAGATGGGTGGATCACTTGAAGTCAGGAGTTCGAGACCAGCCTAGCCAACATGGTGAAATCCTATCTCTACTAAAAAGACAAAAATTAGCCGGGCATGGTGGTGGGTGCCTGTAATCCCAGCTTCTCGGGAGGCTGAGGCAGGAGAATCGCTTGAACCTGGGAGGCAGAGGTTGGAGTGAGACAGGATTGCACCACTGCACTCTAGCCTGGGCGACAGAGTGAGACAGTCTCCAGAAAAAAAAAAAAAAAAAGAATATTAATTCTAACAACCCTGTTTCCAGAAATACATCCTAAAGAGTTACATAAATATAAGCATGTTCTTACAGCATTCCCTGAAATAGCATAAAACTAGAAACAACCTAGATGTCCAACTAGATGGGAATAAATAAATCGTAACACATACATACGGTAGATATTGTATTGGTTATCTATTATTGTACAAAATTACCCCCAAAACTTAGTGGCTTAAAACGACAACGTATATTTATTATCCTCATAGTCTCTGTGTGTCAAATACTTGGGAGTGGCATAGATGGGCACTTCTGGCCCAAGATCTCTTATGCCGCCATCTGAAGGCTGACCTGCAGCTATTAGGTTGGTGCAAAAGTAATCATGGTTTTTGCCATTACTTTTAATTTCGCACCAACCTAATACTTCCAAGATGGCTCACTCCCATGGCTGCCAAGGTGGTGCAGGCTGTTGCCTACGTGGCCTTCTCTACAGGCGGTTTGAGTGCCCTCACTACATGGTGGCTGGCATCCCCGCTAAGTGAGCAATCCAAGAGAGGCTAAGGCTGAAACTGGGATGTCTTTTATAACTTAGCCTCACAAGTCCCACACTGTCACTTCCACGGTATTCTGCTGTTCACAAAGAAAAACCATGATTCAGTGGGACCGGATACTGCATGAGTATAAACATGAGGCAGCACGGATCGTGTAAGCTGAGGTCTAAAGGCTGAAGAGTACCTAGTCAAGTAAAGAGGGTTTAAGACTTTTTATAAACCACGTGACAAACCTCTGACAGACGTTTATGTCAATAGAAAGTGAAGGAGAGTTTGGAGAGGGAAACAGAGCCTGATTTGTGGCAGTCCTTACAAGCTGTGTTATGGAGCTTAATTTTTATAATAAAGCCAAAATGCCTCCAAGGGATTTATATTTTAGTAAGATCACTATGGTTATTACATAGAGGTAAATGGACTATGGTGGTGGCAACAGAGACGAGCAAAGTGAACAAGATCTGAGGTATTTACGAGATAAATGCCAACAGGACTCAATAGATGGTTGGATATGTGGATTACACAATAGAGAGGAATCAAGGATGGCTTCTAGGCTCTTGATTTGAGCAATAAGGTAAATGGAGCACATGGAAGGAACAGCAAGTGTGGGGATTAGAAAAAGGTTTAACATGTTGAGTTTGAGGTGTTTGCACACATGGAAATGTCCAATAGGCAGTGGACATATGGCACCTGGAGATCAGGAGATACGCCTGGACATAAAAACAGGAGTTATCAGAGTATCAGTGGAAATCAGATCCACGGGCCACAGAATCATTGATTTTTAAGAGGAAGAGGAGGCCAGCCATGGTGGCTCATGCCTGTAATCCCAACACTTTGGAAGGCTGAGGCAAGAGGATCGCTTCAGCCCAGAAGTTTGAGACCAGCCTGGGCAACAGAGAGATCCCCCCCCTACCCCCAATCTTTACAAAAAAAATTAAAAAAATTAGTCAGGCATGGTGATGCAGGCCTGTAACCTAGCTACTCTGGAAGATGAGATGGGAGGATTGCTTGAGACTTTGAGAGCAAGGCTGCACTGAGCCATGATTCAGCCACTGCACTCCAGGCTGGATGACACAGCAAGTCCTCTTTCCAAAAAGGGAGAAGGGAGGAGAAGAAGAAGAAAGAAGAAAGAAGGAGGAGGAGGAGGAAGAACAAGAGGAAGAGGAAGAAAGAAGAAAAGAAGAAAGAAGAGAAAGAGAAGGGAGGAGGGAGGAGGAGTAGCTGCATGAAACTTAAAAGGAATGCCTGAAAGGTAGACAAAAGAAACACGCACAGTCTGTTGTCACAGAAGGCAGGAATGATGGAGAGTGTTTATACTAAGTCAAGCATTGAAAAATGAACACTGGGCTGGGCACAGTGGCTGACACCTGTAATCCCAGCACTTTGGAAGGCCAAGGCAGGTGGATGACTTGAGATCAGAAGTTTGAGACCAGCCTGGCCAACATGGTGAAGCCCCGTCTCTACTAAAAATACAAAATTAACCGGGTGTGGTAGCCGGCACCTGTGATGCCAGCTACTCAGGAGGCTGAGACAGGAGAATCGCTTCAATCCGGGAGCCGGAGGTTGCAGTGAGCTGAGATCGCCCCACTGCACACCAGCCTGGGTGACAAAGTTGGACTTTACCTCACAAAGTTAAAATAAATAAAATAAAAAAAATGAACATCATATATCAGACAGGAAAAAGCCAGTAAGACAGAAGAACTCACACCCTCGGGATCCCAAGACAAGGTACTTCCATGGGAAGGATGTAATGAACAGTGTTAAAAGACTTCTGGTGCAGTGCTTCTCAAAGTGTGATGTACATATAAATAACCTGGGGGTCATATTAAAATGCAGATTTTGGCTACACAGGTCTTGGGTAGGACCTGAGACCCGGCTTTTCTCAGAAGACCCCAGGTGATGCCCATGCTGCATAGCCCACAGACCACATGTTGAGTAACAAGGTTCTGCTGTGGTTCCCAAACTTTTCTGAGCACAGAATTATCTGGAAAACTTCTGTATTAGTCCATACAGCTAGACATACTGCTACAAAGAATACTGCTACAAAGAATGCCCAAGACTGGGTAATTTTTAAAAGAAAGAAGTTTAATTGACTCACAGTTCAGCATGGCTGGGGAAGCCTCAGAAAACTTATAATCATGGCAAAAGACAAAGGGGGAAGCAAGGCACTTTCCTCACAAGGAGGCAGGAAGGAGAAGTGCTGAGCGAAGAGGCAAGAGCCCCTTATGAAACCATCACATCTTGTGAGAACTCACTATCACGAGAACAGCATGGGGGAAGCTGCCTCCATAATTCAATTACCTCTACCTGGTCTCTCCCTTGAAAGGTGGGGATTATGGGAATTACAATTCAAGATGAGATTTGGGTGCCGACATAAAGCCTAACCATATCAACTTCTTAAAGATTAGTGGTCCCCTAGCCCTACAGATTCTAAATTGAGTAGGCGTGGGGTAGGACCTGATAACATGCATTTCTTAACAACCTCCCAAGTGATGGTGACAGTGACGCTGCAGATCCCCAGACCACGCTTTTGAGATGCACAGCACAACTATTTCTGGCCCTGGCAGACACAACCAGGGAGACTATTTAGGCTTCTAAACCTACTGCAAACCAGAAGTCTTCCTATACACCATCACTGTAGTCACAGTCCATTACCAGAGCCCATTCCTTTTGTAGTCCCTCCCTGGCTCCTGGCTCATATGGCTAGAAGTGTGAGCAAGGACCTACACTCATTATCCATCACCTCCATGGTTACTTTAGCAGAACCAAAGACTCATTCTTAATTGGCTTATTCTCCCCAAGACTTACTCTCAGCAGTAGGTCCTACTTAGGAAAAGTCTCAAAGCTTTATCTTGCTTAGGAATGTCCTTTCATAGTATTAAAACAAGCAGCTGCTGCTGAATTCTACTTTCTTTTTAACTAAACGATGATGTTTCACAATGGTCACATTTCCCCCAGAGTGAAACAACTTGAGAGAAAAAAAAAAAAAAGCCTACACAATAAGAGGGAAACCCTATTTAAGGGGGACTCAATTCACCTATGTATTCATGAAGCAGACAAATGTACATAAAGGCATCTTAACGTGAAAAATAAACATACAGTCCTTGCCTTAAGCCAGGCGACAGAAAAGCTACCAACAACCAGGCTGAAACAAGACAAATGCCATCTGAAAAAACAGCTGACATTTGTTTCTATCAAAGCCATCCAGCAGATACTTCAGTATCTTTCCACAGAATGTGTGCTCTTTACTTAACCGACACACAAAGGAGGACGATCTCCAGCAGAGGTGACTAGGAAAGGCTTCCTGGATGGAGTAATTTAGTGTTGGAGTCAGACCAATGAGCTGCCTTTTCACCGGTGGAGGTCCCAGATGGCCATTCCTTTAACAAAAATCAATTAACATGTAAACTATGTACTGACAAATAAAACGTTTGATGGGCCCGGTGCAGTGGCTAAAGCCTGTAATCCCAACATTTTGAGAGGCTGAGGCAGGAGGCCTGCTTGAACTCAGGAGTTTTAGACCAGACTGGTCAACACAACGAGACCCCATCTCTATGAAAATTAAAATGAATCTCAGCTACTCAGGAGGCTGAGGAAGCAGGGTCACTTGTGTGCAGGGGACTAAGGTTGCAGTGAGCTTCGATCACACCATTGCACTCCAGCCTGGACGACAAAGCGAGACCCCCGTCTCTATGAGAGATTTAAAAATTAGCCGGGCATAGTAGTGCGAGCCTGTGGTCCCAGCTACTCCGGAGGCTGAGGCGGGAGGATCGCTTGCGCCCCGGAGGCCGAAGTTGCAGTGAGCCGTGATATCACCACTGCACTCCAGCCTGGGCGACAGACAGCCTCATCTGTAAAAAATAATTTTAAAAAAGGTTCCACCTAGTGTTTTTCGTGGTATGACTAAGAAAGGTATCTAGAAATAAAGCACAGTCAGTACCTGCTCTCAAAAAACGGCTGCCAATCTAGTTTGGAGACAGAAAAATATACCCGACTGAGAACACAGAGGAGCCTATTTTCGGAAGAGGGGCGTCTTTGGAGACGCAAAATCCTCCCTGCGGGACGCTGACCGGCAATCGGTAAAGGACTTCCAAGCACTGGTCAGTGGCAATCAGGCGCTGGGGCTTTGCCAAGCCCCGGAGGCGGCGCGCCAGGCCGGGCAATGCGGGAAGCGGGGCAGGCCCGAGTGGCCCTACTGCTGCCGTCCCTACCGATCCCTGCGCATCCGTCACAGAGCAGGGAACGGCACGAAAGAAAAAGGAGGGGGAGTTCCGTAAATCAGGCCCTCAGGGGCTCCCAGGCCCACACCCCTTTCAAGCCCCGGGGGCCACCGCGGAGCCGCAGCTCCGGGCCCTGCGGCTCGAGGCGCACCTTCCTCAGAGCCGCCGGGCCCTCCTATCCCGAGCCGTATCTCTAGCTCTGGCCTGAGGTGACCGGCGACTGCGTGTGCAAACGCAGGACCCGCACCCCACTCCCCGATACTGCTGCTCCGCGGCCGCGCTCAGTCTCCGGAACAGACCGAACGCAAGGCTGACCAGGCAAGCGGAAGTGTGCCGCTTCCTTCCGGCCAGCGCCGCACGAGACGGGGCGGGGAACTGCGGGAGGAGGCGGGGCCTCGTGTTGACGAACAGCTCCAGGGGCCTATGGGCGCGGCGGCAGCCGCCCGGCCTCTCCGGCGCGCCCCCTCCCCGGGGCTGTCGACGCCCCCCAGCCCCTCATTTCCACAAAGCTCCGCGGCGGTTCTGCCCTCCTTGTACCCGCGGCGCGCTGCGGCCCGTGGCGCGGCGCCGCTCCTGCCTAGCCCCGTCGGCCTCCTTCCCCTCCCGGAGCCGCGCGTGAGGACGGCTGAGGCCGCAGGTCTGTGGCGGCGCGCGGGGACGCGCGGGCGAGGGTCTCCCGAGAGGGCGGGCGGGCGCCGGCGGAACCGACGGCTACAGCCCCGAGCTCCTGGGGCCGCCCCTCCCCGCCGCGTGGCGCAGTCGGGGGGCGCGGCCGCGGCGTCGGGGCGTCGGGAGGGGCGGAGCGCGGGAGTGTCTGCCGGGACGCGGGGCCGGGCTGGGCTCGGGAGGGACCAAGTTTGCGGAGCGGCTTCTGCTCGTCGGCCGTGCGGCGAGGCAGGGCCTGGGCTGCGACCTCGGCGGCCGCTCGCGGTCCTGGGAGAGCTGGGGCGCGTGCCCGAACTTCCCGGCTGCCCCTGTCCTGGGAGACCTACCCGATGGGGACGCCAGGTGTGCAGGGGCGTGGCGCGTAGGTAAGCGGACCCAGTGCCTGCCTCGCCCAGGGGATGCTCACTAGAGCGCTAGGCTTTTTTATTTTTATTTTTTAGAGACAGGGGTCTTGCTGTCTCGCCCAGGCTGGAGTGCAGTGGCACTGTCACGTCTCACTGAAACCTCGAACTCTTGTGCTCAAGCGATTCTCCCACCTCAGCCCCTGGAGTAGCTGGGACCACAGTCATGCGCCACCGCACCCGGCTATTTTATTTTATTTTATTTTATTTATTTTATAGATAGGGTCTCGCTCTGTTGCCCAGGCTGGTCTCAAACTCTTGGTCTGAAGTCATCCTCCTGCCTCAACCTCCCAAAGCGCTGGAATTACATGAGCAGCCTCGCCCGGCCAGCACTAGTCGTCCTTATTAATAAAGAATCGCGTCTGGTCCCTTTTCAGTTGTTTACCATGGCATTCCTTTTGATCTGATGGAGGAACTTTTTTTCATAGTTCATGGGACTGTTGCAGTGCCTGACACATAATTGGTGCTTAAATATGTGTTGGTTTTCTGCCTTAACATATTAGAATATATGAATTGTTTAAAAAAGTCCTCTCCCACTTAGGGAGGACTCTAGGATGAGGTCACATGGGGGATAAGCCCATCTGTGGCTGTAGGACTTTGTTAAACACTCCTCTTCTCCCTCTCTGTTCCAGATTCTCCATTTCCAGTGCTTGAAAGCACAATACTTAAATCTGGCTTCCTGCTTTTTTTTTTTTTTTTTTTTGGGTATGAATGAATACATGAATTGTATAATGTTAGTTGGTTTGTTCTGTAGAGCAAGTTACCCTTAGGAATTAATAAACGGTGGAAACAATCACGTCAGGCTACTAGTCATATTTAAGAAATAATTAGAGGCTGTTCATTATTCAGAGGAGTGAAGCAAGATGTTCTAGAGGACTGGAACCCGCTTACTCACTGCCACCACTCCCCCGCCTCCCACTTGCTGCTGCCAAACCAGGCTCCTGCTCCCCGCGGTTACTCCCACCGACGCTCCCTGGGATAGCAGCTGCCCTGATTGGCACACCCCCGCAGTCATCACCACTGAGGCATATTCCTGAAGCTAACAGTGTGAATTGTTTTATAGAACACTGGTGTTAAAATTCAGGTACCTGAGACAAAACAATATTTTAATTCTTCAAAATCCGGTTGTCAACACATTTACTATGGAGTATCTCCCACGTGGCCACTTCTGTGGGAGGTACTGAAGACCTACTACCGCCTATGGAAGTAGAAAATAATATACAACTGTATAATTACGTGACGCATTGCAGGGTAACTGCTATGGCTCAGGGAGGGAGAAGATCAGCCGGAACTGGAATGTCCCAAGATGTTCTGGAAGAAAAGCAGTGACTCGTTTGTGTCGCTCACCTGTATTCCTGACTCCTGGCAGGGCCTGCTGTAGAGCACATGCTTCATGAATAAATATGACTGAGTTAAATAAATATTTGAATTGTGTTTTGAGTGTACCTTTGAAGGCCAGCAACGATTTAGATGGCAAGATCGATGGCAGGCTGGGCACGATGGCTCATGCATGTAATCCTAGCACTTTGGGAGGCCAAGGCGGGGAGGATCGCATGAGGCCAGGAGTTCAGTACCAGCCTGGGCAAGATAGGGAGACCCCATCTTTACAAAAAATAATTAGCCAGGTGTGGTAGCACATGCCTGTAGTCCAGATACTTGGGAGACTGAGATGGGAGTATCACCTGAGCCTGTGAAAGTAGAGGCTACAGTGAGCCGTGATGGTGCCGCTGCACTCCAGCCTGAGTGACAGTGAAACCCTGTCTTGGGAAGAAAAGAAAAAGATGGGAGGGCATGCTAATAGAGGGAAAATGACATAAGTAAAGGCATTTCAGCATGGATGAGCACGGGGTGTGTTGGGGAGAAGGCACTGACGTTGATGGCCTGTTTATTGCTATCTAGGAGTGATTGGGAGAACAATGCATGTAAGTCTGACATCATGATGTCCATCCGGCAAAGAAGAGAAATAAGAGCCACAGAAGTTTCTGAAGACTTTCCAGCCCAAGAAGAAAATGTGAAGTTGGAAAATAAATTGCCATCTGGTAGGTGATTTAAACTAAAGCAGCAATTTGGATTGCTTTTATTTCTGCATATTAAAATGTCACTCTCCAATAGATAAAAATTTGGTGGGACCTAACAATTGAAACTTGTTCTAGTACCCTGATATTCTAATTGCAATTTGATTCGATTGATTTTACAGTTATGATTTGACAAAAGATGAAAGAGCTTTGATTAGAAGTGTTTGTCAGCTGTCTGTTCATTAACTTACGGTTCTTCCGATCTCATCCTTTGACTCTCTAGAGTAATGGTCCCCCACCCACACCCCAGATTTTAGTCTGTCTCTAATTTTTCTGGTCATGCATACTGTTTACACCAGGCAACCTTACCTTGGGTGTTTCCATTAAGGTAGTGAAAGGTGGATCAACATTTTTTTAAAATTCTTTATAATTAGTCAAATTCCTGAAGTTTTCTTTTGCTTTTTTTTTTTTTTATTGGTGGGAAAAGTAATCAGAACTTGGTCAGTTGTTTGTATAATGACTTGCTAAATGATGCATCAAATAGCATTAATTACCAACTTCTTGCTTCCTGAGTAGCTTTTGTAACTAAAGCATAGTCAGGATTTTAAAAGTTAACATGAAAATCTTCATACCCATTAACCATTTTGGATATCTGACAGAATTTACATTATTTACAGCCTTGTTAATTCTTACCAGCCAGGCTAGTAAAGCAATTCAGGGAAACAGTTTAACAAAAGTAATCTGTAATGGGAGGTCATGCCACCTGGCTCAGCCATTAGCAAGTAATTAACGCGTTTTTGATAATAGTACTTTCTGAACACCTTAAACAATGCAAAGAAAGAAAAATATACTCCCATCCTGAAACTAACACCAATGGCACTGTCTTGCTGTTTTAATGTCATATTCTGCACATGTATACCCATAAGCATTCGTATACAGTTTTGCAAAATTGGGATCCACGTGCTGTTTTGTAGCTTGCTATTTTTCTCTTATTATGTTATGAACATGTCATAAGCCAGTTAATGTATTTTTGAAATATCATCTATGTAAAGTATTTTTATAGCTGCCACTGTAGAAGTAAAAGGTTTTCTTACCATTTGCTAATATAGACAGAACTGTGATCAATTTCCTTGTGGCCATATGTTTGTTTAAAACTTTCTTTTCCTTGGGGCATGTCTTAGTCCATTTCCGTTGCTATAAAGGAATCTTGAGGCTAGGTGATTTATAAAGAAAAGAGGTTTCTTTGCCTCAGGGTTCTGCAGACTATATGAGAAGCCTGGCACCAGCATCTGCCTCTAGTGAGACCTCAGGAAGCTTCCAATCGTGGCGGAAGGCTTAGGGGAGCCAGTGTTTAGAGATCACATGACCAGAGTAGAAGCAATTTCCGGGGAACACAGGATGTCAGGCTCTTTTTTAACCAACCAGCTCCCTTAGGACTAACAGAATGAAAACTCAGTACTGCTAGAATCTCACCAAGCCGTTTATGAGGGCTCTGGTTCCATCACCACACCACCTCCCATTAGGCCCCACCTCCAATATTGGGAATCACATTTCATCATGAGATTTGGAGGGGCCAAATAGTCAAACCATAGCCCGGTACATGCCTAGATTTGGAATTACTGGCCAAATGGGATGCTCATTTGGTGGCTTTTACTCACTGCTGCCATGTTGCATTCCAGAGAGGCACCAATTTATTCTTCTAGCAGCAGTGTTTGAAGATGTCTATTTTTTATACCCTTACCAAAACAGAGTATTAGCATTTCAAAAGCTGTCAAATGGGCCAAGATTTTTAAAAGTATAACTCACAGTTTTGATTTGCATTTCTTTAACATTAATGAATTTAAACATCTTCAGTCTGTTATTATTATTGGCCACTTTTTTCTATTGTACATTGCCTGTTCATGTCCTTAATCTTTTTCCTACTGCAGTATTCATCTTGACAGGACAATAAATTGTCCTGAAATAAAATAAATTGTCCTGAAAGTATTCATCTTGTGTTAAGGGTATTGAAGCTTTCTTATATGTGCTATCCATATTTTGCCTAGTTTATATGTCCTTTAACTTGAGTTATGTTGGATTATTTATTCTGTGGGGTTTTCCCCCCAGAGCATTCCTGCAAAACCTGTGAGTTTAAAAAAAAAAGTTTTAGGTAATCGGCCAGGCGCAGTGGCTCATGCCTATAATCCCAGCACTTTGGGAGACTGAGGCAGGTGGATCACTTGAGGTCAGGAGTTCAAGACCAGCCTGGCCAACATGGTGAAACCCTGTATCTACTAAAAATACAAAAATTAGCTAGGCATGGTGGCATATGCCTGTAGTCCCAGCTACTCAGGAGGCTGAGGTGGGAGAATTGCTTGAACCTAGGAGGCAGAGGTTGCAGTGAACCGAGATTGCACTACTGCATTCCATCTTGGGCAACAGAGCAAGATCCTGTCTCAAAAAACAAAATTTTTTTTTGAGGTAATCAAGTTTTTAAAATAGCTTTTAAAGAATAAGCCACCAATTGTACCTAGATTATCTAAAAGATCGATTACGTCCTAGACACGTAACACATTTAGTCATCCATTTAACAGACTTCATAGTTAAATTATGGTAGTTAAACTGTGCCGGACAGAGGCCCTCAGTATTAAACATGAATAAGATAATGTATTTGTCTTCAAGAAGCTCACATTGTAGTTGGCAGAACGGACACATGGACAGTTAGATATGGGATAAAAGTTATAATAGAATGAAAACAGGTCTGTGGAATCAGAAAGGACCCTCCACTGGAGACAGGAAAAGCTTTCCCAGTGACAGGCAGCTAGACTTAGCTTACTTGATAATCTGAAGTAGAACTATTACATTCTGATTTTTTTACTGACTTAGTTATTTATCTGTTCCATTTTTCCAAAAGGTTGTACCAGTAGAAGATTATGGAAGATTGTGTCATTGACAATTGGTGGAACCATTGCCCTTTGCATTGGACTTCTTACATCTGTCTACCTTGCCACGTTACATGAAAATGATTTATGGTTTTCTAATATTAAGGTATGGAGTTTCTTTGACCATTGTATGATTCACTCAGTGAGGTCTCCAGTAGTAAGCCATGTGGATGAATGACCAAGGCAACACAGTTTTGCCATAAAGAATCCAATCTCTAGAAAGGTTGGACTATAGAGTGAAAAAACTTTTGTGTTTATTATTTTAAAATAGCATATTAGAATTAGAATCTTTTTAAAAATTTTTATTTATGTATTTATTTATTTTTGAGATGGAGTCTCACTCTGTCACCCAGGCTGGAGTGCAGTGGCGCAATCTTGGCTCACTGCAACCTCTGCCTCGCAGGTTCAGGCGATTCCTGTGGCTTAGCCTCCCAAGTAGCTGGGACTATAGGTGCGTGCCACCACACCCAGCTAATTTTTGTATTTTTACTAGAAACGGGGTTTCAGCATATTGACCAGGATGGTCTCGAACTCCTGACTTTGTGATCCGCCTGCCTCAGCCTCCCAAAGTGCTGGGATTACAGGCGTGAGCCACCGCCCCCAGCCAGCATCTTTATTTTTCATTTTAATTTTTTGAGATAGGGTATTGCTCTGTCACCCAGGCTAGAATGCAGTGGTGCAAACATGGGTCACTGCAGCCTTAACCTCCTGGGCTCAAGTGAGTATCCTGCCTAAGCTTCCTGTGTCACTGGGACCACAGGCATGCACCACCTTGCCAAGCTAATTTTTTGATTTTTTTGTAGAGACAGGGTCTCACTTTGTTGCCCATGCTGATCTCGAACTCCTGGGCTCAAGCGATCTTACTGCCTTGGTGTTCCAAAATAAGAGAATGAGCCACAGTACCCAGCCCAGAATTTTTATAATCAAATAGGTTTTTTCTTTTTCATTAACTTATTCCATTTATTTAGCAGTTATTCTAAATTAGTATTTTTCAAGTTATAGATTGTGAAATTAGTGCAGTAGGTCATGAGTAACATTTTTCTTAATGAAATCAAAAAGGAGAATACTATCATCTAGTAGGGTTGAGGATTGTTTTGTGAAACTTTTAATTATATGTATATGTGTATGCACAAACTGGGTCACAGTAAACAAGATACTTCCTTTTCTTTTTTTTCTTGTTGGCTACAACAGGAAAAAAAAAAAAAAAAACAGAAAAGGAAATAAAAAAGCCACTGCTTTAAATCATGGGGTCTAAATGTGGCTCCACAGAGGGTCCTCAGCACGTTCACGACTATCTAATACTCTGTGCAAGTGGTTTTGCAGGGCATAGGGCGATGGGGAAGCCATGATGTTTCCAGGGAAAGGAACTGTAATTTTAATCAGATTTTCAGGAGGGTCAGCCGGGCGTCACGCCTGTAATCCCAGCACTTTGGGAGGCCAAGGCGGGCGGATCACTTGAAGTCAGGAGTTTAAGACCAGCCTGGCCAACATGGTGGAACCCTATCTCTACTAAAAATACAAAAATTAGCCGGGCATGGTGACACGCACCTGTAATCTCAGCTACTCGGGAGGCTGAGGCACAAGAATCACTTGAACTCGGGAGGAAGAGGTTGCAGTGAGCCGAGATCGCACCACTGCACTCCAGCCTGGGCAACAGAGCGATAGTCCTTCTCAAAAAAAAAAAAAAAAAAAGTTGAGGGGGTGGTCTGTGACTCTTTAAACACGTTTCCTGGTTTTCTTTCTCTCTCTTTTTCAACATTTCTAGAACTCCTCTTGGCATTGTTTTCAGAACTCGTATATAACTTACACGTGGAAATTTGCATCCAAATATACCTTACATTTTAATCTAATATGTCATGATCCTTAACCTAAACTGTGGTGTCTAATGACTAGTTGCTTGTAAAGGTAAACAAACACCTTCAAAGCCAAAGATGTGTATCTGTAAGAATGTTCAAAAGAAGTGACTGATGTAGGATCTAAAGACATTTTCCAAAGAAAGTTTTCCAAAACATTTTGAGCTTTGATTCTGTTACTGGAATGAGCCTCCAAAGGAGATTACTTTGATGACAAATCTAATTTATAAGAATAACCTCTAGTGTGTTTATTTTTAAAACTTGCTGTGTTACTTTATGGGTACAGTATATGTATCTTTATACAAATTGTCATAGTACCAAAGAAGAATAATTCTTATCTTTCAGTGACAGTAGGTAGTTCTTCTTGTCAGAAGAATTTTACTCGTTTATATATCTTTTTTTTGGGAGGAGCGGGGGCGGACAGAGTCTCTGTCACCCAGGCTGGAGCGCAGTGGCACAATCACAGCTCGCTGCAGCCCCAACCTCTTGGGCTGAATTGAAGCATTACTCTCACCTTAGCCTCCCAGGTAGCTGGGACCACAGGTACACATCACTATTCCCAGCTAATTATTTAATTTTTTATAGAGATGGACCTACTATGTTGCCCAGGCTGTTCTCAAACTCCCGGACTCAAGCAATCCTCCTGCGTCGGCCTCCCAAAATGTTGGGATTACAGGTGTGAGCCACTATGCCCTGCCTATGTCTTTAAAATGGAGTGCTGGCAGGGCGTGGTGGATCACTTGAGGTCAGGAGTTTGAGACCAGCCTGGCCAACATGTTGAAACCCCATCTCTACTAAAAATACAAAAGAAGAGGGCCAGGCACGGTGGCTCACGCCTTTAATCCCTGCACTTTGGGAGGCTGAGGCGGGCAGATCACGAGGTTAGGAAATTGAGACCATTCTGGCTAACACGGTGAAACCCCGTCTCTACTAAAAATACAAAAAAATTAGCTGGGCGTGGTGGCGGGCACCTGTAGTCCCAGCTACTCGGGAGGCTGAGGCAAGAGAATGGCGTGAATCCAGGAGGTGGAGCTTGCAGTGAGCCGAGATTGCTCCACTGCACTCCAGCCTGGGCGACAGAACGAGACTCTGTCTCAAAAAAAAAAAAAAAACAAAAAAAACAAAAGAAATTAGCCAGGCATGGTGGCACATGCCTGTATTTCCAGCTACTCAGGAGGCTGAGGCAGGAGAATTGCTTGAACCCAGGAGGCAGAGGTTGCAGTGAGCTGAGATCATGCCACTGCACTCCAGCCTGTGTGACAGAGCAAGATTTTGTCTCAAAAAAAGGAGTGCTTATAAAGCGATTCCCTATAATTAAACCATGTAGTGCATATATATTAACATAAGTATTTTGAAAAAAGGCCGAAATATCCCTGTGTGAGCAGATAGCTCAAATTGAATGCTAACAACAGTATAGCAAGGAGACATGTTGAAAGAGATCATATAACTTAATTATAAACTATTAAGTGTAGCTCTTTAATTTAAAACTTGTAACCAGCCTTGCTAGTTTCCTTAAATAAATATACCCCATCATCAAGAAACTTGAACACGCTTGGTTTTTCTGTCTTTACTTTGACTGGGTTAAGGAAGTTCTAGTTTTACCTAGTATTTACTGAGCACCTGTTCTGTGGGTAACATTGAGTTAAACACTGCAGAGAACATGGAAGGAATAACAAAGATTTCTGAATTTACCAGCAGATTTTCCAGTATAGTAAGTGAATTGAGTAAATATATATTAAGCACCTACAGTATGCCAGCAGGGACTGCTTAGTGGTAGCAGTATCACTGAATAAGATAAGGCCATGCCCCCAAGGAACTTACACTCTTGAGAAGGATACAGGTGAGTATCCAGACAATTACAGGACATCCAAACTCAGTGCTAGGATGGGATGAGATAGAGAGCACTGTGGGAGCACATAGGAGTGGAAGCCTAACCTCATTTTGGAAGATCAGGGAGGCTTTTCTAGAGGAAATGATGGTGAAGTAGACCTGAAGGACGAGTAAGAGTTAACCAGGCAAGCTGGGGAGGAAAGATGGGTGTCCTAGGAGAGGGACAAGTGCAGGAAATTCAAGAGGCAAGAGAGCCTGGTGTGTGAAGCGTTGGCAGTAGTTCAGCCTGGCTAGAGAGTAGAAGGGGAGAAGGGATGTACTGGGAATGGTAAACAGAGGCCAGATAATAAAGGGTCTGTCTTCTCTGTCTCAAAGATAGAACTCTCTTTGAATGTATTATAGTAGTGAGCCCTATTTTTATTGAGGCAGCAATGTCATCATATTGGTGTTTCAGAAAGTTGCCTCAGGCTGTGATGTGGAAAATGGATTTGAGGAGAGCAAAACTAAAGTCAGGAAACTGCTAAGATAATCCAATTCAGTGGATTCAGTAATATTTAAATATCGCATTCAGATATTCAGTAAGTGAATATCTTCTGTATGCCAGACACTTTTGTAGGCCCTGGGAATAAATCATTGAATGCGACATAGAACTTAATTATGATGAAAAGGGGAAAAATCAGAAAGAAAATGAAAATGAGTCCTGTGGTGAAAGTCACACAGGATGATGAGATAGTCACTAGGCGGCTACTTGGAATTGGGAAGTAAAGCAGACCACTTTGAGGACATGTAAACCAAAACCTACATGATATTATAGAAGGAACCAGCCAAGCTAAGATGTGTGAGAACATTCTAGGCAGAGGAAACAGCAAGCCAAAAGTCTCTAAGGTAGGAATGAACTTGGCAAATCCAGGATCAGAGAGAAGGTGCATGTGGCCAGAGTTTTATGAGCGATGAGAAGGTAGAAGAGAGGAGGAGAACAGATCCCTTAGGGCTTTGAGGCTGCATAAGAGTTGCAGAGACGTAAACAGAGTCAGAGCTTTTTAGGAAGTGGACTTGGAAGGATGTCTTGATTCATTGTTTGGAAGTCTGTTGAGAGGGAACAGTTGAGAGGCTGTCGGTCCAAGCTGCTTGGTCTCCTTAGCAGCGGGGTGGATGGATGGACATGCCATTTACTGTGACAACGAGCACCAGGAGGAGCAGAGCTGGAGGATCAGTGAGTTCTGACACCAGCTACCCACCGTTAGGCCAGACCCCACAGGATGGGGCACAGCTCTCTATAAAAATGCCTTTGTTTCACACACCAGTGGCAAGTTTGGGGCCCCCCCAGGCAACCCTCACTTCTGACCAGCTGGCTACAAATTCTGAGGTTCCTACCACCCGCTCAGGTTCAATAATTCACTAGAACAACTCACAGAATTCAGGGAAGTGCTATATTATGACTACAGATTTATTATAGCAAAAGATTACAAATCAGAACCAGCCAAAGGGAGTGACACATGCAGCCAAGTCTTCGAGGGTCCCATTGGAAGCTTTCATTATCTTTTCCCCATGGAGTCAGGCCCATTACCCTCCTGGCACATCAGTGTGTTACACTATGTGGAGCCAACCAAAGAAGCTCTTCTGAGTACTGGTGTCTAGTTTTTATTGAGGTTTCGTTATGTAGGCATGATTGATTGGATTATTGCCCACAAGGCTGGACTCAAATCTCCAGCCCTTTTCTGCTCCTTAGAGGTTGGGCTGCTAGCATATGGCTCAAAGCCCTGACTCTCGGGCCACATGGTTGAGTGTTCTGGCATAGCCAGCCCCAATCCTGAGTCATCTCCTTAGCACAAATTAGGAGCTCACCCTGTCACCTGCTAGCACAGGCTTTCAGATGAGGTCTGAAGAACCTACCATGAATAACAAAGACACTCTCATCACTTAGAAGTTCCAAGGATTTAGAGGCTATCTCCCAGGAACTGGGGACAAAGAGCAGCCAGATTCTTTATTCCTAGAGGGTAGAATTTTGATACGGTTTGGCTGTGTCCCCCACCCAAATCTCATCTTTAATTGTAGTTCCCATAATTCCCACATGTTGTGGGAGGGACCCAGTGGGAGGTAATTGAATCATGGGGGCAGGCCTTTCCTGTGCTGTTCTCATGATAGTGTCACGAGATCTGATGGCTTTATTTATTTTAATTTTTTTTGAGACGGAGTCTTGCTCTGTCATCCAGACTGGAGTGCAGTGGCACGATCTTGGCTCACTGCAGCCTCTGCCTCCTGGGTTCAAGCAATTCTCCTGCCTCAGCCACCTGAGTAGCTGAGATTACAGGTGCGTGCCACCACGCCTGGCTAATTTTTGTATTTTTAGTAGAGATGGGGTTTCACCATGTTGGTCAGGCTGATCTTGAACTCCTGACCTTGTGATCTGCCCGCCTTGGCCTCCCAAAGTGCTGGGATTACAGGTGTGAGCTACCGCGCCTGGTCAGATCTGATGGTTTTATAGAGGGGAGTTCCCCCTCACACACTGTCTGCCTGCCACCATGTAAGACTTGACTGCTCCTCATTCACTTTCTGCCATGATTGTGAGACCTCTCCAGCCATGTGGAACTATGACTCCATTAAACCTCTTTCCTTCTTAAATTACCCAGTCTCGGGTATGTCTTTATCAGAAGCATGAGGAATGGACTAATACAAGGTTACCTCTCCGTAACTAGGGACAGAGGTCAGCCAAATTCTTTCTTGCACAGGAGGCAAGGCAGGGAAAAACAAGCTCAGGTTGGACTATGTTGTGAGGCACTTTTAAAGCAGTCCACATAGAAATATGGAGTAAAGGAAGCTAGACTTACGGGGCTGAAGGCAGGAGTTCCGTCTGTGTTGGAAATGGACATTTTCATATTACCATCTTGTAGATGTGTGGGTGAGATTGTTTCAAGAGTGTGTAAAATGAGAAAGGAAAGAGAACCTGGGCCAGTTTCTGTCTGTGCCTCACATACCATCTGGGAAGCTATAAAACAGGCGCTTTTCCCCACCCACCACCCTTGTCCTCTGAAACTTACAATCGAGCTCAGAGTCTTACTCCATTTTTTTTCCTCTTTGTTCAAGCAGTAGTCCATAGCACACATTTTGGGTTGTCTCCTATATCACAAGAAGAATCCTCCAATGTTAGAACCATTTCTCAAACCTGTTAATACCTCTGCATAGGCATTTGGTTTCGTGTTTTGCTTAGATTCTCTAGATCAGCATTGTCCAATAGGACTATAATGAAGGAAGTGTTCAGTGTATGCACTGCCTAGTACAGTGGCCACATGTGGCTATTGAACACTTGAAATGGGGTAGTACAACTCAGGAACTAAATTTTTTTTTAATTACTCTGATTTAATTTTTAAATATGTACATATTTTCTGTCAATAAACAATTAGAAATTATAAATAGCACTGAACAAAGACCTTATTTGGCTGAAGAAAAGCTCATTTTTGGAGTGTATATTCCTTTATAAATCTCCTATAATTTATACCATTTCTATATTGGGGAATTATTTGAGAAGAGTAAATCTGTTTTCCTTTCCTGTTTTGGGGTTATGACTTTTTCTCATCAAAATTGGTAGATTAGTGTTTAATGAAAATACTTTGATTTTATTTTTGAATACTTTGAAGTAGTTGTAATTATTCAGAGAGTAACAGTATTGCTTATGTAATAGACAAGTTATACACTGAATTTGTGCATTTGAAATGATTTTTTAAATGTTTGTTGTATTGTTTGTATATGAAAAGTGGGAACCCTGAAATAGCAACTGGAAAGTTGAAGGAAAAGATACTGGTTTCATATAGTCTTATAAAAGATATATCTAGTATTCTTTCTCAGCATATTTTTAAAATTTTAAGTTATTTTTCTATTGTCTTAATTGTATTATATTTCCCTTGCTGGGAAATTGAAAGTATTCAAGATTTTTAAAAATACCCTTTATTGAATGTCTGTTACGTGCTTGGAACTATTTGGGGGCATTTTAATACATACTGTATTTATTCATACTTTTTTTTTTTTTTTTTTTTGAGACAAGAGTCTCACTGTGTCGCCCAGGCTGGAGTGCAGTGGCGCGATCTCGGCTCCCTGCAAGCTCCACCTCCCAGGTTCGCGCCATTCTCCTGCTTCAGCCTCCCGAGTAGCTGGGACTACAGGCGCCCGCCGCCAGACCCGGCTAATTTTTTGTATTTTTTAGTAGAGACGGGGTTTCACAGTATTAGCCAGGATGGTCTCCATCTCCTGACCTCGTGATCCACCTGCCTTGGCCTCCCAAAGTGCAGGGATTACAGGCATGAGCCACCGTGCCCGGCCTATTTGTACCTGTTTTTTGAGACAGGTTCTCACTCTGTCACTCAGGCTGGAGTGCAGTGGTGCAATCAAGGTCACTGCAACCTTGAACTCCTAGGCTCAAGCGATCCACCAACCTCAGCCTCCCAAGTGGTGCCAGCTAATTTTTTCATTTTTTGTAGAGACAGAGTCTCACTTTGTTGTCCAGGCTGTTCTTGAACTCTTGGCCTCAAGCAAGCCACCCACCTGGGCCTCCCAAAGTGCTGGGATTATAGACATGAGCCCCAATACCCGACCTACGTATTCTGTTTAATCTGCCTATCTTCAGAGCCCAAACACTAACTCTAAATTGTCCTTTCAATGCAACCTACTTTTTTACTGCCCGTTATTGTAAACAAAAAGTAAAAGGCACACCTCCCGCTTTCTTTTTTTTGAGATGGAGTCTTGCTCTGTCGCCCAGGCTGGAGTGCAGTGGCACGATTTTGGCTCACTGCAACCTCCGCCTCCTGGGTTCATGCGGTTCTCCTGCCTCAGCCTCCCGAGTAGCTGGGATTACAGGCAGGCGCCACCACGCCCGGCTAATTTTTGTATTTTTAGTGGAGATGGGGTTTCACCATCTTGGCCAGGATGGTCTCGATCTCTTGACCTCGTGATCCACCCGCCTCAGCCTCCCAAAGTGCTGGGATTACAGGCATGAGCCACCACGCCCAGCTAGTAAAAGCCCGTTTTCTTACTTGGTGTTCTGCCCTTATGGTGCCTGGCACGTCATCAGTGCTAAGTAGCTTCCAGTCTTCTGCAGTAGAGTCAACTGCTGGGGCTGCGGGGTATGAGGTAGGCAGAGGAAAAGGGGAGGCACTGGCTGCCGTGAAGAATCTGGATGGGAACTAGAACCAAAGGACGTGACTTCCGGAGCTTGCCTTCAAGGATACGATATGGTTAGTCCTGGCAGGTACAGGAGCCAGTGGATGCATTTTAAGTTATTTTTGTTTGGTAGTTTTGTTTTTTGTTGTTGTTGTTGTTGACATGGAGTCTCACTCTGTCGCCCAGGCTGGGGTACAATAGTGTAGTCTTGGCTCACTGCAACCTTTGCCTCCCGAGTTCAAGCGAGTCTCCTGCCTCAGCCTCCTGAGTAGAGTAGCTGGGATTACAGGTGCACACCACCACGCCCAGCTAATTTTTGTATTTTTAGTAGAGACAAGGTTTTGCCATGTTGGTCAGGCTGTTCTCGAACTCCTGACCCAGGTGTTCACCAGTCTCTGCCTCCCAAAGTGCTGGGATTACAAGCGTGAGCCACCACGCCCTGCCATGTGTTTAATAAATTATATAGTAGGCATCTGTATAGTCTTCATTTTTATTTTTCGAGTGTGTATTATTTTTTAATTATTGAAACTATGTTGTAACAATAATGAAAAATTTTAAATGAAAAACATTACTTAATATTCATTACCCTTAACAAAAAGCAGTTTTCATTTTTACCTTCTATTCTTCATCCGAAGTGCCTAAATATTTTACTTATTTATGACCCCAGTATAGCTAGTTTTTATAATCTACCTTATCTGCTGTTACATACTATGCTTTTTCCATATATACATTTTCACAAAACTTTTATAATTATGTAAATAGTTATGTTTTTATAATTTCATATTTTTGAAGTTTTTATACTCTTGATTATTCCACTATTTCCATGCTCCCAACTTTGGATAGTTAGATTGTTTATAATAATACAGTTAAATCCTAACTTGGCTTACTTATTCTCACTTTACAGTGGCAATGTAGTGGTATCAGTTCCTTCTTTCTTGGAATTCCCTCAGAGCAATTAAGGAATGTGAAAAATAGATAATCAAGTTGCAGCTTTGATGAAGGGGGCTGCCAAATCCAGTGGCACTCAGAAAGATGCTGAGAGAAGAGTCTGCGGCCAGGCATGATGGCTCACGCCTGTAATCCCAGCACTTTGGGAGGCCGAGGTGGGCACATCACTTGAGTCCAGGAGTTCAAGACCAGCCCGGCCAACATGACAAAACCCTGTCTCTATTAAAAATACAAAAATTAGCCAGGTGTGGTGGTGCACTCCTGTAATCCCAGCTGAAGCAGGAGAATCGCTTGAACCTGGGAGGGAGAGGTTGCAGTGAGTCGAGATTGCACCACTGCACTCCAGCCTGGGTGACAAGGCGAGACTTCATCACAAAAAAAAAAAAAAAAAAGAGAGGAGTCTGTAAGCTGCAGGGGTCAGATAAAGTGAGTAAAGCGTCGTCCTCCAAAGTTAGTGGCATCTCCTAAGGGGCAAAACCAACAGCACCCTGAGTAGGACCATGGGATGGGTGTGTAGGCAATAGTGGCAGCCGCTCTCATGGGGCCACTCTGCTATGAAGAACAGCATGCTAGACAGGCCGGAAGGAGCGATCACAGAGACAAGCCATATTTGTAAGAGATGGAGTTTAAGAGGACAGGAATGAAGGGAGGCAACTGCATTTCAGAGATCCCCAAAGTTATCAAGTTCTGTTGACTAAAATGAGGAAAAGACTGAAGACCTCACCCTTGTAAACCACCCTATATAATGAAAATTCTTGCTGACCTGAGCTGTGTGCCTGGCCTCACCCCTACATGAACTTCCTGCAAGTAGCTTGTGTAGTAAGAACTTGCCACATTCTGACAACTGATAAGGAAGGAACTGGGACAAGAGTGTCCAGTGATACTGCAACAAAAAAGAGAAGAGAACAACAAGCAGACATCATTGGTGAAGAACAGTCACCAGAAGAATTTTACAGTGGAGATGTGGAGGTCGTAACCACACATGTCACATTAAAAGATAATCATTTGCCACTGTGGAAGATGAATACAAAGCAGAAACATAAGAAGGTGTGTGCCGCCTTCAAGAGAACAAAAGGAGGTGAAATATGAACTGGCAGACTTTAGACAAGAAATAGAATTACAAAGTAGAATCATTATAGAAATTATGACCGTCTCAGATGCAACAGACAGGAGACTAGAATCCGTAGAATGTACAGAAAGAGCAATGTTGGACAGGACTGAGAGAGGTCAACAAAATGAAAGGAGATTGAATAAAGTGACAGTATGAGACAGCAAGTGACAATTGAGGACAAAGAGCAGCAAGCATGCATCATTTGTGTCCCAAAAAAAGAGAACGAGAACAATAAATCAGGAAAACACACACACACACACACACACACACACGTTTAAAGATGTAATTCAAGGAAACTTTCCAAAAGTAAAAGGAAATTTGAATCTACTAATTGAAGGGGCAGTGCAGGTTCCAGGATAAATTGGCCTGGAAAAATCATTAGCAGGATAGAGTTCTCCGAAGTTGCTGAACTTAAATATGTAAAGAAACCTTTGGACATTCTAGACGAAAGGATCAAGTTACCAATAAGGAGAAACAAAGGTCAACCTAGCATTCAGCTTCTCCACAGTAACGTCTAATGGTCAAAGACCATGAATGATGCCTAGAAAATGCTCAAGTAAAAGAAAGTGATTTACACATTTTAACCCAGTGATTCCATTGCATATAAAGATGGCATACAAACTTTTTTGTTCCTAGAAATATGTATTTTTAAGAAAACCTGAAGAAATTGGAAGAGGAAAAACTTCATCCGTCCATGAGATACATGGAAAAACAATGGCAGAAAGATGCTCAGTGGGGCTCAAATTTATTTAACTGTAGGACTAAAACTAAAAATTAGTGATAGAACAAAATGTGTATAATGTTATATTAGGTGCAAAAGTAATGTAGGTCTTGTCATTAATTTTATTTATTTATTTATTTATTTATTTATTTATGAAACAGAGCTCGCTCTGTCACCTAGGCTGGAATGAAGTGGTGTGATCTTGGCTCACTGCAACTTCTGCCTTCTGGGTTCAAGCAGTTTTGTCTCAGCCTCCCCAGTAGTTGGGATTATAGGCATGCACCAGCGTGCCCAGCTAATTTTTTTTTTTTTTTGGTATTTTTCGTAGAGACAGGGTTTTGCCATGTCAGGCTGTTCAACATATGCCAGGCTGGTCTCAAACTCCTGAGCTCAGGCAGTCCATCCACTTCTGCCTCCCAAAGTTAGGATTACAGATGTGAGCCACCATGCCCGGCCGCCATTACTTTTAAATGGCAAAAACCACAATTACTTTTGCATCAACCTAATAAGAATGCCAACATAAGTAATAATGTTATAATACACAATAGTGTAATAATAACATAACAGTGTAATACGTATAACACAAGATAAAAGAGGAAGGGGAAGAGACAGTAAAAGATGGTGGAGGCTGACTGGGCACAGTGGCTCATGCCTGTCATCCCAGCACTTTGGGAGGCCAAGGCGGCAGGATCGCTTGAGCTCAGTAGTTCAAGACAAGCCTGAGCAACATGGTGAAACCCCATCTCTTAAAAAAAAAAAAAAAAAAAAAAACAGTATATCTAGAAAACCCCATCGTCTCAGCCCAAAATCTCCTCAAGCTGATGAGCAACTTCAGCAAAGTCTCAGGATACAAAATCAATATACAGAAATCACAAGCATTCTTATACACCAATAACAGACAAACAGAGAGCCAAATCATGAGTGAACTCCCATTCACAATTGCTTCAAAGAGAATAAAATACCTAGGAATCCAACTTACAAGGGATGTGAAGGACTTCTTCAAGGAGAACTACAAACCGTGCTCAATGAAATAAAAGAGGATACAAACAAATGGAAGAACATTCCATGCTCATGGGTAGGAAGAATCAATATCGTGAAAATGGTCATACTGCCCAAGGTAATTGATAGATTCAATGCCATCCCCATCAAGCTACCAATGACTTTCTTCACAGAATTGGAAAAAACTACTTTAAAGTTCATATGGAATCAAAAAAGAGCCCGCATCGCCAAGTCAATCCTAAGCCAAAAGAACAAAGCTGGAGGCATCACGCTACCTGTCTTCAAACTATACTACAAGACTACAGTAACCAAAACAGCATGGTACTGGTACCAAAACAGAGATATAGACCAATAGAACAGAACAGAGCCCTCAGAAATAATGCCACATATCTACAACTATCTGATCTTTGACAAACCTGACAAAAGCAATGGGGAAAGGATTCCCTATTTAATAAATGGTGCAGGGAAAACTGGCTAGCCATATGTAGAAAGCTGAAACTGGATCCCTTCCTTACACCTTACACAAAAAATTCAAGATGGATTAAAGACTTAAATGTTAGACCTAAAACCATGAAAACCCTAGAAGAAAACCTAGGCAATACCATTCAGGACGTAGGCATGGGCAAGGACTTCATGTCTAAAACACCAAAAGCAATGGCAACAGAAGCCAAAATTGACAAATGGGATCTAATTAAACTAAAGAGCTTCTGCACAGCAAAAGAAACTACCATCAGAGTGAACAGGCAACCTACAGAATGGGAGAAAATTTTTGCAACCTACTCATCTGACAAAGGGCTAATATCCAGAATCTACAGTGAACTCAAACAAATTTACAAGGAAAAAACAACCCCATCAAAAAGTGGGCAAAGGATATGAACAGACACTTCTCAAAAGAAGGCATTTATGCAGCCAAAAAACACATGAAAAAATGCTCATCATCACTGGCCATCAGAGAAATGCAAATCAAAACCACAGTGAGATACCATCTCACACCAGTTAGAATGGTGATCATTAAAAAGTCAGGAAACAGCAGGTGTTGGAGAGGATGTGGAGAAATAGGAACACTTTTACACTGTTTGTGGGACTGTAAACTAGTTCAACCATTGTGGAAGTCAGTGTGGCAATTCCTCAGGGATCTAGAACTAGAAATACCGTTTGACCCAGCCATCCCATTACTGGGTATATACCCAAAGGATTATAAATCATGCTGCTATAAAGACACGTGCACACGTATGTTTATAGCGGCACTATTCACAATAACAAAGACTCGGAACCAACCTAAATGTCCAACAACGATAGACTGGATTAAGAAAATGTGTCACATATACACCATGGAATACTATGCAGCCATCAAAAATGATGAGTTCATGTCCTTTGTAGGGACATGGATGAAACTGGAAACCATCATTCTCAGCAAACTATCGCAAGGACAAAAAACCAAACACCGCATGTTCTCACTCATAGGTGGGAATTGAACAATGAGAACTCATGGACACAGGAAGGGGAACATCACACTCCGGGGACTGTTGTGGGGTGGGGGGAGTGGGGAGGGATAGCATTAGGAGGTATACCTAATGCTAAATGATGAGTTAATGGGTGCAGCACACAAACATGGCACATGTATACATATGTAACAAACCTGCACGTTGTGCACATGTACCCTAAAACTTAAAGTATAATAATAATAAAATTTAAAAAAAAAACAATTTGTCAGGCATGGTGGCATGTGCCTATAGTCCCACCTACTCAGGAGACTGAGGTAGGAGGGTCACTTGAGCTCAGGACACAGAGGTTGTCATTAGCTAAGATTGTGCCATTGTCCTCCAGCCTGGGTGACAGAATGAGACCATCTCAAAAAAAAAAAAAAAAGATTGGGGAGGCCAGCTGTCACAGGGGTTCACAGCTGTCATCTCAGCACTCCAGAGGGCAAAAGGTGGGAGGATTGCTTGAGCCCAGAAGTTCAAGACCAGCCTGGGCAACATAGTGAGATCCCATCTCTACAAAAAAATTTTTAAAAATTAGCTGGGTGTGGTAGTGTGCACCTGCAGCCCCAGTTACTTGGGAAGCTGAGACAGGGGGGTCACCTGAGCTGCAGTGAGCTATGATCACAGCACTGCACTCTGGTCTGGGCGACAGAGTGAGACCCTGTCTCTAAAAAAAAAAAGAAAAGAAAAGAAAAAGAAATAAAAAAATATGGATGGGAATATCCTGATTTCTTTCTCTTTTATAACTGGAAGTCAAAAAGTTTGATTTAAAACTGATAAGACAAACAAGCCTGGGCAACATGGTGAAAACTTGTCTTTACTAAAAATACTAAAAAAAAAATTAGCCAGGCTTGGTGGCACACAACTTACCCCCAGCTACTTGAGAGGGTGCAATGGGATGATCACCTGAGCTCAGGAAGCCAAGTCTTCAGTGAGCCAAGATCATGCCATTGTGCTCCAGCCTGGGCAACAGAGCAAGACCCTGTCTCAAAAACAAAAAAAGATCTCTGTAGATCTTCAAGTTGATCTACAGAGTCAACATGATCCCTTTCAGAATCCCTGGTGGACTTTTCACAGAAATTGACAAGCTAGTCCTAAAACGTATATGGAAACTCAGGGGACTCAGAATAGCTAAAACAATTTTGAAAAAAGAACAAAGTTGTAAGACTCAAACTTTCTGACTTCAGAACTTACTATACAGCCACAGTAATCAAGACTCTGGTGCTGGCATAAGGATAGACATATAGATCAATGGAATAAAATTGGGAATACAGACATAAATCCTTAGATGGTCAAGTGATTTTCAGCAGGGCACCAGGAAGGACAGTTAACGTGGAGAAAGAATAGTCTTCAATAAATGGTCTATAAACAAATGGATATTCACATGCAAAAGAATGAAGTTAGACCACTGCCTCACACCATACACAAAAATTAACTCAAAATGGATCATAGGCCTAAATGTCTAAAACTATAAAACATTTAGAAGAAAACATGCAAATGAATCTTTTATAACTATGGAGTAGGCTAAAACTTCATAGAGACCACACTAAAAACACGATTAAAAATAAATAAATAAATTAGTCTTTATCAAAATTAGACATTTTCGTACTCCAAAGTACACCATCAGACGAGGCACTGTGGCTCATGCCTGTAATCTCAGCACTTTGGAGGCCAAGGCAGGCAGATCACTTGAGGTCAGGAGTTCAAGACCAGCCGGGCCAAAATAGTAAAACCCTGTATCTATTAAAAATACAAAAATTAGCCAGGCGTGATGGCACACATCTGTAGTCCCAGCTACTAGGGAGGCTGAGGCAGAAGGATCACTTGAACCCATGAGGCAGAGGTTGCAGTGAGCTGAGATGGCGCCACTGTGCTCCATCCTAGGTAACAGAGTGAGACTCTGTCTCAAAAAAAAAAAAGAAAAAATTAAGACTCAAAAGTCAAAATTATTCCTTGATCCATGGGCTGTAGAATGAATTTTGTGTTAGCAGGCATGAAAATAACACAGATAACCAGATGCATTATCAGTGAGCAGTAGTATTTTGAAAAGAATTTTTTTTTTTTCCTGAGTAGTAGATCTCAACAGTGGGCCTAAAATAGTAAATCATGCTGTCAACACACGTGCTGTCATCCAGGTTTTGTGGTCCATCTCTAGAGCACAAGCAGAGTAGATTTCATTTCATTCTTAATAAGGGCCCTAGGATTTTCAGAATGTTAAGTGAACATTGGCTTCAACTTAAAGCCACCAGCTGTATTAGCCCCTAACGAGAGTCAGCCTATGCTCTGAAGCTTTGAAGTCAGGCATTGACTTCTCTTGAGTTGTAAAAGTCCGAGATGGCATCTTCTTCCAATAGAAGACTGTTTCATCTACATTGAGTATATGTTGTTTAATGTAGGCACTTTCATCAGCGATCTTAGCTGGATCTTCTGGATGACTTGCTGCAGCTTTTCCATCAGCACTTTCAGCTTCACCTTGCACTTGTATGTTAGGGAGATGGCTACTTCCCCTCAAACTCATGAACCAACCTCTGCTAGCTTCCAGCTTTTCTTCTGCAGCTTCCTCACCTCTCTAGCCTTCACAGAATTGAAGAGAGTTAGGGCCTTGCTCTGGATTAGGCGTTGGCTTAAGAGAATGTTTTAGATGGTTTGATTTTCTATCAGAGCATTAGACTTTCCCCGTATTAGCAATGAGGCTGTTTTTCATTTTTATCATTGGTGCATTCACTGGAGTAGCACTTTTAATTTCCTCCCGTAACTTTTCCTTTGTGTTAACAGCTTGGCTCTTTGGCACAGGAGGCCTAGTTTTTGGTCTCTCTCAACTTTCGACACGGTTTCCTCACTAACTTATCATCTCTAGCTTTCCATTTAAAGTGAGAGACGTGCCACACTTCTTTCAACGCTTTGAGGCTATTATAAAGTTATTAATTCCAATATTATTGTGTCTCAGAGAGCAGAGAGGCCTGGGGAGAGGAAATGAGACAGAAGAATGACAGAGCTGTCAGAACACACACATTTCAGTTCACCGTCTTACATGGGTGTGGTTTATTGTGCCCCAAAACAGTTACAGTAGTATTAATAACATCAAAGATCACTGATCCCAGATCCCATGACAGGTATAATAATAAAGAAAAATGTGAAACATTAGAAGAATTACTAAAATGTGACAGAGACAAAAAGTGAGCAATAGCTGTTGCAGAAATGGTGTCGATAGTTGTTTGATGCACAGTTGCCACTAAGTTTCAATTTGTAAAAATGCATCATCTGCAAAGGGCAGGAAAGTGAGGCACAGTGAGATGAGGCGTGCCTGAAGTCGTTTCCCTTTGTTTACAAGGTGTTCTTTCTTTGGTGTTTTGTTGTTTGTTTGTTTGTTTTTGAGACAGGATCTCGCTCTGTCTCCCAGTCTGGAGTGCAGTGGTGCGATCTCAGCTCACTGTAGCCTCGACTTCCTGAGCTCAGGTGATTCTCCCACTGCAACCCCTCAAGTAGCTGGAACTACAGGGGCATACCACCGTGCCCAGCTAATTTTTTATATTTTTAGTACAGCCTGGGTCTTGCCCAGCTGGTCTTAAAGTCCTGGGCTCCAGTAATCCACCTGCCTCGGCCTTCCAAAGTGCTGGGGTTATAAGCGTGAGCCACTGCACCCCCGCATTCTTCTTTCTTGTTGGGACATAAACATCTTTCGGTCAAATACTAAATTCTTGCCCCTTTTTGTTTCCCCAGCAAATAAATGTGCAGTGATAAGGAAGGCAGTTCTCCTTTGGCTATAAGCACCAAGGTCACTCTTCCTTTTTAGTCTTTTTTCCTTGTGCTAACATTTTCCACTGTTATTCTTATTTATTTGATATTGCCAAATTTGCATGTCTTCCCATTGAATACTCCTGCAAAGCAAGGAGACTTCAGAATAGATAGGGTTAATCAACACAATAGTAGTACAGTAGTGCTAAGACTGCTGATTGCCTGAGTGTGGGCCCAGTGGAAGAACTGTCACTTCAGTAGCAGACTGCCCTCCTCACAAGCCCTGCTTGGCACTTCTCACATGCCACGGCTTTAATCAACTCTAGGGCAAGAATCATTCCCCTCTAACAGATGGACATGAATTTAACCAGACAATAAACCATGTATGTGCCATAAATACATTTGCTGAGGGCATGATTCCCAGTATAGAACTTTAAGAACAGCTGTCTTATGGGCTACTATTTCTTGGTGAGATAATTTGTTAACCTAATTCTGAAACAGATTACATTTATAAAGTTAATTTTTCGGTGGCTTCCCCACTACTAGCAGTCTAATTATTTTGGGGGACAATTTTTGTAAACAAAAAATTTTTTTTTTTTTTTTTTTGAGACCGAGTCTCACTCCATCACCCAGGCTGGAGTGCAGTGCTGGGATCTCAGCTGACTGCAACTTCCACCTCCCGGGTTTGAGCAATTCTCATGCCTCAGCCTCCCAAGTAGCTGGAATTACAGACATGCACCACAATGCCCAGCTAATTTTTGTATTTTAGTAAAGATGGGGTTTTGCCGTGTTGGCCAGGCTCGTCTCAAACTCCTGACCTCAAGTGATCTGCCCACCTCGGCTTCCCAAAGTGTTGGGATTACAGGCGTGAGCCACTGCGCCCGGCCTGTAAACAGAACTTTTTTACGTGAGTTGTTCTTGTTTTTTTTAAACATAAGTTTTTTTTTTTTTTTTTTTAAAGCAAGATGAGGAAGACTTCAGGACCATTGCGATAGATGTAGGGACCACTGCAATGAGGTCTTGCAGTGGTAGAGAGAGATTGTACTCAACTCCTAGTACAGCATGGGTGAGCAGGAATAGGCAGCCAAGGAGTGGGGTGGGGTCAGTGGCTGGGAAATGAGTAAGAGGAACCCCTGGGATGCGGGGGATCCTGGCTCAACCAGGCTTAGAGGGTTCTTGCTAAAGGCAGGCCAGGGTGACCAGACATTATGTGGGGGATCTATTTACATGAGATTTTTAAAAAGCTAATTTGATGTTTCCTTTCCAAATTTGGTGTCATTTGTCTCAAAGGACTCTTTAGCCTTTTGGGCATTGCCAGCAACTTGTTTGAGTGCCTGTGGGGAATGTGATCATTTATTGTGAGCAGTCATTTTTTTTTCTTTTTGTACTTCTATTAAATTGCTATATACACTGTTACTTCAATGGTTTTAGCTGTACAGGTTTTTTTTGTTTGTTTGTTTTTGTTGTTGTTTGTTTGTTTTGAGACGGAGTCGACCTCTGTCTCCCAGGCTGGAGTGCAGTGGCGCGATCTCAGCTCACTGCAACCTCTGCCCTCCAAGTTCAAGTGATTCTCCTGCCTCAGCCTCCTGAGTAGCTGGGATTACAGGCGCCTGCCACCACGCTTGGCTAATTTTTTGTATTTTTAGTAGAGACGGGGTTTCACCATCTTGGCCAGGCTGGTCGTGAACTCCAAATTTCATGATCCACCCACCTGGGCCTCCAAAGTGCTGGGATTACAGACGTGAGCCACCACATCCGGCCAGCTATACAGTTCTTTATAAATACAAGTGTTTTGTCTTTCCACTTCTTTCTGTCATTATCTTTGAAGATGTTTTCGTTCTGTCAACATTGCATTCCCCATGGAACCTGTGCAAATTGAATATGAAGTATTTGTTCATTTTGCATTCTTTAGAGGATAACTACTATTGGTGTATATTTTCAAGGGTGTGATCTACCAAGCGAAGTATAAGTTGCTGTAAAACTGGAAAAGCGTTTGAATGAGTGAAGCAGATGTTCTCTTAGCATGAAGCAGATGTAAAACTTGCAAGTGTCTGTCTAATAAAGTATAGCATTTGGTTCTATACAGCTGGTGCTAGATTACCAATTAATCATGTTTGAATGCATTTTTACTAATTAGGTCCCCCCTCTGTTCTTTATGCATTCTGGCTATATTAAAGGGAGAGATGGGACACAAGAGCTTTCTACCTTTAGTACTTTGAGCAACGTTTTTTCTTATTCCCTGGTCTTTTATTCTTAGAACCATATAATTCACTCTTTCATTCTTTATTGGCTCTCCAGTTTGATTTGGGATGTAGGTGTGACATGAGGATTTTCACACTCCTCAAGTGCCTTTGAACACTTTAAGGAAGCTAGAGAAAAGAAAAATAATGTAATTAACGTTGTTGTTGTTGTTATTTGCATGGACAAAAGCTAGTATTTGCTCAGTTAACATCAATTCATAGCCTCTGTGGTTATTTGACTGAGTAGGGGTTTGAACATTCTAGAAACGAGTGATACCAGGTTGGTTTTATATTCTCAAAAGCAATAGAGCACGTTTTCTCAAAGATAAAAAATGAGTGGGTTAACATAACTACCCAGAAGAGTTGCCTTTACTGCTATGAAAGATACAACACAAATCACTAGCAATCAAAGTTTAAAAATCTGTGTCATTATATAGTAGCCTTTTTATAAAGCAAGTGTGTTATTGAAATTAAATTTTAAGCCCAGGCACTGTGGCTCCTGCCTGTAATCTCAGCACTTTGGGAGGCCACAGAAGGAGGATCACTTAATCTCAGGAGTTCAAGACCAGCCTGGGCAATATGGCGAAACCTGACCTCTACAAAAAATACAGAAATTAGGCGGACATAGTGGCATGTGCCTGTAGTCCCGGCTACTTGGAAGCCAAGGCAAGAGGATCACTTGATCCTGACAGGCAAAGGCTACGATGGTCTGTGATCATGCCACCGTACTCAGCCTGGGTGACAGAGTGAGACCCTGTCTCCAAAAAAAAAAATAAATTTCAGAACCTGATGGGCCTTTTTTAAATGCTTGATTTCCCCAGGATAAATTTGTTTTCTGTGAAAGGAAGTTCAATATATAAGATTTGCTACCCTACCTCCCATTTTTCTAAAAGGAGTTAACAAACAATGGTAAAAAGATTTAGAGGGTAGCAGAAATACATTAAATAAATAATTTCTAAGTCTAAAGATAATAGCATGAATAGTTCTTTCTTTCTTTATTTATTTTTTGAGGCAAGGTCTCGCTCTATCATCCAGGCTGGAGTGGCTTGATCATGGCTCACTGCAGCCTCGGCCTCCCAGTAGGCTGAGTCTCAACCTCCTTCCTCAACCTCCCCAGTAGCTAGGAGTTCAGGTACATGCCGTTACGCCTGGCTACTTTTTTTTTTTTTTGTAGAGACAGGGTTTTGCCATGTTGCCCAGGCTGGTCTTGAACTCCTGAGCTCAAGCAATCCACCCACTTCAGCTTCCCAAAGTGCATGTCTATAGGCATGAGCCACACCACACCCAGCCTGAGTGGTTCTTTTAATGAGATGTTTATTACCATTTGAAAATTAGTTGGAGTTAGGGGGAAGCAAAATGAGCTAAAAGAAGTTCATTAGCGAGAAAATGATTTGTTCAGTATTTATCACTTTCCCTCATTGGGTTTGTGGAATGTGGATCTGCTATAATATGAAAAAGCATGGCCGGGTGCGGTGGCTCACACCTGTAATCCCAGCACTTTGGGAGGCTGAGGCGGATGGATTACCTGAGGTCAGGAGTTTGAGACCAGCCTGACCAACATGGAGAAACCCTGTCTCTACTAAAAATACCAAATTAGCCAGGCGTGGTGCACATGCCTGTAATCCCAGCTACTAGGGAGGCTGAGGCAGGTGAATCGCTTGAACCTGGGCGTTGGAGGTTGCAGTGAGCCGAGATCGCACCATTGCACTCCAGCCTGGGCAACAAGAGTGAAACTCTGTCTCAAAAAAAAAAAAAAAAGACAGATCGAATTATATTTTAGACAATGTGTTACACATTCTAGGACATGGTTTGTTTTGTTTTGTTTTTAACACTGGTATAAAAGAATCTCTAATGACGTAGATTATAACTTTTTATTTATTTATGCTTTTACAGGTACAGGTTAAGTATCCCTCATCTGAAATGCTTGGGGCCAGAAATGTCTTGGATTTCAGATTTTGGATTATTTGCATCTACATAATGAGAAATCTTGAGGATAGGATTCAGGTGTAAACATGAAATTCATTTATGTTTTATGTGTACCTTATGCACATAGCCCGAAGGTGATTTTATACAATATAGTTCATAAGTTTGTGCATGAAACAAAGTTTGTAGACACTGAACCATCAGAAAACAAAGGTGTCACTATCTCAACCATCCTAGTGGACAGTCTATGGTTATTTGGCATCACCATTGTTCCTGACTCTGAATTTACCTGGTACCTTTATAAGTAATCATTTTGTCATACTTATTCGCACAGAAGTACTTAACAATAAAAAATATCACATACCATCAATACAGTGAAAAAAATAACACTTTCAGGGTAACTTGTGGCATCATGTTGGCTCTCAGAAAGTATCCAATTTTAAAGTGTTTCATTTGGATTTCAGCTTTTCAGGTTAGGGCTGCTCAACCTATAAATAAAGTGTATCATCTAACAGTATTAATTGGATTATTCCAGAAAGTCTTCGTGTCATTATTGCTCATTGCTTCTATGTTTTATAGTAATAATTTAAATTTAATAAAAGTACCTTGTAACTAAATTGGCTAATAGCTATTACTTTTAAGTTTTCAGTTCTTCTGGGGTTGAATACTTATCTAAAAGCAGTTTAAATATTTCATATATCCATTTACCTGCATAAACCTCTTCCCACCAGAGTTACACTTGTCAAAGTAATTCATGTGTCTGCCTTATTTGACTACGAATGCCTTTTATTCTTAGAATAGAATGAAAATGATTGATCTTATGTAATATTGATAGCTTTTAGGTAGGTGTCTAATGCAATTATATTTCTTTTCATTTGGGAGATTTTTTTTGTGTGCCATCCCTGTTTTGTGTCTCACTGATGTTACATAGGAATGGTGATGTATTCTTTAAAATTTTTTTTAAAATTAAACATTCACTAAAGTAGAGAATAGTAGGACAGACTCCCATGTATCCCTCACTCAGCTTTAACAATGATCAGCCTTCCATTCTTGTTTGCCAAGATTTTTTGAGACTATATTTTCAGAGTTTGTTCTCTTTCAAGTTGCAGTTATGTATCCTTTGTACAGTAACAATATGTATTTAAACAAAACTAGGTCACATAAACCCATAGGATCTAACTCTGTTTTAGGAAGTGGAGCGAGAAATCTCATTCAGAACAGAGTGTGGCCTGTATTACTCCTACTACAAGCAGATGCTGCAGGCTCCAACCCTCTTGCAAGGTAATTACAACTGATAGTTTCATTTGGGGTCTCCTGCATTTTTTTCAATATTTTAGTCAGAAGTACTGTGCACTAAAAACCACTTAAATGCTCTCTAGAACATGTGTAGTTTTTCCATGCTAATGTCTAATCATTTCATGAAAATGTTTTTTGCTCTGGAAGAAGTTATGTAATACTTTATATAACCCTCCTCTCCTTGCCTTCCAGCTCTGTTCCATCCCAAAAGTAATATCTTTGCAATTCCATGGTTTTGTTGCTGAATTTTCTCATGATCATTTTGGAAGAGGTATTTGCAGGTGAAAGGAGTATTGTCTGAGAACAGGAGGCATTTTGGTAACACAAATGAAAACTACAGTTGTCTCTCTTGTCCTCAGTGCCCTATTCATTACTTTATTTCACAGTTGCCATTTTCTTGCATTTTTACTTCCCCTAAGTGGGTTAGACCCCACAATCTGCCTTTACTCCATCTAATGAAAGCCCCAACATGGATCTCTTCTACCTAATACATACTTGATCGGCTTAGCATGAGCGCATGTGACAGAAAACTGCTCTTTTATAGGCTTTATTTGGAGTCAGCTTTGACATTTTTGGTGGCAGTTATTCATAAATTATTTTTTTGCTGTTGTTTTTGAGACAGGGTCTCACTCTGTCGTCCAGGCTGGAGTGCAGTGATATGATCATAGCTTGCTGCAGTCTCAATCTCCCAGGCTCAAGCAGTCCTCCTGCCTCAGCCTCCCAAGTAGCTGGGACTACGGGTGTGCACTACCAAGTTCATTTTTTGTTTTGTTTTGTTTCTCTGTGGAGACGAAGTCTCACTGTGTTGCCCAGGCTGGTCTCAAACTCCTGAGCTCAAGTGATCCTCCTACCTCAGCCTCCCAGAGTGCTGGAATTATAGGCATGAGCCACTGTGCCCAGCTCATAAGTGATGTTTTTTACTTGTAGTTTTATCACCTAGGAGACATGACATTTTGGTTATCTTTGGTTTTGTGCCATAGAAATTAATGAGTTGGTCCCTGTGTTGATAGCCAGAGTCATCCATAATAAGGGTAATAACTCACCAGCCCTTCACTTAGTGGTTTTAGCAGTCATTGATAATTATCATCTGTAGTTCTTGTTTCAGAGGGGATGCAAATTAGTGACCTTCTAATTCTGTCATTGCTCCTGTATTTATTAGTTGGAACTCTGTTATAGAGAAAACCTTCTCATTAATTGTTTGGCTACCTTGCAGTACAGTTTATACAAGAAAGGCAGGCTTTGTATTCACTTTTTCCCCACACAATCAAACCTTGTTATTCACAGATCCCATAGTTGCAAAATCATTTACTTCCTAAAATGTACTTATAACCCTAAAATCAGTATTAATAGTGCTTTCACAGTCATTCATGGACACGTCTAGAGCAACAGAATAGCCTCTGGCATGCGTGTTTCCCACAGAGACTGAATGAGGTGACACTCTGCCTCCTTGTCTCGGCTCTCACACTGCAGTGTCCTTTTCAGAAAGTCTATTTCATGCCACGTCCTTTGCATTGTTTTGCTGTTTGTTGAAGTTTAAAATGATCCTCCGAGGCTGGGCGCGGTGGCTCACTCCTGTAGTCCCAGCACTTTGGGAGGCTGAGGCGGATGGATCACCTGAGGTCAGGAGTTCGAGACCAGCCTGACCAACATGAAGAAACCCCGTCTCTACTACAAATACAAAAAAATTAGCCGGGCGTGGTGGCGCATGCCTGTAATTCCAGCTACTCGGGAGGCTGAGGCAGGAGAATCGCTTAAACCTGGGAGGCGGAGGTTGCAGTGAGCCGAGATCACGCGACTGCACTCCAGCCTGGATGACAGAGCGAGACTCCATCTCAAAATTTAAAAATTAAATAATTCATTAATTAAAACATGACAGACTCTTAAATGGCAAAAATTTATTTTCTCACAATTTAGAAGGCTGGAAGTCTGAGGTTAGGGAGCCACATGGTCAGGTTCTAGGGAGGGCTCTCTTCCTGGCTTGCAGACAGCCACCTTCTTGCTGTGTCCTTACATGGCAGAAAGAGAAGAGCGAGTTCTCTGATGTCTCTTATAAAGCCACTAATCCCATCGTGAGGGCCCATAACTCTCCAACTCTTAGGTTGGAGAGTTATCCCTCCATAACACTCCTGTGTTAGACTTTAGGCTTGCCATAATGTGATACCACAGACTGTGTGGCTTAAACAACAGAAATTTTTCTCTCCCTTTTGGAGGCTAGAAGTCCGAGATCCACCTGCTGTTAGGATTGGTTTCTATTGAGGCCTCTCTTCCTGGCTTTGTAGATGCCCTTTTGTTGCTGTGTCCTCACGTAGCCTTTCCCTCTGTGCAAATGCAGAGAGAGCACAAGGGCAAGCTCTTGTCTGTTCCTCTTATAAGAACACCAGTCCTAGGCCGGGCGCGGTGGCTCACGCTTGTAATCCCAGCACTTTGGGAGGCCGAGGCGGGCGGATCACGAGGTCAGGAGATCGAGACCACGGTGAAACCCCGTCTCTACTAAAAATACAAAAAATTAGCCGGGCGTGGTGGCGGGCGCCTGTAGTCCCAGCTACTCGGAGAGGCTGAGGCAGGAGAATGGCGTGAACCCGGGAGGCGGAGCTTGCAGTGAGCCGAGATTGCGCCACTGCACTCCAGCCTAGGTGACAGAGCAAGACTCCGTCTCAAAAAAAAAAAAAAGAACACCAGTCCTATCAGATTAAGACCCCACCCATGTGACCTCACTTACCCTTTATTACCTCCTGTAGGCCCTGTCTCCAAGAACAGTCATATTAGGGGTTCGGGCTTCAGCATACAAATTTGAGGGGGACACATTTCAGTCTACAGCACTTCCTATTGAGGGACATCTGGGTTGTTTTGGATCAATCTTTTGCTGGTACAAATGGTGCTGCATGAGTGACCTTGTGCCGATGTCATTTTGTATTTTTGCCAGCCTGTGTGTGGGATTGATTCCTAGATACGGGCTTTCTGGGTCAAAGGGTAAATTCATATGTGATTTTGCTGGATACTACAAAATTCCTCTCCATAGAGATGACACCATTTTGTATTCCCAACTGTAGTATATAGGAGTCTACTTTTTTATGATCTCACAGAGTGTATTGTAAAACTTTTTTTGCCAGGGCAGTAGGTGAGAACTAGCATCCCTCGGGGTAGTTTTAATTTGCACTGTTTTAATAGGAGCAAGGTTGAGCATCTTCTTCTCTGTGGAAGGACTGTGTGCATGTTTTCTTCTGTGAACTATCCATTCATGCCTTGGATTAATTAGCCAGGTTACAGTGACAGAGGACCTCTATGGCTGGGGATCTCTATAACAGCAGGTCGAGTTCTCCTTCATCCTTCTCATGATGTGTCTGCTGTGAGGGAGCTGCAGCTCTACTCTGCCCCCAACATCTGCACATTCAAGCCCTATTTGGAACGTGCCAGTGTCATGGCAGAGGGCAAGAGCAAGAGCTGGTAGAAACATGCCTTGTCTTCTAAAGCCTCTGATCAGCTGTGGCTTACATCCACTCACATGCCACTGGTTAGAGCACGTGGCCAAAGCCATTCTGGGGATTGGAGAAGGAAGGCCATGTATACTCTCCCAAAGGAGATACTGCAGGTTGCATGGCAGGAGGGCAGGGTGGAGAAATGTGAAATCCTCTTGCCCACATTTCTAGAGAAGGACCTTGTGGTGGTGGTGGTGGTTTCATTCCAGTTACAAAAGTTTTAATTTACCTATGTTTATGTAAATGTTTAAATGATGTCCATTGAATATGTGGTAAGCTCTTTGAGGGCAGGAGTATGGTTTTTTTGCTTACTCTTATATCCCCAATGCCTACCACAGTCTCTAGCACATACTAAACAATCTGTGCATAGTTTTGAATGAATGAATAATTATGAGTGTAATTATTTTCTTCCTGACTTTTCACATATCAATCTTAGGTTTTCATGGCCTAATATATGATAATAAAACTGAATCTATGAAGACAATTAATCTCCTTCAGCGAATGAATATTTACCAAGAGGTTTTTCTCAGTATTTTATATAGAGTTCTACCCATACAGGTATGTTATGTTTTGTGATACTGAATTATTAATATCAGATGAAAGTCAAAGTCTGCCATTTTGAGCTGAAAGTTGTCACATCTGTCTTTCTGATCTTCAGCTGGTTTAGTAGAAAATCAGCAATACCATATTCTTTTTCCATGTATATTGTGAACTTTATAAGATACTGCTTTTTATTTACGTAAGATACAAGGTTTTTGTACATAGATGCTTCCTGGCTTATGTATGTATGTGGTCTAGAAGCTAATAAATATTTTCATTTGCTCTCTGTAATCAGGAGTGATTACACATTCACTCCTGATGGATCTTTGAGAGAAAAAATTTGTAAAGTCAGCAAATCACAATGACCACTTCTCATGTGAATGACGTATCATCGGACAAAGTTAGGTATAAAACTTTCTAGAGTAAAGAGTGAAGCCAGACCTCTCACGGACTTCCTTCCCGTCTCTTCTCGGTGGCGGGAAGAAAGGCTGCCCGAACGCTTCTCTAATAGATGAAAGGGGTGTGGGCTTGCTGCTTGGAATTAGGGGCAAGCTCCTGCATATTCTGTTCCTACTGTCATGTTTTAAATGGCACTGAGGAGGGTTGGGGCTCACCTGACAAACATGTTTTATTGTTCCCTTTTACAGAAATATTTAGAGCCGGTTTATTTTTATATTTACACCTTATTTGGGCTCCAGGCGATCTATGTCACAGCTCTCTACATAACCAGCTGGCTACTCAGTGGTACGTGGCTGTCAGGACTGTTGGCAGCTTTCTGGTATGTCACAAATAGGTGAGTTGGAGTCAGTAGTCTTCTTTTCTTTCCAAAATGTAAGTAAAAATGAAGTCACTTCATTTCCAGCTCAGAGAAGTTTCTTCTGCCACATTTGTTTGGTTGGGAGCAGTTTCTCTTTGGTTTGCCTGGTGGCTTACTCAATTTTTCTTATTTAGTTAGGGAAAAAGTGCTACTTACATGTAATTCCAGCTGAGGAACAGAGAGCGTTGAATTGCATATCAAGAAAATCATTCATAATAATCCCAAACCTATTATCTGTTTGCTGTGTGATCAAGATTTCTCCAGCCGCATACGTCATCTCTTAAAGGGTTTTTTTAAATTGGCAAATAATAATTGTACATATTCATGGGCTACATAGTGATATTTCAATGCATATAAAGTGTATAGTGATCAGATCAAGGTAATTAGCATATCAGTCATTAAAAAGTTTTTGGGGTTTTTTTGCTCTTTTTTAAAGCCAATGAAGATTTTTTAAAATTTTATTTATTTAGGGGTTGTTTTTATTTTTTGTAGAGACAGGATCTCCCTATGTTGCCCAGGCTGGTCTTGAACTCCTGGCTTCAAGCAGTCCTCCCACCTTGGCCTCCCAAAGTATTGAGATTACAGGCATGAGCTACTGTGCCTTGCCTAAAAAGTTTTAATTATATCTTCACTATCAACCTTAATAGGGTTGTGTATGGCTCTCAGTTAGTAGAGCTTAAAGATGTACAAATGCAAGGGCGTTTTTGCCTTATTTAATATCTACTATTATAAGCAGTAGAGCCTTATGAAATCACATTTTAAAAAAACATATTCAAGATCATTAAATCATTGCCTGACCTACAGTGGCAACACCAGTATTCAATAGGAGTCTTAAAACTTGAACGTGAGTTCTAATACAGGTTTTATTTTGTAAGTCTAAGCAAATTACATGTTATGACAGTCCTGTTGGGGGTTTACTGTATGCCAAGCACTTTACAATATGCGTTATATGTATTCTTCTAAGAACCCTATAGAGTAGATATTATTATTATCCCCATTTTAGAAATGATAAAATTGAGGCTTAAAAGGTTACATTTTGTATATAGATATACAGACATCTATATATATTTCTTTTATATAGAGATATATGTAGATATGGATACATCGTTTGATACATTGTTTCATATATATATATCTATATATTTTATAGAGGGATATATGTAGATGTAGGTACCTTGTTTGATATGTAGATGCACACGTGTATTATGTGTTACATATGTGTATCATTTATTGAATGCCTAGTATGTGTGGGGATGGTGTACAAAGATGAAAAATCTTACCCATACTTGCCCTCTTGGGATTCATGTTCTAGAGAGACAGGAAGTTTTTTAAAAAATACTGTCAATGACATATTCAAGACTCAAGTGTAAAAAACACCAAAGAAATACAGAGAGAGGGAAAATGTATATTGCCTCTTGACACTAATAAAGTGAGGGAGAAATAAAAGTAAGGGTTTGGCATGATACATTTGTGAGTTTAGGAGTAAGGCTAACCTGGGCTTGAACCCTAGGTGCTAAGGGCATACCCATGGACAGAGCACTTAAATGTTCTCTATGCCAATTTTATGTTACAGGGATGATGATGATGATGATGATGATAAGGACAATTATTGAGAACCAGTGGCCAGAATCTTAAGTATACTTGTCCTTAATACATCTTTCACTGAGGAAGTCTTTGAGGAAATTATTGTAAAAGCTATCACTTTGGCCATTTGTGTTTTCTTTTGTGCAGAATAGATACCACAAGAGTTGAGTTTACCATCCCACTGAGGGAGAACTGGGCGCTGCCATTCTTTGCAATTCAGATAGCAGCAATTACATATTTCCTGAGACCAAACTTACAGCCTCTTTCTGAAGTAAGTGTTTATAAAATTTCATATATTTTAATCCCCCAATTTTATATATGAAGCTTCAAAAAATGTGATGTGCTTAGTATCCCAGTGCATGTGAATAGTTCTTATTCCATGACCAATTTTTAAACTTGAGTTAAATTAAGTTTTCTTTTCCTGAGCTTTTTCCTACTTTGCAAAGAAAATGTTTTCATTTTTGATGTTAAAAATGTACTCTACATAATCTACCCTTAAATAGTTGCAGCAAACCCACACACAATTTCTGCAAAACTGTCAGAATTTTTAAGCCCTTGCTCTTGAGATGTGATTTGGTGCATTATCGCCTCCATAATAGTGTGGAATACACACACCGTCTGTGAATATTTATATGCAAAGTGTCACTTTATGATAGTTAGAGCTTAAATAACAAATGCAAGGGTTTTCAGAGCAACAGTTTATGGTTTTTCTGTTTGGTTTATAGAGATACTGGCTGCTCTTGAGAAAACTTGTCTGCAAAGTTTTTTATTACTAGAGACATGTAAATTATACAAAGGTTTTCTTTTTACAGAGGCTGACACTTCTTGCCATTTTCATATCAACTTTTCTCTTTAGTCTGACATGGCAATTTAATCAATTTATGATGCTGATGCAAGCATTAGTGCTGTTCACACTGGACTCCCTGGACATGCTGCCAGCAGTGAAGGTGAGCTTTGCTTTCTTTTCTCACTTGAGATTTTGGCCATTTAGTGTTTTTATATCATAGAATGAGGTGAAAATATGCAAGTACTTATGGATAAAATTGAAGCTGTTTCTTAGATCTGCTGTAAATTTGCTGTGGCCAATTGAAACTGAGTAATTTATGAAGCCTAGTTTGACCTTCTTTACTTTTATTCTGCTTATTTTAAGTTAAAAAATGGAATGGATTTATTTTGGGGCATAAATGCCTAGGTCAATTGTTATTTATAGAGATGACTTAAATTTTAAAATATAAGATAGCTCTTTTAAAATGTCTTACTGTGTACTGCCACTTTTAAAAAAGAATTCAGTAGGTATATAACAGCTTTTTTGTAGTACTTTATAAAATTTTCATAGTCACATTTAACTAATATGGGATGTGAATCCCTGTTGACTGGCTGAAAGTCACATGTGAAATAAATAAACCAGTATCTCTCTGCTAGTGTCTGCTGCTGTCATTTAATCACATTTTTTCGTGTGCAAAAATATGATTTTATGTATTGTATACAGTTTTAAGATGGCTTATAGTTACTATTCTAAATTAGTAGTAACTTAAATATTTCCCAAGTATAATAAAATACTTTCTCCAGATCTAAGGCGGCAGCGTAGCCCAAGGATTTGCACTCATTTATTCCATATCAAGGGAGATCCAATAAGCTTCCATAGCTGACTGAGTCTGAATTAAGAAACATAAAAGCCTACCAAGAAATACACATTGCCTGTCTACTGAGACACTGTAATACGATGGGCACTACAGAAAATGCCAGTATGTGTAATTCATTGTCATAGCCACAGTTTGCCTTTTAGCTTGGGAAACAAAGATTACAGACAATAAGAACAAGCAGACAAATGATAGCTGCTAATTAGCTATACTAATATATCTAAAAGAAGAAAAGTTATTTTTAGGCAGAGAAGTGTTTACAGAAGTAAGAAGCTAGAACTAGACCACCTGGATGACAAATGAGGGCAGAATTTGGGTGGGATGTCAGGGGTGGGGGCAGAATAGGAAGGTAGAATAGAGCAAGAGCAGGTAGATAGGACAAAGTTTGTATATGTATATAAAATGTTTAGTGTTTCTGCAGGTGTGCCAGTGGCCACTCCTACACTGCTGGTAACCTGTACACTCCTGTAATCTTTCTTTAGTGTAGTTTCACAGTAGGTATCAAAAGCCTAAAAATGCATTTGCCTTTTCACCAACATTTCTACCCCTATAAGTTTGTCCTAAGTAAATAATCTGCCATGTTCATTTTAGTTGTATTGTAATAAGAAAAAGCTGGGCAGAAAAGATAAAAAGAAATAAAAAACTGGAAATGACTTAAGCCAATAGCAATAGGATATACTTAAATAAATGATGGCATATCTGTGCAATCAAATATTATATAACCATTAGTTCCCCCATATTTTTTTTGAAAAAGCAAAACATACACAACATTTTAAAATAATATAGCTAATTTATTTTATATTTAGTTCTAAACTTTGTTCAACTTTTACATTTGAAACTGTGTTGGTATTAGAAGTAGTTTTAAATATCAGACTTTAAGGAGGAACATTATTACAATGAAAGGATCCTGAGTTATAAAACTAAATTGCGCTATCAGCTCTGAAAATAACTGGCTCTTTTAGCTTAAGCAACTAGAAACTATTTAACTTAGTTTCTTCATAAATTAGAATCACTTCTCTCTAACCATGTCAAATGGGAAAGAGTTGGAATAATTGGTATAGAAAAAGGTGATACAAATTCAGAGCTCAGTGTGGTGACAAGAAGCAGTACCTTCTACAGTACATTTTGTCATCTTTTCATGAATGATGAAACTTACCAGCAAAAGCTTAAGTTTCCACTCAGAAATGTGAACAGAGTAAAACAGAACAGCAAGCATATTATAAAGTGTATACTTTTGCTTAATTAAAGGCTAAAATATGGAGGTTAATAAAGTTTTCTTAATCTATTGTGGAAATAGACGCATTCATGATACATGCTTAAGAGATCGTGTTAAGTACCCTATAGGGTTCCAGACAAGAGGGAGTAGAGACATTTCTCCCTGTTCCTCCCCAAAGTACATTGAAAAACCTTAGACAGTATATGTATATAACAAACATAAGAGGAATTTGAGAGGTAGAGAGAAGCAGACTGCCTGGGGACCTTGAGACCAGAGGGAAAATTTGACAGCAAGTTTCTTGGGTTTTCTTTTTGCCCCATATATCCTTGACTGGGTGCTGGAGAAGTCAGAAACCTGGAAATAACAATGGACTCAAACAAACAAAAAGCCTCCTCCCTCTAGCAAAAGGACCAGAAGAGGGGAAGCCTAACAAGACAGAAAACTTTCAAACGTTAACTGCCTTATTCTAGCCAAATGCTACAGAAAAAAAACCACAGCCCCACTCCCACCTCCATCAGTAAAGTTCAGTGGGAAGCCTAGATTCTTGCCCTCACCTAGCTGTCACTAGGCATGCCTCGCTTCCTGCCAGAGCTATGTGAGAGAAGTCTAGTGGGGAACCAGAACTTTCACCATCTCCCAGAGACATCTGTGAAGGCCACTTGGGAAACTTGGACTTCAACTCTCACTTAGTGGTAATGAGACATCCTGTCCCCTCTCTCTCAGGATGGTGTCAGAGAAGGCCAACAGGGAGGTTGAGACTCTAACCACCACCCAGATGTAATAAGCCTTTCTCTGTCTACTGCCCTACCCCATGCTGTCGGTGCAGGCCATGTAAGGAGCAGTGGTGACGCACCTCTATCTCTCCCAGCCAGCATGTGTCAGCAGGGACCTGTAGAGAGCCTGAACTTTCACCTTCACCCAGCAATAAGGAAGTACACCTTCCACTGACCCCTAGATGTCAATGGAGGGCAAGTGGGCACCTTGGACTTCCATTTCCGTCTGGAAGTACTGAGGCAGCACCCTTCTTTCCCCGTTAGCATAGCCTTGGCATAGTTTGAATGTTTTTGTGATCCCCCACCAAATTTATATGTTGAAACCAAAACCCCCAAGGTGATCGTATTAGGAGGTAGGGCCTTTTAGGAGGTGATTAGTGCCATTATAAAACAGGCACAAGGGAGCTGTTTCACCCCTTTCACCATGTGAGGAGGACACAGCCAGAAAGTGCCATCAGTGAACCAGGAAACAAGCCCTCACCAGCCACTGAATCTGCCAGTTCCTTGACCTTGGACTTCCCAGCCTCCAGAACTATGAGAAGTAACTTTTTTGTTGTTTATAAGCTACCCAGATTACAGTATTTTGTTAGATAGCAGCCTAAATGGACCAAGACACATGGTGTCACAGGAGGCCTGCTAACATGGCAGATTTAAATAAGATCCAGGGTCCCATAATGTAATAGGATACAGTTAAAAATCACTTCTTAGGCCGGGCGCAGTGGCTCATGCCTGTAATCCCAGCACTTTGGGAGGCCGAGGCGGGCAGATATTTGAAGTCAGTTTGAGATCAGCCCGGGCAACATGGTGAAACCCCGTCTCTACTAAAAATACAAAAATGAACTGGCTGTGGTGGCGTGTGCCTGTAATCGCAGCTATTCAGGAGGCTGACGCAGGAGAATAGCTTGAGCGAGCCAAGATGGGGCCACTGCATTCCAGCCTGGGCAACAGAGCAAGACTCTGTCTCAAAAAAAAGAAAAAGAAAGAAAAAATTCTTATATTAAGAATTAGGAAAATCTCTCTTGAGTGAAAAGAGACAATAGATGCTAACACTGAGATACACAGAAATTAGAATTATCTTACAAGGAATTTAAGGCAGCCATCATAAAAAAAAAGCTTCATTGAGCAAAATTACAAACACACTTGAAACAAATGCAAATACAAACTCTAAGCAAAGAAGTAGAAGATACAAAGAAGAAGCAAGTGGAAATTTTAGAAGAGAAAAATTCCAATAATCAAAGTTTATAACTCAGTGGATGGACTCAACAGCAAAATGAAGTAGTCAGAGGAAAGAATCAGTGAACTTGAAGATAGAACAATTTAGAAATTACCTAATCTGAACAACAAGAAAAAATAGAATGAAACAAAAATGAACAGAGCCTCAAGGACCTGTGAGACTATAATGAAAAGTCTAACATTCAGGTAATCAGAAACCCAGAAGAAGACAAGAAAAGAGTTTACTGACGCTGAAAAAAGTATGCAAAGAAATACTTTTGGAAAAAATAGTTGAAATTTCCTCAAATTTGGAAAAAGCTATAAACCTTCAGAATCAACAAGCTGAACTAATATCAAACAGGATAAATCCAAATAGAGACACACTAAGACACATTATAATCAAACTTCTGGAGACTAAAGATAAATTTTAAAAAATTGAAAATAGTCAGAAAAATACTGTACCTATAGGGGAAAACCAATTTAATTGACAGTGAATTCCTCATCAAAACCCATGGAGGGGCTGGGCGCAGTGACTCACGCCTGTAATCCCAGCACTTTCGGAGGCTGAGGCGGGTGGATTGCTTGAGCCCAGGAGTTTGAGACCAGTCTGGGCAACATGATGAAGCCCCATCTCTATAAATAATAATAAAATGATTAGCCAGGCATGATAGCACATGCCTGAGGTCTAAGATACTTGAGAGGCTGAAGTGGGAGAAATTGAGGCTTCAGTGAACTGTAATTGCACCACTGCATTCTAACCTGGGCAACAGAGCAAGACCCAGTCTCAAAAAAAAAAAAAAAAAAACCATGGAGGCCAAAAGGAAGTGGCATAGTATTTTCAGATGCAGAAAAAAAGAACCGTCAAGGCTGGGCACAGTGGCTCACGCCTGTAATCCCAGTACTTTGGGAGGCCGAGGCAGACGGATCACGAGATCAGGAGATCGAGACCATCCTGGCTAACATGGTGAAACCCTGTCTCTACTAAAAATACAAAAAATTAGCCAGGCATGGTGGCAGGCGCCTGTAGTCCCAGCTACTTGGTAGGCTGAGGCAGGAGAATGGCATGAACCTGGGAGGTGGAGCTTGCAGTGAGTCTAGATCGTGCCACTGCACTCTAGTCTGGGCGACAGAGCGAGACTTCGTCTCAAAAAAAAAAAACGAAAAGAACCATCAGCCTACACTCCTATACCTAGTTAAAATGTCCTTCAGGAATGAAAGGGAAATCAAAACATTCTCAATTAAGGAAACTAATATTGCCAGCAGTCCTACCATAAGAGAATGGCTAAAGGAAGTTGTTGAAACAGAAAGGAAATGAGAAGGAATTTAAGAGCATCAGAAAAGAAGACAAGGCAATGAAAAAAGTAAAAATGTGAATAAATATAACAGAATTTTCTTATTCTCTTGAGTTTCTAAATTATGTTTGAGGCTGGGCGTGGTGGCTCACAGCTATAATCCCAGCACTTTGGGAGGACGAGGTAGGCGAATCACCTGAGGTCAGGAGTTTGAGACCAGCCTGGCCAACATGGCGAAACCCCATCTCTACTAAAAATACAAAAATTAGCCAGGTGTGGTGATGGGTGCCTGTAATCCCTGCTACTCAGGAGAATTGCTTGAGAACTCCCAGGCTGGAGAATTGCTTGAACCTAGGAGGCGGAGGTTGCAGTGAGCCGAGATTGTGCCATTGCCCTCCAGCCTGGGAGACGAGCGAAACTTCATCTCAAAAAAAAAAAAAATTATATTTGATGGCTGAAGCAAAAATTATAACACTGTCTTATGTGGTTATCTATATGTAAAAGAAATACTTAAAACAATATAAATGGGAAGGGTAATGAGACTTAAATGGAGGTTAGGGTTCTATGCCTCACTCAAACAGTCAAAATGTCCATACCTCTAGTCTGTAAGAAGTTATTAATGCATAATGTAATAGCCAGAATAACCACTTTAAAAAGCTATACGAAGCAGTACATGAAAAAACAGTACACATAAATAAAAATGAAATTCTAAAAATGTTCAGATAACCTACAGGAAGGCAGGAAGAAGAAAGCAAGAATTAGAAACAAGCAAACAAAAAAGAATAAAAGAGCAGATTTAAGACTAAAATAGCAATAATTATATTAAAGGTAAATGATCTAAATATACTAATTAAAGAGATGGCAGGGTGGATTTAAAAAGCATGACCCAGCTGTTGTCTAAAACACACTTCAAACACAACAATATAGATAAATTGAAAGTAAAAGGATGGAAAAAGATACAACATGCAAGTATTAATCAAAAGAAAGGAATAGCTGTGTTAATATCAGAGAAAGTAGATATCAGAGCAAAGAAAATTACTAGGGACAGAACAGAACATTATATAATGATAAAAGGTTCAATGTACCGAGAAGACATAGCAATCTTAAGTGTACCTGCACCAAACCACAGTACTGCAACATGTGTGAAGCAAAAACTGACAACTGAAAGGAGAAATAGAAAAATTCACAATTGCAGTTTGAGACTTCAGCACCTCTCTCTGGACAATTGATAGAACACCAAACAGAAAATCATCAGAGATATAGAACCCAACAACACCTTCAACTGACAGAATCTAATAATCATTTATAGAAACTCCACCCAGTAACAGCAGAATACTCATTCTTTTCAAGCATTCACAGAATACTTACCAACATAGACTATCTCCCGAGCCATAAAACAACAACAAACATAAAAGAATTAAGATTATAGAGAATATAATCTCTGACTACAATGGATTCAAATTTGAAAACAATACAGAAAGATAACAGGAAATGTTTCAATACTTGGGAATTAAGCTCACTATTACATCTATAGTAGTAATAGCCAGAATAACCACTTTAAAAATATATAAAGATATACACTAAAAAAGAGTCTAAGAGGAACCTTGGACAGCATTGAACTCAACGAAAATGAAAGTGAAGCATATTTAAATTTGTGGGACACATCCAAAGCAGTATTAAGAAGAAAATGTGTAGCACTGAAATGCTTATATTAAAAAAGGCAGAGGCCGGGCATGGTGGCTCACGCTTGTAATCCCAGCACTTTGGGAGGCTGAGGCGGGCGGATCACGAGGTCAGGAGATCGAGACCACGGTGAAACCCCGTCTCTACTAAAAATACGAAAAATTAGCCGGGCGTGGTGGCGGGCGCCTGTAGTCCCAGCTACTCGGAGAGGCTGAGGCAGGAGAATGGCGTGAACCCGGGAGGTGGAGCTTGCAGTGAGCTGAGACCGCGCCACTGCACTCCAGCCTGGGTGACAGAGCGAGACTCTGTCCAAAAATAAAAATAAAAAAGACAGAAAGTCTGAAATCAGTCATCCAAGCTCTCACCTTAAAAAAGGGAGCAAAATAAATTCAAGCCAGGAGAAGAAAATAATAAAGAGCAGAAATCAATGCTATTGAAAACATGAATAGTAGAATTAATTAAAAAGAGCTAGCTTGGTCGGGCACAGTGGCTCATGCCTATAATCCCAGCACTTTGGGAGGCTGAGGCAGGTGGATCACCTGAGGTCAGGAGTTTGAGACCAGTCTGGGCAACATGGTGAAACCCTGTCTCTACTAAAAATAGAAAAATTAGCTGAGCGTGGTGGTGGGTACCTGTAATCCCAGCTACTTGGGAGGCTGAGCAGGAGAATCACTTGAATCCAGTAGGCGAAGGTTGCAGTGAGCTGAGACTGCACCATTGCACCCCAGCCTGGGCTCTCATTGAGTGAAACTCCATCTCATTCATTCATAGATAGATAGATAGATAGATAGATAGATAGATAGATAGATAGATAGAGCTGGCTCTTTGAAAGATTAGTAAAATTGCGAACCTTCTCCATAATTGCCTTGGAACATTAAAAACTTTTCAATCTTAACAGAATTCCAAAGTTCTGATCTCAGGAAGAGTAGCAGGTGAATGGGTGTTGAGTGCTTAATGGATAGAATTCACATTGAGTGATAGATACACGAAAAGCCCAGACTTCATCAGTATATGCTATATACATGTAACGAAACCATACTTATATCCCTTAAATTTACACAAATAAAATGTATAAAACAAAGTTTTGAGCCTCTGTGGAACTATTTATATGGTAGCCAGTATAGCATAGTGGTTAAGAACACAGACTCTACAACCAGGCTGCCTAAGTTTGAATAAGTCATATGTGGGTCATATGGAACAATGCTTGCTATTTTATTAATGTTAAACAGATACTGTGGTTATTATGAATGGTGATGAGGAGCATGAACACGATCCATTGAAGACAACTAGTTACTCTACACAGAAAGGATATACAGTTGACCCTTGAACAACACAGGGGCTACTGGTGCCAATGTCTCCCCCCAGCAGTTGAAAATCTGCACACAATTTTTGACTCCCCAAAAACTCAATCACTAGTAGCCTACTGTTGACCAGAAGCCTTACCAATAACATAGTTGATTAACACATATTTTGTATGTGATGCATTATGTACTATATTCTTACAATAAAGTAAGCTAGAGAAAGGGAAATGTTAATTAAATCCAAAGGAAGAGAAAATATACTTACTGTTTATTAAGTGGAAGTGGATCATCACAAAGGTCTTTATCCTCATCGTCTTCACATTGAGTAGGCCGAGGAGGAGGTACAGGAGGGGTTGGTCTTGCTGTCTCAAGAGTAGCAGAGGCAGAAGAAAATCTATGTATAATTGGACTTGTGGTGTTCAGGGGTCAACTGTATTCTTGCTGCCTTGTTTCTATACTGTACTGTACTAATAGAACCGGGAAAGAATATCCAGTATACCACTGATAATCCAGGACTTCCTAATACACAGTACTGCTCAGTTTTACATTTGGCTGTTCATCAGCAATTTTTCTTTTGAATGTATATAAAACTATACATAATCTTGTTGTTACAGAAACTGCCCCTTTTTCTAGAAATAGGCTTACTTGATATAAAACGAACTGTAAACATCAAAAAACACCCACAAATAAAGGCAAACAGAAAGATGTTTTTGGAAAAAAAGCATTTGTAAATGAGTCAGTATCCTTAAAGAGTTCCTACAAATCCATGAGAAAACCATTTATAAACCAATGAGAAAAGGGAACAAAGGACACAAACACTTCCTAGAAAGAAGAGCATCAAAAAGAGTCAAATGCATAGGTACAAATGTAACACAAAGTGACAACTTGTGCTTTACAAAACACCACAAAGCACTGTTGAAAGTTTTAAACGCCTGGATTGGAAAGATAATGCATGTTCTTGGATTGGAAGACTTACTGTTGTTAAGATGGCAGTGCTCCCCAAATGGATGTACAGATTCAACACATTCCCTCTCAGAATCCCAGGAGGAGTTTTTGCAGAAATTGACAAGCTAATCCTGAAATTCATATGGAAATTCAGGGGACCCAGAATAGCTAAAACAATCTTGAAAAAGAAGAGTAAAGTTGGAAGACTCACACTTTCCAATTACAAAACTTACTACAAAGCTATAGTAATCAGGACAGTGTGATACTAGCAGAAGGATTGACATAAACCCATGGAATAGAATTGAGAGAGATAAACCCTCACAAGAAATGGTCAATTAATTTTCAACAAAGGTGTGAAGATAACTAAATGGAGAATTAATGGTGTTTTCAACAAATGGTGCAGGAATAACTGATATCGACATGCAAAAGAATGAAGTTGAGCCCCTTCCTCTCACTGTACACACTAACTCAAAGTGAATCACAGACCTAGGTGTAAGAGCTAAAACCAAAACTTTTAGAAGAAAACCTAGTAATAACTCTTCCTGACCTTGGAGTAGCACAAACCTTAGATACAATACCAAAAGCACAAGTGACTTTTACAAAAGCAGATTAATTGGACTTCATTAAAATTAAAACTGTTGTACTCAAAAGTGTGCTTATTAAGAAAGTAAAAAGACAACCCGTAGAACGAGAGAATATTTGCAATCATATATCTCATCAGGAACTTCCAGAATATATGAAGAACTCTTATAACTCTGTCAATGATAAAATAGCAAAGGATTTGGGTAGATATTTCTCCAGGTAAGATACATAAATGTCCAATAAACACATGAAAAGATGCTCAGCATCATTAGCTATCAGAGAAATGCAAATGAAAACCACAAGCAGATACCACTTTACACCCACTTGGATGGCTAAAATTAAAAAACAGAGACAAATGTCACAGATGTGGAGAAATTAGAACTCTCATACATTGATGATGATGGGATTATAAGATGGTGTAGTCACTTTGAAAAACAGCATTTCCTCAGCATTTCTTGATTTTAAATATAGAGTTACCATATGATTTAGCAATCCCACTCCTAGATACATACCCAAGAGAAATGAAAACATATCCATGCAAAAATGTTTGTATATGAATGTTCATAGCAGTGTGATTCATAGCTACAAAGTGGAAACCACCCAAATGCCCATATCCCTTCCATAAACAATGTAGTCCAGCCATGCAATAAATAGTGTTCAGCAATAAAAAAGAATGTTGATACATGGTGCAACATGGATGAAACTTGAGAACACCATGCTGAGTAAGAGAAGACAGCCAAAAAAGACTGCACTTTATTCCATTTCTGTGAAATGTCCAGAATATGCAAATCTGTAGAGAACCGTACATCAGTGGTTGCCGGGGCTGGGGGTAGGGGATGATGGAGAGTGATGGCTAGTGGATATGGGTTTCTTTCGAAGTGATGAGAATGTCATAAAATTAGACTGAGGTGAGAGTTGCACAACTCTGTGAATATACCAAAAATCATGAAATGTACACTTTAAATGGGTGAATTTGATGGTATATGAATTATATCAACTAATAAAACTGCTAAGAAGGAAAAACTCTTCCTTCTCTAACCAGTAATTGCACTCAGGAATCTATCCCTAAGGAAATGTTTTTATTCATCCATTCCTCCAATGTTTATTAAGTGCCACTCTTCTAGTGTGTATTTTTAAGGTACTGGGGATACAGCAGTGAACAAAATACGTAACTAATCAGATAAATCGATTAGGAATTCTGAGAATCAGACCTGAAAAAATTTTTTAAAGAGATGTTCACAATGTTAATAAAAAGCCAGAAACACCTAAATGGTCCAGTGGCAAACTAATTATGGCATATGGTGGAATGTTACATAATACATTTAAAATTTAAGTTTTCACAGAATAGTCACTGATGTGAGAAAATGATATGGTAGGATGTAAAGGATGTACAATCCTGTATATGAAATGCTATATACTGCTGTGAAATCAATATTATTTCTTTAGGTAATGGTGCTGGATTTTGACTCGAGCCCACCTATGGATTGCTATTTCTTTTTTGTGTTTTTCTGAAGTGTCTAACTCTCCTAGAGTAAGATACATTATCTTCATGATCCTAAAGATCATCAGCATCCATTTCCTTGAGTTCCCATTGACACTAAGCAAAAGCACTGAACTGCTGCAAGCCTCGCTTTTCAATGCTTCTATCAATAGGTTTGTTTCCCTTGAGGTTAAGAGAACAAAACCATGGGGAAAATCGGATTTGCTGCTAAATAAAATTGGTATTTTTCACTTGTCAGAATGAGTATGGCATTGTCTAATTTGAAAGAGAAGAAGAAAACTAACAGAATAAGTGTCCACTCTTTATTAGGGACTGCCTTTTTTTCTTTGTGGCATGTTTCATGTATTCAAGTTAGTTGTGTTTTGCTTCTTTTGGTATCAACCTATCAACAAGTTTCATTACGTCAAGAGTTAATCCTTAGTGCTCATTATGTGCCAGGCATTTCCTGCCCACCCACCCCTCCCCGCTTTTTTTAGAGACCAGGTCTTGCTCTGTTGCCCAGACTGGAGTGGAGTGGAGCGCTCATAGCTTACTGCAGCCTCAACCTCCTGGACTCAAGCGATCCTCCCACCTCAGCCTCCTGAGTAACTGGGACTACAGGCTTGCACCACTACACCTGGCTAGTGTTTTATTTTTATAGAGACACGGTCTCGCTATGTTGCCCAGGCTGGTCTTGAACTGGGCTCAAGCGATCCTCCTGTCCCAACTTCCCAAGGTGTTGGGATTACAGGATCAGCCACCGTGCTTGGCCACCAGGCATTTTCATCCATTACCACATCTGGTTCTTCTGTGAGACCCTGCATCAACGCTGAGGAAGGTATCATCATCTCTTGTTCACGATGAACCATTTAGGTCATATAGCTGGTTTGCACCAGAATTGGAACTGCAGTACAGGTGCTGTTGGTGCCAGAGCTGATGTCATTGCCCACTGTACTGTGCTGCCTTCTGTGAAGCTGTGAGGTCAAAGAGGACAAGGTCATGCAGCAGGAGGGGTTTGCAGTCTAATCAGGGGATCTGGGCACACACTTACACAGACAAAGCAAGGAATGATACAGTCCTAAAGTATAGAGTATGGAAAACTAGGAAATAACACAGTAAAGCACTTATTGTAACTGAAGTCATTGAAAAGAAAACTGAAGATTATAAATGGCCCTTGCCAATTCCCAGGAATAAATACATTTATGCTGTTGTTTACTTCCTCTACTTCATATCATCCCTCTTTACTTCGCTTTTAATTAATGTTAGAAGATTTCTGTTATTAAAAGGTAAATAAACAGTTGGTATGTGTATGATTTAGTTTCCTTTTTTAGACTGTGTTTCTTTTTTTGGAGTCTCACTGTGTCGCCCAGGCTGGAGTGTAGTGGCGCATTCTCGGCTCACTGCAGCCTCTGCCTCCCGGGTTCAAGCGATTCTCCTGTCTCAGCCTCCAAAGTAGCTGGGATCACAGGCACGAGCCACCACGCCTGGCTAATTTTTTTTTTTTTTTTTTTTTTTTTTGTATTTTTAATAGAGATGGGGTTTCACCATGTTGGCCAGGCTGGTCGTGAACTCCTGACCTCAGGTGATCCCACCCGCCTCGGCCTCCCAGAGTGCTGAGATTACAGATGTGAGCCACCGCGCCCAGCATAGATTGTGTTTCTTGAATCTACGTGTGTTTTCTGCGTTATTTGTAAGCTGAGGTGTATCCACCTCATGACCAACATGTCAACATGTGATGATCTCTTGGTAAAATGTTTGTACTCATCTAATCTTTGGTTCTTGCAGGCCACATGGCTGTATGGAATACAGATAACAAGTTTACTCCTGGTCTGCATTCTTCAGTTTTTTAATTCCATGATTCTTGGATCGCTGCTCATCAGTTTTAACCTTTCAGTATTCATTGCAAGAAAACTTCAGGTACGTCTTTTTTTTGTCCTTTATCAAAGTAAACTTTTTTTTAATTGTGTGGTTTATTGAACCTTATTTTCATACAGCATACGAAGGGAAATTTACGACCTGATTTGCACTAAAAAGCGCACGTGGCATTGTGTGCTTTTTCTTGTGCATGTGGTAGCATTTCTGTTTCAAGCTTTCTGAGGTCATCCTTTTGTTTTGAAAGTTATTTCTTAGATAATTGGAACCTTAACTTCAATGTGGGGACCAGCCAAAGATGCTTGGTTGAATGCCACTGATTTAAAGTTGAAGTAAAAGAGAAAAGTTATTAATTTTTATGTGTGTAAACTCAGGAGCGAGAAGAGTCTCGTGCTTGTGTTGGGAGCATGTTCATCACAGTCCTTCACGTTGGTGGATACCCTGTTGTTATTTGATGTAGTAATGCTACTGTTTTCCCCATCCTTCCATACCGTACTAGTTATTTTTAGGTGAATTAAAATTAACCGTTTTGAGAATTTTGAGAATCCAAATAAATAACTTTAGAAATAATGGGATATTTCCTAGGGTATTGTCAAATCATGTTTGAAAACAATGACTTGCTCTTTTAGCTTTATTTATATAATTAAATTTCTTATATTTACATAAGATATGAGTAATTTGTTTTTGCCTAAAATTATAACTTCCTGTTTCACATATGCTAGAAACTTCTGTGTCAAGAAGCCATTTTGTTTTCCACTTTGAGAAGAAGAAATCATTTTTCTTATTAGTCTTTTGAGTGAGAATTGTTATGGACAAAGGCTTTTAGTTGACTGTCAAAAACAACAGTTCACAGTCATCCTTTTAACCTTAATTATAAATAAATATTACTCATATTTGAACTGTTAAGATATTATTATATTTAACAATGTATAAAATTATCTGAAGATTACGAGAAAACTATTATATGTCAAAAGGCACAATGTACTTCTTTTTACACCCATAGGTCTTTTACATAATTGAGTTGTAACTATGCCTGTGATGTAGGAATTAATGGATAAAAGATGTAACAGGGCCGGGCATGGTGGCTCACACCTGTAATCCTAGCACTTTGGGAGGCCGAGGCGGGCAGATCACGAGGTCAGGAGGTTGAGACCATCCTGGCTAACATGGTGAAACCCCGTCTCTACTAATAATACAAAAACTTTGCTGGGCGTTGTGGCAGGCGCCTGTAGTCCCAGCTACTCGGAGGCTGAGGCAGGAGAATGGCATGAACCCAGGAGGCGGAGCTTGCAGTGAGCCGAGATTGCTCTGCTGCCCTCCAGCCTGGGCAACAGAGTGAGACTCCGTCTCAAAAGAAAAAGAAAAAAAAAAAAAAAGATGTAACAGTTTGTTCAGTCAGCGTATCCTGAGTACCTTCCAAATGGCAGACCCCAATCCTCCAGTTGCTAAGGTCTTAAAAAATAATTAGGAAAAAAAAGACTGGGACACATTTCCTCATCTTATGAAGCTCATTATTAAGTGATTCATTTACTACTAGAAAATCACAAATATTAAGACAGTGTAACCTCATGAAAATGAGTAGGTTGTATTTTCCACATATATTTTCCCTTTATGTTGTATGAGCCAGTGTTTTTAAATCCTTAAGTAAGCTCATCTTCAGTGTTCATGAAGTTATATTAAAATTTAAGAATTAAAACGTAACTCTTTTAATTTCTAGAAAAATCTGAAAACTGGAAGCTTCCTTAATAGGCTTGGGAAACTTTTGTTACATTTATTCATGGTTTTATGTTTGACGCTTTTTCTCAACAACATAATTAAGGTAAGTTAATAAAATGACATTTAATGTATTTTTAATTAACTTACGGCATTGGAGATAATTTTTGAAACTTTCTTTTTCTTTTTTAATAAACTAATTTTTTTAGAGACAGGGTCTTGCCGTTTCCCAGGCTGGCCTTGAACACCTGGTCTCAAATGGCCCTCCCACCTTAGCCTCCCAAGTTGCTGGGACTACAAGTGTGCACCACCACACCTGACTTCTTTGAAACTTTTAATTTTAAATAAATTCTTGCTTTATAAAGTGTATTAACATAACTCAAGAGTTACCAGTTTTACTTCAAACAGGCTCAGTTTTAACTTTGTCTTAGTAACAAGGATTATTTTGTTGATTTTAGTCATTAATTTCTATGTACCCTTATGTCCCACCTTGAACTTACTCACCTTTCGTTAATGAAACTTTTAAAAGCTTAACTTAAAAAGCACTAAACAAATATTTCTCTAAATTTAAAATTTTTATTTTTAGTACCATAATATACACATAGCTTTCTATACTGTGGTACTTAAAAAAAAAAAGACATGATTTTTAATTGAGTTCAGTTAATAAGTAAAGTGGCCTTACCATCTACTTTCTGCTGGAAAGAAGAGTTGAGCTCATTTTTCCCGACATTTAACTGACTTATATGTAACAAGCCTAACAGAACAACTCATTTAGTAAAGTAGGCATCCATTGGTTTTATGTCCAGTAGGTGCTTTGCTAAGATTTTTACAGTGCCCCAGGGGCTCTGCTTAGTTTAACATGCTTTTTAAATGTTTTTATTGGCTTTTTAATTTTTTTTCACAGTAGGCTTTATTAAAGGTATAGTTCTTGGACCTCGATATCCCATTTGTTTTTATGCTAGAGCAAAACTACATTGATCTCTTCGGATACTTTTGCCTGTCCTAGAAGGTTGGTCTCAGGATAAGAGGCATCTGCAAAACAAGCTCCTTCTCCACAAGAGAACTGTTGTCCTTGTTCACATCTGTTGACTATCAAAGAAAAAAAAGATTCTTCACTCAGCCAGTCACTATGTCACTATGTTCTTTTTTTTTTTTTTTTTTTTTGGGGGGGGCAGGGTCTCTCACCCAGACTGGAATGCACTGGTATGATCATGGCTCACTGCAGCCTCGATCTCCTGGGCTTAGGTGATCCTCCCACCTCAGCCTCCTGAGTAGCTGGGACTATGGGTGTATACCACCACACCAGCTAATTTTTGTATTTTTTGTAGAGACAAGGTTTTGCTGTGTTGCCCAGGCTGGTCTTAAACTCCTAGGCTCAAGCAGTCCACCTGCCTTGGCCTCCCAAAGGATTATAGGCGTGAGCCACCATGCCCAGCTGTCAGTATGTTCTTAAACTCCATACAGTCCAGTACTTATCAATAATTTATTTTTAAATTTATAATTTTTTTTTTGCTTTTTTTTATTTTTTTGAGACAGGATCTCACTGTGCCACCCAGGCTGGAGTACAGTGGCACGATCTTGGCTTACGGCAGTCTTGACCTCCTGGGCTCAAGCAATCCTTCCACTTAAGCCTGAGTAGCTGGGACTACAGGTGTGTGCCACCACACCTGGCCAATTTTCACAATTTTTGTAGAGACGGAATCTTCCACATTGCCCAGGCTGGTCTCAAACACCTGGGCTCAAGGTATCCTCCCACTTCAGCCTCCCACAGTGCTAGGATTACAGACATGAGCTGCTGCACTCAGCCAAAAGCTTTTTTTGAGTTTATGAATACCCCATTTATCCTGATGGAATTATTACACACTATATGCCTGTGTCAAAATATCTGATGTACTCCATAAATATATACATCTATATGCCCACAAAAATTAAAAATTAAAAAGCTTATTCAAAGCCAGGTTATGGTGGCTTATGCCTGTAATCCCAGCATTTTGGGAGGCTGAGGTGGGAGGATCGCCTGAGGCTAGGAGTTCAAAACCATCCTGGGAAACAGCAAAACCTAAACTCTACTAAAAAAATTTTTTTCATAAAAAGCTTATTTGAGTGGAGCAGCCAGCATTTCTGGAAGAGTGGCCAAAGATACACAGTTCCTGCATTGGCCCACTCTACACATTCAGTGACTGGTTCTTGGATTAAACCAGTAAAGAGCTGCATCCCTGGACCACCATTTTTTGACTCCCCGAAGAATAACATCTGTTGAATTGCATTTGATGTTTTGCCAGTGACCTACAACAAGAGGAAGTAGAGAAAATTTTCCTTGAAAGTCTTTGCTGTTTTTGCTATACCCATGGGAAAAAATTGTTTTGAGTCTCAGTTCTAGGACTGTTAGCATCTCTTCTGAGCAACTGTTTTGTTTTACTCTTATAAACCTGTGAGTAACATAAATATATTGACCTCCCTGTTTGCGTTTGCTGCTGGAATGCAAAAGACCAGATTTGTGGCTCATCTCTAATGAATATATTGTGTGTACTGAACTCAATTGTGGCTTCATCTTTTTTCCCTATCTTCATTTTTCTTCTAATAAATTTTTTCACCATTTATGTTATTATATATGGATTTTTAAGCCACAAATTTAAAATAGAATTATATGAGTTAAAATTGTAATCACTAATGATGAGCACTCATATTTGTCTGTCCACCCCTTCACTGTTACAACTGTCTTGAATTGTCTTTGAGTGAATAAGTCTTGGATCGATTATATCCACAGACCAAAAGCCCCAAAGCCAGACAGGCCTTGTGGGCGGTGTATCTATTTGAGGTTTCAGATCATCGTCTTGTCAGTTTTCTGGTCTGAAAACTTATGCGCACTATGCCTCAGCCTTCTCCCTCTCCCTGAAACAAAAAAATCTCATCTTTTACCTATTTTGCATATTTAACTTATGTATAAGATGTTTTTTGAATAAAGGATTATGCTAAAAAGGGGAGTGGGGTTTGGAAGGAGTTTGGAAGTCCCTGCTTTGGAATTCCTCAGTTCTGAGAACTACTGTGAACATTTACTGATTTTATACACCCACACGCTCCTGTGAAATTGGACACTGAATATATAAATTCATGGGAAGTTATCAGGAAACCGTGCCTAAAGGACTAATAGCAATTTTTGTTTTCTCTTTCCCTGATAGAAAATTCTTAACCTGAAGTCAGATGAACACATATTTAAATTTCTGAAGGCAAAATTTGGGCTTGGAGCAACAAGGTATAACTGAATTGAAAATCTATGTTTGCTATTTTCTATTAAATCAGCAGGGACTTTAAAACTTAAGTTGTCATTGTGCCTTCAACTATTAATTACAGACTCCCTTTGAGGAAAGATGCGATGTCATTTCTTTGTCTTGTATTGAATTTAATACTTTGCTTTCCATTTGTTCCCTAGGGATTTTGATGCAAATCTCTATCTGTGTGAAGAAGCTTTTGGCCTCCTGCCTTTTAATACATTTGGAAGGCTTTCAGATACTCTGCTTTTTTATGCTTACATATTCGTTCTGTCCATCACAGTGATTGTAGCATTCGTTGTTGCCTTTCATAATCTCAGGTATGGTATATTTCAGAAATCTAATGCTCTCCTTTAATGAACTTGTTCCATTTGCAGAAAAATTGCAAAGTTGAAAGTCAGAATATCAGACACAAGTAATAGTATTCATCTTAAAGGGGGAACATACCTCGTTTAGAGTGGACTACACTCCCAGTAATTAAGAGACAACAGAGTAATGATCAGATCGCATGTGGTCTGCGCTTAAGTCTTGGCCTGCACACTTGCGAACAAAGTGATTCTTGAGCCAGTTACATAACCTTTTGATGTGTCCATTTCCTTATCTTTAGAATGGGAAGACTAAGAGTACTTACTCTACAGGATATTTGAGAAATAAGTAGGCCGGGCGCGGTGGCTCACGCTTGTAATCCCAGCACTTTGGGAGGCCGAGGCGGGCGGATCACGAGGTCAGGAGATCGAGACCATGGTGAAACCCCATCTCTACTAAAAAATACAAAAAATTAGCCGGGCGTGGTGGTGGGCGCCTGTAGTCCCAGCTACTCGGAGAGGCTGAGGCAGGAAAATGGCGTGAACCCGGGAGGCGGAGCTTGCAGTGAGTCGAGATTGCGCCACTGCACTCCAGCCTGGGCGACAGAGTGAGACTCCATCTCAAAAAAAAAAAAACAAAAAACAAAAAAGAGAAATAAGTAAAAACAACATAAAGCACTTAAAATAGTGTCTGGTGCCTCGACTTCGGCAGGTACAAGCCATTGTGAACTGGTTTCATTATCACTGTTGACTCATAAGCTTCTGTTGTGTTTCCATCATTAGCATCCTGTGTTTTTCTCCCTTCCTCCTCTAGCTGCTTTTTTGTATTCTTCTTGAAATGTAAGAGTTAATTAATTATTGCTCCTTTGTTTTCTTGCATCTTGCTTCAGGGCTCATAATGTTGGAGTGGACCATGATTATTAGTATCTACTGAAAGTTTTGAGTAATAACTGCCAATTTTAAAAAACTTAGCATATCTACTAATCTACTGAAAGAAAAAAATTAAGAGTATAAAGGCTTTTTAAAAACTTGTAAGAATATCTACCCGTCAAGCTGCTGGGGGAGTTTTGCATTGACTATTCATGTTAAACTGAAAGAAAATTAAGTGTAAGAAGTTGAAGCTGCTGTCATTTGTGAAAACTTAATGAAGCTCACAAGGAAGCCCTTTTTCTGTAGTTACCTTGCCAATTAATGTGCTGGTGAACTGTGATTCACAGCCACGAGAGAGCTGTCATTAAAATGAGTCCAGAGCAGTTGAGAGGTTTTATGATTATTAAGAATGAAGCAACATTGAACCATGAAAATATTTCATTGACCATAAACTATTTTACTATCTTTGAGAAGTGTTCTTTTTTATACCTAACCCAAGATAAAATTTAGCCCTGTGAAAATAGATGGAAATTATTCTGGACAGTATGATTTAGTATTATTCCAGACATACCAAGTGTCGACAGGACTCTAGACTGCATACAAAGCAGGAAGTTCAGTGGGCCTGCAGTATCTTTGTGAAAATGTCTGCCATTCTCTGTGTGAATCTGTGAGCCATCTCTGGAGGCTGATTGGGTATATGATCATAGATAAAAGATTTTAGAGCATCTTCATCTACCAGATAGGGATATTAGGACTTTATTAGAGGAAAAGCACTACATTAAAGTAATTAAAGAATCATAGTACAGTCATGTGTCACTTAACAAGGGGGATATGTTCTGAGAAATGCATATTAGGCGATTTTATCATTGTGCGACTATCATAGAGTGTACTTACACAAACATAGATAGTATGGCCTACTACACACCTAGGCTATGTGGTATAACCTACTGCATCTAGGCTGCAAACCTGGACAGCAAGTTACTATGTTAAATACTGTAGGCAGTTGTAACACAATGGTATGTATTTGTGTAACTAAATATATCTAAACATAGAATAGGTACAGTAAAAATATAAAGGCCAGGTATGGTGGGCCTGTAATCCCAGTGCTTTGGGAGGTTGAGAAGGATTGCTTAAGGCTAGGAGTTCTAGACCAGCCTGGGCAACATAGCAAGACCCCATCTCTACGAAAAAAAAGAAAAATTAGCCAGGCACGATGGTGCGAACCTATAGTGCTAACAAGTCGGGAGGCTAAGGCGGGAGGATCACTTGAGCCCAGGCGTTTGAGGTTTCAGTGAACTATAACTGCACCGTTGCACTCTACCCTGGGTAATAGAGTGAGACCCTATCTCTATTTTTAAAAAATACTGTATAAAAGATTAAAAATTGTATACCTATATAGGGCAGTTATCATAAATGGAGCTTGCAGGACTGGAAGTTTTTCTGTGTGAGCCTGTGAGTGAATGTGAAGACCTAGGATGTTACCATACACTATTGTAGACTTTATAAACACTGTGCACTTAGGCTACAGTAAATCTATTTAAAAAACAAAGTGATTGTGCTATGACATTATAATGGCTGTGATGTCACTAGGCAATAGGAATTTTTCAGCTCCATTATAATCTTACGAATCCACTGTGGTATGTGCGATCTGTTGTTGGCCAAAGTGTTGTTATGTGGCACATGACTGTGTCTAAATGTGAATTAACTTTTAAATAAGGGCCTTTTGTCAGTGCCAAGTATTTAAAGTATTTCTACCTTTTTAGTACTAGGAAGGATGATACTATGACTTGTTTTGTTTTGTTTTTGAAATGCGTCTCACTCTTGCCTGGGCTGGAGTGCAGTGGTGCAATCTCGGCTCACTGTAACCTCTGCCTTCCGGGTTCAGGCAATTCTCCTGCCTCAGCCTCCTAAGTAGCTGGGATTACAGGCACGCACTACCACCCCTAGCTAATTTTTGTGTTTTTAGTAGAGACAGGGTTTCACCATGTTGGCCAGGCTGGTGTTGAACTCCTGACCTCAAGTGATCCGCCTGCCTCAGCCTGCCAAAGTGTTGGGATGACAGGCATGAGCCACTGCACCCTGCCAGATACTATAACTTTTATGCAGACATCTGCATTAGTGTGAGGGGTACATCTGAAAGGGGCACGGTGTTCTGTGTTCATGGAATTAATCAGTGCCTTCCAGCTTTGCTGTGCTATGGGGGAGGTGCTGCAGACTTCTCTTAGGTATCTAGAGAGGATAAGAGCAGATACTCTCCTTGTCTGTTTTATTTTTATTTACTTTTCACACCTTGCCCTGTTTATGGATATTCTCCTTGTTTGGGGTATCCTTTTTGTACCTATATAGAAACCAGTGTTTGGGTTGTAATATTTACTTTAAAGATTCCAGTGGTGAATTACCAATGCTGAGAACTGCCTTAGAGTATCCTTTTAATTTTCCTATGTATCTATGGTAGGAAAAAAAGGATTTCTGGGAAATAAAAAAGGTCTCTAGTTACATAGAGAAGCATCATATGTGCCCAGTTCTATCGGGTATGTATGAAGGGATCAGTAGACCTTCATGAAAGTTTCATCTTTAATTAGTAGCCTTTACTGTTGTTTTCTTTTCCCCTCAACAACAAATTGTGCAATATCTAAAGTCACTGATCAGTCTTAACATCACTGAAGTGGAGACAGCCAGGCAGTATGTGCTTCCTAGTGTAATGCAATGTGGAATAGAGCCGTCCCTTTTTCTGTGGGAATATGTTTGAAGTCCCTCAGTGGATGCCTGAAACCTCGGATGGTTTCAGACCCTCTCTATACTATGTTTTTTCCCTTACATATATCCCTGTGATAAAGTTTAATTTATAAATTAATCATGGTAAGAGATTAACAATAATAATAAAATACAACAATTACAGCAACATGCCAGCATCACTTCTCTTGCAATTTGGGGCCTTAATTATGTGAGATAAGGGCTGCTTGAACACAAACAATACAGGGACATTTAAATGTATCTTACTTTATTAGTAGTTTAGTAGCTGAATGTATTTGCTTGTCTGTCTCGAGTGGGTGGGTAGACTATACAGCGTGGAAACACAGGACCAAGGGATGATGATCTGAGTCTTAGGTGGGACAGACAAGGATGGAGAGATTTCATCATGCAACACAGAATAGCATGTAATTCAAAACTATGAATGGTTTATTTCTGGAATTTTCCATTTAATATTTTCAGATAGCAGTTTCCTCAGTAATAAACCACTGAAAGTGAATCCACAGATGAGAGGGGACTGCTGTGCATCATAACCCCGTGAAGTGTTCTTGCCAAGAAAATGAACTTGTGTCTAATAAACCTCTAGATCTAATTACAAGCTTACAAGAAGCATGAAACGTATAACCACCACTGTGAGCCACACCCGGGAGACGGGAACAGCTTCAGGACATATGTTCTGTGTTCTTCCACAAACAAATGGCCTGTTTCTTAAAAAAAGGAGATACTTTTATAGATCAAAAGATATTTAAAGATATATATTAGTGAAATGTAACATGCAGTTCTTAGATCCTGATTCAGAGAAACCTGAAAAAAGCAGTTGATGCAAACGGAAAATAGAACATGAACTGGGTATTAGATGATGTTAAGGAATTATTGTTACTTTTATTGGGTGTAATATAATTTTAATGTAGCTGTATTTGATAAAAGTCATCTTTTGGATATCAGGAGGTATTGGTAGGTTAAAAACGTGATTTTTGAGGGGTCATAAAGGAACTGAATTCCAAGTTAATGGATGTGTTTTTTGCTTTTGCTTATTTGTAAAAATTTGAAAAATACTTAGCTGGTAAAACATCTTTTAAAGATCTCTTTCAATTTCAGCGATTCCAAAAAAGTTTGGGTTTTTTTTTTTTTTTTGCATTCTCTTTTAAAGAATTGAAGCACTTTAAATTTTTACTTCAAAGCTGCTGTGAAATTTCAGTTTTTCTCATTATTAATGCATTTATATTGTTACACTTTAGCCTCATAAATTCAAAATTGATCAATGCAAATTCATTTCATCTTATGGAAATAATCAATTTCTGAACACATAAAGGCATACATTTCTTGTATCTTCTTCTTTTACAAAGATCTAACTAAAATTATGTTTCCAGCTTCAATTTTGTATGTTGCTGTTTTACTCAGTGATTCTACAAATCAACAATCCGTGGGTAAAATGGAAAAAGGCACAGTTGACCTGAAACCAGAAACTGCCTACAACTTAATACATAGCATTCTGTTTGGATTCTTGGCATTGAGTACAATGAGGTACTTTTGTCTTACCTGTTTGTTTACTTTTTATTTGACCACTCTTGATGTTACTTAGCAATATAATTTGGAAAGTGACAATCATCTTCATTAATGATCCTGGTTCCCATAAAATCATCCTTATATACTATCTTCTCTCAGTATAAAATATTCATCATCAGTTTTTACAATTAATTACAAACATGCCTCTATGTTTTACTCAAAACGTAGTCCTCAAAAGGCAGTGGAGTTAAACAACGAACCCTTTGGCAAATGGCATCTGCATAAAGTAAGATTTTGCCGTCATAGACTGTAAAGCTGCCTTTATAGGTATCTCAGAATCCAAGTTTATATACAACTAGTACTTCTGACTTGCGCCTGTGTCTGTTCTTGCAGAATGAAGTACCTCTGGACGTCACACATGTGCGTGTTCGCATCATTCGGCCTATGTAGCCCTGAAATATGGGAGTTACTTCTGAAGTCAGTCCATCTTTATAACCCAAAGAGGGTCAGTGTCATCCCTTTTTCCATCTCCTTTTATGACTTGTAGTATTTCTTTCATACCACTTCTTTTTTTGTTTTTCAGTAGCTATGAGATAAAATGTATACTGAAATTGAAGCTGAAAATACATAATTGATATATTAAGATTTTATACGGAATTATTTTAAAATAATCTTATTTTAAAAAATTACTTCTTTTTTCTCAGACTATAAGTTAGATATGTTAATTATATGGAATTTGGAAATACAAAAAAAAGCACAAAAGGGGAATTACAATTACCAATAATCCCCTTGTCCGGAATTATAACTGTTGTTATTATAATGTATTTCAGAAAGATAATCATTCATATATGTATGACAATTATTCAATAGCCTATAAATGGCAGTTTTGAATTGTTCTACTCCATAAATTCACTAGGTGGCAATATGGTAGAAGCTGCAGATATCTTACAAATGATTAGAATCCTAATATCGACTCAGTTATTCTGCATATTGGAGACGTGTGCTCCATTAAATTATATTTCTGGTATTTTTTTTTTAAGGCATATATTTACAAAGCAAAACTGTAAGGCAAAAATGTTTAAAAAAGCTGGGCACAGTGGCTCACTCCTGTAATCCTAGCTGCTCAGGAGGCTGAGACAGGAAGATCACTTGAGCCTAAGAATTCCAGGCCGGCCTAGGCAACATAGCAAGACCCTGTCTCTCAAAAAAGAAAAAGTTCAAAATACTTGTAATCTAAATAATGTCTTTCTTGTATAGATATGTATAATGCGATATTCAGTACCGATATTAATACTGCTGTATCTATGCTATAAGGTAAGACCGATTTTCTTCATTCTTGTCATTGATGTATTTAGCAGAATAATTGCTTTGATTCAATATATTTTGTGTATTATTTGGCAAATGAGTGGTTTGTGAAGGTTATAAATACCTCCTTAGCTTCTTACTGAAGGTGACATTGATAGGAAAATGGATCTTTTTCCCAAATAGTTTTAACAAGTAAAAACATGATAGCGAAAACTACTATAGCATTTAATAATTCTAATTAATTTTGGTTTAGACTCTTAATATTCAACTGATGCAAATTCTGAAAATAAGGTGTTTTCAGACCTGTTTTGAAACGAAAGTAGGAAAATTATTTTCCCATTACCTGATTTATATAGACTAAGAGATTTTTAAATATATCTTACTTTAAGCTCCATATTTTATTAGATGCTTATCTTCATAGGAGAATTAGACACATAAATAAGTAGAGCCTAAGGCTTGGCTTTTTAAAATCTGTTCTTCAGTATCAGTAGGAAGTATTTGAATTTTTCATATTCTCATTTGACTAGTTTCTGAAGCAGCATGAACTGTCCTTTAATTCAGAGAATTTCTTATCAGAGACAATGATCATTGGTCAGGTTGACTGTGGGTTTTTGTCACATCTTTGACATTGGCAGTCTTGAATCATCACTAGGGCAGATAGCACAGACTGTTTTATCCAACTGAGCTTCTGCCCTCTCTTTTTAAAAAACCTAACATATTAAGTTTATATTTTTTTCCTTTAAATTTTACTTTAAGTTAAAACGATGGATTTCAAACTCTACCATGTAGAACCCCTGATTTGGGAGGGTGGCTAAAAGCAGGGATGATGGGGCCTCCCACAGAGAGGATCAGCTAGAGCAGCTCAGCTTTGGGGTTTATTTGCTTATATTTTCATGTAGGATTTTGTGAACCGAAGGTTTCAGGCTAAAGAAAATATTGCTAAATACTATATTGTAAATATTTCAAAAAAATGTGTTGTCATGAGCCTATCAAAACATTTACCATTAGCAAAACTCTGTGCTAACTCCTAGATATTAAAAAACACACAAATAGATTTATGCCTCCCCACCTCCGGGAATTTTATTGCTCTAATGTGAATAACTGAAACTTACTAAAAACATCTAGACACTGACAATTAAGGATTAAACAGTATATGTTACTGAGGAGTCCAGTCAGTTTACCTTTACACAGTGATTCTGAGGATTAAAGCACCCTCCTCACAGAAAAGATAAAGCTCATGAATGTTTTTCTCACCACTGAAGATGTACCAAACAGTAACCATCTTTCACACTGTTTTTTAAGCTATTTGAGGACTGAGGTGTTTTGTTCGTAATAAAATTGAGGAAGGACATTGTATAAGAAGTAAACTGTCCTAGGGAGCATTGATTCTTGAAGCGTGGTCCTCAGATAAACAGCATCAGCGTCTCTTGGGATCCTGTAAACATGCACGTGTTTGGGTCCCACTCCAGACCTACCGAATCAGAAGCCTGGGAGTCCAGTACAGAAATATGCATTTAACCAGCCCCCAGTTTTAAGTAAGAACCCCCTGTTGTAGCGGTCACAGGGTTTCTCAGCAGTGGCACATTGACACTTGGGCCAGAGAATTCTTTGCCGCTGGGGGCGGGGGCGGTCCTGTGTGTAGTCTGCTCTGCGGCATCTTCACCCTCTGCCCACTCATTGAAGCACCTTCTCACCTGGCCGCAACCAAAAATGTCACCAGACATTGCCAAACGCCCTGGGGCTGGGGCTAGGGGCACAATGTCTCCCCTTACTCATCTTGAAAACCACTGCTATAGAAGAACCGGGACGGCTAAAGAAGCCGTAATCTCCAGGAAATCCTTGCAGATTTTCCCTGAATAAGGGAGTTAGTATCCTGAGGAATCCTCCAAAAGACTGTTGGCCTAGTCTCTCTTGATGCAGGACTTTAGGAGAAATCCTAATGCATTCAGCTTTCAATGTATAAAATAGTTCAGATATTTCATCTCCACAAAACTTATATAAAATCACAGAAAATTAAGATGTTATGGGTATGAGGGGTTACCCTGAAACCGAATCTGTTTTCCAACTATTCCAACTCCTATAGACTTACCTGTAAGTAATGTGAATTCATATATTTCAAAGCCTGATTTCAGTTTTACATTGCAATTGTAGTTAGGGTTTCAAAATTTCTTGTTCATACTACCAATTTTGGTGTATCTCTCTAGAGTATAAGCCTATTAAAAGGGAAAAAAGCATGTACTAGCCTGCACTCCGAAGTCAAGACTTTAGTCAAATTAGTACGTTGGTCTTGATTAACTTAATTGGATTGCTGAAATCTCTACTGCTGATTGGTAAAAATGGCAGTTAATTCAGCACTTTCATATTGTTAAAGGAGTTTGCCACAAAATTCTCACTAGCTTTTAACATTTTCAGAATTAATAACAGTAACTTTCAAACTAGAAAAATATCTAATATTCATTGAGTTCACAGATTTCAAATATGTTTATACTATAAGAATTAGACCATTTCATTAAAAAGTTGGTATTCTATTGGTTATCAAATTAATAAGGAAAAATAGATCATTGAAATATTACAAAGGCGTCATTTAATCAGTAATTTTTACTACATCTCTTCCAAAAACTAGAACCAGAAGTCCTGACACCTGATTTCCCATCACTAGCAATTTTCCTGATTCACCCACCCAGGAGACAAGATTTGAATGAGCAGTAAAAATGGCTAAAGATGAGATGACCAAAAAAACAGTGATAGGTCTCAAACACAGCCAGAGATCAATCAGGTGCTGCTTTGATTCTACTAGTGGTTCTTAAATAAAAGTATTATATTTTCTACATCAGTGGAGCATACATACATTGTCATTGGTCTTCTATGCTAATATGTGAAGCAAATTCTACCTTTGACCTTAGGATGTATATAGATATGATCAAGTCTTTTTAGTCAACTGTCATTTGATAAAAACAATTAATTTAAGATTTAGTTAATTGTTGAATTAAATGGACTTAAGATATTAGATAAGTGGGTAATTCAGAGAGTAATTTTTACATTTTGTTTAGAAAACCTTAAGTACTCAAGTTGACCAGGAGGTACCAAGTGCTATAAATATAGCCAGATGTACCAGATATTCCTGGAGAGCCCTACATTTAAATATTCTTCTCTCTCATTGTACCAGCAATTATATTAATATATGTCAAACCATTTGACCAGATTTCTAGTACAAAAATACAATCATGCTATTATGAAATGAAAAGGGGGCTGGATTTGGAGCCAGGGTCCAGGTTGTAGCTCTGCCACTTGTGACTTGGTCAAGTCAGATACCTCTCTGAGCCGCAGTTTCCACACTTCTAAATGAAAAATAAATCCCAATGGGTGATGCTGTCTGTTGCGTCATCCATGTTGTGGGTTATTGTGAGGATAAAACAATGCCGTATTCTAAAGCATTTTTGCAGCAGTAAAACGGCTCTGTCTTCTACAGGATACGTTCTACTTTTAGGGGTAAATTGCATGGTATTAGTTAATTACATATTCCTAATGGATTGTGAGCTTTCTCATGGTTGGCATTCTTGTCATGTCAAAATAATGTTTTGCTGGGTATTAACATCACATACAATAGCATTTTTATTGGAGCAAGATAAAAAGCTCATTTTTTAAAGTTGGCGATACCTCGCATCCTAATTAGCTTCAGCTGAAGATAATTTCAGAAACTTCCCAGACGCTAGTTCCCTTGTATTAGGAGGGTTGCTGCAGAGGTGAAATAGTTGTATATTCCAGTTGCCATGTTTATTTAGTTCACACATTATATGCAGTTTATCTTTTTTTCATTTAATCTTAGTGATAGTTGTGGGTATAGGGGTGGATTTTGTTTTTCTTTTGTTTTGTTTTTAATTTCAGTTCTGGCCAGGAATGATGGATGAACTCTCCGAGTTGAGAGAATTCTATGATCCAGATACAGTGGAGCTGATGAACTGGATTAAGTAAGAGGATTTTTTTTAACTTTTAAAATTTTAAGTGCCTTTTAAGAGTCACTATAGACCACATTTCGTTTTGGGGGTTTTTTGTTTGTTTCTGAATCTAGTTACGAAGAAACATTCGTCCTTACTACATTTTTCTTTAAAACTCTGTATTTGAAAATAACATCTTTCTATTTAAGAAATATTCTCTCCAGCTATATCTCATGAAGAAAGGAAAATACCCATTTGGAGAGGAAAACAGATTCAATAAATAAATTTCAAACCACTGACAGAAATAGCAATAGAAGTTTATTTATAATATCTGTTGAAACTTAAAATTTTATGTCTCTGCCAATTTTATCTTTATTATTTTCATTTTTATACCATTCTGATTTTCTACTAATGGTGACACTTGAAAGTATTATCTCTGGCCAGGCACAATGGCTCACGCCTGTAATCCCAGCACTTTGGGAGGCTGAGGTGGGCTGATCACCTGAGGTCAGGAGTTCAAGACTAGCCTGGCCAACATAATGAAACCCCGTCTGTCTCTACTAAAAATACAAAAGTTAGCCAGGCATGGTGGCAGGTGCCTCCTAGCTACTCAGGAGGCTGAGGCAGGAAAATCACTTGAACTCGGGAGGTAGAGGTTGCAGTGAGCCAAGGTCGCGCTACTACACTTCATCCTGGGTGACAGAGCAAGACTCACTCTCAAAAAAAAAAAGGAAAGAAAATATTCTTTCCTCGTTTTTTAAATTACACTGTAAACTCCAGTTAAGTAGAGGCTCATGACAGCTCAGTGCAGATTTCATGTTAACTCGTCATATTGCCAAAGCCTAGAACCAGAGAAAATTTTCGATACAAAACCTGGAACTTTCCATCTTGACTCTCATAATGCTTTAGTGTCCTATTGGCTCTTATTTCTGCCGGCACTTTGTTGTTTGGCCTCAGCATTCAGCATCAGAATGAAATTTGTGTGTTTCAAAGCTTTATTAACAAAACCTGCCTCCCACCAGCAAAAATAAACTTTTCTACCCAGAGCACCATTCCTATGCCCTGGAACACTGTATTTCCCTACTTTTAACCAGAAAGCAGCAGTGTAATTATTCACATGTGAATAGAGGCTGTGCATCACATGTGGTGCCTTCGGAAAGCATTGGCTGGATTGTCTGTGTCCCATGGCTAATGCTTACTCACCAGTACAGGTCAGCCCTGCGTGTCTGCAGAGATGGTCAGTGCTTGATAGCCGAGGCCTCCCTAGAGCAACGCATGGATCTCATAGAGATTTTTATCTAAAACATACACATGGCTTTGGTCCTAATGTCGGGCTGGGTTTGACTAGATGCAGTGAGTATAGTTTTTCACATCTTTCTAGTGCTGAGAGCACTAAGCCGTGCTTTATTTAATTTTAAATCATGCCAGACGATTACAGAGTAAATAATTCCTTCAGTATTTATTATGTACAAGGAAAGAGAGTTATTCGTGTAAAGGAAAGCTAATTACTTTTGCATTAACTATAGTCAGCTGGAAATTTATGACGTACATCTGAAGTTGAGGCTGATATTTTCTATTTTCAGAACGGTGCTGTTGAAATTAATGCTGAGGACCCCTGCTTTCTGGTAGCATGCTGAAGGTGGTGGGTCTTCCGGATCTCCTTAGATTAGCACCATAAACACCCCAGTCTTTCAGGAATTAATCATAAAGTCATTAAAAATGTATTCTAGCAGAGCCCCAGGTTATCTTTGGCAGTCTCAGACTGGATATATTTATTTGTAGTGCCTTTATTTTTATGCTTTTCCCCACAGAAAATTAAAATAACATTTCTGGCTCTGAAAAACTATGGATGAGAGATGATTCCAGGTGTAAAGAAGAGAATACAAGTGTCCTATTTCCCTCGTTTGGGAGGTGATGTTCACTCCTCAGACCCTCCTTTTGCTAACAGCTCCTCTCCCTGTACTGCTTTTGTAGTAGACATACTCTTTTGGCTTTTTTTTTTTTTTTTTTTTTTTTATTCTCAGCAACTGAAGGATTTGCCTTGTTCCAAAAAATTTTTTCTATTGTGATCTAGTCTCAGCTTTTTCCCCTAAGGTTCTTCAAATCTAAATAATGTTTTTGTAAAACTAGTTGCTTGGCATGTTTGCAAAATAAGCGTAAGTGGTGATGAATGTATGCCAAAATAAAGTCTGTGTAGACATCAGATATGTTTGTTTAAATCAACACTCAAATCCACACTGGCCTGTAGGTGTGGATTCCAAACGCAAGTGACTGCCTTAATATTCTTTTAATCTGCCCTGATTTCTTCTGTTTTTGAAACATAAAATATGACCTTCAAGTTTCACCTCACTGCTTTGATTAGTCACACGGTATCCATATTATTAGCAAGTATGAGTTGTGCTGGAGAAAAGGCTGTGGCTTAAGGACTCTTTCAGACGCATGGGCTGTGTCTGAAAGAGTCCCAAGACGCCTCGCAGAGAACCAGCACTGTCCTTGAGGGCTGCCTCTGTCCTCCCTAGCCTGTCTTCCTCTCTGCCCTGTTCCCAAACAGTCAAAGCAGACACACTCAAATGTCTGTCTTCTGCCCATGCAGTCATCACGGCATCTATTGGACAGGGGCACAGCCTCCATTAGGGGAGGGATGGCTGTCCTTGGGATGAATCACAACTAGAGAAATAGTGGCCTGTGGAAACCCTGGGGACACCTCAAGTGACCCTCCATTTTGGCACAGGGCACCCCTTACATGAAGTGTTAAAAAGAAGCTTATCCGTCCTCTTCATCACTCACACACCTGGAAGTGTCCCGCCCCGTGTCCTTGCTGCTGGAGTAAGCCACACTCCACACGAAGCATCACGTTGTGCTCCTGGACACGGCTTCCGCTCGGAGATTCAGGCTTTCCAAGTATTGTCAGAGGGCTTCTCTGCTTTGAGGGTAAATTGAAAGATGTGGTTGCCTCAGTGGGAGTTGGTTCTTTTCTTTTTTATGGGCTGAAGAGATATCCTCAAGGGAAAATAAAGGGCATTACTTGAGGGTGACACTTAACATGAGAAGGGTCATACCCAAGGGATTGGATTCCTGTGAAGACTCTTAAAGCCTTAACTAATTTATAAAGTTATTTCACATCTGAAGTTGTGCACTTATTAATATAGTTCAGCAGATGTTCATCGAGCCCCAGCTGTGTATGGGCACCGTGTGAAGTTTGTGGATGCAGGTGGTGCTCCACTGCAGCTGCTTTTCACTGGAGTAACCACTGGGCCTCGCCTCAGCACAGTTGCCCTCATTCTTTTCTCCCGAATTCTCACCCTCAACTCCATTTTAAGTACTTCAGTGGCTTAGCAAGTTCAGTGGGAAAGTTTTTTTTAGAATTCTAATTTTTAGTAATAGAAAATGTTTTATGCTTTCCTATCTTTAGCTCCTAAAAGGAGTAGAGATTGAAGTTTCAGTATGAAACCAACAGTGTTTAGGGATTAAGCTGCTCTTTTTTACAAGGACAGTGTGACATTTGACATGTTGTTAAAGTCAGGGCCCCAGGCTGCGGTAGCCCCAGCTGCCTTCCCTAAGAGCTGGGAGGCATGTCCAGCCTTCCACACCCCAGCCTTTGTGCATTCACCTACCTGCTGCTCTCCACGCTACACCGATGCATTGCATGCCTTGTTTTCAAGCAGATTTAAATGCATATATTCATATTTACCCTTCTTTGCTGATAAGGTTTCCTGGATACAAAGATTAAAAACTTGAATTTTTTTTTTTTTTTTTTTGCCTTCTGGTATCTCTTTCAGCAAAAGTCAGGCGGTAGTTTTAAAGGTTTTCTGTGTGATTAGAAAGCACGTGTACCTCAGCAAGGCTGAATGCAACCACAATCTGTGGTTTCTACCTTGTTCCTTTGTGTCCTTGAATTTCATTTTTCGTTCCTGAAAATTTTCTTCTGACATTTTGCAAATAAGATAGGCAGATCTATAGATTTGCATATTTTGAGGGATGACATTTTAGCTACTTCGCTTTAGGAGATTTTCACTGGAAATAGTCTCTTTCCAGTAATGAAACCTGTGTGTGCGGTATTTTCTCAATGGGTCTGAAAAAATGGACAAACTTTCTTTCACATTTAACCAAAGCAGAAAGTTAGTGTATATTTTAAATATGATGTTGGCTAAGTTCAGACCTTAAATGCCTATAAGCCTCTTTTCTATTTAATGAATCATTTTGTAGTATTTGCATAATTCTATAAATTTTTGAAGTGTAGATAAAGCAAATGTTCACACATTATATTATAATGCTCAGTTTCCCCATTAGTTCAACAGCAATTAACTTGTTGAAGCTTAGAGCTTCAAAAATAAATGAGATTATTTGTTCAAAATGCCATCAGGTCTTCCTGGAATGACATTTAAATTATATAATGTAAATCCATTTGACCTGTGAGTCTTTGTCATTATTTAGTGACATTTCTTACAGAACAAATTGTGTGCAGGTTGGGCAGCCTGCTATGGAGCTTGGCAGAGAGCTATAAAAACAAATTATCCTTTCATTTTATACATCATTTGTTCAAACATTTGTAAAAATTGCTTTGTTTTTCTATAATAGAGAAATGTCATTCAATGGTTAAAAGCACATTAGCTATTTTAGATACAGACCACAGACTGTATCAGGCAAGAGTGTCTGTGAAGGAAGAGCACCCGACATTATGTCCATCACTGTGCATGTTTTCAGCTAAGGACAACGGATGCCTTCTCCCTTTGCCTGCTAAATTTACCACAAAATAGAAAGGACAGTGAATATAAGTATCTTTTTAAGTTTAGACATATGTGATTGTTTGTTTCTCATTTTGTTCCACTTTGCTTGTAGCTTTTCCTTTGGCATTTGCCTTACGGGTAGAGTGAAGTATTGGAAGTAGCAGTGATATTTCCCAGGTTTACCATGGAGCTGGCGTATGAGACAAGGCCACATGGCATGGAGGGAAGAAGCATCATCCCTACTGTCCTCAGAAGTCAGTCATTTTCAAATAAGTGTTATTTTTGGTTTTATTTTATTTTATTTACTTTTTGAGATGGAATCTCTGTTGCCCAGGCTGTAGTGCAGTGGCGTGATCTCAGCTCACTGCAACCTTCACCTCACGGGTTCAAGCGATTCTCCTGCCTCAGCCTCCCAGGTAGCTGGGACTACAGGCAGGCACCACCACACCTGGCTAATTTGTGTATCTTTGGTAGAGATGGGGTTTCACCGTGTTGGCCAGGCTAGTCTCGAACTCCTGACCTCAAGCAATCTACCCACCTCAGCCTCCCAAAGTGTTGAGATTATAGGCGTGAGCCACTGCACCCAGCCCAGAAGTATTATTTTTTAATTCATCTTATAGGCATGAGGATATGTGTATTTTAGTGCTTTAAAATAAAGCCAAGTCCTCAGTGAAAGAGTATGTTAACAATCCAGATGATTGTGGCACTAACACATTAAACAGATTACACTTCTTTTAAACTTTCTTTTTGCTAATAAGGCCAGACATTAAGACAGTCACAACTTAATGAGCTTTATTCCATTTTTTCTTTCATTCCCCTGAGCAGCCATGTGTCACTCACTCTGCTGGCGATGGCCCTGCTGTTGCCTTGGGGCTGCACCTGCTGGGGGCTGGGGGTGGGAGCCACTCAAGAGCTCTTAGAACCTGCTGGGGAGAGAGCATCTTCAGTGACTGCTGTTTCATTTCCAGCTTAGCTGAAGGCTTGCAGTAAGCATTAGTAAATATGTGATAGACTAGGCTCACTACAGCACTGGGTTATTTTGAAGTGTTTGTCTGTAATGGGAGCTGTTAAGTAAGCCTTTTTCTTTTTTTTTTAGTTGGAGTTTTGCTCTGTTGCCCAGGCTGGAGTGCAGTGGCACTATCTTGGCTCACTGCAACTTATGCCTCCCGGGTTCAAGTTATTCTCCCTCCTCAGCCTCCTGAGTAGCTGGCATTACAGGCACCCACCACCACGCCCGGCTAAGTTTTGTATTTTTAGTAGAGACAGGTTTCACCATATTAGCCAGGCTGGTCTCAGGCTCCTGACCTCAAGTGATCTCCCCACCTGGCCTCCCAAAGTGCTGGGATTACAGACATGAGCCACCACACCTGGTCTAACTAAGCTTCTTGAAGACAGGTTGTCATACCGTGTTTGCCAGCCCAGCACATAGTAGACCCTCAGCAATATTTTTTGAATAAAGAAAGAACGTTATAACTCCCTAGAGGGCAGTTTAGGACTTTGGGCATTTAAGCCTTTATGAACTCTGTAATTCATCAAGGGCTATGATTATAGTCCAGGAGGCAGGCTGAAACCCTGGTCATTAGCTGTGGCTGGATAACAAGGCCTGTCATCTCTGCTGTAATTATAAAATACATGCTACATATAGCTTTGTGCATCATCTTGGTGCTGAAGCTGCACAGAGATTCCTATTATACATTCAAAACGGTGATGGTGAGACAGTCTTGTGATTGGAATGGATGTTGGAAGCTCAGCTGCCGGGTTTGTCTTTTGTGTAGAAGGCCAGCTTGGCACTGTTCAGGCAGTGAGACTACAAACCAGGATTATTCGCCCCTGATAGCTCTCGCCTCCACCTCCTGCTCTGCCAGGCGTGGAAACCAGGCTCATCATGTTCTCTCTGCATCCTAAATCTGTCTAGTTCAGAGGACCAAAGACAGCCACTTTTTGGCATGGATGTGTCAAGTTATCGTATCGTTGATTGCTGTGGAATGGCTCATGCCAGTTGAGAGTATTTAAAGGAAAGAAGCCTGGCTTGGAAAAATGGTGGCACTTTAAAAAATTAATATTTGTTCGTACTTGTTTCCTTTAGCAATTACACTCTAGGTGAGGGTAGCACAGTACACAAGGCCCAGAGTGTTTAGTAAGTGTCAGTTGAATTAAACTGAATTTCAGTGAAACCTTTCACTAAGGAATTCTGTGCACCTTCGCGTTTTCATTGAAACCCTCTTAATCCTCTGACCATGTGGGACAGAATGTGAGAGAGTCCCTGTAAATTGTTTGTACGGGGGACAGAGCTAACATCTATTTGTTCTTGTTCCTGGGTCTGTCAGAATGACAAGCTCTCAAGTGCAGCCAAGTTCATGTGAAACTTTTTTCCTGTTGGAATCTGCATTCTAGACTCTGGCATGCGAGAGGGGATGCATATTATGTGTCATTATGTATGCTCATTGTCATTCCAGCCACTTTTTTTCCTCACTTAAGAACGCTTATTGGAATGCAAGTGAATGAGAGTGTCATTGTTAGAAAGAAAATCTTGAATTTTTCAAAAGTAAACTATTTGTAAATGTCACAACTTGAATTGTGGGATGTCTTGCTTGTAGACATCCAAGGCCTCTGTTGGATGGCGTTCACACTGGAGTCTTAGCGCTGAGTTGGAATAAATAAAACATCCTGGTGGGATGTATGAATGTGATGAGGCTTCTCTTAGAAACCGCAGCACCAGAGCTAGTTGCGTGCCCTGCTCCAAAACCATGGAGAACAGCCTGCCGTGGCTTTTTCTGCAGAGGATGTTGAATTTTAATGATTTTAAATAAACTCCTCACAACCATCTTCCTCATTTTAGTTCAGTCCAGCAGGCACAGACTCCTCTCAACACAAGAAGGATAAATGCAACCTGCAGTGTCCTCAGTGGGCCTCTGTGGGAAATTCTGCACTCAGGAGAATCCCTAGAAGAGAGCCCTTAGGGCCTCCTGAGAAATTAACTCCTTGACCGCTTACAAGTGACTGTCACTCACGTTTCCAAAAAAAAAAAAAAGGAAAGGAATTAAATCAGCTACTATGATTCCTTTTTTCCAGGGAGGAAAAAGGAAAAATGCTTTTCCTATATTCTGGGAGTCTTTTCTTGGTCCTAGTCCCTGCCCCTCACACCCCTGGGAGACAGAGAATCGTAGCATGGTGGGAACTGGAAAGTGAGTTTGTGCCTTAATACTAGAGTGCCCTGTGTTCCTTGAACTGTATATAGTTTCTCATAATCAGGACCAAAGGTATGTGTAAAATAATTGCGTTTTCACATCAGAAGTATTTGTGTATCCCCCATATTGAGTAATAAGATATTGGCTATTTCAGAATCTTGTTTCCATGTTTTTTTGTTGTTGTTGTTGTTAATTCTGTTTTTATTCATGGTGGTATCTGTGATTTTTTTTCCTTATTGCTTTTTTAAGCAAAAACCCTTGGAACTGACTCATGATCACCTGCAGTTTCTGGCTTGATGATTTGTTACATGTTGCTCTAGGTAGCCCTTTTGTTAAGTTCAATACGCAAAGCAGTGGCAATCTTTTAGGTTATTTTTGTTAGACTCTGCCCCTCTGGAACAATAGCAGGAGAGGATTGTGGGTCTTGGCCTAGAAGCCTGGACTCAAGAGCTACACTGCCTGCCTTCTAAGACAATTCCTTATAAAAGTAAACCTAGCAAAACAGTAAGAAGTTTCCCCACTGTTATTCTGGTGAACAGTCAAAAACATACAAAACATTGTTGTAAAAAATATGGGGCTGGTGCAAAAGTAATTGAGGTTTTTGCCATTGAAAGTAATGGCAAAAACCGCAATTACTTTTGCACTCAATAGTTTGAGTGCAAATCAAAACCGAAGCAAACTCCCCTTTTTTTTCCCTGACTCGTAACACTTGGTAACATAGCTGGATTCTTCTGAAAGAGTTTAATATTGTCTTCTTTGTTGTCTTTAAGGACCTCTTAACAGTGGGGTTAATTCAGAATCTAAAATCTTTCAGCTCTAACACTCCAAGAAAAGCTGTGTTTGCGGGAAGCATGCAGTTGCTGGCCGGAGTCAAGCTGTGCACAGGAAGGACCCTAACCAACCACCCGCACTACGAAGACAGCAGCCTGAGAGAGCGGACCAGAGCGGTGAGGCTCCCCAGTGCCTCCCCTCGCTTCTTGTGGGCCAGCTATGGGCTGCGGGTCCCTATGTGTGGTAAAGATGGGGCTGAATGCTGCACCCTCCAGCATTAGGTTAGGAGGGTGTATTAGTCTGTTTTCACGCTACTGATAAAGGCATACCCGACACTGGGCAATTTACAGAAGAAAGAGAGGTTTAATGGACTTACAGTGCCACATGGCTGGGGAGGCCTCACAATCATGGCAGAAAGCAAGGAAGAGCAAGTCATGTCATACATGGATGGCAGCAAGCAAAAAGAGAGCTTGTGCAGGGAAACTCCCCATTACAAAACCATCAGATCTCATGAGATGTATTCACTACCAGGAGAACAGCATGGGAAAGACTTGCCCCCGTGATTCAGTTACCTCCCACCCGGTCCCTACCACAACACGTGGGAATTCAAGATGTGATTTGGGTGGGGACACAGCCAAACCATATCAGAGGGGAAATCAGAACGTAAGTGCACAGGGCTGGCATCTCCTGGTTCAGGACCTCTGCCTGCCCATCCAGTAAGGATGTGCCGTTAGGCCACAGGTCCTCCCCAGGTCAGGACCTCTGCCTGCCCATGTCCACTAAGGACGTGACGTTAGGCCACAGGTCCTCCCCAGGGAAGAACCGAGAAGACACATGCCTTGAGACGTGCAGAAGAGCACGTTTGGGAGCAAAGCTTTTGGATTAGGGAGGGGAAGGAAAAGGAGTTGAGGCATACTGGTCACATTTCTTATGGACCATTCTGAAGTCTGGGGTTTTTGTTTTTTAATAGATAATAATACAGTCTCATAGTTCAAAATTCAGAACATACAAAAGGAAATATGGTGAAAAGTGCCTCTCCCATTATTGCAGTTCTTAGTTCCCCTCCTAGGAGGCAGATAATGTTAGCAGTTTCCTGTGTTTCCTTCCACAGGTATTTCATACATATACAAATATTGGGGGGAGGGTGGTGCTCATTTCTCCATTTTTACAAAAGAAGCGGCATTCTACATTCTGCTTCTTCGGCACTTAATGTGTTTTGGAAAACATTCTGTATTCAGTATATTAACAGCTTCCTTCTTATTTTTAAAGCTGCTTAATATTTTACATGGATGTGGCATATTTTATTTAGCCATTTCTGCTGTTTCCCTGTCTTTTGTGATTATATGAACAATGCTGCAGATAAACTTGTCTGCACATCACTCTTTCCAGGCACGGTGTCTGTCTGTACAGCAGATTTCTTGGATGGGGAAGTGCTGGGTCAGGGTTGTTGGCATCTGTAATGTAAATCGAGAGAGGTTATCAAGTCCTCTGTCTACAGGTTGTATCTGTTTACATTCAAGTCAGCAGTGCAGGAAGGTGCCTGTGTCCCTTCGTCCTCACCAATCAGGTTTCAAACTCATAAATGTTTCCTAATGTCACTTTTTTCATGTTGGCGGTTAAAAAGTTGTTGAAAAAGTCTTGTTTTGAGGTGAGATTTGACTAGCCTAAAAGCAGATGATTTTTACTAATCTCCTGTCTTGTATAAGAATCATTTGAATTTAGACTTCTGCTAAAATAGGAATTTTTTGATGGGCTCAGGTGTTCCAGATAGTTCCAAATTAACTAGGAGGATGCAGGAAAGGGGCTCCCTGGCTTTGCAGGCATCAGGTTCATCAGGGGTGGCCTCTACTGCTTGGACTGGAGACTGCAGAAAAGACAGGTCAAGTGCACAGAGCATCCTGGGCATCTCCTTTCCTGTCTCAGTACTAGGGTTAGGCCCCACACACTGACATCCTGAAGGCCCTGCGGCTCTTCATCATGACCCTGGAATCCTTGGAATGCCTTCAGCCCGAGACCTTGTGCTGGACTGTAGGAAGACACAGTTGTCACAGTAACAGCATCCTACCTCCCTACCATTTCACCCATCCATGTGGACACATCAAGTTAGACCCTCAAGCCCAAATCAGAAATCTAGCACTCGAAATCAGGGCGCAACAAAGGAGGCAGTACCTCTCTTCATGAACCCCTACATTCAGTACCTCACACAGCCTGTTTGCATGCCAGCCCCAGAATCTGGGATGCTCAGTTTGCATCCATCCACTGAGGGTGTGTGGCACTGGTATGAACGTGAAGGGGGCCTCCTGTGGCGTTGCCCATGGTGTGCTGCAAGTGGCTCTCACCCCTAGGATGGACGAAAGGGAGAGGAGCAGTGGGGTCTCTCAGTTAGCTGAGATGCGGCGTAGCAGGTAAAGCAGCCAATGCTGCCCCAGCCTAGGAGCAGAGACCCTACAGGGATCCTTCTCCCCACCTACCAGTTTCAGAAGCTGGGGCTCTGCCTAATTGGGATGTGTGTCCCTCAGACTGTCCCATCAGCCAGTTTAGTCTGGGGGTCCCCTTTTTAAAGGTAGAGACTGTGTCTTATTTACTCAGCCCTGTCATTTACCTTGGGACAGCAGTCTTAGAATTGGTGCCTACTGATGAATATAGTCCTGTCTTGAAGTAATACATTCTGAATCCAGATGTGTTCTTCCTAGCTCACTGTCTTCCCAAGGCCAAGAACTCACAGCGTTCTGGGAACTTCCACGCACACGCTCCAGGCCTACAAATGAACGAGTGCAGCGTGGCCTGGGCTGGAGAGAGCACCTTGGGTGTTAGGTCTTAGACTCAGCCCTGTGGAAGGTTACATCACATAGTTAACTCCCTGGCAGTCAAGTAGCATTTGCCACATTGCATTTTTATCTCTTTTTGAAGGTTTATCAGATATATGCCAAGAGGGCGCCAGAGGAAGTGCATGCCCTTCTAAGGTCCTTCGGCACCGACTACGTAATCCTGGAAGACAGCATCTGCTACGAGCGGAGGCACCGCCGGGGCTGCCGACTCCGGGACCTGCTGGACATCGCCAACGGCCACGTGAGCATGCTGCCTCTCCCTGTGTGGGGGTCTCCTGGAGGAGCGGGACTCTGATTTGAATCCTAAGAATGTGAATCTTTATCCTTTATGTCTAGTTGAATTACGCTACGAATCAAGTATTTGCTTTTTCTCTTGCTTCCTACAGAACCCCTCTCTTGGCACTTTAGTGACTGCCACCGGGGCTGGGCAAGGGAGAGGTGAGAGGGGAGCCCTGGGTCCCCAGTGTCACACCAAACAGAGCAGCTCTGCCTTCAGCTCATTTGTATGATGGGGCTCTGCATAAAATGTATCTGTTAAGGATTTTGCTGCTATAAACAAAACCTCAGCCTTTAAACCCACTGCTCCAACGCTTCGTATTGGCTAGCTGCTGCATGGCAGGGATGGTGGGGCCCTCCTGCCCTCCGGTCTAGGTGGTGGATTCCCCCTACCCCTTTTGCCCTCTTCCACTGAGTGTCCTGTGTCCACTGGTGCATTTCCACAGGCCAGCTTTCAGAGGCTAAGTTGCACTCCAGAGCAGAAAAGCAGCAAGCTGCTTCTCCCTTCTCCCTTCTGAGGAAAGTGTTCTTGGAGCTATGCCAGGTCTCAGTAGAGCAAACAGATTTTCACCCTTTAGAGGTGTGATGTGTGCTGTAATTAATGGTATAAAAGCCAATAAATATTTGTAAACAAGTTGGACAAAGTGACAAACCTAGCCTAAATTTGAAAAAAAAAAAAAATCTTGACTTTACAGAATTTGAGATTCAGATTTTTGCCCAAGGAGAATCATAGTTCATAATTGTCTTGAGTTCAGAGGTGGTACAGACCAGAGACATCCATTTAAATTTTGATTTGAGTGTGATTTTTTCAGTTATTTATTTATTTATTTATTTTTGGAGACAGGGTCTCACTCTGTCACTCAGACTGGAATGCAGTGGCGTGATCTTGGCTTACTGCAGCCTCAACCTTCCAGGCTTAAGTGATCCTCCCACTTCAGCCTCCCAAGTAGCTGGGACCACAGGCATACATCACCATACCCAGCTAATTTTGTTTATTTTTTGTAAAGATGGGGTCTGGCTGTGTTGCCCAGGTGAGTCTCAGACTCCTGATCCAAGGAATCCTCCTGCCTCAGCCTCCCAAAGTGCTGGGATTTCAGGCATGAGCCACCACGCCTGGCCTAAATGTGACTTTTTCTGATGAGTTAGAGAGCTTTCTCTGATCACAGTAGTTCTCTGTATTTCGTTTCTATGAGAGAGACAGTATCGTATGTTCCTAAGAGCAAGCAGACCTGAGTTCTAGTTCTGGCTTTCCCATTAATGGGATCATCGTGTGACGCTGCACTCTCCTTCTCAGCCTTGGTCTGCACTTCTGAAGGGAGAAAAGGATGGCCCTGATGATCTCCAAGTGCCCATGGACATTGAAATAATATAATTTAATTTCACTCACATACCATTCTTAAACCCAATACCCATTCCTTCTACTGTCTTTTGTAAATAGGATTTTCCCCCCAAATTGTATTTGGGTTTGTTTTGGTTTTAGATGATGGATGGCCCAGGAGAGAATGATCCTGATTTGAAACCTGCAGACCACCCTCGCTTCTGTGAAGAGATCAAAAGAAACCTGCCTCCCTACGTGGCCCACTTCACCAGAGTGTTCCAGAACAAAACCTTCCATGTTTACAAGTTGTCCAGAAACAAGTAGTGCAGATTTCTGCCCAGTGTCTATTTTTGATACGGAGAAACTGCATCATGATGAAACTCAGTAGATGACGTTTCCTATGTAAGTAGGTAGCCCAAACCTTCAAGCTGTGATATGAGTAAGTTCTACAGATGTTTACACAAGTGTTGCCAGCTTTGAAAGCATCTTCTACAAGCAGAAGTCTTTTTCGTTGTGTGTCTATCTTTCTCGTTAATGTTCTTTAGCCTAAATGTTGACAACTTTCTAAGAGTGACCTAGAATTATGTTGTTGGAAAGAATGACGTGTGTTCCATGGATACCTGGATAGGCACATAACATGTTGGAAGATGAGCACCTGCTCAGGATTTGAAATACTTTTAATTTTCAGGTGACTTAAGACAGCTATAATTGAATCAACTAGAGATGATGATCGGCTTATTTAATATAATTTCACTGGTGAAGACTAATTGGTAGCTTTTTAAAAAGCTCTTTAGTGTCCTGTTTTACCTTAAAATGTTATAATATTTTCCAGTTGTCATGCTTTTAACATTAACAAAAAAAATCATGTTAAGGCTTTGTATCAAACATTTTGTTACACTGTCTGAAATGTAATGTGGAGTACTTCAGCAGTATGTGTCATGTATTGTGTGTGTCTGTGTGTGTGTGCATGTGCACACATGTGTTTTAATGCTGGGCACAGAAAAGTGTTACAAGTTCCATATTGTAAGTCCTTAAAGGGGCAGAAATATATGTAGCCAAGTAGAATTTATTACATTTTAGTGTTATTATTTTAAAACCTACTGATACTCTTCAACCTCTCCTGCAGTAATAGTTTTGCTTTATTTCTTACTCATTTCAATTTATTGGGTTTGCAAAATTTTGTAAACTTTTTGTGTTTTTAGCCTTTGTATTTTTTACAGCCTAGAATCTTGCAAAGTCTGAATATTTTTTAAATGTTCTATCTTAACTAGTTCACTAATACAGTATTTTTAGCAGACAGCATTTTCATACCAAGTTTGACTTGTGGTCTCCAATCTTCCTGGGAAGGCCCTGGTAGTGTAATTCTTTTCCTTATTAAAAGGTAACCAAGTGCCTCTAAGTCATGCTTACTTATAAACAACAAAGAAGAGTATATGTACCTGCTCAAAATTTTTTTGATAATTGCTTGTATAATTAATTTCTAATGATGAGGACGTAAAAGTTGCTAGTAAGAACATAGTATGCATTTAATTAAATCAAGATGGCTAATGGAATTAACTTTCTCCCCTGTTCTTGCCAGGTGGAAATGATTTAAGCATTTCTCCTTGCAGTTGTATTGAAGTAAATTACCATAGGCATCAAGATGGCTGCATCACATTTTCAAATGATTTTATATTCAGTTGCTACTTATAAAGCAGCATTCAAAAAGTCTTTTACACTGTCATGTTGGACACAGCAGACTCAGCTTTTATCAAAACTTATTTAAATAAAAAATTGACAGTAGCTGGGTTATTAAATTATGCAACCAGAACTCCTGAATTATACCTTTTCTGTATCCCTTAATAAGATTGGAGACCACTGCAGTTTAGGATAATACAATAATAAAACGTTTTAATCAGTACTAAAACTTTAATTAAGCTAATAATGATGCATGCCTGTTGTAGCTGACAGCATGGGTCAGTACATCCTTCAGCGAGTGCCTTACTCTAATTGAAACCAAGCACACGTAAGGTACAATATGTTAGACTCTGTGATTTTTGTTTTCAAAATCCTCTGTTAACGGCTATATTTAAATTTATTTTAAATATTCCTGTATGTATTCATCTAAGCATTTGGGCATTTGGAGTCTTAATATACAAGAAACATGTACTTAAATTTTTATGCTTATCACCGCAATGATGGCAAACAGTGATTTTTTTTTCATAGTTTAGGTGTCATTGTTGCCAGCACCTTTAGTGCTCAGTCTTCAGTGAAAAATATAAAGTGCCAAAAAAATCTTGCAAAACAGAATCCATACTTAACACTCTTTCCAAGACACTGTGACCATGTACAGTAGTTTTTATTTCCTGATGACCAAATCTCTCAATGAATCATGTTATTAATAAATATTTTTAGCACTCATCAGTATTCTCCAATGTGACCTTCTCATTGGAGTACACAGAAGGAAAGCAAAGAAGAGCATCTGACTTCTGGCTCTGGCTTACAGCCTCTCCACCAGGCCGAAGCAAGAGACCCGCAGCGGCACTCCCCGCCACTCAGACCTGGGTGGTGATAGCCTCAAAGAATGGCTCTGTTTTCTATTGACAGAAAACCCACTTGATTTTGCTTCTGAGTTAGTAGTCAGAAGACCCTCTAAGTACAATAGAAGTGCTCTTAACGGACTCTGTCTATGTGACTCCCAGGCCCCGGAGTCTCCATCTCTCTCGTAAGCCACCTGCCCCGGCACAGCTGGAGGCTGTTCTCGGGTGTTCTCAGTGCTCCGGCTCCCTCCCTTGAGTTGTGCACCCGTCCCAAACCACTCCGTGCAAGTTCTGCTTCCTCTTGTAAGTACACAACTCAGTTAAGTATTTACATACACACGGAAAATACGGGTGTGAAAAGAAAGAACTTTCTGCAAAAATCAAGTTGAATACTTTGGTAAAAACTGATAAAGGCTGAGTTGCCAATAAAAGTTGCTTTTACATTAGGTGTGACTGGGAAAATTATAAGATGTTGGGGGAAAATACACAAATCAAGAAAATTTCTGAGCATAGATTGCTTCATAGATTTATTTAAGTACTCATCCCACCTTTAAAAACTCTAAACTGAGAAGAAGGGACCCAAATCATGTTATTGGTGTGATTTATGTGAGAAGTAGAACTGTAGTCATTGGACCCTTAGGCAAAGGAAAATCCGTGTCTTTATATCAGAAGATCGGCAAACGAATGTACAGTCACACAGTTTAGGTTATGATTCCCTACTTTAACCTACCTACTTTATTAAATGACCAACTACTGATACTGATCACAATAGTTATTAGAGATTCTAATTTAGTTGGAAGGTTCTAATCACTTTTATTACAGGCATTTGAAAAATAGGGATTGTTTTCAAATATATTAGCCAGGAGCATAGTTAGATGTTACCCAGGCCATTTATCATCCTGTTAATGATGATTTTCCCGACGCTTGTGAGATCAGTGTGACAGGAGTGTGTGCGTGTGTGTGCGTTTGTGTGAGTGTGTGGTTTTGGTTGGGTGCTGCCAGGTGGCAAAGGCATATATAAATACATCGTCCGATCTGCATCTTTATTTCACAATTAACTAAAAGTAAAAATGTCTATTCTGATTCCATACTGATTTTGTCTAAGATGTAAAAATTTGAGTTCATCTTTAGCGTAAACCTACCTGACTAACATACAAAATATTTGGTTTTTAAAATTTAACTCAAATCTCAGAATCAATAAAGTGTTCTCAGATCCTGTATCTTGGTTAATATGTTCCCAAATACTTTAAACATGGCAACCTTTTGGCCTAAGAGAGTGTTTGTCTGTTCATGGAAAAAAGCTTTCGAGATGAGAGAGTGTTTTACTTTCTTGTGGCAATTGATTTTCTGTTTTAACACCCTTTGGGTAAAATCTTACAAAGAGCTTTTATAATTTGTTTTACTGAATTGTATGGAGATTGTATACTAAGTAAAGCTCTTTTAAATTGCATAAGATGAGTGTCTTGCATTTCTTTGAAGGTCAAAGCCCAAGGAACCTGCTTGTTGAAGTGCGTTAAATATTTGCTAAATAGAGTAAATCACTAAAGGTGGGTGTGTCTACTAAAAATACAAAAAATTATCCGGGCATGGTGGCGGGCGCCTGTAGTCCCAGCTACTCAGGAGGCTGAGGCAGAAGAATGGCGTGAACCCGGGAGGCGGAGCTTGCAGTGAGCCGAGATCTCGCCACTGCACTCCAGCCTGTGTGACAGAGTGAGACTCTGTCTTTAGAAAAAAAAAAAAAAAAGTTTTTCACCTGGATTAAGTCAGACCCACCCAATACAATCTCCATTTTTGTTAGCTCAATTCTAATTGTTAGCTTAATTGTAATTGTTATTGTTGAGGGTGTTTATTTTTTCGAATGGATTTTGGTTTAACAGCTGCTTATTTGTTTCACTTGAATTCCAAGGTTATAGTTGAGATTTATAAAGAGAAGACTACTATCAGCAGAATTTATCCTTGAAGAGATAAATGCTATTTGTTTTGACCTCAAGAACAGTTTCTACTTGATTAAATTCTGAGTCTTTAGTAATTCAGGAAGATGGGTGGTAGTGCACCTGCTTGGTTAGAGTGTATAGATAACAAATGTGTTGGACTGTTATGTTCAAAGCAGAAGTTGAAATTTCAAGCAGAAATGGTCAGAAAGACAAAATGGAAAAAAAAACTGGCAGTGAGGTCTCAAATATTCTGTACTGACAGGTGGTCCCTAGCAAAATAAGAATAATAATATAGATAAGCAAAAGATGTGGGATATGAATGAACTGAATTGCCAATTGAAGTCTGCACTGAAGGAGCTTGTGGACATCACAGCCCATGTTTCTACTGTACACTTCATACTAACACGCCGCAAACTTGTACATGAGACCCATGAGGGGGTATGGAGAGATAACTGCAGTTAAAGTCCTGTGCAAGGACTTTCCAGACCTCCCCCTTAGTTCCACCAATCTGCTAATCCCAGAACCCAGCCACTAAACCTTTTCTAATAAAAGTACGGCCTAAAAGCCCGCACAGAATCAGATTTGAGCTGAATGCCTGTCTCCTTGTTGGTCGACCCATAACAGAAAGCTTTTCTTTACTCAGAAATAATAGTGTCATCGTATTGGCTTCTAGCGCATGGAGCAGCCAGCCCTTCTGCTCAGTAATACCTTCCTTGCCCACATCCTCTTATTAGAGAGCTGGCTGAGACCACATTCATGACCCCTGCCCACAGCCAGCTGCCCATGGCTGTCTTACCCAGGGTGAACCATCATTCTTCTCTGTGTATTTGGAAATGTGATTCAGAGATTCTAATTGGTCTCCAGTGGCAACTTGAATGGTGAAGACATGAGGCTAGAGCATCTATGTGCACACCAAGAAGACAAAGCCAGCCTGCAGCCTGCCATGAAGCAAACACAAACAGTAGCCATGAGACGCCAGGTGCCCCCAAGGAGGCAGGCAGAGGAAACCTGGGCTGTGGACTCCCAGGGCCCACGTGTAAGTCCCTCCCAAGGCTCACCCTCATTCATTGTTCCTGGGTTTCGTGAAGCTCCTGGTTACCTTTCAGACGAATGACTTCTCTGACTTGGGCTAGGGCAAGAACACCTTCCTTATAACTAAGTTATCCCCGATGAAGACCCTAAGGAGTTCCCATGAGTCTGCTTTTCTTGAGGCAGACACCTTTTTTGTAATGCTCTTTCATAACACCAATTCCAAACAGTTAAAATGGTACTTCTCACCCTGAATTCTGGTTAATTACATATGCTTCTGCCCTTCTCACAGTGCTTTGAAATTCTTGAAGGCAGAAACTTTTTTTTTCCATCTTTAAATCCCCAGTGGATTCTTGGAGTGAGTGTGTATCAGGGGTTTGTGGCCCTGGATTCTGCAGTGAGGTCAGGGTCAGATGACAGTGATACTCAGTGAACTATAATTAGTGTCTTCCTTCCAAGGAGAGAAACAGAATGAGAGTGTGGACTGTGATGCCTGGCAAGATAACTTCCCTCCCTACTGCCTTTCAAAGAAACTGACCTACCTATACATCCCCAAAAGAATGTATGAATATGAAAACTCCACTAAAAATATCCAGGCATTCAAGTCAACAGCCGAAAAAAAGGCAGGGGGGAATAGTGACAGAATACGATGATAGAATATGTGTCCACTTACAAAACAATGTCTACCATGCCAGTGTTGGATGCAGCGCTCTGATATTTATTGTTAGACCAAACCTAATTTTGCTGTTCAGATCTTCAATATGTACAGAATTATTTCTGTGTTTCTTTCTTCTGTCAGAGGTTGAGAGGCGTTAGACTCTCCCACTGTGATTGTGGATTTGTCTCTTTCTCGGTTTATTTTATTTCAAGACAGAGTCCCACTCTGTTGCCCAGGCTGGAGTGCAGTAGCGCGATCTTGGCTTACTGCAACCTCTGCCTCCCGGGTTCAAGCGATTCACTTGCCTCTGCCTCCCGAGTAGCTGGGATTACAGGCACACACCACCATGCCCGGCTAATCTTTTTGTATTTTTAGTAGAGATGGGGTTTTGCCATGTTGACCAGGCTGATCTCGAACTCCTGACCTCAGGTGATCTGCCCACCTTGGTCTCCCAAAGTTCTAGGACTACAGACATGAGCCATTACGCCCACCCTCAGTTTAGTCCTGTTAATTTGCTTTATATGTTTTGAAACTGTGCAGTTGGGTGCATCAGTATTTAGAATTGCTAACATTTGCAGGTGGACTGGTCTCTTTAAACATCTGTGAAATGCCCACTTAGTTTCTAAGCAGTGCTTCTGAGCTAATTTTGTTCAATACCAATGTAGTCTACCAGTTGGTATATATATTTGTGACCTTCTTCCTTGAACCTTTCTGTATTCCTATATTTATGATATGCTTTTATATAGTTAGGGGTTTGTTTTTTTTTTGCCTCCATTTTTACTCTGTCGCCCAGGCTGGAGTACAGTGGCGTGATCTCGGCTCACTACAACTTCTGTCTCCCAGGTTCAAGCGATTCTCCTGCCTCAGCCTCCCAAGTAGCTGAGATTACAGATGTGCATCACCATGCCTGGCAAATTTTTGTATTTTTAGTAGAGATGGGGTTTCACCATGTTGGCCAGGCTGGTCTCAAACTTCTGACCTCAGGCGATCCGCCCACATCGGCCTCCCAAAGTGCTGGGATTACAGACGTGAGCCACTGTGCCTGGCCCATTTTTTCTTTTTAATAAAAGTCTTTATGCCAGGCACAGTGGCTTATGCCTATAATCCCAGCACTTTGGGAGGCCGAGGCCAGAGGATCACTTGAGGCCATGAGTTTGAGACCCCCCACCAAGCAATGTAGTGAGACTCATCTCTACAAAAAAATAAAAATTAAAAATTAGCCAGGCATGGTGGTACATGCCCATGGTCCCAGCTACTAGGGAGGCTGGAGTGGGAGGATCACTTGAACCCAGGAGTTGAACTACAATGATCTATGATCCCACCACTGCACTCTAGCCTGAGTGACAGAGAGAGAACCTGTCTCTAACAACAACAACAAAAAAGTTTTTAGTCTGTTTAGAATTTAATGTAATCACTGACAGATACATTGGAGTCTACATACACTGTCTCACTATTAGTTTTCTATTTGACCTGTTTTATATTCAGTTCACCCCTCTGTAAGCTTACATACTCTTTAATATTTTTTTCTGATTTTATGTTGAAATGGTGTCGAATTTATATAAAAGTTATAAGAATTATAAAAAGAACCCAGATTCACTGATTTTTAACATATGACCATATTGGCTTTATCATTCTCTCAGCAGATTGATAGTTACAGGAAAATGTTTATTATTATTTCTTCTGAATTCTTTAGGTGTATGCTGCATATATCATACCACTATGCCCTTAATTTTTCAGTGATTATTTCCTAAGAATAAGGGTATTCCTTTATATAACCACAATTATATTACCAAATTTAGGAAATTTAACATCAACATGTAATAATCTATAGATCTAATGATATAATCTAATGATAGACATCTAATTTGTAATATATGTTCTGATGTAGTTAATTGCCCACAAAATGTTTATTATAGCAATTATTTTTCCAGTAGAGAATCCATTTTGGAATCACACGTTGCATTTAGTTGTCAAATCTTTTTTTTTTTTTTTTTTTTTTTGAGACAGAGTCTTCTGTCGCCCAGGCTGGAGTGCAAGTGGCACGATCTTGGCTAACTGCAACCTCTTCCCGAGTTCAAGCAATTCTCCTGCCTCAGCCTCCTGAGTAACTGGGATAACAGGCATGCACCACCACTCACCCCTGTAATTCCAGCACTTTGGGAGGCCAAGGCAGGTGGACTAGTTGAGGTCAGCAGTTCGAGACCAGCCTGGCCAACATGGTGAAATCCCTCTCTACTAAAAATACAAGTCTTCTAAGTCTCCCTTAATCTGGAACAGTTCCTCAACCTTTCTTTGTCTTTTATGAAATTGGTATATTTGAAGAATACAGGCCGGTTATTGTATAGAATCTCCTATGTTCCCGACTGGACTGCTACATAAATGATATTGTGTCCTCAGGTTATCACACCTGGAGGCTGATAATATTCATGTTCCCTTATTCAATGATTTTTTTTTTTGAGACAGAGTTTTGCTGTTGTCACCCAGGCTGGAGTGCATTGGCGCAATCTCAGCTCACTGCAACCTCTTCCTCCCAGGTTCAAGCGATTCTCCTGCTTCAGCCTCCCAAGTAGCTGGGATTACAGGCATGCACCACCACACCTGGCTAATTTTTCTATTTTTAGTAGAGACTGGGTTTCACTATGTTAGCCAGGCTGGTCTTGAACTCCTGGCCTCAAGTGATCCACCCGTCTCAGCCTCCCAAAGTGCTGGGATTATAGGTGTGAGCCACCAAGCCCAGCTTCAAATGTTATTTGAACTAATTATTTGCCCTTCCTTTTAATCGTGGTTGTTACTCTTGTGAAATAGAGTTGAGTTTATTGGTTTCAGTTGGCATTTAGAGTTTTTCCCCATGTATACTGATCTAATTTTATTTATTTATTTTTTACTATTTAGGACATTAACATCATGTAAGAGTGAAAACAATAAAAAAGACTCCAAAGAATGTTGCTTCTTCCTCATTCCTGCTATCTCGTCCTGTTCCTCTTGTGCAGAATCCCTTTTTTTTTTTTTTTGGCTCTGTCGCCCAGGCTGCAGTGCAGCGGTGCAATCTTGGCTCACTGCAAGCTCCGCCTCCTGGGTCCAAGCGATTTTCCTGCCCCAAGCCTCCTGAATAAGCTGGGACTACAGGCGCCTGCCTGGCTAATTTTTGTATTTTTAGTAGAGACTGGGTTTCACTATGTTAGCCAGGCTGATCTTGAACTCCTGGCCTCAAGTGATCCACCCGTCTCAGCCTCCCAAAGTGCTGGGATTACAGGCATGACCAACCATGACTGGCCAACTATAATCCTTTTTATTCATTTCTGATTTACCCATTCTTTTTTCCTTTTTGCAAAAATCAGCTGATATGCATGTTTTTTTATTTATTATTATTATTATTTATTTTTATTATTTTATTATTTTCCATTTTTCTTTACACAAAATGAATATATTTTGCACTTTTTACTTTTTGATAATATAGTTATATATTATATAACATAATTATATAATATAACATGATTATATAAGTCATATATATAACAAATCATATAACATGATTTATATACATCTATAACTTATATGGTTATATACAATCATAATTATACTATAATTATAGTTATACCATTATATATTATTATATATGTAACAATATAGTATAGTTAAATTATTATAATATATCTTAGAAAACATTCCATGTGGGTCCATAAATATCTTCATTGTTGTACAGATGTTAAGCCCATTAACCATTATTGATATGATTGATCTCAGTGCTCTCACGTTGTTCTAATTACAGCATGTATAATATTTACCCTGTTTCTCTATATGATGTATAAGTATCTCACATTCTACAATTATTTTTTATATTTTGGAAGCCTCATATTTTGTTTCACTGATTACCTTATTTATACCTTTGATGTTCTTCATTCGGCATAAACAAGAAAGCTCATCTGTTATCTATTCAACAGTCACTGGTCATAGTCAACTTTTCTTCTCCATTCTGCTCCAATTTTTAGTTGCATTCTTTCCACTTTGTCAGAACATACTCTGTTTACATACTATTTCTCCACCATGTCTCCACCTGTTGTAAGTGTCTCATAATTACCTGAAGTGATAGAGCATTATTTCTAGGTACTTTGTATTAAAGATGGATCTTTATTATAACCTCACAGCCTCTCTCTGTCCCTCTCTCTGCCTTTCCCTTTTTCTATCGGTATGTGTGCATGAAATATATATTAAACAAAGTACAGCTGCACAATTAGAAAGAAAAAAGAAACAACATATGGGATAAATGGAAAAGAAAGAGCAACATAGAACATCTAGAATTAACCTTATCAATAATTATATTAAATGCAATGGTCAAAACTATAATTAAAAGGCAGATATCGTCACATTGGATACAAAGCAAAACTTTAAAGAAGCACACTTTGAATAAAAATGCATGGGCAGGTTTAAAATAAGTAGGTGCCGGGCACACTGGCTCACGCCTGTAATCCCAGCACTTTGGGAGGCCAAGGCAGGTTGTATGAGCTGAGGTAGGAGTTTGAGACCAGCCTGACCAACATGGTGAAATCCCATGTCTACTAAAAATTCAAAATTAGCTGGGTGTGTAGTCCCAGCTACTCAGGAAGCTGAGGCAGGAGAATCGTTTGAACCTGGGAGGCAGAGGTTGCAGTGAGCCGAGATCACACCACTGCACTCCAGCCTGGGTGACAGAGCAAGACTCCATCTTAAATAAATAAATGATACATACAACATGATGTCTTGACATATGTATACATTGTGAAATAATTGCTACAATCAAGCTAATCGTATCTGTCACTTCACACATAGGTGTCGTGTGTGTGTGGTGAGAACATTTAAAGTCTACTCTCAACAAATTTCAAGCGTATAATATAGTATTATTTAGTCACCATTGCCATACATTAGGTCACCAAAACTTGTTCATCTTATATAACTGAAACTTATTACCTTTTGAGCAGCATCTCTCTTAGCCCCTGGCAACCACCATTCTACTCTATGCTTCTATAAGTTTGACTTTCTTGGATTTTTCATGTAAGGGAAATCATGCATGTGTTTGTATTTCTGTGCCTGTCTTATTTAACCTAGCATAATGTCCTCCAAATTCATTCATGTTGTCACAAATAACAAGATATCCTACTTTTTAAAGGCTGAATAATATATGCCATTGTGTATGCATGGAATACATGGAAATGTCGTCTACATACCACATCTTCATTATCCATTCACTGATCAATGGACAATTAGGTTTATTCTACATCTCGGCTATTGTGAATAGGGCTGCAATAAATACAGAAGTGAGGATAGTAGTAGAATTGCTGTATCATACGGTAGTTCTACTTTTAATTTTTTGAAGAACAAATGCATTATGAACCTGAACTGTAAATAGATTAAATCAACAGTCTTATCCCATAGGGGTTTTGAAAAACGATTAAATTAATTAATAATTTAAAGCTCTTAGAACAGTGTTGGGTACAGAGTAAGCACCTATTAATATTTATTGATATTATTAACACAATTTTGACACTTCTTAAAAGCGAGTTTGGCTTGTGTAATTATTCTTTTTACCCTCTGGTATAAAATGTTTACCCCTGATGTGGCTGACCCCTATGTGAATAGATACCTCACCTTCTCTTTGTCTACTGTCTGCCTATTTTGAAACACACTGTGCCATCAGCAATAAAGGAAATAGCTTCACAGAGCATTAGCAGCTACTTGAACATTCCAGGCGTGGTCCCAGCTGAAAGCACTGGCACATGTGGTCCCCCAGCCCAAGATTCCCTTCCCTCCCCTTTCTTTTTCTTTTCTTTTGTTTTTTGTTTTGTTTTGTTTTTTTGAGGCGGAGTCTTGCTCTGTCACCCAGGCTGGAGTGCAGTGGTGCAATCTTGTTTCACTGCAACCTCTGCCTTCTGGGTTCAAGCGATTCTCCTGCCTCAGCCTCCTGAGAAGCTGAGATTACAGGCACCCACCACCTTGCCTGGCTAATTTTTGCATTTTTAGTAGAGCAGGGTTTTGCCATGTTGGCCAGGATGGTCTCGAACTCCTGACCTCACGTGATCCACCCGCCTCGGCCTCCCAAAATGCTGGGATTACTGGAGTGAGCCACTGCGCCCAGCCTCTTTCCTCTCCTTTCCACACGACTCCTTCCCTCCCTCCACCCAACTCTCTGCTCAAATATTGTCTTCTAAGAGTGACCTGTCCTAGTCCCCCAATTCTCTTTTATACTATCAATCAGCACCTGATTATATTTTTGCTTGTTCTAGTTTCTTCACTAGAATGTAAGTTTCCAAAGGGCAAGGACTGTATCTCATTCACTCTCTCTCTTCTGCTTCCAGCACCCACTATAATTAGACTAGACTTCCTTGGCCTCCCTATGGAAAACAGCACCCCCTTCTTGGTCTCCCTTATTTTGCTTTGATTTTCTTTACAGTATGCATTATCATATTGTTTAATTATTTGTTTTTCATGTCCCTAAAACATAAACCTCATGTCTCCAGTGCCTAAAAGACCTGGCATCAATTAGACACTTAATAAATATTTTATTTTTTGTCTATTTTTATTTTATTAATTTTTTTATTTTTTATTTTTATGTGTACATAGTAGGTGGATATATTTATGGGGGTACATGAGATTTTGATACAGGCATGCAGTGTATAATAATCACATCAGAGTAAGTAGAGTATCCATCACCTCAAGCATTTATCATTTCTTTATATTAATAAATATTTTAATGAATAAAGAGTATCTGGTATAAATAGGCCCTCAGAAAATATCCCAAGTGAATACATTTTCCAGAATATGTAATGGAAAAACTCAAGGCTATATTTCCCATGGTCAATCAAAACATAATAAAATTTTTATTTAAAAAATTCCATTATATCTTACATAAGACAAATTAGTTCTATTATAAAGCCATGATTGCTAAGCTCAGATGGGCCCTCAGCAGCTCAGAAATTCTATTGTGTTGTCAACTTATTTTCTCATTTTCCATGACACTTATTCCAAATCTTCTCTTCATCCAGCCCCTCCTCTTCCTACACTCCCAGTAGATAAATCCATATATCAGTAATCTATTTCTGTATAACAAAGTATTCCAAAACTTAGTGGCTTAAAACATTAAAAGCATTTATTATCTCACAGTTTCTGTTGCTCAGGAATCCAGGCATAAATTAGCTGGATGCCTTTGGCTCGAGATCTCTCATCAGGTTTCAGTGAAGCTGTCAGTGAGGTCTGTGGTCTCATCTGAAGGCTCAACTGGGGTAGGATCCTCTTCCAAGCTTACTCACATGGTTGTTGGTAGTGTTCAGTTCCTTGTAAGTGGTCAATTAGAGGCTTCCCTTAGTTTCTTGCCTTGAGAGCCTTTATTTAGGATTGCACATGACATGAAAGCTGGCTTTCCTCCAGGTGCACATGCACACAAGAAAGTCCAAGCCAGAGGCCACTGTCCTTAGGTTCTCTAATAGCAGAAGTGGCATCTCATCACTGCCATGTTGTATTTGTTAGAAGCCAGTCACTAAGGCCAGACCACACTTAAAGGAGAGGATTCCACAGGGAATGAACACCAGGAGACAGGGAGTCTTGTGAGATCTTAGAGTCTGCCTAGTGCACACCATTTCCAATTTTATAGAGAAAATAGAGGCCATAGCATTAGAACTTTTTCATCTTCTACTCATTTATCTGCACCACCCTGTCGTCCTTTTCTGCTGTAGCAGTGGAGATGCGATACTTCCACCTGTGCTTTGGTTCCCATTTCGATCCTTTTTCTCAGATTATTGAGACCCAGTCTGAGAGGGGTAAATTGATTGTTACCCCTTTGTTGCACAGTCAACCTCTCAACTCAACTGCATCATTCCCAACAGCCTTTCAGTGGACTCAAACTCTTCCCACAGAAGCAAACCAGCAAAAACACAAAACCAAACCAAACCTCCACTTCCCTTCTCTTTCCAATATATATCATTTTATTTCTCTCCTTTATTTATTTTTCCAAATACCCTCCCTCCTCGAAAGAAAAAAATGCTGTCTGTTGCCACTTGTCAGTCCACTCCAAGGTAGCTTTTGGCAGAATTACTTGACTAACTGTTGCTGGTGTTACCAGTGACTTCATGAAACTCAATGAACATTTTTTAGTCCCTGTGTTCTCTTAATTTTGAATGCTGGTGACCGCTCCATCCTTTCTGAAACACCCTCTTCCCTTACTTTCTAAGACAATGCTCTCCTGGTTCAATTCCTGTTTCTGTAGCTTCCCCTTCTCTAGTGCTTGTGCGGGATTACCTTCTCCTATTCATCCCATTGATGTTGGAGCTCCTTGGGGCTTGGTCCTAAGATTTCCCTTCTCACTCTGATTTTCTCTTCTTTGGTGACCTTACCCAAGTCCTTGTTTCAACTACCATCTCAATGCATGTGACTCACCAACTGACTTCTCTAGCCCAGACTTGTGTACATATTGACCCATTTGACATTTCTTCTTGATGTCTCAAAGGTACTTCAAACTCAGTATGTTCAAAACTGAACTCATTACTTTCACCCAAACCTGCTTTTTTTTTTCTTGTGTTCTCTAGTGTATTTGTTTCCTAGGGCTTACTCTAACAAATTACCACAAACTCGGTGGCTTAAAACAACAGAAATATATTCTCTCACAGTTCTAGAGACAGGAAGTCTGAAACCAAGTTTCAAGAGTTGGCCTCCTTCCAAAGGCCAGATCAAAGGGAGGATCCTTCCTTGGTTCTTCCAACTTCTGGTGGCTCCACTGGTTCTTGTCTGGCAGCCACATAACTTCAGTCTGTTTCTCCATCTTCATGTGGCTTTCTCTTCTCCTCTTGTGTTTCAAATCTCCCTCTCTTACAAAGACCCAGAATAATCCAGGATGATCTCACCTCAAAATCCTTAATTACATCTGCAAAGACCTCTTTTTAAAAATAAGGCCATACTCACAGGTTCTGGGTGGACATATCTCTTGGGAGGCCACTCTTCAACCTAGCTCCATGAATGGCACCTTTATACTGTTGTTCAGGCCACAGGAACCTCATAACTGTGTTTGTGCTATCTTTTCACTTGTTTCCAGTATCCAAAGCATCCACAAGTTATTTTAATTCCTCAGCGTCTCAGGTATCTGTCCACTTCTCCCTCTTTACCACTACTTTACTCAAGCTATCATCACCTATCACCTAGAGTCTGTAACAGCCTCCTGTCTATCCACAGCCACTCCTGCATCCTACTGTCCATTCTGTGCACTGTAGACTTGTTTCAAAATACGAATCTAATCATGCTGCCCCACTCTGCCTTATCTCCACGTGTTCACTGTTCTTAGGAAACAGACAAGTGTAACACAGTCTGTATTAAAATCAAAATGAAATGAGGATAAGCTGGAAACTGTGAAGCTTTTGGGATGGTAATACATAGCAGGCAGAGACATACTGGGTAAAATAAGAAGAATCCCTACAAGAATGGATGACTTTGAACTTGACCTGCAACAATTTAATATAATGACCTTCCTAGGTCCCTTCTCTGCTCTATAGAAAACAAAGCCACTGGGAATTGATGCTAAAAAGCATCTGTCTCCTTCAACACTCATCATGCAGTGAATTTTGAGATGGCTGGGATCCCCTCAGAGTATTTCTGCCAGCAGCATTTAAACTTGTCAAGCCTTCTTTCCCCATCCTCGTCTTTTCTTATAACTCTTCTGCTGTAGTACCTGAATGTGAGCTGTCCAATTGGTTTCAAAATGAACTGACTCCAAGTTACCTACTTTTATATTACTGTCACTACAAAGCAGTCCTCTCCAATTTATGTTCTAAAAATAGCTAAGTGGAGACCTTACAGGTCTGATGAAAGCAAATCTGTTGCATAAAAAAATAAGATGTTCACCAGTCAATCATAAGCCACCCTCTGGGCACCTATGATGTATTCAGCACTGCGCCAATTGCACTCTCCTTTAGCAAGTGTTTTGGCCCCAAAACAGAGAGATGGAGCGCAAGGTGATTTTCACAAGTAAAATATTCCCTCCACAATTTCTGTTCTTAGGATAGGCTTGATTCTGTTGCCATAATGAACAGCCCTAAAACCTGCATAGCTTAAAACAATAAAGGGTTATTTCCACTCTTGCTACTTATCCAGCAGGTTGGCTGGGACTTTCCATCATGCTGTCTTCCCTCCTAGACCAGCCGATGAAGCAGCCACTGTTGGGACATGCCTGGTCACTATGGTGGAGAGAGAAATGGCTCTTGAAGGGCTTGCACCAGTAATTAAATGCCCTGGCCAGCAAGTGAGATGCGTCTCTTTGTCAGCTCATTGGCCAGACTATGGCCCCCCTTAACCATAAGAGGCCCAGAAAATGCATTCTATGATCTTCTCAGAGACAGCACTGGAAATATTTGCAAACAGCACTAAAGATGACCACAGTCTGCCCTCTGGTCACTAAATATTTGGACTACCCTTCTTCCCAGCAAGCAAAATATACTCACCACCCTCCCCAAGAGAAATAATCCAGAAGTTTCACCCAATGAGGGCATCAGACTTGAAGTCCCAAAGTGCTGGGTGGGGCATGAGTATCTCTACTGTAGGTCCAAGGAGGCACTCTCCATCCAGAGAGGGTATCTGTCCACTCTAAAATTACATCTGCAAAGACCCCTTTTTAAAAATAATACTCACAAGTTCTGGGTGGACATATCTCTTGGGAGGCCACCGTTCAACCTAGCTCCATGAATGGCACCTTTATCCCGTTTTTCAGGCCACAGGAACCTCATAACTGTGTTTGTGCTATCTTTTCACCTATTTCCAGTATCCAAAGCATCCACAAGTTATTTTAATCCCTCAACATCTCAGGTATCTGTCCACTTCTCCCTCTTTACCACTACCTTACTCAAGCTATCATCACCTTTCACCTAGAGTCTGTAACAGCCTCCTGTCTATCCACAGCCACTCCTGCATCCTACTGTGCATTGTGCACACTGTAGACTTGTTTCAAAATGAAAAACTAAACCAAAAGCCAAGTTATCTGCCCCACCTCCCAAGCTATTGCCCCACTCCCAATATACAAAAATGTAACAGTTGTCGGCTCACCGCCATCAACACACCTTCAGGGAGGAGAAGGATGGAAGGCACTCAGACACTGACTCTATTTTCCCTTCTCTGTCATATTTATTGCAGTGAACATTTACATAGTGTCACTTGTCTGTCAAGAATGCCCCTAAGCACGGTACATACATTAATTGATTTAATTCTACAGCACTATGGGAAAGGTACTGTTGTAAACCCCATTTTCAGATGAGAAAACTCCAACAACTTATTTGTGCAAGGCCCCCAGCTAGTCCATGCTACAGCTGGGCTTCTGCCTGAAGCAGCAGAGCTCCAGAGTCTGCTGCTAACCATTATACCACACTACCTCTGCAGAATGTCTTCATCTTTAGAGATTCATTTACAAGTAAAATTCCGAATTAGACTTGCAACTTAAAAGTGGAAAAAATGTTTCTTATGAGAAGTACATTTGAATCTTGAACAGATTGGTTCCTGGAGTTGCCAGCACCCACCTCTCAATGTGCACTTGAAAACTCCCCAGTGGGTTGTTGTGTGCACCCAGGAGGAGCCTGTGGGACAGGCACACTTCTCAGAGTTGGGGTCACACTCAAATGTGGGATGCTCCCAGGTGGCTGTGTCAGAAAAGCTCCAAGTAGAAAGGACTACAGCTTTGCTCTACTGCCAGCCAAGGAAATCACCTGTGAACAAGTACACACTCATGGGAGTGGAAAGAGAAATGGACTTTCTGAATCCAACACAGGCTCTGTTTTGAAGACCGCTTCATGAGTCATTTATGATTTTATGGCTGTAATTTCCCACCACTTAGACCTAATAATTTTGTCTCTTTAGACCCAAGGATCACCACAAACCCCATTCCTTATATTCATAGGTTCTTTGTTTTTATTCTTCTTTGGATAGGTATTCCATCAACTAAAGCATGCATTTTAAGACACACCCATTGAGTTCCTGACTCTAAGGTTTTTCCCTACAACAATCTGCAAATAATCATTTCACTATCTTTAACATCTTTAGTTTAGTTTTAATTATTTATTTATTTATTTATTTATTTATTTATTTTTGAGACAGGGTCTCGCTCTGTCACCCAGACTGGAGTGCAGTGGCTGAATCATAGCTCGTTGCAGCCTTCACCTCCCAGGCCCAAGCAATCCTCCCACCTCAGCCTCGTAAGTAGCTGGGACTACAGGTGCATGCCACCACACCTGGCTAATTTTTTTGTTGTTGTTGTAGAGACGGGCATCTCACTATGTTGTCCAGGCTAGTCTCAAACTCCTGGGCTCGAGTAATCTATGCACCTCAGCCTCCCAAAGTGCTAGGATAACAGGCATGAGTCACCATGCCTGGCCATCACCTTTAGTTTTCAAGCAAAGAAACAGACAACCTGAAATTTCCCATAGTAAGCAGACCTTATCCTGCCCTGATGCTTACAGAATTTGTCTTGGCCCTGATTGCTTTATTCTGATTTGTTTTGTTATAGTAAGAGAATCCTTTTAGTGTATAATTTCTAGTCGTCCTTCTATTTTATCTATAAATTTGGTTTTGTTACGTTTGTTTTGTTTTCTCAGGAAAACCCACTGCGTGTGGTATCACTACTGTCGGTTTCCATCTCCAGCACCGGATCACAGCTGCCCCCCCAACCTCTGCCCCTAGTGCTTGATGCGTTTCCCCCAGACCTCATGTCCACGGCAGCAGTACAGATTTGATTCCAACGGGCTTCTCAGGCGGTTTTTTTTTTTTTTTTTTTGAGACTGTCACCCAGGCTGGAGTGCAGTGGCACGATCTCGGCTCACTGCAAGCTCCGCCTCCTGGGTTCACACCATTCTCCTCCCTCAGCCTCCCAAGAAGCTGGGACTACAGGCGCCCGCCACCACATCCAGCTAATTTTTTGTATTTTTAGTAGAGACGGGGTTTCACCATGTTAGCCAGGATTGTCTCCATCTCCTGACCTCGTGATCCGCCCACCTTGGCCTCCCAAAGTGCTGGGATTACACGTGTGAGCCACCTTGCCTGGCCTAGGCGGTTTTCATTTTACAAAGATTTTCCCCTCAATGAATTCTCCAAGATCTACTTTTCCCCTCTTTCTGTTGTTTAATGCTCTTGTCTTTGACCTCTTGGGTCTCTTGTTTGAACTCTTGTTTCATAAAGATGTCCTCTTTAATTTCTTTGAGGGATTATAGAATTCATAACTAAAGATTTCTTCAATTATACGAGTCAATTCTTGTTCAGGTATATATTCTTTATTTTTTTAGTTATTGATAAAAAATGTTTTTTGTTTGTTTGTTTTTTGAGATGGAGTCTCACTCTGTCGCCCAGGCTGAAGTGCAGTGGCAAGATCTCCACCTCCCAGGTTCAAGTGATTCTCCTGCCTCAGCCTCTCAAGCAGCTGGGATTACAGGCACCCGCCATCACACCCACCTAATTTATGTATTTTTAATAGAGACAGGGTTTCACCATGTTGGCCAGGCTGGTCTTGAACTCTTGACCTCAAGTGATCCACCTACCTCAGCCTCCCTAAGTGCTGGGATTATAGGTGTGAGCCACCATGCCCTGTCTTATAAAAATGTTTTTGATTGCCTATAATCCCAGCACTTTGGGAAGATGAGGTAGGCGGATCACTTGAATTGTGCCTTTGGTGTTGATATTAGATTAATGCTGGCCCCAAAGAATGAATTATGAAGTGTTTCCTCCACTTCTATTTTCTGGAAGAGATTGCGAGGAACTGGTATTACTTTTTCCTTAAATGTTTGATAGAAGTCATCAGTGAGATTTTAGACCATCTGTGTGTGGTGCTTTCTTTCCTTTTTTACTTGAAGGTTATTGTTGATTCAATTTCATTTATATATATAGGGCTAATTAGGTTATCTCTTTCTCCTTGTGTGAGTTTTGGTAGACTGTGTCTTTCCTGGACATCCACATGCACAAAAATGTACCTGGAAACAGACCTTATACCTTTCACAAAAGGTCTTTTAATTTGTTTTTGAGATGGAGTCTCGCTCTGTTGCCCAGGCTAGAGTGCATCACCCTGATCACGGCTCACTGCAGTCTCTGCTGCCAGGGCTGAAGCAATTCTTCCACCTTAGCCTCCCAAGTATCTGGGACCACAGCAATGTGTCACATACCTGGCTAATTTTTAAATTATTTGTAGAGGGTGTCACTGTGTTGCCCTGGCTGGTCTCAAACTCCTGGGTTCAAGTGATTCTCCAGCCTCAGCTTCCCAAAGTGCTTGGATTACAGGCGTGAGCCACCTCACCTGGCCCACAAAAATTAAATGGATCATAGCTGTAAATGTAAAACTATAAAACTTCTAGAAGAAGACATGGAAGAAAATATCTTTGACCTAGAATCTGGTGATGAGTTTTTTGTTACAACACCAAATTCATGTCATTGATACACATGTGCACATGGCTGTTGTCTAGAGAGGCAAGAAACGAGATTGAGGCCGGGCATGGTGGCTCATGCCTGTAATCTCAGCACTTTGGGCGGCAGAGGCAGGCAGATCACCTGAGGTCAGGAGTTTGAGACCAGCTTGGCCAACATGACAAAACCCCATCTCTACAAAAAAATACAAAAATTAGCTAAGCATGGTGGCGGGTGCCTGTAATCCCAGCTACTGGGGAGGCTGAGGCAGGAAAATCGCTTGAACCTGGGACGCGGAGGTTGCAGTGAACTGAGATTGCACCTTTGCACTCCAGCCTGGGCGACAAGAACGAGACTCCATCTCAAAATAAAAAAAAAAAAAAAGATTGAAGCACCCCTCAGAGCCCCTTCTGTCAGCTATAATTCCTTACTCTGTCTGCCTGCACATTCAATGAAGACAAATCTGAAAACTAAACAGAAATAAACCCTTAAGCTCCAGACCGTTTACATACCAAAAGCATGTTATTCAAAGCACTAGGCTATCAAATGGATGTCACATCCAATTTGTTTAAACAGACATAATATGTGAATAATGGTGGACAAATATATCGTTGGACAAGTTTAGAGTCATAGCTTTCTTTTATCCTGAAGTCACAAAAGCTCAAGTTTAACTCTAGACAAACAAAACTGTGAATTGAAAAAAAAAAAACTTTGGCCTTGCTCAAGAGATTTTTCTGTTGAATTTCTTCCAATAGTTAGTAATGGATAGATTAAATCTTCAGAAAAATAAAAAAAGTTTGTGTGTTTAAAGCAAGGTGATTTCTTTCTTTTTCAATATTTTTTATTTCAATAAGCTTTTGGGGTACAAGTAGTTTTTGGTTACATGGATGAATTGCATAGTGGTGAATTGTGAGATTTTAGTCCATTCATCACATGAGTAGTGTATGTTGTACCCAATATGTAGTTTTTAGTCTCCCATCCCCCTCCTATCCTCCCCATTCTTAGCCTCCAAAGTCCATTTTACCCCTCCGTATGCTGTTTCATATCCATAGCTTAGCTCCTCCTTTTTTTTTTTTTTTGAAACGGAGTCTTGCTCTGTCGCCCAGACTGCAGTGCAGTGGCATGATCATAGCTTATTGCAGCCTCAACCTCCTGGGATCAAATGATCCTCCTACCTCAACCTCCTGAGTAGCTGGGATTACAGGTGTGTGCCACCACGCCCAACTAATTTTTGTATTTTTTTTTTAGCAGAGATGGGGCTTCACCATGTTGGCCAGGCCAGTCTCAATCTTCTGACCTCAAGTGATCCACCCACCTTGGCCTCCCAAAGTGCTGGGATTACAGGCGTGAGCCACCGTGCCAGGCCTTAGCTCCCACTTATAAGTGAGAACATACGATATTCAGTTTTCTGTTCCTGAGTTAGTACACATAGGACAATGGCCTCCAGCTCCATCTAAGTTGCTATAAAAGACGTTATTTTATTCCTTTTTATGGCTGAATAGTATTCCATAGTGTATGTATACCACATTTTCTTTATCCACTCATTGGTTGATGGGCACTTAGGTTGGTTCCATATCTTTGCAATGGTGAATTGGGTAAAACAAGATGATTTTTGTTAATAGAGTTGAACGTTCTCATGGGGAGCAGTTAGAAAACGGGTTAGGTGGCTGAGTGCAGTGGCTCACGCCTGTAATCCCAGAGGTTTGGGCAGGAGGATTGCTTGAGCCCAGGAGTTCAAGACCAGCCAAGGCAATATAGTGAGACCCCAGTTTCTGCAAAAAATTTAAAAATTAGCAAGGCATGGTGGTGCATGACTGTGGTCCCAGCTGCTTGGGAGGCTGAGGTAGGAGGATCATTTGATCCCAGGAGGTTGAGGCTGCAATAAGCTATGATCATGCCACTGCACTCCAGCCTGGGCAACAGAGCAAGACCCTGTCTCAAGAAGAAAGAGGAGGAGGAGGAGGAGGAGGAGGAGGACTACAGAGCAAAGTCTTTAAGGTTTTAATGGAAAATTCTTCACCTGGAATACTATTTCCAGTCTGATTATCTTTCAAAATTAAGGGCGGGATGACAGATGCAGTATATTTCAAGGAGTCAGCAAATATACTGCATTAGTGAAGAAAGACGCCAATGCGTGTATCAGTACATTGGCCTCAATAAACAGATTATATCCCCAATGGCCTTAGCTGGGACATGGGAGGAAGGAATTGCTGCTAAGGGTTTTACCTTGCAGGAGGGAGCAAAGTGGAAACTGATGAACTGTAAGTCTCAGTAGAATTTCACCATTCTATTGGATCATTGGTCCAACACAACTGAATCATCGATCCTAAGGAAACCCAGATCACCATTTACTTGGGTCACTCTCCTCCCTGCAGTGAGAGGTTGTCTGCACCATCTGGAAAGGTAAGATGTAGATGTGATGTAGTCTGCTGATGAGACTTCAACAGTTGTGCTTTCCAGACCACTGAAAACCCAAAGTATTATGGCGGAACCAGTACAGCAGTTTCCTCTTACCCACAGTTTCAGTCTCTGGGGTTTCAGTTACCCACAGTCAACTGCGGTTTGAAAATATTACATGGAAAATTCCAGAAATAAGTTTTAAAATGTGCACTCTTCGGAGTGGCGTGATAAAATCTCACATTGCCATGCTTCATCTTGCCTGGACACGAAACAGCTGTTAGTTCAGTGTAATCACACAGCCTACCCTACCTGCCAGTTAGTCACCTACGAGCTGTCTGGGTTCTCAAACCAACTATCTCAGTATTGCTGTGTTTGTGTTCAGGTAGCCCTTATTTTACTAAATAATGGCCCTAAAGTACAAGAGGGGTGATACTGGCATATTGTTATAATTGTTCTATTTTATTATGAGTTATTGTTATTAATATATTACTGCAACTAATTTATAAGTTAAACATTATCATAGGCATGTATGTATAGGAAAAAGCATACTATCTGTAGGGTTTGATAATATCCACAATTTCAAGCATCCGTTGGGGGTCTTGGAACATCTCCCTTGCAGATAAGAGGAAACTACTGTACCTGGCACAAAAACCTTCTTTTGAAAATTAAGCTAAAGGCATGCTGTATCACTCTGTTCTCATGCTGCCAATAAAGACATACCAGAGACTGGGTAATTTATAAAGGAAAGACGTTTAATTGACTCACAGTTCTGCAGGGCTGGGGAGGCCTCAGAAAACTTACAATCATGGCAGAAGGGGAAGCAAACATGTCCTTCTTCACATGGCAGCAGCAAGGAGAAGTGCAGAACAAAGTGGGGGAAAGCTCCTTAAAAAACCATCAGATCTCGTGAGAACTCACTATCACAAGAACAGCAGCATGGGAGTAACTGCCCCTGTGATTCAGTTACCTCCTGCCAGGTACCTCCCACAACATATGGGGATTATGGGACCTATGATTCAAGATGATATTTGTGTAGGGACACAGCCAAACCATATCACATGCACGTCCCTGTAGTTAGTTAGGTGAGTTCTGTTGTATCCAAAGCTATTCAAGGTGATTATTATTAGTACCATGCCTTCTGTGTTTTCTGGACCGAGTTCATGCTAGAATCCTCTTACTCAGCATGGAGCCAATTTCAGCATTGTCCTGCCTCAGCCACTTCCAATATTGCATATAGAAATACCCGTGCACCCTGAAGAGCCTTTCACAAGGCTCTCTCGTGATACTTAATGACACAGGGCCATTTTCTCTTCATCAAATCATGATTTTAAAACATACAACAAAATGTTTAAAACCAAAACAGGCCGGGTGCAGTGGCTCATGCCTGTAATCCCAGCACTTTCGGAGACCGAGCCACCCACCTCACTTGAGGTCAGGAATTTGAAACCAGCCTGGCCAACATGGTGAAACCCCATCTCTACTAAAAATACAAAAAATTAGCCAGGTGTGGTGGCGAGCACCAGGCTGAGGCAGGAGAATCCCTTGAACTGGGAGGCGGAGGTTGCAATGAGCCAAGATCACGCCACTGCACTCCAGCCTGGGTGACAGAGCCAGACTTTACCTGGAAAAAAAAAAAAAAAAAGCAAAGCATATGACAATAAAACCTGATAATTTGCTAAACATAGAATTACTGGATCTGATATATCACAAAACATTACCACAACCATAAGGAGAACAAAGTACCATGATGGTTACTTTCATGTGTCAACTTTGAATTCCTGGTTTATAAAATGATTTATAGCTTTGCATTCACCAAATAGGTAAAACTACACTTTTAAGATGATAAGCTGGGCCAGGTCTGGTGGCTCACACCTGTAATGCCAATACTTAGATGGGAGGATCACTTAAGGCCAGGAGTTTGAGACCAGCCTGGGCAACATAGTGAGACCCCATTTCTACAAAAAATAAAAAATTAGCTGGCTGTGGTGGCATGCACCTGTAGTCCCAGCTACTCAGGAAGCTGAGATGGGGGATTGCTTGAGCCCGGGAGGTCAAGGATGCAGTGAGTTATGATTATGCCATTGCCCTCCAGCCTGGGCCACAGAGTGATACTCTATCTCAAAGAAAATTTAAAAATTTTAAAAACTAGCTGGGTGTGGTGATGCATGCCTGTAGTCTCAGCTACTTGGGAGGCTGAGATGGGAGAATCTCTTGAACTCAGGAGTTCGAAGTTAAAGTGAGTCATGATTGCACCACTGCACTCCAGCCTGGGCCACAGAGCAAGACCTCATTTCAAAAAAAAAAAAAAAAAAAAGACAAACTGACTTGATAAGACTACTTAAAATTAAGAAGACCTTTCTTTTTGGGCAACATTCCAACATGGTACATTAAAAAAAAGACCTTTGTTGTAAGTTTTTTGGGGGTTTTTTTGGTATAAAATTCTCCTAAATTTCTAATCTTTATTTAAGATGAACATAAATTGGTTCTATAGAGTTTTCACTGAATAATTAACTAAGGATTCAGCTTCTCATTTGTAATAAGATTGAAAAAGATAAATAAATCAGGCCTGTGACCAATTTACCTCAAAATACAATTTCTTCATTATAAAGAACAAAACAGGAAAGAAGTTAAAGAACTCCCTTAATAAAAGCACTGAACTGCCACAAGTCTAATAGACTATTAGAGCCTAGATGAAGATGGAAAATTACCTAATAAAAATTGCAATTTGCATAGATTTGCCCCATAATTACAAAACTTATTAAGTTCCATTTTCCCAGATGCTATAATGGGGTTCACCTTTCATTTAATGCAATTTGTGATCACTGACTACTTCAGGCAGCAAACGCTGGTAAAATCAAATCCATAATTACATTTTTGGTTCATACGTGAAAGACTGAAATATTCATTAACTGATCTATATACTATTTGTTAAAATTAAGTAGAAGGAAAAATTCTGAAGAGTGTTTTACTCAAATCTTTAACTACCTTTTTCAAGTCTTTCGCTCCATTGGCTCTGTCCAAAGCGAGGTTGTGAAGGTTACAAAACGGAAAGAAAACACTCGCTTTGGGTCTATATTCATTCCATCTAGTTCAATACAGTAGATGTTTATTAAAATCATCCCATATGTGTGGTCCTGTCTGAATTAAGCAAGTGGGATAACTGCCAAATGTCTGTTTTATCCTGAATCCTGTAAGTAGCAAGTGCCTTTTGGTTGTGTGGCAGACTGAGACCAGTAAGGCCGCCAGTGAATCGTGCCTCCCTGGGTCCACTCTCTTTTCAGTGTAATTTTGTGACCCCTCCCATCAAGCAGTGATGGGTCTATTACCCCATCACCTGAATCCAGGCTGGGCTTGTGACTTGCTTTGGCCAATGAAATGCCACAGATGTTCGGCTGGGCCATGAGAAGGCCTACAGCTTCCTTTTTCCCCTCTTGCAATGTTCCTGCTGTCAAGGAAGCAAGACTGGGCTAGACCCAATTTCAGGAGAGGCCCAGCAGATAGCAGACACATGAGGAGGCCATCATGGATTCTTGAGCTGCCAGATGACCACAGTGACATGAGTAACACCAGACCAGAGCAACAGAAAACCCGCCCAGCTGAGCCCAGCCAACCCATGGAAATAATATTACATAAATAAATTAATGAAAACATAATTGTTGTTTTTAAGCACCCCAAGTTTGGGGATGGCTTAAGCAGCCCTGGGTAACTGACATCACTGACACCATCTCCAAATCCCCAGTTTCCCAGAAGAGAGTCTTTATGGTTCTGGAAACCACACTAGTGGGTGTGACTATGGGGAATGGTCCCTGAAAACACAAATGTGTCTTCTTTTCATTTTTTCACTAGTAGTTATTGCTACTAGTTCAAATGCACTATTCCTGTTCTCTTCATCAGTCACAATAACATTTAGGATTATAGAAGATTTCTAGGTAGAAATAACCTACATATGGAGATACATGCAGAACGAATTTCAGTGTGTTCCTTACTCCAGTGAAGTCTTGCAGAGTGGTCTTAAAGGGCCTCCACATCTGCACACTTCCAATTTGGCTGTAATCATGTAGCAGACTCTCAAATACACAAGTTGATTGATAGTTTGATTGGTTAACTTATTCTGAAGTCATATCCATTGATATTTGTTTGAATATCATTCTTGGAGTGCAGAGAGGAAAGGTCCTGTGGAAGGTTGTGCACTGTGGGGCTGGTTCCCCAATCCAGCCAGTGAGGACTCCATCTTCCATGCCTCAATACCTTTTTTTTTTTTTTAGAGACAGGGTCTTGCTCTGTCACCCAGGCTGGACCACAGTGGTGTGATCCTAGTTCACTGCAGCCTCAACCTCCAAGGCTCAAGTGATCCTCCTGCCTCAGCCTCCCAAGTAGCTAGGACTACAGGCATGTGCCAACATGCCCAGTTAATTTTTTTATTTCTTTTTTGTACAGATGGGGTCTCTCCATGTTTCCTGGGCTGGTCTCAAACTCCTGAGCGCAAGCAATCCTCCCACCTCAGCCTCCCAAAGCAGTTGGGATTACAGGCGTGAGCCACTGCACCCTGCCAGTCTCCCTCCTCTTAACTGCTTCCTGGGTTCCCTTCCCACCTGACTTGGTTTAATCTCTCTAGGCCCTGAGTTCCAAAACCCATCTCAGATTGGGTTAAAGGGGGAATTCACTCTAACTGTCAGAAAAGTTATCAAAAACTTGAGAACCGACCAAAGAGATTTGCCAGGGGTTCTTTCAGGGCAATCCTGGTTTTGCCTCTTTGATTGACTCTCTGTTGCCTGGGCTGTTTTACATCTCCGCAGGGGCAGAGGTGAATTTCAAGATTTTTTTGGTAGGTATGCAAATAACTACTGAACAGTAGAAAAGATAACCCCAGCTACAGGTTTCTGGACTGCAGGAGATTAGCCAGTTTGTGTGACCCCGCCCTAATATTCCTTTACTAGGTTGTCTAAAATACCCAGTCCCTCAAATGCACTAAACCACTTTTAGCATCTTCCTGAACTCCACATTAATCAATGAGTCCAAGAAAATCTTTGGCACTTCCTTTTTTTATTGCTGAGTCATCTTACTTAATCTTTTGTGAATTATACCTTAACATAAAGCCCAAAAAGGGTTTCAGAGAAGCCAAAGCCTGGAGGGACTCAGCCTCCTAAAGCAGCCACCACCTCCCGCTGCTCTGGGCCACGAAGTCTCTCTCTCTCTCTTTTCTGTCTCTCTGTCTCTCTGTATGTGTCTCTCTGTGTCTCTCTGTTTCTCTGTCCCTCTGTCTCTGTATCTTTTCACCTTTGTCTTTGTCTCTCTGTTTCTGTCTCTGTCTGTCTCTCTCTGTCTCTATCCCTGTGTCTTTGTCTCTCTGTCTCCCTCTGTCTCTGTCTCCCTCTGTCTCTCTGTCTCTGCCTCTCTGTCTCTGTCTCTCTCTCTGTCTCTTTCTGTCTCTGTCTCTCTTTGTGTCTGTCTCTCTGTCTCCCTCTTCATCTCTCTCTCTCTGTCTCTGTCTGTCCCTGTCTCTGTTTCTCTCTCTCTCTCTCTCTCTCTCCATTGATCCCCTGCCACACTCTCCCCTAGACAGCCTGGCCCTCTCCCCCACACCCTCAGGGAAAACGGCCACCCACAGCTCTTCAGTTGGTATATTCTCGATTTAGAGGAATGGCCCAGATGGACCAGAGTCCTTAAATCCCTTTCAAAGAAAGAGACTCCAATATGCTTCCAGCCTCTGCTTCTTGACCACTGGAAGATAAGGACAAGCATGTGAAGTTTCTGCATTTGTATCACCAAAAACATCACTGGAGTTCCTAGGGACCGTGGTGTCCATCCCGAGAGTTCCCTGCCTCTGGTGCCTGGTGGAGAGCTGAGCCCTGGAGAGGATGGAGGCTGGGAAGGGGGCCGTGGTGTTGTCATGGCGTCAGTCTCCCTCTTACCTCCAGAGCCACACACCCTTTGCCATTCACCACTGTTTTCTCTTTTTTGTTCTTGATTAACATTGCCAAAATTTAAGTCATTTTACATTTTTTCAACAGAGCCATTCCTTATATTAAAAATTCTACTCTAGGCCGGGCACAGTGGCTCACACCTGTAATCCTAGCACTTTGGGAGGCCGAGGTAGGTGGATCACCTGAAGTCAGGAGTTTGAGACCAGCCTGGCCAGCATGGTGAAACCCCTACTAAAAATACAAAAATTAGCTGGGCATGGTGGCGCACGCCTGTAATCCCAGCTACTTAGGAGGCTGAGGCATGAGAATTGCTTGAAGCTGAGAGGTGGAGGTTGCAGTGAGCTAAGATTGTGCCACTGCACTCCAGCCTGGGCAATGGAGCGAGACTCTTGTCTCAAAAAAATAAAAATAAAAATAAATTCTACTCGGCCGGGCGCGGTGGCTCACGCTTGTAATCCTAGCACTTTGGGAGGCCGAGGCGGGCGGATCACAAGGTCAGGAGATCGAGACCACGGTGAAACCCCGTCTCTACTAAAAAACTACAAAAAATTAGCCGGGCGTGGTGGCGGGCGCCTGTAGTCCCAGCTACTCGGAGAGGCTGAGGCAGGAGAATGGTGTGAACCCAGGAGGCGGAGCTTGCAGTGAGCCGAGATTGTGCCACTGCACTCCAGCCTGGGCGACAGAGCGAGACTCCATCTCAAAAAAAATAAAAATAAAAATAAAAATAAATAAAAATAAATAAAAAAATAAAAAAATAAATTCTACTCTAGTTCTTTTATCTAATTTATTGTTTCCTGATTTTGTCTCCGTTTTTCTTTTTCTTAGCTTTATTGTATTGGTTTTCTAGCTTTTATGGGATGCTAAGTTCATTTCTTTTTATCCTCTCTTGCCTAACAATAGAAACACTTCATTCCCCTCCTCTGAGCAAAGGTTCAGCTGTGTCTCTCATAAGTTTTGGAGCTTCCTGTTCTCCAAGTTGCTAACTTCTAAGCATGCTGGAACTGTTATTATATTTGTTTCTTCCTGGACAGAAGGGACACTTAAAAGGCTTGTTTAACTTCTAGGGTTTGAGTTTTTAAAATCGACCTTTTGTAGTTGATTTCTAGTTTTGTTACATTGTCGTCAGAAAACGTGCCCTGTGGCCCATCCTGCTGCGCGTGGAACTAAATTTTCTTCTTGTGCCTGTTTCATGGGTTATTAGATAACATGATTATACACAGGCCAGAATGTTCCATGGCTCTACGTCAATCTTATTACAATGCCTCTAACTCTTTTGTTTTTCCTATTTGACCAAAGATGGAGAATGGTGTGTTAAACCATCTCATTGTGATTTTCCTTATGACAATTTATTCTTGAATTTCTTCTAGTTTGCTTTATACATTTCAACCTCAGTAATTTGCTACATCTATGTTATTGACACAAACATCTTCATTGTCAATTATACCTTCTGTACCGTTAATATTCTGACCTGAGGCCAGGTGTGGTGACTCACTCCTGTAATCCTAGCACTTGTGGAGTGCCAGGTCCAACCCGCAGACCCTGGCCGAACAACGGATGCACAAATGCACTCGGACACAGATATCCAGTGAAAGAGCAGGCTAGGGGACCTGGCTGCCCACAGACACTGAGGAGGGTGCTGTAAAGAGTCAGCAGCCGTGGCCCTGACAAGCTGGCCCTGTGAGCATTTATTCAGCACAGATTTAATGACAAAGGCTTTGAGTCAACACACTTGTTGGTAATTAACATGGTTGCCTTCCCCAGAGACAGCAGTCCTGCACATGGATGATTAAAGGCCAGGTTCCAAGGCCTAAGTAAACTAACTTATCTAGATCAGTTTCTTTACATCCCCTTGCTATCTAACCTAAGCTCTGAAGAGAATTAAGCTGCCTTCAGCCAAATTTTCTTTCAAAGCTTTGCAAACCCCTGGCCTTCCAAGAAGGTTTGCATCTTTCTACAATTTTGCCACCACCCCAGTCTCCTACAGGGGAGGTCGAGGTGGGAGGATTGCTTGAGCCCATGAGTTTGACATCAACCTAGGCTACACGGTGAAACCTCATCTCTACAAAAAGTACAAAAGTTAGCTGGGCATGGTGGCATGCACTTGGAGTCCCAGATACTCGGGAGGCTGAAGTGGGAGGATCATTTGAGCCTGGGAGGTTGAGGCTACAGTGAGCTGTGATCACAGCACTGTACTTCAGCCTGGGTGACAGAGACCGTGTGTCAAAAAAAATACTTTGACCTAAATCCATATCACATATTAATAACATAACCCCAATTTAAAAAACTGCATCTACCTAATATTCATTCATTCATTCATTCATTCAAATATTTGAGCACTTGCCACATGCCAGGCACTATGCCTGGTGCTGGGGACAGAGTATTGAATGGAACCACAAGGTCCCTGTCTTCACAGAGCTCCTAGTGGAGGACAGAGACCATGATCAAATTTAGCAACAATGTAAGACTCACAGTCACACATACACACACACACAAGCATCCATGTACCATTATGTGCTGTCATGCACACTTTCACACATGCACACAGCCATACACTGCCACACACATACTTGCATACATTCATCTTTAGCCTGTAAAAATATGCCTGGAGGATGGATTATGAGAAAGGGAATTATGGGGCTGAAAGTCATGGGCATTTAAAATTGACCAGAACTGCCACATTGACACTCTCCAAAGACAGTACAATTATTGTACGTACGAACAGAGCAGGACTGAGCAGGAATGCTTCTCTCCCACACCCTTACAAACACAGAACTTTTTTTGTGTGTGTGTGTGTGTGATAGAGTCTCACTCTGTCACCCAGGCTAGAGTGCAGTGGTGTGATCTCTGTTGACTGCAACCTGTCTCCCAAGTTCAAGTGACTCTAGTGCCTCTACCCCCAAGTAGTTGGGACTACAGGCATGCGCCACCACACCTGGCTAATTTTTGTACTTTTAGTAGAGGTGGGGATTCTCCATGTTGGCCAGTCTGGTCTCAAACTCCTGGCCTCAAGCGATCCGCCCACTTCGGCCTCTCAAAGTGTTGGGATGACAGGCGTGAGCCACTGGGCCCGGCCACAGACATATAACTTTTTTCTAGATTTTCACATTTAAGCTGGGTGATAATAGTTTGGATGTTTGTCCCTTCTAAATCTCACATTGAAATGTGATCCCCAGTGTTGGAGGTGGGGCCTAGAGGGAGGTGTCTGGGTCATGGGGGCAGATTGTTCCTGAACAAACGTCTTGGTGCCCTCATCTCACTAATGAGTGAGCTTTCACTCTATTAGTTCCCTCAAAAATCAGATTGTTGGCTGGGCACGGTGGCTCACGCCTGTAATCCCAGCACTTTGGGAGGCCAAGGCAGGTGGATCACTTGAGGCCAGGAGTTTGAGACCAGCCTGACCAACATGGTGAAACCCTGTCTCTACTAAAAATACAAAAACTGATGGGGCACAGTGGCTCATGCCTGTAATCCCAGCACAGGAGGGAGGCAGGGGCAGGCAGATCACCTGAGGTCGGGAGTTCCAGACCAGACGGCCAACATGGGGAAACCCCATCTCTACTAAAAATACAAAAATTAGCCAGATGTGGTGGTGCACACCTGTAGTCCCAGCTACTCAGGAGGCTGAGGCAAGAGAATCAGTGGAACCCAGGAGTCAGAGGTTGCAGTGAGCCGAGATTGTGCCACTGTACTCCAGCCTGGGCGACAGAGTGAGACTCCATCTCAAAATATAAATAAATAAATAAAAATACAAAAATTAGCTGGGCGTGGTGGCACACGCCTCTAGTCCCAACTACTCAGGAGGTTGAGGCATGTGATTCGCTTGAACCCGGGAGGCAGAGGTTGCAGTGAGCCAAGATCATGCCACTGCACTCCAGCCTGGGCAACAGAGTGAGACTCAGTCTCAAAGAAAAAAATATATATCCGATTATTAAAAACAGCCCAGCATCTCCTCCTGTCGCTCTTGCTCCCTTTCTGTCCAGTTGACACACCTGCTCCCCCCTCACCTCTGCAGTGAGTGGAAGCTTCCACCTGCTCCCCCATCACCTCTGCAGTGAGTGGAAGCTTCCTGAGGCCTTACCAGAAGCAGATGCCAGTGCCTTGCTTCTTATACAGCTTGCAAAACTGTGAACCAAATAAACCCCTTTTCTTTATAAATTACCCAGCCTCAAGTATTTCTTTGCAGCAGTGCAAGACAGACTAAGACACTGGTCCAGTAGGTGACAGTAACATTTTTGTTGGTTTATTTTACATTTTTTAAACTCATAAACCTAAGCACCTTTCACCCTAGATTCATCTTATCTATTTTTAGAAGCCCTTTACACATGCTGAGTATTAACACCTTGTGATATGTCACAAATATGTTTAGCTTTATTGATGGCGTGGTATGTATATAAGTTATAAAATTTGAGGTGCCCTCTTTTTTTTCTTCCGTTACATCTAGATTTCTTTCCACCTCTCAGATGATGAAAATATGCCCCCCTGTTTTCCGCTGCTACTTTAGCAATTCTTTTACTTTTGGGTTTTTAGCCCAGCCAGACTTTTTTTTTTTTTTTTTTTTTTGAGACGGAGTCTCGCTGTGTCCCCCAGGTTGGAGTGCAGTGGCATGATCTCAGCTCTACCTCCTGGGTTCACGCCATTCTCCTGCCTCAGCCTCCCGAGTAGCTGGGACTACAGGCACCCGCCAACACACCCGGCTAATTTTTTGTATTTTTAGTAGAAACGGGGTTTCACTGTGTTAGCCAAGATGGTCTCGATCTCCTGACCTCGTGATCCGCCCGTCTTGGCCTCCCAAAGTGCTGGGATTACAGGCGTGAGCCACAGCGCCCGGCCTGCCCAGCCAGACTTCTGTTAATAATAGGAAGGCAGAGACAAGATTTCTCGCCAAATGGACAGGCAATTGTCCTGGCAACATTTATTGACTAATCAATGAAGCAGTTCACCAAAAGTAAAATACTATTACCAGAGCAAGGGTAGAGAAGAGGGACGTTGGACAGTGGAAAAAATGAGCGTCCATTCCTCTGCATAAAATTTTCCTTCCAAATCTCAAATCTCAGAGCCTATGTTCTTTCTTTTCTTTTCTTTTCTTTTTTTGAGGCGGAGTCTCGCTCTGTCGCCCAGGCTGGAGTACAGTGGCGTGATCTTGGCTCACTGCAACCTCTGCCTCCCAGGTTCAAGTGCTTCTCCTGCCTCAGCCTCCCAAGTAGCTGAGGTTACAGGTGCCCACCACCACACCCGGCTAATTTTTGTATTTTTAGAAGAGACAGGGTTTTGCCATATTGGCCAGGCTGGTCTCAAACTCCTGACCTTAGGTGATCTGTCTGCCTCAGCCTCCCAAAGTGCTGGGGTTACAGGCGTGAGCCACCACGCCTGACCTCGGATCCTATAATCTGAGAGAAAACTGTAACTATGTGGTAATGAGCCACATCCAGCCAATAAAGAGCTTGCTTTATTTAGAGAAGACAGACTTTGTTTCATGGAGGAGACCAGGCTTCTGAACTGAGTCCAGGATGCAAGGAGGTGGCCACCCAGTCATGAGCAGAGGTCCTGGTTCTCAGGAAAAACAATACCCCAGGAGTGAAGGGGGCCAATATAGCATGTGTGCTGTGAGGAACTTTCCACGGTGACCAATTTAACACAAAGCCAAATCCTATGTTTTGATGTCTTGAATAGCTTGCCTTGAAGAGAAAGGTTGCCATGGTAACTCAGAGACAATGTCTTCACCATAGACCAGTTGTTTAACCTGCAGAGAACAATCTTTTTCTCTCTGATGCAATTAAAATCCAACAAGGAGGTTGAACTCAGCAGCACCAGTATGGTCTCCACAGGGAGACCTTCACTAAAAATGGTAAAAACTAAGGCTAGGCGTGGTGGTTCACACCTGTAATCCCAGCACACTGGGAGGCTGAGGCAGGAGGATTGCTTAAGCCCAGGAGTTTGAGACTGCAGTGAGCTATGATTGCACCACTGCACTCCAGCCTGGGCACCAGAGCAAGACCCTGTCTCAAAAAATCAAAACAAAACAAACAAAATAATAAGACACTCCGGTGAACAGTATTGGCAAGATCAAAAACATTTTTTATAGATGACATAAATGCTGTATTGGATTCTTTTTGAATCAGCCTCTAGACAGGTCAGGAAAAAACAATTACAAGAGGGAAAATGTAAATGTTTTTACCTTGAACATAAGAAAAAGTAAAAAGTCCACCTAACAGAAATTGGGAAATGTAGATAGAAGGAGAGGGAAGGCAAGTTAGAGGGGGTTGATGTCTTCCCTCCCCATGGGGACAGGTTTAGAGATGCTACTGAACATCAATGGAACAAGACACAGGGGTCGAAGTGAGTTATTTGATGTTGCAAAGTCAGCCACCATCACCAACACCAACAAAATATAAACAGGCAGAGGGAAGAGGGTGTATTAGTCTGTTTTCACAGTGCTATAAAGAAATACCCAAGACTGGGTAATTTATAAAGGAAAGAAGTTTAATTGACTCACAGTTCCACATGGCTGGGGAGGCCTCAGGAAACTTACAATCATGGTGGAAGGGAAAGGGGAAGCAAGGTCCTTCTTCACATGGCAGCAGGAGAGAGAAGTGCAAGGAGGGGAAATGGCAGATGCTTATAAAACCATCAGATCTCTTGAGAACTCACTCGCTTTCTTGAGAGCAGCATGGGAGAAACCACCTCCATGATCCAGTCACTTCCTACTAGGTCCCTCCCCTGACATGTGGGGATTATGGGGATTATGATTCAAGACGAGATTTGAGTGGGGACACAGAACCAAACCATATCAGAGGGGAATGGGGTGAGAGCACGCAATCTTCATTTGCACATTAGAGAGCATTTTGAGAGCCCCCAGTGAAATCGAGGTTATAGCACCAGAGTGGCTAGCAACCCTGCCCTAGGGAGATGCAGAGGAGCTAGGCATGGTTGTCTAGAGTGTGCTTTTCTTTTAAAATTTTTTTAAATTATTTTTATTAAGTTGAGATGGTGTCTCGCTATGTTGCCTAGGCTGGTCACAAACTCCTGGCCTCAAGCCATCCTCCCACCTCAGCCTCCCAAAGTGCTGAGACTAAAGGCATGAGTCATCATGCCCAGCCTACAGTGTGCCTTTCATGGGATACTTCTTTTACCCAGTGGACAGTGACCAGAAGGTCCTTTGCATGGGAAGCTTGTTTACTCAGCGGATACTGAACAGAAGGTCCTTTGCATGGGAAGCTTGTTTCCTGAGGCCTCCCCACCAGTGGACATCCTGGTGGCTGTTGTCTGAGCTGTGTCCAGCTTATGCCTGCCTGATCATTGCTCTGGCACTGGGATTCCAACCTCATGTTCCTAGCATCCCGGGGAAACGCAGCCTGGGGAAGCCCCTGGTTTTTCAGCTGGAAGGTGCAAATTCCATCCACCACCAGGGTAGGAAGCAAGGTCAAAGAGGTTTACTTACAGACCCTGGGCAAGGAGGGCACAATGTGTGGGAGGGCAGGTCACACAGACTGGAATGAAGAGTCAGGCAGAGAGAGGAGAGAGACAGATGCGGCTCATGGTGTATATATAAGGGAATGGGGCATGGGTCACTTTAAGTTCTTGGGAAAATGCCTGAATGCTCCACTTATTTATTTTTATTTCAAGAGCTTTTGGGCCGAGGAGCGGTGGCTCATGCCTGTAATCCCAGCACTTCGGGAGGCCAAGGTGGGCAGATCACTTGAGGTCAGTAGTTCAAGACCAGCCTGGCCAACATGATACAACCCTGTCTCTACCAAAAATACAAAAATTAGCCAGGCATGGTGGGCACATGCCTGTAATCCCAGCTACTCGGGAGGCTGAAGCAGGAGACTCGGTTGAACCTGGGGTGGGGCGTGGCAGGGGGGTAGAGGTTGTAGTGAGCTGAGATTACGCCACTGCACTCCAGCCTCCAGAGTGACACAGCGAGACCCCGTCTCAAAAAAAAAAAAAAAGTTTTGGGAGTAGAGGTGGTTTTTTGTTTTGGTTACATGAATAAGTACTTTAGAGGTGATTCCTGAGATTTTAGTGCACACATCACCCACACAGTGTACACTGTACCCAATATGTAGTTCTTTATCCCTCATTCCCTCCCAACTTCCCCATCCCTGAGTCCCCAAAATCCATTGTATCACTCTCATGCCTTTGCATCTTCATAGCTTAGCTCCCACTTCTAAGTGAGAACATGTGGTATTTGGTTTTCCATTCCTGAGTTACTTCATTTAGGATAATGGCCTCCAGCTTGATCCAGGTTGCTGCAAAAGACATTTTTCATTCCTTTTTATGGCTGAGTGGTTGAATGGTCCATTTAAAGGAAGCAACGAGAGAAAGTGGGGAGGCAGTCTGCTAGGCAGGAGAGAGATGCCTCTAAGTTCTTATGTCTGGCCACTGGCTTGAGCCATTTGAATGTGACAGTCAACTTCGAATGCCCAGGGAGCAACTTTTGATGTGTTCTTTCATTGTGGGGAGTCAGTCTATGGAATAGAGCCACAGGTGTATTAATTACAGTTGTGACATAAACACTAGATAAACTAGCACATGGCATAAAGTGACTCAGAGAGGAAAAGAGAGAGAGACAGGCGACCATTTCTCTTATGAGCAATTCTCTATTAAGTTTCAACCATATGCATACACTGATAAAACAATTTTAATGTTTCACTGAAGACCACTGCAAGACATCTAAACATGTCTGATAATACTCAATAGGTGAATTTATCAGTTTTAAAAAGATTTGATCAACACGAAGGAAAGGGGTAACAACAGACTGAGAGATGAAACAGCATCTCCATCATTGGCCATGTACGGCCCTTACCTGGAAACTGCTGGCAACGGACAAACTGAAAAACCGCTAGAGTCATCGGAGCACTTGGTGATTTCATACTAAGGAATTGTAAAGAGAAGAGGATTGATGGGATAGTGGTTCTGTGAATTTGTTTTTTTCTTTTTTTTAAGAGTTGTGGTCTTGGCCAGGCGCGGTGGCTCACACCTGTAAACCCAGCACTTTGGGAGGCCAAGGCGGGCAGGTTGCCTGAGATTAGGAGTTCGAGACCATCCTGGCCAACATGGTGAAACCCTGTCTTTACTAAAAATACAAAAATTAGCCAGATGTGGTGGTGCGTGCCTGTGATCCCAGCTACTAGGGAGGTTGAGGCACAAGAATTGCTTGAGCCTGGGAGACAGAGGTTGCGGTGAACTGAGATTGTGCCACTGCACTCCAGCCTGGGCAACACAATGAGACCCTGACACACACACACACACACACACACACACACACACACACAAAAGGGGGTCGTGGTCTTGCTCTGTCACCTAGGCTAGAGTGCAGTGGCACGATCATAGTTCAGTGCAGCCTCAAACTCCTGGGCTCAAGTGATCCTCCTGCCTTAGCCTCCTGAGCAACTGGGACTACAGGCATGTTCCACCATACCTGGCTAATTTTTAAATTTTTGGTAGAGATGGGGGTCTCACTATGTTGCCCAGGCTGGTCTCAAACTCCTAGCATCAAGTGATCCTCCCCTCTTGGCCTCCCAAAGTGCTGGGATTATAGGCATGAGCTACCATGCCTGGCCCAATTTTTTTTTAACTAGTCCTTATTTTTTAGGAATACATACTGAAATATTTACAGATGAGATGGTATGATGTCTGGGATTACTTCCAAGCCATCCAGTGGGAGGAGGGTAAGGATGGAACCAAACTGGCTGTAAGCTGATAATGTGGGGTTCATCATACTATTTTCTCAACTTGTGTCTATGTGTGAAATTTCCTATATTAAAGACAGACACAGAATAGGAATGTATACACTAAATGGCAACAGTATACATTTTGACATCTTGGTTTTTTAAAAATTAAATACATGCTGTTCAGTTTTTAAGTAAAGCCCTAATTTGGGCAGATTCTCCCCTTATAAGGGACTTGAACACAAATTTCTGAACCATAGGGTTGGAGTATGAGTATTGCTGACCCCTTAGTGGTTTTGGACAGGGAGAAACCAACAGTGCACAAAAGGGTGACTGTCACCAGACACTGAATCTTCCAGCACCTTGATCCTGGACTTCCTAGCCTCCAGAAGAGTGAGAAATAAGTTCATTGCGTTCCCCAAAGCTCCAAGGACCTCCTGAAATAGTCCTGAGTCCCTCTCAGCCTGGTGTAGCACCCAATTCACTCATCTGGCTGGTTTGTGTTGCCAGGCCAAGACACCACTTTGGGTGGGGAGGAGAAAGAGAATGAAGTAGGAGGGGAGAGCCTGAGCCACGATTTGGGAGAGAGAATCAGATGGTCAGCCAGAAAGATGCATACAGTAGGCACTTAATAAATGTTTGCCTGGATAGACAGAAACCGAAGTACAGGCACTGAAGAAAGGCAGTAACTTTTTCCCATGGATGGGAAGTCTGCTGCAAAAGGCCATAATAAGAATCGACATGATAATTGCTGTGATCTGAAAGTGTGTGTCCTCCTCCAAATTTGCATGTTGAAATCCTAACTCCCAAAGTGATGGTATGAGGAGGTGGGGCTTATTTGATCTGGAGGGTGGAGGCCACTAGGAAACTGGCTCTGACTGATAAGGCCTTCAGGATTTGGATGAGTGCCTTTATAAAAGAGACCACAGCCTGTAATCCCAGCACTTTGGGAGGCTGAGATGGGCAGATTGCTTAAGGTCAGGAGTTCCAGACCAGCCTGGCTAACACAGTGAAACCCCGTCTCTACCAAAAAATACAAAGATTATCCAAGTGTGGTGGCATGTGCCTGTAGTCCCAGCTACTCAGGAGGCTGAGGCAGGAGAATCACCTGAACCTGGGAGGCAGAGGTTGCAGTGAGCAGAGATCACGCCACTGCACTCCAGCCTGGGTGACAGAGCAAGACTCTGTCTCAGAAAAAAAAAAAAGAAAGAGAGCGAGAGAGAGATCATAGAGATCCAGCTAGCCTGTTTCATAATATGAGGGCACAGCAGGAAGGTGCCACCCATGAGGAAGCCGACCATCACCAGATACTGAATCTGCCAGCATCTTGATTTTGGACTTCCCAGCCTGCAGAACCAATAAATTTTTGTTGATAGTACCCAGTTTATGGTATTTTTATAGCAGCCTTAACAGACTAATACAGTTTCCTACAAAAAAACCAAGGATTTTGTAGTGCGAATGAATGCTAAGATACCAAATATTCCTGTGCTCTTCTGAGAGTCATTCTTGCTCAAACAGCCTGAAGAGTTTCCGTGACTCTTGTCTAAACTTATTTCTAATCCCCAGTTGTTTATCTTTTAGGATTTGCATATTATTTTCTACTGCATTTGTTTGTTGATTTGACAGTGTGACCACAGCAGCCTAGCCACATGTCAAAAAGGCGGCCGCAATCATAAGTCAAAGGAATTTAAGAAACAGCCAGGCACAGTGGCTCACGCCTGTAATCCTAGCACTTTGGAAGGCTGAGGCGGGTGAATCACTTAAGGTCGGCTAATTGCCTGAGGTCAGGCGTTGGAAACTAGCGTGGCCAACACGGTGAACCTCCATCTCTACTAAAAATACAAAAATTAGCCAGTCGTGGTGGCGGGCGCCTGTAATCCCAGCTACTCAGGAGGCTGGGGCAGGAGAATCACTTGAACCCAGGAGGCAGAGGTTGCAGTGAGCCAAGATTGTGCCACTGCACTCTAACCTGGGAGACAAAGTGAGACTCTGTCTCAAAAAAAAAAATAAAAAAAATTAAAAAAAAAAAAAGTGAGGCCAGGTGCAGCGGCTCACTCCTGTAATCCCAGTACTTTGGGAGACCAAGGCAGGCAGATTGCTCACAAGTTTGAGACCAACCTGGGCAACATGATGAAACCTCGTCTCTATAAAAAATACATAAATTAGCTGGGCATGATGGTACATCTACTTAGGAGCTACTTAGGAGACTGAGGTGGGAAGATTACTTAAGCTCGGGAGGTGGAGGTTGTAGTGAGCTGAGATTATGCCACTGTACTCCAGCCTGGGCAAGAGAGCCAGACCTTAACTCAAACACCAAAAAAAAAAAAGAAAGAAAATGTGACTTTTTATTTATTTATTTGAGATGAAGTCTCGCTCTGTCACCCAGGCCTGGTTAATTTTTGTTTTTTCAGTAGAGACGGGGTTTCACCATGTTGGTCAGGCTGGTCTCGAACTCCTGGCCTTGTGAGATCTGCCTGCCTCAGCCTCCCAAAGTGACGAGATTACAGGCGTGAGCCACCGCGCCTGGCCAATGTGACTTATAAGCAATCGGAAAAGGCGTTGCAGACATGGCAAGATTCTGTGTAAATTGCTTTAGCTGAAATTAGACACTCAATTAGGCACTTAATTACCCTGAAGCCTTATTGATGCCCTATTAGAAGTGGCCCTACCCACTAGAATCAAGTGGAGATGACAGGTCGGCTGCCTGTAGTGGTGCCGGAAGCAAGCCTGATACAGCAACCACAGGCAGCATTCAATCCACAGCTCCCAGGCCTCCTGGCCTCCTGTTATCCTGATCACACCACTCACTGCACGAGCATTTTCTGTCTGAGATCCTCTCAAATCTGAATTTTAAATGTGGGTTTCCTTTCAGGACTGCAAGCAGACAGTCATTCTGCATGGCCCCACTGTAAGGATGTCAACCTTTAGCGACAGCTCAGACCTTCAAGGGGTCATCAGCAGAGCTGCACTGATCAGCTGCTCCGAGTCCAGCTCTGACTGATGAAGTCAGCTAATGGTCCACGCGCCGCTTCTCATTCATAACTCACCTCCATGGGCAGCTGGCTCCAGGTCTCTGCCCCTGGTATCATATTATATGATAATTATATTCAGATTAGTTTTTCATATTCTTTGGACAGAGACATGCTAATTTGGGTACTTAGACATTAAAATCTTATAAAGTTCTCAAGTGATTTTAAGTCCAAGTTCTTAAATGGGATGCTTTATTGGAAAGAAAACATATGGCTATCAGCTTCCTATCAAGAACAGACTCCTGGCCAGGTGCAGTGGCTCATATCTGTAATCCCAACACTTTGGGAGGCTGAGGTGGGAGAATCACTTGAGGCCAGGAGTTCGAGACCAGCCTAGGCAACACAGTGAGACCCTGTCTCTACCCAAAAAAGAAAAAATGTAATTAAAAACAAAATAGCCAGGCATAGTGGTACCTGCCTGTAGTGCCTGTAGTTCCAGCTACTTGGAAGAATGGGGCTGGAGGATTGCTTGAGCCTAGGAGTTCAAGGCTGCAGTGAGCTGTGATTGTGCCACTGCACTCCAGCCTGGGTGACAGAGCGAGGCTCTGTCCCTTAAAAAAATGCCGATTCCTGGGTAGATAGGCAACTGACTTTAATCAGACACTCCCCTGTGGGTGGGGATGCTGTCTCACAACAGGTTCAGCACCTTATTTTATTTTATTTTATTTTTTTGAGACGGAGTTTCACTCTTGTTGCCCAGGTTGGAGTGCAGTGGCGTGATCTTGGCTCACTGAAACCTCCGCCACCTGGGTTCAAGCAATTCTCCTGCCTCAGCCTCCCAAGTAATTGGAAATACAGGCACAAGAAACCAGGCCTGGATAATTTTTTTTTTTTTGGTAGGGGGACAGAGTCTCGCTCTGTCACCCAGGCTGAAGTGCAGTGGCACGATCTCAGCTCACTGCAACCTCCATCTCCCAGGTTAAGCAATTCTTGTGCCTCAGCCTCCTGATTAGCTGGGATTACAGGCTTGTGCCATCACGCCCAGCTAATTTTTATTATTATTATTATTTTATTATTTTTGGGTAGAGACAGGGTTTTACCGTGTTGACCAGGCTGGTCTCAAACTGTTGAGCTCAGGTGATCCATCCACCTCAGTCCAAAGTGCTGGGATTACAGGCATGAGCCACCGCGGTTCCCTTCTTATCTAACATAAGATATACTGACAGTAGTTAACCCTGTATCTCAGCGTTTAAGTTACAGGTTTAAGTTAAGGTATATGTTTGGGTTCTATGAGGGCTAGTTGCATTGTGTTAGGTGAAAGAATGATTCTGCCACTGTTTCCATTTGGACTTAAGGGTGGGGAAAGGAGGTGACTATGCATGCCAAGGTGACGAAGGGGTGGAGTCTGCCAGATTGCAACTTTTCACCTTGGCACCAGCACTCCAGTCTAAGGCTGGGAAATCCATTGCCTGCATGGTCTGGGTGTTAGAGTCGGCCAAGAGTTGAACTCGCCTGAGATTTGAAAGGGTGAAAGTGAAACTGAAGCGTTTACTCTTGGAAGGTCTTTTGGTGGGATTCTTCCTAATTTTAGACCCCACCAACCAACAGTGGGCTCAGCCCAGTGCAGAGGGCGGGGCTGTAGTTCCAGCAAAACATGCCTTACGCAGACCTCCCCTTCACGCACCCAGCTTCCAGAATGTTCCCACAAACTCTGCTCTCCCCAGCCGCACCTGTGTTTCTGGCTGTCATGGTTACAGGCTTTCAACACCCGCATTCCAGACCTTTAATTTCCTACCTTGGTGTAAATCTAGTAAGCCCCGTGTTCCCATAAAACATAATTTTTTTTTTTTTTTTGAGATAGAGTCTTGCTCTGTCGCCCAAGCTAGAGTGCAATGGTGTGATCTTGGCTCACTGCAACGTCCGCCTCCCAGGTTCAAGTGATTCTCCTGCCTCGGCCTCCCAAGGAGCTATGATTACAGGCATGTGCCACCATGCCTGGCTCATGTTTTATTTTTAGTGGAGATGGAGTTTCGCCATGTTGGCCAGGCTGGTCTCGAACTCCTGACTTCAAGTGATCCACCTGCCTTGGCCTCCTAAATTTCTGGGATTACAGGAGTGAGCCACTGCGCCTGGCCCATAAAACACAATTAAATAGTAAAGAGACAAAAGAGATGAACAAACAGTTCACAAAAAAGGAACTACAGATGGTTCTTAGACAAATGAAAAGATGTTCAACCTCATTATTACCACAAAGCAGATTAAAATTTCCTCAAGACACATTTTTCATCTGTCGAACTGGCAAAAATCCATAGGTTTCCTGGCACCCTCTGTGGACAAGGCTGTGGGGAAGGTATCTTTCTACAGTGCGCGTGGAAAAGTCCATGAAAGAGTCCTACAGAGGGTGCAGTTAGCGATAGCTGTCACGTTTACATAAGTGGATGAGTGACTTCAGCAATCCAACTTTGCTTTTTTATTCTACAGATATGCATACCAGCACATGCGTGTTAAAAGGTATCTATCTGTTCAAAGAATTTTTTTTTTTTTTGAGAGGAGTCTCGCTCTGTCGCCCAGGTTGGAGTACAGTGGCGAAATCTCCGCTCACTGCAACCTCTGCCACCTGGGTTCAAGTGATTCTCCTGCCTCAGCCTCCTGAGTAGCTTGGATTACAGGCGTGTGCCACCATGCCTGGCTACTTTTTTGTATTTTTAGTAGAGATGGGGTTTCACCATGTTGGTCAGGCTGGTCTTGAACGCCTGACATCAGATGATCCACCTGCCTCAGCCTCCCAAATTGCTTGGATTACAGGTGTGAGCCACTGCACCCAGCCTCAAGGATGTTTACTGTAGTATTGTTTGCAGTAGTAAAAACCAAGAAACAATGTAACAATTGTCAAAAGGTAAATAAATTCAGTTGGGTGTGATAGCACACAATTGTTGTTCCAGCTACCTGGGAGGCCAAGGTGGGAGGATGGCTTGAGCCTAGGAGCTCAAGGCCAGCCTGGGCAACATAGCAAGACCCTGCCTCTTTTTTAAAAAGTTATATAAATTGGCTGGGCGTGGTGGCTCACACCTGTAATCCCAGCATTTTGGGAGGCTGAGGCAGGCGAATCACCTGAGCTCAGGAGTTCAAGACCAGCCTGGGCAACATGGAGAAACCCTGTCTCTACTAAAAATACAAAAAATTAGCCAGGTGCAGTGGCAGGCGCCTGTAGTCCCAGCTACTTCAGAGGCTGAAGCACGAGAATCGCTTCAACCTGGGAGGCGGAGGTTGCAGTGAGCTGAGATTGCACCATTGCACTCCAGCCTGGGTGACAGAGCAAGACTCTGTCTCAAAAAAAAAAAAAAGTTAAATAAATTAAGGTGTGTTCATATACTAGAATATTATGCAGCTGTGATAAAGAATGAAAGTAAGAACGCTGTTTTGCATTGATACGGAAAGTTATCTAAGATACTGCCATGTGAAAAGAAAAAGATGAATAACTATACACAGGGTGTGCAATTTTTTGTAGCAAAGAAAGAAAAAGAAAATATATAATTTGTATTTGTTAGTGTCCGCATGAATCATTTCTAAAATGAAGCCAATGATAGAGTGGGAATTGGCAGAAACAGTACATGCAGGTAAAGATGGAAGAGAGTTTCTTTGTATGTCACTTTTGTTTTATTTTGTTTGAGACGGAGTCTCACACTGTCGCCCAGGATGGAGTGCAGTGGCGTGATCTCGGCTCACTGCAAGCTCCACCTCCCAGGTTCACGCCATTCTCCTGCCTCAGACTCCCGAGTAGAGGCGCCTGCCATCACACCCGGCTAATTTTTTGTATTTTTAGTAGAGATGGGGTTTCACCATGTTAGCCAGGATGGTCTCGATCTCCTGACCCCGTGATCCGCCCGCCTTGCCTTCCAAAGTGCTGGGATTACAGGCGTGAGCCACCGTTCCCGGCCATGTTTTGTTTTGTTTTTGAGACAGGGTCTGGCTCTGTTGCCCAGGATGGAGTGCAGTGGTGTGATCTCAGCTCACTGCAACCTCCTTGGTTCAAGTGATCTTCCCACTTCAGCCGCCAAGTACCTGGGACTACAGGCGTGAGCCACCACGCCCAACTAATTTTCGTATTTTTTGAAGAGACAGGGTTTCGCCATGTTGGTCAGGCTGGTCTCAAACTCCTCAGCTCAAGCCATCTGCCTGCCTTGGCCTCCCAAAGTGCTGGGATTACAGACATGAGCCATTGTGCTCATCTGTATACCATTTTTTAAATCATGTGAATATATTTCTATTCAAAAATTAAATATGCACAAAATCTAACTAGGTGTTGATTTAAGAAAAGCAAGTCTTACTACAATCATATTGACATTCGTTCAAAAAGTCAATTGCAGCCAGGAGTGGCGGCTCAAGCCTGTAATCCCAGCACTTTGAGAGGTGAAGGTGGGAGGATCATTTGAGGCCAGGAGTTCAAGACCGACCTGTGCAACATAGCAAGACCCTGTCTCTATAAAAAAATTTAAAATTATCTGGGCATGGTGACACATGCCTGTAGTCCCAGTTACTCTCAGGAGGCTGAGGCAGGAGGATGGCTTGAGCCCAGGAGTTTGAGCCTGCAGCGAGCTATGATTGTGTCACTGTACTCCAGCCTGGGCCACAGAGTGAGACCCTGTCTCTAAAACATAAGAAATCCTTTAAAGAAATAAATAAAAAAGTAATTGCTCACAAATTCATTATTTTTACTTAAAACTCATCTCATATATTTATATGGAGAAGTGGGGTCACAATGATTTAGCTAGCTTCTTCCCCTCAACCTTTAATTTTAACTATTTTAAACCTTAAGAAAAGTTGAAATAATGATACGATAGATACTCTTCTCCAACATTCACCACTTACTAATATTTTGCCACATTTCCTTTATTATTATCTACCTATTTAGTCACACTTGCACACAAGCATACATGCACTTTTCTGGGTGAAATTATCTAAGCATTAGTTGTAGATGTCATGACACTTTACCCCTCAATACTGCAGCATGTAGCTCTGAAGAACAAACACATTCCTTACACAGCCACAGGTTACTGCAATCAAGAAATTTAACTTTACTATTGACTAATAAGCAGTCTGTGTTTAAATTTCCCCAATTATGCCCTTTGTATTTGTTTTTTTCCTTTTTATTTTTTGTTTTTTATTTTTTCTTTTTATTTTTCTTTTTATTTTTTTTTAGACAAAGTCTCACTCCATCACCTAGGCTGGAGTGCAGTGGCACAATCTCAGCTCACTGCAACCTCTGCCTCCCAGGTTCAAGCAATGCTCCTGCCTCAGCCTCCCAAGTAGCTTGGATTACAGGCACGCACCACCACTCTGGCTAGTTTTTGTATTTTTAGTAGAGATGGGGTTTCACCATGTTAGCCATGCTGGACTCGAACTCCTGGCCTCAAGTAATCTGCCCACCTCGGCCTCCCACAGTGTTGAGATCATAGGCAAGAGCCGATGCACCCGGCCTATACTTGTTTTTTTTTTCTTTTTTCTTTTTTTTTTTTTTTTTTTTGAGACAGAGTCTCACTCTGTCACCAGGCTGGAGTGCTGAGCAATCTCAGCTCACTGCAACCTCTGACTTTGTGGTTCAAACAATTCTCCTACCTCAGCCTCCCGAATAGCTGGGATTACAGGCACATGCCACCACGCCCAAATAATTTTTATATTTTTAGTAGAGACGGGGTTTCACCATGTTGGCCGGGATTGTCTCGATCTCCTGACCTCATGATCTGCCCACTTCAGCCTCCCAAAGTGCTGGGATTACAGATGTGAGCCACCGCGCCCAGCCTGTTTTCTTTCTGATTGACAATCTGGTCAATGATCACATTGCCTTTAATTGTTACACCTCTTTAGGCTCTTTTAATACACAGCAGTTCCCCAAACCTCTCTTGGTTATTCTTGATATTGACATGTTTATCTGGGCCTGTTGTTTTAAGAACGTCCCTAAACTCTGGATTTTCCAAGGTGATTTCTTACGACTAGTCTTAGGTTAAACATTTTTGGCACAGGTACTTATAGGTAATGTGCCTTCCAGTAGAATGCCAAATGGTCCCATTGTTGGTGGAGAAGCTTGATTATTCGGTTAAGGTTGGTATCTAACAGGTTTCTCCATTGTAAACCCTCTTTCCTCTTGGTAATTAACAAGCCTTTTAAGGTGTTACTTTGAGACCACATGTGTATCTTGTTCCAACAACATATCACTCAATGGTTCAGCATCCACTGATAAATTTTGCCTAAATCAATTACAACAAAGTTTTTGCAAAAAGTGGTTTTCTAGTTTTATCATTTCTTCTACATACATTAATTGCCATTTTCTTTTTGTGTGTAAGGTGTAAGGGGCACTATTACTATAATTCAAAAATATATATAAATATATATTTTATATGTAAATATGTATAACTAGTATAGTAATAGTTATAAATGTATAACTCAAAATGTATATAAATGTAAATATATATACATAAATTTATATATATAAATAAAAAATAAATATATATATACACATATAAAATAAATAAATATATATATATATATTTGGAAACACATCTTGCTCTGTCACCCAGGCTGAAGTGCAGTGGTGCAATCATGGCTCACCGCAACGTCCAACTCCTGGGCTCAAGCGATCCTCGCACCTCAGTCTCCCAAAGTGCTGGGATTACAGGTGCACACCACCATGCCCAGCCTCAAACTATTTTTTATTTAATGTGTTACAATTCATTACTGTCATAATTCCTCACGCTCAACGTGTCCCAGTGGGAATGCCTCGGAGCTAGCTCCTGTGTCCCTCAGACATATTCCCATCAATCGTGGGGCATGTCCTTGCATTTAGAAATAAGATGTTGCAGGCTCAGTGTGTACATTTCTTGCTCCAGACCTGGAATCCACCATTTTCCATGAAGCCTTGGTTGCTTCTAGTAGGGAATGGTACTTAGAGACTACAGGCTGGGCACGAGGGGGTTTTATGGCTTCAGGGCCCTTTTTACTTACTCATTCTGATAAAGAACTGCTCTTTGCTCTTCAAACATCTCTCAACCATTTCTCTACCCCACCTTCATTTTCCTTTCCTCCTCCTTTGGGCATCAAATTTTTGACAAAACTTTGGAAGCTCTGAAGACTAGAAACCGTGAAACTTAATGGTACAACATTTGAAATGAGACAACTTCATTTATTTCCCAGCACTCCCCACCCCCAAGTTGAAATGGGTTGCAACCAAGCTGTTTTAAGGACTGCTTATAAAGAAAGGAGCCACAGGCAGTAGTCTCACATTCAGATCTTTTTCTGGGAAGGGAGGGGAGAAGAGGAGGAATTTCATCTAATACAAATATCATTTGCATTTTAAAAGTCTATGTCTAATTGCTACTTACAGCTATAGTAAAAATTGATTTAATACACTGTAATTGTATGGTTTGAATATGTAATCAGAAATGCAAAGCTTGATGTCTTCGATTTTAATTTTCATAACTAAAACCTCTCCGTTCACATATTTCAGTAGTTTCTGGGCTGAAACACATTTTCTAATTAATGATCAAGATGTGTGCAATAGTTCAAGACCTTTTCAGGATTTGGACCACCCTGAATAATGCATTTTATTCCACATCATAATTATGCTTGTCTCTTTATTGAACTGGTCATTCCCTTGGCCATAGGGAGATATCCCCCAGAGAGTCAGTTCGTGAAATATTAAGTGGCCCAAGATTTGCATCATCCTGACAGGTTAAAGGGCCAAATTTACTTGATTATCAAACAGTTTTAGATGATTAAAAAAAAATTACAGTTTGCAACAATTGGAGCTGTACTCCTATGTTTTAATAAAAGTTCTTTCCTCAAGAACAGAGTCTCAGAACAGCACAAAAGTCACTGCATGACTCTGTAAGACAAAGGACAAGCCAGTGGGTACCTGAGTTGTGAAATCCAAACTCTGGCCACCTCAACACTTTCCTGTTCAAGATCAGCCTTGGTCAACACTGTATGTCAAAGTACATAAGGTGTATCAGCAGCCACCAAAACTCAAAGCAAATGGTTCAACCAAAAATGGGAACCTTCTGATTAACTGAGAAGCCTATAGGCGACTCTAACTTAAACTGCTTACACAGTTTTAAAAAATAATAATAATGATATTTGCAAATCCAAGAAAAAATATTGTATGGTTTTAATTGAACAAAACAAACTCAAGGAGCCTTATACGGTTAAATAACACATTCGGTGCACCTATATAAATGATCAACTTTTGGGAGGTAAATAATTTTTGACATTACTATCACCATGAGAATAGAGATATTGTCAGAAAAAAAGTTAATGATTTTGAAATGGCCCCAAAGAGTTTTGAATGTCCTGTGTAGTGAACCATTCAAGTCACCTGCACTTTTTCTTACCTTTGAGTTATTTTATAACTTTGTAAATTGTTGGAAACTGGTAGTAATGAAAATGATTCCTTGCTATAGATCTGCAAAGGAATTTTGTTTGGTGGAATGTAACTGATTATGGCCCTGTGGATATTCACCATTTCTGCACTTATTTCAGCATTCCTGGAAAAAAAAACAAAAAAAAACAAAACACCTCTTCATGTGCTTTTTTAAGCACTCAAGGAGCAACTCCTTCCCTTCAGGCAAAAGGCAACCTGCTTCAAGCTAGCTCTGTAAACCTCTGTCTGCCCCAGTCCAGAGGCTCCTCATCCTGAAGCGCTCTTACAGCTCTCAGCTCTGTTATGCTCCTTGGTTCACAACACTTTCTGATTCTTTCCATATATTTCCTTATGTTTTGCTGTTACTTTAGTCTCCCCAAGTCAATTATGAAAGTCCATCCTCCAACAAAGAAGTACTTCACATTGTCTTCAATATTCCTATGGCATTCTTTGAAAATAAACTCTCTTGTTGCTGTTGTGATCATTGTTACGGGTATGAAATACAGAAAGTTTGTGTTTGCATTTTCCATATACCTTCCATCAAATCAAGAGTTATCCTCCACCCGCAACGTCAGCTATGGTCACTACGAAAATCATCACTGTTTGATTTATTTCAGCTCCTCTTCACCCACACTACATAATGACCCCCAATTCTGACTGCCACAAGGATTCTGTAGGAAAGCACCACGACACCCTAGAGAGGTAGAGAAAACAACAGATGTGGATATAGAACATTTGAAAAATATAAACTGGGCTGGGAGCGGTGGCTCACGCTTGTAATCCCAGCAGTTTGGGAGGCCGAGGCGGGGGGATCACGAGGTCAGGGGATCGAGACCACGTTGAAACCCGGTCTCTACTAAAAATACAAAAAATTAGCCGGGCGTGGTGGTGGGCGCCTGTAGTCCCAGCTACTCGGAGAGGCTGAGGCAGGAGAATGGCGTGAACCCGGGAGGCGGAGCTTGCAGTGAGCCGAGATCGCGCCACTGCACTCCAGCCTGGGCTACAGAGCAAGACTCCGTCTCAAAAAAAAAAAGAAAAAAAAAGAAAAATATAAACTGATATCTCTGTCAATTTCTGTACTTTTTCAACAGAAAAAAGGCACAATCTTTTCGAATGTTCACGGTATATTTACAAAGGTCATCATATCCTGAGCTACAAAATTTAAAAAAAACCTAAATTAATGTCCAAAATAACAAAACGAGATGGGAGGCAGGACTCCACTCCAGAGGTGGGGCTCAGACACAGGACCAGACTGAGGATAAAGTAAAACAGGGAAGAGTTGAAAGCGCCTCTCCATAAGACACGCCCACCAGTGTGCCATGTCAGTTTACCATTGCCATGGCAACACCCGAAATTTACCACGCCTTTCTACGGCAACAACCCGGAAGTGCCACCCTTTTTATAGAAAATTTTGAATGACCTGCCCCTTAATTTGCATGTAATTAAAAGTAGGCATAAATATCACTGCCAAACTGCCCCTGAGCTGCCACCTCCATTCACTGCCTAGCGGGCAGCACTGCTCTGCTACTGTGTCCGGAATTGGTGGGTTCTTGGTCTCACTGACTTCAAGAATGAAGCCGCGGAGTGTTACAGCTCTTAAGGTGGCGCGTCTGGAGTTGTTCGTCCCTTCTGATGTTCGGATGTGTTCGGAGTTTCTTCCTTCTGGTGGGTTCGTGGTCTCGCTGGCTCAGGAGTGAAGCTGCAGACCTTCGCGGTGAGTGTTACAGCTCTTAAGGCGGCACGTCTGGAGTTGTTCTTTCCTCCCAGTGGGCTCGTGGTCTCGCTGGCTTCAGGAGTGAAGCTGCAGACCTTGGCGGTGAGTGTTACAGCTCATAAAAGCAGTGTGGACCCAAAGAGTGAGCAGTAGCAAGATTTATTACAAACAGCGAAAGAACAAAGCTTCCACAGTGTGGAAGGGGACCCGAGCGGGTTGCCACTGCTGGCTTGGGCAGCCTGCTTTTATTCTCTTATCTGGCCCCACCTACGTCCTGCTGATTGGTAGAGCCCAGTGGTCTGTTTTGACAGGGCGCTGACTGGTGCCTTTACCATCCCTGAGCTAGACATAAAAGTCCTCCACGTCCCCATCAGATCAGTTAGATACAGAGTATTGACACAAAGGTTCTCCAAGGCCCCACCAGAGCAGCCAGATACAGAGTGTCGATTGGTGCATTCACAGACCCTGAGCTAGACACAGGGTGCTGATTGGTGTATTTACAATCCCTGAGCTAGACATAAAGGTTCTCCACATCTCCACTAGACTCACGAGCCCAGCTGGCTTCACCCAGTGGATCCTGCACCGGGGCTGCAGGTGGAGCTGCCCGCCCGTCCCGTGCAGTGCACTCGCACTCCTCCAGCCCTTGGGTGGTCGATGGGACTGGGAGCCTTGGAGCAGGGGCTGGCGCTCGTCGGGGAGGCTCAGGCCGCACAGGGGCCCATGGAGGGGGTGGGAGGCTCAGGCATGCCGGGCTGCAGGCCCCGAGCCCTGCCCCACGGGAAGGCAGCTAAGGCCCGGTGAGAAATCGAGTGCAGCGCCGGTGGGTCGGCACTGCTGGGGGACCCAGTACACTCTCTGCAGCCGCTGGCCTGGGTGCTAAGCCCCTCATTGCCCGGGGCCGGCAGGGCCGGCTGGCTGCTCCGAGTGGGGGGGGGGGGCGCCAAGCCCATGCCTACCCGGAACTCCACCCGGCCCGCAAGCGCCGCGTGAAGCCCCGGTTCCCGCTCGCGCCTCTCCCTCCACACCTCCCTGCAAGCTGAGGGAGCCGGCTCCCACCTTGGCCAGCCCAAAAACGGGCTCCCACAGTGCAGCGGTGGGCTGAAGGGCTCCTCAAGTGCCGCCAAAGTGGGAGCCCAGGCAGAGGAGGTGCCGAGAGCAAGCGAGGGCTGTGAGGACTGCCAGCATGCTGTCACCTCTCAATACCTTCATGAAGCACTAACACTACCACCTCGGTAAAGCTGTTTCTTCCACCCCTGACTTGCTCTTGAATTCTTTCCTGAGGGAAGCCACGAACCTTCCCAGGGTAAGCTCCAGCTTTGGGGCTCTCCTGCCCTACATAGAAAGCACATACCCTTACCACCATGGAAACAAAAGAGCAAAGCAATCCAGTAAGGCCCCCCAAAATTGAATACATTGTAAACTGAAAATCACTGTCTTGGTCAAACTAGAAATCAACAAAAATCACCACCTATAAATAGATGACAGCAAGAGTGATACATGTCAAATGTCAGAAAAAAATAGCTGTCTAGACTGAAAAATAAAGCCACAATATTGTATAGCTCCACCCATGAAAGGTAGAGTTTGTTGTTGTTGTTGTTGTTGTTGCTGCTGTTTTGAGATGGAGTCTCGCTCTGTCACCCAGGATGGAGTGCAATGGTACAATCTCGGCATGAGTCACTGTGCCTGGCCTGAAAGGTAGGGTTTGTTACTCAGCTCTTGAACCTGAGCTATCCCCTGACTTGCTCTGGCCAGCAGAACCTGTGGGAGTGACATTGCATGAATTCCTGAGCCTAACAGTCTCTTGTTTTGTTTTGTTTTGTTTTGTTTTGTTTCGTTTCATTTTTTGAGACAGACTCTCACTCTGTCGCCCAGGCTAGAGTGCAGTTGTGTGATCTGGGCTCACCGCAACCTCTGCCTCTCAGGTTCAAGCGATTCTCCTGCCCCAGCCTCCCGAGTAGCTGGGATTACAGGTGCCCACCACCATTCCTGGCTCATTTTTGTATTTTTAGTAGAGACAGGGTTTCACCATGCTGGCCAGGCTGGTCTCGAACTCCCGAACTCAGGTGATCCAACCACCTCGGCCTCCCAAAGTGCTGAGATTATAGGCATGAGCCACTGCACCCGGCCAACAGTCTGTTTTTGCTCTCTGGGAATGTTGTCCTGGCACCGCCACTTAAGGAAGCCAGTCTAGCCCACTGAGGATGAGTGGCCAGGTGAAGAATACGGGGCCAGCACGCACTACAGGACACATGAGTGAGGCCCTTGGACCTTCCAGCCCAGCTGGCCCAGCAGCCAAATACCACGCATCAATGACCCTGGGTAAGCAAAGGAACCATGCAGCCAACCCAAAATATTATCAGACATAAACTGTTGACAGATTAAGCCGTACGTTTTAGGGTGGTTTGTCATGCAGCATTAGTTAACAAACAATAACTTTAATTGTTTTCATTATTAATCATGACTTTTTTTTTTTTTGTGACACAGTGTCACTCTGTCACCCAGGCTGGGGTGCAGTGGCACTATCTCGGGTCATTGCCACCTCCACCTCCCGGGTTCAAGCGAGTCTTCTGCCTCAGCCTCCCGAGTAGCTGGGATTACAAGCACCCGCCACCACACCTGGCTAATTTTTGTATTTTTAGTAGAGACAGGGTTTCACCGTCTTGGTCTGGTCTTGAACTCCTGACCTCATGATCTGCCCGTCTCAGCCTCCCAAAGTGCTGGGATTACAGAAGTGAGCCACCGTGCCCGGCCAGTCATGACATTTTTAACACATCACACACACACACACACACATTGTAGAGGACGTCTGCTGTTTTGGCCCACCCAGGATCCAGTTCCCTTTCCTCTGGTCACAGGTCCTCTCTGGAGGATTGGGGTCTCCAGGAGTTGGGTGAGACTCAGGTGAAGTCAATCTGTGTTGTTAAGTTTTGAAGAGAAGGCAAGGGTTAAAGAAAGACAGAGGAGAGAGAGAGAGACAGAGAGAGAGAGAGAGGTGGCTCTACAGCAGCGCAGGTTTTATGTCCAGAACAAGATCTGTGGAGGTGGGGGACCAGCTTAATGCCAGAGCCCACTGCCAGTTACAGGCTGGGGTAATTTACAAGTCTGGCCGGGGAGAAGGGGGATCTGGACGGTAAGGCTTGCTGCCCAGGAGGATATTGATAAGTTGTTTCTTTGATCAGGTGTTTTGGCCCTTTTTCTGGTGGGATGTTTTCCACGCCTATCCTGGAAAATGAATTTTTTTAATGCCATTTAAATTAGGCTCAAAGAGGCCAGGCATGGTGGCTCACGCCTGTAATCCCAGCACTTTGGGAGGCAGAGGTGGGCAGATCACAAGGTCAGGAGATCAAGACCATCCTGGCTAACACAGTGAAACCCCATCTCTACTAAAAATACAAAAAGTTAGCCAGGTGTGGTGGCGGGTGCCTGTAGTCCCAGCTACTTGGGAGGCTGAGGCAGGAGAATGGCATGAACCCAGGAGGCGGAGCTTGCACTGAGCAGAGATCACGCCACTGCACTCCAGCCTGGGAGACAGAGCGAGACTCCATCTCAAAAAAAAAAAAAAAAAAAAATTAGAATCAAAGATAATCTATAGGCCAGATGCAGTGGCTCATGCCTGTAATCCCAGTAGTTTGGGAGGCCAAAGCAGGAGGATCGTTTGAGGCCAGGAGTTCAAAACTAACCTGGGCAACATAGTGAGATCCCATCTCTACAAAAAATGAAAAAATTAGCTGAGTGTGGTGGTGCACACCTGTAGTCCCAGCTACTTAGGAAGCTGAGTTGGGAGGATTGCTTGAGCCCAGGATTTCAGAGGCTGCAGTGAGCTGTGATTGCACCACTACACTCCAGCCTGGGAGAAATAGCAAGACCCTGCCTCTAAACAGAAATTTAATTAGATAAACTTACAACTAAATATATTAAAAACAAACATAAACATAATAAATACTCAGATCTTCTTTTCCCCATCTTCTACCATATTTTGACTTTGAGGTTACTTGCAGCTATTGTGTCTGTGCGGTAGAAGCGCTATAAAATGGTGCCATCTCTTCCTAGATCCACATTAGGCGACTTCATGTTGTAGCTGAAAATCTGCCTTGGTGGGAGTTTTGGAAATTGATAAACGCTACAAATCAGGCTTGAAAATATTTTTTTTAATTGCATAGATCTCTGTAATCCTAGCACTTTGAGAGGCCAAGGCAGGCAGATTGCCTGAGCTCAGGAGTTTGAGACCAGCCTGGGCAATATGGTGAAACCCGTCTCTACTAAAATATAAAATATTAGCTGGACATGGCGGCACGCACCTGTAGTCCCAGCTTCTGGAGGCTGAGGCAGGAGAATTGCTTGAACCTGGGAGGTGTAGGTTGCAGTGAGCTGAGATCGGGCCACTGCACTCCAGCCTGGGTGACAGAGCAAGACTTCGTCCCCCGACCCAAAAAAAAAAAAAAAATTGCCTGGATCTAAGGAAGTGGTGGGAAAAAATGTTAATGCCAATTAAACTTAAAAGTGAATAGTATTTATAGCTGTTACATTATGCATAGCACAGACAACTGAGAAAATAGTCTTCTGATATTCAAAAATTATTATCTGATTCAGCAAAGAAGTTGCTTATGTCATTGACAAACAAGTGATGTACCGACATATGTCTTATTTCACTTTCATCTTACTCCTTAAATAAAAATAGCAATCAGCATTTATGTCAGAAGTATACTAGTTGATTGCAATCATTGGTTGGCTGTAGATATAAGACTTCAGCAAAAATCAACGTAAACCTTTGGTTATAACCAACTGGCTTTATGAAATTTACAATAAAGAATACCATATACCATATATGTTATTACTATTTATAAGTTATATAATGGATTTTTTTTTTGAGACGGAGTTTCATACTTGTTGCTCAGGCTGGAGTGCAATGGCGTGGTCTCTGCTCACTGCAACCTCCGCCTCCCGGGTTCAAGCGATTCTCCTGCCTCAGCCTCCTGAGTAGCTGGGATTACAGGCGTGATCGACTGTACCTGGCCTAATGCATTCTTTAGTATCAGTAAAATTTATAAAATGTTGATATATTAAATAATACTTCTCTACCCAGGTCCAGAAAAAAAGGTAAAAGCCAAAAATAATTAGGTAAATAAATGTTAAATATACAACATTTTTTCCAGTCTCCTGATAAATATTTACCAGCATCCAGCATACTAAGTGGGCACAAGGCAACCTTTTAGGTGATGGAAATGATCTGTATATTAACTGGGCTGATGGTTTCATGGTATACACATTCGTTAAAATTCATCAAACTATGCACTTAAAATGTATGCATTTTATTATATGTAAATTATACCTCAGTAAATTTGATTTAAAAAAAAAACATAAAATTGGCAAGGTGTGGTGGCTCACGCCTGTAATCCTAGCACTTTGGGAGGCTGAGGCAGGTGGATCACAAGGTCAGGAGTTGGAGACCAGCCTGACCAACATGCTGAAACCCCGTCTCTACTAAAAACACAAAAATTAGCCTGGCGTGGGGGTGGGCGCTTGTAACCCCAGCTACTCAGAAGGCTGAGGCAGGAGAATCACTTGAACCCGAGAGGCAGAGGTTGCAGTGGGCCAAGATCACACCACTGCACTCCAGCCTAGGCTACAGAGCAACACTCTGTCTCAAAAAAAAAAAAAAAAAACACACGAGAAAACGACAAAAAAAAAAAAAAAAGCATAAAAGTGGGGACAAAGGATAAGGTGATGAAAACTCCAATTCCACAGTACTTTAAAAATTATTTGGGGTCTAGGCATGGTGGCTCACGCCTGTAACCCCAGCACTTTGGGAGGCTGAGGTGGGCAGATCACTTGAGTTTAAGAGTTCAAGACCAGCCTGGACTACATGGTGAAACCCCGTTTCTACCAAAAGTACAAAAATTAGCCGGGCATGGTCTCACGAGCCTGTAATCCCAGCTACTTGGGAGGCTGAGGCAGAAGACTCTCTTGAACCTGGGAGGCAGAGGTTGCAGTGAACCAAGATCATGCCACTGCACTGTAGCCTGGGCGACCCAGTGGGACTCTGACTCAAAAAAAAAGGTGGAGGGTGGGGGATTACAGTATTTTGTTTGTTTGTGTATTTATTTTGAACTTCATTTAAGCCTAGAGAAGGCAAAAGTCACAGACGCCTCCCTGACAGCCTGCCAGCTCCACAGCCGACGCATGGCTGAAGCTCTGGGCCCGTGGTCCTGGCACCAGCACGCCTCTGTCTCTCATCTTCTGCAAATACCCAGGAGATCTTTCCTCTGTTAAAATAACAGCTGAGATTAATAGCTTTTTCAGTAATTATTGGTGACAGTAAAGGAAATGTGTGATTTGCACTTTTTTTTTTTTTTTTTTGGAGACAGGATCTCACTCTGTCACCTAGGCAAGAGTGCAGTGACGCAACCATGGCTCATGCAGCCTCAACCTCCCAGGGCTCAAGGGATCCTCCTGCCTCAGCCTCCCAAGTAGCTGAGATTACAGGTGTGCACCACCATGCCCGGATAATTTTTGTATTTTATTTATTTTGTAGAGACAGGGTCTTGCACAGTCACCCAGGCTGGAATGCGGTGGTGCAACCACTGCTCACTGCAGCTTTGACCTCCCCAAGCTCAAGCCATCCTCCCACCTCAGCCCCTCCGAGTAGCTGGGATTGACTACAGGCATGCACCACCATGCCTGGCTAATTTTTGTATTTTTTATTTACTTATTTTTTTCTGTAGAGACAGTGGTCCCACTATGTTGCCCAGGCTGGTCTTGAACTCCTGGGCTCAAGCGATCCTCCTACCTCATCCTCCCAAAATGCTAGGACCACAGGCATGAGGCATCGCACCTGGCCTGAATTTGTGCTTTTAAAAGCCTCTCTAAGTATTTGGTGAATTTTCCACAGAGATGTCCTTCTGCCCTTAGCTCTTCTGTGCAGGAGGTGAACAGGAATGAGCCCATTCACTCTGGAGGCATGTCTTCGTCACTGTCTGAGAACAAAAGCCAAGTCTGAAAGTTAAAGTCACAAATATAGAGGGAAAGTCACATATCTGGACATTCTGTCTTAATGAAGATGAGCCTTCACAGAGCACTTGGAAACATTAAAACCTTTATTTTTTCATCCAGATATGTTACAATATATTATAATATGTTACAATCACATTATTCTCTTTATATATGTACACGTCTGTATATGATATATATGTCATGTTCATATTGACCTATATGATATATATCATATATACACAGTTTTATAGCAAGACAAATGCTTGTTAAGGACAAATTGGTTTTACTTATTTTTGTGAATTAAAATCCTACCACTAGACTTGCCTTTAGCACCCTAAGCCAAGTGGCTTATCAGTTATCAGTTAACACCAGTTACCAATCAGCAGGCACTTATGGAGTAGTGACTACGTGTTTATAATGCCCGCCTTTCTGTAAAGATGGGCATTTATTGCTTTGTGTTTCTTTAATTGATGTAATTAATCCCGGCTGATTGTTTCCAACCTATTCCTCTTCTTGGCCCAGCTGAGGAAGTATTGTTTGTACAAAACCAATTGCAGTATTTGTCATTACTTTTTTTTTTTTTTTTTTTTTTTGAGATAGAGTCTCATTCTGTCACCCAGGCTGGAGTGCAACACTACGATCTCGGCTAACTGCAACCTCTGCCTCCCAGCTTTAAGCGATTCTCCTTCCTCAGCCTCCTGAGTAGCTGGGATTATAGACACCTGCCACCACCTCTAGCTAATTTTTGTATTTTTAGTAGAGACAGGGTTTCGACATGTTCACCAGGCTGGTCTTGAACTTCTGATCTCAAGTGATCCACCCGCCTCGGCCTCCCAAAGTGCTGGAATTTCAGGCGTGAGCCACCTCGCCCGGCCTTTGTCATTACTTTTGATGGCAAAAACTACAATTACTTTTGCACCAAGCGAATACATGTCATGACATATCTTCATTACCAGTTGACCTTTGGATTTTCACTCTGAAATGATTCTATCACAAGGAGAATCTTTAAGTTTGTAATGAATAATTTAATTGAGCTGGGCATGGTGGCTCACATCTGTAATCCCAGCACTTTGGGAGGCTGAGGTAGAAGGATTGCTTGAGGCCAGGTGTTCGAGACCAGCCTGGGCAACATAGTGAGGTCTCATCTCTTCAAAAAAATTTTTAAAATTAGCCAGCCATGGTGGCATGCACCCGCAGTCCCAGCTACTCGGGAGGCTGAGGTGGGAGAATCGATTGAGTTCAAGGTTACAGTGAGCTATGATCGCACCACTGCCCTCCAGTCTGGGTGACAGAGTAAGACTCTGTCTCTAAAATAATAATAATAATAATTTAATTAATCTTTTATTAATTGAGAATTTGGGTGATAGTAGTCCATTGTAGCAAATACACTGTTATTTAAGGAGTAAGGGTTAACTTGCTCATGAATCAAAACATTTCAGCACAACCCCAGGAAGAAACAGATCTGTGTAAACTGCAGGGAAGACGATTGAGCCCAGGAGGGTACTTAGCTCAGTGCCGTCACACAGGGGAGGTACAGACCCGCTGACACAGAGTTTTGCTGCTCTTTATTTCCAAAATCAGCCCTGGTCACACTGCTCCATGCTCCTTGAGCCCAGAAAGTCACTTGGGCTACCAGAGACAGCTGGGGCACTTTAGAATGCCGTGGCCCACAGGCCAGCCCATGGCTACCTGCATGCACCTAGAGAGCCCACCTAGAACCACTCAGGAAAATGCACAGTAAGGGCACGGAGACAAGGCTTAGGGTTGTCTAAGAATCAGAGTGCAGCTTTGGAATACATGGGAACTGTCTCATGGCTCTGGCGCGGTTTGCTCACTCATTCCCATGGGAGGCTTCCAGATGGTTAGTGTGTGTATCCCCAGCCCACACAGCCTCCCAGGCGAGGGTCATTTGCTCACCACATTTACCACTTTTGCTGTATCCGTATACCATCCTATTCTACTCAGAGGATTTTTACCCTCACTGTGTGCTGGATCCAATTCCTACTGGATTGCAAGAGTCAATTGTTAAATTTTCAGAAAATGTGCAAGCTGTATTTTGTTTTGTTTTGTTTTTTATAATTTTTGAGACAATGTCTCACTCTGTCACCCACGCTGGAGTGCAGTGGTGCAACCTCAGCTCACTGCAACCTCCACCTTCTGGGCTGAAGTTATCCTCCTACCTCAGCCTCTTGAGTAACTGGGACTACAGGTGCATGCCACCATGCCCAGCTAATGTTTTGCATTTTGGTAGAGATGGGGTTTTGCTATGTTGCCCACGCTGGTCTTGAGCTCCTGAACTCAAGCGATCTACCTGCCTCAGCCTCCCAAAATGCTGGGATTACAGGCATAAGCCACAGCCCCTGGCCCATTAGCTGGTTTTTAAACATAGTCATTATTTAAAAAAAAAAAAAAGAGCTTATAATTAAATATTGTATTAAAATACGAAGGTACTAAATACCTAAAGCATCATTCCTGACTATTTTACTATGTTCTACTCCCACATTTGCTCTGATGTTATTTACGTCTGTTGTCTCTACGGTGGGAATACAATATAATGACGTGCTACTGTGCCCAACTCAGCCCCGTGTTCGGTGACCTCACATCGGCAACCTGAAATTGGCCATGGTGGAAGTATTTACACCACAGAAAGCAGCAAATGTGACAAATCAGGGTTTGTTTTGTTTTGTTTTGTTTGTTCCAAGAAACTTTGTTACGCATTTCCCAATGCACTGCCAGATATTGGCATATCCCTTGTGGGGCTGGAGTGGGATGAATAGCAGTTAGTCTGGTGAATAGCAGGAGACCTTCCCAGCAGAGGGGATGGTCTGCACAGACACTTGGAGGTAGCAAAGGGCATGCAACCAGGGCCAGCCTGAGACTGTTAAGAGGACCTGGGTACTGCCCAGGTGTCAAAGAAAATGACGACGGAGGGCAGGCGCCATGGTCCGTACCTATAATCCCAACACTTTGGGAGGTCGAGGTGGGAGGATTGTTGAGGCCAGGAGTTCGAGACCAGCCTGGGCAACAAAGCAAGACCCCCATCTCTACAAAAGTTAAAATAGGTCACAGCACTTTAAGAATCTGTAATCCCAGTGCTTTAAGAAGCTGAGGTGGAAGGATCACTTGAGGCCAAGAGTTCAAGACAAGCCTGGGTAACACAGCAAGACCTCATCTCTAAAAAGTAAAAATATCTCTTGAATGAATGAGTGAGTAATGTTACTAGATGGGACCAAAGAATCGCCTTCTCGGGACGTTTTTTGTTTTGTTTGTTTTGTTTTTTTAGTTGTTGTTATTGTTGTTTTTGAGATGGAGTCTCGTTCTGTCGCCCAGGCTGAAGTGCAGTGGCGCGATCTCAGCTCACTGCAACCTCTGCCTCCTGGGTTCACGCCATTCTCATGCCTCAGCCCCCCGAGTAGCTGGGACTACAGGTGCCCGCCACCACGCCTGGCTAATTTTTTGTATTTTTAGTACAGACAGGGTTTCACCATGTTAGCCAGCATGGTCTGGATCTCCTGACCTCGTGATCTGCCTGCCTCAGCCTCCCAAAGTGCTGGGATTATAGGCATGAGCCACCGCGCCCAGCTAGGATGTTTTTAAGGACAGGTGAGAGTCCTCCTAATTTTATTTGAGGAGAGGAAGTTCTCTTTGGTTGAGGCAGGTGGAGGCTACGATCAAATTTCATCTTGGCCCCCAATCATACAGGACCCCTGTCTGCATCAAGTTCCCCAGAATTAAGACCCAGAACTGAGAGTTATCCAAAGGCCCATGGGGGCATAAACAGCCAGGAATGAAAAAAAAATGTATCGATGCCAAACTATAAAGAAAAAAAATGCAAAGTCAAGATGAATACACTTGATGAAACTCAAATCCAAGCCCTTGCATTGTCATTTTTTATTTATATATATGCATTGTATTGGATGTGGAATGGGGTGCATTTCTGTATATTTAACATTTTATGTAACGGGTGCTCCAAAACTAAAGGAGCCCAGGAGGCTTTTAAAATAGCCCGCTTCCTGTTAGCCAGCAAACTTTCATTTCTTTTCTTTTCTTTTTTTTTTTCTGAGACAGAATGTCACTCTGTCTCCCAGGCTGGTGTGCAGTCGCACAATCATAGCTCACTGCAGCCTTGAACTCCTGGGCACACCACAATTCCTGGCTTATTTTTTAATTTTTTTGCAGAGACGTGGGGGGGGTCTCATTATGTTGCCCAGCCTGGTCTCGAACTCTTGGCTTCAAGCAATCCTGTCGCTTCAGCTTCCCAAGTAGCTGGGACTACAGATGCAAGCCACTGCCCAGCTTATTTATTTATTATTTTGACAGAGTCTCACTCTGTCACTCAGGCTGGAGAGCAGAGGCATGATCATAGCCACTGCAGCCTCGACCCCCTGGGCTCAAGGGATCCTCCTGCCTCAGCCTCCTTGAGTAGCCGGGACTACAGGCACATACCACCATGCCTGGCTAATTTTTTTTTTTAATTTTTTTGTGCAGACAAGGGTTTCTCTATGTTGCCCAGGCTGGTCTTGAACTCTTGGCCTCAAGCAATCCTCCTGCTTCAGCCCCCAAAGTGCTGGGATTACAGGTGTGAGCCACCATGCACAGCCAGTCTGTGGCTTTCTAGCCATGACAAGGAAGTCCTGATGAGGTAATATAGCCATCTCCTCACCCTCCTGTATGGCCATCTCATGGTGAAGAAAGCTGTTATCCCAGCAAGTGGCCACAAAAGCTTGGACGGAGCTCCTTCTCAAGTAAAAGACTATAACTAGTTTTCAATGAGAAGCTTTCTTTTTTTTTTTTTTTTTTTTGAGAAAGAGTCTTGCTCTGTCGCCCAGGCTGGAGTGCAGTGGTGCGATCTTGGCTCACTGCAACCTCCCCCTTCCAGGTTCAAGTGATCCTCCTGCCTCAGCCTCCCAAGTAGCTGCGACTATAGGCACCCACTACCACACTCTGTTATTTTTGTATTTTTTAGTAGAGATGGGGTTTCACCATGTTGGCCAGGCTGGTCCCGAACTCCTGATCTCAGGTGATCTGCCCGCCTCGGCCTCCCAAAGAGCTGAGATTATAAGCGTGAGCCACTGCACTCGGCCAGATTTATTTTTTAATGGACCAAACTCTGCTTCTGCTCCTTGCATTTCGGTGAGTTCCACGGCACCGTTTCCATGATATCACGACTGATCCATGCAGGATCATGGCTAATAAACGGCTCTAAAACAACCTGTGAAGACATAACCTTTAAGTGTGCCAGGTACCAATCTGCAATTCCACATGCCGCACACACAGCTCTGAAGCCCACGCTCCCCGCAAGCCCGCCGTGGCTTTCTCAGAGAGGATCGGGCATATGGAACCATAATGGAGCATAAATTTACAGCAACAGAGATGGACGAGGGAGATTAAAGCTTCATCTGTAAGGACATACTGCGTGGCAAAAAAAAAAAAGAAAAAGAAAAAAGAAAAGAAAACAACAGTTATTGTAGTTTCTGCTTTGTAGTATAATGAGAAACTCTTTCGCTTTTGATAGAGTGTGGGCTCCCTCTGCTGCTTGCAGGAGACACCAGGACTCCGGGCATTTGGGGTTCCTTGGAGATCAACGCAGAGGAGGTGGCCTGAAGTGGGAAGAGAAAGATGGAGCTGAGCGTTGCAGATGGACCGACTTGTTCTGCAGGCTCTGACCCTGTGGGCTTCTTAGAGTAATTGTGCTGCTGCCGCACCAAGAAGCAAGAAATGGAAGTAACAGAAAAAAGCAAAGAAACTGTAAGATGCACTGGCCAGATCACCTGTGTGCACAGTGGAATGCATCACGGAAGCAATGCAACCTGCCCAGAGCAGCTTCTCTTCCCCTCCCTCCCTCCTTCCCTCCCTCCCTTCCTGTTTAAATCTTTGCAGAGATGGGGTCTCATTATGTTGCCCAGGCTGGTCTGGAACTCCTGGCTTAAAGCAATCCTCCCGCCTCAGCCTCCCGAGTAGCTGGGACTACAAGTGCAAGCCACTGCTCTTTCTTCCTTCTTTCTTTCCCTTCCTCCCTCCCTCCCTCCCTCCCTCCCTCCCTCCCTTCCTTCCTTCCTTCTCCTTTCGTCCCTCCCTCCCTTCCTTCCTTTTCCCTCCATCCCTGCCTCCCTCCTTCCCTTCCTTCCTACCTACCAACCTTCCTTCCTTCCTTCCTCCTTCCTCATTTCCTCCTTCCTTCCCTCCCTCCCTCATTCATTTCCCAGTCACAGGGTAGGACTGCACTTCCCCAGCCGCTTTGATGTTAAGCATAGTCACTTGATTCACTTTGGCCAACACAATATAAAGAGAAATGATGGGTATCATCTCTGGCTGGAAACTTAAAGAGACAGGTCGGGCGCGGTGGCTCATGCCTGTAATCCTAGCACTTTGGGAGGCCTAGGCGGGTGGATGACTTGAGGTCAGGAGTTCGAGACCAGCCTGGCCAATGTGGTGAAACCCCATCATCTCTACTAAAAATACAAAAATTAGCCAGGTGCAGTGGCACGTGCCTATAATCCCAGCTACTCAGGAGGCTGAGGCAGGAGAATCACTTGAACCCAGGAGGCAGAGGATGCAGTAAGCCAAGATCACACCACTGCACTCCAGGCTGGGTGACAGAGCAAGACTCCGTCTCCAAAAAAAAAAAAAAAATTTAAGGGGACAGTGTGCAGGTCACTAGGTTATCTCTTCCATGGTACTTGGTAGCACTGAGATGACAGCTGCTCTGTCAGCCTAGGTCTCAGAGTGAGAAAATGAGGTAGGAGGCAGAACAGACTCCAGAGTCGGGGCTTGGACACCGGACCAGATTGAAGACTAGCTGAAACAGGGATGTGCTGGAAGCTTCTTTCCATAAGACACGTCCACCAGTGTGTCATGTCAGTTTACCATTTCCATGGCAACACGCAAAAGTTACTGCCCCTTTCCATGGCAATGACCCAACAACATGGAAGTTAACACCCTTTTTCTAGAAATTTCTGCATAATCTGCCCCTTAATTTACATATAATTAAAAGTGGGTCTAAATGTGGCTGCAGGACTGCTTCTGAGCTGCTCCTCCCGGCACACTGCCTGTGGGGTGGTCCTGCTCTGCAAGGAACGGCCCTCTGCTGCTGCTGCTGCTGCGCACGACCGATTCAAGAAATGTTGCTATCCAACACCACCAGCTTGTCCTGGAATTCTCTCCTGGGCAAAGCCAAGAAACCCTCCCGGACTTAGCCCCAATTCTGGGGCCTGTCCTGCTAAGGAAGGAGGGAGGGTGAAAGAAAGAAATAAATGTGTAATTAGTTTGCTAGGGATGCCATATAAAACTACCACAAACTGAGTGGCTTAGAACAAAAGAAAATTGCTGGCCATGCAGAAAGAAGTACTGCAGTACCTGAGGATAATAATTTTCCTTTCTGAAAAATCAGGCTGGGCATGCTGGCTTGTGCCTGTAATCCCAGCAGGGATTTGGGAGGCCGAAGTGAGAGGAATGTTTGAGGCCAGGAGTTTGAGAGCAGCCTGGGCAACACAGCAAGACCCTATCTCTGCAAAATGTTTAAAGAGCTGCACATGATGGTGCGCACCTGTAGTCCCAACTCCTAGGGAGGCCAAGGCAGGAGGATCACTTGAACCCAGGAGTTTAGAGTTCAGCCTGGGCAACAGAGTGAGACCCCGTCTCTTTTTTTTAAAAAAAAATATTGTCTCACAGTTCTGGAGGCTAGAAGTGTGGTATCAAGGTGTCAGTGGGGCCATACTCCCTCTGAAACCTGCAGGAAGAGGCTCCTTCCCCATCTCTTCCTAGCTACTTGTGGTTTGCTGGTAATCTCTGGCACTCCTTGGCTTATAGATACATCATTCCAATCATGGTCATCGTCCCCTGTGCATGTCTGTCTCTCTGTCCAAATTTTCCAATTTCCCTCCCTCCCGCCACCTCCCACCATTTTTTTTTTTTTTTTTTTTGGTTTGAGACAGAGTCTCACTCTGTTGCTGTTGCCCAGGCTGGAGTGCAGTGGCACGATCTCGGCTCACTGCAACCTCTGCCTCCTGACTTCAAGCAAATCTCCTGCCTCAGCCTCCCGAGTAGCTGGGATTACAGGTGTGCGCCACCACACCTGGCTAATTTTTGTATTTTTAGTAGAGACAGGGTTTCACCATGTTGGCCAGGCTGGTCTCAAACTCCTGACCTCAGGTGATCCACCCCCATTGGCCTCCCAAAGTGCTGGGATTACAGGCGTGAGCCACCATGCTTGGACCAAATATCCCCTTTTTATAAGGACACCAGTCATATTGGATGAGGGACCGCCCCCAATGACCTCATTCTAACTTGATTACTTTTGTAAAGACCCTATTTCCAAGGTCACATTCTAAGATATTGGGGGTTAGGACTTCAGCGTATCCTTTTGCAGGGACATAATTCTACCTATAACAGCAAGTTCACATAGCTCAGCCTTTCAGCTGGCTTCTTACCAGTCAATAAACTTACCCATATACTTGGAGTTCCTAATCAAATCTTTCTTGCTTTCTCCTTAAAAACGAACAGGTTAGGCCAGGCGTGGTGGCTCACACCTGTAATCCCAGGACTTTGGGAGGCCAAGATGGGTGGATCACCTGAGGCCAGGAGTTCAAGACCAGCCTGGCCAATCCGGTGAAACCCATCTCTACTAAAGATAAAAAATTAGCTGACTGTGGTGGCGCCCACCTGTTGTCCCAGCTACTCGGGAGCCTGAGGCAGGAGAATCGCTTGAACCGGGAAGGCAGAGGTTGCAGTGAGCCAAGACTGCACCACTGCACTCCAGCTTGGGCAACAGAGCAAGACTCCATTCGCCACCCGCCACCCAGAAAAAATGAACAGGCTAATCAAGGACCACCAACTATCTAATGAGAGCCTATGGCATGTGGGAGAGACTGTAATAACCATGTTTTCTTTTTTTTTTTTTTTAATTTTAGATACAGCGGTCCATGTGCAGGTTTGTTACACGGGTATATTGCATGATGCTGAGGTTTGGGGTTCTATTGATCCTGTTACCTATATAATGAACATAGTACCCAATAGAGAGTTTTTCAGCTCTTCCCTTCCTCCCTGCCTCCCACTTTCAGAGTCCCCAGTGTCTGTTGTTTCCATCTTTATGTCCATGTGCACCCGAGATTTAGCTCCCACGTATAAGTGAGAACATGCAATTTTTGGTTTTCTGTTCTGTGTTAATTTGCCTAGGATAAAGGCCTCCAGCTGCATCCATGTTGCTGCAAAGAACATAATTTCTTTCTTTTTCATGGCTGCATAGTATTCCATGGTATCTATGTACCATGCATTTTCTAGTTTCTGTTTTTGATGCTCTGACATCTTGAGGCCTTGCTGACCCTGGAGGGATGGTCCCTCCCAGGGCTAGTCAAATCCTAAAGATAGTAAATGACTCTCCTGTGAGCACAGCTTTCAGATGCACACCAGCCAATCCAGAGGTCATTCCCCAACCACCTCCGTTTCAGGACCCTCACAGGGCTGTTACACTCAGGGCAACTATTTCTCTGCCTTAGTCACTCCAGGGCCCAGTACCAGACAATTAGAGGCAGAGCCCACAAAAATTACTCAAACTAGCCAATCCTGAGCCCGCATATCTGCCTCACCTGTTCCTTCTCACAGAACTCACAAAAAAGGCTCCCGTCCACTTTTACCCTCTTCCCTCTGCCTCGTGACTGCCCCTGGCCCCTGTGTGGTGTGCCCTGCCTCCTGTTTCTGGCGGTCTGTGAATCTAAGCTTTTTCCTTCATGACAGTCATTTCTGTGCCTGTATGTCTTCCCATATCTAATTTAAACAAATCCCGGGTACCCTTACAACAGAGGCCGAGAAAAATAATCAGGAATAAAAACAACCTCAAAAGAAAGAGGAGTAACTCAGGAAATGAAAGAGGATGTTTAAATGTTTTCCAGGTATTATTATAACAATATTTAAGAAGTTATTACATTCAAAAATCAAGAATAAGGTAGTACTCAAACAGCACGATAATGTTGCATAAACAGAGTAAAGAGAATAAGTAAATAAATTTTTAAATGGTGCAATAAGGGAACAAGAAAGTGTTCTTATAAAATAAAAATATAATGGCTTAAATAAATTCAAGAGAAAGGTCAGATGATAAAACAGAAGAAGGCTTCCATAAAGTAGGACAAAAAGACAGATGGAAGACATGAAAGAAAAGGGATATGAAAGATTTATCCAGGAGGTCCAGTTTACAGGTGTCCCAGATAGAGAAAGATAGAAATCAAAGAGGAAAAAAGTATCAAATGGACAACAAAACAAAATTGCCCAAAAGTTAAAGATAGAAGTTTCCAGATCAAAAGAATCTACCAAGCAAACAGGGCAAGGGCTTTTAAAGACCCAAACCTTTGCAAAATTTCAGAATCGTGGGAGGAAAAGGAAAGATTCTAAAACCTTTCTTTCTCTTCTTTTTCTTTCTCTTTCTCTTTCTTTCCTTCCCTCCTTCTTTCTTCCTTTCCCATTTCGTTCCCCTTCCCCTTTCCTTCCTCTCTCTCTCTTTCTCTCTCTCTCTCTCTCTTTCTTTTGGGGCTCACTCTGTCACCCAGGAAAATTCTTAGGCTCAAGCAATTCCCTTCCCACGTCAGCTTCCCAAGTGGCTGGGACTACAGGTGTGTACCACCGTGCCCTAATTTTTAAGTTGTTGTAGAGAGAGGGTTCTCACTAGGCTCATCATGTTGCCCAGGCTGGTCTCTAACTCCCAGCCTCAAGTGATCCTCCCACCTCAGCCTCCCAAAGTCCTGGGATTACAGTTGTGAGTCATCACACTTGACCAAAAGTTTTCAGAAAGGAAAAAAAAAAAAAACCACTCACGAAGGAATAGGAATCAGATTTGTGTATCACGAACACCAAATGCTGCAAGACAGATGAGATGTACCTTTATACTCCAAAGGGAGTGGACACTAAACACAACTGATCACGAACTGACAAGAAAACAAACAGTGGTGGTGAAGGTTATTTGAATAACTGGAGAGACAAATGTGGGCTATATCAAGTAGATGATACTATTTTATCTATATTAATTTATTGGGTACAATAATTATATTATATATTATTTTTGTTCTTAGGATATACACTTAGGAGTGAACTGACGTGATATCTGAAACTTTCAAATGGTTCAAAAAACTGTGTGTGTGTGTGTGTGTGTGTGTGCATATGCACACAAGTATGTATGTGTGTGTAGACAGATATAAAGTCAATGTGGCAAACTTAATGATTAATGAATGTATGGGAAAGATATATACACGTTCTTTGTACTATTCCTCCGATTTTTATAGATTTGATGGTTTTCACAATGAAAAGTAAGGAATTTTACAAATTACCAATATATAACAAAGTTAGAAGGGCAAATTAAAAATAACATTTTGTATTATATTTTAATTTAAAGTAATTCTGAGGGAAAATATTTTATCCAAAAGTCTATAACCACGAATTAGTCAAGTGTTACAGTCAATTAAATATTTAGACATATGAGAATATAGAAAATTTGTCTATCACAGACTTTTTAAAGACAATTACTTGAAAATATGTTTCAACAAACTTAAGGGTTAAACCAAGAAAGAACATAAGGAATCCAAGAAATAGAGGATAAAACTCAAGATGGCAATGAAGGAAAATCCAGGATAAGAGGTATGCAACAGGCCTAGTGAGAAACCTGTCTAGAATAAAGAGAGAGAATGAAAATCTTTATAAGAGAGTTTTCTGATAATAACAGTAGGGACTGCCAGAATACATAATATGATAGAGAGTTTAAAAAAGGACTGTTCAAATTTTTTTATAAAGAAAAACAAAAGCAAGCAGAAACTCTAGGAAACACAAGAAGCTGTACAAGAAAAGAGATAACCTTGGTGTTGAACAATATTGAAAAATCACCGCTGATGAATAATGACTATGAAACACGTCATTACAAAAAAAATCAACTAAACATGAAAGGAAGTAATGGAGGAAATTAAAAACAAAAAAGCTTTCAGATATACAGAAAGAAAATAGAAAAATGGGAAAAGTCAGTGCTAAATCAAAAACAAGATCCAACTACTTGCCATCTGCAAGAGACTCATATTAGCTCTAAGGACATAAATAGGTTAATAGTGAAAGGATGAAAAAAAGATACTCCATATGCAATAGTAACTGAAAGAGAGTAAGGATGGCTATACTAATACCAATTAATATGGATTTGAAGTCAAAAACTGTTACAAGACACAAAGAAGGACATTATATAAAAAGGGTCAATTTGCCAAGAGGATATAACACTCATAAACATATTATGCACCAAACATCAGTGTTTCTATATATGTGAAGAAAACATCAACAGAATTGAAGGGAGAAATAGACAAGTCTATGATACAGTAGGAGATTTTAATGCCCCACCTTCAATAATGGATAGAATAAACAGAGAGAGATAATGGGAAGGGAGGGCTTAAACAACAGATGACAGAACAATTGAACCTAACAGACATACACAGAATACTCCATTCAACAACAGAAGAATAAGCATTTTTGACAAGTGTACATGGAACATTCTTCAGAATATACTATTTGTTAATTCAGAAAAAATCTTAATAAATTTAAAATATTGAAATCATACAAAGTATCTTTTCTGATCACAATGGAATGAAGTTAGAAATCCATAGCAGAAGGAAAACTTGAAAGTTTACCAATACACATGAATTAAGCAACACGCTCTTCAACAACCAATGGATGAAAGAAGAAATCACAAGGAAAATTAGAAATTATCTTCAGATACTTAAAAATGAAATATAACACACCAAATCTATGGGCTGCAGCAAATGCAGAACTAAGAGGAAAATTTATAGCTATAAATGCTTACATTAAAAGAGAAGAAAGATCTCAAATCAAAACCTAACTTTACACCTTAAGAAACCAGAAAAGAAGGAACAAACTAAACCCAAAGTAACAGAAGGAGGGAAATAATAAAGACTACAGCAAATATAAATAAAACTTAGAATAGAAAGACAATAAAGAAAGTAAAAAAACTCAACAATTTGTTTTTCAAAAAGATCATCAAAATTCACAAACATTCAGCTAGATTGATTATAAAAAGAGAGAAGACTCAAATAAATGAAATCGGAAATGAAAGGGGACAATTTTACAGAAATGAGAAGGATTATAAGAGTACTACAAACAATTATATACAATAAATTGGAGAACTTAATGAAATGGACAAATTCCTAGAAACACACAAGCTATCAAGACTGAATCATAAAGAAATAGAAAATCTGAATAAGCCTGTAACTGGTAAGGAGATTAAACCGTAATTTTAAAAAACCTCCCAACAAAGAAAGGTACAGGACCAGATGGTTTCACTGATGAATTCTACCAAATGGCTAGGTGCAGTGGCTCACACCTGTAATCCTAGCACTTTGGGAGGCCAAGGCAGGTGGATCACCTGAGGTCAGGAGTTGAAGAACAGCCTGGCAAACATGGTGAAATCCTGTCTCTACCAAAAGTACAAAAAAAAATTTATTCAGGTGTGGTGGTGGGCGCCTGTAATCCCAGATACTCAGGAGGCTGAGGCAGGAGAATCGCTTGAACCCAGGAGGCAGAGGTTGCAGTGAGCTGAGATCATGCCACTGCACTCCAGCCTGGGCAATAAGAGTGAAACGCCATCTCAAATAAATAAATAAATATATAAATAAATAAATAAATAAAATTCTACCAAACATTTAAAAAAGAATTAACATCAATTCTTCTCAAACTTTTCCAAAAAATGGAAGAGGAAGGATGTGTATCCTAAGTCATTCTATGAGGCCAAAATTACCCTGATACCAAAGCCAGACAAAAACACTACAAGAAACCACAGACCGATGCACCTTACCAGCATAGAGGCAAAAATCCTCAACAAAATACTAGCAAACTGCATTCAACAGCACACTAAAAGGATTATAGACCATGACCAAGTGAGATATATTCCTAGAATGCAAGAAATGTTCAACATATGAAAATCAATGTTGCTGGGTGTGGTGACTCACGCCTGTAATCCCAGCACTTTGGAAGGCCAAAGCGGACGGATCACTTGAGGTCAGGAGGTTGAGACCAGCTTGGCCTACATGGTGAAACCTCATCTCTACTAAAAGTACAAAAACTTAGCCAAGTGTGGTGGCACGTGCCTGTAATCCCAGCTACTTGGGAGGCTGAGGCAGGAGAATTGCTTGAACCTGGGAGGTGGAGGTTGGAGGTTGCAGTGAGCCAAGATCTCACCACTGCACTCCAGCCTGGGAGATAAAGCGAGACTCTGTCTCCAAAAAAAAAAAAAGAAAGAAAGAAAAGAAAAAGGAAAATCAATCAATCAATCAATCAATATAATATAACACATTAATAGAATGAAGGGGGAAACTACATAATTATCTCAACTAATACGGAAAAAGCATGTGATAAAATTCAACATGACTTCATCATAAAAACACTAAAAAAATTAGAAACAGAAGGAAACTACTTCAACATAATAAAAGCCATATATGAAGAAACCACAGGGAATATCATACTCAATAGTAAAAGACTGAAAGATTTTCCTCTAAGATCAGGAACAAGACAAGGATGCCTGCTTTCACCACTTCTATTCAACATAGTGATGAAAATCCTCACCAGAGCAATTAGGGAAGAAGAAATAAAAAGCATCCAGATTGGAAAGGAAGAAGTAAAATGATCTCTGTTCAGAGAGATATGACTTTATATGTAAACTCTAAAGATTCCACCAAAAAACTGTTAGCACAAGTAAACAAAATTTAGCAAAGTAGTAGGATATAAAGCCAACACACAAAAATTGCATTTCTATACACTAACGTGCACAATCTAAAAAAAAAACTTCATTTATAATAGCATCAAAGAGAATAAAATACTTAGGACTTAACCAAGGAGGTGAAAGATTTGTACAATGAAAATTCCAAATCGTTGCTAAAAGAAATTAAAGAAGACATAAAGAAATGGAAAGACATGCCCTGTTCATGGATTAGAAAACTTAATATTGTTAAGATGCCAATCCTGCTCAAAGCATTTTAGTTTCACTTCCATCCCTACCAAAATCTAGATGACATTTTTTGCAGAAATTGAAAATCCCATCCTGCAAATTATACAGAATCTCAAGGGACCCTGAATAGCCAAAACAACCTTGAAAGAGAAGAACAAGGCCGGGTGTGGTGGCTTATGCCTGTAATCCCAGCACTTTGGGAGGCTAAGGCAAGCAGATAACCTGAGGTCAGGAGTTTGAGACCAGCCTGGCCAACATGGTGAAACCCAGACTCTACTAAAAATACAAAAATTAGCCAGGCATGGTGTTGCATGCCTGTAGTCTCAGCTACTAAAGAGGCTGAGACAGGAGTATCGCTTGAACCCAGGAGGCAGAGTTGCAGTGAACCAAGATCATACCACTGCACTCCAGCCTGGGTAACAGAGTGAGACTCTGTCAAAAAAAAAAAAAAAAAAGAAGAGGAACAAAGGTGGATGACTCATACCTCCTGATTTCAAAACTTACTACCAAGCTACAGTACTCAAAACAGTGTGGCACTGGCATAAAGAAAAACACATAGGGCTAGATATGGTGGCTCACACCTGTAATCCCAGAGCTTTGGGAGGCTGAGGCAGGAGAATTGCTAGAGCCCAGGAGTTCAAGTTTACAGTGAACCATGATCTCACTACTGTGTTCCAGCCTAGGCAAGAGACTCTGTCTCTTAAAAAAGAGAAAAGAGAGAAAGAAAGACACATAGACAAAAGAATAGTATACAGAGCCAGAAATAAACTCTCCAATGTGTGGTCAAATTATTTTTGACAAGGGTACCATGACCATTCAGTGGGGAAAGGACAGTCTTTTCAACAAATGCTGCTGGGAAAACTGGAAGGCCACATGCAAAACATGAAGTGGGACCCTTACCTAATGCTATATTAACTCAAGATGGACCACAGACCTGAACATAATGAGCTAAAACTATAGAACTTCTAGAAGGAAACAGGAGAATAGCTTCATAACATTAGATTTAGCAGTTATTTCTTGGGTTGACACCAAAAGCAAAGGCAACAAAAGAAAAAATAGGTAAATTGGACTTTATTGAAAATTAAAATATTTTGTGCATTGAAGGACACAATCAACAGAATGTAAATCCCATGGAATGGGAGAAAATAGTTGCAAATCATATACCTTGATAAGGGATTATCTAAAATATGTAAAGAACTACTACAACTCAACAACAAAAAAGAAAAGCAAATTTTAAAATGGGCAAAGGGCTAGAGTAGACATTTTTCTTTTCTTTTCTTTTCTTTTCTTTCTTGAGACAGAGTCTCGCTCTGTCACCAGGCCAAAGTCCAGTGGTGCGATCTCGGCTCACTGCAACTTCCGGCTCCCGGGTTCAAGTGATTCTCCTGCCTCATCCTGAGTAGCTGGGACTACAGGTGTGTGCCACCACACCCAGCTAATTTTTGTACTTTTAGTAGAGACGGGGTTTCACCATGTTGGCCAGGATAGTCTCAATCTCTTGACCTCGTGATCCGCCCTCCTCAGCCTCCCAAAGTGCTGGGATTACAGGAGTAAGCCATCGCACCCGGCCTAGAGTAGACATTTTTCTAAAGAAGATATACAAATGGCCAACAAGCACATGAAAAGATGCTCAACATCACTAATCATTAGAGAAATGCATATCAAAACCACAATACCTCACCTCATACCCATTGGGATGGTTACTATCAAAAACAAGCAAAAAACAAACAAAAAACAGAACACAACAAATATTAGTGAGGAGATGGTGAAATTGGAACCTTCATTCACTGTTGGTGGGAATGTAAAATAGTGCAGTTGCTGTGGAAAATGGTATGGCCATTCCTCAGCATAGAATTATCACATGATCCAACAATTTCTCTTCTGGGTATGTATCCAAAAGTGAAAGCACGGACCTGAATAGATATTTGTACCCCCATGTTCATAGGTGCATTATTAATAATAGCCAAAAGGTGGATGCAACCTAAGTGTCCATTGTCAGATGAATGGATAAACAAAATATGCTAGGTATATCCATACAATGGAATATATTCAGCCTAAAGAGGGAAAGAAATTCTGCCACATGCTACAACATGAATGAACCTTTAAGACATATGCTAGGTGAAGTAAGCCAGTCACAAAAGGACAAATATTGTATGATTCCACATATACAAGATACCTAGAATAGGCAAATTCATAGAAACTAGAATGGGAATGGGTGGAGACTGATTATTATTCTCAGACCCCTCCCACCTCCACCCATTCCTATTAAAGGCCCCTTGCACCAACCTAAATCTTTACTGGGTAGAGTTCCAGTTCAGGATGATAAAAAAAAGTTGTAGAGATTGATTCACGCCTGTAATCCCAGCACTTTGGGAGACCGAGGCAGGTGGATCACTTTAGGTCAGAAGTTTGAGACCAGCTTGACCAACATGGTGAAACCCCATCTCTACTAAAAAATACAAAATTAGCCAGGCACAGTGGTGCACGCCTGTGGTCCCAGCTACTTGGGAGACTGAGGCAGGAGAATCGCTTGAACCCGGGAGGTGGAGGTTGCAGTGAGCTGAGATTGAGTGAAACTGCACAATAATGTATTTCATACCACTGGAAAGTACACCTGAAAATGGTGAAAATGGTAAATTTTGTATTGTGTATATTTTGCCACAATTAAAACACACAGGCCAGGTGTGGTGGCTCATGCCTGTAATGTTAGCACTTTGGGAGGCTGAGGCAAAAGGATTGCTTGAGCTCAGGAGATAGAGGCCAGCCTAGGCAACATAGCGAGACCCCATCTGTATTTTTTTAATGTAAAAAATAAAATAAAATAACACACACACAAACAAACAAACAGAATCTGTATGAGTCACACGTTTAGGCAGCTGAATATCCTCTCTGCCAAAGTCAAAGGCAGAAGGGATTTGTTCCACCAAAGAGTTTACACCAGCCACAGCTGCCCACTGCAGTGTCCTCCCAGGAAAAGCCCTTTTGTGCGTGGAGGAGGCAGATGGCGAGGGTCTGTGCACATTTTTTATTTTTATTTTTTATTTTAGAGACAGGGTCTGGCTCTGTCTCCCAGGCTGGAGTGCAGTGGCACGATCACGGCTCACTGCAGCCTCGAACTTCCGGGCTCCAGCGATCCTCCTGACACAGCCTCCTGAGTAGCTGGAACTACAGGTGCACATCACCGCGCCCAACTAGTTTTTTAAAATTTTAGTAGAGATAGGCTCTTGCCATATTGCCCAGGCTGGTCTCTAACTCCTGACCTCAAATGACCCTGCCGCCTCCCGAAGCGCGGGGACCACAGGCGGCGAGCCACCGGCCGGCATCTGTGTGCACCGAGGAGCCGGGCAGCCACTGCCACGATACAGCTTTAGGACATTTCCATCACCCCACTCAGCCTTCCTGCGCCCCTGGTTCCTCATCTATAAATAGAGATAATATGCGCCTAGCCCTCTAGGCCACCAGAACATTGTACCCATAATTATTATACTTGTTGATGCCACACTTTTAGGTTTTAACCTTTCCAAAGCGCAACCCCGCCCCAGTGCAGCCCAAGTCCCCGCACGCAGAGGCGCCGATCACGGGTGGGAGGTGGATCCCAGAGGCCCCGCCCCAGGCCCCGCCCCGCCGTGCGCTCAAGCTCGACCGCCTGAAATCGGGGAATCGGGCCTCTCCTGGCGCCCTGGCAGCGGTGCGGGGCGTGGCTCCGGGCTGGATTGGTGACGCCTGGGCCCCCGCGGGCGCCTGCGCAGTGGTCAAGGCCGCGCTCGCGTCGAGGGGCTGCGAGAGTGACCGCGGCTGCTCCACCGCTGAGGCTGCGCCATGGCGGACGAGGAGCTTGAGGCGCTGAGGAGACAGAGGCTAGCCGAGCTGCAGGCCAAACACGGGGTGAGCGCACCAGCCCCCGCCAGGCCTGGCCCCCGCGGGGCGCCGCCCTCGCCTGGAGTGGAGGGCGCGCCCCGGGGCGGAGGCTCTGGGCGCCTCCCCGGGGTCCTGGTCCCCGGCGCTGCCCTGGCGGCCTCGTGGCTGGCTCCGAGGTGGCCTCGTCGCTTTCCCAGTCGCGAGGGGCCCAGGAGGCTGGCGGCGGGGGCCGCCACGTGCGGGACCTGCCCGGGCGTTGGGGTGTGGGGTCCCCTGGCCTGGAGCTGGTCCTGGCGGGCCTGGATCCAAGCACAGTCTCAGCTTTTGGAGCCGGCAGCCGGACCGAATTCAGGTTTTCCAGAATTCAGTTGTTATGACCCAAGTTTAGCCGACAGGTATTGAGGGTCCGCTGTGTTCCGGGTGCTGAGAGCGCGGCAGGGTCGGAGGAACGCTCGCCCCGCCGGGATGACGGGGCCGCCCGGGAAGCTTGGATGGATCAGACGCCCGGAGATGCGTTTCTGATAAGGGACAAGGGACCGGGACCTTAGGGACGGAGGGCGCAGTCTTTGAGTTATCGTTGTCTCTAATACCGAGGCCCGTTTTATTTTCCATAAATTATTCCTATACGTAAAACACGGTTTCGTAATACAGGGATTCCCCTCCCCAGGGTGCTCTGTATTCCAAAGCGTTCTGTGAGGTTGAGACGCTCATCAAAACGTTGTAAGTGGGAACTAGTTCATTGATTTCTGTGAGGCCCAGTTTCTTATTTGGGGAGTTGTTTCTGCCGCTGCAAGAGACTGTTATGTATAGGAAACAACAGAACCGTTCCTTTTTCTCGCCCCCCCCCCCCCCCGTGAAATTTCTCTATTAAATTTAATTTTTTTTTCCAGGATCCTGGCGATGCGGCCCAACAGGAAGCAAAGCACAGGTATGGGCTGGAAACGTGAACTTTTTGAAGGGTGGTTTCACCAAATGGATTTCTTTTGCTGTAGTTATTTTAAGCAGGTGTGTGACTCAGATTTTTTTGTTTTGCTGGAATGGTGATTCGGCCAAAATCATCTGCAGGGTATCTTCATTATTGTTAAATAAACACGTGTGCAGCTCCACATCAGACCTTGTATTGCAATTACTGGTTGATGTTTCTCTGCTAAAATGTGAGTACCTTAAAAATGAGCCTAATAATAAGCAGCTGTGGCAGTTTCCTCGGATGTGGGAGTGACATGAGTCCGGTGCCTCACTTAGTAAGTGCTCAATAAGTGTTAACCGTTAAGCTATTCTGACTGTTTTATCCCAGCACAGCGCAGAGCACCTGAGACAGATGCAGGTAATTGATTCGGTGGCAGGTTTATTGAATGAGTATGTGATTACCCTCTCATGCTATCATTTTTTTTAAATTGTGGTTAAATAAAATTTCACCACAACCATTTTTAAGTGTGCTCTTCAGTAGTGTTCACACTCTAGAATGTTTTCATCTTGCAAAACTGAAACCCTTTAGCTACTGGACAATTCTGTATTTCCCCTTCCTCACCTTACTCCTCCTCTCCAGCAAATATTTATAGAGCACCTGCTCTGGGTCAGGCACTGTGGTGGGTCTACAGAAATAGGAAGGCAGGGAGGGTTTGGGAGAAGACAGATGGTAAGAAGCATCTGGAGTAGTGATAGGAAGTAAAACGACGCGAATTTCATTGATTCTGCTGTGTACATCTTATTGTCACATATCTGAAATCAGGATGCCTTTTATAACAGATTGCTCTTGCCCCAGATTCTTCCAGAGGGGATTTACTTTTGACTCTGCCATCACTTGAGTACATTTCTGAGACCACTGAAAGTTAAATTCTCTGCTTGAGGTTTTCCCCTGCCTCCTGCCTAGTAGTGTGAATTCACACAGCAACCCTGTAAGACTGAACTTTTTTCTTCTTTACGTCAGGGCCAGGTGTATGCAAGCTTTTGTACTGCCCCTTACTGCATGGCAGATTTATTTCTTCTTTACTTTGTACTGAGAATGTTGCTCTTTGGTATCCCAGTGGTGGGATCAGAACTCACTGCAGCCTCAAACTGCTGGGCTCAAGTGATCCTCCCACCTCAGCCTCCTGAGGAGCTGAGACTACAGGCGTGCACCACCATGCCTGGCTAATTTTTTTAAACTTTTTTTATTTTTTTTTTTATAGCCTTGCTATATCACCCAGGCTGGTCTCAAACTCCTGGCTTCGAGTGATCCTCCCACCTTGGCCTCCCAAGATACCCCAGTTTTGAATGGAAATCTCTATGAGACCTCTCATTTTTAGGGTTTTTCATTTTTAGAGATACGTAAAACTATGGTGTATCTTAAAATTGATGGCATCTTAGGGTTCTGTGATATAATAGTTTGTGGCAGGCCAGGTGTGACTGAAGCCTGTAGACCCAGCTACTCAGGAGGCCGAGGTGGAAGAATCACTTGAGCACAGGAGCTTGAGCTGATCATACCTGCAGTGAGCTGTGATTGCACCACTGTACTCCAGCATGAACAACAGAGTGAGACCCCATCTTTTTTTTTTTTTTTTTTTTGAGATGGAGTCTCGCTCCGTCACCCAGGCTGGAGTGCAGTGGCACATTCTTGGCTCACTGTAATCTCTGCCTCTGAGCTTCAAGCGATTCTCCTGCCTCTGCCTCCCAAGTAGCTGGGATTACAGGCACCCGCCACCATGCCCGGCTAATTTTTGTATTTTTAGTAGAGATGGGGTTTCGCCATGTTGGCCAGGCTGGTCTCAAACTCCTGACCTCAAGTGATCCACCCACCTCGGCCTCCCAAAGTGTTGAGATTACAGGCGTGAGCCACTGTGCCCGGCCTAGACCCCATCTCCTAAAGTTTGTGGCAGGGCTGCAGTACTCAAACTATAAAGAAGTGGCCTGTGGAAATGAGCTTTAAGCCACATTCCATGAACCCAAGGGTCTCTGAGCTGAGAGTGGATAGTGGGCACAGCCAGCCCCAGCTCTCCCTCTCAGTTGAGCCAAAGCATCTGTGCTCATTTGTTTTTAGATTTCTTAAAGGATTTCATTTGAAAGAAAAAAGAAACTTACAAGTCCCTGAGACCACTGTCCTGTGAACATGAACTACTTTCTATTTGGGTAGGTAGGAAGAAGTGAGGATAGTTGCAAAGTTAATAATTTCATTCCCCTTCCCCACCCGGAAAAATAGAACTGAGAGTCTTAAAACATGGAATCTGGCTGTAGCTTGGCCACAGTTACCTATGTCTCTTTAGCATAGCCTCCTGGATCTCAGCTTTATCTCTAAGAAAATGATATAGATTAGTCACGTGGTCCTTGTAATTGCCTGAAATCCCACTATAAATTTCTAGCACCTGTCACGCAATAGGTACTTAAGAAATGTTGGTGATGGTGTTTGAACTGAGGCTCCACTCTGATGAAACTGTAAAGCTCACCTTCCAGCCTGGTAGGTTCTCACCCGTGTAATATAAAGCTGGTTCTTTGAGGGCAAAAGGGGATTCTACTTGAATGTAGCTGCAGCCTTGTGTACAGCAACTACCATAACGCAGTGTGTATACCGCAGGCCCCATGTGGAGACACATACTGGATGGGTTCTTTTTCGTATGTTACATGGGAATGCCGACAGCTCTGTTTTAATTGTGTTTGACCTATGCTTTTGTTGTAGGGAAGCAGAAATGAGAAACAGTATCTTAGCCCAAGTTCTGGATCAGTCGGCCCGGGCCAGGTGTAAGCATCTTTGATTTCATTTCCATAAAGTTAGCTTGAGTTAGTTGAATGGGGTGATTAGATAGCATTATTGCTATCACTAGATGAAATATTTGCTTAGGCTGAAAACACTTGAGATGTGTTAGAAGTATGAAGTTTATAAACCTAGAGAACTGTACTTTAATCTCTAGTAAAAGTACCAGGTCACTTCTCTTACCAAGATGTTCTCCAGGTGCGTATTAGGTAAGATTTATAGGAAACAACTCAAAGGGCCAATCACAAAATGTTGCTGGTAGTTGGCATGGGTGATGGGGACTTAGGGGCTTTTGTATGTGTTGTCAGTTTTAGTGTATGTTCAGAGTTGTTAATCATAAAAACCAAAACCTGTAGAAAGAAAAAATGAGCCAATCAGAATGAACTGGTATTTTCTGTATTTTAACTGGAAGCCCAGTTTGAGTGTAGAAAAGGCAGCCACAGGTGGATCACCACCATTATGTGTAATAAACCGCTTTCCAGAGGGCAGTCATATATTTTAAGAAACAGGAAGCATGGTGCTTAGAATCTGAGAACCTAACTTTAATCTTGGCTGGGCCACTACCACCACGTGCCCATGTGGAGATTGGCATGGTTGAACATCAGTTTTCTCATTTTTAAGAGAAGTAAGAATACTGTCTTGCCCTACACTGCTTGAGAGACAAGCTTGTGAAGTGCTTTGGAAAGGTCAATGCGTAGTTTTAAGGTATAACGTAAGTGCATTTGATTTTAATGGCTTTTTTGCATATGTATTTTTTCTTTTTAGTAAGTAACTTAGCACTTGTAAAGCCTGAAAAAACTAAAGCAGTAGAGAATTACCTTATACAGATGGCAAGATATGGACAACTAAGTGAGAAGGTAAGCTTAGACGGCCTTGAGGAACTTTACTGTTACCTGCTTTATCAAAACATGGCTTCAAAAGGTCAGCTGCATCTTCACTAGATTACAGAATTCTTGCTGACTCTTAGAAGAAATTATTGGAGAGAATAGTCATACCTACTGTAAAAGAGAATAAATTGCCTTTCCTGAATTCCTCTGCTTCGCTCCTTTCCTGGCGTTGCTCTGGAACCTTGTTGGTGTCTGTGACCCAATGACTGTTAGGGTCAGCTAGCTTCAATTACCCCTGCACTGGAAACAAGGTTTGTCAGTAACACCAATTAAAATACTACCAGTGTAAGTAGAAGGTGTGTTTTGCAGATGAGAAGGTGCTAAGATGCCTTGCTTATGTTCTGTGTTGCTGCAATGCCATGAGGGGTATGTTCTGGCAAACCTGACCTTTGAGATCAAGACAAACCCCACCTGCCCTGAGAAGCCCTCTACCGCCACCACAGCCTACCCGAATTGGTCATGTCCCTTAAACCCCTCACACTGAGAACTGCTTGTGTGGGAGAGAGCTGGTTGGGTTGATCTTTTCCGAGTGTGACTTAACCTCCTTCAAGGGGATGTTTAAGCTTCTCGGGCAGAAGTGGTGTGTCTGTATTCCTGAAACCAAACAGTGGTATATGTGATTGTCACACTCAGCTAGTGATGATAAAGGTGTTCTTAAATATGTTAGCTTTCAGTTTTCCTGAGGACGCAATTTTATGGATACTTCCCCCTCCTTCTCAACTGAAGAATAGCAGAGCAAATTTTATTTGGAGCTTAAACCAATAGTTATAACCAATAGTTTCAACCTCCTGCCTCACCACTCCTTCCCTCCTGAGCTCTTTTCCCACACCTCAAAAAGAGTACAAAGTGATTCCATCTGCAGAGGTAAATTCTTTGTTTAAAAAAGTACTGTTTTTCTTTTATCTTTTCTGGTTCACCTAGGTATCAGAACAAGGTTTAATAGAAATCCTTAAAAAAGTAAGCCAACAAACAGAAAAGACGACAACAGTGAAAGTAAGTGTCCCCAGATGCTCGTGGCAAATGAAAAGATGGATACTTTAAAGATTAATGTTAAATATACATCTACCACACATATTTTTCAGCCCAGAGACACTTTCCTTTTGTCAAACACGTGAAAGTTTGGGGAGAAAGGCTGAATCTATTGGGGGAGGGTTCTAATTTGTATAGGCTCTTGACTCCATTCCCACCCTTTTAGTTCATGCTAAGTTGCTTTAAAGACACAAATGTCTTACTAAAATTGGTAGAAATCTTTTCTCGGAAAATTTGAGTTACGCTTTATTAGAAATGTTCTGACACTCAATTTTCCTCCCAGTTCAACAGAAGAAAAGTAATGGACTCTGATGAAGATGACGATTATTGAACTACAAGTGCTCACAGACTAGAACTTAAAGGAACAATTCTAGGACAGAAGTTAAGATCTGATTATTTACTTTGTTTATTGTCTATATGCCTTTAAAAAAATAAACTTGTTATGCAAAATAAAACATTTGGATAAGTTGTTTTAGTATCATAGCCAAGTGGCCAGATCTGTTTTGAATTTTTCCCCTTCCTACCAAAAGCTTTTTTTTTTTTTTTTAATTAATATTTTTATTCAACAGTTTTTTTGTTTGTTTTATATTATACTTTAGGTTTTAGGGTACATGTGCACAATGTGCAGGTTTGTTACATATGTATCCATGTGCCATGTTGGTTTGCTGCACCCATTAACTCGTCATTTAGCATTAGGTATATCTCCTAATGCTGTCCCTCCCCCCTCCCCCCACCCCACAACAGTCCCCAGAGTGTGATGTTCCCCTTCCTGTGTCCATGAGTTCTCATTGTTCAATTCCCACCTATGAGTGAGAACATGCAGTGTTTGGTCTTTTGTCCTTGCGATAGTTTACTGAGAATGATGTTTTCCAGTTTCATCTATGTCCCTACAAAGGACATGAACTCATCATTTTTTATGGCTGCATAGTATTCCATGGTGTATATATGCCACATTTTCTTAATCCAGTCTATCGTTGTTGGACATTTGGGTTGGTTCCAAGTCTTTGCTATTGTGAATAGTGCCACGGTAAACATACGTGTGCACGTGTCTTTATAGCAGCATGATTTATAGTCCTTTGGGTATATACCCAGTAATGGGATGGCCAGGTCAAATGGTATTTCTAGTTCTAGATCCCTGAGGAATCGCCACACTGACTTCCACAATGGTTGAACTAGTTTACAGTCCCACCAACAGTGTAAAAGTGTTCCTATCTCTCCACATCCTCTCCAGCACCTGTTGTTTCCTGACTTTTTAATGATGGCCATTCTAACTGGTGTGAGATGGTATCTCATTGTGGTTTTGATTTGCATTTCTCTGATGGCCAGTGATGAGCATTTTTTCATGTGTTTTTTGGCTGCATAAATGTCTTCTTTTGAGAAGTGTCTGTTTATGTCCTTCGCCCACTTTTTGATGGGGTTGTTTGTTTTTTTCTTGTAAATTTGTTTCAGTTCATTGTAGATTCTGGATATTAGCCCTTTGTCAGATGAGTAGGTTGCAAAAATTTTCTCCCATTCTGTAGGTTGCCTGTTCACTCTGATGGTAGTTTCTTTTGCTGTGCAGAAGCTAGTTTAATTAGATCCCATTTGTCAATTTTGGCTTTTGTTGCCATTGCTTTTGGTGTTTTAGACATGAAGTCCTTGCCCATGCCTATGTCCTGAATGGTATTGCCTAGGTTTTCTTCTAGGGTTTTTATGGTTTTAGGTCTAACATGTAAGTCTTTAATCCATCTTGAATTAATTTTTGTATAAGGTGTAAGGAAGGGATCCGGTTTCAGCTTTCTACATATGGCTAGCCAGTTTTCCCAGCACCATTTATTAAATAGGGAATCCTTTCCCCATTTCTTCTTTTTGTCAGGTTTGTCAAAGATCAGATAGTTGTAGATATGTGGCATTATTTCTGAGGGCTCTGTTCTGTTCCATTGATCTATGTCTCTGTTGTGGTACCAGTACCATGCTGTTTTGGTTACTGTAGCCTTGTAGTATAGTTTGAAGTCAAGTAGCGTGATGCCTCCAGCTTTGTTCTTTTGGCTTAGGATTGACTTGGCGATGCGGGCTCTTTTTTGGTTCCATATGAACTTTTAAAGTAGTTTTTTCCAGTTCTGTGAGGAAAGTCATTGGTAGCTTGATGGGGATGGCATTGAATCTATAAATTACCTTGGGCAGTATGGCCATTTTCATGATATTGATTCTTCCAACCCATGAGCATGGAATGTTCTTCCATTTGTTTGCATCCTCTTTTATTTCATTGAGCAGTGGTTTGTAGTTCTCCTTGAAGAGGTCCTTCACATCCCTTGTAAGTTGGATTCCTAGGTATTTTATTCTCTTTGAAGCAATTGTGAATGGGAGTTCACTCATGATTTGGCTGTTTGTCTGTTATTGGTGTATAAGAATGCTTGTGATTTTTGTACACTGATTTTGTATCCTGAGACTTTGCTGAAGTTGCTTATCAGCTTAAGGAGATTTTGGGCTGAGACAATGGGGTTTTCTAGATATACAATCATGTCATCTGCAAACAGGGACAATTTGACTTCCTCTTTTCCTAACTGAATACCCTTTATTTCCTTCTCCTGCCTAATTGCCCTGGCCAGAACTTCCAGCACTATGTTGAATAGGAGTGGTGAGAGAGGGAGGGCATCCTTGTCTTGTGCCAGTTTTCAAAGGGAATGCTTCCAGTTTTTGCCCATTCAGTATGATATTGGCTGTGGGTTTGTCATAGATAGCTCTTATTATTTTGAGATATGTCCCATCAATACCTAATTTATTGAGAGTTTTTAGCATGAAGGGTTGTTGAATTTTGTCAAAGGCCTTTTCTGCATCTATTGAGATAATCATGTGGTTTTTGTCCTTGGTTCTCTTTATATGCTGGATTACATTTATTGATTTGCATATGTTGAACCAGCCTAGCATCCCAGGGATGAAGCCCACTTGATCATGGTGTATAAGCTTTTTGATGTGCTGCTGGATTCGGTTTGCCAGTATTTTATTGAGGATTTTTGCATCAATGTTCATCAAGGATATTGGTCTGAAATTCTCTTTTGTGGTTATGTCTCTGCCAGGCTTTGGTATCAGGACGATGCTGGCTTCATAAAATGTGTTAGGGAGGATTCCCTCTTTTTCTATTGATTGGAATAGTTTCAGAAGGAATGGTACCAGTTCCTCCGTGTACCTCTGGTAGAATTCAGCTGTGAATCCATCAGGTCCTGGACTCTTTTTGGTTGGTAAGCTATTGATTATTGCCACCATTTCAGAGCCTGTTATTGGTCTATTCAGAGATTCAACTTCTTCCTAGTTTAGTCTTGGGAGCGTATATTTGTCGAGGAATTTATCCATTTCTTCTAGATTTTCTAGTTTATTTGCCTAGAGGTGTTTGTAGTATTCTCTGATGGTAGATTGTATTTCTGTGGGATCGGTGGTAATATCCCCTTTTTCATTTTTTATTGCATCTATTTGATTGTTCTCTCTTTTCTTCATTAGTCTTGCTAGTGGTCTATCTATTTTGTTGATCTTTTCAAAAAACCAGCTCCTGGATTCATTAATTTTTTGAAGGGTTTTTTGTGTCTCTATTTCCTTCAGTTCTGCTCTGATTTTAGTTATTTCTAGCCTTCTGCTAGCTTTTGAATGTGTTTGCTCTTGCTTTTCTAGTTCTTTCAATTGTGATGTTAGGGTGTCAATTTTGGATCTTTCTGCTTTCTCTTGTGGGCATTTAGTGCTATAAATTTCCCTCTACACACTGCTTTGAATGTGTCCCAGAGATTCTGGTATGTTGTGTCTTTGTTCTCGTTGGTTTCAAAGAACATCTTTATTTCTGCCTTCATTTCATTATGTACCCAGTAGTCATTCAGGAGCAGGTTGTTCAGTTTCCATGTAGTTGAGCGGTTTTGACTGAGTTTCTTAATCCTGAGTTCTAGTTTGACTGCACTGTGGTCTGAGAGACAGTTTGTTATAATTTCTGTTCTTTTACATTTGCTGAGAAGAGCTTTACTTCCAACTATGTGGTCAGTTTTGGAATAGGTGTGGTGTGGTGCTGAAAAAAAATGTATATTCTGTTGATTTGGGGTGGAGAGTTCTGTAGATGTCTATTAGGTCCACTTTGTGCAGAGCTGAGTTCAATTCCTGGATATCCTTGTTAACTTTCTGTCTTGTTGATCTGTCTAATGTTGACAGTGGGGTGTTAAAATCTCCCATTATTATTATGTGGGAGTTTAAGTCCCTTTGTAGGTCACTCAGGACTTGCTTTATGAATCTGGGTGCTCCTGTGTTGGGTGCATATATATTTAGGATAGTTAGCTCTTCTTGTTGAATTGATCCCTTTACCATTATGTAATGGCCTTGTCTCTTTTGATCTTTGTTGGTTTAAAGTCTGTTTTATCAGAGACTAGGATTGCAACCCCTGCCTTTGTTTTCCATTTGCTTGATAGATCTTCCTCCATCCCTTTATTTTGAGTCTATGTATGTGTCTGCACGTGAGATGGGTTTCCTGAATACAGCACACTGATGGGTCTTGACTCCTTATCCAATTTGCCAGTCTGTGTCTTTTAATAGGAGCATTTAGCCCATTTACATTTAAAGTTAATATTGTTATGTGTGAATTTGATCCTGTCATTATGATGTTAGTTGGTTATTTTGCTCGTTAGTTGATGCAGTTTCTTCCTAGCCTCGATGGTCTTTACAATTTGGCATGTTTTTGCAGTGGCTGGTACTGGTTGTTCCTTTCCATGTTTAGTGCTTCCTTCAGGAGCTCTTTTAGGGCAGGCCTGGTGGTGACAAAATCACTCAGCATTTGCTTGTCTGTAAAGTATTTTATTTCTCCTTCACTGATGAAGCTTAGTTTGGCTGGATAGGAAATTCTGGGTTGAAAATTCTTTTCTTTAAGAATGTTGAATATCGGCCCCCACTCTCTTCTGGCTTGTAGAGTTTCTGCCGAGAGATCAGCTGTTAGTCTGATGGGCTCCCCTTTGTGGGTAACCTGACCTTTCTCTCTGGCTGCCCTTAACATTTTTTCCTTCATTTCAACTTTGGTGAATCTGACAATTATGTGTCTTGGAGTTGCTCTTCTCAAGGAGTATCTCTGTGGCGTTCTCTGTATTTCCTGAATCTGAATGTTGGCCTGCCTTGCTAGATTGGGGAAGTTCTCCTGGATAATATCTTGCAGAGTGTTTTCCAACTTGGTCCCATTCTCCCCATCATTTTCAGGTACACCAATCAGACATAGGTTTGGTCTTTTCACATAGTCCCAAATTTCTTGGAGGCTTTGTTCATTTCTTTTTATTCTTTTTTCTCTAAACTTCCCTTCTCGCTTCATTTCATTCATTTCATCTTCCATCACTGATACCCTTTCTTCCAGTTGATCGCATCAGCTACCGAGGCTTCTGCAATCTTCGCGTAGTTCTCGAAACTTGGCTTTCAGCTCCATCAGCTCCTTTAAGCCCTTCTCTGCATTGGTTATTCTAGTTATCCATTCGTCTAATTTTTTTTCAAAGCTTTTAACTTCTTTGCTATTGTTTTGAATTTCCTCCTGTAGCTCAGAGTAGTTTGATCGTCTGAAGCCTTCTTCTCTTAACGCGTCAAAGTCGTTCTCCGTCCAGCTTTGTTCCATTGCTGGTGAGGAACTGCATTCGTTTGGAGGAGAGGTGCTCTGCTTTTTAAAGTTTCCAGTTTTTCTCCTCTGTTTTTTCCCCATCTTTGTGGTTTTATCTACTTTTGGTCTTTGATGATGGTGATGTACAGATGGGTTTTTGGTGTGGATGTCCTTTCTGTTTGTTAGTTTTCCTTCTACCAGACAGGACCCTCAGCTGCAGGTCTGTTGGAGTTTGCCAGAGGTCCACTCCAGACCCTGTTTGGCTGGGTGTCAGCAGCGGTGGCTGCAGAACAGGGGATTTTCGTGAGACCACAAATTCAGCTGTCTGATAGTTCCTCTGGAAGTTTTGTCTCAGAGGAGTACCTGACCGAGTGAGGTGTCAGTCTGTCCCTATCCCAGTTAGGCTGCTCAGGGGTCAGGGACCCACTTTAGGAGGCAGTCTGTCTGTTCTCAGATCTCCAGCTGTGTGCTGGGAGAACCACTACTCTCTTCAAAGCTGTCAGACAGGGACATTTAAGTCTGCAGAGATTCCTGCTGACTTTTTGTCTGTGCCCTGCCCCCAGAGGTGGAGCCTACAGAGGCAGGCAGGCCTCCTTGAGCTGTGGTGGGCTCCACCCAGTTCGAGCTTCCTGGCTGCTTTGTTTACCTAAGCAAGCCTGGGCAATGGCGGGCGCCCCTCCCCCAGCCTGGCTGCTGCCTTGCAGTTTGATTTCAGACTGCTGTGCTAGCAATCAGCGAGACTCCGTGGGCATACGACCCTCCAAGCCAGGTGCAGGACACAATCTCCTGGCATGCTGTTTTCCAAGCCCGTTGGAAAAGCGCAGTATTAGGGTGGGATTGACCCAATTTTCCAGGTGCCGTCTGTTACCCCTTTCTTTGACTAAGAAAGGGGACTCCCTGACCCCTTGCACTTTCCGAGTGAGGCAATGCCTCGCCCTGCTTCGGTTCGCGCAGTGTGCTGCACCGACTGTCCTGCACCGTTTGGCACTCCCTAGTGAGATGAACCCGGTACCTCAAATGGAAATGCAGAAATCACCCGTCTTCTGTGTTGCTCACGCTGGGAGCTGTAGACTGGAGCTGTTCCTATTCGGCCATCTTGGCTCCACCCCAAAAGCTTTTAAGCATGTGTGCCAGCATGACTCTATCCTTTGCAACGGTGCCGTGAATATTAGATAGGGAAAGTGTCCGTGGCGGAAACAGAAGTTGCTCCAGCACTCTTCAGGAAGAAAAACATAGCAGCAGCAGCAGCCGCCAATAACATGAGGGGAATTAAAACCTGTGCATCAGACTGAATCAGGTTCAACATTTGAGCACATCTAATATTCTAAGACGTAGATTCGGAAAGCAGGTAAGCTCTTTCTCTTCCTGCAGATACTACTTCCACTTAATGTAAGAAAATTCCTAGCTTTGCTGGGCACAGTGGCTCACACCTGTGATCCCAGCACTTTGGGAGGCTGAAGCTGGCAGATCATTTGAGGTTGGGAGTTCAAGACCAGCCTGGCCAACATGGTGAAACCCTGTCTCTACTAAAAATATAAAAATTAGCTGGGTGTGGTGGCACACACCTGTAATCCCAGCTACTTGGGAGGCTTGAACCTGGTAGGCAGAGGTTGCAGTGAGCTGAGATCAGGCCATTGCTCTCCAACCTGGGTGGTTCCATCTCAAAAAAAAAAAATGCTAGCTTTGATCTCATTTATAATCTGTTTTTCAGAGTTACTGATATTAACAAATACCACTCCCTCCAAAATAACTAGAGTGATAATGACTGAAAAAGAAATGACCAAAATAGACATGTTGGTAATGCTACTACAGTAATGAACATGTTTGTAAGAGAAATGACTTATGATTTCAAATCCAGTTGAGACAGTTCAGCGTTTAAACATTTTGGTAATATATCACTGATAATGTTGCAGGTGACTTAAATGTTATGTCTTCTGTTGTGCTTGCTTTCCACTAGGTTATGAAAACCTGCACTCATAAGTTACGGTTTTCAGAGACGGAGACTTGCTGTGTTGCTGAGGCTGGCCTCAAACTCCTGAGCTTAAGTGATCTTCCCACCTCAGCCTCCCTCGTAGCTGAGACTGTAGGTGCAAGCCACTGCTCATATATTTAAATCATAAACTTAACCATCAACCAGCTGTTTGGTGTAACCTTTTAAATGTCATAGTCCTGTGAGACCCAGCACAGGATTAAATTCATAAATTTAACAAGGTGAATAGGATTAGTAAAAAAGTGAAGGGAAATGTGGTTTGCAAACCTCAGTCTCTGCGTTAGCCAGCATACTACTGATACATGTTTAAACTAGAGATTCTACTATATTTGAAATTTGCAACTATTGTCAGTGAAGAAATAGAATATCTAACATCATAAATAAGTAGAACCGTTAAGAACATCAACATATTTTTAAAAGAATGATCATAAGATGAAATCTGGCTGGAGATTTTCTGTCAGGGTAAACTGGTAATTTAAAAAAAATTTGGTCAGGGATTTTGAAAAAATCCCAGTTCCGGGTAAATTTTGCTTTAGGCCTCATTTACATACAAATGCTACGGGTACATGAGGCAGTTCACAAGTCCTGTGCTTTCTCACAGGATAACCATTGTCCTAATGGCAACTGCTGTGAATGTTTAAAGATGTTCAGACTCTTTCAGACACCTACCTGAAAGTGAAAAGTGGTTCCGTGTACAAGGAGAGAGGTTCCTGATGGCAACAAGAGGCTGGAGTACATTTTAGGGAGTGGAGAGTGGTTATTCTAAACTTTCTAATTTAGATCAGTGAACTTGCATTACTTTGAATTCAAAACTTTTTTTTCACAAAAATGGAAATTAGGGGCATTAATTTCTCAACTGTCACATCAAGTTTTGAGTAGGGAAAGCAATTGGAAAAAACACAACTGGTTGTTTGCTTTTTTTTTGAGATGGAGTATTGCTCTGTTGCCAGGCTGAAGTGCAGTGGCATGATCTTGGCTTACTGCAATCTCCGTCTCCCAGGTTCAAGCAATTCTTCTGCCTCAGCATCCCAAGTAGATAGGATTACAAGCGCATGCCACCACAGCCAGCTAATTTTTGTATTTTTAGTATAGACAGGGTTTCACCATGTTGGCCAGAATGACAATTGTTTTTTTTAAAATAATCGAGGGAGTCACTTAAGATGGAAAACATTACTGATGACCAGAATAGCTCAAAAAGAAACAGCATTTACCTCTCCAGAGGAAGGGTACACCAAGCTTGCAGCTGCCACTGCCAACCAGGCCTTGATCCTGGCTGTGAGATCCCTCGCAGCCCCCTTATTTTTCTGAATCTGTTTGCTCATTTGACAATTCTACCATCCACAGCGATTGTTGAAATTAAATGAGTATATGTGAAAATGTTTTCGGCTGGGCGCAGTCGCTCATGCCTGCAATCCCAGCATTTTGGGAGGCCAATGTGGGCAGATCACTTGAGGTCAGGAGTTCCAGACCAGCCTGGCCAACATAGTGAAACCCCATCTCTACCAAAGATATAAAAATTAGCCAGGCATGGTGGCAGGTGCCTGTAATCCCAGCTACTCGGGAGGCTGAGGCAGGAGAATTGCTTGAATCTGGGAGGCAGAGGCTGCAGCGAGCCGAGATGGTGCCCTGTACTCCAGCCTGGGTGACAGAGCAAGACTCCATCTCAAGAAAATGTTTTCAAAATTATATTGCACTACCCCAAAATACTAGGTGGTGTCAAATGTGTGTATTTGTATCTTGAGAATACCTGTGCTGATAAACTGTATAGGATGTATTAGGATGGTATAGAACCACAGCAGCTTTAGTCTATAAGGTGGTTTTGTTTAAAAGAAGTAGGGAAGGCTGGGCATGGTGGCTCACACCTGTAATCCCAGCACTTTGAGAGGCCGAGGCGGGTGGATCACGAGGTCAGGATATTGAGACCATCCTGGCTAACATGGTGAAAAACCCTGTCTCTACTAAAAATACAAAAAAAAAAAAAAAAAAAAAAACTAGCCGGGCATGGTGGTGGGTTCCTGTAGTCCCAGCTACTCGGGAGGCTGTGGCAGGATAATTGCTTGAACCTGGGAGGTGGAGGCTGCAGTGAGCCGAGATCGTGCCACTGCACTCCAGCCTACTGCACTCCAGCCTGGGTGACAGAGCGAGACTCCGTCTCAAAAAAAATGTAGAGAAGAGGAAAAATCAGAACAAAGAAATTAGCAAAGCAACAGGGCTCATTTCCTGTTTGGGGTAGGAAGCTGTATTCATTTTATTCTTCTGATTTCCAAAGAAAAACATTTTTGTGGGCCCTGGACACTGTGCCTACTGGGTTAAGTAGGCCTTGGTCAGTAGATGAATAATGAGCTAAGTGATCAAGTTCCCATATTTCAATCTCACATCTATAAAACTGAAAAATGTATATCCATTCATTCAGTGGGGACCATTTTTCCCACACACGAAGCACATGTTTACAGCAGACAGGCTAAGAAACATATCCGCAGCCAAACTAAAAAAACATACCATGACAGTCAAGAATCATAAAGTTTACTGTTTCTTTTCCATCATTTGGCACATATCCAAGGCACATTAGAAAATTAGAAATCATAAATTACTTTGTAGAAAAATAATCCCTCCCTTCTGTACATACACAAGTATTTCCACGAACATGGACAAAACCATTTCCCTATTACAAGGTGATTTGAAAATGGACTCAGGACAAACCCATATACGTGTAGCTCTAGGCCAATAACATAAAAATAACAGTATAATCTATAGAAATTTATAAAAAGGAATAAATGGCAATAAATTCTAAACGAAAGTAACTTTGACCTGGTTTGTGCTGTTAAGTTTTGAATTTGAATCAAAAGACTAAGATGTGCCAAATCTACCCTCTAATCCAGTAACCATCCCGTCAGGTGTGAGTGTGACATTCAAGGGAGGTTCTCAACAAAAAGGGATGTTTCTAGAAACACTGCTACAGGTGCACGTGTAGTAACCGAATATGTGTACCTACTTGTTAGAAGGAAAATGATAACCACCCTTTCCCATATGCATGATGTGGAACAGGTCTGATGCATCCTTTCACTGAAATGAACATCAAAATGGGATTGAGGCATCTTTTGGTTCGAGTGTTGCTTTGCAAAGAAACGTTGTCCAGCTGCTGCTTTCTTCCTTCAGATATGACATTTCAGCCTGGCCTCCACAGTACCATGAAACCTAAATTACTTCTCTCCAGCTTAATCCCAGGTGGAGGAATTCTAGCTGTGGTTTGTGAATGTACACAGGTCAGAGAGGTTTAGCACCTTTTGGGAGGAGGAGGAGGTCAGAATGTGGTGGTGAAACCTCTCCCACTGTGACCAACAAACCCTCATACTTAAAAAGAAGCATGCACCTCTGGCTTAAGGATCTGGATGCTACTGGAATTTTTGTCTGTTTCAAGTGTATTCATTAGCTTTGAAGAGGAGAGAGATGGTGGTTAACTTTTTTGTTGCATTCTTTCCTGCCACAGAAAAGCTTTCAGGAACTTGGTGCTGAAGACTTCTCAAGCCAGTTTCATGGAAGCACAGTTAGTCCTCAGATGTGTTCACACTCAGCATCTTGTTGCATCCTTGCTTCCTGACAGTGGGTTCAACTCCTCATTCCTGTTAGGACTGGGAAGCACTAACCCCTTGGGGAGTGGGGAGGGGGCCAGCAGCCTCCGGGCCCTGGGACACGACCGCATCCTCTACCGTGTGTCTCCGCAGCATCCGCCTGTGTCCAGGGCCAGTCTGTGTCAGTCCAGGCCTCTCCGGCCAGTCACTGTTGCCTTTCTCAGCAGCATGAGATCCACTCTGAGCTGGCGGGTTATTCTGTGTCAGTGTGACACTTTGCCTCCCTGGCTAAAGAAAAAGTACATTTTGAACCGTTCACATCCTCACTGTACTGGAAGCCCTACAACCATGACAGTGACAGCTAGTGCCTAGTGTCACACAGTGTGCTCAGTGCTTGACAGGCATAATTCCAATTCTCACATCCCTGTCGTGGTAACATGGCATGTGCATACTACCTGTGTCAGACACAGAGTAAATGTTTCACTGGTTTGCACAATCTTTGTGACTCTAGGAGGCATGTACTACTACTGTTATCCCTGTTTTACACCTGAGGAAACAGGATCAGCAAAGTTAAGCCACCTGCCTAAAGTCCCACAGCTAGCAAGGGAAAAGCTAGCACTTGATGGAACTCAGGTAGATTTCAACGATTCTGGCTTTCCCACAAAGCAGCAGGTCTCCTAGCAACACCACGTAAGACTAAATATGATATCAAAATTAGTCATGTTAATTAAAATCATTTTAATTATCTAAAACAACAATTTAGAACTTTTGTGTATTTGTTCCAACAAGCCTATGCTACATACGCTATAAATTCTCATCAGCAATAAGGAAAGCTGTGGTCCTGAGAAGAATCACTGTCTCCGATCACAGGTTTTCAATCAAGCTTCTGAGTGATTTAAAAATGCAGTAGGGTCCGGGCACGGTGGCTCACGCTTGTAATCCCAGCACACTGGGAGGCCGAAGCGGGCAGATCACTTGAGGTCAGGAGTTCAAGACCAGCCTGGCCAACGTGGTGAAACCGCGTCTCTACTAAAAATACAAAAAAATTAGCTGGGAATAATGGCACATGCCTGTAATCCCAGCTACTCGGGAGGCTGAGGCGGGAGAATGCTTGAACCTGGGAGGTGGAGATTGCAGTGAGCCGAGATCGTGCCACTGTACTCCAGCCTGGGCCACAGAGCAAGACTCTGTCTCAAATAAATAAAATACAGTGGGAAGATGACCACATAAAGAATTGTCTGAGCAACTGTACACCATACTTGGAGACATCATTTACCCATCTGTATACAAACTGTCGTTTTCTTTCTTTGGTGATTAAAACCATAGTAAATTTGGGATGTTTCATCTCCTGTAAGCACCAAGACCTGTGGTTTCCCACACATGTAACACTTTCCACCCCTCTGCTCAGAAATGTACTTTTAATTATGACAATCAGTGAATTCTGTACTCTACACTGTCCCATGAAATAATTCCAGTTTTAACTGTTGCTAACTCACGGTGCAGGGAATAATGAAGATGACGATCAAGGAGATGTGTTTACCATGGATTACTTCTGACAAAGCCAGGCTTTAGAAAATATGATTAAAAGCCAGTGTTTAGTAACTTACCTCATGCAAAGAACCTTCGGTTAAATTAGGGACACTTCTATCTCTTGCCATAATCTCCCTTGAAGTCTTTCCCCTAAAACCCAAAATAAACTAAAATAAATATTTGGGTCAGTGGCATGAAACACTCTGGTTGGCCACGAGGTGGCAGCATTTTTGACATTAGGTGCAGATTTGTCCATAACCAATTACAATTGAAGCAGCTTACGTGCAGCTTGGAGTAAACTAGGGGCAAAAGCACAGAAATCAACTTGATTTTCATACTCACTTAAACTGACCAGCTGAGTGGACAAAGTAAAACTGTCTTGTAAAAGGCTCATCTGGTAGATCATACAGTTTTGAGTTCCCTGTAGATAAAAAGATAAACATCTAAAAACTTCAAAAACAGTTGTAAAGATTATTCAAAAATTACAGCATAGACACAATCTTTCTATTCTCAGATTTACAAAATTTAGAAACTGAAGCACTGAATTTGCTTAAAGAAACACAGCTAGTACCTATTTATAACAGCTAGTACCTATTTATAACAGGCTGAGTATCTCCAATCCAAAAATCTAAAGCCTAAAATGCTACAGGCTGGGTGCAGTGGCTCATGCCTGTAATCCCAGCAGTTTGGGAGGCCAAGGTGGGCATATCACTTGAGGTCAGGAGTTCAAGACCAGCCTGGGCAACATGGAGAAACCCCATCTCTACCAAAAATACAAAAACTTAGCCAGGCGTGGTGGTGCACACCTATAATCCCAGCTACTCAAGAGGCTGAGGCAGGAAGACTCGCTTGAACCCAGGAGGCAGAGGTTGCAGTGAGCCGAGATTGCACCACCACACTCCAGCCTGGGCGACAGAGCAAGACTCCATCTCAAAAAAAAGCTACAAAATCCGAGACATTTTGAACTCTTTGACATCATGCTCAGAAGAATCTGATTTCCTGATTTAGATCCTCAACCAATGAGTATAATGTAAACATTCCAAAACCCAAAACACTGCTGGTCCCAAGCATTTGAGATAGGGGGTAGTCAGCCTGTATTATGAGAACCCCATGAAATAGAAAAAAAAACCCTTAACTCCCTTAACTCCCCTAGCCACAACCAATTACGGTGAGACAGTCTCAGGGTTATCCAGATATGTGAATGGGTTTATCCATATTATTGTATTGCATTATTGCATACCTCACTGGATGAGATAATATTTCATATTGTAAATTTAAAAAAAAAGTAAAACAAGGACCCCTTCTAAGCTTTTTAAAAAGAAGAAAATACTTCAGTACCACTGCTGTTTGGCAAGTGCTGTTCTAATTATAATCAACCTCTGTACACGTACAAACTTAAAAAAAAAAATCTTGAGGCCAGGCGCGGTGGCTCACACCTGTAACTCCAGCACTTTGGGAGGCCAAGGCGGGCGGATCACTTGAAGTCAGGAGTTTGAGACCAGCCTGGCCAACACTGTGAAACCCCGTCTCTACTAAAAATACAAAAATTAGCCAGGCATGGTGGCATGTGCCTGTAATCCTAGCTACTCGGGAGGCTGAGGAAGGGGAATCATCCCTTGAACCCAGGAGGAAGAGGTTGCAGTGAGCCGAGATTGCACCACTGCACTCCAGCCTGGGTGACAGAGTGAGACTCTGTCTCAAAAAAACTAACTAAATAAAAAATCTTGGTGGCTCACACCTATAATCCCAGCACTTTGGGAGGCCAAGGCGGGCGGATCACGAGGTCAGGAGATGTAGACCATCCTGGCTAACACCATGAAGCCCCTCTCTACTAAAAATACAAAAACAAAATTAGCTGGGCGTAGTGGCTGGCACCTGTAGTCCCAGCTACTCGGGAGGCTGAGGCAGGAGAATGGCGTGAACCCGGGAGGCAGAGCTGGCAGTGAGCCGAGATCACGCCACTGCACTCCAGCCTGGGTGACAGAGCGAGACTCTGTCTCAAAAAAAAAAAAAAAAAATCTTGAAAGGTAGCATTTACCTTGGATGTCCAGGAAATGCCCAGAACACCTGACTTTGGAACATGAGGCATGAAAGAAACTATCCCAGACTGTTCCCCATCTCCATAGGCAGACGCCTGAAACTTCAAGGTGGTGTTGACAGTTTCTATCTTATTTCCTCAGGAAACATCATTACCATCAACCAGAAAACTAGTAACAAAAAAAGCTTACCCATAGTCTGATAAATTGGGAGGTAACATACATTTCTTTGGTGCCTGTATCTCCTCCAGGCATGATTATAATTACACTTTACATATACAATTAAATGAACACCAGCAACTACTCATGAATGTGTAAATATACCCAAGTTGAGCATGACAGAAAGAAGGTAAACTCTTACATTTTTTCCTGATCTTAACAGTGACATACTCCTTGCGGTCGGTTTCAGCCACATCATCTAATGAAGCAACACAGCTTGGTACCACCTGAAGCAATTCCATTATTTTTGAATTCTGCAATTTGAAAGGGAAAAGGAACAGTAATGTTTTTATTCTTTTTTAATAGGTTATTTGTTTTTGATCTAAATGTCAGCATTAGTGTGACTGGGCAGAAAAAGCTCAGAAATAATTACAAACGGAGCTTGGAGGCCATAAACTCCAGTGGTAAAAGCAGGCCTGCGTAGGGAGCCCGGCTCTGCCCTCTCCGTGGCCTCCATGCTGGGGATTCAACCACTCCGTGCAACCAGCTCAACCATAATAAGATCTACTATCATATGCTTATCGTGAGGCTGTTGAGGGCCCCCCATATAGTGAGTACTCATTGAAACACATTAATTAACTGGACACAGTGGCTCACACGTGCAATCCCACCACTTTGGGAGACTGAGGTGGGAGGATCGCTTGAGCCCAGGAGTTCAAGATTAGCCTGGGCAACACAGCAAGACCCTGTCTCTATTTAAAAATAATAAAAGGCCATGAGCGATGGCTCACACCTGTAATCTCAGCACTTTTGAGAGGCCGAGGCGGGTGGATTGCTTGAGCCCAGGCAGTTGAGACCAGCCTGGCCAACATGGCGAAACCCTGTCTCTATTAAAAAAAAATTAGCTGGGCATGGTGGCACATGCCTATAGTCCAGCTACTTGGGAGGCTGAGGTTGGAGGATCATCTGCGCCGAGGTCAAGGCTGCAGTGAGCCAAGATTGCACCATTATACTCCAGCCTGGGCAACAGAGTGAGACCCTGTCTCAAAAAATAATAATAATAAAATTAAAAATTTTAAAAACCAAAAAAAATTCAACATAATCATTTAAGAAAGTACTAAACTGAGGGTTTAAAATATTTCAATTCTGTCACTGAAAATTAATATAAGGAGGCCAGGCACAGTGGCTCACGTCTGTAATCCCAGCACTTCGGGAGGCCAAGGGAGGTGGATCAGTTAGGTCAGGTGTTCGAGACCAGCCTGAGCAATATGGTGAAACCCGTCTCTACAAAAAATACAAAAAAAATTTAGCCAAGTGTGGTGCCACGCGCCTGTAATCCCAGCTACTCAGGAGGCTGAGGCATGAGAATCACTTGAACCCAGGAGGCAGAGGTTGCAGTGAGCCAGGATCACGCCACAACAGAGCAAGACTCTGTCTTAAGAAACAAGAAATTACTCTAAGGAGCCTATCCATGGAGTGGATTGATGGTGATGTTAGCTTCTCAGTTGTGTCACTTAACAGCCTACTTGCTGTCTATCTTGAGTAGAAAACAAAAGAAAGACTCAGCAGGAAAACAGGAACAGAAACAGCTGCCGCTCACCAGGGGAAAAGGACCCTTCCCCACCGCCCTCCACGCAAGCACCCACAGCACTGGAGAAGGCAGTAGGCCAATGATCACGATTCCTATAGGACTCAAGGACTTTTACTTTCATTTTTTTGAAACAAAGTCTCTGTCGCCCAGGCTGGAGTGCAGTGGCACAATCCCAGCTCACTACAGCCTTGACCTCCTGGGCTCAAGCGATCCTCCCACCTCAGCCTCCTGAGTAGCTGGGACTACAGGCATGCACCACTGTGCTCGGCTAATTTTTCAATTTTTTGTAGAGAGGGGGTCTCACTATGTTGCCCAGGCTGGTCATGAGCTCCTGCGCTCAAGTGCTTCTCCTTCCTTGGCGTCCCAAAGTGCTGGGATTACAGGCATGAGCCACTGTGCCTGGCCTCAAGGAGTTTTAAATCCACCAACGAAACAAACCTTCTCCATTGTCCTGCTAAGACAACGGCTGTGTTCACACTGCAAGGATGGTGAGACCAGAACATCATGACTTGCTCCTTCCTGAGTGCCTGACTCTACGTAACTACTGGATTAACTACTGGACCATGGCCCTACTGCTGGCTGGGGGGAGCCCCTCCACTCAGGCCTTTGAAAACCACCCGTGAAAAGAATGATTCCTGGTTCCCAGAGCACCACCTCTGACCAGGAAACTGAGGACCAGCCATCTACCCACGCTGTGGACTTCTGGCACACCAACTATGCCCAGTCCAGCGATGCCAAGGGCCGGGTGTTGCTCTTTCAGATCCAGCTTAAACACAAGGGATCCAGAGGGAGCTGTGAGGAGCTCAGGATTCCCTCGGCTCTTCGACCCTCTCCGCCTACCTGTTCAGCATAGTCTACAGCCGTGCGCTGCCGCTTGTTCAGCACCTGAACTGATGCTCCGTGGAGCAGAAGCAGCTCTACCACGAAGACGTGCTTTTCAATCACAGCCTCGTGCAGTGCTGTGTTGCCCTTATTGTTAGAAGCGTTAATGGAGGCTCCATGCTGGAAAGAGAAACCACACGATCAAAAGGAACGCTATGAAACGTCAGCATGGAATCTGGCTGTGGGTATACAGGTATTCGCTATAAAACACATTCAACTTTTCTTATGTCTGAAAGTTTTCTTAAAATTTGGGGGGAAAAAGTAATAATGAGAAAAAAAGATTTATAGACAAAGAGTTCACTGCAGCATTTATCCTAACAGCAGAGAAAACAGAAGCCACTTATATGTACAGAGCAGAAAGAGGTTGAAAGAAATCACTATGGTATATCCACAGTTATGCAACCATTAAAAATCAAAGTTTAAGTAAGTAAGTTTCTACATTAAACAACATTAAGACAGAAAACAATACTTGGGGCCAGGTGCAGTGGCTCATGCCTATAATCCCAGCACTTTGGGAGGCAGAGGCAGATGGATCACCTGAGGTCAGGAGTTCAAGACCAGCCTGGCCAACATAGTGAAATCCCATCTCTACTAAAAAAAAAAAAAAACCAAAAAACAAAAAAAATTAGCTGGGCATGGTCGTGGGCGCCTGTAGTCCCAGCTATTCGGGAGGCTGAGGCAGGAGAATCACTTGAACCCTGGAGGCAGAGGTTGCAGTGAGCTGAGAGTGAGCCACTGCATTCCAGCCTAGGTGACAGAGCGAGACTCCATCTCGGAATCAGAGAAAACAATACTTGGCGAGGCGCAGTGGCTTACACCTGTAATCCAGCACTTTAGGAGGCCAAGGCAAGAGGATCGTTTGAGCTCAGGAGTTTGAGACCAGCCTGGGCAACATAGTGAGACCCCCATCTCTACTAAAAACAAACAGCAAAAACTAGCCAGGTGCAGTGATGTGTACCTGTAGTCCCAGTTACCTGGGAGGCTGAGGCAGGAGGATCACCTGAGCCTAGGAGACTGAGGCTGCAGTGAGCTGTGAGGGTGCCACTGCATTCCAGCCTGGGCCACAGAGCAAGACCTTGTCTCAAAAAGAATAAATAACACTGAAACTATACACATTTTTTAAAAGTCCACCATGATGAGTTTCCCTTGAGTAGCAGAGTCATGGACAAGTTGGTTTTTCCCTACTTCTTTAAGGAATTCTAATCCATTCACATAACCTTTTTCAAGAGCAGCAGGGACAGAGGCGGCCACTCAGCCCATGCTCAGGTAACAGCGTGACACATTCCCGGTCAGTGAGGTGAGACCCAAACCCTTGGCAAAAGCAGCGTCGGAGCTCTTGAGACTGCATCCTGGATGCTGAGGCACCGTCCGTTCCCATCGGAGAACCCCGTGTGGGAAGGCGCACGCCCCGCTCCTTTCCCCAGAGGCCTGGCGCTGATGGGTGGCCGGGCCTCTCCAACCCCAGTGCGCTGTGGGGGTCGCTGGGTGGAGACACCCCGTTAACTGGTGCAGGCGTGTAGACCGGGGGTAGGGAGGGGCCCTCACCTGTAGCAGCAGTGCCACAACCTCGTGATGGCCACCGGAGCAGGCGTAAATGAGGGGCGTGTTTCCACTGAGGTCCTTCTTATTGGGTTTTGCATTTGAATCTAATAGACACTTCACCACCTGGGCCAGAGAAGGAAAACGTGCAAACTTAATCAAAATTTCTGTCACTTCCTGCCGGAGAAAAATTATGAAAAAAAAAAACAAATAAAAAAAGAAAATAAGAAAAGTTTCTGGAGAGAAATCCTGAAGTTTGATATTCTTTTGACTTGTCTCTGAGATTATTATTTTGTTGTTGTTGTTTTTGGTTTTTGTTTTTGTTTTTTTTTCAGACAGAGTCTCGCTCTGTCGCCCAGGCTGGAGTGCAGTGGCGTGATCTTGGCTTACTCCAGCCTCCGCCTCCCAGGTTCAACTGATTCTCATGCCTCAGCCTCCTGAGCAGCTGGGACTACAGGTGCCTGCCACCACGCTTGGCTGATTTTCTGTATTTTCAGTAGAGACGGCGTTTCACCATGTTGGCAGGGCTGGCCTCGAACTCTTGACCTCAGGTGATCCACCCATCTCGGCCTCCCAAAGTGCTGGGATTATAGGCATGAGCCACCACGCCCAGCCGTCTCTGAGCTTATTGAGAAGACTTTAGACCCTCAGGAGAAAAGGGACCAGGTGAAGAGGGGAGGGCTACCGTCTGCTGCGGGGCTGCTCTGTGCGGGTGAAGCGCAGGGTGACGGTGATCTCACTTCACCCAATGTGCTGGGCGACAGTAATCTCACTTCACCTTTCTATCCTTTCTACCTCAGGGAGAGCTGCAATCGCCACTCCGAATTTACAGATTAGGAAAGCCATGCCTGAAGCTCTATGCTAGGTGTTGGCGAGAGAGATGCAAGACCTGAAATATGGCTCCTGTCTTTAAAAAGTTAACAGTAGAAATGATAAAGGGAAATGAAAAAAATACACACAGTTTTCCTTAAAGAAAAGCAGGGCCTGGTGCTGTGGCTCATCCCTGTAATCCCAGCACTTTGGGAAGCCAAGGTGGGAGGATCGCTTGAGTTCAGGAGTTCAACACCAGTCTGGACAACATGGTGAAATCCCGTCTCCACAAAAAAAAAAATTATCTGGGTGTGGTGGTGCATGCCTGTGGTCCCAGGTACTAGGGAGGGAGGCTGAGATGGGAGGATTGTTTGAGCCCAGGAGATTGAGGCTGCAGTGTGAGCTGAGATTGCATCACTGCACTCCCGCACTCCAGCCTGGGAGACAGAGCAAGACACTGTCTAAAAAGAAAAAAAAAGCAAAAAACCCCAGCACTTTCGAAAAGTTAATCACTCCAAAATTCAAAATTCTCCCTTGAGCCCCTCTATGGGGATCTGACTGTTGTTTATGAAGTGCTGAACTGTTTGGCCCAGAGCAAGGCACGGTCGGGGTGTAAAGGTGGTAAGATGACTGTGGGGACAGGCTCGGTGGCCACCACACAAGCTCAGGAGCCAGATCTTGCTGGGGGCAGGAATCAGAATGACAACCTCGGTACCACCCAGATGGGAGTGGCAGTGGGGCGGGGACTGGCTCCACCCCCAGGGAGCACCAGGGCTCTGTGCTCTGAGGCTGAGTGGCCTACCGTGTGCACCTCAGAATCTCAGGGCTCGGGGGAGCAGTGTCCTCTGGGGTAGCCACCAAACCCCTACAGCGTTCACGCCAAGGTCCTAGCCCAAAGCAGACACCCTGCTCCACCGCCCCCCGACGCAGAGCCCGAACCTGAAAGTGGCCCTGCTGGCAGGCCAGGTGGAGCGGGACGGCTTGGTCTGCGTTCCTGGCACCCGAGTTGGCCCCGTGCTTCAGCAGGAGGGGGATGAGGTCCGCCCGGCCGTGCAGGGCGGCGACATGCAGCGGGGAGGAGCCGTCCTGGCTGGTCACGTTCACACCAAGCCCACTGGCAGGAACCTTCGCCAGCCTCTGGGAAGCACAGAAGGTGGAAACGGAAACATAATCAGTATTGAAGAAACTGGGCTGGAGTGACTGGCGCCATGTGCCCCCCACAGCTCCCACGCACAATGCGGGATCATAGTGGGATCCAGGATAGATTCCAATTCGTTTAGAAGCACGTGGCATGCCAAAGAAGTGCAGTGGTACCACCACAGCTCACTGCAGCCTCGACCTCCTGGGCTCAAGTGATCCTCCTGCCTCAGCCTCCCAATAGCTAGCTCCACAGGTGCAAATCATTGTGCCCAGCTAATTTTTTTTTTTTTTGTAGAGATGGGGTCTCACCAAGTGGCCCAGGCTGGTCTTGAACTCCCAGGCTCATGTGATCCTCCCACCTCAGCCTCCCAAAGTGCTGAGACTACAGGTGTATGCCACTGTGCCTGGCTAATTTCACTTTTTTTGTATTCACCAGGGCTGTAGAGCCTCCAAATTCACTTTGAGGGGCATGGCCACAGCCCCGCAAAGGCGATGAGATTCACTTGCTGTTTGCACCTCTGTTTAAACCACCACTCAAGAAACAGTGATTCTTGAGTTTAGGTGAGAGTAATTTTACTTTATGATGATTAAAAATGTTACCTCTTTTTAAAAAAATACTGTATGCTAAATTAAAGGCTGAATTTTACTATATGTAAATTATATCTCAAAAATAAAAAACAAAGAAGCTGGAAAACACACATGTGCACATACACACACACGCTAAATGAAATACCCTGCATATTTATCAGAATGGCTAAAGTTAAAAAGTCAAGGCTGGGCACAGTGGCTCATACCTGTAATCCCAACACTTTGAGAGTCCGAGGTGGGCGGATCACCTGAGGTCAGGAGTTCTAGACCATCCTGGCCAACATGGTGAAACTCCGTCTCTACCAAAAATACAAAAATTAGCTGGGTGTGGCGGCGCCTGCCTGTAATCCCGGCTACATTACAGGCGTGCATTGGGCTATAGAATCGCTCGAACCCAGGAGGTGAAGGTTGCAGTGGGCCAAGATCGCACCACTGCACTCCAGCCTGGGTCACTGCAACCTCTGCCTCTCGAGTTCAAGCGAATTCTCCTGCCTCAGCCTCCCGAGTAGCTGGGATTACAGGCGTGTGCCACCACACCCGGCTGATTTTTGTATTTGTAGTAGAGACAGGGTTTTGCCATGTTGGCTAGGCTGGGCAACAGAGCGAGACTCCATCTCCAAAAAAAAAAAAAAAAAGTCAAAATACCAAATGTTGGCAGGGATGTGGAGCAACTGTAATGCTCACACCCTGCTGGAGGGAACAGAAACTACTCCAACCACTTTGGAAAACTGGCAGTTTCTTATAAGGTTAAACATATCCTCACTACATAATCCAGCAATTATACTCCTAGGTGTTTACCCAACAACGTATATATCCACACAAAGGCCTGTATACAAATGTTCACGATGGCTTTATTTACAAATCCAGAAGCAGGAAAACTACTCAGATGTCCATCAACAGGTGAATGAAACAACAAATTCTGGTGTGTCCATCCAATCAACTACTATCCAGCAATGAACTCCTGCTCCAACATGGGTCTCAAAAGTATCCTGAGTCAAAGAAGCCAGACACAAAAAGGGACATGCGTTACAATTCCACTTACAAAAGATTCTAGAAAGTGTTAACTAATCCATGATGATGAAAAGCGGGTCAGGGGTTGCCTGGGAGAGGCGATGGGGGAATGGGGGAGTCAGAGCGGGGGGACGGCAAAGTCTCATAGGAAACTCTTGCAAGTGAGGGAAACGTGTATCTTGATGGTGGTGATGGTTTCACAGGTTTATATATCTGTAAAACTTGCCAAATTGTATACTTTAAATACATATGCTTTATGTAAATATAAATTATAATTTATATAATTATATTTCAATAAAATATTTTAAAACAAATTCTAAAACACCACTAGAGGCCGGGTGTGGTGGCTCACGCCTATAATCCCAGCACTTTGGGAGGCTGAGGCGGGAGGATCGCTTGGGCCCAGGAGTTCGAAACCAGCCTGGACAACACAGCCAAGATCCTGTCTCTACAAAAATAAAAAAATAGGCCGGCGAGGTAGCTTATGCCTGTAATCCCAGCACTTTGGGAGGCCAAGGCGGGTGGATCATGAGGTCAAGAGATTGAGACCATCCTGGCCAACATGGTGAAACTCCGTCTCTACTAAAAATACAAATGGTGGCATGCGCCTGTAGTCCCAGCTACTCAGGAAGCTGAAGCAGAAGAATTGCTTGAACCTGAGAGGCAGAGGTTGCAGTGAGCCAAGATCGTGCCACTGCACTCCAGCCTGGTGACAGAGTGAAACCCCATCTCTAAAAATTAACATAAAATAAAATTAAATTAAATTAAAATAAAATAAAAAATTAAATTAAATTAAATTAAAAAACATCACTCAGCTAGAAGAGGATGGGGGGAGTGGATTTTCATTTAATCACAGACATGAAACAGTTTAGTGCTGTGTCTTTTTGAGAAATTACAAAAAGAGAATAAGAGGTTTAGAAGTACGGGAAACCTAAGACTTCATTCTAATTGAGTTCCACAGTATTTTACTGTGTAATTAAAGTGGGAAAACACAGGGAGGAGGAAAATGGCAAAAACAGCAGCAGCAGAGACGCAGCAATCTCGCCACACGCAGGTACTGAGAGCCCGAGGGCTTCGTCACTTCCCATCAGATGCTAGGGAACACCATCTGCCTTTCTTAACCTGCATTTTCATAGCCGCCCATCTCGGGGAAATTGCGTTCTGAACCATGTGCATCCAGCAGCACGGGGCCAGGTCAAAAGGTGCACATCCCCAATGTACATGTTACCTCATAGCTGAAAAACGTGTGAGGGAAAACTTTAGTCATTTTCAATATCCTTAGAGTCACCCACGCTCAAGTTCTTTTTAGAAATGGTAAAATTATCCTACAATATAAAGGCTAACACCACTCTATCTATCTTGTAAAGTCAAACCCATTTTCTTTTTTTTGAGACAGAGTTTCACTCTTGTTCCCCAGGCTGGAGTTCAATGGCATGATCTTGGCTCACTGCAACCTCCGCCTCCTGGGTTCAAGTGATTCTCCTGCCTCAGCCTCCCGAGTAGCTGGGATTACAGGCATGCACCACCATGGCCAGCTAATTTTGTATTTTTAGTAGGGATGGGGTTTCTCCATGTTGGTCAGGCTGGTCTCGAACTCCTGAGCTCAGGTGATCTACCCGCCTCGGCCTCCCAAAGTGCTGAGATTACAGGCGTGAGCCACTGTGCCTAGCCAAATTCATTTTCTTTTTTATTTTATATTTTATATTTTTAGTTTCTTAGAGACAGGGTCTTACTCTGTTGGCCAGGCTGGTCTCTAACCCCTGGCCTCAAGTGATCCTCCAGCCTCGGCCTCCCAAAGTGTTGGGATTACAGGTGTATGACACTGAGCCCAGCCTAATTCTCTTAGTATGGTACATACACATCTATAATTAGATAGCTAACACGTGAATGCATGCTATGTATGCAATAGCATTTACAACTGCTTGAAAGAAGATGAAATACTGAGGTGTACACTTAACACAACACAGGCAGGATCTGTATGCTGAAAAAAAATCACAAAATATTGATGAAAGAAGTCAAAGAAGGCCTAAATACTTGGAGAGTTGTACCATGTTCATGAAGACTCAACATACGTTGAGTCATATGATGTTATTTCTCCCCAGTTCATCTATAGCTTTAATGTAATTCCTATCAAAATCCGAGCAAGGTATTTTGTAGACATACAAAAGCTAATTCTAAAATTGATATAGCTCAGACCAGTCTGGGTACTATAAGAGTGAGTCAGTAAGTAAGTAAACAAGTAGGTAAATAGATAAATAAAATTTACATGGCAAGGCACAGGCCATAGAATAGCCAAAATATTCCTGGCAAAGAAGAATAAATTAGGAAGAATCATTCAATCCAATACTGAGGCTTACTACACAGCATCAGTAATCAAGACAGCGCGGTACTGGTAGGATGGGCCCATAGATCAACGCAGCAGAACAGAGAACCCAGAAATAGATCCACACAATCTATAGCCAACCGAGGTGCAAAGGCAAGTCACGCGAGGAAGGAGAGACTTTTCAACAAATGGTGCTGGAGCAAGTGGACATTTGTAGGCAAGAAAAAAAAGAAGAGCCTCAACCTAAATCTCACACTTTGAGTAAAAATTAACACAAATTGGATCATGGACTTAACTATAAAATATAAAATTATAACTTAAAAAAACAGGAGAAAGTTGGAAATCTAGAGCAAGGCAAAGAATTCTCAGACTTGACACCAGAAGTATAATCTATAAAAGGAAATATTGACAAACTAGATGTGTAAAAACCTTTTTCTCTGTGAAAGCCCATGTGAGGAGATTATAGACAAGCTATAGACTGAAAGAAAATATCTGCAAAGCACGTATCTGACAAACATCCACATATCTAGAATATATAAAGAACTCTCCAAATTCAATGATAAAGCCAAAAACAAACCAATTAGAAAATGGGCAAAACAAATGAACAGATGTTTCACTGAAGAACATATACAGATGGCAAATAAGCACGTGAAAAGCTGTTCAACAGTATCAGCCATTAGAGAAATGCAAATTAAGGCCACACTGAGATAGTACTACACACCTATCTGAATGGCTAAAACAGAAAATAATGACCACACCCAGTGCTGGGGAGGAAGAGGAGAAACTGGATCACTCATACATCGCTGGTGGGCATGTAAAACGATACAGCCTGCTTGGGAGAAGACTGTCAGTTCCTTATAAAAATGAACGATGGAATTGCCGTGCAATGACCACATGACTCCGCAATTACACTCTTGGGCACTTATCCTAGAAAAATGAAAACTTGTGTTCTTACCAAAATGTCTACTTGAATGTTTGTTCGTGGCAGTTTTATTGATAATATTCCCCAAACTAGCAACAAACTACATGTCCTTGGACATTCCACAGTGAGTATATGCCACCATTAAACAAATGGAATGCCACCCCGCCATGGAGAAACAGACCTGATTCTAGGCAACAGTGTGGAATCAAATGGAGCGAAGAAAGCCAGTCCCAAAAGGTCATATGTATACTGTGTGATTACATTTATGTAACTTTTTCTTTTTTTTTTTTTTTTTGAGACGGAGTCTCGCTCTGTCGCCCAGGCTGGGGTGCGGTGGCGCGATCTCGGCTCACTGCAAGCCCTGCCTCCCGGGTTCACTCCATTCTCCTGCCTCAGCCTCCTGAGTAGCTGGGACTATGAGCGCCCGCCACCATGCCCAGCTAATTTTTTGTATTTTTAGTAGAGACAGGGTTTCACCATGTTAGCCAGGATGGTCTCAACCTCCTGACTTCGTGATCGCCTGCCTCGGCCTCCCAAAGTGCTGGGATTACAGGCATGAGCCACTTATGTAACGTTTTTGAAGTGACAGGATTAGAGAAATGGAGAACAGGTGAGTGGTTGCCAGGGGTTGGGGATGGTGGGGTGGGCGTGGCAGGGAGACAGGTGGGTGTGGCTGTAAGAGGGCAGCTTGAGTGATTGGTCTTGTGGTGAGAGAAGTGTTCCTGCAGGTGACAGACACGTGCTGCGTCTTGATGGTGGTGATGGCTTCACAGGTTTTACATATGTAAATGCTCATCAAATTGTATAAATACATAGACTTTATTGTCTGTGAATTATACTTCAATAAAGGATTTAAAGACCAATTCTAAAACACTGGGCTAGAAAAGAATGGCGGGTTAGGTTTTAATCAAGGATATAAAGCAGTTTAGTGTTGTGTCTTTTTGAGACATTACAAAACAAGAATAAGAGGCTGTAAAAGAACAAGGAGGCCAGGCACAGTGGCTCACGCCTGTAATCCCAGCACTTTGGGAGGCTGAGGTGGGAGGATCACTTGAGGTCAGGAGTTTGAGACCAGCCTGGCCAACATGGTGAAACCCTGTCTCCACTAAAAATACAAAAAATTAGTCAGGCGTGGTGGTGGGTTCTGTAGTCCCAGCTACTCAGGAGGCTGAGGCAGGAGAATCGCTTCAACCCAGGAGGCAGAGGTTGCAGTGAGCCGAGATCGCCCGACAGAGCAAGACTCTATCTCAAAAAATAAAAAATAAAAAAAATTTAAAAAAAAGAACAAGGAGTATAAAAAAGTATCTGTCACAGAAAATATCTTGAATGTGACAGTGGATACATAAACCTACACATGTGGCACAACTATACAGAACTAAATACACACACACACACACACACACACACACACACACACACACACACACGAGAACAAGCAGAACTGGGGAAATCTGAACTAAGATCCACAGATTGCATCAATGTTGATATCCTGGCTGTGATTCTGCACCAGTTTTGCAAGGATGAGGGGAAAGCTGGGAGAGGGTTTGGGGATTTCTCTGCACTTGGAGGGAGAGTCCCCACGAAGAGTGAACTCACCCGAGTAAAAGCAGCAGCAGAACATGCATAAAGCTTCCCTGGGGAGCTTTTGGTACCTGGAAGGAGACCCTCGAGCATCTGTTCATAAGCTCCTGCCACAGGACTCAGGGGCCCAGATAGCAGCCAAAACGCTAATCACAGGACACATCTCTGCTCACTTACCTGCCACGCAGGGAGCTGGCACCCGCCCTAGGCTAATGAGTCCCACCATATCTTGGGGAACACCTATTCACAGTCACATAGAACAGTAATTATCTGGCTGAGAAATCGAGAACTTTCCTGAGGGAAAAAGGAAGAATTTGCTGGCCAGGAGCAGTGGCTCACGTCTGTAATCCCAGCACCGTGGGAGGCTGAGGCAGGAGGATTGCTTGAGCTTGGGAGGTCGAGACCAGCCTGGGCAACACAGAAAGGCCGAGTCTCTACAAAAAGAAACAAATTAGCCAGGTGTGGTGGTGCATGCCTGTGGTCCCAGCTAGTCAGGAGACTGAGGTGGGAAGATCATTTGAGCCTAGGCGGTTGAGGCTGCAGTAGGCCATGACTGTACCACGGCACTCCGGCCTGGGTGACAGAACGAGACCCTGTCTCAAAAAAAAAAAAAAAAAATTGCCTACGTTCCCCGACCTCCACCAACAGAAACAAAGCCGAACCTTCTGAGCCGGGGCACACTTGGGGCACTGGCACAATGGGTGACAGAATTCGGGGTCCGCTGCACTGACAGTGTCCTCCGCATCCTCCAGGTCCTCCTCTGTCCACTCCAACAGGTAACGCACCTGGTGATGGAGAGTAAGGGAAACAGGAACACATCCTCAGTGTCTTCGCATGCACAGTATCTTAAACACACACTGTCAACCGTTCCCAATCAGGGCCCAGCTTCCTTCCCCAACCCCACAGCCATTTATAACCAGCTTCTGCTCCCTCATGAAGCCTTCCTCAGTCTTTCCACTTCAGAGCTTATGCCAGAGATTCTTTTCTTCTATCATAAAGAAGGGCAGGCAGATCAGTGCTGCCTCAGGGTGATGGCTTTAAAACTCTAGTCCTAGAGCTGGGCGCAGTGGCTTACAGGTGTAATCCCAGCATTCTGCGAGGCAGAGGCCAGAGAATCGCCTGAGCCCAGGAGTTCAAGGCTACAGTGAGACATGATCACACCACAGCACTCCAGCCTGGGCAACAGAGCAAAACTGTCTCAAAAAAATAAACCCACCCTGGTCCTAGGGCACTTAGTGAGCACCTCACTCCCTCCTCCATTAAAAGTGGAAGATATGGCCAGGCATGGTGGCTCACGCCTGTAATCCCAGCACTTTGGGAGGCCTAAGTGGGCAGATCACCTGAGGTCAGGAGTTCGAGCCCAGCCTGGCCAACATGGTGAAACCCCGTCTCTGCTAAAAATACAAAAATTAGCCAGGTGTGGTGGCGCATGCCTGTAGTCCCACCTTCTCAGGAGGCTGAAGCAGGAGAATCGCTTGAACCCAGGAGGTGGAGGTTGCAGTGAGCTGAGATGATGCCACTGCACTCCTGGACGACAGAGCAAGACTCCGTCTCAAAAAAAAAAAAAAAAAGTAGAAGACACAGTCCTTTCAGGGGGCCAAGGGCAAGCTAGGGGAACCTGTCCGTCAGAATCTAAGGAAGGCTGTCTCCACTGTCCACTCATTTCACTGTCAGATGTACCTAATGGTTAGGACAGACGCCTTCCTTCAAGCCACCACATTCTCTCCAGGTGCCAGCCCAGGGCCGGCGGCTCCATCTCATCCAGATACCTGCTTATGACTCCTCGGAGCCCCAAGCCTCAGGCCCCCTCTCGTGGCCCAGGAATCCCAGCCGACCACAGCTTCTGCAGAGCCTCACAAACACCACTGGGCTCTGCCTTCACCTCTCTACTTCCTCCTCTCCCTAAAACGGTGCCCTCTCTTAAAACTAAGCTGCCTTCCTTGCATACTGGCTAGTGGGCCTGGGCTCTGAGCCCACACTCTGTGCCCCGGATGTGGTCTCTGGTCTTGGCAATGTCTCACCAAACTCCTGGAATATGGACATCTGAAAGGCAGGGCCCATGCTCGCTATGTGCCTGTATGTTGATCTGCCTCATTACTTGTCAGGAAAATGTAACATCACCATTACCAAATATGCATTAAACATACCGCCCTCTGCACAAAATAAAGAGTCCACATGGCCCGAAACTGAACTGGAGACAAGAAACACAGGTGGGTGGCTGTTTTAAGCTAGAACAAGCTTTTTATAATAAAAAGCACTTCTAAAGCTGGGCATGGTGGCTTACACCTGTAATCACACAAGCACTTTGGGAGGCCAAGGCAGGAGAATCGCTTGAGGCCCAGAGTTCATCAGACTGGGCAATATAGCGAGACTCTATCGCTACAAAAAATTTATGATTAGCCAGGCATGGCCGCGCACAACTGTGGTCCCAGCTATTCAAGAGGCTGAGGCAAGAGGTTCACTTGAGTCCAGGAGTTCAAGGCTGCCGTGAGCCATGATCACGCCACTGCACTCCAGCCTGGGTGACAGAACAAGACCCTGTCTCTAAAAAATAAAAATGAAATAAAAAGCACTTCTAAAAACTCACCATTTCTAGATCTCCATCAGCAACTGCTCTTAAAAGTTTTTCTACCTTAATAAAAGGAACAAGAAAGTTAGAAAAATGATTTCAATAATAAAATAATAATAGAAATAATATAAACATTCTGAAAACCTATTGGCTTGATTTGTCGAGTTTTAACATCTGATTTAGTACTTTTTTTTTTTTTGAGATGGAGTTTCGCTCTTATTGCTCAGGCTGGAGTGCAATGGCGCGATCTCAGCTCACCACAACCTCTGCCTTCCAGGTTCAAGTGATTCTCCTGCCTCAGCCTCCCTAGTAGCTGGGATTATAGGCATGTGCCACCACGCCTGGCTAATTTTTTTTGTATTTTTAGTAGAGACAGGGTTTCTCCATGTTGGTCAGGCTGGTCTCGAACCACCGACCTCAGGTGATCCACCCACCTCAGCCTCCCAAAGTGCTGGGATTACAGGCGTGAGCCACCACGCCCAGCTGATTTAGTATCCTGTAAACGTGTCCCTAAAACTGCTCAGAGAGGGCATCCTAGGAAGTTGCTGGTGTCACAGAACCCACTGCCATTTAGGGAATATAAACTATAACTTCATCCACGTGGAAAGGTAAGGCCATGGTCGCCTTGGAGCACAAGTCCTTCCTAAGATGCCAGCCACCCCTATGATTTAGAAAAATACACTTAGCTAAGTGCAGTGGCTCAGCCTGTAATCCCAGCACTTGGGAGGCCATCCCTAGGAGTTTGAGGTTGCAGGGAGCTATGACTGTACCACTGCACTCCAGCCTGGGTGACACAGTGAGACCCTGTCTCAAAAAAAAAGAAATACTGAACTCAGCTCTCAATATCTGTTAGCTGGGGCACCATGAGGGTGGACACTCCTTGCAGGGACAACTTCAGGTCTCCGTTAGACTTTGGACCGTGTCTCTTGGCTTTCTCTGCTGTGGTTTTGCACGGAGCTAAGCTTACTTGGTCCTCCAAGAGCATGTCATGGCTTGTGGGTAGTGGGATACCATGGTAGGGTCAGTGAGGGTTCAGCACTCATGGGCGGGCCATCAAACGTGGTACATCCATTCAACAGTCCACTCCTCAGCGAAAGAATGAGGCAGATCTGGCCGGGCATGGTGGCTCACGCCTGTAATCCCAGCACTTTGGGAGGCCGAGGTGGGCGGATCACCTGAGGTCAGGAGTTCGTGACCAGCCTGGCCAACATGGCAAAACTCCATCTCTACTAAAAAAAAAAATATAAAAATTAGCCAGGTGTGGTGGCAGGTGCCTGTAATCCCTACTACTCAGGAGACTGAGACTGGAGAATTGCTTGAACCCAGGAGGTGGAGGGTGCAGTGAGCCAAAAATCGCACCACCACACTCCAGGTTGGGTGACAGAGCAAGACTCCATCTCAAAAAAAAAGAATGAGGCAGATCTATTGTGCTGACACTGAACAAGCTCTAAGGTAAATTAAATGAAAAACAACAACAACAAAAGAAAAAAAACAGGCCATCAATGAGCTTTTGCAAAATGCAAGGTGGACATGCATGTGAATGTCTACATAAACTTTGCAAGAAGTCAGGACAACATCAGGTTCTCAACAGAGGTGCTTATGGAGTGGGGATGGAAGGCAGAGAATGCTATGCAGATACCTTCTAAAATGATCTGAAAACAGGCAGGGCATGGTGGCTCACGCCTGTAATCCCAGCACTTTGGGAGGCCCAGGTGGGCGGATCACTTGAGGTCAGGAGTTCAAAACCAGCCTGGCCAACATGGTGAAACCCCATCTCTACTAAAAACACACAAAAATTAGCCTGGTATGGTGGCACACCCCTGTAATCCCAGCTACTTGGGAGGCTGAGGCAGGAGAATTGCTTGAACCTGGGAGGTGGAGGTTGCAGTGAGCCCGGATTGCGCCACCACACTCCAGCCTACAGAGCGAGACTCTATCTCAAAAAAATAAAAAATAAAAATAAAATGATCTGAAATCAGCGGACCCCTACAAGACCTGACTTGTCTTTTTCTCAGCCTATCCTCTCTCTAATACACAAACGCACTCTACCACACTAACTGCCGCTCAGGGAGTGGTCCACGAAAGGCACAACAAAGTATACAGCACCGTGAGATGCCGCTGGGCCCAGCTCGAAGGCACCGACCTCGGCCACCGCACAGCAGCAGTGGCCCCAGCACAGGCAAGCAGGCTGAGAGGGCAGCCCTCATCAGGCCATGGCTCTTCAGCTGGACACCACGGCCCAGGGCCACCAAGGCCTGCCCTCCCCCGCCCTCCCTCTGGAAGCCTCACCTCTCTGTAGTCCTTCTTGGTCTCCTCCTGCCTTGAGCCAGCTGACATGGAGGAGAAGCTGGAAGTGGAAGACTCTTGGCTGATGGAGTCCACGGAGCGCTGCGGGGACTGCACAGGGGCCTGCAGCCAGGGAGCGCCGACGAGAGAGAAGACAGGGCACACGGACACATGAGGGCCAGAGAAGGCGCCCTTGGTCTCCAAGGTAACCCGACTCACTCAGCCCGGCTGACTTACCTCGGACGACTTCTGCCTCCTCTCGAAGGACAGGTGATAGGATTCCATTACAGACAGAATCTAGGGGGACACGGGGGATGCCAACAGTACCCAGTGAGATGGGGGTCGTCTCAGCACAGCGCCATCACCCACACGTCCCACTGCCGGCCTAGCTCCTCAGAATGTCAGTGCAGTGAACCTTAGGTCACGTCGCCCAGTCGCACCCTTGGATGGACAGAAAAACCAAGACCCGGAGCGGGTGGGAACTTACGCACGATCACCCCAAAGTCGGGGCTTCCTCCCATCATGGCCTCTCCTGTCCCGTGGGAGGGCTCAGGGCTTCCCATGCAAGGGATACGAGAAGCCAGACCCGCATGGAGGCTGAAAGGTGACTGCATCCAGCCCCCAGGCCTGTCTGTCCACAGGCATGAGGTGTGGCCTTTCCTCCAGCACCCACAGGTCTCAAGCAGCAACAGCTCAGAGCCAAGCCGAGAAGGCAGCCTCTCCTTTCCTCTGCAGATCTTCCTCTGGAAGGGCCTTTGGTAAACAAACGCCACAGCAATAGAACCCTCCTCCCAAGGCATCCCAGCAGCCCAGGCCATGGTGGCACTGCTCAGCCCAGTCAGCTCTGCCTGCCAGAAAGCTGCGACCTTTGCAGTATTCGGGGGTATAGCCGGAGACCCCTGAAGCCAGAAACAGGGATCTAACCCTTCACAAACTGTGCTTTACTGTAGATCTTACGCTGTGTCCCTGCCACACATGAAAAAAATAATTAAAAAAAAAAAAAAAGAGGGAAGCCGGGCGGGATGACCCATACCTGTAATCCCAGAACTTTGGGAGGCCGAGGCGGGCAGATCACTTGAGGTCAGGAGTTCAAGACCAGCCTGGCCAACATGGTGAAACCCCATCTCTACTAAAAATATAAAAAAAAAAAGTAGCTGGGCTTGGTGATGCACACCTATACCTCCCAGCCACAAGGGAGGCTGAGACAGGAGAATCGCTTGAACCTGGGAGGCGGAGGGTGCAGTGAGCCGAGATCACGCCACTGCACTCCAGCCTGGGCGACAGAGCAAGACTCCATCTCAAAAAAAAAAAAAAAAAAAAAAAAGAAAGATGAAAGCAGGGGCGGTGGCCCACACCTATAATCCCAGAACTTTAGGAGGCCAAGGCAGGCAGATCACTTGAGGTCAGGAGTTTGAGACCAGCCTGGCCAACATGGTGAAACTCCATCTGTATAAAAAATACAAAAATTAGCCAGGTGTGGTGGCGCATACCTGTAGTCCCAGCTACTCAAGAGCTGAGGTGGGAGGATGGCTTGAGCCCAGGATGCAGAGGTTGCAGTAAGCTGAGATTGCACCACTGTACTCCAGTTTGGGCAATACAGCCAAACCTTGTCTCAAAAAAAAAAAAGAGAACAGAAGTAAACTTTTGGAGGTGATGGATATGTTTATGGCGTAGATGGTGGTAATGGTTTCATGGATGTCCACTCATCTCTAAACTCATCAAGTCGTATACACTGACTACACACAGCTTTCTGTATGCCAATCACACCTCAATAAAGAGGTTTAGAGAAAACAAAAATAAAAACAAATTCAAACTGTGCTACTCCCAGAATAAGATGTAAACAAACCGAAAGAACAACCTAGAAGAGCTAGAAATTATAAAAGGGAGCCAGTAAAACATCAAAAGGCAGAAAGCTGGCCAGGCGCAGTGACTCACGCCTGTAATGCCAGCACCTTGGGAGGCAAAGGCGAGAGGATCACTTGAGGCCAGGAATTTAAGACAAGCCTGGGCAACACACTAAGATCGCATCTCTATTACTTTTATAAAATCATATATTTTGGGGCTGGGCGCAATGACTCACGCCTGTAATCCCAGCAATTTGGGAGGCCAAGGTGGGTGGATCACCTGAAGTCAGGAGTTCAAGACCAGCCTAGCCAACATGGTGAAACCCCATCTCTAGTAAAAATACAAAAAATTAACCAGGTGTGGCGGCGGGCGCCTGTAATCCCGGGTACTCGGGAGGCTGAGGCAGGAGAATCACCTGAACCTAGGAGGTGGAGGTTGCAGTGAGCCAAGATTGTGCCACTGCACTCCAGCCTGGGCAACAGAGCGAGACTCCATCTCAAAACAACAAAAAAAATTAAATATTTTTGTAAAAAGGCAGAAAGTCAGGCCTGTACAAAGGGGGCTCCCCAGAGACCTGGATTGGAACAGAATCCCTCAGGGGAGCCTCAGCTTGCAGATATTCTGGATGCCCATGCTGGGGTCTCCATTTCACAGGGCCCTGTGCTCGCCCCCATCAGTCTGCCACACGCCTCTCTAACGATGCCATTCACCAGCTCTGCTGCCGGGAGACGAGAGTGCAGAGAACTGGCCTCTGTGAGCCACCCCCAAGCCCCACTGACTCGCGAGAGGGGAGCACTTCACAACATGCTCCCCAAACTATGTCTCCAGAAATTACTACCAGAAAAAGGTGAGCTCATTAACGAATTATGTATGAAAGAAACCATACTCAATGATGTCCAGAACTGGCCGAGTCTCAATAAAGATTCTAGGCATTGAAGGTGAAGCACCGGGAAAAGAGAGTTCCAACACATCCTGCTCCCTCCCCAGTTCCTGCCCCTGCAGAGCCTCGTTTCTACCCACTCCATTTGCCAATAAATCAATAGCACTCAGCAGCCAGAACAAACTCTGCCTGCAGGAGTTCCTGGAACAACCCTGAGAAAAACGCCCACTCAAACCAAAAATAACATAAATCAGTAAAACCCATTAATGATGACGTCCCACATGCGGCAGAAAGGGTGCAAGCCAAGTCTGCCCTCAGGCAATAATGCACAATTTGTCTAGGAGGCCAAGACCTAAGCTACGGACATCGACCTCCTTTCAAAGTCATCTTGCCCCTCAGAGATGGGAAGAGCTACCTTTGAGTTTAATGCACACTTGAGGGGCGTCTCCTTCAGTCTGTTCTGGATCTCGGTGGATGCTCCGTTCTGCAGCAATGTCTCTATGACGCCTTGGTAGCCCCAGCGGGCAGCAATGTGTAGAGGGGTGTCTCCTTTCTCATTGCCAATGTCAAGTCTGCACGACTCCACGTCGTAGTAAACCAGAGCCTTCACACACTGCAAAGAGATGGGGAAACGGCATCGCTCATGGATGTACCAAGCCTCGACAAGGGCTGTGCTCTCCTCAACCTCCTCACCAAGCAAATGTGCAGTAACAGACAGAACTCAGAGGTGTCACAGTATCTGATCAGGACACCTCATTCTCATTCTTTTTTTTTTTTCTTTTTCTTTTTTTGAGACAGGATCTCTCTCTGTTATCCAGGCTGCAGTGCAGTGATGCAATAATAGCTCTCTGCAGCCTTGAACTCCTGGGCTTAAGCAATCCTCCCACCTCAGCCTCCCAAGCAGCTGGGACTACAAGCATGCACCACCATGCCTGGATGTTTCTTTTTTAATTTTTTTTTTTTTTTTTTTTTTTGTAGAGACGGGGTCTCGCTCTGTTGCCCAGGCAGACCTCAAACTCCGGGGCTCAAAAAATCCTCCCACCTCAGCCTCCCACAGTGCTGGAATTATAGATGTGAGCCACTGTGCTCAGCCAGGACACCTCATGCTTTCAAAAGGATGAAACTGCCAATCAATAAGAAGTGGCTGCAAAAACTGTGATGTCTCCATGTACAGAACAGAGTTACCACAGCAGGCCTGAGACTGCTAACCACTGAGAGGCCTGCTTGCAAGATTGCCTGTCAGCCTGAAACGTTCTACGGGTGCCTGGATGTGGGGAGTGTTCCCAAAATTCCCTAACTGATTAGGTGGCTCACACTGGGTCTGAATTGTTTTATACAATGTGGTTTATGCTGAATGCCCGAGTTTCTTCTGGGAGTATGGCATTTTGGTACACGCTGTCCACAAGGTGCTTATGGGACTAGCCTTCATTAACTCTTGGGGACTGAGTTCCTAATGAGCCTCCCGAGTGGCCCACACTTCCTGTGTGTTGTTCCAACTCACTGCTGGAAGAACTGAGCCCATCCTATGTGGCTCCATGAAAAGAAACTGTTTTTTTTTTTTTTTTTTTTGAGGCACAGTCTCGCTCTGTCACCTAGGCTGGAGTACAGTGGCACAATCTCAGCTCATTGCAACCTCCGCCTCCTGAGTTCAAGTGATTCTCCCACCTCAACCTCCTGAGTAGCTGGGATTATAGGTGTGTGCCACCACATACAGCTAATTTTTGTATTTTTTTTTGGTAGAGACGGGGTTTCACCATGTTGGCCAGGCTGGTCTTGAACTCCTGACCTCAGGCAATTTGCCGGCCTTGGTCTCCCAAAGTGCTGGGATTACAGGTGCCAGCCACTGTGCCCAGCCAAGAGAGACTGTTTGAAGCTCACCCCTGCTCTCCTCTGGACTCCACCACATGCTTGTTCCCTTTGCTGATGTTGTTCTGTGTCCTTCTGCTGTAACAAACCACAGCTGCAAGTGTGACTATATGCTGAGTTCTGTGAGTCCTCCCAGCAAATGGCTGAGCCCAGGGGTGGTCTTGGAGACCACTGACACGACACACAATAGATCACTGCAGCTATTAAAGAATGTGCTAGATGGCCAGGCACGATGGCTCACGCCTGTAATCCCAGCACTTTGGGAGGCTGAGGCAGGCAGATCAATTGAGATCAGGAGTTCAAGACCAGCCTGGTCAACATGGTAAAACCCCGTCTCTACTAAAAATAAAAAAATTAGCTGGGTGTGGTGGTATGTGCCTGCAGTCCAAGCTACTCGGGAGGCTGAGGCAGGAGAATCACTTGAACCCGGGAGGCAGAGGTTGCAGTGAGCTGAGATCGCACCACTGCACTCCAGCCTGGGCAACAGAGCAAGACTCCGTCTCAAAAAAAAACCAAAAACAACAAAAACAGAATGTGCTAGATCAACAGGGACTGACCTAGAGAATTTCTGTAACGTAGAGCTGAGTTAGGAAAGCAAGTGGCACAAAAGCGTACAGGGCATGGTGTCATCTTCATACATCAACCACCTGGCCAGGCCTGAGCCCCACACACGTGTGTAAATCTATCCATATATCACTACGGAGAGAAGCCAGAGGGAGGGTGGGTAGGAAAAAATAAGCACATAGTGGTGAAACAGGATGTGAAAATGGAAATTACGCAATTCTTGGATATTATTATAAAAGTGAACCAGGAGTGGTGGCTCATGCCTGTATTCCCAGAACTTTGGAAGGCTGAGGTGGGAGGATTACTTGAGTTCAGGAATGTAAGACCATCCTGGGCAACATGGCGAAACCCCTTCTCTACAAAAATATAAAAATTAGCCAGGCGTGGTGGTGTGTACCTTTAGTCCCAGGGGAAGCTGAGGTGGGAGGATGGCTTGAGCCAGGAGGCTAAGGCTGCAGTGAGCGAAAATCATGCCACTGCACTCCAGCCTGGGCAACAGAACAAGACCTTGTCTCAAAAAAAATTTGTTTTTCAAATTTTAAAAAGTAAAAAATAAAGGCCAGGTGCGGTGGCTCACTCCTGTAATCCTAGCACTTTGGGAGGCTGAGGTGGGCAGATCACCTGGGGCCAGGAGATCCAGACCAGCCTGGCCAACATGGTGAAACCCCGACTTTACTAAAAATACAAAAATTAGCTGGGTGTGGTGGCACACACCTGTAATCCTAGCTACTCGGGAGGCTAAGGTGGGAGAATTGCTTGAACTCGGAAGGAGGAGGTTGCAGTGAGCCAAGATCCCATCACTGCACTCCAGCCTGGGTGCCAGAGTGAGGCCCTGTCTCAAAAATAAATAAATAAGTAAATAATAAAAACAGAAAATGTAAAAATTGAATATGTACACAAGTAAGAACCAGATGGTAGCAAGGATAAATGAAAATGATTTGACTTCAGGATAAGATAATGAGTGGCTTGTTTTAAACTTTTGTTACTTCAATATGGCATCTGTAATATATTAAACATTCTTTCCTTTTTTTTTTTTTTTTTTTTGAGATGGAGTCTCACTGTCACCCAGGATGGAGTACAATGGTGCGATCTTGGCTCACTGCAACCTCCGCCTCCCAGGTTCAACTGATTCTCAAGCCTCAGACTCCCGAGTCGCTGGGATTACAGGTGCCCACCACCACGCCCAGCTAATTTTTGTATTTTTAGTTGAGACGGGGTTTCACCATGTTGATCTCAGATGTTCATCACTCCTGATCTCAGATGATCTGCCCACCTCAGCCTCCCAAAGTGCTGGGATTACAGGCGTGAGCCACCGTGCCTGGCCTAACATTCTTTCATATTAAAAAAATTTACACACCCGATGTTCCAATAATTATCGACACAAAATACATTAATGAGAAATCCCGACTTCTCTACGAGTGGGAAAGGATGAACACAGCGCCCCCCCGGGAACAGCAAGAGCCACTCACGTCCTCGTGTCCGTAGGTGCAGGCCAGGTGGAGTGGCGTATTCCCGTTGTTGTCCTGCACTTCCGCGCTGGCTTTGTAGTGCAGCAGCAGCAGCTGCGGAGATAAAGGAAAGCGATGAGCAGGGCACAGCCAGCTCCCTGGGAGGCCCGGTCTCCAGTCTTAGCAGGGGGAGGTCATTTACTCCCATCTTCAATCTTATTTATGCTACTATTCAAATTAAACCAACACCCATCCTTCCTGACAGTTTAGAGACTGAAGAAAAACGTCTAAAGCCCCACCTTTTCCTCCCCCAGATGATCGGGAAGTTTTTCTTTTTAGAGAGAGGGTCTCATTCTGTCTCCCAGGCTGAAGTGCAGTGGCATGATCATTGCTCACTACAGCCTCGACCTGCTGGGCTCTGGCAAACCTCCTGCATCAGCCTCTCAAGTTGCTGGGACTATAGGCACACACCATCATGCCCAAATAATTAAAAAAGAAATTTTTTTTTTGGTAGAGACAGGGTCTCCCTAGGTTGCTCAGGCTGGTCTTGAACTCCTGGGCTCAAGCGATCCTCCTGCTTTGGGCTCCCAAAGCACTGGGATTACAGGTGTGAGCTACCACATCCGGCCAGGAAGTTTCAAATCTAAACCTAACGATCTTGTCCAGGAGACCCAGAAAGTCCTTGTACTCCCTGACTACTGCTGCAGCAGAGCTGGTGTGGAACGAGGGGGGCACAGCACCAGGAGACAGGGGTGCAGGGTAGCCAGCATGACCGTACAGTCACCGCGCAGAACCAAGCTCACAGGAGCAAAGCGACAGCCCGTCACAAAGGCACCACTGCTCACCGTCACGCTCTGGTAGCCCTTCTGACAGGCCAGGTGGAGCGGAGTGGCCCCGTGGTAGTCTGTGGCATTTACCACGGCGCCCTTGGAAACCAGGAGGTCGATGAGGGATGCCTGCCCTGCAGAGCAGAAGGACGTCACGATGGAGAAGGCACAGAGGCCTTCCACACCTTAACTATAAAACCACAACACTATTGCACCCTCCTAGTCCTGGGCATGAAACACACGGTAGATACTTTTTCTGCTAGAGAGGAACTACAGCTAATATTAAGTAAGGCTCTGCAGACTCTGGACACGTTGGGGTGGGCCTTGGAGGGGACCCAGCGAAAGCCCACCTCTCAGCAATAAAAAATAATGGAAAAGAGCCCTAGACTTCCAGAGGCTCCATGACTGATCAGTTCATAAGATGGAATATTATGCAACCATTAAAAAATACTGACAAGTAAACATATTCTTGCATAGTGCCAACAGAAAACTAGCACACAACAGAGTATTATGAGCCCTAGAGCACCGCACACTTTATGCATCCACACAAGCATGCAGACACCCCAGACACTCATCAATCACAACTATCTCTGGGAGACAGGGATGGCTGGGGACTCTGGAGGACCTTATGTTTTCTATCTTGAATGTGCACTTTATTTTATTTTATTTTTATTTATTTATTTATTTATTTATTGAGGCAGAGTCTCGCTCAGCCATTTATTTATTTATTTATTTATTTATTTATTTAGGCAGAGTCTCGCTCAGCCACCCAGGCTGGAGTGCGGTGGTGCTATCTCAGCTCACTGCAACCTCCACCTTCCAGGTTCAAGCGATTCTTCTGACTCAGCCTCCCAAGAAGCTGGAATCATGGGCATGTGCCACCACGCCAGGCTAATTTTTGTATATTTTGTAGAGACAGGGTTTCTCCATGTTGGCCAGATTGGTCTCAAATGTCTGACCTCAAGTGATCTGCCCACCTCGGCCTCCCAAAGTGCTGGGATTACAGGCATGAGCCACCATGCCCAGCCAAATGTATACTTTAAAAGACAATAATAATATTTTTTAAAGGCAGGGCCACAAGAACTGCAAGCTGACGATTCTGAGACCGTTATTGTAGTTCAGATTCAAGCCTTCCCTTGCTGGGCCCCCAGCCTGGGGCAGCGTTAAGCAGTGTTTCCATGCCGTGGGAACCATGCAGGGGGGCTCACCCAGCGCAGGAGGCAGCAGGCTGGCTGTCGAGGCCTGTGGTACATTTGCTCCTCTTCTCCTTTCCGCCCTTGGAGGGTGGACCCACGATGCAGCCCCAACTGCCAACCCCCAGCCCATCCGCCAGGCCTCTCTGCTGGGTCACCCTGGGCACCATCCCTTTGCTGTGACAGCCCCTAGGGGCCAGCCCAGGACCACATACCACAGAGAGCAGCCACATGGAGAGGGGTGTGCCCCCTGTCGTCTCTGGAGAATGGAGTGACGACTGAAGGATCATTCAACCTCCTAAAATACAGAAAGAGGCAGAAAACTACACAGGGGAATGGCACAGCAAAGCCCCTCCCTGACCAAGTAGATAGGCAGGTGCCACGGACAGAAGACGGCTCACAGGATGCCAAGAGATGTGTGTCTCCGGCACTGTCCCAGGGCTCACCCAGCATGAAGAACAGAGGCACCTGGCCCTGGAGTCTCTCCCCCACCAACCCTTTAGGCCTCCACACCCAGCAAAAAAGCCTGACAAGGATAATGGGAAACCAAAAATGTTACTGAGAAAAACTGACATTCCTCCCATCCTAAAACTCCCTTTCTGAGGCTGGGGCAGGCCCTATAACCAGCCTACCCTGGGAGCTAGCCCGCCAGGGGGCAAGTGCTTTGACAACCTCTAACCTATCTGATTCTCCAAAGGGGCAGCTGTTATCATCTCCACTGTACAGCAGAGGCAGCTGGGGGTCATGGAGGACAGTCCTTAACTGCAGTCACACAGCACACAGTGGAGAAGGTAGGTCCAGGAGGCCTTCTGTCTCCTGCTTCCTGGCACGCCGAGCCTCCACCAGCATCCTCTTACCCAGAGACGAGTTTCTCACAGTCATCACAGAAGCAGAGAGGGTGACACATCTTTTGGACGGCATCTTTATCGTGGTCCTCTTGGCTCAGAAGTCTCTCCACTTCTTTCTGGTTACCTGATGCAATGTGCTGAAAAGTGATATCCAAGATGCTATCCACATGCGGGGATTACTCAATTATTAGGAGTAAATTTTTTGAGAGTCCTTTTGGTTTTTTTTTTGAGATGGAGTCTCATCCTGCCTCCCAGGCTGGAGTGCAGTGGCATGATCTCAGCTCACTACAACCTCTGCCTCCTGGGTTCAAGCCATTTTCCTGCCTCAGCCTCCCTAGTAGCTGGGATTACAGGCGCCCGCCACCACGTCCGGCTAATTTTTGTATTTTTAGGAGACATGGGGTTTTGCCATGTCGGCCAGGCTGGTCTTAAACTCCTGACCACAAGTGATCCACCCATCTCAGCCTCCCGAAGTGCTGGGATTACAGGTGTGAGCCACCGAGCCTGGCCGAGAGTCCTTTTAGAAATGCTCATCTACGCGTTTATGGATGAAATGATTTGCTCTCTGGCATTTCCTTCGTAATCATCTCGGTGGTGGGTAAGTAGGTGAGGAGAGGTGAACAACTGCACAATGGCGGCCTGCTCATTCTACTACTCTCTTTATTTCTGGAAATGTTAACAGTTTTCCATAATTAAAAAAACAATAACATGCCTGGAGCGGTGGCTCACGCCTATAATCCCAGCACTTTGGGAGGCCAAGGCAGGCGGCTCATGTGAGGTCAGGAGTTCAAGACCAGCCGGGCCAACATGTTAAAACCTTGTCTCTACTCAAAATACAAAACTTAGCCAGACGTGGTGGTGGATGCCTGTAATCCCAGCGACTCGGGAGGCTGAGGCAGGAGAATCACTTGAACCCGGGAGGTGAAGGCTGCAGTGAAGCAAGATCACACCATTGCACTCCAGCCTGGGTGACAGAGCGAGACTGTCTCAAAAAATAAAAACAAACAAACAAAAAAAAAAACATGACAAAATTCATAAAGCAATAGGAACGGCGGGCAGACAACACATCTCTGAACATCAGTGTGGATTTTGCCACCTCACTAGAAAAAGCCTCAGTCCTGTTCCTCTTGTATTCTTTTTTTTTTTAGTGAATCCCTACAGGGTGATAAATAACAGAATTTATTTATTTATTTTTTTAGAAACAAGGTCTTGCTATGTTGCCCAGGCTGGAGTGCAGTGGCATGATCAGAGCTCACTGTAGCCTCAACCTCCCAGGCTCAAGTGATCCTCCGACCTTAGCCTCCCATATATCTGGGACTACAAGTGCACAACACCACGCCCAGCTTCATCTTGTATTTTATTTATTTATTATTATTATTTGTATACTTGCTATGGACTAGGGGATCCTCTTTTATTCTAATAGAGCCTCAATCTGCAAAGGAAAGAGAATAGCTGCAATAAGCAGGAAACCCCATCAACACACAAACCTGCAGAGCTCACCCTGTGCTTCCTGGACGTGCTCATTCCCCGGGACCCACTCTGGCTCCAGGTCACCTGGAAGCACAGCAGCCTCCCCCAGAGGGCTCTGCCCTAGCCCAGCGCTCACGGACTGCCCTGTGGTCACCTCAGCGGCCTGCCTGTGGCCAGTGCCTGAGCAAGGAGCTGCCCCCATGTGCCAGGTGACCAGACTACCAGGAAGTCAGGCACCGTGTTCCCAAGCCAGTGCACACACCCACAAACATCTGAGAATGGGCTCCTCGAGCCCAGCAGAGGCATCAGCTCTGCCAGGGCTGCCAGTGGAGGCGCCACTGAGCTGGCCTGGAAGAACGGGTGGTATTCCACAGAACTGAGAAAGCAAGAGGCCTGGCCTGCGCCCACAGTGTGCCACCCAGCACAGCTACAGCACAGCACGCTAGGGGAGGTGGGGAAACGTGCTGGTCTCACTCTGCCACCCAGGCTGGAGTGCGACGGCACAATCATAGCTCACGGCAGCCTCCAACTCCTGGCCTCAACTGATCCTTCCACCTCAGCCTCCTGAGCAGCTAGGACTACAGGTGCCCGCCACCACACCTGGCTAATTTTTGTATTGTTTTGTAGAGACGGGTACTCATGATGTTACCCAGGCTGGTCTCGGGCTTCTGGCCTCAAGTGATCCTCCCACTTCGGCCTCCCAAAGTGCTGGGATTACAGAAGTAAGCCACCCCACCCGGCCTTGATCCCAAATTTAAAACCTCAGCATTCCTACTGCCCATTCTGAGCACAGAATGGAACTTCAGGGTTTATGCAGACCACCACACTGATCATTTTTTTTTCTTTTTTTTTTTTTTTTTTTTTTGAGACAGTCTCTCTGTTGCCCAGGCTAGAGTGCAATGGCATGATCTCCGCTCACTGCAACCTCCACCTTCTGGGTTCAAACGATTCTCCTGCCTCAGCCTCCCGAACAGTGAGACTACAGGCATGCACCACCACACCCAGCTAATTTTTGTATTTTTAGTAGAGGCAGGGGTTTCACCATGTTGGCCACACTTGGTCTTGAACTCCTGACCTCAGGTGATCACCCACCTCAGCCTCCCAAAGTGCTGTGATTACAGGCATGAGCCACCATGCCTGGCCAACCCTGATGGATTTCATAGAGACGCCAAGAGATGCAGCGTTCCTCACCCACCTTTACCCACAGAGACGTCTTGGTATCTCACCTTAAACAGGCAGTCGGTAGGAGACGAAGTCATCTGAGAGAGTAAGCTCATTCTCTGCTTAAGGAACAGCCTGTCTCCAAATCCCTCAGACTCCTGCAGGGAAAAAACCAAACACACCACGAGATGTCAGTGCAGATCCTTCAAAACCCAGCACCTCAGCAACAACTCTGGCTGTCTCTTCAGAGCAGTACAGGCTGCGCCTCTCTCCCGTCTCATACGGGACCTGCTCGCTGAGATGGAGGATGGGCTGATGTCAGGCGGAAAGAAGGGCTTCCTGGAAGTGGAGGCTTTGACGGTTGCTTCCTGGCGGGGAAGGGGATGGCGGCGGCACCCTGACTGCGTGTATATGTGGAATGTGCCATCTCCAGCGTGGAATGCGGCACACACACACCATCATCCTCCAGATGGAAACTCACATTGCCCTGCCCTCCCTCCCTCAAGCCTCTGACCAAATGCCTGCACAGCCCAATTCCCTGCTGTCTTATCTGGGGCCTTTGGACAGGAAAGCCATTTCACAAGCTGGTCTCGATTTCCCACTGTCAACCAGCAGGAAAGAGAGGGGTTTTGCTTTGTGGACGTGCCTATTAAATAATATGGCCACATGGCCAGGCACAGTGGCTCACACCTATAATCCCAGCACTTTGGGAGGCTGAGGTAAACAGATCACCTGAGGTCAGGAGTTCGATACGAGCCTGGCCAACATGGTGAAACCAATCTCTACTAAAAACACAAAAAATTAGCAGGGCGTGGTGGTACATGCCTGTAGTCCCAGCTACTTGGGAGGCTGAAGCAGAAGAATCACTTGAACCCAGGAGGCAGAGGTTACAGTGAGCTGAGATCACACCACTACACTCTAGCCTGGGTGAGAGGGAGAGACTCCATCTCAAAAATAAATAAATAGGCCAGGCACGGTGGCTCATGCCTGTAACCCCAGCACTTTGGGGGGCCGAGACGGGTGGATCACTTGAGGTCAGGAGTTTGAGACCAGCCTGGCCAACATGGTGAAACCCCTCTCTACTAAAAATACAAAAATTAGCCAGGTGTGGTGGCGGGCGCCTGTAATCCCAACTACTCAGGAGGCTGGGGCAGGAGAATCACTTGAACCCGGCAGGTGGAGGTTGCGGTGAGCCAGGATTGTGCCACTACACTCCAGCCTGGGCGACAGAGCAAGACTCCATCTCAAAAAAAAAAAAAAGGCAAAACTCTAGATACTTTTCATAATACTTTATTAACTCATTTCTTGCAAGACTGTTGAATGCTTCCTTGAGCACCTGCAACCAAACCGTGTAATAACAAATTTGCTTCCTGAAAAAGGGTCTTGGTGGGAATTAAAGGGAGTTTTTTCCAGCCAGCGGCTGCCAGAAGACCCCCAAACCCTGAAAAATTTGTGGAATAAGGATGTCTCTTTACAGCCCTCTAAGTTTTGACTTAGAGGTCCACCTAAAGATAGAGCCGACAACACCTCTAGGGATAGGCCATTCCTGGGGTGGGCTGCCAAGCAGGGTCCTCCCAGCAGTCCCCCAGGAGGGTTAACTTAGCAAATGAATACCAGCACCTGTGAGAGGCACTTCTGCCCCCAGCTGCTGTGTGCTATATAAAGCTCTAACAATCCGCTTCACACCGCAATTCACAGCTGAGCAGCTTAGGGTCAGAGAAACATCACACATTGTTATCCGCGTAAATCCAGCACTCTTGCCGCAACTCTGGTTAACAATTTAGACAGCAGTGATGAAGAGAGGTAGGTCTCCCAAGACTGAATCTTCAGGGAAGAATGAGCTATTGGAAGAGAGGGGGTATCAGCAAGGACTTACTAGAGAAAGGAGTAAATCCTTTTTATGAGAAACCCAGTAATATAAGGAAGGCCAGAAGCATGCAAAGCTGCAGCCAAGAATGGTAGAGGTTCTTTCTTGTTTTTGTCTTTTATCTTTTTTTTTTTTTTTTTTTGAGACAGGGTCTTGCTCTGTCTCTCAAGCTGGACTGCAGTGGCACAATCATAGCTCACTGCAGCCTTGAACTACCAGGCTCAAGTGATCCTCCCACCTTAGCTTCCCAAGTAGCTGGGACTAAAGGTGTGCCACCATGCATGGCTAATTTTTTGTAAAGATGGGGGTCTCGCTACATTGCTCAGGCTGCTCTCGAACTCCTGGCCTCAGGTGATCCTCCTGCCTCAGCCTCCCAAAGTGCTGGGATTACAGGCATGAGTGACCAGGCCCAACTCAGATTCTTTCAAAGTTCTCTCTTTTTTTCATTCACAAAGGTGACTCTAGAGTCATCCCAGTAATTTATTTTCAGAAAGCTGAAGTCTTCATTTATGAACATGCTTAAAGAATGCTGAGTAGGTGTGGTGGCTCATGCCTATAATCCCAGCACTTTGGGAAGCTGAGGTGGGAGGATCACATGAGCCCAGGAGTTCAAGCCCAGCCTGGGCAAAATAGCAAGACCTCATCTCTACAAAAAATTTAAGAATTAAAAAATTAGCTGGGTGTGGTGACACACACCTGTAGTCCCAGCTACCCAGGAAGCTGAGGCGGGAGGATCCCTTTGAGCGCAGGAGTTGGAGGCTGCAGTGAGCTAGGATCACACCACTGCACTCCACCCTGGGTGACAGAGCGAGATCCTGTCTCTAAGAAAAATAAAATGCTTATGGTCACCTCAAGTATATCTTGCAGAGAAAATTTCCGTGAAACTACATTATCTAAAATCAATAGTAAAATCTAACTCGATGTCCTCATATTTAGTCCTTAATACTTTTCAGAAACCTCTTCTGCTGTGAGGAGATACACTTGGGATTTTTCCCTAGGAAACACCATCAATACATAGCAATGACTCTCTACATTCCTAAAGGGAGCTTCATTACTTAAACCAGTGAGCAGCTAAGACAGAGGCCATAATACAGACAGAATCACAACAACAAGGAAGCCACGACGCCTGCTCCGTCAATTACAGGCCACAGTAAATATATGAGCATCTCTCAATACCTGCAGGGTGGGCTTCACAGCCAGCCATGAGGATGATGCATACCTGTCTCAAGGTTTCACCAGAACCAACCATACTCCATCCAGGAGGGCAGAACCAGGGTCCAACACCCTGACAACAAGAGGGGTGCCTTGGGCTGTGACCCTCCCTTGCCCATCCAAACTAAACACTATCCTTAGGGGCATCCTTACACCCCAGATGCAGAGACAGACAGACACGCCCAAGACATCTGAGCCTATAGAAGGAGTGGACTCAGGCTGGGGGCAGTGGCTGGTACCTGTAATCCCAGCACTTTCGGAGGCTGAGGCAGGTGGATCACTTGAGGTCAGGGATTGAAGATGAGCCCAGCCAACATGGTGAAATCCCATCTCCACAAAAATACAAAAATTAGCCGGGCGTAGTGGTGCATGCCTGTAGTCCCAGGTACTTGGGAGGCTGAGCAGGAGAATCGCTTGAACCCGGGAGGTGGAGGTTGCATTAAGCCGAGATTGCACCACTGCACTCCGGTCTGGGTGACAGAGCGAGACTCAGTCTCAAAAAAAAAAAAGAAAGACTGGACTCAAACCCTCAAACCAACACCAGCACGAGAGAAGCAACCTCTCAAATACTACTCCCAATGTGCCTGCAATATTTTCTGAAATAAAAGGAGGTGTGAGAAGCCGACGGATACTGTTTGGTCAGCCACCTCCTTACAACCTGGCAAAGGCCTCCACAGAAAATGAGAAAGTAGAAGACAGCCACGCTACGGGGCAGCAAGGGGATGGGAGCATCTTCGAGAGGTGGACACCTCTTTCCAGGTGACCAGAGACACCGTGGGCCCAGCAAGGCACAGCAGAGTGATTCCTCTGCAGGGCAGGAAAGCCGGCCAGGGAGTGAACTCTCAGACCAATCAGAGCGCAAGAACCAGAGGGCAGGGCAGAAACCACTGCGGGCACGGTGAGAGAAACACAGGTTCCCAGAGCCTCATAGAAAACAAGTCAAATTCACAATTCTTACTCCCCAGCCATGGAAATGAACAGAAATTCTGATGCTGCACACACACATAGGTAGAGACACAAGAGCACACACACACACATTCTTATTATTTATTTATTTATTTATTTATTTATTTATTTGTAGAGACAAGGTCTCACTATGTTGCCCACACTGCTCTCCAACTCCTGGCCTTGGGTGATCCACCCGCCTCAGCCTCCCAGAGTGCTGGGATTATAGGCATGTGCCACTGCACCCAGCCCACATACATACTCTAAAATCTTGCTGATTTCCCCCTAAATATGGAAACACGGCAGAAGAAAGTAACTTTTCAGAAGAGCCACAGCCAGCCACATCTGAGATGAGATGGACGACCCCCAATTTCACTGGCAGCCAAGTGGGGGAATTAAATCAGACTTCAGAGAAGAGCAGAGATTAATTCTTCATCAAGTACCTGAATACCATCAACGAATACAGCGAGATCATGATCTAAAATTTTGGTTAAAAAGATAACTGTGTTCATTCCTTGCTACCGCCAAGTCATGTGGAGGCAGAAGCTCAGGTGTGTTCAAGATTCAGCTGCACCCGTGACCCACCGCCATAGCCAAGGAAGGCATTGTACTACTGCACCCGTGACCCACTGCCATGGTTGAGGAAGGTCTTGCACTGCTGCACCCATGACCCACAACCATAGCTGAGGAAGATATTGCACAGCTGCACCCATGACCCACAACCATAGCTGAGGAAGATATTGCACAGCTGCACCCATGACCCACAACCGTAGCTGAGGAAGACATTGCACAGCTGCACCCATGATGCACTGCTGCACCCATGACCCCCTGCCGTGGCCAAGGAAGACATTGCTGCTGGCGGTGTAATGGACGTTAACACTGATTTACAAGGGGTGCTGAAGGATGCCTTCATCCACGGTGGCCTAGCACATGGAATTCCCCAAGCTGCCAAAGCCTCAGACGAGTGCTAAGCCCATCTTGGTGTGCTTGCATCCAACTGTGATGAGCCTGCAGATGCCACACTGGGGAGACCCTAGGTGCTGAACACCAGGTCAAACTAATTAAGATTGATGACAATGAGAAACAAAGGGAATGGGTAAGGCCTCTGTAAAACTGACAGAGAGGAGAAACCCCATGAAGGGGCTAGCTGCAACTATGTAGCAGTTAAGGACTATGGCAAAGAATCTCGGGCCAAGGATGTCATCGAGTGCGTCACATACAAGAAATGAATGAATAAAATGCTGGCTCACATGCATCAAAAAAAAAAAAAAGAGAGAGATACAATTGTGTATGCACAGAAAAAAAGACAAATGCTAAAATATTAATAAGTGTCACCCCTGGCTAGTAAGTTTATGGGAAGTTTTTGTTGTCTTCACTGCCATTTTATAGACTGCAAATATTATTTGTAAGCAAATATTAGTCTTCTAATTAGGAAAAAATTAAGCTATTCTTTTGGGAAAAAAACAGTACTTTCTCCCTCTCTCTCTCTCTCTCTATATATATATTTGAGACAGAGTCTTGCTGTGTCGCTCAGGCTAGAGTGCAGTGGCATAACCTCAGCTCACGGCAACCTCTGCCTCCCGGATTACAGCAATTCTCCTGCCACCACGCCCGGCTAATTCTTGTATTTTTAGTAGAGACAGGGTTTCACTATGTTGGCCAGGCTGGTCTCAAACTTCTGACCTCAGATGATCCACCTGCCTTGACCTCCCAAAGTGCTGGGATTACAGGTGTGAGCCACTGTGCCCAGCCCAGCACACAACATAATTTCAATTATGTAAAATATACATGGGTAGGAAAATGACTGAAAATGCAAGAACATGTTAATAATGAATGAATGTGGTGGAACTGCCTGCACCTGAGGGCGCCTGGACAGGCTGATGCTGTCTCCCAGACACTTTAGCTCATCATTATTTTGGGAGATTCTACATCAAAGTCTGACAAAGATGAACATTCAATCCTTGGCACTCTCACCTTGTAATACAGAGATCTTTTCATTTTATTGATTTCAACTTTGTGATTTCTGTATGATCATGTTTTACTCACTGGTATGTAGTAAAACAGGCCAGCAGGACAACTATGGTTCAAGATTCTCATGATTCACGTAGAAATATAATCTCACACCCCCACCGACTCCAGCCAATGCTCAATAACAACCAAGGAAACAATGGCAAGGCCACTGAGTCCTCAAATTGCACACATTAATGGTCTCACAGATGGCAGTGGCGGCCCATTGGGAGCAGCTGCTGCAAAGACTCAAGCTGCAGCGGAGGAGGCGCGGCCAGGGTTGTGCACTCTGCAGGGCCAACAGGAGCCAGGAACAGGCTACTGAGTTGGCAGGGTAGGAGCCCTGCACTCCCAGGCGCAGCTGCAGCCACCCAGCTGCAGCTCTGGATCCAGGCAACTCTGCGCTCTCGGGCCCAGGAAGCACCCCTGCCCCCGCAGGCTCATAAGTGCCTGCTCCCGCTCCTCCCCACTCCTGGCACCGACTTCAATTTCGGAGGAAAGCTGAGGCCAAGCCCAGGTACTGTTGCAACCCAGCCAGGTGTGCACATGCTTGGGGTGACGCTGACACGCCAGCCTCATGATGCCTCAGACCCCTCCAAGATTTTGGGCGCTGATGAGCATGGGAGAGTAGCCGAGGTAGGGGCTGAGGGCAGCTCGGTGCAGGCCTGCAGATGCCCCTTGGCACAAACAGCCTGGGTGCACTGGCCAGCATGCTGATGGTGGCAGAAGGCAGACAGGCTCCTGGGCGGAAAGGGGCAGGTCCCCAGTGAAGCCCCACCTTTAAGACAGGGACAGCCTGAAGCCTGGGGGCCAGGCTGTCAGTTCCAAGTGGAGTCCACGGCCCAGAGTGAGAACTCATGGTGCTTTCTCCAGGCCCACCCATGGACCAATCAGCACATACTCCCTCCCTTCTGAGCCATAAAAAACCCCGGACTCAGCCAGACTCAGACAGATGTCGGGACTACCAACTGCAGGAAGGAGCTACCTACGTCAGGCCTCTTTGACTCGTCAGGACAACCTGTCTGTGGCAAGAAGCTGCCCACTGTGGGTCTCCTGAGAGCTATTCTGCCGTTCAGTGAAGCTCCTCTCTGCCTTGCTCACCCTCCACTAGTCTACGTACCTCATTCTTCCTGGACATGGGACAAGAACTCAGGACCCACCGAATGGCAGGACTGAAAGAGGTGTAACATAAACAGAGCTAAAACATGCTCCCGACTCACTACATTGCAGGTGATGAGAGGAGAGAAGAGCTCTGGCCCTTCAGGGATCCCAACCTAGGAGTTCCCTGAGCCAGGGCTATGACACCCTCTTTGGGGCTCTGCAGTTCCTGGTGTCTCCAAGATTCCAGGCGCCACTGTGTTCCCCAGTGCCCACTGTGGAAGCAGCCTACAGTATGTCTGCTCCAGCTGCAGCCTTGCATGGAGCAGGACCCTGTACAAGCAACTTGGAGCTGCCCACCCCACCTCAGTCGTCACACCTGGTTGTGTGCAGTGGCAAGACCCTGCACTTGCTCACATACCCCTCGCCACTCCACACCTGGCTCGCCCTTGGCAGGCGTGGGATCCAGGCCAGTAGTGCAAGCCGAGCGCAGCCTGCCAGGCCAAGAGGGTGAAATGAGCCCGGCAGGCCCAAACAAAACTCAGGCAAAGGAGCCACCAGCCACAGAGGTTTCCGGCTGGAAAAGTGACAGTCCAGGGATCCCGTGACATCAATTCTTGGCTATCAAGGTCAAGAAATCCAAATTCCATACTTCTGGCTTCCCTTTGCACCCACATGTCTTTGGAGAGGATGGGGACTAAAGTAGGATATTAGCAACGTAAATCCCAATGATAACCCACCAACTTTTACCACCAACTGGGGGCTTGGTGTTCTCTTCACTGAGTGATTTTCAAGACTCACAGCCCTCAAACAGCTGAGGCTCCACTCCTGGGAGGCAATTTAAGAATCCCTCTGCCCACATATTAACCCCAGCACCCTATCAAGGGAACCATGATGCCCACAAAGGAAGGCCAGGGCAGGGGTGAGATCTTACAGGGGGTTTAGCAGAGAGGCTTCCTTGCCGAATATATGCGATGGCAGCTTCGAATGAGGTCAGGCAGTATCCCAGTTCATCTTTTGCCGAGCTGCTAAACCTGAAGTTTTTGATGTAACTCAAATTTGCCATCCTAATGAAAGGAAGAATAAAGTTATGTTGTCATCTATCCAAGTCACACTTCTGCAAAAAAAAAATATTATTGGCTTGGGCAACTGATCAAATATCTAGTCAGTCGGTTCGCTCAGGAAGCTACAACCACCATCCCCTGGGTCTCTCTGCAGAGCGTGTGCGATTAGGAACACAAGTAAAATGACTAGCTGGTTCCCTGAAATAGTCTTTAGCAAGCCGATTACTATAAACTGAGCTGTGGGTTCTGGGGGAGAGATTATGGGTTTTGGGGCCAGAAAGAATGGCAATCAGCTTTCTGCTCAACCACTGTCTAGACACTCATTCCAGAACAAGAAACGTAAGTTCTCTGGGCCTTGGTTTCCCCATCTGTAAGTGGATGGATGAAGCTGGGGGAGGCCCCACACCTAGCTCATAACAGGTGTCCAATTAAAGGTGGGCTTTTCCTAGAGTTACATTAGAACTACCACAGTGCAGCGCTGCCATTTTGTGTGTGTGTGTGTGACGGAGTCTCGTTCTGTTGCCCAGGCTGGAGTGCATTGGCGCAATCTCGGCTCACTGCAAGCTCTGCCTCCTGGGTTCACGCCATTCTCCTGCCTCAGCCTCCTGAATAGCTGGGACTACAGGCGCCCACTACCACGCCAGGCTAATTTTTTTGTATTTTTTAGTAGAGACGGGGTTTCACCGTGTTAGCCAGGATGGTCTCGATCTCCTGACCTCGTGATCCACCTGCCTCGGCCTCCCAAAGTGCTGGGATTACAGGTGTGTGCCACCGCGCCTGGCCAAGCACTGCCGTTTTTAAAAGAGCACCTTAACAGAAAATGTTACCAATTAGGGATCTCCGTTTTCACAAGCAAGTATAACAGGACTGATAGCAGATCATCAGCACACATGGTCTCCAGGTTCACTGCAAAGGGGAAACACACATTCAATGCCATCATGAGATTCAAACAGACTGACAAGCATATCAACTCCCTACCACCGCACACCTTGTGAAACCACGTATCGGGGGATCATACATTGAGGGAGAAATGTCATTGCACAAGCTCCTTTACAGCGTCCTGATCAGGTATCAGGTCCGGGGGGAAAGAATACCCAGCATTTTCAGAACATGACCAAAACAAGGTATTAATAACTCAGGCCAGATGTGGCAGCATGTGCCTGTAATCCCAGTGCTTTGGAGGCCGAGACAGGAGAATTGCTTGAGGCCAGGAGTCTGAGGCCAGCCTGGGCAATACAGCAAGACCCTACCTCTACAAAAAAATATGAAAATTAGCCAAGGGTGGTGGTGCATGCCTGCAATCCCAGGTACTTGGGAGGCTGAGGCAAGAGGATAACTTCAGCCCAGGAGTTCAAGGATGTAGTGATCTACAAATGCACCCAGCCTGGGTGACAGAGTGAAACTCTTGTCTCTTTTTTGTTGTTGTTGTTTTTTTGAAACAGAGTCTCGCTCTGTCGCCCAGGCTGGAGTGCAGTGGCGCGATCTCGGCTCACTGCAAGCTCCGCCTCCCGGGTTCACGCCATTCTCCTGCCTCAACCTCCTGAGCAGCTGGGACTACAGGCGTCCGCCACCATGCCTGGCTAATTTTTTTTTTATATGTTTAGTAGAGACAGGGTTTCACCGTGCTAGCCAGGATGGTCTTGATCTCCCGACCTCGTGATCTGCCTGCCTCAGCCTCCCAAAGTGCTGGGATTACAGACATGAGCCACCACGCCCAGCCAACCCTGTCTCTTAAGAAAAAATATATATATATGTTAACCCTAAGCAGACCATGCCTTGCCACCCCCTTGGACACTGAAAGAGCCCAGGGAGGTGGCTGCAGTGATACAAAATGAAGATGAGCCCAGAGCCATCACCAAAAGTCTCTTTCTTCCTAAAGTCACTAAGGTCCTTCTTAAGGTCACTTCCATTTGATAGACACGGAGTCCACTGCCCATGTGGAGTTTCACTTTTTTTCCATTTTGAAATCTTAAATAATTCATTCACGTTTAAAAATTCAAACAATACAAAAGAGCAAACTGTGAATGTTCCTCCCATCCCTGCCAGCCAGTCTCTTTTCCAAGAGGCTCCTGCTGTTGCTTCCTGCACATCTGTCCAGGACATGAGCTCACCATCACATCATGGCCAAACAGCTATCCCCCATTCTTTGATGCTATTGGCTGGAAGTCTACCATATGCATTCCTGTTTATTTCATTCAATACACTCAGGATCATCCCTTATCTATACACATAGGTATATCTCTTTCTTACTGACTTTTTCTTGACTTGTTTTCTTTCTTTTTTATTTATTTATTTTTTTTTTGAGAAGGGGTCTCGCTCTGTCACCCAGGCTGTAGTGCACTGGTGTGATCACAGCTCACCACAACCTCCAATTCCTGGCCTCAAGTGATCCTCCCACCTTGGCCTCCCAAAGTACTGGGGTTACAGAGGTGAGCCACTGCACCCAGCCCCACAAAAATCCCTTAAGATAGCATCACTCTTTGCTTTTTCATCTGCATGTAGCATCTACCCCTTGGCCAGGCCCCTTCCCAAGCACAGACCTCTCTGGCTTGGAGACTGCGTAATGAGCTGCACCACTTTTCGCAAGCAGACAAGCTTCTGCTGTGGGGAGGTACATTTGTTCAGTTGAGCCAGCTCTCTTTTGGCACGAGGTATGTTAAAGCTGTAAAATAATTTGGAAAGTGACAACTTCAGAGCACAGTAAGAGAACCCTCCGGCCTGGATCTAAGAACACATCTCAGGGTCTACACTTCTCACAACAAACCAGAAGGAATGAAACACAAAAACAGATTCTGAGAAGTCATCTGACTCCAAGTCAGCAGCAAAACAGAAGAGCCTTCAATCCCATTCAGGCTGCCAGGTGATAGAGCTGTACAAGAAAGTTGAAAAAAAAAAAAAAAAATCCTATTCCTAGAGGGAAACAACCCAAAGAGGGTTGTGGGAGGTGAAACATTTTTGTGTCCTAATGAAACTTAAATTAGGCTGGGCGCAGTGGCTCATGCCTGTAATCTCAGCACTTGTAAACCAAGGCGGGCAGATCACTTGAGGTCAGGAGTTCAAGACCAGCCTGGCCAACATGGGGAAACCCCGTCTCTACTAAAAATACAAAAATTAGCAGGGCATGGTAGTGTGCACCTGTAATCCCAGCTACTCGGGAGGCTGAGGCAGGAGAATCACTTGAACTCGGGAGGCAGAGGTTGCAGTGAGCCAAGATCACACCACTGCACTCCAGCCTGGGCGATAGAGTGAGCCTTTTTCTCAAAAAGAATAAAAATTAAAATTAAAGAAATGAAACTTAAATTAACTCCTAAGTAGGTACCTCTATGGCAAGGTTCCCTTGGGTGGGCAAGTGGGATGTCCCCTGCACGCAGAACCCACATGGGCAAATTACATGCCCACTTGAGAACCAGCTGCACAAAACCCCGTGCCCAGCGGCTCCCATCCAGCTGGCATGCTGGTGCACAGTGCGGGAGGGGGACGGCCACAGTCACCTGTAAAGGGCAGCCCTTTATCTTTGGTTGCAAGTAACTGCACGGCTCCTCAGAACTAACCACGTCAAACCAGCATGTCACCTCTGCCACCGAGAGGGCCTGCTTCCGGGAAAAGACAGCAACCCGCCTCCGAGGACACCAACCCGCTGAGGTGCAAACTCTTACCTGAACTCCGATTTCACACCAATATCTTTCTGCTGAAGATCTTGAAGGCTTCTTGTGATTTTGTTAAAGGCAGCATCCTAACAACAGATTTTAACGAACCTTCAAATTTCTCAAAAAGCACAGAAGAAGGCTTCCATCTTGGGTGATAATAACTGAGAACCTACCTCGCTTGCCTCCATGGTCCCCACGTATTTAAAGATCAGGTCGTAAATTTCATGATGGACGTATATCTGTGGAATCAACAGACGCCATTCAGGGTGTGAGCAGGCAACAGGGTGTGCCTCCCAGCCACTCCACCCCACCCTCACCTCCACTGCCTGCTTCATCAGGCTCATCTGGGCCTCCTGCTTGGCAAGCATTTTCTAGAAGGCAAGAAAAGCACAGTGAAAGGGCTTGGATTTGCATGGGGGTGCACCGCAATTCTCCCTCTCAGAAGTCCTGCTGCTTACCAGGTGAGAGTCCCTCAGAAGCTGCTGGAGGCACTTGGTGTAGAGAGCATTCGCTGAATCCTAAACCACATAGAGCAGAGGGACAGGCCACCCTTACCAGCGAGGCCATGACAGGGGAGCTGGAATGGGTAACACGCCCAGAGCTTCAAGTGTTAACGCAAGCTTTATCAAGTCAATTACATGATTTTTCTCAGCTTTTTTCTTAGGTGTATACGCATTAAAAGCAGGAGAAACTTCCCCTTGGGGGTTAACACAGAGGATAATAATACTCATTTTTATACTTCCCCCTGACTGTACCACTTGTTTTTTTTTTTTTTTTTTTTTTAGAGACAGGGTATCACTTTGTCGCTCAGAGTAGAGTGCAGTAGTATGACTATAGCATGCTGCAGTCTCAAACTCCTGGGCTAAAGTCATCCTCCCACCTCGGCCTCCCAAGTAGCTGGGAGCATGCCACCACACCTGGCTAATTTTTGTATTTTCTGTAGCAATGGGGTCTTTTTATGTTGCCCAGGCTGGTCTTGAGCTCCCAGCCTCAAGAGATCCTCCCATCTCAGCTTCCCAAAGTGCTGGGAAGACAGGCTTGTACCACCATGCCCGGTTAAACTACTTTTATAGTTAGAAAGAAACATTTTTAAAAGACTTCAAACAGTGAGGCAGCACCAGGCAGTTCCAGAGGGAACTGAGGGCTCCCGGCGCCCTGCACTGAACCAAGACAGGGCACGCCAGGCAGAGGACAGCACGGCTACTGACTATGTGGTGACGGAGGCTCTTTCTCTCGCATTCTCGGAATGTTCGGTGGAAAGAGGCGATGTTCCTGTCAAATCGCTCAGAGTGTCTTCCCAAGAACTCTCTCACATCTTCAATGGTTTTCAGGGAAAAGGGATCTGAGGGTGCCAAAGGCTCTTCTGAAAAAGAAACAGGTCAGGCCGGCTGAAGCCTCTGCTGGTTCCTGACTCTGTCCTATCCTACAGGGTCTAGGCCCTCTGGGGAGGAGGGCAAATGACCTTATTTCAAGGCACTGCACAAGAACAGCCCAGTTACAGGACACCCTGGAGTCCAGAGAGCCTGGTCCTCTCATGGCCTCTTCCTGGAACAAAACCACACTATCTGGGACCATGGGCAAGACCCCAATTCCTGACAATAAGAGCATCAGTGTGCATGTAGCACACTGTTATCTCAATTTTCTGGGGCAAATGAAGAATTATTATTTATTAAAAATAACGAAATCTCAAAGAGGCACAATGCTGGGGCTGGGCGCTATAAGAGACAGCCCTGAAGCTGACACCCAGAGACAAAGCTGGGGTTACTGCTTTGCACAACTCATGGGGGCAACAGTCACATCCTAGGTTGATCACAGGTAGGCTGAGGTCTATGTGAATGCTGCCTCCTGGAATTGTGCAATGCCCGACCTGTGCAACAGCATCCCTGATCGACACCTCCTTAGCCCAGTGACTTTAAGTTCTAGCAGGAACCACTGGAAACAATTATATAGGTCTCCATGTGGCTCTTGAATATTTTCCAGGATGTTTAACCTTTTTTAAAAAATAATTTATTGGCCGGGCGCAGTGGCTCCTGCCTGTAATCCCAGCACTTTGGGAGGCTGAGGCGGGCGGATCTTGAGGTCAAGAGATCAAGACCATCCTGGCCAACATGGTGAAACCCCGTCTCTACTAAAAATACAAAAATTAGCTGGGTGTGGTGGCGGGCACCTGTAATCCCAGCTACTCAGGAGGCTGAGACAGGAGAATCACTTGAACCTGGGAGCTGGAGGCTGCAGTGAGCCGAGATTGCGCCACTGCACTCCAGCTCGGCAAGAGAGCAAGACTCCATCTCAAAAATAATTAAATAATAATTTATTTTATTGTTTTTGGAGATAGGGTCTTGCTCTACAGCCCACGCTAGAGTGCAGTGGTGTGATCATGGCTCAGTGCAGCCTTGAATTCCTAGGCTTGAGTGACCCTCCCACCTCAGCCTCTTGAGTAACTGAGACTACAGGCATGCGCCACCATGCCCGGCTAATTTTTTTATTTTTTTACTTTTTATCTTTTTTTTGAGGCAAAGTCTCACTCTGTAGCCCAGGCTGGAATGCAGTGGTGCGATCTCGGCTCACCGCAACCTCTGCCTCCCAGGTTCAAGTGATTCTCCTGCCTCAGCCTCCTGAGTAGCTGGGATTACAGGCACACACCACTGCACCTGGCTACTTTTTTTGTATTTTTAGTAGAGACGGGGTCTCCCCATGTTGGTCAGGCTGGTCTTGAACTCTTGACCTCAGGTAATCCACCCACCTCGGCCTCCCAAAGTGCTAGGATTACAGGCATGAGCCACCGCGCCCTGCCAACTTTTTATTTTTGAGACAGACTCTCACTCTGTCACCCAGGATAGAGTACATCAGCATGATCTCAGCTTACTGCAAACTCCGCCTTCTGGGTTCAAGCAATTCTCCTGCCTCAGCCTCCCGAGTAGCTGGGATTACAGGTGCACACCACCACACCTAGCTAATTTTTATATTTTTAGTAGAGATGGGCTTTCACCATGTTGGCCAGGCTGATCTTGAACTCCTGGCCTCAAGTAATCTGCCTGCCTCAGCCTCCCAAAGTGCTCGGATTACAGGGGTGAGCCACCATGCCCAGCTTGATGTTTTTTATTTTTTTATAGAGACAGGGTCTCACTATGTTGTCCAGGCTAGTTTTGAACTCCTGGCCTCAAGTGATCCTTGCGCCTTGGCGTCCCAAAGTGCAGGGATTATGGGCGCAAGCCACCATACCCAGCCTTGTTTAACCTTTCGACAGCTAAGTCAGGAACAAGTTCAACAAACACATTTCTCTAAAACAGGAGAAAAGGGTTTTTTCTCCCAGAATACCTGAACTCTCTCTCTTTTCCAAAGGATGGGCTATACACAGGATGCTGAAACTCTCTTCTTTTTCATTGTAGAAAGTTTCTTCAAAGAGAATGGGCACTGAGAGAAGACAGGCAAAACCAGCTCCTAATTTAATCCTGTTCCCTTGTATAAAGACATCCTGGAAACAAGAAAGTCATCACTGCACCAGCAGCCAGGGCAACCACGTCCCACTCTCAGCCTGGCCCCCGATGCAGCACTTAACCAGACCCTACGGCCTTCACCCCAGTGTGAGTTTGCTGGGGCAAAAATACTCTCCTGTTTTGCTCGTTTTGATACTAAAATGTTTCCTCTTTGTTGGCCTAGTAGCTGTGGCTCCAAGATACCTGAATCATTTCTATTTTCTTTTGAGACAGAGTCTCACTCCATCACCCAGGCTGGAGTGCAGTGGTGCAACCTCGGCTCACTGCAACTTCTGCCTCCCAGGGTCAAGCAATTCTCCTGACTCAGCCTTGAGTACCTGGCACTACAGGCACCCACCATCACGCCCAGCTAATTTTTGTATTTTTAGTAGAGACACGGTTTTGCAATGTTGGCCAGGCTGGTCTCGAACTCCCGGCCTCAGGTGATCCGCCCGCCTTGGCCTCCCGGAGTGCTGGGATTACAGGCGTGAGCCACCACACCTGGCCCACACGGTGCATTTGTTCATCTTTTTAGTTTCCTTCATTTGGAACGGTGCCTCGGTCTTTCTTTGCCTCTCACGACGTTGACATTTTTGTTGTGTACTGCAGACTCTCCCTCCATGTGTTTGGGAGGGTTTGTCTGATGTTTCCTGACAATTAGATTACAGTTTTACAGTTACATGTTTCTGATAGTAATGCCCTGAAAGGGGTGCTTTATCTCTCTCTGTGTATCCTGTTGGAAAGCACATGATGTCAGCTTTTTTCACTGTTGATGTTAACCACGGGGTATGTGTTGTTTTGTTTTGTTTTGCTTTTAAAGCGGAAGCAGGTAGGTTCTGAGAGAGGGAGATTTTATTCCCATTCAGGAATGGCCCTGTTTTTCCCGGCATCCCCATAGTCAGGGAAGCCCGGCCACACTGTCCTCACTGGGGCAGGGGCTGTGTTCAGATGCGGCAGCTGAGGCTTGTGGCGCTGTGACAGGGAAAGGAAGCACTGGGTTGTCAGTGCATCTGCTCTGCCCCGTGGCTCACAAGACACACTGCTGTTTTCCTGCTAGAGATCTGCTCACCCCAGCTGTCGGTCAGCTTAGATGATTTATTCTCTTTTGGACACCCAGACCTACAAAGAGGACAGGAGTTGGGCTTTGTGCAGCTGGTCTGCCCCCAACACCCGGCCATGACCACAGTGAGCCGTGCAGGGAGTAGCAGGTGGGATTCAGCCCTGGCCACACTGGCAGCACCAGATTATTTCCATCTCTTAGATAAGGAGAGCTTTCTTACTTTTTCTTTTCACGAAGAACACAGGATTTCTTCTACTAAAGAAAAAGCTCAATGTTTTTTCTGTTGCAACGTTTAAAAAGGATCCAGGCCAGGTGCAGTGGCTCATGCCTGTAATCCAAGCACTTTGGGAGACCAAGGTGGGTGGATCATTTGGGGTCAGGAGTTTGAGACCAGCCTGGCTAATATGGTGAAACCCTGTCTCTACTAAAAATACAAAAAAATTAGCCGGGCATGGTGGCGGGTGCTTGCAGTCCCAGCTACTCAGGAGGCTGAGGCAGGAGAATCACTTGAACCCAGGAGGCGCAGGTTGCAGTGAGCTGAGATCGAGCTACTGCACTCCAGACTGGGCGACAGAGTGAGACTCCGCCTCAAAAAAAAAAAAAAATGCACTGTGTGATTCTAGAGCTAAGAAGAAGAAAAATTTTTTTTTTTTGCTATGAAAGATATAATTGGTATAATCAGCACAGACTGTATGAGGACAATATGTTGGAGAACATTCTATCAATGCTAAATTATCTGAGTGTGATCACTGCGTTGTGGTTACATAACAGAATGCCTGTTCTTGGGAAATACACACTGAACTGTCTTGGGCTAAAGGGCACAGTGCCTGCAACTTACTTTCAAAAGATTCAGGCCGGGCACGGTGGCGCACGCCTATAATCCCAGCACTTTGGGAGGCCGAGACAGGCAGAGCATAAGGTCAAGATATCAAGACCATCCTAGCCAACATGGTGAAACCCCGTCTCTATTAAAAATACAAAAATTAGGCCGGGCGCCATGGCTCACGCCTATAATCCCGGCACTTTGGGAGGCCGAGGCGGGTGGATCACAAGGTCAGGAGATCGAGACCATACTGGCTAACACGGTTAAAACCTCGTCTCTACTAAAAATACAAAAAATTAGCCAGGCGCAGTGGTGGGCGCCTGTAGTCCCAGCTACTCGGGAGGCTGAGGCAGGAGAATGGCGTGAACGTGGGAGGCGGAGCTGGCAGTGAGCCGTGATAGTGCCACTGCACTCCAGCCTGGGCTGGAGCGAGACTCTGCCTCAAAAAAAAAAAAAAAAAAAAATTAGCTAGGCATGGTGGCACGCGCCTGTAGTCCCAGCTACTCGGGAGACTGAGGCAGGAGAATCGCTTGAACCCAGGAGGTGGAGGTTGCAGTGAGCCAAGATCGCACCACTGCACTCCAGCCTGGTGACAGAGCAAGATTCTGCCTCAAAAAACAAACAAAAAAAAAGATTCAAAATAATAATAATAATATGTATCGAGAGACAGCAATAAAACCAGTGTGGCAAGAACGTTAACAGTTTAGGGAGAAGCATGTTTAAGAGTTTTTTCAACTTTACTAAAACATTTGAAATTATTTCAAAACAAAAAGATTGTGTTTTGGGTAGTTTTTTGTTTTTTGTTTTGTTTTGTTTTTGAGACAGGGTCTCGCTCTGCTGCCCAGGCTACAGTGCGGTGGCACAATCATGGCTTACTGCAAGCTCAAACTCCTCAGCTTAAGTGATTCTCCCACCTCTGCCTCCCAAGTAGCTGGGACTATAAGCACACACCATCACGCCTGGCTAAATTTTTTATTTTTATTTTTGGCAGAGATGGGGTCTCGCTATGTTGTCCAGGCTGGTCTCAAACTCCTGGCCTCAAGTGATTCTCCTGCTTCGGCCTCCCAAAGTGCTAGGATTATAGGCATGAGCCACCATGCCCAGCTGAAACAAAAAGCTTTTAAAAAACTAAAATATTCATCCCTGATGTCCTATTCGGGGCCAAGAAACTGACAAGCTTTTCATGGCACTGGGATAAAACAACTTCCTCTGGCTCGGACATCAGCAAGAAGGAGGTGTTCCAGCGACACATGGCAGAAACCCCATCACGGGCTCAGGGAGAGATGCTTGGCGCCTCCCGGCCTCCAAGGCAGCAGCTGGGGTCCTGCTTACTGTCACCACCTCCCTTTCCTCCACCACAAAGGCAGGGTCCCTCCAGGCCCCCATGGGGCTGCAGTGTGTGTCAAATGCCACCATTGCCAGTAGCTATGAAAGGCTGAGAACGGGACTCTCTTCCCTCCCCTCTGGCCCCAAACACCAAGTAGGTGACCCTGGCTGATCCACCAAGAAATTAATACCTTTCCATTTAAGGTCTGAAAATGCTCTTCCACAGGTATCAAAATGTAGGACTCAAACTGACAAGTAGCCTGGATGCTGCTCGACAGGCTTCCTTTGCAGGGTACTAAGACCTGGAAAAAACAATTCGGCGGAACATTAGACAGACGTGCCATTTACCACTTCAGCAGAACAGGGTGTGCCCAAAGGTGCTCCAGCTGGACACACAGCGGGACCTGCTGGCAGAGAGAACGCCCGAGGTCCCTTGACAACACGGCCACAGTGGCTGCCAGCTGAGTTGATCTGCTGCTGCTGTTGTTGCTGTTGTGACGGAATCAGCCTCGCCCCACCACAGGCAGAGGGAGGAGGTGAACAGTACAAATCCTTCTTCACCTTCAGATGTGGAGGCTGACAGCTCCTTCCCACACTCACTGAGTCCCCCCCGCCCAAAGCTAGTGGCCCCAGGCTCCCTCTCTATTCTTAACAGTGCAGTTACAAGGACCCAGGGGCTCAGGGACAAGTCCAGATGGAGAGAGGAGCACTTGGAAAGTACAGAAAAGGGAAGCTAAGGCCGGGCGCGGTGGCTCACGCTTGTAATCCCAGCACTTTCGGAGGCCGAGGCAGGCGGATCACGAGGTCAGGAGATCGAGACCACGGTGAAATCCCGTCTCTACTAAAAATACAAAAAAAATTAGCCAGGCGTGGTGGCGGGCGCCTGTAGTCCCAGCTACTCAGAGAGGCTGAGGCAGGAGAATGGCGTGAACCCGGGAGGCGGAGCTTGCAGTGAGCCGAGATCGCGCCACTGCACTCCAGCCTGGGCGACAGAGTGAGACTCTCAAAAAAAAAAAAGGGGGGAAGCTAAAAAAAATCACACATTCTCCCACCATTCAAAAAAGAAACATGGCCGGGTGGTGGCTCACACCTGTAATCGTAGCATTTTGAGAGGCCAAGGCAGGCGGATCACTTGAGGTCAGGAGTTCGAGACCAGCCTGGACAACATGGCAAAACCCTGGCTCTACTAAAAATACAAAAATTAGCCAGGCGTGGTGGCATGTGCCTGTAATCCCAGCTACTCAGGAGGCTGTGCTTCAGCCCAGGAGGTGGAGGTTGCAGTGAGTTGAGATCACACCATTGCACTACTCCAGCCTGGGCTGCAGAGCAAGACTCTGTCTTTAAAAAAAAATAAATAAATAAATAATAAGAACACTTCACATGGATGATGGTTTCCTTCTACTCTTTTCGTTACGCTTTTTTTTTTTTTTTTTTTTGGAGACAGGGTCTTGCTCTCTCACCCAGGCTGGAGTGCAGTGGCACGATCTCAGCTCACTGCAACCTCTGCCTCCCAGGCCCAGGTGATCCTCCCACCTCAGCCTCCCAAGTAGCTGGGAATATAGGCGTGCACCACCACGCCCAGCTAATTTTTCTGTTCTGTTTTTGTTTTCATTTTTTGTTTCTTTAGTAGAGACAGGGTTTTACCATGTTGCCCAGGCTGGTCGCGAACTCCTGGATTCCAGCGATCTGCCTGCCTCAGTCTTCCAAAGTGCTGGGATTACAGCAATGAGCCACTGTGCCCAGCCAAGAGTGCATTCTTATATGCTATACAATTAGATTACAGAGTGATTTACCTCACAGTTTCCTGAACATGATATCTTTACATATTAGACCGTGGTCAGCCATGCTATTATTATTATTATTGCCTTTTTTTTTTTTTTTTAGAGTCAGGGTCTCACTCTGTCACCCAGGCTGGAGTGCAGTGGCGCAATCATAGCTCACTGCACCCTCAACCTCTGGGCTCAAGCCATCCTCCTGCCTCAGCCTCGTAAGTAACTGGGACAACAGGTGCACACCACCATGACCAGCATTTTTTTTTTTTTAAGTAGAGATGAGATCTCACTATGTTGTCCAAGCTGGTCTTGAATCCCTGGTCTCAAGTGATCCTTCCACCTTGGCCTCCCAAAGTGCTGGGATGACAGTGATGAGCCACTGTGCTTGGTCCATTGTATTATTCTTTCTACCTTTATATGTTTGAAATTAAACATAATAATCTGAAATGTAATAAAAAATTAAAATAAAGAGGCCCTTAGATATTAGGCTAGAAGAAACGACCTCAAGGCTCCCAAGTGGCCTCACCATTGCAGTTGGCAGACAAAGAAGATCCTAGAGGCCAAAATGGGCCACAGGCAATGGGATCTAAAGAGCCAGTCCTCAGGTGTTTAATGCTTGAAGTCAGAGATGGCCTCCCTCCAGCTGCAGCATGAAGGACTCACACCATCCCATTCAAGGAAGGGCCGTGGCTGGAGGGCCTTCATCTGGCCTCTGGGAAGCAGGAACTTTTTTTTTTTTTTTTTTTGAGACGGAGTCTCACTCTGTCACCCAGGCTGGATTGCAGTGGTGCGATCTCAGCTTACTGCAAGCTCCGCCCCCCGGGTTCACGCCATTCTCCTGCCTCAGCCTCTCGAGTAGCTGGGACTACAGGCGCCCACTACCACGCCCAGCTAATTTTTTGTATTTTTAGTAGAGACGGGGTTTCACCGTGTTCGCCAGGATGGTCTCGATCTCCTTGACCTTGTGATCCGCCCGCCTCAGCCTCCCAAAGTGCTGGGATTACAGGCGTGAGCCACCGCGCCTGGCCTCGGAAGCAGGAAGTTCTAAGGGGCCTCAGAGAACTCTGCCCCACTGTGCCCACATGCTGCCCGCTTGTTTGCGTCACCTTCTCCACCTCCCCGACTTGCATAACGCATGCCTGGCCCCATTCACTGTATCCCCACTGTCAAGCACACTGCTGGACACAAGGCAGGTGCCAGTGCATGTTTGCTGGGTAAATTGGGGGCCCTCAAGACCAACCCTTTCCCCAACCAGTTTTCTGGCAGACACAAAAAGGAGCTCTAGTTCCTCCTATGCCAAGAAAGAGAGAGGCCCCTGCTGCCCAGAGCATTTCATAGCAAGCAGAAGCCAACGCTGGGCTCTCAGGCTCCACCCATCCCCACAGCAATCTTGCTGAGACGGGGGAGGAGTCACCTGGAATGGGGGGTAGGCAGCTAGGCCAGCAGCCTCCAGGCTATCCCTTAGGGGGCTTCAGACTACTTCTGAAGTAGCTGTGGAGTTTTTACTGCCGGCAAAGACTTTTCAGTTATCAGCATAGACAAAGTTCAGAGTTACTGTGTAGACCAGAAGGTGGGGACCTGGAAATTTCAAGGCTTAACCAAAAAATGGTTTAGTCTAGCCCCTTTAGAAAGAATTTTTAAAATAACAGTAATTAAAGAAAGGCCAGGTGTGGTGGCTCACGCCTGTAATCCCAACACTTTGGGAGGCTGAGGCAGGTGGATCACCTGAGGTCAGGAGTTTGAGACCAGCCTGGCCAACATGGCAAAACCCCATCTCTACTACTAAAAATACAAAAATTAGCCGGGCGTGGTGGCGGCTGCTTGTAATCCTAATTACTCAGGAGGCTGAGGGAGGAGAATTGCTTGAATCCGGGAGGCGGAGGTTGCAGTGAGCCGAGATCGCACCGCTGCATTCCAGCCTGGGCTACAAGAGTGAAACTCCATTCTGGGGGTAGCGTTGGTGGCGGGGGGGTAGGGGGGATGTCCTGCAGGAGCTGGAGCTGCATTTTATGGGGAAAAACAAAAGGAGACAGGCGCGGTGGCTCACACCTGTCATCACAGCACTTTGGGAGGCTGAGGCGGGTGGATCACTTGAGTCCGGGAGTTCAAGACCAGCCTGGGAGACAGGGCAAAACCCCGTCTCTACAAAAAATACAAAAATTAGCCAGGCGTGGTGGTGCATGCCTGTAGTCCCAGCTACCTAGGAGGCTAAGACAGGAGGATCACTTGAGCCGAGGAGGCGGAGGTTGCAGTGAGCCAAGATCACGCCAGTATACTCCAGCGTGGGTGACAGAGCAAGACCCCATTTCAAAAGAAAGAAAGAAGGAAAGAAAAGTCAAATAAAAGGCAAGAATCTGCCTGAGTGGCACATACTCCAGGGCGCCCTCCTGCCTCCTCCCCAGGCTGGATTAAGCACTCCACAACTGCCCACACCGCCTTCTGTCCTGACACTCATTCCTCTGGCCTGCAAATGGCCTGTTTCTGGAATTCCCTGAAGGCGTGCCAAGTTCCCCACTGATCGTGTAACCTTGAAACCTGGCACGGTGCCTGGCGTGGAGTGGATGGCCACGGCTTGTTGGAAGCATCTATACTAAATAAATCCTGAGAACTGGAGCAGGGGTCTCAGCGACCTTAGCTTGGATGAAAGTCAGTTCCTGGGGCTTACAAGACATGCCGCTAGGCTCCCAGACTAGGCCCCCGGAGCCTATTTACCCCATTAAATCAGACACCTCAATAAAAGGACCAAGTTCAATCTCCTTTGAAATTTTTGTTTTTCTTGTAGGCAAAGGGGCCAGTCTCCTGGTGCACCTGGGAAACCTGGAGGACTTTCAACCCTGCACTAAAGCCCCAGGGACGCAGACCTGCCCAGCCTGCTCTGAGGACGCCGCAGGTGTGTAATTAGCCGGATAGTTGTAAGCACAGCGGTGACTTTTAGAAGCAGTGGGGGTGTCACGGGCCTCTGAGATTGAAATTTGAAATCTGGGTGAGCACAGGAGAAAGCGCTTCCACTGTCCAATCAGATAGCAGAGGAGGGCAGGAAGGAGACACCTGCCTGGATGTGGGGACATCCCCACAAAAGGAACACCTGGGAAGGAAGGCACCTTGAGGCGTGGTGGGGCGGGGGCGGGACGGGTGGCGGGGGAGAGAAGGAGCAGTCAAGCTGCACCCTCAGCTGCCCCACACACACTGCTGCAGGGCCACACGGAGATGAGGCGGCCCAGCAGCTTGGACGCAGGGAGAAGCGTGGTGCAGTTCACTCTGAGGGAGACACTTTTTCTGTTTGTTCGTTTTGTTTGTTTTTTTGAGATGGAGTCTCGTTCTGTTGCCCAGGCTGGAGTGCAGTGGCGTGATCTCAGCTCACTGCAACTTCCGCCTCCCGGGTTCACGCGATTCTCCTGCCTCAGCCTCCCCAGTAGCTGGGATTATAGGCGCCCGCCACCACGCCCGGCTAATTTTTTGTATTTTTAGTAGAGACGGGGTTTCACTATGTTAGCCAGACTGGTCTTGAACTCCTGACCTAGTGATCTGCCTGCCTCGGCCTCCCAAAGTGCTGGGATTACAGGCGTGAGCCACCATGCCTGGCCGAGACATGTTTTTAAGTGATTTCACATTTTTTGGAGCCTGATAAAGGACTTTGATCTCCAGGGCAGACTCAAGGGCAGTCAAACTTGGTACAAGGTTACGACCAGCCTGGGCAACACAGTGAGACCCCATCTTTACCAAAATATTAAAAATGAAATAAAGTTGGTACAATGTCCAAACTTCATGGAAAGACATTTGGTATTCAACTGCTGAGGCCACGGGGATCCCTTAGAGGTGACAGAAAGGATGGCATTTTCCTGGAGACCATCAAGATATTCGACTTTTTCTTTCAATCCATAAACATAGGTAGAGCACAACTGCGGACTGGACAGGTGTGGGTCCATGTCCCTCATCACAAGGACAAGAGGGGGCCGGCACGGGCCAGCAAACCTGACCGGTGTGACAGTGACAGCAGCTCCTGCACTCTGCTGATTTCTGCTGAGAAGCTGGCCTCCCTGATTCTTTTCTCTTTTTCTTTTTTTTTTAGAGATGGGGTCTCACTATGTTGCCCAGGCTGGAGTGCAGTGGCTACTTAGAGGTGCAATCCCACTACTGATCAGCACGGGAGGTTTTTTTTGTTTTTTGTTTGTTTATTTGTTTGTTTGTTTGTTTTTTTGAGATAGAGTCTTGCTCTGTCGCCTGGGCTGGAGTGCAGTGGTGCAATCTCGGCTCACTGCAACCTCCACCTCCAGGATTCAATAGGTTCTCATGCCTCAGCCATCCAAGCAGCTGGGATTACAGGTGCACACCACCACATCTGGCTAATTTGTGTATTTTTAGTAGATATGGGGTTTCACCATGTTGGCCAGGCTGGTCTTGAACTCCTGACCTCAAATGATCCGCCTGCCTTGGCCTCCCAAAGTGCTGGGATTACAGGCATGAGTCACTGCGCCCGGCAAAGCATGGGAGTTTTGACCTGCTCCATTTCCAACATGGCAGTGTTCACCCCTCCTTGGGCAACATGGTGGTCCCCCACTCCTGGGAGGTCACCATATTGATGCCAAACTTAGTGTGAAGATGCAATCAGCATAGCTCACGACATCCCAGAGCTCCCGGGCCAGCGATCCTCCTGCCTCAGCCTCCTGAGTAGCTGGGACTACAGGCCTGCGCCGACATGCCTGGCAACCTCACTGATTCAAGTCCACCAAACAAGGCTGAAGAAGACCAGAAGCTCACTGCCTGCCCCATGTGGACCCCAGCAGTTCCTTGTGGATGGCCTGGATCTCAGGAGGAGCTGGACTGAGGGTCTGGGGTTCTGTGGGGGAACCCCAGATGGCACAGCCTAAGAAGAATCTCCATTCTCCGGTGTCCCCGAAAGGAAGGCGATAAGGCAGAAAAGTTCATTCAAAATCCCTGTTTTGCTAAAGTGGGCTTGAGTGGGATCCCATGACTTGTAGCTGAAAAGCACTTAGTTGGCCAGGCATGGTGGCTCATACCTGTAAACCCAGCACTTTGGGAGGCCAAGGCAGGAAGACTGCCTGAGGTCAGGAGTTCAAGGCCAGCCTGGGCAAGAAATTGAGAACCCCGTCTCTACAAAAATTACAAAAGTTAGGCCGGACGCAGTGGCTCACGCTTGCAATTCCAGCACTTTGGGAGGCTGAGGCAGGTGGATCACTTGAGGTCACGAGTTCAAGACAAGCCTGGTCAACATGGTGAAACCCCATCTCTACTAAAAATACAAACATCAGTCAGGCATGGTGGTGGGTGCCTGTAATCCCAGCTACTTGGTAGGCTGAGGCAGGAGAATCGCTTAAACCCGGGAGGCAAAGGTTGCAGCAAGCCCAGATAGAGCCACTATACTCCAGCCTGGGCAACACAGTGAGACTCTGTCTCAAAAAAAAAAACAAAAAAAAAAAAAAAAAAAGAAAGAAAAGAAAAGAAAGAAAGAGAAAAGCCCGAAGTGGCAGCCACCGGGCTCAGTAACACCATGCTGGGCAAGATAGAGCTTCCCCAAAGAGCTTCCACAGAAATAACTACGCCAACAGTGTGACACTTCTAAAAAGCTGGATAAAGATATATATGAAAATATGCACTTGTATAGACAGTAGTTTAAAATATCATACAACGAAGACAGGAAGGGAGGAAATATTCCTGCAGTACGGCCAGGCCGTCCTTGATCCATGCCTGCCTTGCGTCCCGTACTTTTCCTCTGCGACACTCACCACCACCGTAATTAGTATGCACTCGCTCAGTGAATGACTATCTCTCGCACTAGAATTTAAGCTCCATGAGGGTAAAGATGGTGATCTAGGGCCGGGCGTGGCAGCTCGCACCTGTAATCCCAGCACTTTGGGAGGCTGAAGCAGGAGGATCGCTTGAGGCCAGGAGCTCAAGAACAACCTGGGTAACATAGTGAGACCCCATCTCTACAAAAAATAAAAACCAGCCAGGCGTGGTGGCACATGCTTGTAGTCCCAGCTACTCAGGAGGCTGAGGCAGAAGGACTGCTTGAGTCTAGAGCTTTGAGGCTGCAGTGAGCCATGTTCATGTCACTGTACTCTAGGCAGCCTGGGGGACAGAGCAAGACCCTATCTCAAAAAAAAAAAAAAAAAAAAGATAGTGATGTGTGTTTCTGTTTCTTGGTGAATCCTCACCATCAAGCAAAGTGTCTAGTATACAGTAGCTTTTAATAATTGCTGTGAAATGAAGAGATGACAATGAATGTCTTTGGTGAATTTTATGAGATTTTTATTTGGAAAGAGCTATATTCTCTAATTTTTAAAATAATGAACTTTTTGGCTTCTCAAATCTAAAGTAAGAAGATTGTGGTGAAGAAATACACATCACAAAACTAATCATAAAAACTGGAAAAGATGTCAAGAAACCTAGCTTCTCTTTGGGAGACGGAGGCAGGCGGATCACTTGAGGCCAGGAGTTCAAGACCAGCCAGGACAACATGGTGAAACCCCGTCCCTACTAAAAATACAAAAATTAGGCCGGGTGTGGTAGCTCACACCTGTAATCCCGCACGTTGGGGGGCCGAGGCGGGTGGATCACGAGGTCAAGAGATCAAGACCATCCTGGCCAACATGGTGAAACCCCATCTCCACTAAAAATACAAAAATTAGTTGGATGTGGTGGCACACGCCTGTAGTCCCAGCTACTCGGGAGACTGAGGCAGGAAAATCGCTTGAACCTGGGAGGCAGAGGTTGCAGTGAGCCGAGATCGCGCCACTGCACTCTAGCCTGGGTGACACAGCAAGGCTCCATCTCAAAAAAAAAAAAAAATTTAGCCGGGCATGGTGGCTTGTGCCTGTAATCCCAGCTACTCAGGAGGCTGAGGCAAATCGCTTGAACCCGGGAGGCAGACGTTGCAAAGAGTCAAGATTGCGCCACTGTACTCCAGCCTGAGCAACAGAGTGAGATTCTGTCTCAAAAAAAAAAAAAAGAAACCCGGTTTCTGATGGCAGAGCTTGGCCTGCGCAAAATGAAAGTCAAGTCCAGGCCAGGCACGGTGGCTCATGCCTGTAATCCCAGCACTTTGGGAGGCCAACGTGGGCGGATCACCTGAGGTCGGGAGTTTGAGACCAGCCTGGCCAACATGGGTGAAACTCCATCTCTAGCAAAAACACAAAAATTAGCTGGGTGTGGTTGCACACACCTGCAATCCCAGCTACTTGGGAGGCCAAGGCGGGAGAATCGCCTGAACCTGGGAGGCAGAGATTGCTGTGAGCTGAGATCATGCCACCACACTCCAGCCTGGGTGACAGAGCAAGACTCTGTCTCAAAAAAATTAATAAATAAAAATAAAAATAAATGAAAGTCAATTCTGGCATCCCTGAGAGGCCGCTGAGAACCTGAAGCCACACTCAGCTAACCTGACTTCTCCTTCAGTTCAAACCCTCAGGCACCTCACATACCTAAGTAAAGTTGCCCCACGGGGTAAGAGAAGTGGACATCCATTTGAGAGAGTAGGGGACAACAGACAAAAAGAAGGAAGACTCCTCAAGCAGAGGCCACAGACGACACAAATGCACCCAGGATACTGTGTCCCCCAGTGCTGTCCAAGTAGGATGCCCGCCAAGTTCACTGACCTGAGAACTGGAAAGACCCACAACGTGGAGCCCGCCCTCCGTCCAGGCAGATGCCCCCACCGTGACAGGTGACAGCGTCTCCTGCCTGCTTTTCATTCCTGTTACCTGGCTGCCCCTGAAGGCTTCTGACGTTTTGGCCTCTACCAGAAAAGTTCTTTCATCATGGTATTTCCCTTTGGAAAAGCCTTTCAAAGCAGTGTATGAATTCGTTTACTCGGTCCCTTATTCTATGAGGGTGAGCACCCACCTCCCAGACAGACCAGGACTCATGAGGCCCCAGGGAGCACAACTCATTTTAGCCCTGGAGAAGCCTCCATAGGCAAGAGAGAAACAAGAGAGCACTGCAGCGTGAGACCAAGTGTCACTGGGGGTGCTCCACGAAAGGGCACAGTTAGCCATAGGCAGGGGCCAGGAGTTCAGAGAAAGTATTACAGCCTGGACTGCAGTCCCAGGAGGCTTCCTGGAAGGAGCGGCTCACGGGGGACCCCCGCTGCTCACTCGCAGACCAAGCACACTGCTGGGAGCTTGCTAAGCTTGGTTTATAACGAACTCCCTCCAAACTGAGCTTTAGTCTACCACGTGTCTGGAACCATTCATGCCTCAGGACAATCCTGAGGCTCAGTGCACTTACAATGCCATGGATTTGGGCCACTTTGCTGCATAAGTCGGGGCGCCACTTTTGCAGAGCCAGATAGAAAGGATTTTTCAGGAGGTCTTCATCATACAGAGCCATATGGACTTCAGATGGGTCAGAGCAAATCTCCTGCAATAAGGGAGGGAAAAGCAGTGAATGGCCATTTTCCAGTTTATGTAACACACGAAAGTCTGCATCTGATGCATCTAGCATTTTCTTTTTTTTTTTTTTTAGACAGAGTCTCACTCTGTCGCCCAGGCTGGAGCGCAGCTTAGCCTCAGGAGTAGCTGGGACTACAGGCGCCCACCACCACATCCGCTAATTTTTGTATTTTTAGTAAAGACAGGGTTTTGCCATGTTGGCCAGGCTGGTCTTGAACTCCTGACCAGCAGGTGATCTGCCCACCTGGGCCTCCCAAAGTGCTGGGATTACAGGCATGAGCTGTCACACCCGACCTGCATCTGGCAATTTCTAAAGAGTATCCTCCAAATAAAAAAGGATTCATGACATGCAATTTTCTTCTCCCACAGACTTACTCCACCAGGAAATCTCAAATATAACCTACCAATTCCAAGATGACCCGTTTATTGGCTAATGTATAAATTATGTTCAGAAAATCTTGTTAAACTCCAAGTCTTGGCTAAAGTATAAATGGCTATTTTTAGAACATCCTACATGACCAAATTATGACATTCTCAAGATATTCATGTATTTTTAATGAAATATTTTAGCACATGGAAAAGTACTGAGTAATAATGCAAACCTAGCACCAGAATTAAGGAATCATCACATTTTGTTGCTATGTTTGCCTCAGATTTTCTTTTAAGAAATAAAGTGGAAGCCAGGTGTGGTGGTTCATGCCTGTCATCCCAGCACTTTGGGAGCCTGAGGCAGGAGAATCCCATGAGCCCAGGAGTTCAAGACCAGTCTGGGCAATACAGCAAAACTCTCATCTCTACAAAAATAAACAATTATCTGGGTATGGTGGCATGTGCCTGTAGTCCCAGCCACTCGGGAGGCTAAGGCAGGAGGATCCGCTTGAGACCAGGAGTTGGAGACCAGCCTGGACGATATAGCAAAACACTATCTCCCCAAAAACTAAAATTATAAAATAATAAAATTTCTGTTAGTCTGTGCTATGGTCTAAATGTTTATGTCCCCGGAAAACGCATATGTTAAAATACTAACCCGATAGGTGGGGCCTTTGGGGGTGATTAGGTTACAAAGGCAGAGCCTTCATGAATGAGATCAGTGCCTTTCATGAATGAGATCAGTGCCCTTATGCAGCCGGGCACAGTGGCTCATGCCTGTAATCCCAGCACTTTGGGAGGCCAAGTCAGGCGGATCACCTGAGGTCAGGAGTTCAAGAACAGCCTGGTCAACATGGTGAAACCCCGTCTCTACTAAAAATACAAAAATTAGCTGGGCGTGGTGGCACATGCCTGTAGTCCCAGCTACTTGGGAGGCTGAGGCAGGAGAATCGCTTGAACTCAGGAGGCAGAGGTTGCAGTGAGCTGAGATCACACCACCGCACTCCAGCCTGGGCAACAGAGCGAGACTCCGTCTCAAAAAAAAAGAAAAAGAAAGAGGCCTGGGAGAGCTCCTTTGCTCCTCTGGCCACATGAGGTTACAGAAAACAGACAGCTGTCTATAACGCAGGCCCTCCCCAGACATCCAACCTGCAGGATCTTCACCTTGTACTTCCCAGCCTCCAGAACTGTGAGAAACACATTTCTGTCATTTTCAAGCCTTCTGTTACAGCAGCCTGCATGGGCTGAGGTAGTCTATGAGTATAAAGTCATATCCCACTGTTTTTAATTTTCATTGGTTCATTAATTAAATGAATTTCTTTCTGTTATGTAAATTGCCTGATCATGTCTTTTGCTCACTTTCCTGCTGGGTTGTTGGCCTTCTTCTTAGGATTTACAGTTCTTTACACATCTGTATACTAAAGTTGTAAATATCAACTCCCAGGCTGGCTATAATCACAGCACCTGGGGAGGATGAGGTAGGAGGATCACTTGAGGTCAAGAGGTCAAGACCAGCCTGGGCAACATAGCGAGACCCCATCTCTACAAAAAAAGTTTTAAAAATTAGCCATGTGTGGTGGTGCATGCCTATAGTCCCAGCTACTAAGGAGGCTGGGGCAGGAGAATCACTTGAGCCCAGGAGGTTAAGGCCACTATAAGCCATGATCACACCACTGCACTCCACCCTGTGTGATGAAGCAAGATGCTGTCTAAAAAAAAAAATTTATATATATATATATATATATATATATATATATATACACACACACATACACACACACTCCCACATATACTCATACCATCTCCTAGTCTGTTACTTTTTCATTTTGTCAAATGGGTGTGTTCAGAAATAGAACTTTGCATGTTATTTATTTTGAGACAGGGTTTCACACTGTCGCCCAGGCTAGAGCTGGAGTCCAGTGGCATGATCGTAGCTCACTGTAACCTTGAACTCCTGGGCTCAAGAGATCTGCCACCTCCCACCTCAGCCTCCAGAGCAGCTGGGACTGCAGGCATGCACCACCACACCCAGCCTTTTTTTTATTTTTTACTTTTTGTAGAGATGAGATTTTGCTGTGTTGCCCACGCTGAACTTGAACTCCTGGCCTGATTCAATCCTCCCACCTCAGCCTCCCAAAACGCTGGGATTACGGGCATGAGTCACTGTGCCTGGCCAGAAGTTTTGACGTGAATGGACAGTCATCCTTCAGTATACTTGGGGGATTGGTTCTGGGACCCTCTTGTATACCCAAGTCCACACATACTCAAATCCCATGGTGGGCCCTGTGGAACTCACATGTCTGTGTCAGCCCTCCATATACAGAAATTTGCATCCTATGAATATGGTATTTTCAACCTGAATTTGGTTGAAAAAAACACAAGTAAGTGGACCCACACCGTTCAAACCCGTATTGTTCAAGGATCAACAATAATTGGATTCGCCACTCTTTGCTTTTAAGGTCAGTGCTTTTTGAGCCTTAGGAAATCTGTAATTGGCCTGTCTTTCCTCTGGCAGGTCTTTTTGCAAAGTGACTTCACTATTCCCCCATCAGAAGATAGAGTAGACCAGGCATGGTGGCTCACGCCTATAATCCCAGCACTTTGGAAGGCCGAGGCAGGCAGATCACTTGAGGTCAGGAGTTCGAGATCAGCCTGACCAGTATGGCAAAATCCCATCTCTACAAAAATACAAAAATTAGCAGGGCGTGGTGGCATGTGCCTGTTATCCCAGCTACCTGGGAGGCTGAGGCAAAGAATCGCTTGAACTCAGGAGGCAGAGGTTGCAGTGACCCCAGATCCTGCCACTGCACTCCAACTTGGGCAAAAGAGACTGACTCAGTCTCCCAAAAAAAAAAAAAAAAAAAGCAAGTAGACTCATTTCCGCAGCCCCTGAATCAGAGCCAGCCCTATGACTTGCTTCAACCAACAGGCAGACTCGATGCTGTACAATTTGTGAGTGTCAGCTTCAAGAGGTCTTACAGGGGCTGGGCACAATGGCTCACTCCTGTAATCCCAGCAGTTTGGGAGGCCAAGGCAGGAGGATCACTTCAGGCCATGAGTTCGAGACCAGCCTGGGCAAAATAGCAAGAACTTGTCTCTACAAATAATAAAATACAAAAATTATCCAGGTGTGCTGGCACATGCCTGTAGTCCCAACTACTCAGGAGGCTGAGATGGGAGGATCGCTTGAGCCCAGGAGTTTGAGGCTGCAATGAACTATGATTGAAACACTGCACTCCAGCCTAGGCAACAGAGTGAGACCCTGTCTCTTTAAAAAACAAAAAAAAAGGCCAGGCACAATGGCTCATGCCTCTAATCTCAACACTTTGGGAGGCCTAGGTGGGTGGATCACTTGAAGTCAGGAGTTTGAGACTAGCCTGGACAACATGGTGAAACCCCGTCTCTACTAAAATACAAAAATTAGCCGGGCGTGATGGCATGTGCCTGTAATCCCAGCTATTGGGGAGGCTGAGGCAGGAGAATCACTTGAACCCAGGAGGCAGAGGTTGCAGTGAGCCGAGATCACGCCACTTCACTCCAGCCTGGGTGACAGAGTGAGATTCTGTCTCAAAAACAAAACAAAACAAAAAGTCTTAGTACATTCAAGAAATAAGAAAAGTAAATGTATATACATACATACACACTTATAAAAGGCCTTGCGGATTCCATTCTCATTCTCTTGGTACCCCAAGATTCCAATGCTATGAAGAAGCCCACATGCTGAAAGGCCATGGGGGAAGAGCGAGGCCTAGGTGGCCCAGCGAGCACAGCCAACCCACCAGCAGAATACAACCCCCTGAGGGAGCCCAGCTGAGACCAGCAGAGGAACCACCCACCCAACTCACACAACGTAGGAAGTAATAAATTGTGGCAGTTTGAAGTCACTACATTTTGGGCGGGTTTGTTACACAGCAAAGGCTACCTGAAACCACGTCCTTTCCAATTTCAAAGCCATAAAGATAGTCCTTATGATTTCTAAAAAGATTAAAGTTTTCTATTTTTAGGTCTTCAATCCATCTGGATTTTTGTACACGCTATAAATCGAGTGTCTAATTATATTTCTCCATATAGTAAGCCAATTGTCCTATCATCATTTTTTTAATATTCTATCCATTTCACACTGGTTGATAATGCTACGGTTGTCACACTCCAAGATCCCATATATGTTTAGCCTGTTTCCAGGCTCTACTCTGTTTCAAGGGTCTCACTGTCACTTGTGAAAAATACAATTATGTATATATTACATAGAAATACACAATGTCATTTTAAATTTTCTAGTAGCACATTAAAAAAGAAATATGGTGCAATTAATTTTAATAATATATTTTATCTTAATATATCCAAAATATGATATTTTCAACATGTGACCATTATTTATTTTGTTTTTTAGAGACGGGGTCTTGCTATGTTGCCCAGAACAGAGTGCAGTGGCTATTCACAGGCACGATCTCGGCTCACCACAGCCCTGAACTCCCAGCCTCAAGCAATCCTCCCATTTCAGCCTCCCAAGTAGTTGGGACCACAGGTATATGTCACCGCACTTGACTTGATCATTATTTAAAAGTTATTGGCTGGGCACAGTGGCTCATACCTGTAATCCCAGCACTCTGGGAGGCTGAGGTGAGTGGATCACCTGAGGTCAGGAGTTCAAGACCCTGGCCAACATCATGAAACCCTGTCTCTATAAAAATACAAAAATTAGCCGCGTATGATGGCGGGTGACTGTAATCCCAGCTACTTGGGAGGCTGAGGCAGGAGAATTTCTTGAACCCAGGAGGCAGTGGTTGCAGTGAGCCGAGATGGTGCCACTGCACTCCAGCCTGGGCAACAGAGCAAGACTCCATCCCCAAATAATAATAATAATAATAATAAAAAGTTCTTCATGATGGCCGGGCACAGTGGCTCATGCCTGTAATCCCACCACTTTGGAAGGTCAAAGCAGGTGGACTGCTTGAGTCCACGAGTTCGAGACCAGCCTGGGCAACATGGTGAAACCCCATCTTTACAAAATACAAAAATTAGCCAGGCTACTCAGGAGGCTGAGGTAGGAGAATCGCTTGCGCCCAGGAGGCAGAGACTCCAGTGAGCTAAGATCGCACCACGGCACAGCAGCCTGGGCGACAGAGTGAGACTCTGTCTCAAAACAAAACAAAACAAAACAAAAAACTATTATTAATGATATATTTTACATTTTTTTATTCCTAAATCTTTAAAATCTAGTGTGCATTTTACATTTACAGCACTTCTCAATTCATACTAGCCACATTTCATGTGCTCAATAGCCACTAGCAGCTATTACACTGGACAGGGCAGGGAGAGACCACATACGAACATTTATTTTACATGACTACAGCCTCATAATAAGCCTTACTAACTCACAGAGAAAGGCTTCCCTCCCGCTTGTTCTCCAAAGGTTATTCCTTGTCCTTTACAATATCAAATGAATCAGAATCAGCCTGTCAATTACATGAAAAATCCTATTAGGATTTTTATTGGACCTGCACTAAATTCATGAATTTTTTTTTTTTTTTGAGACAGAGTCTCGCTCTCTCACCCACACTAAAGTGCAGTGGCATGATCTCAGCTCACTGCAACCTTTGCCTCCCAGGTTCAAGCAATTCTCCTGCCTCAGCCTCCCAAGTAGCTGGGATTACAGGCACCCGCCACCACACCAGGCTAATTTTTTTTTTTTTTTTTTTTTTTTGAGACAGTCTTGCTCTGTCACCCAGGCTGGAGTGCAGTGGCATCTCGGCTCACAGCAAACTCCGCCTCCAGGGTTCACGCCATTCTCCTGCCTCAGCCTCCCGAGTAGCTGGGACTACAGGTGCCCGCCACCATGCCCGGCTAATTTTTTGTATTTTTAGTAGAGACGGGGTTTTGCTGTGTTAGCCAGGATGGTCTCAATCTCCTGACCTTGTGATCCACCCACCTCAGCCTCCCAAAGTGCTGGGATTACAGGTGTGAGCCACCGCGCCCAGCCTAATTTTTGTATTTTTAGTAGAGACGAGGTTTCACCATGTTGGCCAGGCTGCTCTTGAACTACTGACCTTAGGTGATCCGCCTGCCTCGGCCTCGCAAACTGCTGGGATTACAGGCATGAGCCACCACGCCCAGCCTGCAGTTTTTGTTTTTTTTTTCCCGAGACAGAGGTCTTGCTCTGCTACCCAGGCTGGAGTACAGTGGCACAATCTTGGCTCACTGCAACCTCTGCTTCCCAGGTTCAATCAATTCTCGTGCCTCGGCTTCCCAAGTAGCTCGGACTACAGACGCATGCCACAACACCAGCTAACTTTTTGTGCATATTTTTTGGTAGAGACGGGGTTTCACCATGTTGGCCAGGCTGGTCTTGAACTCCTGGCTTCAAGTGATCTTCCTGCCTCGGCCTCCCAAAGTGTTGGGATTACAGGCGTGAGCCACCACACTCAGCCCTATAATTATGAATTTTATCATCCACATATATGGTATATCTTTCCATGAATGTCTTCTTTGATGTCCTCCAACTTTTCCATAAGGATCATATACGACTTTTATTAGACTATTTATATATTCTGTATAGACTTTGCTACTGTTGTGAAAGGGGTTACTAAAATTAGATTGCTTATTATAGGTAAGGTTCTAAAAGCAAAATCCAAATGGACTTACATCAGAGTCACGCTGTACAGATAAAATAAGAATCAGTATGGAACACACCTACCACTACCATCAGAACTAGGACTTCTGAAGCCAGAGTAGACCCTTCCATGATTCATGACTGAAAGGTCTGTGAACAGCCAAAAGAAGATTACAGGTCACTGTTCAACTCACTTTAGGAATAAGCTGTTTGAAGGATGTTGCTGTCTGCAGACTGCTCCATGCTGCTAACTAATGTGAACCAGTGCTTTGCGTGTTTCATGAAACATTCTACAGCTGCTCCTCATCGTCCCTGGCCTGCTCCTCTGAGCCAATGAGCTCTCAGAGGGGGTGCCTACAAAATGGGCACAGAAAAGGAAATCAGATTTCTTTTTTTTTTTTTTTTTTTTTTTGAGACAGAGTCTCACTCTGTTGCCCAGGCTGGAGTGCAGTGGTGCAATCTCGGCTCACTGCAACCTCCACCCCTGTGATCAAGCAATTCTCCTGCTGCCTCAGCCTCCCTTGTAGCTGGGATTACAGGTGTGCACTACTACTCCTGGCTAATTTTTTTATTTTTAGTAGAGATAGGGTTTCACCATGATGGCCATGCTGGTCTCAAACCCCTGACCTCAAGTGATCCACCCACCTCGGCCTCCCAAAGTGCTAGGATTACAGGTGTGAGCCACTGCGCCCGGCCAGGAGATCAGATTTCTAACCATGTCATCCCACTTCTCTGAGCCTCCATCTGGGCCTGCGCCACAGAGAATGGTAATACCTGTCTGCAGGATTCTTATCAGGGTCATTTACATGCCACCTTCACTATCTGTGACATGCAGTACTGCATATCAACGTAGCACCAGTTACTGCAAGCTCACATGGGACCTTTGTGAGAATTAGAAACAGGCACCCGACTTCCCAGGGGACGCAGCCCTGTGCAAGGGCACCAGGCTAGTGAGCAGCTCCTAGGCCACATGCTGCACAGCCCCTGCTGCTGGGCAGTGAACAAGCTGCCCACAATGTGAGCACAATTTTTCCCAACAATTACACATAATGGCTCTCTTGCTAGTGTTTGACATTTTCCTTCAATAACTTATTGTCTTTATAAAAATATTTTCTTTTCTGTTTTATTTTATTTTTGTTTACTTCTGTAGAAATGGAGTCTCGCTGTGTTGCCCAGGGTGGTCTTGAACTCCTGGCTCAACAGGCATATGCCACCATCCTTGGTCTAAAATTTATTTTAAAAAGAAATCTTATTACTACTTTAAATAGAAAAACAGTATCACTTCCAACGAAGAGAAGATCATTTTAAAGTTAAAAATTATAAAGGTAATTACTGTTATTTAAAACCTCATAATCCCAGCACTTTGGGAGGCCAAGGTGAGCGGATCCAGCCTGGCCAACGTGGTGAAACCCCATCTCTATTGAAAATACAAAAATTAGCCAGGCGTGGTGGCACACACTTGTAATCTCAGCTACTCAGGAGGCTGAAGCAGGAGAATTGCTTGAATCCAGGAGGTGGAGGTTGCTGTAAGCCGAGATCATGCCATTGCACTCCAGCCTGGGCGACAAGAGTGAAACTCTGTCTCAAAAAAAAAAAAAAAAACAACTCATTAGATGCTAAGCTTGAGCCTGGGGCCTTCTCTCTTCATTAAAATGAGAAAATCAGCAACTATTAAAAAAGCATAAAGTGAATTTATCCTTGATACAATTAAATGAATGAAATATGAAATAGGAGCTACTCTCTCACTATGTAACAGGGATCCAGAATGCCTCCTTGGGAAAACACTATGCATACATAACTGCATGATGAATTCTATTCCTTGGGACTAATGGTAAAAATAGCCACGATCTGGGAGAGTCTTTGTCCCAGGCACTGTGATAACTTCCATACATCCTCATCTTTACTTACTTACCTTCATTTATTTATGAGCTGGGGGTCTCACTCTATTGACCAGGCTGGAGTAGAGTGACACAGTCATAGCTCACCGAACCCTCAAACTCCTGGCCTCAAGTAATCCTCCCACCTTAGCCTCCTAAAGTGCCACAATTACAGGCATGAGCCACCCGGCCTAGCCTAAGTTTTTTGTTTTGTTTTGTTTTTGGTAGAAACAGGGTCTCACTATGTTGCCCAGGCTGGTCTCAAACTCCTGACCTCAAGTGATTCTCCTGCCCTGGCCTCACAATGTGCTGGGATTACAAGGCACGAGCCACTGTACCGTCTTCATCCTTTTTTTTTTTTTTTTTTTCCAGATGGGTCTTGCTCTATTACTCATGCTGGAGTACACTGGTACAATCACAGCTCACTACAGCCTTGACCTCCCAGACTGAAGTGATCCTCCTGCCTCAGCCTCCCAAGCAGTTGGGACCACAGGCATGAGCCACCATGCCTAGCTAATTTTTTTTTTTATTCTTTGTAGAGATGGGGTCTCACTTAAGTTACTTAAGCAATCCTCCTGTCTCGGACTCCAAGGTGCTGAGATTACAGGCATGAGCCACCGTGCCCAGCTAATTTTTTTATTTTCAGTACAGATGGGGTCTCGCTATGTTGCCCAAGTGATCCTCCTGCCTCAGCTCCCCCAAAGTGCTGGGATTATAAGTGTGAGCCACCGCACCCAGCCCTCATCCTATTTTAATGCTCACAATAACTCTAGGCAAGTAGGAATCACTAGCCTGTGTCACAGATGAAGAAACTGAGATTCAGCTGGCTGACTCAAGGCTAAATAAGAGCCATTCATTCATTCATTCATTTAGTAGAGATGTCGTCTCGCTATGTGGCCCAGGCTGTTCTCAAACTCCTGGCCTCAAGTAATCCTCCCGCCTCAGCCTCTCACAGCGCTGGGATTACAAGCATGAGCAACCATGCCCACCCTAAGAGTCATACTTTATTTCAACAGATAGAAAAGTCCACAAGACAGACAGCCACACAGGCCCCTCACCTAATTCCCCAGGTCCAGCCAGAACTGTCTTGGCTGCAGGTGCCCTGGGTTCTGCTTGAAAAAGGCCTGTGAGCTCCCGGCCAGTCCTCCTAGGGAGAAGAGACTAGCATAAAAATGGTCGCATATAATCCCTGCCTGGGCCCCAGGGGTGCCTCTGCAACAACTCAGCTATTTGAATCGTTAAATTCACTTATTACGGGAGCCCAGATAATCCTTTTATGAGTCTCCACCACAATGAGATAATGCAATTTTGCTGGGACAGAGTCACAAGAAAACAAAACTCTTTCTAGTTCCTGACATAGTTGGTTCTATGTGGCACACTGCAAAAGTAAAGATGCTCTGGATGAAAGCCATGTGAGAAACAGGATGCAATATGGTCAGACTTAAGCTGGGAAAAGACGCTCCTTCTGCTTCAGAAAAGATGCTGGAGGAACACCAATACTTCTACCCCCCAAGATGAGACAACAAGGATGGGCTTCCACGGACGAACTAAAAACAGAGCTGGGAGGTAAGGAGGTAAGGACCAGAGACAGAAGAAAACAGCAGTGGTCGGGCACGGTGGCTCACACCTATAATCCGAACACTTTGGGAGGCCAAGGCAGTGGATCACCTGAGGTCAGGAGTTCAAGACCATCCTGGCCAAAATGGTGAAACCCCATCTCTGCTAAAAATACAAAAATTAGCTGGGTGTGGACATGGGCACCTGTAGTCCCAGCTACTTGGAGGCTGAGGCAGAAGAATTGCTTGAACCCGAGAAGTGGAGGTTGCAGCGAGCTGAGATGGCGCCACTGCACTCCAGCCTGGGTGACAGGCTGAGACCCCGTCACGAAAAAAAAAAGAAAGAAAATGAAAGAAAACAGCAGGGAAGGGGATGAAGTAGAGGATGCGAAAGTAATAAGACTCCAAGCAGAGGCCAGAAAGGGGCAGAACAGCAAGAGAAGGGAAGGCCACTGAGTGCCACATCAAAACATGCAGGTCACATGCAAGAACTGTGTGAACACACCATGCCCTTAACAAGCACTGCTGCGCAGACAGGGCCTGCTCTTATCTAGCCCCAAGTCATCTGCTTTATCTTGGACCTCAGTCTTCTTGGTCACTAAAGACTGAACCCTCTGTCCAGGAGTAGGGATTCAAAGAGCTTTGTCCTTTCATCCATGCTGTCAAATGAAAAAAAAAGAAGAAAAAGGACCTCTGTCCAACACTCTTCACAACCTTTCCGTCCTAGTGTTAAAAATAAGTAACATGAAGGGTGCAGTGGCTCACGCCTGTAATCCCGGCACTTTGGGAGGCCGAGACGGGTGGATCACCTGAGGTCAGGAGTTTGAGACCAGCCTGGCCAACATGGCAAAACCCTGTCTCTACTAAAAATACAAAAATTAGCCGGGCATGGTGGCAAAGCCCCGTAATCTCAGGTACTCAGGAAGCTGAAGTATTAAGAATCACTTCAACCCAGGAGGCTGAGGTTGCAGTGAGCCGAGATCATGACACTGCATTCCAGCCTGGACAACAGAGGGAGACTCTGTCTCAATAAAAAATTAAAAATTAAAAAAAGGGCCAGGCGCAGTGGCTAATACCTGTAATCCCAGCACTTTGGAAGGCCGAGGCGGGCTGATCACTTGAGATGGAGTTCGAGACCAGCCTGGCCAACATGGTGAAACCCTGTCTCTACTAAAAATACAAAAATTAGCCAGGCATGGGCACCTATAATCCCAGCTACTAAGGAGGCTGAGGCAGAAGAATCACTTGAACCTGGGAGTCGGAGGTTGCAGTGAGCCAAGATCACACCATTGCACTCCAGTCTGTGTGACAGAGTGAGACTCCATTTCAAAAAAAGACAAAAAAAAAAAATCTGTAATATGCCAGGTGCAGTGGCTTAAATCTGTAATCTCACCACTTTGGGAGGCGGAGGCTGACAGATGATTGAGCCCAAGAGTTCAAGACCAGTCTGAGCAACAAAGTGAGACCCTGTCTCTACAGGAAAATCAAAAAATTATCTATGGGTATGGTGGCACACACCCAGCCAGGGGAGGCTGAGGCCGGAGGATCACGTGAGCCCAAGAAGTCAAGGCTGCAATGAGTTATGACTGCACCACTGCACTCTAGCCTAGGCGACAGAGCAAGACCCTGTCTCAAAAAAAAAAAAAAAAAAAAAAAAAAAAAGGGGCCGGGTGCGGTGGCTCACGCTTGTAATCCCAGCACTTTGGGAGGCCGAGGCGGGCGGATCACGAGGTCAGGAGATCAAGACCACGGTGAAACTCTGTCTCTACTAAAAATACAAAAAATTAGCCGGGCGTGGTGGCGGGCGCCTGTAGTCCCAGCTACTTGGAGAGGCTGAGGCAGGAGAATGGCGTGAACCCGGGAGGCAGAGCTTGCAGTGAGCCGAGATTGCGCCACTGTACTCCAGCCTGGGCAACAGAGCGAGACTCCGTCTCAAAAAAAAAAAAAAAAAAGTAATAATCTCATACGATCTGGTGCTTAATGCCAGAGTTGAATTCTTACATTAGGGTAAATGCTTAAAAAAACAGTTTTATACCCTGTCAAGTTTACCTGCAATAATTAGTTTGCTGGCTGGGCACAGTGGCTCACGCCTGTAATCCCAGCATTTTGGGTGGCCGAGGCGGGTGGATCACTTGAGGTCAGGAGTTTGAGACCAGCCTGGCCAACATGGTAAAACCCTGTCTCCACTAAAAATACAATTAGCTGGTTGTGGTGGCCCACGCCTATAATCCCAGCTACTTGGGAGGCTGAGGCACGAGAATCTCTTGAACCTGGGAGGTGGAGGTTGCAGTAAGCCGAGATCGGGCCACTGCACTCCAGCCTGGGCAACAGAGTGAGACCCTGTCTCAAAAACAAAACAAAACAAAAAAAGAATTAGCTTGCCATTTTAAAATAACATGCAAAGAAAGTGGACTTTTTCTTGTAAAACTGGAAAGATAAGTGAATCTTCTTATAAAACTTCTTTTAAAAAATTCCATCCCTGCCTGGGCTCAAATGATGGGAAAATATGCAGAAAATCCAGTTGAGTTAGCTGGAGATACCAAATACCCCTAAATGTGAGTTATCTGCAGTTATTCTATGAACAGGAGAGCCATGTGAGGCCTCAAACTAGTATTTCAGGCAGCAGTATGCACACTCGTGGTTTTGTGGTCTTCAACCGTCCTGCTAGCCCAGATAAGTCTGGGTGGTCAAGAACCCGTCTGGTGACAGCATGCAGCCCAGCTCAGCAGAATTCAGCATGGGGAATTCAGCCTCCTTAGAGATGCACTCCCTGCTGAAATCTCACTGCGATGGCTGTTCCCGCCCTTCCAGGGCTCTGACCAAACACTCTGACCAGGAACACTTCCCAACAGATGAGCAGTATTCTCCATTTGGTCTAATTTATGATTCAGAAGGAAAAGGTGAAAAATGAAAACTTTCTATTCATCTATTTTTCATACCAATAGAAGCAATGTGGTGATGTAATATATGCTGTTACAGTCACTTGTGTCCTCCTGACCTATAACATTTAGAGATCCTGTCCATATTCTTCTCAAAGCTTCTCATTAAAGCACCCAGCCCTGCGTCTAGTTCCCTGCAGAGATGGAGTAACTGCTCACCCACTCGAACAAAATGATAGTGGGGCGTTAAGAGGAAGCCCCAGCTCCCAGGGAGAGGTCATCTCTCACAAGAGCTGGAACTCCACTGTCCATATCCAGGGTAGGTGAGGGGCTAGCCCCAGGTCATAGCCAAGCAAGTGCAAAGGCAAAAAGCCCAAAACAATCAGGACGCTCAGTGCCAGCCCAACACAGTGACAGCTGGAATGCGCAGGGTTAGAGAGAAGCCAGGACCGGAACCAGGGCGGGACCATGCAGGGAGCAGGAAAGTCTGCAAGAGCGCAACAGCCCCTCCGAACGCCACTGCATCACCCTGTTCCCGGACCACAGGGAGAAGAACCACCATGCACCCTCCACCAGTATCTTGGGCAGATGGGCAGGAGCTCTAGGGCCACTTCTCAGTGTTCCTCAGATGGAGAATCAACCTCAGGACCAATCAAGTCTGGATCCTTCTGGACTGAATCCTTTCTAGGATTGGTACCGATCATGACGTGGTCACATTCCTCCACTCCTCTGTGAGAGGATGGAGTCACTGGACACCAGCCTAATGCTGGCAAATGACAGACAGGAAGAGCCCCAGCAGGGCAGATGCCACAGAAACCCTAACCGGGACACAGAAACATCACTAAGACCCAGCAGCTGCCTTGGTGAGGGAGACACAGTCTAACAGTCACAAAGAGGCACAAGGGAGACCCTAACCCCCGGCCCCCCGCAGACACCTCTGCCTGCCCTCCCAGGGAAGCTGCCGGCCAAGATTATTTCAAGTCACCAGGCAAGGCTGGGTGTAAGTTGGGAATGTAAGCCTATCCAACGTCAGAGCCCCAGGTGCATTCCTGTCCCTATGGCTGGTCAGGAGAAGTCTCTGCTCCTGCTCCCATCCTGCATCCCCTCCTTCCAAGGCCTATGGGCTGTGCCTCCTGGATCTGCTCCCTGGATTTCACTCACACCCGTCCACCAGCAACACAACAAAGTGATCTTTCCAAAGCAGAGCTCTGCAGGATTCCTCAAAGGCTTCCCCTCCACTCCCCACCAGGTGAGCCCTCAACTTCTCTGCTAGGTGCTCAGGACCTGGCACATCTGGCCTCTGGCCACCTTTGCAGCTTCCTCACCCTCTGCTGTCTGCAAAGCTCCCCCAGAAGGGAAAGAGGATTTTTCCCTCTTTCCACCCATTGTCCTGAAAACTACTGTGCCCCTGGGAACGACCCTATGTAGCGTGTGGGTGGCTGAGAACCCCCCTTCCACACAACGGTCAAGGCCAGGAGTACCCAAGCCCTGGCAGCAAACACCCAGCCTACTGCTCACCCAGTTAAAGGATGGACCCCCGGGTGACAGCAAGCCCCGGGGCTCAGTGCACCGGACCCTCAGGCCACCTCAACACCAGACCTCATGCCAGGCTGATCTCGAAACGATAATAGCTACTGCTCAGCAAAACGTGGTGGCTAGTGCCTGCAACCCCAACACCTTGGGAGGCCAAGACAAGAGCATGGCTTGAGTCCAGGAGTTCAAGACCAGCCTAGGCAATCTGCTAGACTCCATCTCTACAAAAAAAAAATGTAAAAATTAGCCGTGCATAGTGGCATGCACCTGTAGTCCCAGCTACTACAGAGGCTGAGGTGAAAGGATTGCTTGAGTCCAGGAGTTTGAGGCTGCAATGAGCTATGATGGCATCACTGCACTCCAGACTGGCCAACAGAGCCAGACCCTGTCTCAAAAAGAAAAAAAAAAGAAAAGAAAGAAAAGAAAAAAAATATCCACTGCTCTACTCTTCGGCCAGTGGGAAGAGTGCATTTTTAAATCAAAATAGGGGCCTCTATCCATGAAACCCATCAACTTGTAAAATCCGAGCTCTCTGTAGCCTCACAGTCCCTCCAGCGCTCCCAGCAGCCCTCGTGCCCTGCATGCTCTAAATCCTCTGCGAAGACCCGTCCCTTGCTCCCTAGCACAGCACAGGCCGCGAGTGCCCACGTCCCCTGCACCTCGTGGGGCAGCCAAGGGGGCACCGCGTGGCTCGTGCGCTCCTGGGCAGTCCATTTTCAACCAAAAGACGAAACAAACTCAGAATCCGGAACATCTGTCGGTGCTTAAGAGTTTTCCTTTAACAATCTTTACCTGTGGGGACGCAGAGACCCCGCCCCGCGAGAGGCCGGCAGCCAGGGATTCCCCGCTCCGCGCCCTCATCACCCCCCGGAAACCACAACCGCTGCGCGCGCGGCTCGGACCCCCTCCCGCCGCCTCCCCTCCAGCAGCCCCTAGGCCGCCGGGAAACCGCGCGGGGCGCCCCGCGCCCCGCCAAGTCCGAACCCCCGGACCCGGGACCCCGGCCCCACCCGCCGGTGTCGACGCAGCGGGGCTCGGAGGGCGCATTCTCCGCGCCGACCGCTTCCTCTCCTCCAGACCCGAGGGGCGGAGTGGGCAGGGCGCGCCGGCTGCGGACCGGGCACCCACCTGAGGACGCGGGGACTGGGGCGGCGCGGGGCCACCTGGCGGACCCGGGAGCGGACTGCGGAGAGCAGGGAGCCCCTCCCCCCTCACTCTCCGGGCCCCGCCTGGCCGCCGCGCCCAGAGGCGCAGCCATCCTGCGGGAGGGGAGGCGCGGGAGGAGGCCACCGCGAGGACACTTACTTAAAAGGCTACATCGCTTCATTCCCAGCCCATCCTGGGCGGCGGCGGCACCTCCCTCGTCCGCTGCTGGGACCTCGATGCCCACCACCCTCGCGCGGCGATCTAGCCCTACAGCCCACCCCTTACTCCGCCGTGGGGCGGAGCCGCGCCACAGCTAACCGAATGAGAAACCGACGTTTCCCAGAGTGACTTGAGCACAGAGCAATCATGGAGCCCAGCCCAGCCGGGGGCGGGGCTCAGGCGGCTCCCTACGCTTCCTGCTCCAGCTGGCCCGGCCCCTGGCCCGCAACTGCGCGTGCGCAGAACGTGAGGCGCGGGGCGGCGAGTCGGGCTGACACTTAGAGGTGGGGTCAGCGCTCGGAAGCATGGACCAGCGTGAGCGCGACGCGGCAGGGACACCCGACCCCGGCAGCGCCCAGCTCCTCGGATTGCCAGTCACTGCTCGCTTTGGGGCACGGAGGTGCCCAGTCCTGCGGGGCACCCCACGTCCTGTCGCCGACAGGGTCCGGGAGTCAGTATAGCTGGGTTCTAGTCCCATCACTGGCAAAAACTCCGCGGGAGCCTGGCCCGATTTTTCCCTGGGCCTTAGTTTCCCCATCCGTAAAACAGAACGGGTTGGATCTCCGGAGCGCTAACATTCCAGAACTCGGATGGGGTGAAGGGGAGGGAGGGAGGGATGGGCGACCCACACGTGACCTCCCCGCGTGGAGCCCCGCCTACCACTGATCCAGGAGGTGGCAGCTCCGGCCGGGACGGGCGCGGTGGGCGGGTCCTAGGAAACCCTACCCGCCCGCTCTTGGCAGCGCCTAAGGCGGAGCGCGCGGCTCCGCAGCCTGCTCGCCCCGGAGTTGGCACCCACGGAGGATGGGGACCGCACCCTCAGCTTCGCAGGGAGCCACCGTGGAGGCCAGGGCGGCGCAGAGACACGGCGTGTGACTCGGTGTGCGCCTGGGGAGGATGGACGAGGGAGCGGGGGACCGCTAACGGGGCTCCCTCTCCGCGCCCCGTCGGCAGAAGCGCACGTCGAGGGTCCCGGGCGGGCTCCGTGGACGTTGGCGGCAGCGCCGAGCGAGTCACGGACCATGAGGAGCGTTCGTGCCGCGCGGCCCAAGGCCGGGATGGGGGCTAGCCACGTCCTGCCGCGCTGAGGGGGAGGCTAACGGGCGCGGGCTGCCGGGCCCAGCCGGAGCGCACCGCGATGGCGAGGGAGGAGTGCAAAGCGCTGCTGGACGGGCTCAACAAGACGACTGCGTGCTACCACCACCTGGTGCTGACCGTCGGCGGCTCGGCGGACTCGCAGAACCTGCGGCAGGAGCTGCAAAAGACGCGCCAGAAGGCTCAAGAGCTGGCGGTGTCCACCTGCGCCCGGCTGACTGCCGTGCTGCGCGACCGGGGCCTGGCCGCCGACGAGCGCGCCGAGTTCGAGCGGCTCTGGGTGGCCTTCTCGGGCTGTCTGGACCTGCTGGAAGCGGACATGCGACGCGCGCTGGAGCTGGGCGCTGCGTTCCCGCTGCACGCGCCGCTGCGGCCGCTGGTGCGCACAGGTGTGGCTGGTGCCTCCTCCGGCGTGGCGGCGCGCGCGCTGAGCACCCGCAGCCTGCGGCTCGAGGCGGAGGGCGACTTCGACGTCGCGGACCTGCGGGAGCTGGAGCGCGAGGTCCTTCAGGTGGGCGAGATGATCGACAACATGGAGATGAAGGTCAACGTGCCCCGCTGGACCGTGCAAGCCCGGCAGGCGGCGGGCGCCGAGCTCCTGCCCACGGTCAGCGCCGGCCCCTCGTCGGTGGTGTCTGTGGAGGAGCGCGGGGGGGGTTGCGACCCCAGGAAGGCCCTGGCCGCCATCCTTTTCGGCGCTGTGCTGCTGGCGGCTGTGGCCCTAGCCGTGTGCGTGGCGAAGCTGAGTTGACGGACACCCGACGGCCGCCTGCTGCAGCCGCTCCCTCCCCGGAGAAAAGACTCGGGATGGGTGTGGGGTCTGGCCTGCGCAAGGGGAGTGGTCCTAAAACCCTGTGTGTGCATGGGTACACGCGCGTTTCCAGTGCACATCTGCCTGGGCAGGACACGGTTTCCTCTTGCTGGCCCGGGAGGAGTTAACTTTGCGCCGGCCGTCAGGGCATTACCGCTAATGTCTGCAGGAGCTTTATTCCCTATTAATAGAAAACCGTCACAGTGACCCCAGATCCCTCCGAGTTAATGAGTTAACACATGTGCTGTTGGGGCGTCTTTACAGGGAGTCCGAGTTCAGTGCCCACCCCTGCCAGCGTCGCCCCCTCTCCACGTGGGACAGTTTGAAAAGGTGGGTGGGGTGGAGTGAAGTTTGGAGAGGGGCGCTGTTTGGTTCTATGTGGTTGGTCTGTTTCCTGGACAAGAAAAATTGCAGTTAAATGTCAGCAGCTTTTATTACCTTCATCTTTCAGGGCCTAAATTTAGGAGAGTGTCCTGAGAGCAGTTCATACAAAGGGCTTTCTCTAAGACGCGCTAGAGTGCTTCCTAACAGAGTTTATCCATTCGTCCCCAAGAGCAGCTAGAAGAGATTTGAGGTCATGACCTCCCACTGCCACTCAGGGGCTGACCCTGTTTAGGAAACCAAAGGGGGTGGATTGAACCCTCTCACGGACTTGGATCCAGTGCGCACACTTGCCTGCGGAAAAGGGCTCTCCCCAGCCACCCAGAGATGGGGGTAAGAGGAAGAGTGGAGGCTTGGGGTAGGGCCACCTGGTGTTTAAACAGGCACTTTCTCCTTCTCTGGGGCTTATTTTTGTTCAGAACTAGACCAGAGTGTTTGAACCTCTTTTGCAGGAGAGCTGGGAATCCTCTTTAGAGCACTTAATCCTATTTATCCCCTGGAATGTGCGTGCTGGCCAGTAGGAGGGCTGGCTTTGGCAGCTCCCTGGACCCCCACGCTACCCGCCCCTCCGGGGTAATGTGGCATTACTGGCCCACAGAGGTTTTGAGCCAATCAGCTCTGAGACTGGGTTAGAATGTAACAGCTTTAACTTGGGATTTAAGAAGCTTTTTAAGAAGCTTTTAAAAAGTAATAATCCTCTGAAAGAAAAATGACGTAACCACAGCGTGTACTATGAAAGCTGTTATTTTAATAAAGAATGCTGGGCCATGAACTCCTGCCTGCCAATGAGTCAAACATAATATCTTTACATAGATACTTAGATTACTAAATATACATTGCATCTACTTCTGAAGTTGATAGTCTTCCCCCCCCCCCTTTTTTTCTTTTTTGAGACAGGGTCTCCCTCTGTCACCCAGGCTGGAGTGCAATGGTGTGATTGTGGCTCACTGCAGCCTCCAAATCTTGGGCTCAAGCTATCCTCCTACCTCAGCTTCCTGAGTAGCTGGAACTACAGGTGTGTGCCACCACACCTGTCTAATGTTTTTTAAGACAGTTTATTTATTTTTATTTTTCTTTAGATATAGGATCTTGCAGTGTCGCCCAGGCTGGAGTGCAGTGGCACAATCAGCAAACCACAGCCTTGAATTCCTGGGCTCAAGCTCTCCTCCCACCTCACCCTCCCAAATAGCTTGGACTAAAGGTGTGCACCACTGCACTCAACTAATTTTTTGTAGAGACAGAGTCGGGCTATGTTGCCCAGGCTGGTCTCAAACTCCTGGCCTCAAGTGGTCCTCCCACCTAGGCCTCCCACAGTACTGGGACTACAGGCATAAGCTACCATGCTCAGTCTAAAATCAATATTCTTTATTTTGTTCTATAATTTCACTGCAAAATAAAATCTGTATGCTTGAGTAGCCACACAGGTGTAAATGACAGAATGTTAAGTGGCCTTTAATTCTTTTGATCAACAAGTAAGAAAATGCTTGGTCCTTGGTCCCAGGATGACATCTGCCTGAGCTGTGCTGCCAAATCCTGCCTGTGGTCCAGAGAGAGCTCTGTCCCATTCTTGGGTAAGTTAGGCTGTAAAAACAGATGCATTTAACTTTCTTTTCTTTCTTTTTTTTTTTTTTTTTTTTTTTGAGGTGGAATGTCACTGTTGTTGCCCAGGCTGGAGTGCAATGGCGTGATCTGGGCTCACTGCAACCTCTGCCTCCTGGGTTCAAGCAATTCTCCTGCCTCAGCCTCCCGAGTAGCTGGGATTACAGGCGACTGCCACCATGCCCAGCTAATATTTGTATTTTTGGTAGAGATGGGGTTTCACTATGTTGGCCAGGTTGGTCTTGAACTCCTGAACTCAGGTGATCTGCCCACCTTGGCCTCCCAAAGTGCTGGGATTACAGGCATGAGCCACCTCGCCGGGCCACATTTAACTTTCTAAAGGTAATTTGCAATAAATTCCAGAGACTTTGGCTGAAAACTGACAAGGATTTTTTTTTTTAATTCTTTTTTACCCCAGAAGTGAGAACGGGGTGACCAGGGGAAAGGAATTGGCCATTTTTCACATGGGCAGCTTGGAGGACCAAGGGGCAGAGGTGGTAGCAGAAGGGGTGCTGTCAGGACACCCAGACTTAAGAGTTACTCTCTCCCCAACCCCCCACTACTCCTCAGGAGGACTAAGAGATTCTAGCAGCTCAGATAGGGCAAATGTGGGATCTGTGTTTGTGTCTGTGATAATGCTTTTAAAAGACCCACAAGGTCTTAAGCTGATTAAACGTTTTGCAATTACTTTTTTCTTTTTTTTCTTTCTTTCTTTCTTTCTTTTTTTTTGAAGATACTGGGTCTCTCTCTGTTACCGAGGCTAGAGTACAGTGGCACAATCATAGCTCACTGAAGCCTCAAACTCTTGGGCTTGAGAGATCCTCCTGTCTCAGCCTCCTGTCTGGGACTACAGGCATGCACCATCACACTCTGCAAATTTTTAAAATATTTTTATTTTTTAGTTCTTGTACAAATGGAGCCTTCACTATGTTGCCCAGGCTGGTCTCAAACTCCTGGGCTCAAGCAGTCCTCCCACTTCAGCCTCCCAAAACCCTGAGATTTATAGGCGTGAACCACCATGCTTAGCTGACGATTACTAATAACAAGAACCTCTTGCTTCACCCAGTGTGGGTGAATCTGAATAGGGGCCACTTCAAATTCTTTTGCGCCTGGTTGCCCAGAGTGCCTTCGAAAATGACATAGAACGTTTTTAAGCCACTCCTCCCACATATGGAGTCTCTTGTTACCTTCCCCAGAGTCTCATCTCTCTCTGGCAAGAGAAGGCTGGGACATTTCATAACCCTGTGTTGGAAAATATACTTAGGCCAGCACAGTGGCTGAAGCCTGTAATCTCAGCACTTTGTGAAGCTGAGGCAGGTGGATCACCTGAGGCCAGGAGTTCCAGACCAGCCTGGCCAACATAGCAAAACCCGATCTCTACTAAAAAGTATAAAAATTAGCCGGGCATGGTGGCACATGCCTGTAGTCCCAGCTACTCAGGAGGTTAAGGCAAGAGAGTCGCTTGAATGCGGGAGGTGGAGGTTGCAATGAGCAAGATTGTGCCACTGCACTCCAGCCTGGGCAACAGAGCAAGACTCTGTCTCAAAAAAAAAAAGAAAAAGTGTATCTAAAAATGAAGTCCTAAAGTTATTCTACTGTTTCTAAGACTGGGAACCTCTGTTCTTATCAAGGTATTTTGGGTTATGAATTTTTAAAAAAAAAATGGTTTAGCAGAACCTATTGTTGAAACAACCCATCAGATGTGTGTTTCACTGAAGGCAGTGGGAAAAACAAGGTTTTTCTTTTTTTTTTTTTTTTTTGAGACAGGATCTCAATCTGTCACCCAGGCTGGAGTGCAGTGGTACAATTGTAGCTCATTGCAACTTTAAACTCCTGGGCCCAAGCGATCCTCCTTCCTCAGCCTCCTGAATTGCTGGGACTACAGGCTTGCACCACCATGCCTGGCAGGATAAACAATTTTTGTTGTTGTCACTCTTTCCACCCACTTGACTTATCTTTGGGTATTTAATATGTGGATCAGATGTGTACTTGATTCTGAAGGTCTTCTGCTCGCTGAAATTAGTGATAAAATGTTGCAAAAAAAAAGCTGAATTACAATAAATATACTCACCCTGTTGGACCTATTAATGTAAACAGCTCTTTGAGTTTGAAAATTTTAAATGTTAGGGGTATTTGGTATTATTGGAGTTATGACATTGCCTAATAGAACTTCTGCTATACGACAAGCAAAATCACTTTCTGCCTTGTGCAATAGGCTGCTCTCTAACTGGTATCTCTGCTCTCATTTTTACATATAATGCAAGAGATTGCTTTCTAGTAGAAGCCTGATTAAATTGAGATGTTTGATGCATAAGTCATTAATTTTCTGTGAACATTTAGTATGACCTTAAACCATGATACAAGTGTAGGAAAAAAAAAATTCAAACTGTGTTAGCTGACACTGAAAAGACAAAAACTTGGAATGTCAAGGCTTTTATCATGGAAACTTTGATTTCAGAAGAATGTGATCTGGGCTTTTGTTATTAGTAAAAATAATATTAGTAGGAGAAAAAAATGCCTGGCAAATTATTTTTATGTGTTCTAAGAACATATGCTTTTTTTCTTTTTCTTTTCTTTTCTTTTTTTTTTTTTTTTTGAGACAAGGTCTGGCTCTATCTCCAGGCTGGAGTGCAGTGGCACAACCTTGAGTCACTGCAGCCTCCACTTCCTGGGCTTAAGCGATCCTCCCGCCTCAACCTCCCAAGTAGCTGGGATTACAGGCTCCCAGCTAATTTTTTTTTTTTTTTTTTGTAGAGATGGGGTTTCACCATGTTGCCCAGGCTTGTCTTGAACATCTGAGCTCAAGCAATCCACTAGCCTCGGCCTCCCAAAGTGCTGGGATAACCAGCAGGAGCCACCACGCCTAGCTGCTGTTTTTTTTTTTTTTTTTTGAGACAGAGTCTTGCTCTGTCACCCAGGCTGGAATACAGTGGCAAGATCATGACTCGGTGCAGCCTTGAATTCCTGGGCTCCAGTGATTCTTCCACTTTAATCTCTCGAGTAGCTGGCACTACAGGTGCATGCCACCACACCCAGCTAATTTATTTTAAAAATTTTGTGTAGATACGGGGTTTCTCTATGTTGCCCAGGCTATCTTGAACTCCTGGGTTCAACTGATCCTGCCAGCTCTGTCTCCCAAAGTGCTGGGATTACAGGCATGAGCTATTTTGCCCAAGCTAAGAATGTGTGCTTTTAAATCCCACAAGGAAAAAAATATTTTTGGTAAATAAAATTAAAGCATAAATATCATGATTTACCTGACGTTTACCGTAAGCAACATAAAAGATACGTGATACTGAATGACTAAAAAGTAGTTTTAGTTAAAGAGAGTTCTAGTTTCCGTGAGGACTCTGACAATGCTGCATTTTATTTTACTTTTTAATGTGCACATTGGTACATGTTTAACTACTCTACTCCTTTTCAAAATGTACTTCTCTGTTCTGCAATGAATGCTTTTTAAGGGTGTGAGCCCCAGGGCGTGAAATGAATGTGGTAGAACCGGCCTCTATATTTCTTTTGGGTGTGTCTCCTCCTGCAAGGCCTGGCCAGCTGCGATGGGCAGAGGACACTGCCTCTCTCTCCAAGTACCTCAATAAGTCATTGACCTACTTGTGCCTCATGTCTCTCATTTGCAAAATGAGGGTCCTACCTGATTAACTCAAAGATTCCCCTTCTAGAGCTTAAAACATTGAACAAAATGCAGTTAAACAAGAAAAGGCTATGTTTGTTGGTTTTGTTTTGTCTTTTTTGGTGTAGTTGGTTGGTTTTTGTGTATAATGGAATGGAATCATATCATTTGCTGGTTATTGTCTAATATTAGTTTCAAAAACTAATAAAGATACTTTAAAACTTCAAATTAATTTTCAAAATCAGAATTAACTAAGCATATCATGCTTTCAGTGCACATCAGAATTAGTGGATGGGCTTAAAAGCAAATGTGTGTAAATGCTACTTATTGGTAGTATTTAAATTAGATTAGGAATTTAAATTCAGGCTCTAAGTCGGAGTCTAAGAAAGCCCACTGATTATTAAAACTGTCTGTTTTACCCAGCAATCCAGGCCACCTGAACATTGGAGTCTGGGAAACAGTAGATAGGAAGCTCTGTCATTTGTCTTGGAGGCTGGGAGAATCCTATCCCATAAGTAGTTTGGTAGCCTCCGAACTGCATGAGCTGCTTTACCACTGGGAAACACGAGCACAGCCTAGCTTGATTTTGTATGTGGCGTCAGATCTAAGGTGGATGGAATTCAGGACTTCCTGTCTACTCTTTGATTTTATTTTTAGAAATTTTTTATTTTGTTTTATTCATTCATTCATTCATCTTCAGAGACGTGGTCTGCCTCTGTTGCCCAGGATGGAGTGCATGGTGTGATCATAGGTCACTGCAGTGTTGAGCTCCCAGGCTCAAGCAATCCTCCTGCCTCAGCCTCCTTAGTAGCTGGGACTATAGGCGCATGCCCTAACATGCCTGGCTTTGTCTACTTTTTGAATGATGTCTCAAACTAGAAGGTCTATTAATTTAAAAAATTAAGGATAGCATGCCATAATTAAAAATAATAACAGTGGGAAAAGGCACCTTCCAATGATTCAGACATCAACTTGTGATTTAAAAAAATGAAAAATAAATAATAGGAAAAAAGGGAAAAAATTTAAATAAAAATAAAATTAAAAAAAAAAAACAGGGCCTTGCTAGGTAGTCCAAGCTGGTCTCGAACTCCTGGCCTCACGTGATCCTCCACCATGACCTCTCAAAGTGCTGGGATTATGGGTATGAGCCACTGTGCCCAGCCTCAACTTGTGATTTTTTTTTTTTTTTTTTTTTTTTGAGACAGAGTCTAACACTGTCACCCAGGCTGGAGTGCAGTAGTGAAATCGTGGCTCACTGCAACCTCCACCTCCTGGGTTCAAGGATGAGCCACCACACCTGGCCTCTTTTTTTTTCCTTTGAGATGGAGTTTCATTCTTGTTTCCCAGGCTGGAGTGCAATGGCGTGATCTCGGCTCACTGCAATCTCTGCCTCCCGAGTTCCAGCAATTCTCCTGCCTCAACTTCCCAAGTAGCTGGGATTACAGGCACCTGCCACCACGCCCAGCTAATTTTTTTGTGTTTTTAGTAGAGATGGAGTTTCACCATGTTGGCCAGGCTGGTCTCAAGCTCCTGACCTCAGGTTATCCATCCGCCTCAGCCTCCCAGAGTGTTGGGATTACAGGCGTGAGCCACTGCACCTGGTCTTTTAAAAAAATATATATTCTTAATTTTTGATATTTGAGTGGGAGTGAACATCCTGATCAATGTATTTACCCTTCACAGATTTCATTACATAAGAAGATGTTCAGGATTATAAATCTCCAAGTGCTTTTCTGCAATGTGATTTTTTTTTTCTGAGACAGTCTCACTCCCGTTGCCCACACTGAAGTGCGGTGGCACAATCAGGCCTTACTACAGCCTCTACTTCCTGGGCTTAGGTGATCCTCCTACTTCAACCTCCTAAGTAGCTGGGACTACACATGTGGTGCCACCATGCCCAGCTAATTTTTGTATTTCTAGTAGAGACAGGGTCTCACTATGTTGCCCAGGCTGTTCTCAAACTCCTGGGCTCAAGCAATCTGCCTGCCTGCTTCAGCCTCCCAAAGTACTGGGATGACAGGTGTGAGCCACCCTGCTCAGCCCACAATATGATTGTACTCAGATTTTAATGCAGGATGCAATCCAAGAAGATAGGTCTCCATATCAAAGATCTTTGGCTATGGTCAACACAGATCAAAGTCATATTTCAAATATTGTTTTTTTCTGGCTATTAGGAACTGACCAAAGGTCATGTTTCAGTCTTCTCTCCATGAGGACAAGATGAATAATATCTGGAAAGATGTTTTTCTCACTTATAAAAAATAGAAGATTCTGGATGTTTTTATTGCAGTACCATGAGATCTTGGGCGTATATACTTGTTCTTTGGTGTTTGAGATTTTTTTTTTTTTTTTTTTTTTTGAGACAGAGCCTTGCTCTTGTCACCCAGGCTGGAGTGCAGAGGTGCGATCTCAGCTCACTACAGCCTCCACCTCCCAGGTTTAAGCAATTCCCATGCCTAAGCCTCCGGAGTAGCTGGGATTACAGGTGCATGCCACCACGCCCAGATAATTTTTGTATTTGCTAGAGATGGGATTTCACCGTGTTGGCCAGGCTGGTCTCAAACTCCTGATCTCAAGTGATCCGCCTGCTTTGGCCCCCCAAAGTGCTGGGATTACAGATGTGAACCACCGCACTGGCCTGAGAATTTAAAAATTTTAAGGCTTATAAGACCAATGTAAATAAGCCAAATAAGAGTTCCTGTTGTCAAAAGGATTTAAAGAGTACTTCTGGCCGGGTGCAGTGGCTCACGCCTGTAATTCCCAGCACGTTGGGAGGCTGAGGCAGGCAGATCACTTGAGGTAAGCAGTTTGAGACCAGCCTGGCCAACATAGTGAAACCCCATCTCTACTAAAGATACAAAAATAAGCCGGGCGTGGTGGCATGCGTCTATAATTCCAGCTACTTGGGAGGCTGAGGCAGGAGAATCACTTGAAGCCAGGAGACAGAGGTTACAGTGAGCCGAGATCACACCACATCACAGAGTGAGACTCTGTTTCAAAAATACATATATTTAAAGAGTACTTTTAATATGCTAGTACCAGAAAGCAAAGTTGAGTGTCCCCTGCTTGTATGTATGTATTAGGCATATGGAAACATCTACAAGGAAGTAAAGAAATAAAAATATTATTAATATATATTAATATTTAACAAAGTGGTAGGATTATGAATGGTGTTTTTCAGTATTTTTCCTGAATAAGATTATATTGTTTTTACAATAAAATTTTGAATAATTTTGTCATCTAGAAAATATTATTCTGTTGTTTAAATTGGAACCCCAGCTACTTGGGAGGCTGAGGCAGGAGAATCACTTGAACCTGGGAGGCAGAGCTTGCAGTGAGTTGAGATCATGCCACTGCACTCCAGCCTGGGCGACACAGCAAAACTCCATCTCAAAAACAAACAAAACAAAAGTAAATACAGGCCAGTTGTGGTGGCTCACACCTATAATCCCAGCACTTTGGGAGGCTGAGGCAGATGGATCACCTGAGGTCAGGAGTTTGAGATCAGCCTGGCCAACACGGTGAAACCCCATCTCTACTAAAAATACAAAAATTAACCCGGTGTGGTGGTACACGCCTGTAGTCCCACCTACTAGGGAGGCTGAGGCACAAGAATCACTTGAACCAGGGAGGCGGAGGTTGCAGTGAGCTGAGATTGCACCACTGCACATCAGCCTGAGCGACAGAGTGAGACTGTCTTAAAAAAAAAAAAAAGTAAATACAGTTAAATTCACTCTAAAGGTGTGCAATAATGTACCAATAATGTAAACACTACTACAGTCAAGAAGATATAGAACATTTCCATCATCCCTAAAAAGCTCCCCTGTGTCACTTTGTAGTTCTCATCCAAAACACCATGGGATATCAGTTTGTAAAGGTCTCTCTCTTCAAAGAGGGAAAGGGCAGGTTGGGTTTTATGCATCCCAGGGTCTGTATTACACAAGAAAGTCATATTCAGCAGGTTTTGGGGGAAAGCTGTACATATTTATGGGGGGGGTTGACCACATGTGCAATGGGTAAACATATAGGTAACATACATCCCCCATGTTTATTTTGGAGCAAGATTGTGTCAGGTGTTTGAACCAGAGCAACTCCATCTTGTATAGGGGCTGGACAAAATGAGCCTGAGACTGGTACAGGAGTTAAGAGGAATTTACTTAGGCAGATAGTGAGGGCACGGAAGTCCTCCGTAAAGTTTTCCTTTCTAACAAGCAGCCTGTAAAATCCAGCTGCAGACATAGATCCGACAGTTGTGCCACTCCTGTTGAAGATGGCGGCTCCATCTTCCCTTCTCTTTGTCGGCCACGTGTACTGTAAGAAGCAGACAAGATGACACCAATCAAATGCCCATTTGCATAATAAGATTAGGGTGGGGTGACCAGCCTTCCCCAAGATCATGCCACTGCACTCCAGCCTGGGGTGACAGAGTGAGTGAGACCCTGTCTCAAAAAAAAAAAAAAAAAAAAAAAAAATGCCAGGCACAGTGCCTGAGGCCTGTAATCCCAGCACTTTGGGAGGCCAACACGGGTGGATCACATGAGGTCAGGAGTTCAAGACCAGCCTGGCCAAGATGGTGAAACCCTGTCTCTACTAGAAATACAAAAATTAGCCAGATGTGGTGGCAGGTGCCTGTAATCCTAGCTACTTGGGAGTCTGAGGCAGGAGAATTGCTTGAACCCAGGAGGCGGAGGTTGCAGTGAGCCAAGATCATGCCACTGCACTCTATCCTGGGTAACAGGAGCAAGACTCCTCAAAAACATAAAATAAAAATAAAGGCTCATGTTGCTGCATTGGCTCATGTCTGTAATTCCAGCACTTTGCAAGGCCGAGGCAAGTGGATGGTTGAGCCCAGGAGTTCAGCACCAGCCTGGGCAACAAAGCAAAACCTTATCTCTACAAAGCATACAAAAATTAGCCCGTTGTGGTGCTGTAGTCCCAGCTACTCAGGAGGCTGAAGTGGGAGGACCACTTGAGCCTGGGGGTGTCTAGACTCTGGTCTGCTGTGATAGCATCACTGCATCTGGGCCACAGAGTGAGACCCTGTCTCAAAAAAAAAATGAATAACCACCTAAAAATAACTTCTCAGAATGATTTTAAAGAAGGCTTTCTTTCTTTTATCTTTTTTTTTTTTTTTGAGACATAGTCTAAGTCTGTCGCCCAGGATGGAGTACAGTGGCATGATCTTGGCTCACTGCAACCTCTGCCGCCTGGGTTCAAGCAATTCTTCTGCATCACCATACCAAGCTAATTTTTGTATTTTTAGTAGAGATGGGGTTTCACCCTGTTGACCAGGCTGGGCTCAAACTCCTGACCTCAGGCAATCCACCCATCTTGGCCTCCCAAAGTGCTGGGATTGCCAGGTGTGAGCCACTGTGCCCAGCCTGAAGTGTAACTTTTGAGGCTAAGTCATAAAAGGCATCATGGCTTCTTCCTCTCTCATAGATCATTCTTTCTGGGAGAAGTTTACCTACCAAGTCCTGAAGACATTGAAGCAACCTTACGGAAAGATCCATGCGATAAGGAACTAGGCTGCCTGCCAACAGCCATGTGAGTGAGCCATTGAGGAAGTGGATCTCCCAGTGCTGGACAAGCCCTGGCTGACATGCTGATCACAACCTCATGTGAGATACTAAGTTAGGATCACCACATGGAGGTGGTCCCTAAGCCCTGATCAACAGAAATGGTGGGATAATCAATGTCCATTGTTTTTTGTTTTGTTTTGCTTTTGATTTTGAGACAGAGTCTTGCTCTCTCACCCAGGCTGCAGTGCAGTAGCACTATCTCAGCTCACTGCAACCTCTGCCTTCTGGATTCAAGCGATTCTCCTGCCTCACCCTCCCGAGTAGCTGGGATTACAGGCACCTGCCACCACGCCCAGCTAATTTTTTTGTATTTTTAGTAGAGATGGGGTTTCACCGTGTTAGCCAGGATGGTCTCGATCTCCTGACCTGTGATCTGCTCGCCTCGGCCTCCCAAGGTGCTGGGATTACAGGCGTGAGCCACCGCGCCTGGCCGCTAATTTTCTTTTAAGAGGCGGGGTCTCGCTGTGTTTCCCAGGCTGGTCTTGAATTCCTGGCCTCAAGTTATCCTCCCGCCTCGCCCTCCCAAAGTGTTAGGGTTACAGACATTACCCACCATGCCTGGACAATAAGTGTTTATTGATTTAAGCCACCAAATCTTTGACTAATTTGTTAACAGCATTAGGTAAATAACATATCCACAAATTAATTTGTCCTGTGAGCAGAGCACTTTAGATATGAATATGATATCTGTATCTCTTTGAATGCTCATGGATAGTTGTTTGCTTCTGTACTGTTTCTTGGCTACAGTTCAGATAACTGAGTTTATATGACATGATCTCTGGATCCATAAACTGTAATTGTGTCATCTCAGAGCCCCAAGTAAGACAGTCATGGCAGTGTGCACATTTTGGACACTGTTCTGTGTTGGTTAAGGTCCAGTTTCTGCCAGGTGTGGTGGCTCACACCTGTAATCCCAGCACTTTGGGAGGCTGAGGTAGGCAAATCACTTGAGGTCAGGAGTTCGAGACCAGCCTCACCAACATGATGAAACCTTGTCTCTACTAAAAATACAAAAATTAGTCAGGCGTGGTAGCACGCGCCTGCAATCCCAGCTACTCCAGAGGCTGAGGCAGGAGAATTGCTTGAACCCGAGAGACAGATATTGCAGTAAGCCGACATCGCACCACTGCACTCCAGCCTGGTGAGAGAGCCAGACTCCCTCTCAAAAAAATAAAATAAAATAAAATAAAAGGTTCAGTTTCTGTTGTTTTGCTATGCACCCAGGACCAGGACTTGGTCATCTCACTCATGAGTAACCAGCTTCTGTGAAAACCAGCTGATGTTGAAACACACACATTCACCCACAAAAGCATGGTGTTATTTTATAGCAAAGGGAGTAGTATGTTCTTAAGACCCTTAATTCCTCCATAAATGGTTAGTCATCTGTAAAATAGTGATAACTGTTTCCACTTCATGGGGTTTTGTAAGAATTACACAACTGGCCGGGTGCGGTGGCTCACGCATGTAATCCCAGCACTTTGGGAGGCCGAGGCGGGTGGATCGTGAGGTCAGGATATCGAGACCACGGTGAAACCCCGTCTCTACTAAAAATACAAAAAATTAGCCGGGCGTGGTGGCGGGCGCCTGTAGTCCCAGCTACTCGGAGAGGCTGAGGCAGGAGAATGGCGTGAACCTGGGAGGCAGAGCTTGCAGTGAGCTGAGATCGCGCCACCGCACTCCAGCCTGGGCGACAGAGCGAGACTCCGTCTCAAAAAAAAAAAAAGAATTACACAACTGATACTATACTTACAAAGTTCCTAGTGCCTCAAACACAGTGTACTCAGTAACTACTAATATTATTATCCCCTAGGATTATCATTACTCCTAGTATTGAAGACATGTTACTTTAATCACCTGAATGCCTTATTTCCTTTCTCTCCCTTGCTCTGTATTTTTATTTTATTTATTTATTTTTTTGAGACAGAGTCTCGCGCTGTCACCCATGCTGGAATGCAGTGGCACGATCTTGGCTCACTGCAACCTCCGCCCAGATTCAAGTGATTCTCCTGCCTCAGCCTCCTGAGTAGCTGCAACTATAGCCGCGGGCCACCACACTCAACTAATTTTTGTATTTTTAGTAGAGACGGGTTTTGTCATGTTGGCCACGCTGGTCTCAAAGTCCTGGCCTCAGGTGATCCGACCACCTTGGCCTCCCAAAGTGCTGGGATTACAGGTGTAAGCCACAGCGCCCGGCCAGAGACCAGGTCTCTTCAAACAAACAAACAAAAACCCTAAATATTGACAATATCATCTGTGGATTCTACCCAGGAAATAACCCACATTAAAATGATGGTTTGTAAGGGTTGGCAGGGGTATAGTGTATTCATCCAAAAACATAACAAATGTGTGATCCAATTATAATAGCAATTATGGGAGAAGCTGTCGCTGACTGATAAGGAGTTATAAAAGAGAAAACTCAAATTTACACAGGCTTCTCAAAAGATCATAATCCTCCTATTGGAGGTGGGAGTCTTCTAGTCACTAAAAAGGTGGAGAGAAATCTCCATGTGGAGGCCCAGATTAAACATCTCCCATCAAAGTGGAACTCATCAAATGTCCTAAGACACCTAAGGCCGTCCCCAGGCGCCCCGACAATAAAAGGTAACCAGAACACGAGAGAAATTACTCTGGGAGTACCTTTCACATTCAAGCTGTGCAGCAGGAAATTTATAATTTGGCAACTGGCTCATCCATTCATTTCTCATTGGTGTGGTTCACGTGTGCTTGCAAAGGTCAGACTTTTGCCCTTCGAATGTCCTCTCTCCCTCTTCCACAGGAAACACCCACATGTGGATCCTTGTTTAAAGGAGAAAGTCCTAGTCCTGAGCTTTTAGTGCGGTGGATGTCATCAGGCCTGGGTTTGCAGCTTGTTTTTTACCATGACAAGTCATATGCGCCCTTAAGCAGTCCCGCTCTTGGTCCAAGCTTCCTGCCTGGGAATACTGCGGTCCTCCTTTCAGGCAGCTGTGAATGACAAACGGTCGCTGGCTGCCGTGACACCCATTGTCCCACGAGAGTTCCCTAGCTGGGCCCCAGTGTACTGGAGGCGGTGCCAGCTCGGGTGCCCCTCCCACAGGCAGGCGCCGGTGCCGACCAAACGCCCAGGTTCACCCAGCACCGGACGCTGGTCCTCAATCCCCGCGAGGCCCCCGGAGGTGCTGGGGTCCCTGCAGGGCCGGGCCACCTGCCAAAGAGCTCCGGCTGCGCCAGAATCGGATTCGGGAAGCTGCGCGCCATGAGCAGCTCCCTGCGGCCGGGCCCCAGCCGCTGGCGGCGGGCGGCCAGCATCGTCCTGGCGTCTGGCTGGACGCACCCGGAGACCGCCACCCCGCCGTCGCGCCCGCCGCCCGCCGAGGGCTTCCGGCTGCTGCTGCTGCAGCGCTCCCCGCACCAAGGCTTCATGCCAGGCGCGCACGTCTTCCCGGGCGGAGTGCTGGATGCCGCCGACCGCTCGGCGGACTGGCTGGGCCTCTTCGCGCCGTACTACAGGCCGCCGCGCTTCGGCCTGGGCCCGGCGCCATTCAGCCGTGCCGCTTTCCCGTCGCTGCCCGACACCGATGACCACAATGCCGACAACACTGGGACGCTGCCTGAGGACGTAGCCTTCCGCATCTGCGCCGTGCGGGAGGCCTTCGAGGAGGCGGGCGTGCTGCTACTGCGGCCCAGGACTTCCCCACCAGGCCCAGCACCTGGGCCCGGCCTCGCCCTGGAGCCGCCGCCGGGCCTGGCCGCCTGGCGCGCCCGCGTGCGCCGGGACCCGCGCCACTTCCTGCGGCTGTGCGCCCACCTCGACTGCACACCCGACATCTGGGCGCTGCACAACTGGAGCGCCTGGCTCACCCCTTTCTTGCGCGGCACCACTCGTCGCTTCGAAACGGCCTTCTTCCTGTGCTGCCTGCGGGAGCCGCCGCCCGTCTACCCCGACTTGGCGGAGGTGGTGGGCTACCAGGTAGGGCCTGCTCATGGCCTTGCTGGGGACCGCAGGGACGTGAGAGGGAGGACCCCTCCCAGCGGCCCAGGCCCCTCAGGGACCCCAGCATAGGCCGAGCCCAGAGAGATTAATCTGCAAGGAATGCTTAGACGGGCAGGAAGCCCTCACTCCTGTAGACCAAAGCCATGCTCTTGGTGAAGCGCTCTCTGCTTTCCTAGGCTTTGGGGTCTCAAGGCCTGGAGCCTGTCTTTCTCCACGTGGTTCCTCCAGCGTGGCCACTGTGTAAGCACTGGTACATGTGTAGACATAGTTCATCTCCACAGCCATTTAATTTGGTTTTCTTGGAGAACAGACTTAATATGATTCCAGTCTTCCTATTTTTATTTATTTTTGGTACGGATGGGGGTCTTGTCTCTTTGTGTTGCACACCCAGGCTCATCTCCAGCTCCTGGTGTGTCCAGAATTGGTTCCTTCCGGTGGGTTCTTGGTCTCGCTGACTTTAAGAATAAAGCCGCGGACTCTTGCGGTGAGTGTAACAGTTCTTAAAGATGGTGTGTCCAGTTTCTTCCTTCAGATGTTCAGATGTGTCCGGAGTTTCTTCCCTCTGGTGGGTTCGTGGTCTTGCTGACTTCAGCAGTGAAGCCGCAGACCTTCGCAGTGAGTGTTACAGCTCTTAAAGGTGGTGTGTCCGGAGTTGTTTGTTCCTCTTGGTGGGTTTGTGGTCTCGCTGGCTTCAGGAGTGAAGCTGCAGACCTTTGCGGTCAGTGTTACAGCTCATAAAGGTAGTACAGACCCAAGGAGTGAGCAGCAGCAAGATTTATTGCAAAGAGCAAAAAAACTTCCCACAGCCAAAGGGGACCAGAGCCGGTTGGCTGCTGGTGGCTCGGGTGGCCAGCTTTTATTCCCTTATTTGGCCCCCACCATGTCCTGCTGATTGCTCCATTTTACAGAGCGCTGATTGGTCCATTTTACAGAGTGCTGATTGGTGTGTTTACAAATCTTTAGCTAGACAGAGCGCTGATTGGTGTGTTTTTACTGAGTGCTGATTGGTGCATTTATAAACCTTTAGCTAGACACAGAGTGCTGATTGGTGCATTTTTACAGAGTGCTGATTGGTGCATTTACAAACCTTTAGCTAGACAGAAAAGTTCTCCAAGTCCCCACTGGACCCAGGAAGTCCAGCTGGCTTCACCTCTGAATCCCACCTCTAAACAGGACACTCCAACTGCTGTTGGGAATTGGGCGATGACTGCTGTAGCTACTTCCTGCTGGACAGGGGCAAAGAAGGGGCCCTGCAGTTGTAGTGTCCTCCAGAGGGGAACTCTCTAGGCCAGTGAAAGGGCCAGTGGGTCAGTCCAGGGGGTCCTCGGTAGAAGTTGTTAGTTGAGCTCATTTGGGTTTCCACTTGTAAGACCATCGGTAGTTTGATGGCCTTGATTCTAGAGGAAGCAAATTTGACAAGGAGGTTAAAAATACAGGGCCTGAAGGCAAGTAATAGTAAAAAGGCTGTCACAGGATGTAGAAAGGGGAGAAGCCATGTTGCCCAACTCCAGAGGTTGGTGTAAGAGTTTGAAAGGCATTGTCTGATTTCAGAAGCCTTTTCCTATAAATGCCGGGCGGCATCTCACACTATCCCTGACTTGTTAGTGTAAAAACAACACTCTTCCCCTAAGGTGCAAAGTTCTCCTTTCTCTGTAGTGAGGAGGTCTAGGCCTCGGGTGTTTTGGAGAGTCACTGCTGCCAAAGAGTCTATTTGGGATTGTAGTTATTATCTTTACTGGATAGATTTTGTTATTTCTTGCAAACTGTCTGAGAAATCCTTTGAGAGTGTGTGGTAGTAAGATAATGAAGTAGATAAACTGGCTATTCCGGTTCCTGTAGCAGTGGCCATTTCTAGCCCTATAAGTAGGGGTGTTAGTTGTATGGCCCTGTGCTGACAGACTTGAGCTTTGAGAGGCACTGATAGGGTCTGATATCCATAAGATTAGAAGTTAGGATAATATATGTTACACTGTTAACTTTTAGCAAACTTTACTTTTGTTGAAAACCTTAAGTTTGGGGTTTCAGTTATTCTTTGCTATTAATAAGACCTCATTCAGTCCATATTAACTTAAAATTGGTATAGATGGCTCCTTCCTGATTCTGTAAGTACTTTAAGGTTTGGCTGAGTGCAAATAGCTTGCATGTTTGAGCAGACCAATTATTAGGCAATTTTCCTAACTCTGCTTCTATAAGAGTTTCCTTATCACGTACTGAATACCCATTGTGTCTTTTTCCTTAATCGCCCAGGAGGAAACATCTATCATCCTGTCCTGAAGGGAATTCCTCCTATGTCTGGTCAGACCTTCAGATTTAGATCCCCCATTAGGAAACTTGCTGGGTTAAGGATTTTTGATAGGAAGGCTACGGGTTGTCAGTGGCCTCAGTGCTTTCAGGCTATGCCCTTGTTTACACTGACAGCAAGGTGTATTGGAGTGTTATAGGGTTACAGAGAGGACCTTTAATTATCAATTGTAGGTTTTATTTTTTATTTTTATTTTTTTGGAGACGGAGTCTTGCCCTGTCACCCAGGCTGGAGTGCAGTGGCGCAATCTAGGCTCACTGCAACCTCTGCCTCCCGGGTTCAAGCAGTTCTCCTGCCTCAGCCTCCCGAGTAGCTGGAATTACAGGTCCCCGCCACCACACCTGGCTAATTTTTGTATTTTTAGTAGAGACGGGGTTTCACCATGTTGGCCAAGTTGGTCTCGAACTCCTGACCTCGTGATCCGCCCGCCTTGGCCTCCCAAAGTGCTGGGATTACAGGCGTGAATTATAGGTTTTAAATTTATCCTGTCTTTTAAAGGAATAGGGTACACTTTTCTTTACTACTTCTATTTCTTTCTCTCTGACTGCTTTGTCTCTTCCTCTCTTTCTTTCTCTCTTTGACTTTCTGTCTGTCTCTTCCTCTCTTTCCTTCTGTCTTTGACTTTTTCTCTCTCTTTCTCTCTGCTGGTCTTTCCCTGCCTCTGCCAGCCGCTTATGCTGCTGTTCTCCCTTCTCCTTCCCCTTTTTGATGGCTTCGGCAGTGTAAGACTGCCACCTCCTTGGGTTTTTGCACTGAGTGCAATAACTCTATGATTTCCTTGTGGTATTTAATGGGGGTTCCCCCGGAGGTTAGGAACTCCCTTTCTTTACATATTGCAGCATGGGCATGTAGGATTAGATAAGCATACTTGCTATCTGTATACACATTTATTCTTTTTTCCTTTCCCAGTTCTAAGGCCTGGGTAAGTGCCACTAGTTCTCTTAACTGGGTGCTGGTCCCTGGGGGAAGAGGTTTACTTTCAAGTACGGTTACATCGCTAGCTATGGCATAACCTGCCCTTTGTATCCCGTTTTCCACAAATGAACTTCCAATGGTATATAGGTTAAGGTCAGGATTAGCTAAGGGGACTTCTAAGAGATCCTCTCGGGCGGCATAAGTCTGGACTACAACCTGTTGGCAGCCATGCTTGACTGGCTCCCCATCCTCTGGGAGAAAAGCAGCAGGGCGGAGGGCCACACATGTATGCACTTGAAGCACTGGTCCCTCAAGGAGTAGTGCCTGGTATCTAAGCAGGTGGTTGTCTGATAGCCATAAACTTCCTTTGGCACCTAGTTTGCCATTTACATCATGAGTAGTCCAGACAGTGAGATCCTTTCCTTGTATTATTTTGATAGCCTCTGACACTAAGACAGCCACCGCCACAACTACCCATAAACAGTGAGGCTAGCCTTTTGCTACTATATCAGTTTCCTTGCTTAGATATGCCACTGGTTGTGGGATTGTCCCATGAGTCTGAGTAAGGAACCCAAGAGCTATTCCTGCTCTCTCTGTGACATTTAAAGAAAACTTTCGTCCTGTGGGAAGGCTTAAGGCTGGAGCTTGAGTTTGTTCCTTCCAATGCCCAGACTTCAGGGTTGATTCCCTCCTCAAGCAGGGGACAAATGGGTAACTTGTTCCTCGTATTCATATAGGTAATAGTTCCAGTTTGGGCTACTATATCCCTCCCTAATAAGGGTGTGGGACTTTCAGGCATAACAAGAAAGGCATGTGAAAAGAGCAAAGTCTCCCAATTACAACTGAGGAGGTGGGAGAAATACCTGGTTACAGCCTGTCCCAGGATTCCTTGGATGGTAACGGACCTTGAGGACAGCTCCAGGACAGGAGATTAATGCTGAGAAAGCTGCGCCAGTGTCCAGGAGGAAGTCAATTTCCTGGCCCTCAATGGTTATACGTACCCGGGACTCAGTGAGAGTGATGACATGAGCTGGTGCTTGCCCCGGGCACCCTCAGTCTTGTTGCATCATCTGGTTGGTGGCTTCTGTCCCAGAGAACCTTTGTCCTCTGGGGCAGTGTGCCTATCAGTGATTGCCTTGGCATAGTGGACCTGGGCGAGGGGGCAGCTTGTTTCTCATAGGACAATCTTTTTTTTAAAAAGTGTCCTTGTAAACCACACTGATAACAAGCCCTACCGGGTGATTGGCCTGCTCCATTTTCTGTCCCCTCTGAACCCCCAAGAGGGCCATGTCTAAGTCTGCAGCCTTTCTCTGATCTCACTTTTCCTTTTGGGCCTGTCCATCTTGATCCCTTTATAGAACGCTGAGGTTGCCAGGTTTAATAATGCTTCTAGAGTTTGTTCAGGGCCCAGGGCTCACTTTTGGAGCTTTCTCCTGATATCCACGGCTGATTGGGTAATAAATTTATCTTTTAGGATCAATTGACCTTCAAATGAGTCGGGTGACAGGGGAGTATATTAAGGCCTCCTGTAGCTGCTCGAGGAAGGCAGAAGCATTTTCTTCCTTTCCCTGAGTTATGGTGGACATCATTGAATAATTCATGGGCTTTTTCCTAATTCTCCTTAGTCCTTCTAGAACACAAGTCAGCAGATGTTTACAACTCCAGTCCCCATGATCTGAGTCGAGGTCCCAGTGGGGATCCATACTGACTTGCTGACATACGGCTTGCTGACTGGTAAGGAATTTATCACTTTCTTCAGCTGTCATTCTATCACTTACTGGACTGAGATACCAGGTATCTCCAAACTCTTTGGCTGCAGCTAAAGCCGCATTCTTTTCATTAAAGGCCAGGGTTTGATCTAACACTAGCATGACATCTCTCCAAGTGAGATTGAAGGTTTGCCCTAGACCCTGTAGGACATCTGTATACCTATCAGGATCATCTGAAAGCTTCCCAAGGTCTGCCTTGATTTGCTTAAAATCAGAGAGGAAGAAGGGGACATGTACCCAGGTTGGGCCAAATTCCTCTCCCCCTACAGCTTGAAGGGGACATAACCTATAGCCTGGGGGTTTTTGTGGTCCTTTGGAGATTTCTTTGCTTGTTTCCTTCTGGGTGGGGGAGATTAGAGGAGGCTTACCATTAATAGGAAGGGGAGCTATAGGGAGGCTAGGATATGGGGATAAGCTGAGAGGTCCTCCTGTGGGATGTAAATTGCAAGCTTTGCATAGTTGCGTATTCTCCTTCAATGAAAAGAAAGCTTGGACATAAGGTATTTCACTCCATTTGCCTTCCCTCTTACAGAAAAGGTCAGGCTGCAGGCTACTATTGTAGTTTATACTTCCCTCAGGTGGCCATTTTTCCCCATCAGAGAGAGAATATTGGGGCCAGGCTGTAGTGTAGAAAAAAATGAGCCACCTCTTTTTCAGGGTTTGTGGGTCAAATTGGTCCCAATGGCTTAGGATACATTTCAAGGGTAAGCCTGTTGATGCCTGAGTGTTTCCCATCTGAAAGACAAAACTGCCTGCAGTTTTGGTTTGTTTGTTTCTCCCCCTGCCCAAGAACCCACAACGGTCCCTGGACCCTGCTGATTGGAATAGTTGCACTCACCAGTGCAGCAGCAGAAACACCTCTTGCCCAAGAACCTGCAACAGTCCCCGGACCCTGCTGATCAGAATAGTTGTGCTCACCGACGCAGCAGCAGAAACAACCCCTGCCCAAGAACCCACAACAGTCCCTGGACCCTGCTGATCAGAATAGTTGTGCTCACTGACACAGCAGCAGAAACACTAGTTCTCCTAGACCACAAGGAAGAATGAGGAAGTTCGGATTTAGTGGCCTTTCCAACACATTCTCGAAAACCTGCACCCTTGCCCGTCCTCCTAGACCACAAAGAGGACCAAGAAAAATTGGATTTAGTGGCCCTTACTGACGCATTCTCGGAAACCTGTTAGAGTCCTAAGCATTCTCTTGTTAGTATTGGGACCTTACCCATGTCCTATAAGGATGTTATGCCCCCAAAATGAAGTGGAGGGCCATACCCTGAGGGAGAGAAGAGATCTCCAGAGTTGAAGGAGTGAAGCCTTTTGTCCCCACTTATATGAATAGGAAGGATACAATTTCTGAGGCTCCCAATATCCTAGCTTCAGGAATATCTTTTGTTAGGCCTACTTATCTGAGGAGGGATTCTAAAATTCCAGATAGTCCCCCCCTACAACGGGGCTTTGAGCAAAAATTATGTCTTTCTGATTGGTAAGCCCAGGTGTCTAAAGAAGGTAAGAGTCCTGAAGTTTATACTAGAAATCATTCTTACAGGAGAAACTAGAAAAGCACCAGAGACGGAGTGGTTTTTAGAAGTCAGACTAGCCTTGAAGAAAGGCGAGAGGAAGTTTGTCTGACAGGCATTAGGACCCAGGAGGCAAGGGTCAGGATAGATAGGATAGATGGGTGAGTCTCACTTGGGCGACATGACTTTCAGAGTTCCACTCATGGCTGCAGGGTCAAACAACTTGTTTGAATCCTGGAGCTGAATGGCTTTCTTCTCTGTCAACCCTCGGCTCAGACCAGAAGTACAGGAAAAGCAGAAGCTGGTTCCAGGCAAACCGGCACTCCCAACTCTGAAGAGTCCGGGGTTGTTAGCCCTTTCCCAGAAAGTTTGACACGCGTGTCTTTAGTCTAGCAACCACACTAGTTGCTTTTATTTAGCCCCCAAATTCTAAGGAAAAAATAGGACAGAATAGCAAGCAAAAGGGGTCCGAAGGCACTCACTACTTGGCAATAGGTGATAGTCCCTTCGTGGTCACCAAAATGTGTCCGGAATTGGTTCCTTCCAGTGGGTTCGTGGTTTTGCTGACTTCAAGAATGAAGCCGCAGACCCTTGCGGTGAGTGTTACAGTTCTTAAAGATGGTGTGTCCAGAGTCTGTTCCTTCAGATATTCAGATGTGTCCAGAGTTTCTTTCTTTCAGTGGGTTCGTGGTCTCGCTGACTTCAGGAGTGAAGCTGCAGACCTTTGCAGTGAGTGTTACAGCTCTTAGAGGTGGCGTGTCTGGAGTTGTTTGTTCCTCCTGGTGGGTTCTTGGTCTCGCTGGCTTCAGGAGTGAAGCTGCAGACCTTCGCGGTGAGTGTTACAGCTCATAAAGGTAATGCAGACCCAAAGAGTGAGCAGCAGCAAGATTTATTGTGAACAGCAAAAGAACAAAGCTTCCACAGCATGGAAGGGGACCCGAGCAGGTTGCTGCTGCTGGTTCGGGTGGCCAGCTTTTATTCCCTTATTTGGCCCCACCCACATCCTGCTGATTGGTCCATTTTACAGAGCGCTGATTGGTCCATTTTACAGAGTGCTGATTGGCTCGTTTTTACAGAGTGCTAATTGGTGCATTTACAAACCTTTAGCTAGACACAGAGTGCTAATTGGTGCATTTACAAACCTTGAGCTAGACACAGAGTGCTGATTGGTGCATTTTTACAGAGTGCTGATTGATGTGTTTACAAACCTTTAGCTAGACACAGAGCACTGATTGGTGCATTTTTACAGAGTGCTGATTGGTGCATTTACAAACCTTTAGCAAGACAGAAAAGTTCTCTAAGTCCCCACTCAACCCAGGAAGTCCAGCTGGCTTCACCTGTCACTGGGCTCAAGTGATTCTCCAGTCTCAGCTTCCCGGGTAGCTGGACCCACAGGCACCTGCAACCACGCTTGGCTAATTGTTTTATTTTTTGTAGAGACTGGATCTCACTATGTTGCTCAGGGAGGTCTTGAACTCCTGGCCTCAAGCGACCATCCAGCTTCAGCCTCCCAAAGTCTTGGGGATTATTGGCATAAGCTACTGTGCCTGGCCAGTTTCAGTCTTTTAAAATTTATTGGCCAGTACAGTGACTGACACCTATAATCTCAGCATTTTGGGGGAAGAAGGCCAGAGGATAGATTGAGCTCAAGAACTCAAGACCTGCCTGGACTGTAACATACTAAGACCTCATATCTACAAAAAATTTTAAAACTTAGCTGGGCATGGTGGTACATGCCTGTGGTTCCTGTTACTGAGGAAGCTGAGGTGGGAGGATCCCTTGAGCCTGGGAGGTTGAGGCTGCAGTGAGCCATGATCACACCACTGCACTTCAGCCTGGACAACAGAGTGAAGCCCTTTCTCAAAAAAAAAAAAAAAATTATTGAGACTTGTTTTATGGCCATGAATATGTTCTATCTTGGTGAATGTTCCCTTTGCACCTAAGAAGAATATGTTTTCTGCTGTTTGTTGGTATTTGGTAAAAATGTAAAATTAGGTTGAGTTGTTCATAGCATCTTGCAGGTTTTTGTTTTTTTTTTTGAAATGGAGTCTTGCCCTGTCACCTAGGTTGGAGTGCAGTGGCCTGATCTTGGCTCACTGAAACCTCCACCTCCCAGGTCCAAGCGATTCTCCTTCCTCAGTCTCCTAAGCAGCTGGGATTATGGGCGCCTGCCACCATGCCTAGCTAATTTTTGTATTTTTAGTAGAGACGGGTTTCACTGGGTTGGTCAGGCTGGTCGCCAACTCCTGACCTCAGGTGATCCACCTGCCTGGGCCTCCCAAAGTGCTGAGATCACAGGCGTGAGCCACTGTGCCTGGCCAGTCTTGCAAGTCTTCTATATCATTTCCTTGTTTCATCGGGTGCTGAGAGAGGAATGCGGAAATCTTCAACTAATAATTGTGGAGTTGTCTTTTTCACCTTTTGGTTCTATCAAATTTAGCTTCATGTATTTTGAAGCTCCCATGTAAGGTACTGACTGTATCCACATTTAGGACTTTTAAAAGTTCATGGATTAACTCTTTGATGATTATGAAATATCCTTCATTATTCCTGGTTATAATCTTTATTCTGAAATCTGAAGTTTACTCTGTTTGATATTAATATAGCGCCTCTGACTTTCTTTTGATTCATGTTAGTATATTTTTCTATCCTTTTAAACTATCTTTGTATTTATTATTATAAGTGTGTTTCTGGCTGGGTGCAGTGGCTTACACCTATAATCCCAACACTTTGGGAGGCCAAGGAGGCCTGATCACCTGAGTTCAGGAGTTTGAGACCAGCCCAGCAACATAGCAAAACCCCATCTATATTAAAAATACAAAAATTATCCAGGTGTGTGGGGGTCTGTCCTGCAGACCCTGACCCAATGATGGATGAATAACGTGCACTGATACAGATACTCTGCATTGCCAGTGTGACTGAGCATCAGGGCTACTTACAGACTCCCAGGAGAGTGCTGTAAAAAGTTGCGACCTAGGCCTTGACCAGCCAGCAAGACTCGCATTTATTCAATAAAGATTAATTGACAAAGGCTTGTGTCAACACCACTAGAGGGTAATTGACCTTGCAGACATCCCAGATAGAAAGCAATTAAGCACCTGCGGTAGATCAAGGGTTAGTCTTAGGACCACATAAGTAAACAAACGAGTTAGATAAACTCCCCACATTCCTTTGTATCTACTTTAATTTATTTAACTAAAGGTGAATGGACTAGGCTGCCTTCAGCCAGATCTGTTACCAAAGTTAGGCAAACTCTCAGGCCTTCCAAGAGGGTTTCTGGCTATTATAACTAAAATTTTTCCCACCAGCCTGACTGAACCCTCACACAGGTGGAGATAGGAGAATTGCTTGAACCCAGGAGGCAGAGATAGCAGTGAGCCAAGATCATGACACTGCACTCCAGCCTGGGCAACAGAGTGAGACTCCATCTCCAAAAAAGAAAAAAAAGTGTGTTTCTTGTAGGCAGCATATAGTCTTGCTTTTTATCCAATATAAAAACTTTTGCTTTTTAGTTGGAGTGTTTATTTATATTTGTTATTGTCAATAAGATTAGATTCACATGTACTGTCTTACTGCTCATTTTTTGTTCCCATCTATTTGGACTGTTTTTCTTATGACTGTTTTATTTCCATTATTAACTTATTAACTATGTCTCTTTGTAGTTGCTCTAAAATTTGCAATAGACATTTTTCATTTCGTTTATAGAGTTAGAACCTTGCAGCAATATATTTGTTTTTTCCCTCCTGTCCTTTATGCTATTGTTGTCATACATTTGACTTTTATGATAAACTCTACAATACACTCTGATTATTTTTGCTTTAGACCATCAATTTTTTTTTTTTTTTGAGACGGGGTTTCGCTCTTGTTGCCCAGGCTGGAATGCAATGGTGCAATATCAGCTCACCACACCCTCCACCTCCCGGATTCAAGTGATTCTCCTGCCTCAGCTTCCCCAGTAGCTGGGATTACAGGCATATGCCACCACGCCCAGCTAATTTTGTATTTTTAGGAGAAACGGTTTTCTCCATGTTGTTCAGGCTGCTCTCGAACTCCCAACCTCAGGTAATCCGCCCACCTCGGCCTCCCAAAGTGCTGGGATTACAGGCATCAGCCACCACACCCAGCCTAGACCATCAGTCTTAATGAGAAAAAAATGTCTTATGTTTACCTGCATATTTACTATTTTTTTATTGAGATGGAGTTTCATTCTTGTTCCCCAGGCTGCAGTGCAATGGTGCTATCTCGGCTCACCACAACCTCCGCCTCCCGGGTTCAAGTGATTCTCCTGCCTCAGCCTCCCCCAGGTAGCTGGGATTGCAGGCATGTGCCCACCATGGCCAGCCAATTTTGTATTTTTAATAGAGACGGGGTTTCTCCATGTTGGTCAGGCTGGTCTTGAACTCCTGACCTCAGGTGATCCACCTGCCTCAGCCTCCCAAAATGCTGAGATCACAGGTGTGGGCCACTGTGCCCAGCCTTTTTTTTTTGAGATGGAGTTTCACTGTGTCACCTAGGCTGGAGTGCAGTGGCGTGATCTTGGCTCACCACAACCTCCACCTCTCTGGTTCAAGTGATTCTCCTGCCTCAGCCTCCCGAGTAGCTGGGATTACAGGCACCCACCACCATGCCCAGCTACTTTGTGTATTTTTAGTAGAGACGAGTTTTCACCATGTTGGCCAGGCTGGTCTCAAACTCCTGACCTCAGGTGATCCACCCAGCTGGGCCTCCCAAAGTGCTGGGATCACAGGCATGAGCCACCATGCCCAGCCACATATTTACTATTTTTAGCCCTCTTTATTCCTTTGTGTAGCTCCAAATCTATCTCTGGTATCCTTCTGCCTAAAGAAGTTTCTCTAATATTTCTTGTAGTGTAGATCCTATGACAATGAATACTCTAACTTTTGCTTGCTTGAAAATAACTATTTTGCCTTTGTTTTTGAAAGATACTTTGGCTAGGTATAAAATTCTAGGTTGATAGGTTTTTTTCTTTATGTACCTAAAAATATTGCTGCCTTATTTGCTAGTTTGCATAAATTTCTTATGAGAGGTCTGTTACCACTCTTGCAGGTAATTTTTTTTTTTTTTTAGACAGAGTCTTGCTCTGCCGCCCAGGCTGGAGTGCAATGGTGCGATCTCAGCTCACTGCAACCTCCGCCTCCCGGATTCAAGCAATTCTCCTGCCTCAGCCCCCTGAGTAGCTGGGATTACAGTCACGTGCCACCACGCCCAGCTAATTTTTGTATTTTTAGTAGAGACGGGGTTTCACCACGTTGGTCAGGCTGGTCTCGAACTCCTGACCTCGTGATCCACCTGCCTTGGCCTCCCAAAGTACTGGGATTACAGGCGTGAGCCACCGTGCCCAGCCTCTTGCAGGTAATATTTTTTATTTCTTTCATCATGTTGATGTTTTCCTTTGTATCTTTACAGCATTGTTTTTTAATGCCCTTTTCTGCTAACTTAATCCTTGCTATAATTTCTGGGTCTGTTTCTGTTGACTTACTTTTTTTCTAGTTTTGGATGAAGTTTTCCCACTTCATCATGTCTTGCAATTTTTACTGAATGTTGGATATTGTGACTTTATGTTGTTGAGTGCTGGATCTTGTCACATTCCTTTAAACAGTATTGGACTTCGGGCCGGGCACGGTGGTTCATGCCTATAATCCCAGCACTTTGGGAGGCCGAGGTGGGTAGATCACCTGAGGTCAGGAGTTCTAGACCAGCCTGGCCAACATGGTGAAACCCCGTCTCAAGTAAAAATACAAAAATTAGCTGGGCATGGTGGCAGGTGCCTGTAATCCCAGCTACTTGGGGGGCCAAGGCAGAAGAATCAGTTGAACCTGGGAGGCAGAGGTTGCAGTGAGCCGAGATCGCGCCATTGCACTCCAGCCTGGGGGACAAGAGCAAGACTTCATCTCAAAAAAAAAAAAAAAAAGTACTGGACCTTGGCTGGGTACAATGGCTCATGCCTTTAACTCCAGCACTTTGGGAGGCCAAGGTGGGTGGATCACGAGGTCAGGAGTTCAAGACCAGCCTTGCCAACATGGGGAAACCCCGTTTCTACTAAAAATACCAAAAAAATTAGCCAGTCATGGTGGCGGGCGCCTATAGTTCTAGCTACTCAGGAGGCTGAAGCAGGAGAATCGCTTGAACCCAGGAGGCAGAGGTTGCAGTGAGATGAGATCACAGCACTGCACTCCAGCCTGGGTGACAGAGCGAGACTCTGTCTCAAAAAAGGAAGAAAAAAAAAGAGAGTATTGGACATTTCCTAGCAAGTGATTGCAAATTACGTTAATTGTCTTGAGGTTTAATTTTTAAACCTTAATGATTTTAAGTGATTTTAGCATGGGCCTATAGTAGCCTTTATTCTAGAGCTAATTTAGCTGCACTTTTTTTTTTTTTTTTTGAGACATACTCTCACTCTGCTGCCCAGGCTGGAGTGCAGTGGCGTGGTCTTGGCTCACTGCAACCTCCACCTCCTTGGTTCAAGTGATTCTCATACCTCAGCCTCCTGAGTAGCTCGGATTGCAGGCACGTGCCACCATGCCTGGCTAATTTTTGTATTTTTAGTAGAGTCAGAGTTTCACCATGTTGGCCAGGTTGGTCTTGAACTCCTGACCTCAGGTGATCCGCCCACCTCTGCCTCCCAAAGTGCTGGGATTACAGGCGTGACCCACTGCACCTGGCCATTAGCTGCACTTCTAAATGGGTGACCCTTATAAGGTCTACTTGAGTGCTGCTTATGTTCAACATGATCTCTCCACTGTGATTGGAAGAAATTCGAATAATCCTTGGCCCCAGGTGAGCTCTGGGAGTTTAATCTTAAGGCTCTCAGGTAATTGTTCTTTCTTCAGAAATCATTCTCTCCTTACGTATACAATGGTGAGTAAAGTAAAATACTAATAATAGGAAAAAAAAGAGGCATCATTCTTTCCTGGTCTCATGTGGTTTCACCTTATGCATACATAGATAAGTGTTGAGCAAAGATTCAAGTGCACCCTACACAGATTTCTAGAGCTCTACTCTGTAGGTCTTTCCTCTCAGGTACAGCTTTATCCTTGGTTTCTCTTTCCATGGTTTGAGTTACCCTCAGTCAACCAAGGTCTGAAAATATTAAGATATTTGGAGAGAGAGAGAGAGAGACCACATTCACCAACTTTTATTACACGAAATGTTATCATTGTTCTAGTTTATTATAAGTTATTGTTGGCTGAGCATGGTGGCTCATGCCTGTAATCCCAACCCCTTGGGGGCCGAGGCAGGCAGATTACCTGAGGTCAGGAGTTCGAGACCAGACCAGCCTGACCAACAGGAATAAACCCCATCTCTACTAAAAATACAAAATTAGCTGGGTGTGGTGGCGCATGCCTGCAATCCCAGCTACTCGGGAGGCTGAGACAGGAAAATCGCTTGAACCCGGGAGGCGGAGTTTGCGATGAGCAGAGATCGTGCCATTGCACTCCAGCCTGGGTGACAAAAGGGAGACTCCATCTCAAAATGATAATAATAATAGTAAGTTATTGTTAATCTCTTACTGGGCCTAATTCATCAATTAAACTTTATCATAGGTGTGTATGTGTAGGAAGAGCATAGTTTGTATAAGGCTTAGCACTTCCTTGATTTCATGCCTCCACTAGGGATCTGGGAAAGTATTCCTCTTGCATAAGGGGAGACTACTGTATGCTGCTTCCCAAATTCTGCTGTATGGGCTTCCCAAAATCCAAGCTGTGTCTCAAGTCAGTGAAAATCCCAGGCTCTGATTAGTCTCTTGCTCCCTGGGTTGCAGTCTGGGAATTCCCTTTAAGCAGTAACCCTGGCCATGGTAGGACTCACAGCCCATTGTGGCGTCCCAGGTGGCTGTGATTACAGGCGTGAGCCACTGCACTCAGCAGGAAAGCACTGCATTTTATACAATGCTTTACTAGTAAGAAGTAATCAGTAAGTGATAAGGTATTGTAACCTGTGGTCTGGACTAACCTAAACAGGTTGGATTAAGTGGGTTGATGCCTGCCAAATTTAACCCTTTGTCTTCATTGTTTTCACTGAACTCATACGGTTGCCTTGGAAATAACATAGAGAGATTGGGTGGTCCTTTGAGGCCCAGGGCTCTGTTTTTTAAATGCCATTTTGGCCAACTGCAGAATGATTAGGGGACTCACTGAACTCATAGATTGCTGGGTACCATACCAGGGCCCTGGGAATGTGAAGCCTTCACAGGCTTCTCAGTCAATGTTTAAGCATGTACGAGCTTGCAAACCTTTGACCTACAGTCATCTAAAGCAGAAATCCATTCCAAATCCCAGGGCTTGGGGGCGAGAATCAGTTTCTCCTAGGTGTATAAGTGGATATTTAGTAAACCAACTAAAGAACAACCTTATGGCTAGGCACGGTGGCTCACACCTGTAATCCCAGCACTTTGGGAGGCCGAGGTGGGTGGATCACGAGGTCAGGATTTCAAGACCAGCCTGGCCAAGATGGTGAAATGCCATCTCTACTAAAGATAGAAAAATTAGGTCGGGCGCTGTGGCTCACACCTGTAATCCCAGCACTTTGGGAGGCCGAGGCGGGTGGATCACAAGGTCAGGAGATGGAGACCATCCTGGCAAACACGGTGAAACCCCATCTCTACTAAAAGTACAAAAAATTAGCCGGGCGTGGTGGTGGGCGCCTGTAGTCCCAGCTACTCGGGAGGCTGAGGCAGGAGAATGGCATGAAACCAGGAGGTGGAGCTTGCAGTGAGCCGAGATCACACCACTGCAGTCCAGCCTGGGCGACAGAGCGAGACTCCATCTCAAAAAAAAAATACAAAAATTAGCCGGGATGGTGGTGGGTGCCTGTAGTCCCAGCTACTTGGGAGGCTGAGGCAGAGAATTGCTTGAACCCGGGAAGTAGAGGTTGCAGTGAGCCGAGATTGTGCTACTGCACTCCAGCCTGGGCGACAGAGCAAGACTAGGTCAAAAAAAAAAAAAAAAAATCATGCCTGTAATCCCAGCACTTTGGGAGGCCGGGGCTGGTAGATCATGAGGTCAGGAGATCGAGACCATCCTGGCTGACACAGTGAAACCCGTCTCTACTGAAAATACAAAAAATTAGCTGGGCGTGGTGGTGGGCGCCTGTAGTCCCAGCTACTCGGGAGGCTGAGGCAGGAGAATGGCGTGAACCCAGGAAGTGGAGCTTGCAGTGAGCCGAGATCACGCCACTGCCCTCCAGCCTAGGTGACAGAGCGAGACTCCGTCTCAAAAAAAAAAAAAGAACAACCTTTGAGTTTATTCCATATCCATTGAATCAGCTCTTTTTATCTAAATGTCTATGGAAAGAAGGCTCAGGAAGGAGAGGAGGTTTTAGAATGAAGCCACTGAAGTTTACCGGGCAAATACTGCCTGGCTGAAATCCTACCAAGTTATTACTCTCTCGACTGTAGGCTGAGTCATGCCGGGTTGACTTCCTGAAAGCTGCTGTTGCTCCTGATGCTTCACTGCCGTTGTACCATGTGGCACACATCACCACATCACAAAGCATTTTGGTTGCTGAAGTCCCCATAGGGCCTAGGAGAGCTTTGTGGTGTCCATCATTATATCCTCAGGATCTAGCCAAGTACCCATTTCCCAGAGGAATGAACAGGCACCAAATTCTCCATCTACTGTGATGAGTTTACCCTTCGGACTCTTTCTTCTTTCAGCAAGGACCAGAACCACCTTACCCTCTCTGCATCTCCCGCCTCTTATGCTGAACAGCTCTCCCAGGTCAAGTCTTGGGGGTCTGCCCTGGTTTATTTACTAGTTCTGAGGATCAGTGTCCTAATAAGCAACCTCTTAAGAGGATCAACCCAGCTTTCTTCACTGAATCTTTTCATGTTGTCTTGGAGGGATCTCGCAGGGCGCATTAATGAATTCATTTTACACATTCAATTCTACCTTAGGTACTGGTCTGACTGTCTCAAATCTCACATTGTCTATGGCATAAACCTTAGGAAACCCTGCCTTTGTCTTTCACAGTGGTCATCTCCATCAGAGGCAACTGAAAGTTTCTTATCAAAAGAAATTTGGTTGCCACCCCCACAGTTCTACGAAGTGAGAAGACTTGCAAACTTTGCCTCTCTCTCTGACTTGCACAAATTTTGTTTGGGTCGTGCATTAGAAGGACTGGAAAGGTGGCTGCCGATCATCTTGTTAACTGCTGATGGGATGGTCCATCTTTTACCAGGTAAACCAGTGAAGCATCAGTGCTTTTGTTAGTATTCACATTCAGTGCTCTGGGCTGCATGGCAGTATTGCCCAACATAGAGACAGGAATTACAGTCTGTGTTTTGTAATCTACAGGGTATTAGCTAAGTAAGATCAAAGCCTATAAAATATCCATATTATTATAACCAGAAATTCTGCATAATGTCATATATATATATACACATACATTTATATTAATATATTTCCTAGACATTGACAAAGGTCTTTCTCATATAATTTGTCACTTTTTTTTTTTTTTTTTTTGAGACAGAGTCTCCCTCTGTCACCCAGGCTGGAGTGCAGTGGCACGATCTTGGCTCACTGCAACCTCCATCTCCCAGGTTCAAGCAGTTCTCTGCCTCAGCCTCCCGAGAAGCTGGGATTACAGGTGCCCGCCACTGCGCCCGGCTAATCTTTGTATATTTTTTTAGTAGAGATGGGGTTTCACCATCTTGGCCAGGCTGGTCTTGAACTCCTGACCTTGTGATCCACCTGCCTTGGCCTCCCAAAGTGCTGGGATTACAGTCATGAGCCACCGCGCCTGGCCAATTTCTCACTTTTTTGCATTTTAAGTTTGAATTACGAGAACTCGTAAATTGTCATCTAATTTGAATTAGGGAGCTTTTTTTTGAGACAGAGTTTTGCTCTTGTCACCCAGGCTGGAGTGCAATCTGGGCTCACTGCAACCTTTGCCTCCTGGGTTCAAGCGATACTTCTGCCTCAGCCTCCCGAGTAGCTGGAATTACAGGCATGTGCCACTACGCCTGGCTAATTTTTTTGTATTATTAGTGGAGACAGGGTTTCACCATGTTGGCCAGGCTGGTCTTGAACTCCTGACCTCAGGTGATCCGCCCGCCTTAGCCTCCCCAAATTCTGGGATTATAGGCATGAGCCACTGCACCCAGCCAACTTTGTTTTTTTTTCAGTTGAACATAATTTCAATTGAAATTATGAATTATGAAATTATGAAGAAAATAAAAATAAAATGTTAACTCTATCTCAACTGAAAATACAAAAAAAAAAAAAATTAGCCAGGCATGGTGGCACACACCGTAATCCCAGCTGCTCAGGAGGCTGAGGCAGGAGAATCACTTGAACCCAGGAGGTAGAGGTTGCAGTGAGCCAAGATCATGCCACTGCACTCTAACCTGGGTGACAGAGCGAGACACTCTGTCAAAAAAAAAAAAAAAAGGCCTGGCACGGTGGCTCACACCTGTAATCTCAGCACTTTGGGAGGCTGGGGCAGGTGGATCACCTGAGGGCGAGAGTTCGAGACCAGCCTGACCAACATGGAGAAACCCCGTCTCTACTAATAATACAAAATTAGCTGGGCGTGGTGGTGCATGCCTGTAATCCCAGCTACTCAGGAGGCTGAGGCAGGAGAATCACTTGAACCCAGGAGGCAGAGGTTGTGGTGAGCTGAGATTGCACCATTGCACTCCAGCCTGGGCAACAAGAGCGATACTCTGTCTCAAAAAAAAAAAAAAAAAAAGATTTATTACTCAACCTACAGTGGGAAAATTTAGCAGTTTTGATGTAATTTCTCTAAACCTGAAGATGATAAGAACAGCCCACTTTGAAACATCAAAAGTATATGGATATCAAGGCCAATCTTAATATCAGTATTGAATAGAATAAAGAGAGTCATGAACTAGTATAATAGTTACAGTTCACAGTGGAAACATACCAGTCACAGATGTTTATGGGCCCAAAGAAAACTCTTGGCTGGGGCGTTGTGAGGGGATATTAAAAACACAAGAAAGAGGACAGGTGCAGTAATTCACGCCTGTAATCCCAGCACTTTGGGAGGCTGGGGTGGGTGAATTATTTGAGGTCAGGAGTTTGAGACCAGCCTGGTAAACATGGCGAAACCTGTCTCTACTAACAATACCAAAATTAGCCAGGCGTGGTGGCAGGCACCTGTAATCCCAGTTACTCGGGAGGCTGAGGCATGAGAATTGCTTGAGCCCAGGAGGTGGAGGTTGCAGTGAGCCGAGATTGCGCCACTGCACTCTAGCCTGGGCAACAGAGTGAGACTCCATCTCAAAAAAAAAAAAAGATTAAAAAAAACACAATAAAGAAATTAAGGTAAGCTCATAGAATTAGGTTAATTAACAACTATCTCAGTTCCAAACATATTAAATAGATCAAAATAAATACTGATTTAACAACTATCTCAGTTCCAAACATATGAAACAGATAAAAATACTGATTTGTATGTCATTAATATATTGGAGTGATTTATAAAATAATACTCGATGGAATTAAAATTTTATCCCTTCTGCCATGGTGAAAAATAATTTTGTATTTAAAAATAAAATCCAATTTTTTCCTTTTTCAGGTGATGAGCTATATTTAGAAGATTCAGACTTTTTGGAAAATCTTATGTCTACTGAAAAAAAGACTGAGGAAATCATGAAGGAAGGCAAGCAATTTCACCGGATAGTGACATACAATCGCCACCTTTATGATATCCACGTGACTGTTCAGTCAAAGTATAAACACGTTTATCCTAAGAACTCTGTAGTAAGAAAAAGCCATTTGTAGGGTGCTTAAGCTTGTTTGTAAAATGGCCTACTTGAAGTCCTCATGAATAATGAGGGTTGACTTTCATTTTCTTGAAACTTAAGGAAGTTTGTGCCTATAAAAGTTATTGCAATTCAGTATTTCTTTTCTTTTTCTTTTTTTTTTTTGTGAGACAGAGTCTTGCTCTGTCGCCCAGGCTGGAGTGCAGTGGCATGATATAGGCTCACTGCAAGTTCTGCCTCACGGGTTCATGCCATTCTCCTGCCTCAGCCTCCTGAGTTGAGTAGCTGGGACTACAGGCGCCCGCCACCATGCCCAGCTAAATTTTTTTGTATTTTTAGTAGAGACGGGGTTTCACCATGTTAGCCAGGATGGTCTCGATCTCTTGAACTTGTGATCTGCCCGCCTTGGCCTCCCAAAGTGCTGGGATTATAGGCGTGAGCCACCGCACCCGGCCTTTTTTTTTTTTTTTTTTTATTTGAGACAGAGTCTCACTCTTGCCCAGAACCCAGGCTGGAGTGCAGTGGCCCAATCTCGGCTCACTACAACCTTCGCCTCCCAGGTTCCAGCAATTCTCATGCCTCAGTCTCCTGAGTAGCTGGGACTATAGGCATGTGCCACCATGCCCCACTAAATTTTGTATTTTTAGTAGAAACAGGGTTTCACCATGTTGGCCAGGCTGGTCTCGATCTCCTGACCTCATGATCCGCCTGCCTTGGCCTCCAAAGTATGGGATTACAGGCGTGAGCCACCGTGCCCAGCATGGTGTTTCTTATATCAAGTGTTTTAGGGAGCTCTCTTGCTTATTCCATTCTTTAATCCTTACAGTGTGCCACACGTATGAAGTTTATAAAGTATTAATGATCTCATTACCCAAAACAAGAACATAATTTCACAAGGGTTACCACTTCTGTATTGTTTTATTATCTCAAAAATTTAAATAACATGTTCTGCTGCTTTATTGTTCTTGCTCTCCACCGTATTAGCACCTTCCCTGATGTGCTTTGGAGGTTGATCAATGAGTTTCTGAGACTTTCTGCTGGAATTACTTTAGGGGTGCCTTATTAGATGATGAAAAGTAGGCTGAGATACCCTTCAAGTGACCTTGTCATTGTTTTCTTGCTATGTCTTTAGCTTAATGATTAAGATACAATTCTTTTTAAAATCAAATGGTATTATGTTTCCCAAATTAGAAATCGATTTTAGTTAACATTTTATTTTATTTATTTTTGAGACAGAGTCTTGCTCTGTTGCCCAGGCTGGAGTACAATGACACAGTCTCGGCTCACTCCAGTCTCTGCCTCCCGGATTCAAGCGATTTTTCTGCCTCAGCCTCCCGAGTAGCTGGGATTACAAGCACCCACCACCACGCCCAGCTAATCTTTGTATTTTTAGTAGAGACGTGGTTTCACCATGTTGGCCAGGCCGGTCTCAAACTTCTGACCTCAGGTGATCTGCCCACCTCGGCCTCGCAAAGTGCTGAGCATGAGCCACCACACCTGGCCTAGTTAGCATTTTAAAGAAACACAAAGCCATAACAAAAACCATCATTGTTTGTATTCCACACTGTTAATGAATGTAAAGAGGTTAGAAATGTAGTGTTTGATTAATGATGTTTATTTTTACTGTATTTAATATGAGTAATTTTTCATCATCTTTCAAGAGGAATAATATTTATTGATTAAAGGTGAGAAATGATAGTGAAGACACCAATTCCATGTCCAGATCTTGACTGTATCATGCATTGTACAATTGATTTCATATTTTATGAAATGCCTTAGTTTTCCTACTATAACATAAAGACAATGATGAATAAAGTTTATGTGTATGATTTAATCCAGATTAGAGAACTATATCTAGTGCGGCAGTCCTCAGCCTGAGCACTTTTGCCCTAGGGAACATTTAGCTATGTCTGGAAACATTTTTGATTGTTGAAACTGTGGGCAGAGTGGGTGGGGTGGGGGAGTATGCTACCACCATCTAGTTGGGAGAGGCCAGGGATGCAATTGAACAGCCTGCAATGCATAGTCTCACCCACAACAAAGAATTACCTGACCAAGCGTGAGACACCCAATCTAAGGTAAAATCTTTTTTTTTCAATAAATGATTCCAATATGTAAATTTTGAGAACCACAGATACTACTATTCTGTCTGCCTTTTGAATCTACAAAAATGGGAAATTATGTTCAATTGGAAAAAAAAAGAAAAAGTTGGCTGGGCGCAGTGGCTCATGCCTATAATCCCAGCATTTTGGGAGGCTGAGGTGGGCGGATCACCTGAGGTCAGGAGTTCAAGACCAGCCTGGTTAATGTGGTGAAACCCTGTCTACTAACAATACAAAAAAATTAGCCAGGCGTGGTGGCACACGCCTGTAATTCCAGCTACTCAGGAGGCTGAGGCAGGAGAATCACTTGAACTCGGGAGGCGGAGGTTGCAGTGAGCCCAGATTGCACTCCAGCCTGGGTGACGAGGAAAACTGTCTCAAAAAAACAAAAACAAAGTCTACAAAAATTATTGTTGTCTTGATTTTTTTTTTGAGATAGAGTCTCACTCTGCTGCCCAGGCTGGAGTGCAGTGGTGCAATCTCAGTTCACTGCAACCTTCACCTCCTGAGTTCAAGTAATTCTTGTGCCTCAGCCTCCCAAGTAGCTGTGACTATAGGCACCCGCCACCACGCCCAGCTAATGTTTATATTTTTAGTAGAGACGGAGTTTTACCATGTTGACCAGGTTGGTCTTGAACTCCTGACCTCAGGTGATCCCCCTGCCTCAGCCTCCCAAGGTGCCTGGGATTATAGGCATGAGCCACCATGCCCAGCCTAGCTTTGTCTTTTGACTCTCAAAGATTACTAGAATGTTGCCGCTGGAAGGGACCTCAGTGAACACCATGATTTTGCCAGTGAGAAAACTGAGACATGCAGCTGGTTAGTGCCACGGCCAACTCCCTCTTCACTGGAGTTGCCATGGCTCAGTGGGTGATATTAGAAAATGTCATGGTAAAGTACTATGACTAGTTTTTCTTCATAGAAAAGATCGTTTTCACCCCACTTGACTATGGGAGTATAATATACAAATATTTCCATTTTCTGTGAGCCAGGTTGTAAAAAGATTGGGAAATATTGTACTGTAGCACAGGATCTAGTCAAAGAAAAAAAGAGTCTCCCCACACCGAGAACTGGGAGAAGTCTATATTACCCATCTTTGTGGATTGAGAACTGTTTTGAGACTTCCTATTTAAGATAGGGTTTTGCTGTGTTGCCAAGGCTGGGCTCCAACTTCTGGCTCAAGGGATCCTCCCATCTCACCCTCCCAAGTAGCTGAGACTACAGGCACATGTCACTGCACCTGGCTACGAGACCTCCTGTTTATTTTATTTTATATATATTTTGAGACAGAGTCTCACTCTGTTGCCCAGGCTGGAGTGCAGTGGCATGATCTCGGCTCACTGCAATCTCTGCCTCCTTGGTTCAAGCGATTCTCCTGCCTCAGCCTCCTGTGTAGCTGGAATTACAGGTGCCTGTCACCATGCCCGGCTAATTTTTGTATATTTAGTAGAGACAGGGCTTCACCATAGCCAGGCTGGTCTCGAACTCCTGACCTCAGGTGGTCCACCCACCTCGGCCTCTCAAAGTGCTGGGATTACAGGCCTGAGCCACCTCGCCCAGCCGGGACCTCCTGTTTAAATCAGATCCTGTTGTTTTCCATCTCTTTTTGGCGAGGTCTTGGGCTTTCAGGTGAGTTGGCCATACCAGGTGCCTTGATTGGAGGTGAGGCCTTGTCAATCTAATTTCAGGAACAGGTGAACATCATGCACTCTGCAGCTGTGTTTTTCTCCTGACTGGCAGCTAAACACCTTTCTTCTGCAACCATCCTGCCTGAGAGTTTAAGTGCATGTTATCTGTGGGACCTTGTGCAATCCAGTTTTCTTATAGAACTGCATGTTTATGTGAGCATTCTGTTCCCCAAATAATAGCTCCACAATTTCCATGCTCTCTCCAAACTCTTGCAGTCTTTTGTCATCTTGTTGGTTCCCTTACTAGCAAATTAACTCGTTTAAACTCGGAGAGCCCTGCCAGTTGAAGGCCAGCTGGGAAGAAATCCAGGACCAGGAACCTTTCCAAAAGGTGCAGATCAAGTGGAAATGTTGCTAGGAGGCCACAAAGACCCAGGGATTCGTGGCTGACCAGGACTCTTCCTCACCACCAAGGCTTCCAGCTCACAGCATTTAAGGGGTGCAGGCTGACCTAGAGAAAGCAGGAGGACGGGGCCCCTTGGCAGTCAACAAGGACCAACTGAGGTCCCGGCGTGGTGGTTCATGCCTGTAATCCTAGCTGCTCAGGGGGCTGAGGCAGGAGGATGGCTTGAGCCCAGGAGTTCAAGACCAGCCTGGGCAACACAGCAAGACCCCATCTCTACAAAAAAATTAAAAAATTATTCAGGCATGGTGGTGCGTGCCTGTAATCCCAGCTACTTGAGAGGCTGAAGATGGAGGATCAACTGAGCCCAGGAATTCAAGGCTGCAGTGAGCCATGATTGTGCCACTGCACTCCAGCATGGGCAACAGAACCATATCCTGTCTCTTTAAAAATAAAATAATGAACTTGTAACCACCTAATGGGTTAACCTTGCCTGCTGCCTAGACAGAGCCAATTTATCAAGACAGGGAATTGCAATGGAGAAAGAGTAATTCACGCAGAGCAGGCTGTGCAGGAGACTGGAGTTTTATTATTACTCAAATCAGTCTCTCCGAGCATTCGAGGAACAGAGTTTTTAAAGACAATTGGGCGGGTAGGAGCTTGGGAAGTGGGGAGTGCTGATTGGCCAGGTTGAAGATGGAATCAGAGGTTGTCGGAGTTTTTCTTGCTGTTTACTGTTCCTGGTTGGTTTCGCAGAACTGGTCGAGGCAGATTATCGGTGTGGGTGGTGTCAGCTGATCCACTGAGCTGATCTAAGGATTGTTGTCTCATGTCCCCCTAAAATGTAAAAAACCAAGTGAGGCAGGAAAATAGGGTCTGGAGGTAGGGAACATAAGGCCGATTCACACTTCAGCTATAAGGGGAAATATCCTCTCTATAGGACATACACCGAGTAAATGACTTCGTGACTTTACTTCACCGTCTTCATTTACATCGGGCGTACCCCAAGCAGAGGGTATTTAAATTCACAAAAATTCTGTAAGGGGGCCTTTGAGTCCCTATGCTCAGGCCTGCTCCCACACTGCGAAGTGTACTTTTTCAATAAAACCCTTCATTCCTTCCTTGCTTTGTGTGTGCCTTTTGTCAAATTCTTTCTTCAAGACACCAAGAACCTGGACACCCTCCAACTTTAACACAAGCTGTGCCCCGACCACCTCTAGCGAATGTCGTTAGGACTTCCTGTGTCAGGGGCGCCTGTCCTTAACCTTGGCAAAAAAATTTTTTTTTTTTTTGAGACAGAGTCTCACTCTGTCGCCCAGGCTGGGGTGCAGTGGCCTGATTTCAGCTCACTGAAACCTCTGCCTCCTGGGTTCAAGCGATTCTCCTGTCTCAGCCTCCCAAGTAACTGGGATTACAGGTGCTTGCCACCATGCCTGGCTAGTTTTTCTATTTTTAGTAGAGACGGGGTTTCACCATGTTGAGGATGCTAGTCTCCAACTCCTAACCTTATCAGGTGATCCGCACCCCTCGCTCCCACAGCGCTGGGATTACAGGCCTGAGCCACCTCGCTCTGCTGGCCAAATAAACTTTCTAAATGAACTGAGACCTGTCTCACATTTTCAGGATTCACAGGCTCTTATCAATTTTGTTTCAGAGTCAAACCATGGACTGAATTCCTTCCCAAGGTTAGTTGGGCTTCCGCCCAGGAATAAACAAGGACAGCTTAAAGGTTAGAAGCAAGATGGAGTTGGTTAGGTCTCATTTCTTTCACCATCACAATTTCCTCAGTTACAATTTTGCAAAGGTGGTTTCCAATGGACTCAGCCGCACGCGGCCCCTCTGTCCCTGCGGGGGACAGGCCAGTGTCCCCTGGGCCTGCAGGGAGGTCCTGCTGGCGGCAAAGGAGAGAATCACGCGACTCCTAGCCGGGCCTCCCAGGGCCTCGCGGGTCAGTCCTCCTGACCACCGCGTGGCGCTGTGCGGTGCGTTATTGGGCCGTTGGGTGGACCACGTGGTCTCCGACGCCTCAAGGCCTGCTCAGCGTGCGCGGGCATCCGGTGGGTGCGGGAGGCCCGAAGCCAGGCAGGCAGGGAACCCGGAGCGAGGGGCTGGTTACTGCCAAGATGGAGCGCATCGCCTCGGGCCGACCCTGGGGTCCGCGAGCGCTCCTGGGGACGAGGAGTGTGGGGCACCTGCCGCGGGGGGCCCAGGCGCTAAAGGTGGAGGGAAGGAACGCACTCGCGGCAGGGACCTGGCGGGGACGGCCAGCCTCGCCCGCGACGGTAGGGGACTTCCAGGGCGAGGGGGCCCATCTGCCCTCGGGCGCCAGGAGGATGCTCCAGCTCCTGGTGCTGAAGGTGAGCGCGGCCAAGCCAGACCCACGCCAGACCCCCGCAGTCTCCCACCCCCACCCCAGCCCTGCAGAGCCTCGCACCCGCACCCCAGCTCCGCACAGCCTCCCACCCCCACCCCAGCCCCGCACAGCCCCCTACACCCACTCCAGCCCCGCACAGCCTCCCACACCCACCCCAACCTACACAGCCCCCACCCTACCCCAGCCCCCAACCCCAGCCCTACACAGCCTCCACATCGCCCCACACCCACTCCTCCCAGCCCACGCATCCCCCCATGTCCACTCCCCCTCAGCCCACACCTACTCCCCACAGCCACTCCCCCCGGCCCCACACATGCTCCCACACCCACTCCCACCCAGCTCCACCCCCACACTCACGCTCATGCCCCCACCCCATCTCACTCCCACACACTCCATCCCACTCCCACACACTCCAACCCCCTATATGCCATCCCGCCACGCCACGCCCCCACTACCACCCTACCCCATCCCATTCCCACCCCTACACACCCCAGCTCCTACCCTAGTCCCAGCTCCCACCCGTTTCCTTATCCCTGCCCGCCCCCACCCCCGTCCTCATTCCCATCCCCCCCACTCACACCTCCACCCCGACATTTCATCCCCCCACACTCAGCCCCACACACCCCCATCTCCACTCCCACCTGCACCCCAGCCGCAGCCCACCCCACCTCCACTCCACCCCCACCCCGCCCTCCCCCACCTGAACCCTCCCCGCGACGCCACCAGGGGGCACCCCGGGCTGGGAGCTGGGGTAGAACCGGAAAGCCCGGGTTTCACGGGCCCTGGCGTGGCCCGGGATGCACCTGGAGGAGCGTGGGATTGGCTGCCCCTCCGAATGCTCGATCACCCGGGCCAAGCGACACTGGCGTCCCCAGGGCCCCGCTCTCCGTACTCCACGGGGCCCTTAGGCTGGGCCCCTGGACAGGGTCGGGTGGCCCGGGCAGCCCCACCCCATGGGTCCCGGCTTCCCTCCTGTCCCCAGTCTCTGTTGCCGTCTCCACTCACCGCGTGGGCTCTGCGTGGGCGATGTCCTAGTCCCCGGGGAAGGGACGCCCGCCTGGACCCTTGCTTTTCCTCTTTGGAGCCCAGTGAGGGCTCACTGGTGAAGGAGAAGGCGTTGCTGGAGGAAGGAGTTGAGAGGCCAGAGCAGAGGGGTGGGTATGGGTTATTGGAGAAAGAAATCTAAATCACTTTGAAAATCACACTTCATTGGGCCCAGGAGCGGGACGTAGCAAATTGTGGGATTGTTTTATTTTATTATTTATTCATTTATTTTTTTGAGACGGAGTTTCGCCCTTGCCTAGGCTGGAGTGCAATGGTGTGACCTCAGCTGACTGCAACCTCCACTTGCCGGGTTCAAGTGATTCTCCTGCCGCAGCCTCCCGAGTAGCTGGGATTACAGGTGCCTGCCACCGCACCTGGCTAATTTTTGTATTTTTAGTAGAGACAGGGTTTCACCACGTTGGCCAGGCTGTTCTTGAACTCCTGACCTCAGGCCTCCCAAAGTGCTGGGATTACAGGCGTGAGCCACCGCGCCTGGCCTGTTTTATTTTATTGTATTGTATTTTTTATTTTATTTTATTTTTTTTGAGACGGAGTCTTGCTCAGTTGCCCAGGCTGGAGTGCAGTGGCGCCATCTCTGCTCACTGCAAGCTCCGCCTCCAGGGTTCACACCATTCTCCTGCCTCATTCTCCCAAGTAGCTAGGACTACAGGCGCCCACCACCATGCCCGGCTAATTTTTTTTGTATTTTTAGTAGAGACGGGGTTTCACCGTGTTAGCCAGGATGGTCTCCATCTCCTGACCTTGTGGTCCACCCACCTCGGCCTCCCAAAGTGCTGGGATTACAGGCGTGAGCCACCGTGCCCGGCCGGTGCGATTTTTAAAACCAGCACTCTCCTGCTCTTACTTGATGTCTTGTGTAATCTCTCTGAACAAAGATTCACAAACGTTTGAGGAAGCTGACTCTTACAGAGAATTTGCCCTGAGACTTTTAGGGTTCAGATCCACCTGGCAAGCTCCTCTCCCCCAATCAAATGTTGTCCATCAGTCCTAACAATGCTAGTCCAATTTCTCCTTTAGAAGAGACAGGGCTACACATCCTGACACATGCACAACCATCCTGGCAGAACTTTGACAGCAGGAGCTGGACTTGCTGCCTCCTGTTCAGGAACCCCTTTCCTCTCAGTTGGGCCCAGGAACTCTTTAATTTACCTGCTCAACTCTGGTCTGCCCCCGCCTCTGGCCCTCACCCAGCTTACCCCCTAAGCAAATTCTGTCCTGAATAGGAGTGTCTCCCCAAGTGCTGTTGCAGGTACCACCTGTCCTGCAGATGAAGTTAGCTTTTACAAGGATGAAATATTTTTCTCCCCATGTATCCATCAACAGATGACTGGGTAAACGGAAGGTGGTTTGTACATATACAATGGAATATTATTTAGCCTTAAATATCTGAGAAATCTTTGCCTGACTCACAGTCACAAAGATTTTTTTCCCCCATGTATCCTTTCATTATTTTTTAAAATTTTTATTTATTTATTTTTTTGAGACGGAGTCTCACTCGTTCTGTTGCCCAGGCTGGAGTGCAGTGGAGCAATCTCGGCTCACTGCAATGTCCGCCTCCCGAGTTCAAGCAATTCTCCTGCCTCAGCCTCCTGAGTAGCTGGGATTACAGGCTCGTGCCACCACAGCCGGCTAATTTTTGTATTTTTGGTAGAGACGGGGTTTCACCATCTTGGCCAGGCTGGTCTCCAACTCCTGACCTCAAGTGATCTGCCCTCCTCGGCCCCCCAAACTGCTGGGATTACAGGCATGAACTGCTGCACCTAGCCCCCGATGTATCCTTTTAGAAGTTTTATAATTTTATATTTTATATTTAGATATATGATCCGAGTTACTTTTTGTATATGGTGCAAGGAATGGATGAAGTTTCATTTCTTTGCACGCGATTATCTAACTGTTCCAGCATCATTTGTTGAAATGACTATCCTTCCTCCTTAGTGTCTTATCAAAAATCAATTGACTATATGTGTGATTATATTCCTGCTATATTGATTTATGTACAATACCACACTGTCTTATTACTGTAGCTTTATAGGTAACTTTTTTTTTTTTTTTTTTTTTTTTTTTTTTTTTTTTTTTTTTTTTTTTTTGAGACGGAGTCTCGCTCTGTCCCCCAGGCTGGAGTGCAGTGGTGTGATCTTGGCTCACTGCAAGCTCTGCCTCCCGGGTTCACGCCATTCTCTTGCCTCAGCCTCCCGAGTAGCTGGGACTACAGGCGCCTGCCACCACGCCTGGCTAATTTTTTGTGTTTTTAGTAGAGACGGAGTTTCACCGTGTTAGCCAGGATGGTCTCGATCTCCTGACCTTGTGATCCGCCTGCCTCAGCCTCCCAAAGTGCTGGAATTACAGGTGTGAGCCACAGTGCCCAGCTAAAACTGCATATTTCTTTCAGCCTTCCGACTGTTGGTCTTCTCTGGACTCCTTGGGGTCTCATCTCTGCCAAGAATGTGACAGGTGTTCTTATGCAGACTTTAGGGCTCCCCCTCTATGGCTCTCCATTTAGGAATTTTACCCTTTAATTCTCAAGCTGCTATGGCAGCCCCAAACTCTGTTCTCTGTGATTCCTCAAGCCACAAACATGACTTTCTCCTTGAATTGCAGCTGCTTAACATCACGTGGACTGGGGAATGGGCTCAGGGGAAAAGCCGTGTAAAAGTGGATCTCACCCAGGGAAGTTTCCTTCTTTCAAGGGTTGAATCTCTTCCAGGTTCTGCTTGCTTTTGGTAGCTCTTCACTGCCTTCAAATAGTTATTTTTATATTTTTTCCAGGGTTTATTATTGTTACCCACAGGTGATATAGAAACTATTCTATTGTTACTGGAACCAGAATAACTACTGTTCTTTTTTCTGATTATTTGTTATAAAAATGTTCAAACCTTCAGAAAAGTAGAAATAATACTGGTGTGAATACCTGTATTCTTGCCACCTTGGATTTAGGATCCCAAATCTTGAGATGTCATTTTTTCTAGGCAGAGTTAGGTGATACTTTTGAAAAATCATGAGTTCTTGGCTGGGCGCGGTGGCTCACGCCTGTAATCCCAGCACTTTGGGAGGCTAAGATGGGCGAATCACCTGAAGTCAGGAGTTCAAGACCGGCCTGGCCAACATGATGAAATCCTGTCTCTACTAAATATACAAAATTAACTGAGCATGGTGGTGCACGCCTGTAATCCCAGCTACTCAGGAGACTTAGGTGGGAGAATTGCTTGAACCCAGGAGGTGGAGGTTGCAGTGAGCTGAGATTGCACCACTGCACTCCAACCTGGGTGACACAGCAAGACCTTTTGGTATTTACAATTCAAATTTAACTTTTCACTTTATATTTGTGTCTTTAACAATGAAAATCTTGGCTTCTAATAACAATAGTACATAACAAAATACAAGTCTGACTTTCTTCCGTGTCCCTTCTCCATTTCTTCCCTCCACTTAGGTCATGATTTGCATTTATTTTGGTTTATCTGCCATTATTTCTTTTTTTTTTTTAATTATCAGCAGAATGTACTTATATTCACATTGCTTTCTCTTTTTTTTTTTTTTTTTTTTTTTTTTTGAGACGGAGTCTCACTCTGTCACCCAGGTTGGAGTGCAGTGGCGTGAGCTCGGCTCACTGCTAGCTCCACCTCCCGGGTTCAGGCCATTCTCCTGCCTTAGCCTCTCCGAGTAGCTGGGACTACAGGCGCCCGCCACCACGCCTGGCTAATTTTTTGTATTTTTTTAGTAGAGACAGGGTTTCACCGTGATCTCGATCTCCTGACCTCTTGATCCGCCCGCCTCAGCCTCCCAAAGTGCTGGGATTACAAGCGTGAGCCACCACGCCCGGCCTGCTTTCTCTTTCTTACAAAAGAAGAATACAAACCAGGCACAGTGGCTTATGTCTGTAATCCTAGCACTTAGGGAGGCCGAGGTGGGAAAATGCTTGAGCCCCGGAGTTTGAGACTAGCCTGGGCAAAATAGCGAGACACTGTCTCTGTTTTTTTTTTTTTAATTAAAAAAAGTTTTTTTTAACAAACAAAAGTACTAAAAACATTGCTCTGAACCTTGTGTTTGTATATTACTATGGATTTTTCAGAATATGGGAGATTGAGGACATCTGTTTGTTATTTCAGTTACAACACATAGTTGAGAATTACTTATATACTATTGGTTATGTGTTTTAGAATTTTATCTTTGGTCTAACCATTTAAGCAAAGGCATTTGTCAAGAATTTATTAGGTCACTTAAATTAGAAACAGTAATTGTTGCTCTAAAGTTTATTATTTTGTGGTATTACTTTTAACTCATACACTGTTCTGTTTGTCTTTTAAAAATTTTACAGATTGAAGATCCAGGTTGCTTCTGGGTTATTATAAAAGGGTGTAGTCCCTTTTTAGATCATGATGTCGACTATCAAAAATTAAGCAGTGCCATGAATGACTTCTACAACAGCACGTGTCAAGATATAGAAATAAAACCATTAACACTGGAAGAAGGACAGGTATGTATCTAAATGTTCTTTAATCACTGTGTATTGAAACACCACTCAAAATATAAACTATTTTGGCAACGACGATGATTCAAGCTTTTAGAGTGTTTTAGTTTCTTACACTCAGTGCCTCGTGTTAGGTTTTTTTTTGAGATGGAGTCTCACTGTGTCACGTAGGCTGGAGTACAGTGGCACTATCTGGGCTCACCGCAACCTCCGTGTCTCAGGTTCAAGCACTTCTCCTGTCTCAGCCTCCTGAGTAGCTGGAATTACAGGCATGGGCCACCACACCCAGCTAATTTTTGTTTTTTTAGTAGAGATGGGGTTTCACCATGTTGGCCAGGCTGGTCTCAAACTCCTGACCTCAGGTGATCCACCCGCCTCAGACTCCCAAAGTGCTGGGATTACAGGTGTGAGCCACCGTGCCCAGCCAGTGTAAGGTTCTCTAGGTTGCACAAGATTCAGGCTAGTCATGGAAGGGGGCAGCCACCATGTAAGGTCCATGTGGGGCAAAAGTAGACAGAATATCATCTACACCCAGGCATTAGGGCCATCCCTCTGGGGCTGGGAACCAGGGGGTTATTTGAGATCCCACAGAGCTGTAGGGACCTCAGCAAAGAGGGTGTAGTGTCTTCAGTGTAGGGCCAACACCTCCCTTTTGGTTGCTCATGACTTTGGCCAACTCAGATTTGTTCTCCTTACTCCACGCGTGGCCCCTCCTTGCCTTCTTGCAGACTCAGCTCTCACTGCCCCTTGTCATGGTCTCCACAGCTCAGCTACTTTTCAGAAGAGAGTGAATTTTTGTAATGGTGTAATAGGAAAAGGTTTATAAACTCTTTATGAGAAAAAGCAGAAATAATTTGAATCCTCTTCCCCCAAATCATCTAATGATAACATAATTTATTTTAGTATATGTGCTGCCGAAGCAAGCACAATAATATAATTTGTTTCCATACCATTGACTAATTGAAGAAGTTAAACCAGGTCAATTGTTTTTAAAAATATTCCACATTTTGGGCTGGGCGTGGTGGCTCATGCCTGTAATCCCAGCACTGTGGGAGGCCAAGGAAAGAAGATTGCTTGAGCCTAGGAGTTTTGTGAACAGCCTGGGCAACATAGTAAGACCCTGTGTCTACAAAAAATAAAAAGATTAGCGGGCATGGTAGCACGTGCCTGTGGCCCCAGCTACTCTGGAGGCTAAGGCAGAAGATCACTTGAGCCTGGGAGGTAATAGCTGCAGTAAGCTGTGTTTGCGCCACTGCACTCTAGCCTGGGCAAGACAGCGAGACTGTCTCTTTAAAAAATGTGCATAGCCGGGCGTGGTGGCTCACGCCTGTAATCCTAGCACTTTGGGAGTCTGAGGCAGATGGATCACCTGAGGTCAGGAGTTCGAGACCAGCCTGGCCAACACAGTGAAACCCCATCTCTACTAAAAATACAAAAAATTAGCTGGGCGTGGTGGCAGGCACCTATAATCCTAGCAACTAGAGAGGCTGAGGCAGGAGAATCACTTGAACCTGGGAGGCAGAGGCTGCAGTGAGCCGAGATCATGCCATTGCACTCCAGCCTGGGCAACAAGAGTGAAACTCTGTCTCAAAAAAAAAAAAATGTATATGTGTGTGTGTATGTGTATAGTTAAATATAAAGCTTTGGGTAGATTTAAGGTCGCTTCTGTTTTTCAAGAATAGGTGTACTGTGAACTTTATGTTGTATTGAATTGAGAGATGATGCTTTCAGTGTTGCTGAGATTGACCAGAGGGGACGTCCTGACCCTCCTTGTGGCCTTACCTGTCAGCATTCATGTGATGGCTTCTCCATTCAGTGACCACTGCTGCCCAAATCAGCTCTTTCATTCAGGCACTTGACGTGGGGATTTCTCTCATTCCTTCTGCATTCATCAGCTGGAATTCTTCTGTATAGAACTTTCCCTGATCTCTTAGGACTGTTTGATTACCCTGAAATAACACAGTTCCTTTTTTAAATTTTTATTTATTTATTTTTAAAATTAATTATTATTATTTTTTTTTGAGACAGAGTCTCACTCTGTTGCCCAGGCTAGAGTACAGTGGCGCCATCTCTGCTCACTGCAAGCCCCACCTCCTGGGTTCACGCCGTTCTCCCGCCTTAGCCTCCCGAGTAGCTGGGACTACAGGCACCTGCCGCCACGCCCAGCTAATTTCGTTTTTGTATTTTTAGTAGAGACGGGATTTCACCTTGTTAGCCAGGATGGTCTCAATCTCCTGACCTCATGATCCACCCATCTCGGCCTCCCAAGGTGCTGGGATTACAGGCATGAGCCACCGAGCCTGGCCTTTTTAAAAATTTTTTAAATGGGAATGCCTGTGAATGCAAATAATACAGTTCATACTGCAAAGAAAGAGAAATCGTGTGGATCAGTTTTCAACTTAGTGCTTTGTGCCTAGCTATCACATTTTTGGTGTTGAGAGGGTGGTTTTGTTTTTCTCTCCTCCTCCTCTTCCTTTTTTTTTGAAGACGGAGGTCTCACTCTGTCACCCAGGCTGGAGCACAGTGACTCAATCTCGGCTCACTGCAACCTCCACCTTTTGGTATCAAGCAATCCTCCCACCTCAGCCTCCCAAATGGCTAGGGCTAAAGGCACGCACCACCACACCTGGCTAATTTTTTTGTATTTTTTGTGGTGACAGGGTTTCGCCATGTTACCCAGGCTGGTCACGAACTCCTAGGCTCAAAAGATCTGCCCGCCTTGGCCTCCCAAAATGCTAGGATTACAGGCATGAGTCACTGCGCCTGGCCCTTTACACTTTTAAGTACAAACTTAAAACTCATTTTATTGTGAATTCGCAGTAACTATGTTATTTTACAAATTGAAGGTTCATGGCAACCCTTCATGGAGTAAGACTATAGGCACCATTTTTCCCACAGCAAGTCCTCACTTCATGTCTCTGTGTCACATCTTGGTAATTCTCCCAATGTTTTGAACTTTTTTGTTATTATTCTATCTGTTATAGTGATCTGTGGCCAGTGATGTTTGAGGTCAGTATTTTAATTGTTTTGGGGTGCCACGAATTGCACCCATGTAAGATAATGAATTTTATCAATAAATGTGTGTTCTGACTGCTCCACCATCTCTCTCCCTCTCCCGAGGCCTTCTTGTTCACTGACACACAATTGAAATTAGGCCAATTAATAACCCTACAATGGCCCCTAAGTGTTCAAGTGAAAGGATGAATCACATTAAATTAAAAGCTAGAAATGTTTGAACTTAAAGGAAGACATTTTGAAAGCTGAGATAGGCTGAAAGCTAGGCCTCTTGCACCAAACAGTTAGCAAAGTTGTGAATGCAAAGGAAAAGTTCTTGAAGGAAATTAAAAGTGCCACTCTGGAGAACACACAAATGATAATAAAAAAAAAATTAAAAAAAAGAGAAACAGCCTTATTGGTAATATGGAGAAAGTTTTATTGGTCAGGATAGAAGCTCAAACCAGTTACTACATTCCCTTTAGCCAAAGCCTGATCCAGAGCAAGGCCCTAACTCTCTTCAATTGTATAAAGGCTGAGCAAGGTTAGGAAGCTGCAGGGAAAAACTGTGAAGCTAGCAGAGGTTGGTTCATGAGGTTTAAGGAAAGAGGCCATCTCCACAACACAAAGTGCAAGGTGAAACACAAGGACTGATGGAGAGGCTGCAGCAGTTTCTCCAGATGTAGCTAAGATCATTGTTGAAAGTGGACACACTAAATAACAGGTTTTCAGTGTATGCAAGACAGCCTTCTATTGGAGAAGATGTCTTCTAGGGCTTCCAGAGCTAAATAGGAGAAGTCAGCCAGGTGCGGTGGCTCACACCTGTAATCCCAGCACTCTGGGAGGCTGAGGTGGGTGGATCACCTAAGGTCAGGAGTTCAAGACCAGCCTGGCCAACATGGTGAAACCCCGTCTCTACTAAAAATACAAAAATTCGCCAGGTGTGGTGGTGGGCGCCTGTAATCCCAGCTACTGGGGAGGCTGAGGCACGAGAATTGCTTGAACCTGGGAGGTGGAGGTTGCAGTGAGCTGAGATGGCGCCACTGCACTCCAGCCTGGGTGACAGAGCGAGACTCTATCTTAAAAAATAAATAGGAGAAGTCAGTGTCTTTAAAGGACTAAAGCTTTAAAGGTCAGAGTGGCTTTCTTTTTAGGGTCTAATGCAGCTGGTGACTTTTAAGTTGAAGCCAGTACTCATTTACCATTCCAAAAGTCCTGTGACCCTTAAAGATTATGCTAGCTCTAGTCTATCTGCTCTACAAATGGAACAAGAAAGCCTGAATGACAGCACATCTGTTGACGCATGGCTTACTGAATATTTTAAGCTTACTGTTGAGGTCTATGCTCAGAAAAAAAAGATTCCTTTCAAAATATTACTGCTGAGCTGGGTTTGGTGGCACGTGTCCACAGTCCCAGCTACTTGGGAGGCTGAAGCGGGAAGATCACTTGGGCCCAGGAGTTCGAGTCCAGCCTAGGCAATGTAGTGATGAGACCCTGTCTCTAAAACAAAAAACAACAATTAGTGCTCATTGACAGTGCACCTGGTCACTGCAGAGCTCTCATGGAGATGAATGTGGCTTTCATGCCTCATTTTCAAGGTTGACTGGCTGTGTGAATTATTAACTATTCATGGTATTTCTATAAGATGCTTTGACTTCAGCATTAAATAGAAATATCTTTCATCCTTTGTCAGGATTTCTGTTGAATTATTCGAGTTTTGAGTTATGTGAGGTTCTCTAGAACCTATCCCTTGCAGTATGGCTGTATTGTATTTCCAACTTATTCCCGAGGACAACGATCTCTATGAGTCCCCTTCTTTTCTGTCTGAGCACAGCTCTCCTGCTGGACTGCTTTATAAAGCTGTGGTTAGCATACGGTTTATTAGTTGAGTTGCCTGTGGCCTGGCAGTCCTGTGGTACGGTCAGGATGCCAAGGGTTGTCACCTCTGCAGGGTGGTTCTCCTTAAAAGGGGCTGCAGGCATTTACAAATGCTTCTTAACTTACGATGAGGTTATGTCCTGATATCGTAAGTAAAAAATGCACTTAATACACCTAACCTGCTGACCAGCCTAGCTTACCCTAGCCTGCTTAAATTTGCTCAGGACACTTACATTAGCTTATGATTGGGCAAGATCACCTAATACAAAGCCTATTTTGTAGTAGAGTTGAAATATTTATGTATTTTATTGAATACTGCACATTATGTAAAAATTGCAATAGTTTCACACCATCATAATATTGAAAATTGTAAGTTAAATCATCATAAGTCAGGGACTGTGCACTTATTCAGCCATCAAACAGGTAGTTGATTGATTGATTGAGACAGACTCTCATTCTGTCGCCCAGGCTGGAGTGCAGTGGCACAATCTTTGGCTCACTGCAACCTCTGCCTCCCTGGCTCAAGCGATCCTCCTGCCTCAGCCTCCTGAGTAGCTGGGACTACAGGCACATGCCACCATCCCCGGCTGATTTTTGTATTTTTAGTAGAGACAGGGTTTTTCCATGTTGGTCAGGCTGGTCTCGAACTCCTGAGCTCAGGTGATCCACTCACCTCGACCTCCCAAAGTGCTGGGACCACAGGCGTGAGCCACCACGCCTGGCCCAGGTAGTTTATTTTTAAAACATTTTATTACTGTTATTTTTTGAGACAGGGTCTCACTGTGCCACCCAGGCTGGAGTGCAGTGGTACAATCATAGCCCACTGCAGCCTCCAACTCCTGGGTTCAAGCGATCCTCCTGCCTCAGCCTCCCAAGTAGCTGAGACTACAGGCATGTACCACCATGCCTGGTTCAAGTAGTTTTTGAAGACTTAGTATATGCCAGGCACTGTGCTAGGTGCTGGGAATTTGGCAGTAAACAAAACAGACAAAAATCCATGTCATCAAGGAGCCAGCGTCCAGTTATGACAGATAGTAAACAAATGTCAGAGGCCAATAAGAGTCATGGGGAGGCTGGGCACAGCGGCTCATGCCTGTAATCCCAGCAGTTGTGGGAGGCCAAGGTGGGTGGATCACCTGAGATCAGGAGTTCGAGACCATCCTGACCAATATGATGAAACCCCATCTCTACTAAAAAAATTTTTTTTAATTATCTGGGCCTGGTGGCATGCGCCTGTAATCCCAGCTACTTGGGAGGCTGAGACAGGAGAATCGCTTGAACCTGGCAGGCGGAGGTTGCAGTGAGCCAAGATCGCACCACTGCACTCCAGCCTGGGCAACAAGAGCAAAACTCCGTCTCAAAAAAAAAAAAAAAAGAGTCATGGGTAAGGGAGTGGAAGGATGAGCCTGGTGGCAGCTTCCTGTTGGTCAGACACATGATTGACAATCATTCCTAAACATTATTTCCTGATTTAAGAAGGTAAAGGAATGCATTTTTCTTATTTTGCTTTCTAAAAATTGTCCTCAGTTAAGGAGTGAAAACAATTGTAGTAAGAAAAACAGTGACCTAGTACCCAGGCGGCCTGTGTTCCTGAGGTTTTCTTATGGGCAGAGGGGCTCAGCTTGGGTAGGCCCGGCCTCCTGGCATCTCTTTCCTCTGCTGTAAGGGAGAATGTTGACTGGGGTGGTTTTGAGAGTACCTTTTAGCTCTCTTGTTCTTTGATGAGATGTTAACACTGACCTTAAAAAACCTTTCTGTTGGCTGGGCGCGGTGGCTCATGCCTGTAATCCCAGCACTTTGGGAGGCTGAGGCAGGCGGATCACGAGGTCAGGAGTTTGAGACCAGCTTATCCAACATGGTGAAACCCCATCTCTACTAAAATACAAAAATTAGCCAGGCGTGGTGGTGGGCACCTGTAATCCCAGCTACTTGGGAGGCTAAGGCAGGAGAATTGCTTGAACCTGGGAGGTGGAGGTTGCAGTGAGCTGAGATTGTGCCACTGTACTCCAGCCTGGGCGATGGAGTGACACTCTGTGTCAAAAGAATAAATAAATAAAAATAACTCTCTATTTTGCAGGTGTGTGTGGTCTATTGTGAGGAGCTAAAGTGCTGGTGCAGAGCCATTGTCAAATCAATTATGTCTTCCGCAGACCAGTACTTGGCAGAATGTTTCCTTGTGGACTTTGCCAAGAACATTCCAGTCAAATCTAAAAAGTACGTACATGTTTATCTCACCTTACACTCTTGTCAGAGACAAATGTCAGTTTCAAAGGAGAATGTCCATTTTAAAGTACGGGGCTAGAGGTCACTACACTGAGAAAAGACAAAACTGGAGTTCTTTAGCTTCAAGAAGGGGAGCTTTGTGGGTTTCAGGTCTGCACCCACTGACTGGCAGAGCGGGTGGGCAGGGTGAAGGCTGAGGTGGCTCTGGCTCTCTGCCACTGTCCGTCCTGGCAGGGGAGGCAGGTTCAGGTGGTGTTCTCTGCATCTCCTGGTTGCTCTCTGCATCTCCTGGCCACTCTCTGCATCTCCTGGGTTCTCTATCACCTGGCTGCTCTCTGCATCTCCTGGCTGCTCTCTGCATTTCCTGGGGTTCTCTCTCTATCACCTGGCTACTTTCTGCATCTCCTGGCTGCTCTCTGCATCTCCTAGGGTTCTCCCTGCATCTCCTGGGGCTCTCTCTGCATCTCCTGGGGCTCTCTTTGCATCTTCTGGGGCTCTCTTTGCATCTTCTGGGGCTCTCTCTGCATCTCCTGGTGCTCTCTGCGTCTCCTGGTGCTCTCTGCGTCTCCTGGTGCTCTCTCTGCGTCTCCCGGGTGCTCTCTGCATCTCCTGGGTACTCTCTGCATCTCCTGGGTGCTCTCTGCATCTCCTGGGTGCTCTCTCTGCATTTCCTGGTGCTCTCTCTGCATCTCCTGGATTCTCTCTGCATCTCCTGGGTGCTCTCTGCATCTCCTGTGTTCTGTGCATTTCCTGGCTGCTCTCTGCACCTCTTGGGGTTCTCTTCTGCATCTCCTGCGTTCTCTGCATCTCCTGGCTGTTCTCTGCATCTTCTGGCCGCTCTCTGCATCTCCTGGGTGCTCCTTACCGGCTACTCTCCTGCCTCTCCTCAGTTTCCTTGTGCCCTTTAGGGAGGCTTGGCTGCAAGAAAGACACTTCCAGGAGGTAGAGAGAAACGCGTCTCTCCACAGAAGGGGGGTTGCTGGCATAGTCTTAGGGTGCAGAGAGCAGAACTTGTACTCACATAGGTGTTCCTGGTTGTCCTGCTTAAAAGAGGGAGGGTGTGACCATCAATGAGATTGGGAGATAGCTCAGAATGAGCTGGTGCCGAGATGGTGCTGTGCAGCCTTCACTGCTTCTGGGACCACACGTCATAGTGTTCGTTAGAAAACACCAGCAACAAGTCAGTCTTGGTGTTTTGTGATGATTTTTGCACAGTTGCCCATCCCAGAGTAAGAGGATATCAGTTTAATAAATATAAAGATTCTGATTTCACTGAAGAAAGAGCAATACCAAATAGACTTGATTGCAATAAGAGGTGTCTATTTTTGTTGTTTGTTTTGTTTTTTTTTGAGATGGAGTCTTACTTTGTCACCCAGGCTGGAGTGCAGTGGCACGATTTCAGCTCACTGCAACCTCTGCCTCCCAGTTCAAGTGATTCTCCTGCCTCAGTCTCTCTAGTAGCTGGGACTACAGGTGCGTGCCACCACATCCAGCTAATTTTTGTATTTTTAGTAGAGATGGGGTTTTGCCATGTTGGCCAGGCTGGTCTTGAACTCTTGATCTCAGGTGATCCACCCGCCTCGGCTTCCCAAAGTGCTGGGATTACAGGCGTGAGCCACTGCGCCCGGCCAAGAGGTGTCTGTTGAATAGAAGAATTTCATGGCAGACGTGCTTATCAGACATTGGGAATTTGCAGTACTTACTGTAAGAGTAGGTGCCATTCGAGCTTGTGATCCTGCATCGCATACAACCGTAACCGCTGCAAAAACAATTAGTGTGTTTAACTGTTTGGGGAGCTTTTCTTTTTGCATTTGGTGTTTTACATTTAGTTTGTTTTGGGTGAGAAAATCGTATGATTAAATAGAGCTTGAGGAGACTTCAGGCGCCATGGGTGCAGCCACCTTTCCCTAACCTGTCTGAGACAGAAGATGGCCAGGCTGCCCAGACAGGCCATAATAGGAACCCTGGAAAGAAAGCCAGTTCATGTGGAAATAGTACGTGGAAGTGGTTTTTCGGCCGGGGTGGTGGCTCACGCCTGTAATCCCAGCACTTTGGAAGGCCAAGGCAGGAGGATCACTTGAGGCCAGGAGTTCAAGACCAGCCTAGGCAGTATAGTGAGACCCGGACTCTACAAAGAAAAAAATGTAAAAATAAAGTGCTCTGTTGTTTGCCGACGAAGAATGGAAATTAAATTGCCAAACTTATTATTTAAAAATCTCAGTCCTGCAGCTCTTTTGTGCAAAGTTGGCAAATATTAATTATTAAAACATCTGTTCATTTACAGAAACTTTTAAGGTAATTTTGGTCATATATTGAGATTGGTATTTGGAAAATCTTGAATAGAATTTGCTTTACAGGTATGTTCATTAGTATCCAGATCTAGTATTTGTCTACCTAAGGAGCCTTATTAGACTTTTTTTTTTTTTTTTTTTTTTGAGACAGAGTTTCGCTCTTGTTGCCCAAGCTGGAGTGCAATGGCACGATTTCAGCTCACTGCAACCTCTGCCTCCCAGGTTAAAGCGATTCTCCTGCCTCAGCCTCCTGAGTAGCTGGGATTATAGGAGTGCACCACCACGCCCGCCTAATTTTTTGTAGTTTTAGTAGAGACAGGTTTCACCATATTGGCCAGGCTGATCTTGAACTCCTGACCTCAGGTGATCTGCCCAACTCGGCCTTCCAAAGTGCTGGGATTACAGGTGTGAGCCACTGCGCCTGGCCAGGAGGCTTCTTAGACACTGTTTTCCTAAACTCCTACCCCTAGGTCATGAAATGTCAATTTCACTGATATACTATCTATGTACCATATTCGTGCTTTATGTAACAAAAGAGTAAGATTTTTTTCAACCTCCCAAGAAGCAGTTTTTCCCTCTTGGCCAAATGTCTCCAAGCACTGTTGGTGGCTATATTAGAAACAGAAAGAATTGTTTTTTGTGTGTTTTATTTTACATCAAGTATATTAATAAAATAGGTATACTTTAACGGAATATGTTGTATATAATTTTCTGTATAATGGAGCTGTTTCTGTTTCACTTTTTAGCATCCGAGTTGTAGTAGAATCATTTATGCAGCTTCCCTATAGAGCAAAAAAATTCAGCCTGTACTGCACAAAGCCTGTCACATTACACATTGACTTCTGCCGAGACAGTACTGACATTGTGTAAGTACAGTTTCTTAAGTCCTTCGAATCATTAGTAAAAGCCTTCTATCAAGTGCACGATCTTTGTACGAAGTCAGTTCCTCTGTAGAAGTGCTGAGCAGGAGGTCTCTGTTCTTCAGAAAGGGCTTCTGAGTCAGTGTTTGTCTGACCTGGCTGTGGTTGAGGGGATTTGGAGCAGGGCCTGAGCTCTGTGCTTCTTACCTTTGTTTCAAACTTATGAAAAGTAATAAATTAACTGTAAAGAAAAATATTCATAAAACATAGGATCATGGAGCATTATACATGTGTACACACACACACACACACACACACACACACACGGTCTCACCCTGTTGCCCAGGCTGTAGTGCAGTTGCATGATCATGGCTCATTGCAGCTTCACCCTCCTGGGTTCCAGCAATCCTCCCACCTCAGCCTCCCAAATAGCTGGGACTACAGGCACACGCCACCATACCCAGCTAACTCCCCTTCCCTCCTCTCCCCTCTCCTCCCCCCTCCCTTCTTGCTTTCTTATTTTGAGATAGGATCTCACTGTCTTGCCCAGGCTGGTTTCAAACTTCTGGGCTTAAGTGATCCTCTCACCTTGGCCTCCCAAAGTGCTGGGATTCCAGGCACGAACCACTGTACTGGGCCCGTGGAGCATTATAAAAGAGTCCATTGCAATTTTCTCCAGGCCCACATCCTTCCTCCTGGGAGGCCTCTGTGATCTTTTCCAGCTCTGAACTTGCAGGCCTTTGTCAGTGCTTTTACACACACTTACCTATGTGGAGCTTTTAACAAAAATTAGAACATACTGTCTTATTTGCAGAATTAACTTAAGAATGCGTGTAGAGGCCAGGCGTGGTGGCTTACACCTGTAATTCCAGTACTTTGGGAGGCCAAGGCATGGGAATCACTTGAAGTCAGGAGTTCGAGACCAGCCTGACCAACATGGCAAAACCCTGTCTCTGCAAAACAAAATTAGCCTGGCGTGGTGGTGGGCATCTGTAATCCCAGCTACTCAGGAGGCTGAGGCAGGAGAATTGCTTGAACCTGGGAGGCAGAGGTTGCACTGAGCCGAAATCGCACCACTACACTCCAGCCTGGGCAGCAAGAGTGAAACTCTATCTCAAAACAAACAAACAAAAAAGTATGTTGAAACTCTTTGTCAACATACGTATCTCTTCTTTCTACTTTTAGTCTTTTTCATGGGTGGATGTGATTGACATACTTGCTGTATTTAATCATTCCTCTCTGGGTAGCCACTAGGTTGTTTCCAAACCATTTGCACAGTACAGTCCTGCAAGTATATGGATGAATCTGGCCGGGCCTGGTGGCTCATGCCTGTAATCCCAGCACTTTGGGAGGCTGAGGCGGGTGGATCACTTGAGGTCAGGAGTTCGAGACCAGCCTGGCCAACATGGTGAAACCCATCTCTACTAAAAACACAAAAATTAGCCAGGCACAGTGGTGCGCACCTGTAATCCCAGCTACTCAGGAGACTGAGGCAGGAGAATCACTTGAACCCAGGAGGCAGAGGTTGCAGTGAGCCAAGATCACGCCACTGCACTCCAGCCTGGGTGACAAAGTGAGACTCCGTCTCAAAAAAAAAAAAAAAAGAATATAGATAAATCTGTATAAAATACATAGACATAGAGGCATATATATACATGTGCCCCACACCCCATCTTTGCTCCCTTTGTCTAGTGTTTGACTGCATCACTAGTGTTTGTACAGGACAGATCCCTGCCCTGGGCAGTTCCCTCTCGGGTGCGGGCGCCATGTCTGCTGTCTTGAATGAGCACTACCGAGTGGCCTGACTTCTGCCTCCTGTGGTCTGTAGAGACGTCAGCCCCATCCTCCCACCTGGTGCTCCTCCTCTCCTGCCCTCCCAGGAGGACGGCATTATGGAAGGAAAAGCCACAGGGAGCAGCCCAGTTCTGACTCCACTGGCATGCCACGTTGCATTTTGTACTCTGAACTCAGAAGCTGCCTTCATGGGCTGTTTGATGACCTTCCCATTCTCCATTCACCCCAGCCCCCAGCACCCACAGTTTCCTGGTGGTGGTGAGTGCATCAATCTTGTGGTCAGCGTGGCATCTACACTGATGTGAGGATAAGTCCCTGCTGAGGTCAATGCGCCCTACCAGGCCGCCCTCCAGCCAGCCCACCCCACTGCTCACAAAAGGCTCTGGGAGTGGGATTTCTTGCACGCAGCAGCCCCTGCCCCATGTACTGCCCTCTTTCAGAGCGGCCCACTGCTCACCCTCCAGGCATGATTGGGCCCCCGTATGTGCAGCCCAGCTCCCCTCAGAGGCGGTTGCCGGTCCTGTCTTTCTTGCCCCTCTCTGCATGGGCCCTTCCCAGAACAAATGTGGGCTTCGGGCCCTTCCCCACCCACCCTAGGATGCCCCCAGGGAAGGGCCTACTGGGGTTTGGTCACCTTCTTTGAAATCTGATACCTTTGTGTTTGTGCTTTATCCAGAACACCCTTTGAATGTGTGTATTACAGTTTTATAGATTTTGTCAAATCCCCTTCAAAAAGACTAGCAATTTATACTGCCATCGTTGGGGTATGGAAAGCACTGTTATGCCCACACAATATTGAATATCATTAGGCTTTCTAATTTCTGCTTGTTTGCTCAGTGAAAATGGTATTTTGATTTAATTTGTATTTTTATGACTTGCAAAGCTGGTTATGTCTTCATGTGATTATTGTGTATGTGTGAGAGAGGGAGAGAGAGAATAGCTGATGTGGTTATTCTGTGTGAGAGGGAGAGACTGGCTGATGTTATTCTATGTGTGTAAGAGAGGGAGAGAGACTGGCTGCTGTGGTTATTCTGTGTGTTTGTGTGTAAGAGAGAGAGGAAGAGACTGGCTGATACGGTTATTCTGTGTGTGAGAGAGGGGGAAGAGACTGGCTGAGGTGGTTATTCTGTGTGAGAGAGAGGGGGAAGAGACTGGCTGAGGTGGTTATTCTGTGTGAGAGAGAGGGGGAAGAGACTGGCTGAGGTGGTTATTCTGTGTGTGAGAGAGAGGGGGAGAGACTGGCTGATGTGGTTATTCTGTGTGAGAGAGGGGGAGAGAGACTGGCTGATGTGGTTATTCTGTGTGAGAGAGAGGAGGGGTGGTTATTCTGTGGAGAGAGGGGAAGAGACTGGCTGAGGTGGTTATTCTGTGTGAGAGAGAGGGGAGAGAGACTGGCTGATGTGGTTATTCTGTGTGAGAGAGAGGGAGAGAGACTGGCTGAGGTGGTTATTCTGTGTGAGAGAGAGGGGGAAGAGACTGGCTGAGGTGGTTATTCTGTGTGAGAGAGAGGGAGAGAGACTGGCTGATACGGTTATTCTGTGTGAGAGAGAGGGGGAAGAGACTGGCTGAGGTGGTTATTCTGTGTGAGAGAGAGGGGGAAGAGACTGGCTGAGGTGGTTATTCTGTGTGAGAGAGAGGGGGAGAGAGACTGGCTGATGGGCTTATTCTGTGTGTGAGAGAGAGGGGGAGAGAGACTGACTCGTGGTTATTCTGTGTGAGAGGGAGAGACTGGCTGATTTACCTGTTCATATGTTAGATTGGGTTTTCTCTTGGGTTGTTTGCCTTTTCATTATTAGTAATCTACTACATTTTGCTTTTTTAAAAAAGCTAATTATTAGGTAATTCTTTGTGTGTAACAAGGTTTTAGAACCACTGCCTTTACTTCCTTTTAGAAATCCTTTGTAATTCTCTTGAATTGCTTAATATCTTTCTTAAAAGAATAAAAATAACCAACATTTTTGAGTAATGATTATGTCCAGGCACTGGGCTAAGTGTTCTATGTACATTATCTCATTTGATCTTTAAAACAATTCTTGGAGGATGGTGGTGGCATCTCTGGTACATAAAATCAGAAGAAATATAGAACATCATTCTGACCTTACATTTTATTTTTTTCCTTGCTTCCAAGTTTCTCCTCTTTCCCTACTGCCTACAGCTTTTCCTACAATTTTCTTTGCAAAGCATAAGAAAGATGTAGAAAGGACAAGATGATGGGTAAAATGGGAGCCAGTGAGAGGGCGCTAGGGTCAGCAGAGTGAGGAACAGTAGTTTTATAGTAGCTGAGACCCAATGCGTTAGCTCACGCCTGTAATCCCAGCACTTTGGGAGGCCAAGGCAGGAGAATCGCTTGAGCCCAGGAGTTTGAGACCAGCCTGAGCAACATAGCTAGACCCTCTCTCTATAAAAAAAAATTTGTTTTAATCACTAGGTGTAGTGGGGCACACCTGTAGTCCTAGCTACTCAGGAGGCTGAGATGAGAGGCTCCCTTGAGCCCAGGAGTTCAAGGCTGCAGTGAGCTGTGTTCATGCCACTGCACTCCAGCCTGGGTAACAGAGAGAGGCCCTGTCTCAAAAAAAACCAAAATGAAACAAAGATAGTATCTGGCTCTCCCACGACTGCCTGTGAGGGTGTTGGTGTACCAGCATGTGTCGCGCCCTCTCTGTGCCAGACTGTGCTAGACGCCGCACACTCAGGATCCCTGTCCCAGGAGCTTATGTTCTGGTTGGGGTGACTGATTTGTCTGGGGATGGTGGTGTCGTGACAGACAGTGCAGTGGTGAGCACAGGTCATTCTCAGAGGGACCTCTGTGCTGTGAGTCTGCACTGGTGCAGGTGACGGTGTTGAGAAGAGCGTGTTGCAGGATACAGTGGGATCTTCACCCCCAGAGCAGGGCCAGCGCCAGGCGCCCCATCATCTGTATCACGTGTTCCATATGTAGTGTGAGAAATGTTCAGTGCATGGTTTACAAAATGCTGTTGGTGTGCTAGCCTCAGATTTTTATGTAATGAAGTTGCATCTGTTCACTGTTCCAGACCTGCCAAGAAGTGGGACAGTGCAGCTATTCAGTACTTTCAGAACCTTCTGAAAGGTAAGCCAGTGCCTGATCACTGCAGCCTGCCTGGAAGTGACACCCACAGAGGCCTCAGCTTCTGCTGCTGGAGGGGGTTGGAGATGCCCCTGTTCGCCACACAGCCCTCCTCAGAGGAGTTCCCTAAGCTACCTGGGGCTTCTTCCAGATCAAGTACCACAGTAACTCTGCACCCCTAGTGGCAGTGAATGTCAGTAATTGATAGCTGAGATCAGCAGGGGGCTGTTTGTGCAGGGGAACCCTTACACAGTAATAATGCCTGCCTCTTCATTTGCATAAAAGCTGCGGCGCTGCAAAATAAATTCATGTGGATTTTATTGGACCAGCAATTGATGAAAAACCTAGCATTTTTAGTGAGCAAGAGATAGTAAATGGATATTTATTGTGTAATATTCATTACTGCTAATTTAAGCTGCATAAAATGTCTTCAGCTGTTCTTTTTATTTTACATCAGTGACTATAAACAGTGTCTTTGGTGGGATCTGTCTTAACTGCTGGCAGATACCTGGTTTTAGTGAGAATGTTGGCAGGTGGGAAACGCCTGGGGTGCTGCCTGGTACCTCGTTGGGTCCTGGCTCCTCTCCTGCGCTGTGCCATTGTCTGGGTAGAGGAGGAGCCAGATCCTTTGACCTGGGAGCAGTGGGAGGCTGGGAGGTCACTGGGACTGGAGTGTTGGCCCCTGTGAGCCACGGGGGCTGCTGGGAAATGAGAATGCGGGTCTGGAGGAGGCCAGCCACCTAATCCTCAGTGGCTCAGTCAAGTGACTTAGCCTCTGAGCCTGGTCTCCTCGCCTGTGACATGACCACTGTACTTACCTTGAAGGTAGTGGTAAGAACTCAGCGAAAGGTTTCTAAAGGACTTAGCACAGCGCCTGGTAGGTGGCAGTGATGCTGCTGCTGTGGGGTTTTGAGTCTGTAAGGGAGTAGCCGGGTGCTGCACTCTGTGGGGCTTTGTAGGGTAGAACGGACCTCAGATGAAGGCCTGGGACTGGAAATCTGCGTTTGGGAGGAGTGGAGGTGAAGAGAGGACCAAGAGCTGTACTTGAGGAGGTATTCACAGGGCGGCACAGGAACCTGTTGACAGGGACAGGACCTGTGATCCACTCCACAATCAGGAGTGCCTTTTCCTAACATACTCCCCCTGGTCCTGCCCAAGGAAGCCATTTGGGCACTCTTAAGTGGTTAGCAGAGGTTACTAGGTGGGAAAGTCATGACTGTTTCAAATATACTTTTAACATCAGCTAATTTGTATTTTCATTTATGCTATTTAGCAACTACCCAGGTGGAAGCCAGATTATGTGCTGTGGAAGAAGATACATTTGAGGTTTACCTTTATGTAACTATAAAAGATGAAAAAGTAAGTGAAAGAATTGTATTTTTAAAATATTTCATCATGATTTTAAATTTTACTTTAATAAAACAGAATAAATGCCAAGGAAAACACTGTAGTTCATACAGCATAGAAATTGTCTTTATCTCTTAAGGTCTGCCTTAGACCCGAAGTTAGCCAGGTCTCTGTTTTCTTCTTTTGATTACTTTAAAAAATGACTTTGGCATTTTATTTAAAAATGGCCAAGAAGAGCTAACTATCCTAAATATATATGCACCCACTACAAGAGCACCCAGATTCATAAAGCAAGTCCTGAGTGACCTACAAAGAGACTTAGACTCCCACACAATAATAATGGGAGACTTTAACACCCCACTGTCAACATCAGACAGATCAACGAGACAGAAATTTAACAAGGATACCCAGGAATTGAGCTCAGCTCTGCACCAGGCGGACCTAATAGACATCTACAGAACTCTCCACCCCAAATCAACAGAATATACGTTTTTTTCAGCACCACACCACACCTATTTCAAAATTGACCACATAGTTGGAAGTAAAGCTCTCCTCAGCAAATGTAAAAGAACAGAAATTATTAACAAACTGTCTCTCAGACCACAGTGCAATCAAACTAGAACTCAGGATTAAGAAACTCACTCAAAACCGCTCAACTACATGGAAACTGAACAACCTGCTCCTGAATGACTACTGGGTACATAATGAAATGAAGGCAGAAATAAAGATGTTCTTTGAAACCAACGAGAACAAAGACACAACATACCAGAATCTCTGGGACACATTCAAAGCAGTGTGTAGAGGGAAATTTATAGCACTAAATGCCCACAAGAGAAAGCAGGAAAGATCCAAAATTGACACCCTAATATCACAATTAAAAGAACTAGAAAAGCAAGAGCAAACACATTCAAAAGCTAGCAGAAGGCAAGAAATAACTAAAATCAGAGCAGAACTGAAGGAAATAGAGACACAAAAAACCCTTCAAAAAATTAATGAATCCAGGAGCTGGTTTTTTGAAAAGATCAACAAAATTGATGGACCGCTAGCAAGACTAATAAAGAAGAAAAGAGAGAAGAATCAAATAGACACAATAAAAAATGATAAAGAGGATATCACCACCAATCCCACAGAAATACAAACTACCATCAGAGAATACTACAAACACCTCTATGCAAATAAACTAGAAAATCTAGAAGAAATGGATAAATTCCTCGACAAATACACCTTCCCAAGACTAAACCAGGAAGAAGTTGAATCTCTGAATAGACCAATAACAGGTTCTGAAATTGTGGCAATAATCAATAGCTTACCAACCAAAAAGAGTCCAGGACCAGATGGATTCACAGCTGAATTCTACCAGAGGTACAAGGAGGAACTGGTACCATTCCTTCTGAAACTATTCCAATCAATAGAAAAAGAGGGAATCCTCCCTAACTCATTTTATGAGGCCAGCATCATCCTGATGCCAAAGCTGGGCAGAGACACAACCAAAAAAGAGAATTTTAGACCAATATCCTTGATGAACATTGATGCAAAAATCCTCAATAAAATACTGGCAAACCGAATCCAGCAGCACATCAAAAAGCTTATCCACCATGATTAAGTGGGCTTCATCCCAGGGATGCAAGGCTGGTTCAACATATGCAAATCAATAAATGTAATCCAGCATATAAACAGAACCAAAGACAAAAACCACATGATTATCTCAATAGATGCAGAAAAGGCCTTTGACAAAATTCAACAACCCTAAAAACTCTCAATAAATTAGGTATTGATGGGACGTATCTCAAAATAATAAGAGCTATCTATGACAAACCCACAGCCAATATCATACTGAATGGGCAAAAACTGGAAGCATTCCCTTTGAAAACTGGCACAAGACAGGGATGCCCTCTCTCACCACTCCTATTCAACATAGTGTTGGAAGTTCTGGCCAGGGCAATTAGGCAGGAGAAGGAAATAAAGGGTATTCAATTAGGAAAAGAGGAAGTCAAATTGTCCCTGTTTGCAGATGACATGATTGTATATCTAGAAAACCCCATCGTCTCAGCCCAAAATCTCCTTAAGCTGATAAGCAACTTCAGCAAAGTCTCAGCATACAAAATCAGTGTACAAAAATCACACGCATTCTTATACACCAATAACAGACAAACAGAGAGCCAAATCATGAGTGAACTCCCATTCACAATTGCTTCAAAGAGAATAAAATACCTAGGAATCCAACTTACAAGGGACATGAAGGACCTCTTCAAGGAGAACTACAAACCACTGCTCAGTGAAATAAAAGAGGATATAAACAAATGGAAGAACATTCCATGCTCATGGGTTGGAAGAATCAATATCTTGAAAATGGCCATACTGCCCAAGGTAATTTATAGATTCAATGCCATCCCCATCAAGCTACCAATGACTTTCTTCACAGAATTGGAAAAAACTACTTTAAAGTTCATATGGAACCAAAAAAGAGCCCGCATCGCCAAGTCAATCCTAAGCCAAAAGAACAAAGCTGGAGGCATCACGCTACCTGACTTCAAACTATACTACAAGGCTACACTAACCAAAACAGCATGGTACTGGTACCAAAACAGAGATATAGATCAATGGAACAGAACAGAGCCCTCATAAATAATGCCGCATATCTACAACTATCTGATCTTTGACAAACCTGACAAAAAGAAGCAATGCGGAAAGGATTCCCTATTTAATAAATGGTGCTGGGAAAACTGGCTAGCCATATGTAGAAAGCTTAAACTGGATCCCTTCCTTACACCTTATACAAAAATTAATTCAAGATGGATTAAAGACTTACATGTTAGACCTAAAACCATAAAAACCCTAGAAGAAAACCTAGTCAATACCATTCAGGACATAGGCATGGGCAAGGACTTCATGTCCAAAACACTAAAAGCAATGGCAACAAAAGCCAAAATTGACAAATGGGATCTAATGAGCTTCTGCACAGCAAAAGAAACTACCATCAGAGTGAACAGGCAACCTACAGAATGGGAGAAAATTTTCACAACCTACTCATCTGACAAAGGGCTAATATCCAGAATCTACAATGAACTCAAACAAATTTACAAGAAAAAAACAACCCCATCAAAAAGTGGGCGAAGGACATGAACAGACACTTCTCAAAAGAAGACATTTATGCAGCCAAAAAACACATGAAAAAATGCTCATCATCACTGGCCATCAGAGAAATGCAAATCAAGACCACAATGAGATACCATCTCACACCAGTTAGAATGGCCATCATTAAAAAGTCAGGAAACAACAGGTGCTGGAGAGGATGTGGAGAGATAGGAACACTTTTACACTGTTGGTGGGACTGTAAACTAGTTCAACCATTGTGGAAGTCAGTGTGGCGATTCCTCAGGGATCTAGAACTAGAAATACCATTTGACCTGGCCATCCCATTACTGGGTATATACCCAAAGGACTATAAATCATGCTGCTATAAAGACACATGCACACGTATGTTTATTGCGGCACTATTCACAATAGCAAAGACTTGGAACCAACCCAAATGTCCAACAACGCTAGACTAGATTAAGAAAATGTGGCACATATACACCATGGAATACTATGCAGCCATAAAAAATGATGAGTTCATGTCCTTTGTAGGGACATGGATGAAACTGGAAAACATCATTCTCAGTAAACTATCGCAAGGACAAAAGACCAAACACCACATGTTCTCACTCATAGGTGGGAATTGAACAATGAGAACACATGGACACAGGAAGGGGAACATCACACTCCGGGGACTGTTGTGGGGTGGGGGGAAGGGGGAGAGATAGCATTAGGAGATATACCTAATGCTAAATGACGAGTTAATGGGCGCAGCACTCCAACATGGCACATGTATACATATGTAACAAACCTGCACATTGTGCACATGTACTCTAAAACTTAAAGTATAATAATAAAATTTAAAAAAAAATTGGCCAAGAAATTATTCCTATAGTGATGAGCATGAAATGTTGTTTTCTTCTCAGGGAACATGATTTTTATAAATATACTAATTTGCTGTAGCGTTAGTTCACTGCCTTTCCCCCTAGACTTTCTCACTGTATGTAACGTGTTTGCTGTAAAGAATTCAGATCACAAGCAGAAAGAAAGCAGACATCACATGTGAGCGGCCCCTACCTCTGCCAGGTGCCAGCTGTTAGCATTTCGGCTTCTGCACTTTCTGAAGGATGGCTCAGGGCACAGCTTAGCACCAGGCAGAGGTGGACAGAAGGGGCACATCCAGGGCTACTCAGAGCCCATGGAGGGTACCTTAACCATGGATTTTTTAAAAATTATATTTTGAAATAGTTTAGACTTACAGAAGAGATGCAGAAACAGTGCAGAGATTTTGGGGTATGCTTTGCCCAGGCTGTCCTGATGTTAACATAGCACAAAACTGCAGTACAGTTTTTAAAACCAGAAAAGTAACATTGATAAAATACCACTGAAAACCTGCAGACAGGTGAATGTTGACAGTTTCCTGGCTGATTTCCTTTTTCTGATCTAGGATCTGCTCCAGCACCTCCCACTGCACCTGTTTGTCATGTCTCCTTCCCCTCCTCTGGCCTGTGACAGCTCCTTGGTACTTCCATGCCTCTCATGGCATTGACTGCTTTGGAAGAGCAGTGGCCAGTGGTTTTGTAGAATGTTCCTCAATTTGGTTTGCCTGATGTTTCTCATCACTGTATTAAGGCTGTGCATTTTTGGCAAGAAGGCCACAGAAGTGATACTGTGCCCTTCTCAGTGCATCCCAGCAGGGGGTTATGATGTCAGTATGTCTAATTACTAGTGTTGTGAATGGTTTTTTTCCTTCAGCTTTTAAGTTCGGGGTACATGTGCAGGATGTACAAGTTTGTTACATAGGTAATTGTGTTCCATGGTGGTTTGCTGCACAGGTCATCCCATGACCTAGGTATTAAGCTCAACATCCGTTAGCTATTCTTCCTGATGCTCTCCCTCCCCCCGTCCCCACCCCCTGACAGGCCCCAGTGTGTGTTGTTCCCCCCAGTGTCCATGCGTTCTCATCATTCAGCTCCCACTTATAAGTGAGAACATGCAGTGTTTGTTTTTCTGTTCCTGCATTAGTTTGCTGAGAATAATGGCTTCTAGCTTCATCCATGTCCCTGCAGAGGACATAATCTTATTCCTTTTTATGGCTGCATAGTATTCCATGGTGTATATGTACCACATTTTGTGGTGTGGATGTTGATCACGTGGTTAATGTGTTTGCCAGGTTTTCCCTGTACAGAGGTGTTATTTTTTCCTTTTGAAATTAATAAGTATCTTGTGGGGGCCTACTTTGACGCTGCAGATAGCCATTTCATCAATGATTCTTGGCTGTGAAAGATATTACTGTGGTGTATACCTGTTTCATCTTTCCCTCTACATTTTTATCCTCTCCTCTCCCCTCCCTTCCCCTCCCCTTCCTTCCCCTCCCATCTGTCTTTCTCTGTCTCCTAGATTGAAGTATAGTGGCACAATTGTAGCTTGCTGCAGCCTCAACCTCCTGGGCTCAAGGGATCCTCCCACCTCAATCAACTTCACAAGTAGCTGAGACTACAGGTGTGCACCACCATGCCCATGAGATGGGATCTCATTATGTTGCCCAGGCTGGTCTCAACAGGCAGTCTTCTCACCTTGTCCTCCCAAAGTGCTGGGATCACAGGTGTGAGCCACTACACCCAGCGCCTTTTGCATTTTTAATTTTTATTATTATTATTACTATTTTTTTGAGATGGAGTCTCGCTCTGTCACCCAGGCTGGAGTGCAGTGGCGCAATCTCAGCTCACTGCAACCTTTACTTCCGGGTTCAAGTGATTCTCCTGCCTCAGCCTCCTGAGTAGCTGGGATTACAGGCACGCGTCACCACGCACAGCTGATTTTTATGTGTTAAGTAGAGACAGGGTTTTACCAAGTTGGCCAGGTTGGTCTCGGACTCCTGACCTCAAGTGATCTGCCTGCCTCAGCCTCCCAAAGTGCTGGGATTACAGCCGTTAGCCATCACGCCTGGCCCCCTTCTGCATTTTTTCTTTTTTAGACGGAGTTTTGTTCTTGTTGCCCAGGCTGGAGTGCAATAGTGCAATCTTGGCTCACTGCAACCTCTGCCTCCCAGGTTCAAGCGATTCTCCTGCCACAAACTCCTGAGTAGCTGGAATAACAGGTGCCTGCCACCACACCCGGCTAATTTTTTGTATTTTTAGTAGAGATGGGGTTTCACCATGTTGGTCAGGCTGGTCTCGAGCTCCTGACCTTCCGTGATCCAACTGCCTCGGCCTCCCAAAGTGCTGGGATTACAGGCGTGAGCCACTGTGCCTGGCCCCCTTCTGCATTTTTAATTGGAATTTTATACCAAAGAACCCTCCCTCCTCCCCCATATATTAATTGTTCGATAATTTGCATTAGTATGGACTTTTGGAAGTGTATTTTATTTGGGGAGTCATAATCTATGACTATCATTATTGCCTTGCTCACATTACCTTGGATTCTGGCCAGTAGGTGCTCCTTCAAAGGGGCTTTTGTATACTTTCAATGTGACCCATCATTACTTGAACACTCTTTACTCTCTGATGCTATGGTGTTTATCATTTTGTTATTTGCCAGACCTAGCCCTAGAATCAGCCACTTCTTCCTTTTCGTTTTTTTTTTTTTTTTTTTTTTGAGATGGAGTCTCACTCTGTCGCTCAGGCTGGAGTGCACTGGCACGATCTTGGCTCACTGCAAGCTCTGCTTCCCGGGTTCACACCATTCTCCTGCCTCAGCCTCCCGAGTAGCTGGGACTACAGGTGCCCGCCATCATGCCTGGCTAATTTTTTTTTTTTTTTTTTTTTTTTGTATTTTTAGTAGAGACAGGGTTTCACCGTGTTAGCCAGGATGGTCTTGATCTCCTGACCTCGTGATCCACCTGTCTCGGCCTCCCAAAGTGTTGGGATTATAGGTGTGAGCCACCATGCCCGGCTGGCCCCTTATTCTTAACCCCTTTCTCCAACAGTGAGAAACCTACTCTCATTGGCTGCAGTCTACCTATTTAATTCATCCATGTATTCACATTAAGTAATTTCAGGATTGCTAACCCACACTCCTGTGAAAACAAAATTTGTATTTAGCCTTCACATTATGCAGCCAAAATACTGTTTGCCAAAGTTACTTGGTTGTTTTTTCTCTTTCGCACCTTCTTCAGTGTGATTATGTTCTTCTTTTGTAATGGGGTTCATTTGTTACTGCTTATATTGCATTTTGGGTTCCCCAAATGTTCCCCACATCCTGGTTCATTTTACCTATGACTTTTCATTACTTATTTTACAACTTAGTAAAAATACCAAAATCAGCCAAAGGCTGTGACTCACACCTGTTTAATCCCAGCACTTTGGGAGGCTGATGTGGGTGGATTTCTTGAACTCTGGAGTTTGAGACCATCCTGGGCAACATGGTAAAACCTTGTCTCTACAAAAAATACAAAAATTAGCTAGGTGTGATGGCTTGCACCTGTAGTCCTAGCTACTTGGGAGGCTGAGGTGGGAGGATCGCTTGTGCCTGGGAGGCAGAGAGCCAAGATCACACCACTGCACTCCAGTCTGGGTGACAGAGTAAGACCCTGTCTCAAAAACAAAAAAACCACCAAAATATTGGCTGCAGAACCAATCATTTTTTTTCATTTTTTATACCTAAGAGATCTATCCTGTAAGGACCAGTCTTGTAAAACATCTTTTTTTCAAATAAATTCTCTATAAACTTGCTTTCTTCTGGCTTTTCAAAAGTACGTCTCTTTCTAACCATGTGGGTTGTATGCTGATAATGACTCCTTTTTTTTTTTTTTTTTTTGAGATGGAATTTCGCTCTTGTTGCCCAGGCTAGAGTGCAATGGCGTGATCTGGTCTCACCGCAACCTCTGCCTTCTGGGTTCAAGCAATTCTCTAGCCTCAGCCTTCCCAAGTAGCTGGGATTATAGGCATGCGCCACCACGCCCAGATAATTTTGTATTTTTAGTAGAGACGAGGTTTCTCCATGTTGGTCTTACTTTAAGGTGGTAAAGTGCAGAAGGCAGGGAGGTTCGTGCTTAGCTGAGAGCTTATAATGGATGCATGAGATCATAACTGCCAGAGGAAAAAATGTGGGCCAGCAATCCTTTACCAGCTCCCAAAGGTGGCAACAGGATGTGTCCCAAGGTGTTTTCTTTTTTGGTCTGGCTTCTTTCATTTGGCAAAATTATTTTAAGATGCATCCACGTTTGTTGTTGTTGCCAAGTCCTCTTCCATTGTGTGGATATACTACAGCGTATTTACCCATTGACTCGTTGATGGATATTTGGGTTGTGGCCATAGGGCCCTTACAGATACTCATGTACAAGTCTTCCTGTGGATCTGTGCTTTCATTTGTCTCGAGCGTTACCTAGGAGTCAAACTTTTGGATCATATTGTAGGTATTAAGAAGCTGCCATATTTTTTTCCAAAGTGGTAGACTGTTTTACCTTCCCATCAGCAGTGAGAGTTCCAGTTCCTCCATGTCACTTGTGTAAACATTCTGCTAAGTGTGCAGTGGCACCTCATTGTGGTTTAAATTTGCATTTCCCTAATGATGGTTTTATATGCTTATTTGCAATCTTCAGACTTTGATGAAGCAGACATTCAGATTGTTTGCCCATATTTTAATGGTGTTGTTTTTGTTTTATTGAGTTTTGAGAGTTCCTTATATATTCTGGGTACATGTCATCTGGATACTTGATTTTAAAATAATTTTGCCTCATCTCTTTATTCTCTTGAAGAGCAGAAATTTAAAATTTTGAGCAAATCCAATATAACAGTCTTTCCTTTGATGGTTTGTGTTTTGTCTCTGTCCTCCCATCAGGTTTTTGCCTGGCCAGGTAGTTTTAGTGCTACAGTGCGTATGTCCAAGAAGACATCTCATGTGTTTCACACAGGTGCTTGCTGTTTTTCCTCATCAGGATTGGTGGGAAGTATTTGGTTTACCAGAGCAGGAGTCAAATCTGTTTCTATCAGATTATGTTCTGTAAAATAATTTCTCTGAAGATAGAACTTTGGGGTTAAGTTTGGAATATTTCCTTTAAAATCGCTTGACTATATTTGTCTTATTAGTGATGAAATGTTTAAAATTTTACAGGTTTGTGTTAATGATGATCTTGTTGCAAAGAACTATGCTTGTTATATGTCACCTACAAAGAATAAAAACGATTATTTAGAAAAACCAAGATTGAATATAAAATCAGCACTCTCCTTCAATAAGCTCAATCCAGCCCTTACACTCTGGCCAATGTTTTTGCAAGGAAAAGATGTTCAAGGAATGGAAGGTGAGTAGATTCTCATCATACCAATTTCCCTTACATTGTTTTATTAATAATCTTAGTGTATAGATGTAAGTTGTACAGACTTTTCCCCACATGGAGACAAAGACTTGGACTCTGTTTAAAGTTTAACCCTGATGAGGCTGTGACACATTGTAAGGTCCTAAAGTGTTACAGTTTGTGTTTATGAGACCAGGAAAAAAACTGCCCTCTTTTTTTTTTTTTTTTTTTTTTTTTTTTTTTTTTTGAGACAGAGTGTCGGTCTGTAACCCAGGCTGGAGTGCAGTGGCGTGATCTCGGCTCACTGCAAGCTCCGCACCCCGGGTTCACGCCATTCTCCTGCCTCAGCCTCCCGAGTAGCTGGGAGTACAGGCGCCTGCCACTACGCCCGGCTAATTTTTTTGTATTTTTAGTAGAGACAGGGTTTCATCGTGTTAGCCAGGATGGTCTCAATCTCCTGACCTCATGATCCGCCCCGTCTCGGCCTCCCAAAGTGCTGGGATTACAGGCACGAGCGGCCTCAATTTCTTATTAACGTTGAGTTATGTTGTTAGAAGTCCAAATGTTTGTAATTTAGAGATACTAACAAAACAAGATTTTGAATATTTAGACTTTTAGACACCTTTAAAAAGAGCTATTTATCACAAATAACCCTTAGCATGAAAATATAAGAGCTAGTCACAGATTGTGGAAACAATTTCTGATGTTTCTGTCCACATCCAGTTTTTAGTCCCCTCACCTTGTGTCCCCTAGTCAGGTTTCCTGTAACCTCAGAGCAAAAGCAAGAGCAGAAGTAATGTGCTAACGAGTTCACATTTTTATTTTGGGTTTTATTTCATGCTTTAATTCTGAAATGTATTCTTTCTATCAGATTCACATGGTTTAAATTTTCCGGCACAATCTCTGCAGCATACATGGTGCAAGGGTATTGTCGGTGACCTCAGGCCAACAGCCACAGCACCGGGTGAGTTCTGCTAATGTGGTTTATTTCATAGGCAGCATGAAAAAAGTATTCTTAGCTTTTTAAAGATTAGAAAGGTTGTCTAGAAAGGCCATGGTAATTCTTTCTCTTTTCTTAATTTCATGTAACCAATTTGTGATGTAGATGCTGAAAGAGATCATGTGTCCTGCATTTCATACTTAGAAATTTTACTGTCACGTAAAGAACATAACAGGCACCAGTTCATGTGCAGGACTGATTTATTCCAGCCTAGCCATCGACCAGTAATCACTGTCTGTCCTTAGAGTGTACATATGTATTTATTATTGATTTTTCACTTAGGCAACAGGATGCATAAAAATAGGGAAGACATGCTTATGAGGGCAGAAATATGTAGTTTTTAATTCCAGTCTTCAAGATATTTAATGAATTGGAATTGCTGGGTGAGGGTGAAATTTGTTATCCCCTTTGATGCCTAGCTGGCCCTCTGTGGTGGTTCCTCCACCATTTCACTCTTATGCTGGGTGTGTGTCCAGGAAGGCCTCACTTCGTGTCTTGGATAGGTTCTTGGAAACTGACTTTAAGTGAAACAATGTTACAATGAAACAACCTTAAGCAAAGCAACTTAATTTGAGGGCCCACTGTACTTTGTTTCCCTTAAATACATGGTTTCCAAGAGCCTATTGATGAGTCAAGTGAGGACTTACTGATATTTCATGTGTATCCATAGTAAACCACAACTACATTAAAGCTTTAGCCAACTAAAATATTTCCTGTACTTCAAATTATTTTCAATTACTTTGGTAATGTTGCTCATCATAGAGAAAGAAAGATACAAAGGGTTTTTCTAGCCACTTTGCCAACTAGGGTCTTCCGTGGCTGGCAGTGCCCACGCTGTCCCTGACCTGGGCCTTGCTCAGCCCTGGGCCTGGCCGCTGGAGGCTCCCTACCCACTTGGCCCACCTGTGCTATAGATTGTATCCACATTTGGCGGTTCCCAAGCTCTTGTCCTGTGTCCAAGAAGAATAAGGTTATGCTGACAGAAGGGTGAGGATGGGCAGAGAAGAATTTTATGGAGCGATGGAATAGCTCTCAGTGTAACCTCATTCTTCTTGGATGGGTGGTTTCTCTCTCAGTGTGGCCGGGCTGGCACTTTTTATGAACTCAGAATGGGGAGTGTGTGCTGATTGGTTAGTGAGTATGCAAAAAAGGTTAAAGCAAACACACCACTCAAAGATGGATATGACAGTGTAGAAAACCAACTAGGAAAAGGTAGGTGTATATGAAATAAGTGAAAAGTAGAGATCAATCAGAGGAAAAAATGCCAAACGGGAAGACAGTTTCTCAATCCAGACTGTGTATTACCCGAGACTTGTAGCTAGGCTTTAAACTGTTTTGTGCTTGAAAATTGGGTTTCACCAGGGACCCACCCCATCTCCCTAGGCATTTGACTGCCTTTTGCTGCTATCAATAGCCCAAATTGTAAAAACCTGTCATCTCACTACCTACTTTTTAAAATTGTAGAGTCAGGGCCAGGTGCAGTGGCTCATACCTGTAATCTCAGCACTTTGGGAGGTCAAGGCTGGCAGATCACTTGATGCTGGCAGTTCAAGACCAGCCTGGCCAATATGGTGAAACCCCCTCTCTACTAAAACTACAAAAATTAGCTGGATGTGGTTGCACATGCCTGTAGTCTCAGCTACTCGGGAGGCTGAGGCAGGAGAATCGCTTGAACTGGGAGGTAGAGGTTGCAGTGAGCCAAGATTATGTCATTGCACTCCAGCCTGGGTGACAGAGTGAGACTCTGTCTCAGAAAACAAAATAAAATAAAATTGTAGGCCAGGCATGGTGGCTCATGCCTGTAATCCCAGCACTTTGGGAGACTGACACAGGTGGATCACCTGAGATCAGGAGTTTGAGACCAGCCTGGCCAACATGGTGAAACCCCGTCTCTACTAAAAATACAAAAATTAGCCAGGCATGGTGGCGTGTACCTGTAGTCCCAGCTACTCAAGAACTTATTTGCTGCATGATGAAATGAGAAACTGGGATGTAAAAAGGAGGAGTGAACCCCGCAGACTCTTTTGCATTGAAGGTAAAGGTGGCAACACAGTGTAGAGAGAACAAGTTCGGGGCTAGAAGCCAGGAGACATGTGTTCTAATCCTGGGTCTACCACTGGCTTGGTGGGAGCCTCGACCTTCCAAGAGCCTGCAACTGCCCATCTGTACACGGAGGGGAGGTAGGGGCAGACTAGAAGGCCCCTGGAGTTCTAGCATGTCTCAGTCTGGGAATTTTTTTTTTTTTTTGAGACAGGGTCTTGCTCTGTTGCCCAGGCTTGATTGCAGTAGTGTGATCACAGCTCACTGCAGCCTCAACCTCCTGGCCTCAAAGGAGGCTGCGGCAGGAGAATCACTTGAACCCAGGAGGCAGAGGTTTCAGTGAACCAAGATTGTGCCACTGCACTCCAGCCTGGGCGAGTGAGACTCTGGCTGAAAAATAAAATGGAAAAGAAGAGGAGAGGAGAGGAGAGGGCAGGGGAGGAGAGGGGAGGGGAGGGGTAAAATAATGCCTTTCTTTCCAAAGGGGAGGGGAGGGGAGGGGAGGGATAAAATAATGCCTTTCTTTCCAAAGTTTTCCAGAGGGTATTTATAAAATCTTTATTTCACAGAAATGGGGTCCTACTACACATACCTCTTTGTAATGTATTTTACTTAGTATATGGCTGAATTCCCTTTCTAGGTCAAATATATCTGGTATAATGTGTTTAAGGACATAGATTCTGATGTGAGACTGCCAGGGTGTCAGGCCACTTCCTTCTCTGGGACATAGGGTGTTGCCCCCATCCCCCTGGGAGTTGCTGAACTGGGCCATCGTGCAGCGTGCTTGGCTCAGCGCCTGGCCTGTGGCAGCCTCAGTGCATGTGGCCCCTGCCCCAGATTCTGATAATGCCTCTTGTAGGTCCCCAGGTGAGAATTGCAGCAGAAGGTAGCACCTGTTGTTGATGGGCGTGTATTCTTTCTGTTTATATTCTTTTTCCATTGGAGGAATAAAAATACCAGGCACTACATCATCGTGTTTAATTATTGCGTGGCTTTCCATTGCATGGTATGTCAAAATTACTTTCAGGAGTCCCAGCTTGCTGGGCAGAAATTGTTTCCTGCTTATTACAGTCAGTACTGGAATGAACTATGCTTATCTTTGAAAAGGAAAAGGTTATGGTGAACAACAACAACAAAAAAGATAATGTGAGGTGTAACTGAATTGGCATGTAAAAAACAGAATTATTAGATGTTACGTTTCTAAGTATAGATTTCCGTTTCCTTCAATTATTGTGAGAAGGTACTTCAGTTATATTTCAGTTAGTTTTTGGTGTTTCTCTTTGAAGTTGCCTAATATTTTTGAGAATCAAAGTATAATACTTTGCTAATACTTGCTTTGCTAATACTTGATTAAACACTTACAGAAGGGCTACAGTGAAAAATAGTTTATTTGCAACCTCTTCTTACCCCTAGAGATAAACTCACTTTTTAAAGTTGTTTATTTTGGTAGTTATCTCCAGATTTTAAAATAATTACGTATATTTTACTATTACTAGGCTTCTTCACTTTAGACATTGTATTGATTTCTAGGGCAGATTCACTCGTGCCCCTAAGCACATTCATTCATTCATCAGATATTTATGAAGCCCTCACTGTCAGGCGCTTTTCTAGGGATTCCTAGGAGGGAAACAAAGTCTCTGCTTCCATAGAGTTTACATCCATCTTCTCAATAAATTTTTTATTTTACAATAATCACAAACTTACAGAAAAGTTGGAGAGTATTACAAAGAACTTTTTTCCCAAACCATTTGAGAATAAATTGCTAACCTGATTTGCCAATACTTGAGTTTTTCCTAGAAAGAAGGACATTCTCAAAAATATCCACAATACAATGATCATAGTGTGAAGATTAACACTGATATATTGTGATCATGTAACTCCCAGGCACCATTCAGGTTTTGCTGATTATCAAAGAGATGTCGTTCAGCATCACTTGTTGCATTTAGAGAACACGTTTCTTTTTCTTCTTTTTTTTTTTTTTTTTTTTGAGACGGAGTCTCGCTGTGTCGCCCAGGCTGGAGTGCAGTGGTACATCTCAGCTCACTGCAAGCTCCACCTCCCAGGTTCACACCATTCTCCTGCCTCAGTCTCCTGAGTAGCTGGGACGGCAGGCGCCCACCACCAAGCCCAGCTAATCATTATTACTTTTTTTTTTTTTTGTATTTTTAGTAAAGACGGGGTTTCACCGTGTTAGCCAGATGGTCTCAATCTCCTGACCTCGTGATCTGCCCTCCTCAGCCTCCCAAAGTCCTGGCATTACAGGCATGAGCCACTGCGCCCGGCCGAGAACACGTTTCTTTAGTCTTTCCTCTGGAACATTTCCTGGGTCTCCTTGATTTTCATGACCTTGCACTTTGGAAGATTACAGACCTGTTATTTTGTAGAACGTGTTCTGGATTTTGGTCATTCTAACAGGGGTGTAGTGGAATATCATTATTTTAATTTGCATTTCTCTAATGACATCGGATGTGAGCATCTTTTCATATGCTTAGTTGCTGTTGGTATATCTTCTCAGATGAGATGTCTCTTAGGATTTCGTTATTTATTTATTTATTTATTTAGAGATGAAGTCTTGTGCTGTCACCCAGGCTGGAGTGCAGTGGTGTGATCTCAACTCATGGCAACCTCTGCCCCCCAGGTTCAAGCCTCCTGCCTCAGCCCCCTGAGTAGCTGGGATTACAGGTGCCTGCCACCATGCCCGGCTAATTTTTGTATTTTTAGTAGAGACGGGGTTTCACCATGTTGGCCATGCTGGTCTCGAACTCCTGAGCTCAAGTGATCCACCCACCTCAAATGATCCGCCTGCCTCAGCCTGCCAAAGTGCTAGGATTACAGGCATGAGCCACCCACCTCGTCTGGCAAGGATTTGCCTATTTTAAATTGACTTTTTTGTTCTCTTATTGTTGAGTTTTAAGAGTCCTTTGCACATTTTGGATAACAACCTTTTGTTACATGTGTCCTTTGCAAACATTTCCTCCCAGTGTGTGGCTTGTCTCTCATTCTCTTGACAATATCTTTCACAGAGCAGAAATGTTTAGTTTTAATGAAGTCCAGCTGATCAGTTGCTTCTTTCATGGATTGTGCCTTTGGTGTTGTCTCTAAAAAGTCATCGCTATACTCAGGGTCATCTAGGTTTTCTCCTATGTTATTTTCTAGGAGTGTTGTATTTTGCATTTTTCATTTAGATCCATTTGAGTTGATTTTTGTGAAGGTTGTAAGGTCTGTGTCTAGAGTCATTTTTCTGCATGTGGATGTTGAGTTGTTTCAGCACCATTTGTTGAAAAGAGAAGGTTGGAAGTTTTATTAGCGAAATCTTACATATTGTTTTGAAAGGAAGTTCATTGACACTAGAGAAGCTTTTGGGAGCTGGCAAGCTCTGATTGGTAGGTAATGGCGGTAGGTAAAACTAGTCTTAAAGTCGTGGCAGGTTATTTCAGCAGCTACCAGGTAAAACTGGTGTTGGGATTCTCGCAGTGCACCTCAACAGCGGGGCCAAGAAGGTGCTCTGTGCCTCGAGTACTTTTCCTCTGGTCCCTCGACTCTGATTTAGTTGGAGATGAAAGAATGACCTAGTTTGTATAATTAACTTTCACAGGACCATTGGGTTTAAAGTGATTATTTATATACAGTCATGTGTTGCTTACTGATGGACTATGTTCTGAGAAACACGTCATTAGGTGATTTTGGTGTGCAAACATCATAGGGTGTACTTACCCAACCTATGTGGTGCAGCCTACTACACACAGAGGCAATATGGTATAGCCTATGGCTCCTAGGCCACAAACCTGTACAGCATGTTACTGTATCGAATGCTGTAGGCAGCTGTAACACAATAGTAACTATCTGTGTTATCTAAACCAATTTAAACATAGAAAAGATAGTGATTATGCTATGAGGTTGCTAGGCAATAGGAATTTTTCGTCTTCATTAAAATCTTATGAGACCACCATCGTATATATGGTCTATTGCTGACGGAAGGTTGGCATACAGCACGTGACTGGAGTTGGATTACTGTCTGCCATGTTTATTACTGTATTTGATTTATTGCCCTTGTTTTTTTGTTCCTCATTTGACGTCAGCTCTTTTTCTACCACTTGTGATTTTAATTGGGCATTTCGATACCATATAAATGGTAGGAGGGGTGGAGAGAGGGAAATAAATGTCTAGAGCCCTGTGATTAGACTTAGTCTTTTAGGGAGCCTGTACCTTTGGGCTGCATGCTTCTCAGGTGCCCTTCAGCATCCCTCACCTCCCACCTTATGTGGGACAGGATGGCTGGAAGGGGCTGAGTTGTGTTATTTTCCTCCCCCACCAGAAGGCTAAATCGGGCTGTATTTCCCTTCCTCTAGGTTAGGTAGGTTCTGATAAATTCCAGTAGTTTAGGCTCTGGTTCAGTAGTTTCTCCTGAGGTCAGGCCCTTTTGGGAAGAAACAGCACGCCCTTTATATTTCCAAGTAGTTACTTTTCCCCTCTTCCTGTCGAAGCACAAGGTGATTTTCCTGTGGTATTCACTGTGAGAACTGCTAGAGCTCCAGGAGGTAGAACTCACAGAAGTGTGGCACCCAGCCCCCGACCCCGGAGTTTTAACTAACAGAGGTGTCCATGCTGACCGTCCAGCAAATTGTCAGTTACAGTTCAGGTTTCCCTCCTCACTCCTGTTCCCATAGAAGTTTCTTCTTCTGGGTTTCTGCCCCTGTCCATTCTGAGTCTCTCTGTCCACCTGTCAGTCTCTCCAGTGCTGGGGCAGCAGTTTGCCCTGTGACCTCACTTTGATGGACCTAGGAAGAGTTCCTGATTTTTCAGTGTGTTCAGCTTCTTACTTGTTGTTACGATAAAGTGATAACCATCAAGCTTTTTACATGCTGGACTGGAAACTGGAAATTACACTAAATTTTAAAGTGTAAGATTGACAAATCTTGGAGATTCTAATTGCTTTTCTTTTTATACTTGTATTGTCCATCTTTTTTTTTTTTTTTTTTTTTGAGATGGAGTCTCACTCTGTTGCCCAGGCTGGACTGCAGTGGCACAATCTCAGCTCACTGCAAGCTCCGCCTCCCAGGTTCACACCATTCTCCTGCCTCAGCCTCCCAAGTAGCTGGGACTACAGGCGCCTGCCACCACAACTGGCTAATTTTTTGTATTTTTAGTAGAGATGGGGTTTCACCATGTTAGCCAGGATGGTCTAGATCTCCTGACTTCGTGATCTGCCCATCTCAGCCTCCTAAAGTGCTGGGATTACAGGCGTGAGCCACCATGCCTGGCTATATTGTCCATCTTCATTGACTCCTTAAGTTGTTCCAGATTCTCATTTATGGAACCCTATATCTGTGTGATTTGAATCTTTTAATATCTTTTGAGACTCCTATTATGATTCAGGTATGATCTCTCTTGGAAAATATTCTGTGTACACCTTAGAAGAATAGGTGCTTTGCTGTTGTTGGGTAGAATGTTATAGAAATCTTAATTAGGTCATACTGGTTGATAGCATTGTTCAAATCTTCTTTATCTTTACTGATTTTCCATTAACTGTTCTGGCAATTATTGAGAAAGAGGTTTTGAAATAGCCAACTATAATTGTTTTGTTTTCTCTTTCCAGTTCTGTCAGATTTTTCTTCATGTATTTTGAAGGTCTGTTATTTAGGTGCATAAAGGCTTAGAATTTTTATGTCCTCTAGGCATGGTCTAGGACTTCATGTCTAAAACACCAAAAGCAATGGCAACAAAAGCCAAAATTGACAAGTGGGATCTAATTAAACTAAAGAGCTTCTGCACAGCAAAAGAAACTACCATCAGAGTGAACAGGCAACCTACAGAATGGGAGAAAATTTTTGCAATCTACTCGTCTGACAAAGAGTTAATATCCAGAATCTACAATGAACTCAAACAAATTTACAAGAAAAAAACAACCCCGTCAAAAAGTGGGCGAAGGATATGAACAGATACTTCTCAAAAGAAGACATTTATGCCGCCAAAAGACATATGAAAAAATGCTCATCACTGGCCGTCAGAGAAATGCAAATCAAAACCACAATGAGATACCATCTCACACCAGTTAGAATGGCCATCATTAAAAAGTCAGCAAACAACAGGTGCTGGAGAGGATGTGGAGAAATAGGAACACTTTTACACTGTTGGTGGGACTGTAAACTAGTTCAACCATTGTGGAAGTCAGTGTGGCGATTCCCCAGGGATCTAGAACTAGAAATACCATTTGACCCAGCCATCTCATTACTGGGTATATACCCAAAGGATTATAAATCATGCTGCTATAAAGACACATGCACACGTATGTTTATTGCAGCACTATTCACAATGGCAAAGACCAATTGGACTTGGAACCAACCCAAATGTCCAACAATGATAGACTGGTAGACTGGATTAAGAAAACGTGACACATATACACCATGGAATACTATGTAGCCATAAAACATGATGAGTTCATGTCCTTTGTAGGGACATGGATGAAGCTGGAAACCATCATTCTCAGCAAGCTATCGCAAGGACAAAAAACCAAACACCGCATGTTCTCACTCATAGGTGGGAATTGAACAATGAGAACTCTTGGACACAGGAAGGGGAACATCACACACTGGGGCCTGTTGTGGGGTGGGGGGAGGGGAGAAGGATAGCATTAGGAGATATACCTAATGTTAAATGATGAGTTAATGGGTGCAGCACACCAACATGGCACATGTATACGTATGTAACAAACCTGCATGTTGGGCACATGTACTCTAAAACTTAAAGTATATATAAAAAAAAAGAAACAACAGAGCAGCTGAAAAAAAAAAAGAATTTTTATGTCCTCATGATGAATTGATTCCTCAGTCATTGTTAAATGGCTCTCTTTATCCCAGATAGTATTCTTTGCTCTGAAATCTACCTTAATATTAATATAGCTTATCTAGATTTATTTTGATTAATATTAGCATAGTGTATCTTTTTATGTCCTTTTAGTTTTAACCTATTTGTGCCTTTATATTTGAAGGGGAGTTCTTGTAGGGAGCATATAGTTGTGTCCAATCTGTCAATCTCTGTCTTTTAATTGGAGTATTTAAATCATTTCTATTTAACGCAATTTATTTAAAATTTTTTGTCAAAAATTTTTGTGGGTACATAGTAGGTATATATATTTATGGGGTACATGAGATATTTTGATACAGGCATGCAATGTGAAATAAGCACATCATGGAGAATGGGATATTCATTCTCTGAAGCTTTATCTTTTGCATTACAAACAATCCAGTTACATCTTTTATTTAAGACTTACAGTCACCCTGTTGTGCTATCACATAGTAGGTCTTATTCTTTCTAATTTAATGCAATGTATTGATGTTGTTGGCTCTTAATCTAGCATCTTGCTATTAGTTTTCTGTTTGTCTCATCTGGTTTTTGTTCCCTTTACCCTATTTTTTTGCTTTCTTTTGGATTAAGCACCTTTTATGTTCCATTTTAATTCCTTTGTTAGCTTATTAGCTATAATTTTTTTTTTTTTAAGACAGAGTCTCACTCTGTCTTTCAGGCTGGAGTGCGGTGGTGCAATCTTGGCTCACTGCACCCTCTGCCTCCTGGGTTCTAGTGATTCTCCTGCCTTAGCCTCCCGAGTAGCTGGGACTACAAGCATGCGCCACCACATCTGGCTAGTTTTTCTATTTTTAGTAGAGATGGGGTTTCACTGTGTTGGCCAGGCTGGTCTCGAACTCCTGACCTTAAGTGATCCGCTGGCCTCAGCCTCCCAAAGTGCTGGGATTACAGGCATGAGCCACCATGCCTGGTCAGCTATAATTTTTTGTTTTGTATGTTTAGTGGTTGCTTTAGAGGTTAGAGTAAACATCTTTACTTCTCATAGTCTACCTTCAAGCAGTATTAGGCACTTCATGGATAGCATGAGGAACTTAACAGCAGTCTCCTTCCATTTCCTCCCTCCTGGCCTTTGTGCAATTGTCATGCATTTTATTTATTTATTTATTTATTTTTGAGACAGAGTTTTGCTCTTGTCGCCCAGGCTGTAGTGCAGTGGCGCCATCTCAGCTCACTGCAGCCTCCACCTCCTGGGTTCAAGCGATTCTCCTGCCTCAGCCTCCTGAGTAGCTGGGACTACAGGTGTCCACCACTACGCCCGGCTAATTTTTGTATTTTTAGTAGAGATGGGGTCTCACCATGTTGGTCAGGCTGGTCTGGAACTCCTGACCTCAGATGATCCACCCGGCTCAGCCTCCCAAAGTGCTGGGATTACAGGCATGAGCCACTGCGCCCAGACTGTTGTCATGCATTTTAATTCTACATATATTAGAAACCCCACAATCCTTCATCATTTTTTATTAAGTAGTCAATTCTTTCTTTCTTTGAAAGAAGAAAGAAGTTGAATTTTCTAACATGTCATAAGCATGCAGGCAGGTCATCAGAGTCTGTGCTCTTTCTGTCTTGTTGGCCTTGCCATCCTGAAGGGTTTTGCCGCCATCCTCCTATTCCAAAATGATTTATCACTGTATCTCCCTTCCAGCTAGCTGGGGGGCAGGGGGAAGAGGTGAAGGGAGTACAACTCAGAGGTTGCACATGGTGCTTTCTCTTCATTTCTTTGGTCAGAATGTTCTTGTGCAGCCATGCTTAGTGGGGGATGAAGGTCTGGGAGAGGTTGTCCTTTTGGATTGCCAGGCTCCCACTAAAAATGAGGGGTTCTGTTACCTCAGAGTTAGAAAACTGCAGCCATGGGCCAAATCTGGTCTGCCACCTATTTTTGTACAACCTGTAAGCTAAAAATGATTTTTCCATTTTTAAATAGTTGAAAAAATCAAAAGAGAAAGAATATTTTGTGACACATTAAAATTATATGAAATTGAAATCTCAGTAGTTAAAAATCAAGTTTTACTGAACATAGCCAGACTTATTTGCTTACATATTGTATACAGCTGCTTTTGCACTGTCGCAGCTGAGTTGAGTGGTCGCGCCCTAGGCCACCTGTCCCACAAAGCCTGCAGTATTTACCAGCTGGCGTGTTGCAGAAGGAGTTTGCTGACCCTGATCTGGAGCAAGGACTGAATGATATTCCAGGATAACCAACAGACCCTGCCACACTCCCCAGCACAGAGACCACAGATTTTGTGTGTCCCTTTAAATTTTAATCCTCTTTTAAAGAGATTTTTAAGATAAGAATATATGTTTTTATATTTACCTTCATATTTATCATTTCTGGTGGTCTTTATTCTCTCTTTTTTTTTTTCTTTTCAGAGACGGTGTTGCACTGTTGCCCAAGCTGGAGTGCAGTGGTGTGATCATGGCTCACTGCAGCCTCAAACACCTCAGCCTCCCGAGTTGCAGGGACTAGGCACACACCACCATGCCTGGCTAATTTTCAAATTTTATTTAGAGACAGGTTTTCATTATGTTGGTCAAGCTGGTCTCAAACTCCTGACCTCAGGTGATCTGCCTGCCTCAGCCTTCCGAAGTGCTGGGATTACAGGCATGAGCCACTGCGCACTGAGGCCTTTCTTTGGTTTACTTTGCTTGGATGGAGCGCATCCATGCCCTAAGGGCAGGATATGTGGGAGCTGTTTCTCAGCTCTTGAGCCCTGTTACTCTCATTGCAATGGCAGAGGTGGCCTTCTGGATTGCAGATCGCTTTCCTCGTTACTTATGACACTGCACATGTTTTCATGTTCCTGTTGACAATTTGTCTGTTCTCCTTTGTGAAATTTCTGTTTACATGTTTTCTTATAATAAACTTTGAGAGTTTTTATTTTTTAGTTTTTATGGAGACAGAATCTCCCTATGCTGGCCAGGCTGGTCTCAAACTCCTGGCCTCAAACAGTCCTCCTGCCTCGGCCTCCCGAAGTGCTGGGATTATAAGCGCAAGCCACTGTGCCTGGCTGAGTTTTTAAAATATATTCTGGAGATGTCATTTGTATTATAGATAAATTTCCTTCTAGGCTGTGGCTTTTCATTTTCTTAATGGTATTTTTCAGAGGAGAAGTTTTTGATTTTTGATAAAAGTCTAGCTAATCACTTCTTTTTCTTTTAGGATTTTATGTCCTATTTAAGAAATCTTTGCATTCTCTCTGTTTTCTATTTTTGGCTTTTACATTTAATTCTAGGATCCATTTCAAGTTAGTGATGTGAGGTAAGGGTCAGGATTTGGTTTTGTTTTTACCATGTGGGCATCCAGTTGTCCCACTACGTATTATTTTGTATTTGTGGAGCTGCATCTTCAAGGTAGATTCCTGGAAGAAGGGTTTCTGGTCAAAGAATAGTTTTATCTCTGTTGCCAGGTGCTGTGGGTCCTGTATCATCTGGGAGTCTCATGGGAATCTAGGAGACTGCCTGTTTGCCCACAGCCTCACCAACAGAGAGTTTTCAAGTTTTTGGATCTTTTTCATTTTGCAGTGAGAGATAGTATCTTAGATGAGTTTCCATTTGCATTTCCCTTACTATGAGTGCCACTTATGATTCTTTAACAAGTCACATACATTTATTGTGATTTTTTTTTTTTTTTGAGACAGGAGTTTTGCTCTCGTTGCCCAGGCTAGAGTGCAATGGCACGATCTCAGCTCACCACAACCTCTGCCTCCCAGATTCAACTGATTCTCCTGCCTCAGCCTCCTGAGTAGCTGGGATTACAGGCATGCACCACCATGCCTGGCTAATTTTGTATTTTTAGTAGAGACGGGGTTTGTCCATGTTGGTCAGGCTGGTCTCGAACTCCCGACCTCAGATGATCCACCCGCCTCAGCCTTCCAAAGTGTTGGGATTACAGGCATGAGCCACTGTGCCCAGCCTTGTTGTGATTTAATATATATTTGGACGTCTTTTCATCATCTCATTTTGTGGGTGTGTGTGCTTTTCTTTTTGTTTGTTTGTTTGTTTGTTTGAGACAGAGTTTCGCTCTGTCACCCAGGCTGGAGTGCAGTGGCTCACTGCAGGCAGTGAGATCATGGCTGACTGCATCCTCTGCCTCCCAGTTTTAAGCAATTCTCCCACCTCAGCCTCCCAAGTAGCTGGGATTAAAGGCACGTGTCACCACGCCCAGCTAATTTTTGTATTTTTAGTAGAGTCAGGGTTTCACCGTGTTGGCCGGGCTGGTCTTGAACTCCTGACCTCAAGTGATCCACCTGCCTTGGGCTCCCAAAGTGTTGGGATTACAGGCGTGAGCCACCACGCCTGGCCTCATTTTGTGTTTTCTATTGACCATAATTTTTTCTTTCTATTTTGTTATTTTCTGCCTCCTCTTGAATTGACCATTTTCCCCCCTTCCTTTTTACTCTTATATGTATTGTATTTCATTTCTCTGAGCCTTAAATTTTATATATACTTATACTTTCTAATGAAGTTTCAAGGTAATCATTGTCTGTCCTCACATCAAGAATGACACATTTTCTTTTCTAAACTCCTCTTTTCATTTCTGTTCTATTTTCTAAAATTTTAATTTAACCTGTTGTTTTGTAAATCCATTTTGCACCCAGTTTTTCTTTAAGTTCTCTGGAGTGGAATTGCTTGGGTTTGAATCCCAGATCTGTTCTTTATTAGCTGAATAAACATGGGCAAGTTATTTCACCTTTCTGTGCTTGCTTTTCTTAATCTGAAAAGGGGGAAATAATTGTGCCTATAGAGAAATCACATGGAATTCAATAAAGTACATGGTACCTATCACATAGAATTGAATCAGTTAATTCATATAAAGCATTTAGAATAGTTCTTGATATAAGTACTAAGTAGATGTTGATTATATAATTAATATTATTGTACTACTGATTTATTATCTTCATTCCCCAAATATATACTTTGTAGTTCTTTTAGTAGGGGGGTGTCTTTGTTCACGTTGCTGTAAAGGAATACCTGAGACTGAATAATTTAGCAAGAAAAGAGGTTTATTTGGCTCACAGTTGTGCAAGCTGTGTAAGAAGCATAGAGCTGGCATCTGCTTTTGGTGAGGCCTCAGGAAGCTTCCAATCATGGCAGAAGGGGAACAGGAGCTGCATGTCACCTGGCAAGAGGGGAAGAGAGAAAGGGGAGGGAGTGCTAGGCTATTTATTTATTTATTTATTTATATTTTTTGAGATGGAGTCTCACTCTGTCACCCAGGCTGGAGTGCAGTGGCGCAGTCTCAGTTCACTGCAACCTCCGCTTCCCAGGTTCAAGTGATTCTTCTGCCTCAGCCTCCCAGGTAGCTGGGACTACAGGTATGCATCACCACGCCTGGATAACTTTCATATTTTTAGTAGAGACAGGGTTTCACCATGTTCAGCAGGCTGGTCTTGAACTCCTGACCTCAAGTGATCCACCTACCTCAGCCTCCCAAAGTGCTGGGATTACAGGCATGCTGTTGCACTTGGCCTGTTTGGTTTCATAAATACTATTCTTTTATTTCTTGGATATTTTAATTAAGTTCATTTGAAAGTCCTTTTCAGACAGATGTTTTATCTTCATATCGTCAGATGTGGATATTTCTCTCCCAATCTCCTTTTTTTTTTTTTTTCCTCTTTATCGTGGCATTGAACTACTTTGTGGACTTAGTGATTTTTGTGTGAGAGCTTGTCTTGTATGAACATTTGTCTCTTGGCGAATTTCAACTACCACCTCCACTCCTAGTTCCAGAGTTTATCTTTTTGGCTAAAAGGTTGTACCCTGATAATATAATTCCAAACCAGAAGACCATATGACATGCAGACTTGGGTTCCAAATTACTTTAAAGAAGGGTTAGGGCAGTTTATAATATCATTCCACATTTCTAGGGCTGCTGCTTATTTCAGTGACTTATTTAATAAATGAAAGGTGTATCTTGTCATTTCAATTTGTGTTTCTTTTATTAATAATAGGACACTTTTCTAGAATTGCCTCTGTATTTCCCTCATTAATGATTGCCGGGTAAAACAACAGCCATTTTATTATGCTGATGGGTTCTGTGGTCAGGAATTCGGAATGGGCATAGCAGGAGGGTTTGCCTTTGTTCCACACTGTCCGGGGCCTCAGACAGGGAGACGTGAGGGCTGGCGGTAACTAAGTGGGGGTAGTGATCTGAGGACTCAGGCACGTTCTGGCAGTTGATGCTGGCTTTTGGCTGAGACCTTAGCTGGGACTGCCGTCCGAAATGCCCTGGCAGCCTTTCCATGTGGCTGCTTCCCCACAGCGTCATGGCTGGGCTTCAAATGTGAGCGTCCAAGATGGCAGATCCTGAGTATGTGGCCTTTTGGTAATGTCGCTTTAGAAGTCACATAACACCACTTCTGTGTTGGTTATGAGCCCGCCCAGGTTCACAGGAAAGGAACATAGAGCCCACCTCTTGGCAGGAGGCGGAGTCGCGTTGTAAGAAGAGCCTGTGTGTTGGGAGATATTGCCATGGTCTTCTGAGGGAAATGTCATCTGACAAGTTGGGAAAATACTATTGTGTTCCATTATTAGTCAGCTGGTATGGGAATTTTTAGAACATTTTAATTGTTTTTACAGTAAAGGTGAGACAATATTTTAAAATTTAATCCTCTCAAGTAAGGTTTACTACAAATTCATATTCCATAAAAATTTCACATATTAAGATTTTTGTAGTGGTATTTGCTTTTATTCCTTTTTATCCTATTTTCTATTAATATCACTTTTTGGTGAGCTTTCTTATTACCATTTTTATTTTGCAGACAAAGCTGTAAAATGTAATATGGATTCATTGAGAGATTCACCTAAAAACAAATCTGAAAAGAAACACCATTGCATCTCTTTAAAAGATACAGATAAGGTTGTATTTTTTAAATGTTCTTTAAATACAAAGTTCATATAGTGTTAATTTTCAAATTTTCTCTTTCGAAATCTATCTGAAATCAAAAATATGTTTTCTATTAAAAAATCATTGGCCATGATAGTTTCCTTCATGAGAAAATATAGTTTGCTTGTTTGCTTATTTTGAAAGGAGAAAGTAGCTCCAGCTTCTTCATGTCAAGCTCTTGTTCTTGGTCTAGTTTCCTTTCTACAAAATTGGATATTGATCCTCCTTTTAACAAAGGTGCGAAAATGTGGGATTCCAGGGTATTGTCCTAGTGAAGTGCAAGTCTAATCTGCTCTCTGTCCCTTTGACAAGACAGGTGAAAGTAATTGCAGAACATTTTAACTACTGATGATCTGGAATGCCAGCTGCCTGCCATTTGTACGTTTAATGTAGTGGTTATAGCACTGGCATAATCACCCAACTTTCCAGTTTTTTATCTCTCTATCTCTGTGTGTGCATGAAAGCTGTCTGGGATGGTTGTTCATGAGAATAACTCCCATGGAATTTTGGTTGCAAAAGAATGTATATTATGTTGCTAGCATACACATTCTTTCTGAAAAAAATGTTTCTTTTACAGCGTGTTGAATCTTCAGCGTACTGGCCAACAAAAAGAGGCATAACCATATATGCTGATCCACATGTACCAGAAGCAAGGTATGATTTGAAAGTTCAAACTGGGTGTGGTGACGGCTGCCCGTAGTCCCAGCTATTGGGGAGGCTGAGCTGGGGGGATCGCTTAAGCCCGGGAGGTCAAGGCTTCAGTGAGCTATGATTGTACCACTGCACTCCAGCCTGGGTGACAGAGTGAGACTATCTCTAGAATAATAATAATAATAATAATAATAATAATAATAATAATAATCGGTGTAATTGACGAGACTTAAGAGTGATATTGTCTTATACAGTGTTCTATAAGATTGATGATGGGAAAATAGTCCATTTTCAAAGAGTGGCCCAGGACATTTTGGTTAAATGTGTTAACATAAAGGAAAAATGTGACACCTGGTTGACAGCAAAATTGACTGAAAACTGGTAGTGGCCCTAGAGTCTGTCTCCTCTTTGCCTTGTTGGACAGAGTTGTCTCTGTAAGGCAGATCTGAAGATTGGCACGGAGTGGTCCTGATGAGAAGGATGGCCTCACGTGGCCAGATGGCAGCACAGGGTGAGTGGTTACCTGGGGCAGAAAGAGAAGAATGGTTTCCTGAGTATCGGAGGCTGGGTGTGTACTTGGTCCTCTTCAAGATACATGTCAGTGACGTTAACGAAATTGCAGAAAGGATGTAATGTTGTACCACTTCATGAATGGTCTAAGAACTCAAAATAGGTAAACTGTCACACTTCCCCTCGTGTCATGGACTTTATGCTGTGGTTGTCATATGTTGTACTTTTACATACATCATAAATGCTAGACTCTATCTCACTTTTATTTAAATAGTCAATTATATTCTAGAGAGAGTTAACCAACAAAAATATCTTCTCTCTTTACCTATGTGGTTGCATTGGTGTTCTTTACTTTTTGTGTAGATCCATATTTCCATCTGGTATTATTTTCCTTCCACCTAAAGGGCTTCCTTTAATATTTCTTGCATTGCAGGTCTGCTGTTGATTAACTCTTTCAGCTTTTTTTTTTTTTTTAAAGTATTCATTTTAGGTTCATTTTGAAAAGGATACCTTTGCTAGGTGTAGAATTCTAGGTCGACAGCACTTTATTTAAAGATGTTGCCCCACTGTCTTCTCTCTTGCATTGTTCCCAGCACTGCCTCTGCCGTCACCGGTGCCTTTGTGCCTCCGCCGTTTCCTCTGACTGCTTTTCAGATTTTCTCTTGATTACTGGTTTTAGCAATTTAATTGTGATGTACTGGCCAGGCATGGTGGCTCACGCCTGTATTCCTAGCACTTTGGGAGGCCAAGGTGGGCAGATCACCTGAGGTCAGGAGTTCAAGACCAGCCTGGCCAACATGGTGAAACCCCATCTCTACTAAAAATACAAAAAAGTTAGCCGGGCGTGGTGGTGGGTGCCTGTAATCCCAGCTACTCAGGAGGCAGAGACATGATAATTGCTTGAACCCAGGAGGTGGGGTTTGCAGTGAGCTGAGATCACACCACTGCACTCCCGCCTGTGCAACAGAGCAAGACTCCATCTCAAAAAAAAAAAAAAATCATGATATACCTTGCTGTCATTGCTACCATATTTCTTATGCTTGGGGTTCATTAATGTTCTTCATTTGTAGCTTTCTTACATCAAATAGTCATTATGTCTACAAATATTTTTTCTGTGCCAATCTCTTTTTCCTCTCCTTTTAGAGACTCTGATGAAACAAATGTCAGATATTTTGATATTGTCCAAAAAGTCCTTGAGGCTCTGTTCATTTTTTCAGCCTTTCAATCATGCTATTCTGCAGATTAATGATTCTACTGATCTGTCTGTACATTCATTATCTTCTGTCATCCACATTCTGCTATTGAGCCCGACCTGTGAGTATTCTATTTATTATATCTATATTTTTTTGAGACAGGGTCTTGCTCTGTTACCCAGGCTCTCAAGTGCAGTGGAGCAATCATAACTCACCATAGCCTTAAACTCCTGGGCTTAAGCGATCCTCCTGCCCTAGCCTCCCAAGCGGCTAGGACTACAGGCATACACCACCACAGCTGGCTAACATTTTAATTTTTTTTAGAGATGGGAGTCTCGCTATGTTGCCCTGGCTGGTCTCCAACTCCTGAGACCAAGTGATCCTCCCGCCTCGGCTTACCAAAATATTAGGATTACAGGTGTGAGCCACTGTGCCCGGCCTATATTTCTTATTTCTAAAATTTCCTTTTTTTTTTTTTTTTCAAAAGTTTATATTTCTTTGCTGAGAACTTGTGTGTTTCCACTCGGGAGTGCTGGCCTTTTCTTCTTGTGGAGTGAGTGTCCGATGATTGCCACCCTGAGCCACCAGAGGTTGGTGCCTGCTGATTGTCGTTTCCCTTGGCAGTCAATCTGGTTTTCCTGGGCCCATGTGTGCTGAGTAACTTTGGACTCACTCTGGATATTTTGATGTTATGTTGCGAGATTCTGGTTTCTGTTAACATTCTCTAGAGAGTGTTGGTTGGTGTCATTTGTCTTAGCAGGTGGTCGGTACCTACATGAGGTCCAGCCCTCATGTTCTGCCTTGCGATCTGTGGGTGGCAGTGGCCATGTGAGCTCAGGCTCTGGGCCCTCGATGCTGCCTGGGGCCTGTTCTGCATCTGCTTAGCTTGGGGCGAGTCAGGGGCTTGTGTTGGTTCATGAACCAGCTCTTTCTTTTCAGAATTTCCCTCACAGTCACCAATTTCTAGGGCATCCTTCCCCGTGTTCCTCTGGCCAGTAGTTTCTCTTGGAGACATTGGTGTGCAGTAATGTGGAATTGGGATACCTTGAGAATAAAACAAGTAAGGGAGAAAAAAGATGGAGATTTTCCTCACACAGTCTTTGGACCACAGCTCCCATCTCCCAGTTCCTCTGGCTTCAGGTGCAGGTTTTCTCTCAGGGTTTAAGCTCACCACACTGCTGTTGCTGTTGCTGGGTGCAGCCCCAAGATCAGAGCTGACCTTGGGGCCCAGTGAGGAAAGAAAAGAAAAACAATGGGGATTCCCCACACTTTCTGGTTTAAAGGGCGCCTCTTCCCGCTTCTCTGGCTTGAAAGAGGAAGTCTGTCCTGGAGATTCTGGCATCTGCACCTGTCACAAAGTCATCTTGAGGTCAACACAGAGAGACACAGAGAGAAAAAAGACAAGAAAGTCCTGGTGATTCTGTTTTTCAGGTGTTTGACTTCCCCCCCCTGCTGTTGGGCCTCATCCAGAATCTCTAGTTGTGATCAGTAGGAGAGAGAGAGGCTGTGGCGGGCCTACTCCATCCTGTCCAGCATCAGCACCAGAAGTGTCAGAAGTGACTTTTATACTTAAAGGACTAAGCTCCAGTTCTTACAGAAATGTGCTTATGTAGATAAACCAATTCCTCAGTGGTGCTTCTTAAATTTTTAATCCAGAAAATAAAGATATTTTCAGGATTGGGGTAAAGGGGTTCACAATTTTTCACTTTTTTTAAGAGACAGGGTCTTGCTCTTGTTGCCCAGGCTGGAGTGCAGTGGCGCAATCACAGCTCACTGCAGTGTCCAACTCTTGGGCTTAAGTGATCCTCCCACCTTGGCCTCCCGAGTTGCTGGGACTATAGGCGCACACCACCATGCCCGGCGTTTTTTTTTTTTTTTTTTTTTTTTTTTTTGTTGAGATGGGGACTCGCTATGTTGCCCAGGCTGCTGTTCACAAATTTTAATGAATTTTTTTTTTCATTTCTAGTGCCTTAAGTCAGAAGCCAAATGAGAAACCTCTTAGATTGGCTGAGAAGAAAGAATATGATGAGAAGAATAGCTGTGTGAAGTAAGAATTTTTTCCTTGCCCTGAATTGTGTATTGAAATCATTATAATAAAATTATAAACAGAGAAATCTACACATTTTATTATTAATTTCAAACCTGCATTCCCATCAAAAAATAAAGGTACAGTATATCTCTTGTAGGGGTTTGAGGTTAATTTTTTCTTTTCCATCCACTTGGGCACATTTTTCTGTTTAAAGCTTTGTTCCAATGTAAGTAGACATTTTCTACCTCGCCTTCTGGATTCTCTTGGTGAAGTGAACAGTGTCACAAATCGAATTAGATACAGCTGATCTTTTGGGGCTGTTGATGTTCTTTGGGTTGGTCTTTGCTTGCTTTCCAGTTCTCTGAGGCAACACTGCCAGGGAAACTGAGCGGTTTGCCTTGATTTTATACTTGTGTAATCTATAAAATATTGACATACCAATTTTTGTTTTGAGACAAGGTCTTCCGCTGTCATTTAGACTGGAGTGCAGTGGTGCAGTCACAGCTCACTGCAGCTTTGACCTCCTGGGCTCAAGCGATCCTCCCACCTCAGCCTCCCAAGTAGCTGGGACCATAGGCATGCACCACCATAACTGATTTTTACATATATATATATATATATATATATATTTTTTTTTTTTTTTTTTAGGATGAGGGTCTTGCTATGTTACCCAGGCTGGTCTCAAAGTCCTGGCCTCAAATGATTCTCCTACCTCTGCCTTTCAGAGTGCTGGGATTGTAGGCGTGACCACAGCTCCCAGCCTCATGCCATTTTTATACTTTTTACCATATTGGCCTCAACAGTTTTACATTCCAAGTAACTGTAGCTGCCCTGGAGCTCCCAGAGTGACAAAATGTGAGACAGGTCAGAGGTGGGGAGGTCCTGCTGTTTCCACTGGTTGGCCTTGGGGGTTGGAGCCAGGGTGTGGACTCTGCAGCCACGTGGGCTTCCCAGCTTCCCAGAGGCCATGCTGATGGCCTGCCAGGGCTTCTTACCCTGCAGGACACCACCCAGTATTTCAAGGGTGAGGCTTTGAAAGCTTCCACGAGCCCACAGAGTTGGGGATGGCTGTTGATGCACCTAACTGATGCCCCTCTCCCAAGGCAACCTCAGCCCTAATACCCAAAGGTTTTGCTGTCACAGTGGTTATTTTCCTTGGAACAGAAGGCCTTACATTATCCACACAGCTTATTTCTTTCTTTTATTATTTTAAATTATAACCTGGCAAATTAACCCTGGAATAGTCTGTCTGTCTGTCTGTCTGTCTGTCTGTCTTTCTTTCTTTCTTTCTTTCTTTCTTTCTTTCTTTCTTTCTTTCTTTCTTCCTTTATTTCTTCTTTCTTTCTTTCTCTCTTTCTTTCTTTTTTTAATTTTTTTTTAATTGGAGACGGAATCTGGCTCTGTCACCCAGGCTAGAGTGCAATGACGTGATCTTGGCTCACTGCAACCTCCACCTCCTGGGTTCGAGCAATTCTGCTGCCTCAGCCTCCTGAGTAGCTGGAATTACAGGCACCTGCCACCACGTCCAGCTAATTTTTGTATTTTTAGTAGAGATGGGGTTTTGCCATGTTGGCCAGGCTGGTCTCGAACTCATGACCTCAGGTGATCTGCCCACCTTGACTTCCCAAAGTGCTAGGATTACAGACGTGAGCCACTGTGCCCGGATGACCCCGGAATATTCTATTCCCTTTTATTTTCGTATTAAAAAGTTCTGTCTTGTCTCCTGTTGTGTTAAAATGCCCTTACTTAGAACCCACTGATTGAACAACATCAGTTATCCTGTCAGTCTCCTGTGGGTTTCAGGGAACTTTGAGGTAGTTCAAGATTAAACATCAAAGAAGGCTTTGAGTTCCTTAAGGACACGGGGATGACCTGGTGATCCTGGCACCCTCCCCCTTGACTGAGCAGAGGTCTCGCATTGGCTGCACTGCATCCAAAGCCTGGGGAACCCTGTGCTGTCATTTCTGGCAAGATAGCGAAGGCAGGCTGGAGGAGAGGCACCCTTTCCTTAAGGATGGCCAGTCAGGGACCCGCATTGCTGCATCCCCAAACCTCACTTGGGACTATGATAACAACTGTCATGATGTGGACAGAGGGGCACAAGGACCTTGGCTCGTTGCCAGGGGCCAGGTGTCCCACTAGCCTCCTCTGTGTGACACCTGTGGTTTTCTTTTTCTGTCTTTTTGTCTCGCTGATGGAGTTGCTCAAGCCTGTAAGTACCAGTAAGCAGTTGTGTTTCTTTCTTCTCGGGCCTGTTTCTTCATATAACTCATTTGGAAACCCCCAAGTTACAGTCCATTCTGGAAGAGGTCACCCCAGATGCAGTCTGTCCCATTCCAGGATCACATACCACCAGGATCCCCTTGGGAATCCTGGATACTTGGGTAGCAGAGGAAGTGGCGGGGACCACACCCAGGTTTAAGGGCTCTCCTAGTGAAATTCTCTCTCTTAATCTTTGGGTGTTAAAGAGAAACTGCTCTGTTCTGCTAAGGGCTTCTGGAGGTGGCAAGGCAGCCTGGATTGGGCTGAGATCGTGTTTCTAAGCTGGTGCCAGCTTCCATCCAGCCCGTGGAAATATGCTAGATGGTGGGTGAGTATCAACTGTGTGTGTTGACTCTCGCAGCATTATTTTCAGGAGGATTTTGGACTTTGGCAGTGCAGCCATATGTGCTGCGGGGAGTACTTTCTTAACTGGTTAAGACGTCCTGAGCATAGGAGGGTGGAGTGGTGCCTGCTTGCCAGTCACGTCATCTCTGATATTTAAGGTACCCTGGAGCTCTCTCTGCAGTTCTTTGTCTTTCCATCTTCTGTGTCCCTCGTGCCTACTGTGATATTCATTCTTTATTCTTCTGTTGTCTTCCTTTAAACATTTTAACATCAGCCTACTTTGTACTGCCCACTGATTGACGATGGAAAATTCTCCAAATATGCCCATTCTTTTTTTTTTTTTTTTTTTTTTTTTTTTGAGACTGAGTCTTGCTCTGTCGCCCAGGCTGGAGTGCAGTGGCGCAATCTCGGCTCACTGCAAGCTCCGCCTCCCGGGTTCACGCCATTCTCCTGCCTCAGCCTCCCGAGTAGCTGGGACTACAGGCGCCCGCCACCACGCCCGGCTAATTTTTTTTTTTTGTATTTTTAGTAGAGACGGGGTTTCACCGTGGTCTCAATCTCCTGACCTTGTGATCCTCCCGCCTCGGCCTCCAAAGTGCTGGGATTACAAGTGTGAGCCACCGTGCCCGGCCTTTTTTTTTTTTTTTTTTTTTTTTTTTTTTTTTTTTGAGACAGAGTCTCGCTCTGTAGCCCAGGCTGGAGTGCAGTGGTACAAGCTCGGCTCACTGCAACCTCCGCCTCTCGGGTTCAAGTGATTCTCCTGCCTCAGCCTCCCGAGTAGCTGGGATTACAGGCACATGACACCATGCCCAGCTAACTTTTTTGTATTTTTAGTAGAGACGGGGTTTCGCCATGATGGCCGGGCTGGTCTCAAACTCCTGACCTCCAGTGATCTGCCTGCCATTAGCTTCCCAAAGTGCTGGGATTACAGGCATGAGCCACTGCACCTGGCCCGAATATCCACATTCTTTGTGATACCGTTTCAATATCAGAGTCTGAACAGCAGTGCATGTTGAAGCCTGGACTGAAATGCCCTTCACACAGGCTGCTGAGTCCTGAGTCAGACACTGTCCTTCCAGACCCGAGCCCTCTGCCAAAGAAGGGCCACAGTGAGTGGTGAGGACGTGGCTCTGTTGTACAACCCTTCCAACTCCCTCTTGAAATCACACCCACACTTCTGTTCTTCCCATGACCCCACTCTCCCTGCGTCATGATTCCAGTGAGATGAGTGTGCATTGTCCCTGGGCTGTGAGCAGGTGAGTGCTGCGGTGCTCTGCAGTCACACAGCACAGCTGCTTCTCTGTTCTCACATAGCCTTTTGGTATACCTGAAGTTAATAATTATCTTGTTTTTTTCTTTCCTTGGGTTTTTTTTTTTTAATGGGGTTTCACTGTGTTTCCTAGGCTGGTCTCAAACTTCTGGCCTCAAGCAATCCTCCTGCCTCAACCTCCCGAGTAGCTGGGACTGCTGTGTGCCACCATGCCTGGCTCACTTCCCTAAGTTTTTAATCTATCTTTTTTTTTTTTTTTTTTTTTTTTTGAGATGGAGTCTCGCTCTGTTGCCCAGCCTGGAGTGCTGTGGTGCGATCTCAGCTCACTGCAAGCTCCACCTCCCAGGTTCACGCCATTCTCCTGCCTCAGCCTCCCGAGTAGCTGGGACTACAGGCACGCCTGGCTAATTTTTTTGTATTTTTAGTAGGGACAGGTTTTCACCATGTTAGCCAGGATGGTCTTGATTTCGTGACCTCAAGATCCGCCCACCTCGGCCTCCCAAGTGCTGGGATTACAGGTGTGAGCCACCGCGCTTGGCCGTTTTTAATCTATCTTAAAGATTCATCCCCAGAATTCTCCTCTGTTGTCTAAACTCAGGTTCTCACTCGTGTGTCTTTGGACATCCCTCCAGACCCTTTCTGCCTGCTTTGGTCTGTGCCTGATACGTCCCGTGTTCATTGTCACCAACATCCTGAGATTCTCTGCATCTTTCTTGAATTAAATCTCCTCTTTTCCAGATCATCCATCTTCTTCTTACTTGGTTTACTCCCTTGTTTTGGTGGAGAGCATCCTTTAGTAGCTTTCTAGGAAGGGAGACACAAAACATAAATTTTTTAGAGACTTTGCATAAATGCTTTTAGACTATCTTCACACTTGATCAATAGTTTGGGTATAAATTTTGAAGACATTTCTACTTCTAGTTTCTAGTGTAGAGACGTCCACTCTATTCTGATTTCTTATTCTTTATATATGACTCCTTTCCTTTTCTCTCTCTCTCTCTGGAAGCTTATAGGATCTTCCTTTGTTGCCAGTGTTTGGAAGTTTCCTGATGTTGTGCCTTGGCGTGGTTCTATTATTATGCTTGTCATTCAGTGGACCCTTCCAATGTGTAGCCTCGTGTCCCTTACCCCTGGGAAATTCTCTTGACTTTTTCATTGTTCTCTTGTGCTCCGTGTTCTCTGTCTTCTTTTAAGAACCTCTGTGATTCATATGTTGAACCTCCAGAATTGGTCGAGTAATTTTATAAAATATATTTTTCTTCTTTTTTTTTATTATACTTTAAGTTCTGGGTTACACGTGCAGAATGTGCAGTTTTGTTACATAGGTATACGTGTGCCATGGTGGTTTGCTGCACCCATCAACCCGTCACTTACATTAGGTATTTCTCCTATTGTTATCCCTCCCCTAGCCTCCCACCCCCACAAGCCCCAGTGTGTGATGTTCCCCTCCCTGTGTCCATGCGTTCTCATTGTTCAGCTTCCACTTAGGAGTGAGAACATGCAGTGTTTGGTTTTCTGATCTTGTGATAGTTTGCTGAGAATGATGGTTTCCAGCTTCATCCCTGTCCCTCCCTGCAAATGACATGAACTCATCCTTTTTTATGGCTGCATAGTATTCCATGGTGTATATGTGCCACATTTTCTCAATCCAGTCTACCATTGAGGGACATTTGGGTTGGTTCCAAGTCTTTATTATTGTGAATAGTGCCACAGTAAACATACATGTGCATGTGTCTTTATTGTAGAATGATTTATAGTCCTTTGGGTATATGCCCAGTCAGGGGATTGCTGGGTCAAATGGTATTTCTGGTTCTAGATCCTTGAGGAATCACCACACTGTCTTCCATGATGGTTGAACTAATTTGCATTCCCACCAACAGTGTAAAAGCATTCCTGTTTTTCCACATCCTCTCCAGCGTCTGTTGTTTCCTGACTTTTTAACGATCACCATTCTAACTGGCATGAGATGGTATCCCATTGTGATTTTGATTGCATTTCTCTAATGACCAGTGATGATGAGCATTTTTTCATATGTCTGTTGGTTACATAAATGCCTTCTTTTGCGAAGTGTGTGTTCGTATCCTTTGCCCACTTTTTGATGGGGTTGTTTGCTTTTTTCCTGTAAATTTGTTTAAGTTCTTTGTAGATTCTGGATATTAGCCCTTTGTCAGATGAATAGATTGCAAAAATGTTCTACCATTCTGTAGGCTGCCTGTTCTTTATGATGATAGTTTCTTTTGCTGTGCAGAAGCTCTTTAGTTTAATTAGATTCCATTTGTCAATTTTGACTTTTGTTGCCATTGCTTTTGGTGTTTTAGACATGAAGTCTTTGCCCATGCCTGTGTCCTGAATGGTATTGCCCAGGTTTTCTTCTAGGATTTTTATGGTCCTAGGTCTTATGTTTAAGTCTTTGATCCATCTTGAGTTTATTTTTGTAAAAGGTGTAAGGAAGGGGTCCAGTTTCAGTTTTCTGCATATGGCTAGCCAGTTTTCCCAACACCATTTATTAAATAGGGAATCTTTTCCCCATTGCTTGTGTGTGTCAGGTTTGTCAAAGATCAGATGGCGGTAGATGTGTGGCGTTATTTCTGAGGCCTGTGTTCTGTTCCATTGGTCTATATATCTGTTTTGGTACTAGTGCCATGCTGTTTTGGTTACTGTAGCCTTGTAGTAAAGTTTGAAGTCAGGTAGCGTGATGCCTCCAGCTTTGTTCTTCTTCCCCAAGATTGTCTTGGCTATGTGGGCTCATTTTTGGTTCCATATGAAGTTTAAAGTAGTTTTTTCCAATTCTGTGAAGAAAGTCAGTGGTAGATTGATGGGGATAACTTTGACTCTATAAATTACTTTGGGCAGTAAGACCATTTTCACGATATTGATTCTTCCTATCCGTGAGCATGGAATGTTTTTCCATTTGTTTGTGTCCTCTCTTATTTTCTTTAGCAGTGGTTTGTAGTTCTCCTTGAAGAGGTCCTTCACATCCCTTGTAAGTTGTATTCCTAGGTATTTTATTCTCTTAGTAGCAATTGTGAATGGGAGTTCACTCATGATTTGGCTCTCTGTTTGTCTGTTATTGGTGTATAGGAATGCTTGTGATTTTTACACATTGATTTTGTATCCTGAGACTTTGCTGAAGTTGCTTATCAGCTTAAGGAGATTTTGGGCTGAGATTATGGGGTTTTTGAAATATACAATCATGTCATCTGCAAACAGGGACAATTTGACTTTCTCTCTTCCTATTTGAATACCCTTTATTGCTTTCTCTTGCCTGATTGCCCTGGCCAGATACTGCCCTTTCTCTTGCCTGATTGCCCTGCCTTTCCAATACTATGTCAAATAGGAGTGGTGAGAGAGGGCATCCTTGTCTTGTGCTGGTTTTCAAAGGGAATGCTTCCAGTTTTTGCCCATTCAGTATGATATTGGCTGTGGGTTTGTCATAAATAGCTCTTATTATGTTGAGATACATTCCATCGATACCTAGTTTATTGAGAGTTTTTAGCATGAAAGGCTGTTGAATTTTGTCGAAGGCCTTTTCTGCGTCTACTGAGATAACCATGTGGTTTTTGTTGTTGGTTCTGTTTATATGCTGGATTACATTTATTGATTTGTATATGTTGAACCAGACTTTCATCCCAGGGATGAAGCCGACTTGATCATGGTGGATAAGCTTTTTGATGTGCTGCTGGATTCGGTTTGCCAGTATTTTATTGAGGATTTTCGCATTGATGTTCATCAGGGATATTGGCCTAAAATTCTCTTTTTTTGTTGTGACTCTGCCAGGCTTTGGTGTCAGGATGATGCTGGCCTCATAAAATGAGTTAGGAAGGATTCCCTCTTTTTCTGTTGATTGGAATAGTTTCAGAAGGAATGGTACCAGCTCCTCTTTCTACCTCTGGTAGAATTCGGCTGTGAATGTCTGTTCCTGGACTTTTTTTGGTTGGCAGGCTATTACTGCCTCAATTTCAGAACCTGTTACTGGTCTATTCAGAGATTCGACTTCTTCCTGGTTTAGTCTTGGGAGGGTGTATGTGTCCAGGAGTTTATCCATTTCTTCTAGATTTTCTAGTTTATTTGCATAGGTGTTTATAGTATTCTCTGATGGTAGTTTGTATTTCTGTGGGATCAGTGGTGATATCCCCTTTATCATTTTTTATTGTGTCTATTTGATTCTTCTCTCTTTTCTTCTTTATTAGTTTTGCTAGCAGTTTATCTATTTTGTTGATCTTTTCAAAAAACCAGCTCCTGGATTCATTGATTTTTTTTTGAAGGGTTTTCTGTGTCACGATCTCCTTCACTTCTGCTCTGATCTTAGTTATTTCTTGTCTTCTGCCAGCTTTTGAATTTGTTTGCTCTTGCTTCTCTAGTTCTCTTAATTGTGATGTTAGGGTGTCAATTTTAGATCTCTCCTCCTTTCTCTTGTGGGCATTTAGTGCTATAATGTGTCCCAGAGATTCTGGTATGTTGTGTCTTTGTTCTTATTGGTTTCAAAGAACATCTTTATTTCTGCCTTCATTTCGTTATGTACCCAGTAGTCATTCAGGAGCAGGTTATTCAGTTTCCATGTAGTTGTGCGGTTTTGAGTGAGATTCTTAATCCTGAGTTCTAATTTGATTGCACTCTGGTCTGAGAGACAGTTTATTGTGATTTCTGTTATTTTACATTTGCTGAGGAGTGTTTTACTTCCGATTATGTGGTCAGTTTTAGAATAAGTGTGATGTGGTGCTGAGAAGAATGTATATTCTGTTGATTTGGGGTGGAGAGTTCTGTAGATGTCTATTAGGTCTGCTTGGTCCAGAGCTGAGTTCGAGTCCCGAATATCCTTGTTAATTTTCTGTCTCGTTGATCTGTCTAATATAGACAGTGGGGTGTTAAAGTCTCCCATTTATTATTGTGTGGGAGTCTAGATCTCTTTGTAGGTCTCTCAAAAACTTGCTTTATGAATCTAGTTAGCTCTTCTTGTTGAATTGATACCTTTACTATTATGTAATGGCCTTCTTTATGTCTTTTGATCTTTGTTGGTTTAAAGTCTGTTTTATCAGAGGCCAGGATTGCAACCCCTGCTTTTTTTTTTTTTTTTTTTTTTTTTTTGCTTTCCATTTGCTTAGTAGATCTTCCTCCATCCCTTTATTTTGGGCCTATGTGTGTCTTTGCATGTGAGATGGGTCTCCTGAATACAGCACACCGATGGGTCTTGACTCTTTATCCAATTTGCCAGTCTGTGTCTTTTAATTGGGGGCATTTAGCCCATTTACATTTAAGGTTAATATTGTTATGTGTGAATTTGATCGTGTCATTATGATGCTAGCTGGTTATTTTGCCCATTAATTGATATAGTTTCTTCATAGTGTCGATGATCTTTACATTTTGGCATGTTTTTGCAGTGGCTGGTACCGGTTGTTCCTATCCATGTTTAGTACTTCCTTCAGGAGCTCTTGGAAGGCAGGCCTGGTGGTGACAAAATCTCTCAGCATTTGCTTGTCTGTAAAGGATTTTATTTCTCCTTTACTTATGAAGCTTAATTTGGCTGGATATGAAATTCTGGGTTGAAAATTCTTTTCAAGAATATTGAATATTGGCCCCCACTCTCTTCTGGCTTATAGAGTTTCTGCAGAGTGAACCACTGTTAGTCTGATGGGCTTCCTTTGGCGGGTAACCTGACCTTTCTCTCTGGGTGCCCTTAACATTTTTTCCTTCATTTCAACCTTGGTGAATCTGACAATTGTGTGTCTTGGGGTTGCTCTTCTCGAAGAGTATCTTTGTAGTGTTCTCTGTATTTCCTGAATTTGAATGTTGGCCTGCCTTGCTAGGTTGGGGAAGTTCTCCTGGATAATCTCCTGAAGAGTGTTTTCTGACTTGGCACCATTTTCCCCATTGCTTTCAGGTACACCAATCAAAAGTAGATTTGGTCTTTTCACATAGTCCCATATTTCTTGGAGGCTTTGTTCATTTCTTTTTACTCTTTTTCCTTTAATCTTGTCTTCTCACTTTATTTCATTAATTTGACCTTCAATCACTGATATCCTTTCTTCCACTTGATCGAATTGGCTGTTGAAGCTTGTGCATGCATCACGAAGTTCTCATACTGTGGTTTTCAGCTCCATCAGGTCATTTAAGCTCTTCTCTACACTGGTTATTCTAGTTAGCCATTCATCTAACCTTTTTTCAAGGTTTTTAGCTTCCTTACGATGGGTTAGAACATGCTTCTTTAGCTCAGAGAAGTTTGTTATTACCGACCTTCTGAAGCTTACTTCTGTCAACTTATCAAACTCATTCTCCGTCCAGTTTTTTTCTGTTGCTGGCGAGGAGTTGTGTTCCTTTGGAGGAGAAGAGACGTTCTGGTTTTTGGAATTTTCAGCCTTTCTGCTCTGGTTTCTCCCCGTCTTTGTGGTTTTATCTACCTTTGCTCTTTGATGTTGGTGAGCTACAGATGAGGTTTTGGTGTAGATGTCCTTTTTGTTGATGTTGATGCTATTCCTTTCTGTTTGGTAGTTTTCCTTCCAACAGACAGGCCCCTCAGCTGCAGGTCTGTTGGAGTTTGCTGGAGGTCCACCCCAGACCCTGTTTCCCTGGGCAGAGGCTGCAGAACAGCAAATATTGCTGCCTGATCCTTCCTCTGGAAGCTTCATCCCAGAGGGACACCTGCCTGTATGAGGTGTCTGTCGGCCCCTACTGGGAGATGTCTCCCAGTCAGGCTACACATGAGTCAGAGATCTGCTTGAGGAGGCAGTCTGTCCATTATCAGAGCTCAAGTGCTGTGCTGGGAGAACCACTGCTCTCTTCAGAGCTGTCAGGCAGGGACGTTTAAGTCTGGAGAAGCTGTCTGCTGCCTTTGGGTCAGATATGCCCTGCCCCCAGAGGTGGAATCTAGAGAGGCAATAGGCCTTGCTGAGCTGCGGTGGGCTCTGCCCAGTTTGAGCTTCCCTGCCGCTTTGTTTACACTGTGAGCGTAGAACCGCCTACTCAACCTCAACAATGGTGGACCCTCCCTGCACCAAGCTCCCATGTCCCAGGTCCATCTCAGACTGCTGCACTAGTAGCGAGCAAGGATCCGTGGGCGTGGGACCCACCGAGCCAGGCACAGGAGAGAATCTCCTGGTCTGCAGGTTGTGAAGACTGTGGGAAAAGTGCAGTATTTAGGCAGGAGTGTACTGCTCCTCCAGGTACAGTCAGTCACGGCTTCCCTTGGCTAGAAAAGGGAAATCCCCCAACCCCTTGTGCTTCCCAGGTGGGGCGACACCCCACCCTGCTTCAGCTCACCCTCCATGGGCTGCACCCACTGTCCAACCAGTCCCAGTGAGATGAACCAGGTACCTCAGTTGGAAATGCAGAAATCACCCATCTTCTGCGTCGATCTTGCTGAGAGCTATAGACTGGAGCTGTTCCTATTTGGCCATCTTGGAAGTGCCTGCTCTTTTTTTAATCTCTTTGTCTTTTTGCTTTACTTTTTTTCTTTTTTCTTTTTTTTTTTTTTGTTTTTTTGAAATGGAGTCTCGCTCTTTAGCCCAGGCTGGAGTGCAGTGCTGCGATGTTGGCTCGCTGCAACTTCTGCCTCCTGGGTTCAAGTGATTCTCCTGCCTCACTCTGGGATTACAGGTGCCTGCCACCACACCTGACTAATTTTTGTATTTTTAGTAGAGACAGGGTTTCACTATATTGGCCAGGCTGGTCTCAAACTCCTGACCTCAAGTGATCTGCCTGCCTCAGCCTCCCAAAAGGCTGGGATTATAGGTGTGAGCCACCACACCCAGCCTGCTTTACTTTTTGGAATGATTTTACAATTTTGTCCTCTACTCATTTTATTGTGTTTTTTATTTCTAATATCACGTTTTTAATTTGCAAGGGTTTTCCTTTTGTTCTCTTTTCTCTTTCTGATAGTGTCCTGTCCTCGTTTCACATATACGGTAGTTTCTCTCATTTCTCTAAGGAGACTAATGATTTTGGTCGGGGAGTTTTCTTCTCCCTACACTGTTTCTTTTTTTGCAGGGTGCATTACTCGGTTTTTAAGGTTGGAGGCTTTCCTTAGACGTCATGCGGTCCTCGATTGTCTGCCTGTATTTCAACATAGAGGCCCAGTGAGCCGGTGAGGGTCTCTGAGTGTACCAAGCCTGTGGACTGTGGGTCTCACTGGGGAGCGAGCTGCTGTGAGTGCAGGGACCTCTGAATTCCATCCAGATGCCCAAGGGAAGGCTTCTCCTGTCTCTCGCCCCCGGGGCTAAAGACCTGCCTGTGTCCTGGGAGCTGAGTGGGAGGCACAGGCTGGGTCTCACTGTCCTGTGTGTGCTTAGCCTCCCTCTTTTCAGTTCAGCACTGTTTGCAGCTAGGCCTACAGCCCCGAGTCCTGAGAGTTCTGCTTTATCCTCTCCAGAGAATCAGCCCCTGGCCTTCCTAGGGTTGGGGTGAGTGGCAGTCTGGTGTGGAGCAGTGTAAGGTGATGCAGAGGTTCCCCCCTCTGCCACACTGCTGCAGCCAGGGAGCCTGCCCCTAATTCCTAAGCTTTCTGAAGGTCGTTCTCTACAGATAGGGTCAGGCTTCCATGGCTGGCTCAGATTCAACTGTCTTGGGGCTGTTACCAGTTTGTCCATCTGTTTTTTAGCTTCCAACATTCTGTTCTGGAATATTGTCTCTAAAATATAGCTTTTTTGAACTATGATTCATGTGCCCTTTTTTCAAATGTACAATTCAGTGATTTTTAGTGTATTCACAGAGTTTGCAACCACACAAGTAAGTCCATTTCCATTAGCGGTCACTCTCCATTTTCCTCCCTCCACATCCTTTGGTAGCCAGCTGTCTGCTTTCAGTCTCTATGGGTTTGCCTGTTCAGGACATTTCATATCGATGGGATCATACGGTGGGTGGGCCTTGGTGATGCTGGTTTCACTGCGCACAGTGTTTCCAAGGCTCACCTCTGCCATATCATAAACGAGCACAGCATGCCTTTTCATGACTGACTTATATTCCGTTGCATGCATGGAGCGCATTTCATGTACCCATTCATCAGCTGATGACAGTTGGGTCTTGTGGCTTTTGCATTTAAAAATCTATTTACAGGGCCGAGCGCAGTGGCTCACGCCTATAATCCCAGCACTTTGGGAAGCCGAGGCAGGCGGGTCACCTGAGGTCAGGAGTTCGAGACCAGCCTGGACAACAATGGTGACACCCTGTCTCTACTAAAAATACAGAAATTAGCTGGGTGTGGTGGTGGATGCCTGTAATCCCAGCTACTCGGGAGGCTGAGGCAGGAGAATCTCTTGAACCTGGGAGGCGGAGGTTACAGTGAGATCACGCCACTGTACTCCAGCCTGAGTAACAAGAGCGAAACTCCATCTCAAAAAAAGAAAAGAAAAAAATGCATTTACAGGAATGGGGCTTTAGGAAGGAGTGCAGTTTGCCATGTGTGTAACCCACCATCTTTATCCTGGAGTCCCTGCCATGTCTGTGCCTTGTGACTTCTCTGTGACTGCCACTGGCCTTACCCATGTTGGGGTTGGGCTGGATCTAGAGGAAAGCAGTTTCAAATTTCTTCACCTCGCAGCAGAAGTGGTTGTGGACAAGTCCTATCTGGTCTTGTTTTTCTCATCCATAAAATAAAGATGGTAAAGTACACTAGTGGTTCCTGAGCTTGGCTGGGGCCCCTCAGATACTCAGGGGCACCTGGGTGGCAGGGTTGTGGCAGCACAGGTACAGGCCCTCATGCCTCATAAATCAAGCAGAACAGAACAGGCAGTGGTTGTATAGCTGAGCCTTGGGCTGTGCAGCCCCTGCTATCTCTATCAAGGAAGAACTAAAAGAATAGCTCAACTGAGGAAACAGAAACACCTTTTTCTTCACATTCTTCTTTTAACTATCTTACAGATTACTGCAGTTTTTAAATCCTGATCCTTTGAGAGCTGACGGAATCTCTGATCTCCAGCAGGTATTACAGGCCCTAAAAAAAGTAAAATATAAAGAGAGAAAAAACTGTTTATCCTTTAAATCCTCTCCTTCCTCCCTCCAGACTTGAGATTAGAAGAGAAACTCCTTAGATGGGGGACTTAACCTGAAGACATCCTTTGAGAAACGATCGAATGGATTGTTGCTTCTGAGCAATTGTTCCTTGCTTTTTGGATAATAAACGATCTTCTTTTTGGTAGTTTGGTGGTTTTTTTTTCTTTTTCTTTTTTTTTTTTAAGTAAGCATATATACCCAGGTGTTTACATTGAAATTGTCTTCATTTCCATTAAGTTCTTGATCTCCTGTGCTGACGCCTCAGGGCAGACACTGGTTGTCTAATGCACACGTTCTCTCAGTTGCAGAAGCTGAAGGACCTGCAGCCGCCCTTGGCAGTGCTCCGGAACAAGATCGAGCCCTGCTTAACCATTGACTCGTCGCCGCTGTCAGAAGACCTGAAGAAGGTAAAAGTGGTCGTAAAACTGAATTTATCAAGAATGCCAACTTTTTCTAATAGAGAAGGATTTTGAAATAAATGGCTCTAAGGTTGCATTGTATAATTTCTTTGCTTTTGAAATTCTCTTTTTATTTGAGATTACAGGCATGAGCCACCACACTCGGCCTAATTTCTCATTTATTCTTAAATCCAAGTTAGCTTCTTAGAAGTGAGTGAGTGATTGTTTTGTGAGGCAGCCGCTGTGTAACTGTGAGCCCCTTCTGCAGTCAGGTTTCCAGGATGCCCATGGACAGGGCTGTGGGAGGAGCAGCAGGCCACCAGGGCAATTGTAATGCACTCCCCCACTGTTCTTTTCAAAATTGTCTTACACACATATGGTTTCATTTGGAAAATTGATCATACATGTTTGTTTATCTACTTTTTTCCTGATTAAAAAAAGTTAAAAAAAAATTTTTTAAGATAGGAAGATAAAACAACCAGGACAAATAGCGTGAGAGAGAAGTGGACAGATTCCACAGTCTTAGAAGATGAAAGCAGGAGACAGAGTGTGGCTGCCTCTTCAGGGAAGGTGCGCTTTGTGAGAGAAGCGTGAACCACCAGCTCTGTCTTCCGAGCACCCACAGCCAGCTCGTATTGTTCTCAGCAGCAAGGTTGGAGGCTCTTTTTGGAGAAATTTGAATGGCTCTAGAGAAATGACCTTCAGATGATGCTATTTGGAATTCTCCCATGAACAGGGCCTGCTTGCCGCCTTGCCTTTCTGCAGTGAGGTGACACTCATGTGATGACAAGAGTCCCCAGAGCCTCCAGTTGGGCGTTAGTGTCTTGCTCTCCACCATGAACAGACATCAGGGATCATGGACGTTTGAAGAAAGCCTTCACCTTAAAAAAAAAAAAAAAAAAAAAAAGACCAGGCTGGGTGCATTGGCTCACACCTGTAATCCCAGCACTTTGGGAGGCCGAGGCAGGCAGATCACCTGAGGTCAGGAGTTTGAGACCAGCCTGGCCAACATGGTGAAACCCTGTCTCTACTAAAAATACAAAAATTTGCCAAGCGTGGTGGTACATGCCTGTAGTCCCAGCTACTTGGGAGGCTGAGGCAGGAGAATCACTTGAACCCAGGAGGCGGAGGTTGCAGTAAGCTGAGATTGCACCACTGAACTCCAGCCTGGGCAATAGAGCAAGGCTCCATCTCAAAAAAAAAAAAGACTGAAACAAACTCTCAAGGAAACAGACAATGCAGTGAGGAGGAGAAAATGTTAGAGAATAAATGTCCCCAGAGAGAAGACATTGCATCTCTAACAGCTTACTGTTAAAGGGATGTAATGTTTTCTCCCTGGGGATATTGAAAATAGGATATTTTAAAAAGGAACAGGCAGAAAAAAAGGTTCTTGGAAGTTCAAAATATAGAAAAATGTAAAAATCACTAGTATGAGATATAAAAGAGAAGCTAACTCAGAAAGTAGAGGAAAAAGGCAAACAGATGGAAATAGGAGGAAAAATTTTTGAGGGTCAGTTTGAGGTCCAGTATCTGAAAATGGGATTTCTAGGAAGAATGAAGGAAGATGGTAGGACATTTTCTGAAGATTAACATAGGAACATTTTCTGGACCTAATGGACAAGAATTTCCAGATTAAGAGGGCCTGCCTATCACAGGCCCAGCACAACTGCTGAAGAAAGAGATTCTGAAGCATCTAAGTTGAGGGAATCTGAAGATTATGAAGGCTTCAAGAGAGATGAAACTGGTCCTACACACTGGACCAGGAATCAGAATGGCTTCAGATGTCTCCACAATGCACCAAATGAGCATTGATGTCAAAATTCTGATGAGGTCGGGCGTGGTGGCTCACGCCTTTAATCCTAGCATTTTGGGAGGCTGAGGTGCGGATTGCTGAGTCAGGAGTTTGAGACCAGCCTGGGCAACATGGTGAAATCCTCTACTAAAATACAAAAAGTTAGCTGGGTGTGGTGGCACGTGCCTGTAGTCCCAGTCACTTGGGAGGCTGAGACATGAGAATCTCTCGAACCTGGGAGGCGGAGGTTGCAGTGAGCCAAGATCGTGCCACTGCACTCCAGCCTGGGCACAGAACGAGACTGTCTCCGATAAAAATAAAAATAATAATAATAATAATAATAATTCTGATGAAAAGCTCTTTCCAACCAGAGGTCCTTACTCAAACTGTGGATGGAGTGTGAGGGTAGAGTGAAGACATTTGCAGACATACAGAGTCTTAAGAAAACGTACTTCCCTTCCAACCTTTGTCAAGAAGATATTAAAATATGTTCTCTACCAAAACAAAGAAGTAACCCAAGAAAGATGACCACATGGGTTTGCAGACAAAGGGTGATGGTGAAGGATGATCCCAGGATAGTTGCTGAATACCAGGTGCAGAGCATGGCGGGTCCTGACTGCAGCTAGGGCTCAGGACTTGAGAGGATCTCACAGAGCTCATGGTGCCGATGAGCTCAGCCATTTGGAAGATCCTATCCATGTGGGTGGAGAACTCTATTGGAACATTTGGGCTTTAGTGACAGTTACATAGAAAAATAAGCAAATAAAAGTCTATCTTTTAAAAAGCTTTACAAGTGAAGCTGATGGACTGGCAGTTTATTAGGAGAATGAGGAGGAAAAGCTGCATCTTTGATCTGGTGAACTTTAAGTTCCTGTCAATGGGCCATCTATTGGATCCTTTTAATTTAGAAAATTAAAGCAAGAATCTTTTTTTTTTTTTTTTTGAGATGGAGTTTTGCTCTTGTTGCTCAGGCTGGAGTGCAATGGCATGATCTCGGCTCACCACAACCTCTGCCTCCCAGGTTCAAGTCATTCTTCTGCCTCAGCCTCCTATGTAGCTAGGATTACAGGTGCCTGACACCACGCCTGGCTAATTTTCTATTTTTAGTAGAGACGGGGTTTCTGCATGTTGGTCAGGCTGGTCTTGAACTCCCAACCTCAGGTGATCTGCTCGTCTTGGCCTCCTAAAGTGCAGGGATTACAGATGTGAGCCAGCCACCGTGCCTGGCCTTTTTTTTTTTTTTTTTTTTTTTTGAGATGGAGTCTTGCTCTGTCACCCAGGCTGGAGTGCAGTGGCGCAATCTTGGCTCACCGCATCCTCTGCCTCCTGTGTTCAAGTGATTCTCCTGCCTCAGCCTCCGGAGTAGCTGGGATTATAGGCATGCACCACCACACCTGGCTAATTTTGTATTTTTGGTAGAGATGGGGTTTCACCATGTTGGCCAGGCTGGTCTCAAACTCCTGACCTCAGGTGATCCACCCACCTTGGCCTCCCAAAGTGCTGGGATTACAGGCATAAGCCACCGCACTCTGCCTAGCAAGAATCTTTTAATGGGAGTCTTAATAGGAGAAAAAGCAACAGTCTTTTAATAGGAGGTTGCTACTGAGAAAATATTTGGGGGAACTTAACAAGTTAGGGCTTGGAAAATACTGGGTTTGGCAATGTGTAGTGCTTATTGGGGTGAAATGAGCCATGCAGTGGAGTTTTTGTTAGTTTTCTCTACCTTATTTTGGTTTCTGGTTGTTTCTGTTTTGTAGGCTCTTCAAAGAAATAAGTTTCCGGGCCCCAGCCACACTGAATCTTACTCTTGGCCTCCCATAGCACGTGGCTGTGATGTGGTTGTCATTTCTCACTGTGAAAGCAACCCTTTGCTCTACCTCCTACCAGTGTTGACAATTTTGCAAACAGGAGCCTGCTACAAGTCATTACCAAGTAGAAATGGAGTAAGTCAAAGACAGTTTTGCCTCACAACCAAATGGGTTAAATATTTATTTTAAAATTATACACCTCACCTTTGGGGAAAGTCATCCATTACTCAGTTTGGTTTTCAAACTTCCAGGCCAGAAACTGTCCTATGGGAAAGTGTCCTTTCCCTGTTCCAATTACTGATGCTCTCATACTGATTCTCGCCTGGAGCCGCCAGTTGTGGGCCATTGGCTGAGGCTTTTAGAAATGGATATTGAGGCCGGGCACGGTGGCTTATGCTTGTAATCCCAGCACCTTGGGAGGCTGAGGCAGGTGGATCATCTGAGGTCAGGAGTTCAAGACCAGCCTGGCCAACATGGTGAAACCCCATCTCTACTAAAAACAGAAAAATTAGGTGGGTGTGGTGGCATGCCTGTAATCCCAGCTACTTGGGAGGCTGAGGCAGGAGAATCACTTGAACCTGGGAGGCAAAGGTTGCAGTGAGCCGAGATCATACCATTGTGTTCCAGCCTGGATAACAAGAGCAAAACTCCGTCTCAGAAAAAAAAAAAAAAAAAAGGATATCGAGTGTCTAAAACGCTGTCACGGACCTGAGTCTATCTAACCATCACAATAGCAGCATGAGATGGGCATTGTTCTCACCATTTCACGGAGGAGAAAATGAGGCTCAGGAAGAGTTACTGGGGTAAATTTCCCGCTGACAGGGCTAGGAGTGGGGTTGAAGTCTGAGCTTCCGCTGCCTTGTCCCGTGCTCTGCCAGTCATTTCCTAGCTCCCCACCCTGCTTCATAATCCTTCTTAACTTTTCCCATGTGGGAAAACCTCAGAATAACTGTATTAAGTCTGTTCTAGCATTGCTATAAATACCTGAGGCTGGGTAATTTATAAAGAAGAGAGGCTTAACTGGCTCATGGTTCTGCAGGCTGTAGCGGAAGCATGATGCTGGCATCTGCTCGGCTTCTGCGGAAGCCTCAGGAAACTCACAATCATGGCAGAAGTCTAAGGGGGAGCAGGTGTGACACATGGCTGGAGCAGGAGCAGGAGCGGGGGAGGTGCCACATACCTTTAAACACTAGATCTCAGAAGAACAGCACCAAGAGGACAGTACTAACCCACTCATGAGAAACTGCCCCCATGATCCATTCACCCCCCACCAGCCTCCACCTCCAACACTGGGGATTACATTTAACATGAGATTTGGGTGGGGATGCAGAGCTAAACTGTTTCACCGAGAAAGAGGTGGTGGGAAAGAGAGGAGTGGTGTGAAGGTAAATGATGCAGGGCATGGCCCTGTGCTGCTGGTTTGTGGCTGTTAGGGGCCTGATGGGTGTGGAACCTGCATCTCGGGGCCTGGCACTGAGGGTGCTCCAGACGGGGCTCCACCAGTGAAAAACAGCAGTAAGAAGACATAGTGTTGCAGTTAGAAAAGATACTAGCTCATTTTTCTAACCATGCCATGCAGTTGTATGATTTCCCTTTAGAAAGTGGCATCTGTTGGCCGGGCGCGGTGGCTCATGCCTGTAATCAGCACTTTGGGACGCCGAGGCAGGCGGATCATGAGATTGAGATCAAGACTATCCTGGCCAACATGGTGAAACCCTGTTTCTACTAAAAATACAAAAATTAGCTGGGCATGGTGGCACACGCCTGTAGTTCAGCTACTAGAGAGGCTGAGGCAGGAGAATCGCTTGAACCCGGGAGGCGGAGGTTGCGGTGAGGCAAGATTGCACCATTGCACTCCAGCCTGGGCAAGAAGAGCGAAACTCCATCTCAAAAAAAAAAAAAGTTGCGTCTGTTATTATGAATTGATTTAATCAAATTAATGGATATATTTCTATCACCCAAATTACTTAACAGCAGACTAATGAGAAGCAACTGATGAGAAGTCGCTTATATTGAGGCCGAACCCAGGCTCGGGGCAGAAAGGGATGTCCAGGTCTCGTCCCTGTGGCCCCAGCTTTCTCCACGCCTCCATGGTCAGCCTGCTTTCAGGCCTGTGCCTGGAAGCTGGGCCCACCTGGATCTGTGTGAATGAAAGAGGAGCCTCGGCTTGTCTTCGGTTACTGGAGGGTGTGTGTCCAGGAAGGTGTCTGGCAGGCAATGCAGCTTCAGGAGTTACCTGTGGGCTTGCAGAGGGCAGGGTTCAGAAGATAGTCGCCTAAGGAAGAGGAGTTCGTCTTTTTTTTTTTTTTTTTTTTGAGATGGAGTCTCGCTCTGTCACCCAGGCTGGAGTGCAGTGGCACGATCTCGGCTCACTGCAACCTCTGCCTCCCGGGTTCAAGCAATTCTCCTGTCTCAGCCTCCTGAGTAGCTGGGACTACAGGCACACACTACCACGCCTGGCTAATTTTTGTATTTTTAATAGAGACGGGGTTTCACCATATTGGTCAGGCTGGTCTCGAACTCCTGACATCAGGTGATCCACCCGCCTCAGCCTCCCAAAGTGCTGGGATTACAGGCGTGAGCCACTACACCCAGCCAGGGTTCGTCTTTTTTAAGGCCCCTTTCAGGAGGCATTTAGTTCATTCTTGTGCTTAGGATCTGTGCAGGGGATGTAGAGCCAGACTGCCTGCGTTCAAATCCTGTTGCTACCATGTATTAGCTGTGCAGCCTTGGGTAACTGACTTCAACTCTCTGTACCTCAAATTCGTCACCTATGAAATGAAGCATTGACAGCCTCTGCCCTGTAAGAGCATCTTAAGAGCTAAATGAATGAATACTTGTGAAGTGCTTCATTAAGACTCTCAGAAAATATGACTCAATGTGTCTAAATCTGTTTTAATGAAATTATATTGTCACTTTTCTGACCTGTATGATGGTTATAGCAGAAACTTACGGGGTGCTGCTTCTGTGCAAGGAGATGTTCTTGATGTTTCATATGTGGATGCTGAATTCCTAACTACTGTCTGGAGTCATTTGAATTTGTCTGTCTTCTCAGCCTCTCGCAGTCATTGTGTGCCCTGGGTGGAAGAAGGCCCAATTTATTTTTGAATTATTGGGAGAATATAGCATGTCCTCCAGGCCTCTTCATCCTGTGCTATTAACAATTGGGCTCCATAAAGAGGAAGCCAAAAATACAAAGCTTCCAAGGGGCTGTAAGTATCCTTTTCAAGCAGCTATAAAAGTTAAAGTATCCTTTTCATTGTCTTCCCTACAGAAGACAGTGGAGCCTGGCTGGGTCTGGGTCCGCAGTGACATGGCTTGTGTGACGACACACTCACAGTCACTAGTCCAGACCTACTTGTCAGCTCCCGACGGTTTTGATTACGAAGGCTTGATCTTGACTTACATCTGCTTCACTGAGAAAACTATGTCACTTCATTCATTTATCAACTATTTACTGAACACTTAAACTGTTTGTTAGATGCTGGGCATATGGGGTTGACTAGGACAGAAACAGTGTTTTTTACTTCATTAGAAGGCATTTCTAGAAAGTATGTGGACTCTTAGCAGAGGAAATCTTAAAAAAACCTGTGGAAAATTGAAAATGTTCACTTTTTCTTTTAAATGCAGGTGATGTGATTGTTACGACCCCATACAGCCTGCTGAGGCTTCTCGCCTGTCAGAGCCTACTGTTCCTCAGGCTCTGCCACCTGATCCTGGATGAGGTAGAGGTGCTATTCTTGGAAGCCAATGAACAGGTGAGCGTGGCTTAAGGTCCTCACCACTCAGAAGAGAGGTGTGATTAAACATGCTAACTGATGGCAGGAAGGAGGAAAAGTGTCTGGTTGGGGAATACATTGGTTAATCTAAAAAAATTTTATGCTTTAACTTCTATAATTAAGAAGAAAGAATGGTTATGTGAAATTTCCTTCCCAATGTTAGAATTCTTTCTGAAGTGCAAACATTCTTTCCTAGAGATTTCCTAAAATACTTAAATTTTTTCTGATTACAGAAGTAATGATTTTTATGTTAGAAAATTTAAGACATGGAGAAGAGCACTTGAAAAACCGAGGCTGCACAGCCATAGTCTCAGAAGGGATCCCTCTTACTATTTTGGAGTACTTGCTTCTTTTTCTTTGAATTATTGTGTTTGTTGATACATATAGTTAATAACATCAGGGGTGTGTTTTACAGGCCGTTTCGTAGCCTGCATTGTGTAGGGCGCAGCAGCGTAAGGGCCACCGCTTCCTGTTCCACAGCCTGGTGGTTACTGGCCATATAGTATTCAGTTCTTTGGACATCACAGAATTTGTTTTACAACTGTCTTAATATTGGATATTCGACATAATTTGTATACGTATGTGGCTATAGAACATGCATGCTTTTTGCACCTGTTTCCTTTAGGATGAATTCCTAGGAGGGGATTCATGGGTCAGAGGCTTTGAGCTCTTGTAAGGCTTTTCTTGGAAGCAGTGTCACACAATTACCAAGGGTATGCACTTGGGAGTAATGATGGCCCCAGTTTTGAGTCCAGGCTTTGTTACTGACTATGGGGCTGTGCAGGGTTCCTGAACTCCTTTGAAGTCTCAGGTTCTGATTTTTGTAAAACTAGTATCTAGGCATACTGCTCTCTGCAGCGTCCTTTCTGAAAGCATAACCTGATGTGCACTCCTGTCAGCCATGTGCCAGGCTTTCCACACCCCTGCCAGAGCAGGCTTGGCCCAGCTTTCTCTTCCAGTCTAACTGGCCAACAGTGGAATCTTGTCAGCCTAACTTATATTTCCTTGATTACTTTTTAGGTTGAACATTAATTCGTATTGATCATTTGTATTTGCTCTGAGTTGCTTGTTCACTTCCTTTTCTTATTTTCTGTTGGTAGGGTCATCTTTTGCTAATCAGTTTTTAGAAGTTTTTATGCAAGAATATTAATCTCATGTTAGTTTGTTATACATATTTACCAAGATGTTGCTTGTGCTTTAGTTTTGTTTATAATGGAGATTGTAGGATATTTGTTGACTTTAAACTTGACATTTTCTCCTATTTAGTTTTTGCCTTTTTTTTTCTTTTTTTAAGACTGAGTCCCACCCTTGTCGCCCAGGCTGGAGTGCAATGGCGCAATCTCGGCTCACTGTAACCTCCACCTCCCAGGTTCAGGCAATTCTTGTGCCTCAGCCTCCTGAGTAGCTGGGATTACAGGTGCCCACCACCATGCCCAGCTAATTTTTTTAATCTTTAGTAGAGACGGGGTTTCACCATGTTGGCCAGGCTGATCTTGAACTCCTGACCTCATGATCTGCCTGCCTCAGCCTCCCAAAGTGCCAGGATTACAGACGTGAGCCACCACGCCCGGCCTTTTCCTTTTATTTTTGAAAGACTTTCCCCACTCTGAGAACAGAAAATATACAATCCCTTACATTTTATGTTCTGTCATGCTAGTTCTTACTCTTTTGAAATAAAAATGATATTAATTATACTAATTTTTCAGATGTTTGCTATATTAGATAACTTTAAAAAAAATATTGAAGTTGAAGAAAGGGAATCTGCACCACATCAGATTGTTGCAGTTGGAGTTCATTGGAACAAACATATAGAACATCTTATCAAAGAGTTCATGAATGATCCCTACATTGTGATCACAGCCACGGAAGAGGCTGCTCTCTATGGCAATGTCCAACAGGTAATTGTGCGTGTGTGTGTGTGTGTGTGTGTGTGTGTGTGTGTGTGTGTGTTGGTGGGGGGCTGATGAGCACAAGCAAGTAACTTTTATTTCATGGCTTAATATTAAACAATTACAGCTTTGATTTCATATATAAATTATGAATGAAATACAATTGTAGTTGAATATTTAAATTTATATTGATTTCCTATACATTCTTTTCTATTAAAATCCCATCACCTATGGAAAGTGGATCTGGAGCACCTAAAATATTAAAAAGTCACATGGTTTCTGTGCTTCATTACCAGGTAGTACATCTTTGCCTAGAATGTGAAAAAACTTCTACTTTACTCCAAGCTCTTGATTTTATTCCAAGTCAGGCACAAAAGACCTTGATCTTCACCTGCTCTGTAGCTGAAACAGAAATAGTGTGTAAGGTGAGTCCATCTCCATATAAAAAATGTTCTGTTTGTTTCAACTGTTGAATCTCAAGTCATCACAAAATTACTGGGATAGTTGACTGTGTGGCAGGGAAGTACAGTTTTACAAGTTTAACATCAATCAGAAGAGGAGGTGGGGTCTGCTCACAGAGCATGCAGGCTAAGGCCTGGCACTGGGGAGGAGCCAGATGGGGGGGCAGGGCCTTTCCCCTGCAGCAGCGTTCCCCAGGGCAGGGCAGTTTCGTCTTGGTAGAGTATTAAAAGTATCAATTTATAGACATGACAACATCTTCTGTACTCTCTATTTAAGAAGATTGAGGTGGTTCATGCCTGAATCCTAGCCCTTTGGGAGGCGAAGGTAGGAAGATTGCTTGAAGCCAGGAGTTCAAGACCAGCCTGGACAACATAGTGAGACCCTGTCTCTATGGAAAAAAAAAAAAAAAAAAAGATTGAGTAGACAACAGTAAAAGATATAGCCAAAAAATCAAATAAATTGGCTAAAGATTTATTCAGTTTTATTTTGTACATATTAGTGCTAAAACATAGAAATGAAGCCAACTACCAAATAAAAGAATTAATAGTACATCTACCTTTCTGCAACAGTGAGCTAGAAGTATAGTTATATGGTACTGTAGTCAACAAGGACTTTCTAGCTGGTGTGTCTGTGTGTGTGTGTTTATACACACACAAGTATGGCTGTGTTATTTTAAAAGGAAGCAAAATAATTTTAGCAAAATACTGCTTATTTCACTTGAGCAAGACTTTAGACATAAACAACTGAATTTTGGAAATATCTTTCAGTTTATAATCATCTCATTCTTAAGAATTATGGGATCAGTGAGGTAGTGCCCTCACAGATAATTTAAAGTGCTTTACATTGACAATTATTGATGGAACAGTTGGCTTCCAGCCTATATCCCTGACTGTGACCTGGCCTCTTTGGTTTCATCTTTAGGTAGTAGAAAGCAGTTCAATATTTTGCTTGAAGATGCATAAAGAAATGATTTTTAACTTACAAAAGGTTTTAGAACAGTGGAAGAAGAAGTTAAGTTCTGGCTCTCAAATCATATTAGGTAAGTGTTTTAATTTCTACTTCTATTTAGTGAAGGCTGAGCTACTAGGAATTCTATCTTTAATTCATTTATGTTTCTCATCTCCAGATTTCTCATTATTCCCCAGGTTTACTGAGAGTTTATTAGCAGTGTTAATTTCAAAATGAAAAATTAACCTCCACTAAGATTTTGATGTTGAGGTAAATCTCTCAGGTCAGTGGGCAGCCACCATTAGTCTAGACATTCTCCCTAGAGTTACAGCTTGAGGATCACTATCATGTATATGATATATATGATAGATATATGATCATACACTATCATACATATATCATATATATGATATATGATAGATATATGATCATACACTATCATATATGATATATATCATATATATGATAGCGATATATATGATAGTGATCATGTATATGATCATATATATCATATATATGATAGTGATCCTCAGGCTACGTATATATTCATATATATGACTATATACATATGACTATACATATATATAGTCATGCACGATTGCTAAATTTAATATGAGAAGTATAAAAGTCAAAATGTATAGAATAAGTGAAAAATATATGGGCTGCTTGGATTTGTAATAAGAGGCATTTTTCAGGCTAAAAAGGAGACCACTTTTCTCTGGAATTAAGCACTGGGCTGTGGCATTTTGGAGAAAAAAATGGGGAAGAAGTTTCTTTGCATCCAAAAAAGTAAAATGTGATATGGAAATGCACTGCAGTGTGGCCTTGGGAACTGCCAGTTAAAGTAAGTGTGGTAACTCCAGCGCGTGTGACATTGTCGGACTCCCTCTCTGCAGCCCTCACGGACGACTGCATCCCACTCTTGGCCATCACTGATGCCACGTGTGTGATTCACTTCAGCTTCCCTGCCTCGCCAAAAGTTTTTGGTGGACGCCTGTATTGCATGTCTGATCATTTTCATGCTGAACAGGTTTGGTGAATTTTTATTCTCTTCCATATTCCACTGGCATCTTCTGTGTCATGATAAGCTCAGAGTCCACAAGGTTTCCTCAGTCAGACTGGGATAAATGATCCACTTCCTTTATTCACCCCCAATTTTCAGGGCTCTCCTGCAGAACAGGGAGATAAGAAAGCCAAATCTGTCTTGCTGCTGACGGAGAAAGAAGCGAGCCACGCAGTGGGCATCCTGCGCTACTTGGAGCGAGCGGATGCCAAGGTCCCTGCAGAGCTGTACAAGTTCACCGCAGGAGTTCTGGAAGCCAAAGAAGATAAGAAAGCCGGAAGGCTTCTTTGTCCTTATCTGAAGGCTTTCGGTTTTTGCAAGTGAGCCAGTGATTTGTTTCTTATTAAACTGATGTATAACCTGCAGTAAAGTGCACAGCTGTTGCAATGTGGTGAATTGTCACGTATCTAGAAGCCACCACCCACTCTGAGGGAGCAGACCGGGGTTTCCCTCGCGCTCTTCCCCACGTGCCCTCCCATCTGCAGGTCTGTCAGTGTTGATTAATTTTGCTTAGTTTTGAACTCCATAGAAATGGCATCGTGGTATGTTCTCTTTCGTGTCTGGCTTCTTTCAACCTCATGTCTGTGACATTTGTCTGTGCTGTTGTGTGTATCTGTGGTTTGTTTTGTAGCTCAGTGTTCTGTTGTATGACTGTATTACAGTGTGTGTATCCATTCTCCTATTGATGGGCCTGTGGGTGGTTTCCACTATCAGGCTATGATGTTTGAAGCTGTTAGGAACACTCTTGGCCATGTCTTTTGTGGAAATGTGTACCCATTTCTCTTGGGTAGACGCTCTGGAGGGCAAGTGGCAGGTCATGGGAAGGCATGCATTTAACTCTTCCAAAGTGGCTGGCCATTTTCCGGTCTGGTCAGTACTGTCTGCCAGAGCCTGAGTTGTCCCCCACCCTCGCCAGCGCTTAGTGTTGGTGGAGGTGGAGTAGTAAACCATTGTGATGTTAATTTGCATTTCCCTAATGGTTAATGTTGTTGAATATCTTTTCATAGGCTTGTGGGACAGTTGGCCATCCTCTTTTTGTGAAGTGCCTGTTGAGGTCTTTTGACCAGTTTTTACAGGGAGTGTTTATCAAGAAGAAAAAGGCCACACCCGGCCTGATGAAGTATTTTAAGGTTACTTTTTTGTGTGCTTATAGGAAATATTTGCCTATCTCGGCCAGGTGCAGTGGCTCACGCCTGTAATCCCAGCATTTTGGGAGGCCGAGGCAGGCAGATCACGAGGTCAAGAGATCAAGACCATCTTGGCCAACATGGTGAAACCCCATCTCTACTAAAAAATACAAAAATTAGCTGGGCGTGGTGGTGCGTGCCTGTAGTCCCAGCTACTTGTGAGGCTGAGGCAGGAGAATCACTTGAACCCTGGAGGCGAGGTTGCAGTGAGCTGAGATCACGCCACTGCACTCCAGCCTGAAGACAAAGCAAGATTCTGTCTCAAAAAAAAAAAAAAAAAAAAAAATTAGCTGGGTGTGATGGCACATGCCTATAATCAGTTACATAGGAGGCTGAGGCAGGAGAATCACTTGAACCTGGGAAGTGGAGGTTGCAGTGAGCCAAGTTCGCGCCACTGCACTCTAGTGGCAGAGTGAGAGATTGTGCCACTGAATTCCAGCCTGGACAACAGAGCAAGATTCCATCTCAAAAAAAAAAAAAAAAATTGTCTATTTCAAGGTCATGGAGGCATTCTCCTATATTTCTAGAAGCTTTGTAGTTTTAGCTTTCCTAGTTACACTTATAATTCATATTAAATTAGTTTGTATGTATGACCAGGTATGGTGGCTCACACCTATAATCCCAGCGCTTTGGGAGGCTGAAGTGGGAGGATCACTTGAGCTCAGGAGTTCAAGACCAAATATATAATATATATAATAAATATATATTATATATTTATATATTATATAATATATATCATATTTTATATAATATTATATATTATATATATATAAATAAATAAGCCAGCTGTGGTGGCACACGCATGTAGTCCCAGCTACTCAGGAGCCTGGGGTAGGAGGATCGCTTGAGCCTGGGAAGTCAAGTATTCAGTGAGCCGTGATTGTGCCACTGCACTCCAGCCTGGGCGATAGAATAAGACCCTATGTCCAAAAAAAAGAAAAAAGAAAAAAAATTATATGTGTAATATGAGATCTGGGGCAAGGTTTGATTTTTCCATATGGATAATGGTTTGCTGCAGTATCGTTTGTTTAAAATATCATTCGGTTCTCACTGCATTAGTGTGTTTGCCATAAGCCAGGTGATGGTATATGTGGTCCGTTTTTGGATTCTGTTCTGTTACGTTGGCCTATTGGTCTAACTTTATACCAGTACTACACTTTCTTATAGCAAGCCTTAGGAACTGGTGTATGAGTTCTCCAGCTTTGGTCCTCATCAAGGTTGTTTGGCTATTTTAAATCCATTGCATCTCCACATACACTTTACTTTTTGTATCTTATTTTTTTTGAGATGGAGTCTCGCTCTGTCTCCCAGGCTGGAGTGCAGTGGCACGATATCGGCTCACTGCAACCTCCTCCTTCTGGGTTCAAGCATTTCTCCTGCCTCAGCTTCCTGAGTAGCTGGGACTACAGGCATGTGCCACCACGCCCAGCTAATTTTTGTATTTTTAGTAGAGACAGGGTTTCACCATGTTGGCCAGGCTAATCTCGAACTCCTGACCTCAGCTGATCCGCCACCTCGGCCTCCCAAAGTGCTGGGATTACAGGCGTGAGCCACTGCACCCAGCCTCCACATACATTTTAGAATGAGCCTGTTAGTTTCTTCAGAAACCTTGCGGAATTTTGCTAGGGACTGCATTGATTGTGTTGATCAGCTTGGAGAGCATGGGTACCTTGACAGTCATGGGGCTTCTCTGCCTGATCCAGACACAACACCACTGCTTGATACACAGACAGCTGAGGCTGGGGCATGGGTGCCTGATATATAGCTGCTGGATTGAATTTAAAGATAACTGTTGACATTAACATTTTTGAATTGTGGTACATTAAATGTGTTACTAGCAGCATTTCTATTTATGCTTTAAGAAGACCGAGTTTTTTTTTTTTGTTTGTTTGTTTTTTTAAGGCAGTCTCTGGCTCTGTCACCTAGGCTGGAGTGCAATGGCATGATCTCAGCTCACTGAAACCTCCGCCTCCTGGGTTCAAGCAGTCCTTGTGCGTCAGCCTCCTGAGTAGCTGGGATCACAGGCGTGCACCACCACACCTGGCTAATTTTTGTATTTTTAGTAGAGATGGGGTTTGCCATGTTGGCCAAGCTGGTCTCAAACCCCTCACCTCAAGTAATCTGCCCTCCTCAGCCTCCCACAGTGCTGGGATTACAGGCATGAGCCACCATCCCCAGCCAAATACTGACTTTATTTATTTATTTATTTAGAGATGGAGTCTTGCTGTGTCACCCAGGCTGGGGTACAGTGGCACCATCTTGGCTCACTGCAGCCTCTTCCTCCTGGGTTCAAGCAATTCTCCTGCATCAGCCTCCTGAGTAGCTGGGACTATAAGTAGGCGCCTGCCACCATGCCCAGCTAATTTTTGTATTTTTAGTAGAGACGGGGTTTCGCCATGTTGGCCAGGCTGGTCTCGAGCTCCTGACCTCAGTTGATTTGCCTGTCTTGGCCTCCCAAAGTGCTGGGATTACAGGCACGAGCCACTGCGCTCGGCCTCAAATACTGACTTTTAAAACGGCAATTTCAACTATTTCTCAATGTGAAAGCAGCATTGTCGTTAAGGAACGGCTTCTGGGTTAGAGGTCGATTGGCCTTTGTTGTGTATTATGGCAGTGTATTTCTAATTCAGTCTTTATTTTGGAAATATATTTTGTTCGTTTACATAATGCATTTTAGAATGTCTAGAGAAATAAGGTGGCTGAGCAGGGAGGATCTCTTGAGCCCAGGAGTTAAGAGGCTGTGGTGAGACATGATCTTGCCACTGCACTCCAGCCTGGGCAACAGAGTGAGACCAAACTCTTTTTTTTTTTTTTTTTTTTTTTTTTTTTGAGACGGAGTCTCGCTGTCGCCCAGGCTGGAGTGCAGTGGCGTGATCTCGGCTCACTGCAGGCTCTGCCCCCCAGGGTTCACGCCATTCTCCTGCCTCAGCCTCCCGCGTAGCTGGGACTACAGGCACCCGCCACCTCGCCCGGCTAATTTTTTGTATTTTTAGTAGAGACAGGGTTTCACCATGTTAGCCAGGATGGTCTCGATCTCCTGACCTCGTGATCCACCCGCCTTGGCCTCCCAAAGTGCTGGGATTACAGGTGTGAGCCACCGCACCCGGCCAAGAGACCAAACTCTTAAAAAAAAAAAAAAAGTTTTTTAGAGAAATAATGAAGTAACTCATTAAGTTTTTTCAGTGTTAATTAAAATGCAAAATCCATTTTTACTTATTTGTATATTATTAATGTCATCTGAAATATTCAATGTGGTTATTCAATCTTTAGGGTATTTGGAATAAAAGTTCTCTGATTTAGGTTGCAGATTAATTTTCTGAAGAAAGCATTAAAATTCACATTAACAATTATTACTTATTTATGGTAAATCTAGTCATTTCATTTTCAGAGACAAAAGGATCTGTCCTGACCGACACCGTATTAATCCAGAAACGGACATGCCCAGGAAACTGTCCAGCCAAGCCGTACCTTCATTTGGATACATTAAAGTAGGTTCAGTAAAAGGTGCTTGTGTCCTCTGACCAATAGTCATGTTAATAAACGTGTTTTATGTGTTAAGCAGGATCTTAGTAGATGTCATGATGCCTTCCAGTGATCAGTATTAACATACCACCATTAATCCAACCAGAGGCATGTGTCCTTACAAGGCGCCTTATTTCAGGGCCCCAGCTTATTTATAAGCCAAGATCAAATTCAGTAATGGATGACAGTTTAAGGATTTTTTTTTTCAATTATATTTTCAGAAAATGTTTCTATTTGGGGGCCATTAAAAATAATGCAGTGACTGGGCACAGTGGCTCACACCTGTAATCTCATCATTTTGGGAGACTGAGGTGGGCAGAGCACTTGAGGCCAGGAGTTCAAGACCAGCCTGGGCAACTCATTGAGACCTTGTCTCTACAAACAGATTTTTAAAACAATAATAACAATACAGTGATTACATGAATCTTTTCAAGACATTCATGATAATTTCTTTGAGGAAAATTCTGTAATAAGGTGCAGATAGAATTGCCAAGTTAAGAATTTTTTTATTTTCTTTCAAATCCTTTTTTATTAATTTATTCATTTCTTTTTGAGCATGCAATTTCTCTCCCTTTCACCTGTTTCCCTTAGGGCAGTATCTGTTGTGTTAGTTTCCTAGGCTGCTGTAAAAGATTACCACCGAGTTAGTGACTTAAAGCCACACACATTTCTTCTGTCATGTTCCTGGATGCCAGAGTCCAACATCAGGGTGTCAGCAGGGCTGTGCCCCTCCGCAGCCTCCAGAAGGTGACCTGGCCTGTGGCTCGCCTGGCATCCTTGCATCTCAGCCGGCAGCCACTGTCACTCTCTCTCCACCTGCGTCTTCACACGACCTCCTCTTCTCTGTGCCCCTTATAAATGACGTTTCATTGGAGGGAGGGCCCACCTGGATAACCCAGAGCCATCTCTCAGTCTGCAGACTTCACTACCTCTGCAAAGACCCTGTTTTCAAGTCAGATCAAAGTCACAGTGACCTTGGGGGTTAGGACATGGACATACTTCTTTTGGGAGAGTCACCATCCAACCCACTACAGTTTTCATTATTGAATTTTTTTTTTTTAATTTCTAACTCTTTCCTGCATTCTGTCACCTCATTTCGAAGTTGTTGTAATTCTGATCTTTTACTCTTTTTTTTTTTTTTTCTACTTCCAATGACTTTATATTAGATTGGTGAAAAAAGTTATTGGAGTTTTTGTCATTACTTTTTTTTTTTTTATTTTATTTAGGTTTTAGGGTACATGTGCACAATGTGCAGGTTTGTTACATATGTATCCATGTGCCATGTTGATTTCCTGCACCCATTAACTCGTCATTTAGCATTAGGTATATCTCCTAATGCTGTCCCTCCCCCCTCCCCCAACCCGACAACAGTCCCTGGAATGTGATGTTCCCCTTCCTGTGTCCATGAGTTCTCATTGTTCAATTCCCACCTATGAGTGAGAACATGCGGTGTTTGGTTTTTTGTCCTTGCAATAGTTTACTGAGAATGATGTTTTCCAGTTTCATCCATGTCCCTACAAAGGACACGAACTCATCATTTTTTATGGCTGCATAGTATTCCATGGTGTATATGTGCCACATTTTCTTAATCCAGTCTATCGTTGTTGGACATTTGGGTTGGTTCCAACTCTTTGCTATTGTGAATAGTGCCACAATAAACATACGTGTGCATGTGTCTTTATAGCAGCATGATTTATAGTCCTTTGGGTATATACCCAGTAATGGGATGGCTGGGTCAAATGGTATTTCTAGTTCTAGATCCCTGAGGAATCGCCACACTGACTTCCACAATGGTTGAACTAGTTTACAGTCCCACCAACAGTGGAAAAGTGTTCCTATTTCTCCACATCCTCTCCAGCACCTGTTGTTTCCTGTTTTTTTAATGATGGCCATTCTAACTGGTGTGAGATGGTATCTCACTGTGGTTTTGATTTGCATTTCTCTGATGGCCAGTGATGATGAGCATTTCTTCATGTGTTTTTTGGCTGCATAAATGTCTTCTTCTGAGAAGTGTCTGTTCATGTCCTTTGCCCACCTTTTGATGGGGTTGTTTGTTTTTTTCTGGTAAATTTGTTTGAGTTCATTGTAGATTCTGGATATTAGCCCTTTGTCAGATGAGTAGGTTGCAAAAATTTTCTCCCATTCTGTAGGTTGCCTGTTCACTCTGATGGTAGTTTCTTTTGCTGTGCAGAAGCTCTTTAGTTTAATTAGATCCCATTTGTCAATTTTGGCTTTTGTTGCCATTGCTTTTGGTGTTTTAGACATGAAGTCCTTGCCCACGCCTATGTCCTGAATGGTATTGCCTAGGTTTTCTTGTAGGATTTTAATGGTTTTAGGTCTAACATTTAAGTCTTTAATCCATTTTGAATTAATTTTTGTATAAGGTGTAAGGAAGGGATCCAGTTTCCCAGCACCATTTATTAAATAGGGAATCCTTTCCCCATTTCTTGTTTTTGTCAGGTTTGTCAAAGATCAGATACTTGTAGATATGCGGCATCATTTCTGAGGGCTCTGTTCTGTTCCATTGATCTATATCTCTGTTGTGGTACCAGTACCATGCTGTTTTGGTTACTGTAGCCTTGTAGTATAGTTTGAAGTCAGGTAGCGTGATGCCTCCAGCTTTGTTCTTTTGGCTTAGGATTGACTTGGCGATGCGGGCTCTTTTTTGGTTCCATATGAACTTTAAAGTAGTTTTTTCCAATTCTGTGAAGAAAGTCATTGGTAGCTTGATGGGGATGGCATTGAATCTATAAATTACTTTGGGCAGTATGGCCATTTTCACGATATTGATTCTTCCAACCCATGAGCATGGAATGTTCTTCCATTTGTTTGTATCCTCTTTTATTTCATTGAGCAGTGGTTTGTAGTTCTCCTTGAAGAGGTCCTTCACATCCCTTGTAAGTTGGATTCCTAGGTATTTTATTCTCTTTGAAGCAATTGTGAATGGGAGTTCACTCATGATTTGGCTCTCTGTTGTCTGTGATTGGTGTACAAGAATGCTTGTGATTTTTGTACATTGATTTTGTATCCTGAGACTTTGCTGAAGTTGCTAATCAGCTTAAGGAGATTTTGGGCTGAGACAATGGGATTTTCTAGATATACAATCATGTCATCTGCAAACAGGGACAATTTGACTTCCTCTTTTCCTAATTGAATACCCTTTATTTCCTTCTCCTGCCTGATTGCTCTGGCCAGAACTTCCAGCACTATGTTGAATAGGAGTGGTGAGAGAGGGCATCCCTGTCTTGTGCCAGTTTTCAGAGGGAATGCTTCCAGTTTTTGCCCATTCAGTATGATATTGGCTGTGGGTTTGTCGTATATAGCTTTTATTATTTTGAGATACGTCCCATCAATACCTAACTTATTGAGAGTTTTTAGCATGAAGGGTTGTTGAATTTTATCAAAGGCCTTTTCTGCATCTATTGAGATAATCATGTGGTTTTTGTCTTTGGTTCTGTTTATATGCTGGATTACATTTATTGATTTGTGTATGTTGAACCAGCCTTGCATCCCAGGGATGAAGCCCACTTGATCATGGTGTATAAGCTTTTTGATGTACTGCTGGATTCGGTTTGCCAGTATTTTATTGAGGATTTTCGCATCAATGTTCATCAAAGATATTGGTCTAAAATTCTCTTTTTTGGTTGTGTCTCTGCCTGGCTTTGGTATCAGGACGATGCTGGCTTCATAAAATGTGTTAGGGAGGATTCCCTCTTTTTCTATCGATTGGAATAGTTTCAGAAGAAATGGTACCAGTTCCTCCTTGTACCTCTGGTAGAATTCAGCTGTGAATCCATCAGGTCCTGGACTCTTTTTGGTTGGTAAGCTATTGATTATTGCCACAATTTCAGAACCTGTTATTGGTCTATTCAGAGATTCGACTTCTTCCTGATTTAGTCTTGGGAGGGTGTATTTGTCGAGGAATTTATCCATCTCTTCTAGATTTTCTAGTTTATTTGCATAGAGGTGTTTGTAGTATTCTCTGATGGTAGATTGTATTTCTGTGGGATCGGTGGTGATATCCCCTTTTTCATTTTTTATTGCATCTATTTGATTCTTCTCTCTTTTCTTCTTTATTAGTCTTGCTAGCGGTCTATCAATTTTGTTGATCTTCTCAAAAGACCAGCTCCTGGATTCATTAATTTTTTGAAGGGTTTTTTGTGTCTCTATTTCCTTCAGTTCTGCTCTGATTTTAGTTATTTCTTGCCTTCTGCTAGCTTTTGAATGTGTTTGCTCTTGCTTTTCTAGTTCTTTTAATTGTGATGTTAGGGTGTCAATTTTGGATCTTTCCTGCTTTCTCTTGTGGGCATTTAGTGCTATAAATTTCCCTCTACACACTGCTTTGAATGTGTCCCAGAGATTCTGGTATGTTGTGTCTTTGTTCTCGTTGGTTTCAAAGAACATCTTTATTTCTGCCTTCATTTCATTATGTACCCAATAGTCATTCAGGAGCAGGTTGTTCAGTTTCCATGTAGTTGAGCGGTTTTGAGTGAGTTTTTTAATCCTGAGTTCTAGTTTGATTGCACTGTGGTCTGAGAGACAGTTTGTTATAATTTCTGTTCTTTTACATTTGCTGAGGAGAGCTTTACTTCCAACTATGTGGTCAATTTTGAAATAGGTGTGGTGTGGTGCTGAAAAAAATGTATATTCTGTTGATTTGGGGTGGAGAGTTCTGTAGATGTCTATTAGGTCCACTTTGTTTAGAGCTGAGTTCAATTCCTGGATATCCTTGTTAACTTTCTGTCTGGTTGATCTGTCTAATGTTGACAGTGGGGTGTTAAAATCTCCCATTATTATTGTGTGGGAGTTTAAGTCCCTTTGTAGGTCACTCAGGACTTGCTTTATGAATCTGGGTGCTCCTGTGTTGGGTGCATATATATTTAGGATAGTTAGCTCTTCTTGTTGAATTGATCCCTTTACCATTATGTAATGGCCTTCTTTGTCTCTTTTGATCTTTGTTGGTTTAAAGTCTATTTTATCAGAGACTAGGATTGCAACCCCTGCCTTTTTTTGTTTTCCATTTGCTTGATAGATCTTCCTCCATCCCTTTATTTTGAGTCTATGTGTGTCTCTGCACGTGAGATGGGTTTCCTGAATACAGCACACTGATGGGTCCTGACTCCTTATCCAGTTTGCCAGTCTGTGTCTTTTAATTGGAGCATTTAGCCCATTTACATTTAACGTTAATATTGTTATGTGTGAATCTGATCCTGTCATTATGATGTTAGTTGGTTATTTTGCTCATTAGTTGATGCAGTTTCCTCCTAGCCTTGATGGTCTTTACAATTTGGCATGTTTTTGCAGTGGCTGGTACCGGTTGTTCCTTTCCATGTTTAGTGCTTCCTTCAGGAGCTCTTTTAGGGCAGGCCTGGTGGTGACAAAATCACTCAGCGTTTGCTTGTCTGTAAAGTGTTTTATTTCTCCTTCACTTATGAAGCTTAGTTTGGCTGGATATGAAATTCTGGGTTGAAAATTCTTTTCTTTAAGAATGTTGAATATCGGCCCCCACTCTCTTCTGGCTTGTAGAGTTTCTGCCGAGAGATCAGCTGTTAGTCTGATGGGCTTCCCTTTGTGGGTAACCCGACCTTTCTCTCTGGCTGCCCTTAACATTTTTTCCTTCATTTCAACTTTGGTGAATCTGACAATTATGTGTCTTGGAGTTGCTCTTCTCGAGGAGTATCTTTGTGGCGTTCTCTGTATTTCCTGAATCTGAACGTTGGCCTGCCTTGCTAGATTGGGGAAGTTCTCCTGGATAATATCTTGCAGAGTGTTTTCCAACTTGGTTCCATTCTCCCCGTCATTTTCAGGTACACCAATCAGACATAGGTTTGGTCGTTTCACGTAGTCCCAAATTTCTTGGATGCTTTGTTCATTTCTTTTTATTCTTTTTTCTCTAGACTTCCCTTCTCGCTTCATTTCATTCATTTCATCTTCCATCAGCGATACCCTTTCTTCCAGTTGATCGCATCTGCTACTGAGGCTTCTGCAATCTTCACGTAGTTCTCGAAACTTGGCTTTCAGCTCCATCATCTCCTTTAAGCCCTTCTCTCCATTGGTTATTCTAGTTATCCATTCTTCTAATTTTTTTTCAAAGTTTTTAACTTCTTTGCTATTGTTTTGAATTTCCTCCCGTAGCTCAGAGTAGTTTGATCGTCTGACGCCTTCTTCTCTCAACTGTTACTCTTTTATACATGCATTGTTTTCTTAGTTAACAAACTAAAAGCAGCGTTTCTTGAAGGTTATAGTTTTGATCTGTTTGTGGATGTATCTTTTTAACAGGTTTCATTGTCTGTAGGAACGGTTCTTCTGCTGTTTATTCTCTTTTTAATTATTTTTATATATTATTATACATTTTGTTATTTTATGATGACTTCATATCAGATTTGACCTCGTTACTTTGCTATTGCTCATTTTTAGATAGAATTTTTCTTGACATTTTGGAGGAGGTGTGGGTCAGGGTAACTTTTCTGATTTCATGGAGTTCCCATTTCTGTTTTTTATGTGCTGTGTAAAATGAATATGGTGACATAGTGTCTCAGATTTCTGAGATTCCCTGGCCCTGTTCCCCTCCCGAACTGTTACTTGGTTTTCTCTTCCTTCATCCCTCCTGTCCCTGGAGGGACAGTGTGGAGATTTCACAGGGGCTCCAGCCTTCACCCACTGTGGAGGCAGGTAAAGCCTTCCAGGCTCGCTTGTTGCACTGGCTGAGCCCATTTCCAGGGAGGGCCTCTTGCCTCTTCTAGAGCTCTCTGTTCTCAAGTCTATTGCTTCCCTCCGCTTCCTCCTGCACAGGCACAGACACTGGTGCCTGTGGGTGTCGCCAGCCCATTCCTCTCCCCTATCCTGCCAAGTGCCTAGTTCTCACTCCTGGCATCTGCTCTGGGCAGCCAGGGCTCCCTCCCTTCATGCAGAGCGTCTCTGCCCTCTGCACACTGACTTTTTCCTCACACACAAGTCCCCCTGCCTACTCTAACCTGTGAAGGGCTGTCTTCTCCAGCACACACAAGCTGTGGCCTCTCTGTCCACTTCTGGATTGCCAAGGGTCCCTGTAGGACACAGTTAAATCCCCGTAACCCTGGAGGCTGGTATACAGTATGCTCTTAATAAAATGCATCTTGTTACCTAAAAAAGATCAGAAAGTCTCAAGAGACAGCAGTGCTATTTTAAGAAGAATTTCTATAAAAGTGCAGTTAGAAGGTAAGCAAAGGAACACTTATACCTAATAATGAAGTTTTAAAATAATGAAATTTGCAAAATAAAAAAAATCTTCCATTAGATTTAAGGTGAAACTCTAATTCTTTATGACTGTGTGAGGTATTGGTTTTGCCTTGCTTTTTTGGCTAGCTTCCTAGTTTTTTCTAAATCCACGTTGCTAAGCTTTGGTTTCTTAGGTTGGGTACTGATTTCTGCAGATACAGGGAGTGTGTACATATCCGGTTTAGACTAAGGTTGTTTCTTGGTCATGTTTACTATGTATGTTTCAGATAATACCTTTTTATATTTTGAATGCAACAAATTACTTTGGCCGTATAATTGATAAACACATGGATCTTTATGCAACTCTCAATGCTGAAATGAATGAATATTTTAAGGATTCTAATAAAACAACTGTGGAAAAGGTGGAGAAGTTTGGATTGTATGGATTAGCAGAAAAAACGCTTTTTCACAGGTAACACATCTGTTTATTTCATCTGTAAAGTTTTGAAGCATGAGGTAACTAAATGGTATTGAGTTCCAATTTTCACCTCTGTCCATTTGACTGAATGTGTATGTGAGCCTGGTGACAGCGGGGTGTCCCCCTAGATGCCTGCTCCAGTTCTTTGTGGGAAACTCTTCCCCGGGCTCCTGAACCCAGTGACACCGTGACCTGTTGAGCCATCACTGCGTGCGACATACATATACATCTTTAACTCACTTAATTCTTGCCAAGTTCCTATCAAGTGGGCGTCATTCCCATTCTACAGATAAGAAAACATCCTTGGCAATGTTATGAATGTGGTGTCAGGTCAGCTCGATACTGGCATAGTTTGTTCTAACCTGGTCAGTCTGAATCACATGCTGGTTTGTACCCACTTCCCTTGAATCCACACCTGGCACCACTTGGTGATAACCTTGAATTCAGAAACTTTGAAACTTGACAGGTGACGTTGCTCATGCCTGTAATCCCAGCACTTTGGGAGGCTGAGGTGAATGGATTGCTTGAGCCCAGGAGGTCGAGGCTGCATTGAGCTATGATCATGCCACTGCACTCCAGCCAGGGCCACAGAGCAAGACCTTGTCTCTACAAAAAACAAACAAAAAAGACAAAAGGAAAAAAATAAAAAAACTTTGAGACTTTAATTTGCTATGTTAATTTTATTATGTTGTTAGATAAAAGGATTTACTCTTATTCAAAAGTACATGTTTTTATACTTATGGAATCCACCACTTGAATTTCTGAAGGCCTTAGTTTTTTATTTCTAGCATAGAGTAAAATCATGGCGTTTTGGAGTCTTTTTATATGTTTTCCATTTCATGGTAATTTGAGACAAAGATGATCCTTTCTGGAATCTCTGCGTTGAACCGATGCCCCATTGCTCTCCAGAGTTCAGGTGTTGGAAGTGAGCCAAAAAGAAGACGCCTGGGCCCTGGATGACATCCTTGTAGAGTTCATCGACGAAGGCAGGACAGGGCTCGTCACAAGGGACCAGCTGCTGCATCTCCCAGAACATTTCCACGTGCTTCCTCCGCAGGCTGTGGAGTTTATTGTCTGTAGGGTGAAACCTGCTGACAACGAAATGGAATGGAATCCAAAGGTGGGTTATTTTGGCTTTTTATCTATTGTTGACTTTTAGAATATATTTAACCCAGAATATACACAGAATTGAGGCCTGTCTGGATTTACAGTGTCACGTTTGGGCAGGGAAAGCGCAGTCTGCTTAGATCCCCACAGTGTGTGAACGTCCCAGCTGAGCCCTCAGAGAGGTGCCGGGCAGCCGCAACACTGCCTTCGCCACTATCCTTGTGCTTACAGTCACAGAATCTGTATAAAGTAGGGATGTTGGTAAAATAAATTGCCCATCAGCCTAAGCAGGAGAAGTACCTACAAAAGTGAACATTCCAGGCTGGGTGCTGTGGCCTATAATCTCAACACTTTGGGAAGCCGAGGGATGAGGATCCCTTGAGCCCAGGAAATTGAGGCTGCAATGATCTATGATCGTGTCACTGCATTCCAGCCTGGGTGACAGAGTGAGACTCTGTCTCTTAAAAAACAAAATAAATCAAAAAACAGAAAAAAAAGTGGAAAAGTGGATCCTCCAGCCAAAGAGGGGGCACAATGGGCGGTCTCAGGAGAAGCCAGGTGATTCCACTGGTGCAGGGACGATGGGCCAGGAAGGAGAGATGGAGACCAGAAAAGCTGCCAAAGAAAGGGTCATTTCCTCTGGGCTTCGTGGGGTAACTAGGATGTCACCAGGTAGAACAGATGGGGCATTGAAAGCAAAGAGAACCACTTGTGCTGAGGCACAGGCACAGAAGATGGCCCCATGCGGGCTCATGCGGCCGTCCAGCTGGAGTGGGAAGGCCCAGCCCTTGCAGACCTGTGCTGAGGCACAGGCACAGGGGGGCCCGCGTCTCATGCACTGTCCAGGTGGGGTGGGAAGGCCCAGCCCTTCCGGCCAGGGAGAAACCTGCAGCCAGTCCTGCCCATCACTAGAGCATGAGTCGTGTTGATAAGTGTTCCAATTCTCCGAGGAAAGGTTATATTTTGCATAATTCGACAAATGGGACATGAAATAAGTTAATTGCAATTGGTAAAGTACAAACAGTTTGGGTTATAAACAAAGTTAAACATTATCCAGGAAATAAACAAGTGAATGTTTCCACGATACAGGATAAATACACAACCTTACTCTTCTAAGTTTAGTAAAAGGAGCCTTTATCACAAGGCAGTGGCGTTTCTTCTTTGTAATGACTGTCTGCTGTGTACCAGGTACCCTACTGGGTTCTGGGGATGTAGCCATCAGTAAGAACGTCACAGTTCTTTCCCCAAGAAACGTCTGACCTGTAAAGATGACTGACCAAAAGTATTTCTTGAAGGAGCAGGCTTCTGTGGGAATGGAGAAAGGTTCTCCTGTGTATGTTCTTCTGAATTAATTCACCAAGTGCAAGGGGGATGGAAACGGGCAGGTCCCTTTCGCCCTGCTTTGTTCATGTGAAAATGTGCGTGAGAGATTGCTTAGACAGGTCCTGCCTGTTGTGTTCCTCCTTGAGAGGAAACGGCCATGGCCAGGCGCCGTGGCTCATACCTGTAATCCCAGTGCTTTGGGAGCCCAAGATGGGAGGATTGCTGGAGCCTGGGAGTTCAAGACCAGCCTGGGCAACGTTGTGAGACCCCCATCTCTAAAAAAAAAAAATTAAAAATTAACCAAGTGTGGTGGTGCGTGCCTGTGGTCTCAGCTACTGGGGAGGCTGAGGAAGGAGGATTGCTGGCGCCCTGGAGTTCAAGGCTGCAGTGAGCGATGATTGTGCCACTGCACTCCAGCCTGGGTGGAGGACAGAGACCCTGTCTCAAAGAAAAAGAAAGAAGGAAAACAACAGCCATTTACTCAGCAAGGGGTACACAGAAGACCAGGCCCTCAGCTCCAGTGTCACTGGCTGCAAGGCAGCTCCATTGCAGTGACGGCCTTGGAGCAGGAGGAACAACTTTCACTTCACTTTCATTGAGCTTTCGAAGAAATAGGCATCTGTGCTTTAAAGACAGATTGGCAGGTGATGGAGGAGATGGCGTATGCACGTCCACAGAGGAAAATGTACAGTGTTGGGTCCCAAAGGCACAGACCCCCGCCTTGAGCTCTGGGAACTCACTAGTAAGAGGCCATGGGCGAGTTCCTTTCCACACCTGCCTCACTAAACTCTGCTATTAGCATTGTGGATGAAAGGGGGTGATGACCTCTGATCTCATAGCGTTACTGTGAGGCTCAAATGAAATGCATGGAATATTTTGCAAACTGTATGGCATATACAAAATAAGGTATTTTGTTAAAGCCTCACCTAAAATAATGTTAAGTGCTTTTTTCAGGTTACTAGGTACATTCATCATAAAATTGTTGGAAAATTGCATGATGCAAAAGTGATCCTGGCTTTGGGAAATACAGTTTGGATTGATCCAATGGTAAGTATGCATTTTTCTTAGAAATAAATCTGTTTGAATGGGCTGCTAAAATTATCCAGATTATTCTAAGCTGCCACTTGAATAACTTCTGCATAGAAATGGTGACTTATTTGGGGCTCTGTTAGGGAGAGGTGTTTTTCATGTTACTTGGGTCATGAATTGGGTTGTGGGTTTAGTTTTTGTTCAGGGGAATATTTTACATTGTAACCCCAGCGCACACGTGCATTGTGTATGTGAGGCACACGCACGCACACACGTGCAGCCGAACAAAGCTTCGTGAGGACTCCATGCTACATTCTCTGATGCTGACGGTTTCTAACTTGCTCATTCACCACGTACTTACTGAGCACCTGCCACGTGCCAGGAGCAGTGCTGGGCACTGGGGTTCCCTCTGTGAGCAAAGCAGACGAAGCCCCCATCCTGCAGAGCAGCCATGGGGGGAGGCGGGGGAAAGGGAGAGGGGAGGACACATGACAAGGACACCTGGCCCACGGGCCTCCGTGTCTCTCCACGGCTGCTGGCACCACCCTCCCTGCTTGTTCCCCAAGAGCTCCACTCCTCCACTCAAAGTTCTGCTATATTAGACTTAAATCTTATTATGAATACTTACAAGATTTAACAGAGTCAGTTTATAAAAACTTTTGCTGAAAGTTATTTTTATGAGGTTTGAAAAGTTTTAACATGTTAAAAGGGAGTTTGGATGTAAGGTTTAAGACTAAGCAGAAAATGGTTTTCAGAAGAGAAAATATGGATTACAAATGCAGGTAAATGAGATTTGGGCATCTTAGTTGATGTTGTAATAGTATTGTGTTTGTTTTTTGTTGCGGGGAGAAAAGCAGAAATTTTATAAGCAGAGATTTAAAAGAGGTTGAAGTAAAAAAGAAAGCCCACCTGTCAGATGTGTCCACGCTGCAGCGTGTGTGGCAGTGACCACAGCGGCCAGAGGGACACAGACCCACCCTCGCCATCTCCACTCGCTCCTGCCCCCACCCAGTTTGAGCAGAGAGAGGCTCCTCCACACATTCCCCCGTGGGCACAGATTCCTGGGGTTCACCTAGGAAGGGGCCCCAGCCAGGGCAGACCTGGAGCACCCCCTACCCTCACCATGGAAAGGACAGCCCCTCCTATACCCAGACTGCCACCAACAGCGCCAGGCTGTTGCAGATTTTTGTGTTTTACTTAATTTTGTATAAATGGAAATGGATGAGGATGTTTTGGTTGCAGAAAAGACGAACAGAAGAAATGGCCCAGAACAGGATTCAGGTCCTTGGCTTAGGCCCTTCCCATCAGGCAGACGCTGAGCCTCAGGAGGTAAAAGTAGTTGAGAAGGAATGAGAAAGATGTAAGAATTATGCATCTGACTAGGGGTTTATCCCAGATTTGCAAATTGGTCTTGACTAGGGGTTTATCCCAGATTTGCTCTTGCCACCCCTCCACCACCTGCCCATATTTCTGTGGCATGGGGCGAGGCCTGGATGATTTAGATGGAACCTCAGGTAGGAAACAATCCAGATGCTGCCATGGAAAGCCCTGCACGTCACGGCAAGCGCCGAAGTGCAGCCAGTGTGGCAGGATGAACCAGAGAGGCCCTGTGGGAGTGTCTGTGCTTCAGTTAAAATTCAGAGTGACTCCTGCTAATGTTCAATTTTTTCATTGATTGAAGGTGCACATTACAAACCTTTCCAATTTAAAAACCTCTGTCATTGATTATAATGTTCGAGCTGAAATCTTGTCCATGGGCATGGGCATTGATAATCCAGAACACATAGAACAACTGAAAAAATTACGCGAAGATGCTAAGATACCAGCTTTTGAAGAAAGCCCAAGCCAGACCCCGTAAGTGGACTTCTGTCTCCTTTTTGGAAGAGGTGTTTTTTGGAAATAAAACTCACAAGTGTTAAGGACATGTTTTATGAAAGTAGAAGAGTTGGCTGGGCATGGTGGCTCACGCCTGTAATCCCAGCACTTTGGGAGGCCGAGGTGGGCAGATCACGAGGTCAGGAAATCGAGACCAGCCTGGCCAACGTGGTGAAACCCCATCTCTACCAAAAATACAAAAATTAGCTGGGTGTGGCGGCACGTGCCTGTAATCCCTGTTACTCGGGAGGCTGAGGCAGGAGAATCGCTTGAACCCGGGAGGCAGAGGTTGCAGTGAGCCAAGATCACGCCACTGCACTCCAGCCTGGTGACAGAGTGAGACTACGTCTCAAAAAAGAAAAAAAAAAAGTAGAAGGGTTTTTAATGAGTCTCCATGTACCCATCACTCAGTTGTAATAATGACCAAAATTTTAGAAATCTAGTTTTATCTGTACCCCAGCCCACACTTGCTTTTGTTGGAGTATTATAAAGCAGATCTCAAATATAGTATTTTACCTGTATCTCTTACAGAAAGGATTGTTGTTAACTTTTTATTGACAAATAGCGCACACACAGAAGTGCACACGTCAGACGTGGTGTGTTTCCTGAGCATACCTGTGTAACCAGCCAGATCAAGAAACAGAGCCTGGCTCAGAGCCTCCCCTCCCTCTAGGTACTCCCCCTCCCCAAGAGGAGCCATTCTCCTGACGTCGAAAAGCAGGGATGGTTTTCCCCAGTTTTGTACTTTGTTTGAATGGAATTAGACAGTATGCCTCCTCCCCCATAGTGAGTTACAGAAGCTAGGCTCAAAGGAGGCATAAATTCTCTAAATTCTCACAGCTACATAATGTTCCTTTGTATGAGTATACCATTATTTGTTTACCCATTCTACTGTTGACTGGGGAAATTTCCAGTTTGGGGTACTTCAAGTAATGGTGCTTTAAACATTACCATACATGTCTTTTACAAATATATACACTTACAAATATATTTCTGACGGAATGGGATTACTGAGTCATAGTTAGAGTTACTACCCAATAGTGTTCCAAAGTGGCTGCGCCAGCGTCTCCTCCCATGGGGGGTATTAGAGAGACTGTGACAGTCACTCTGAGGAGGGATCCTGGCAGCTCCAGAGGGGGAAGGATCTGTATCAAGAACTCCTTCCAGCCAGGAGGAAAACAGCAGGCACCTGTTAGGAAAGTGGGCAAAAGACCTGAGCAGCCACTTCAGGATACCTAATTACCATATGAGAAGGTGCTGGAACTCCTGAGTCATCAGGGAGACGCAGATGAAAGCCCAGGGAGTAACACCACAGCACGCCCAGCCCACCAGAGGGGGGAATGAGAGAAGGAAGGAAAACACACACCTAGTGTGGGCAGGGATGAGAGCGGCAGGGCTTCCCAAAACTTGACCAGAGCACTGTTAAGCACAGTTAAAAAGGCTCACAGTGATTCCTTCAATTGCATGTGTTTTATTGTGGCAAAATAAACATGACGACAGCTGCCATTTAAACTCTTTTTAAGTGTACAATTCAGTGGCATTTAGGACATTCTCAGTGTTGTACAACCATCATCACTATCCATCTCCAGAACCTGCTCATCATCCGGACAGAAACTCCATACTCCTTAAATAATAATTCCAGAGTCCGCGCCCCCCCCACCCCCAGCCCCCTACTTTCCTTTGTCTCTAAGAATCTGCCAATCCTGGGCACTTTAAGTGGAATTGCCCGCTGTTTGCCCTTTTGTGCCTGGCTCGTCTCAGTGTAAGGTCCTCAAGGTCCACACATGTTGCAGCCTGGGTCAGATTTCCTTCCCTTTGAAGCTCATCCTCCATGGCATGGATCACCACGTTTCACTTCTCCATTCATCTTCCTGTGCACACCTGGGCTGCTGCCCCTCTTGACTGTGGTGGATGTGCTCCTGTGTATACAGGTGTACAAATATCTGTTTGAGCCCCTGCCTTCACTTCTCTGGGGTTGCTACTCAGAAGTGGAGCTGCTGGGCCCTGTGGGAATCCTGTGTATGATTTTTGGGGAACCTCCATCCAGATTCCGCAGCAGCTGCCCCATTGCCTGTTCCAGCAGCCACGCCCGAGGCCTGCAGTTCTCCATGTCCTCTCCTTGACCCTGCCCGAGGTGCAAACTCCAGGTCTCTTCAGGGCTCTTCCGGGCGTGCCTCTGTGCACTTGTGCAATTCTAAATGGCCCGTACACACGACTGCTTTTGAACATCCTAATTCCCCAGTCTCTTGCTCTCTGCGTCTCCTCCAGCCCAGCCCACCCAGGCATCTTAGATCTGTAGGGCCTGGTAGCTTTAGAAGCAGGCCTCCATCTCAAAAAAAAAAAAAAGTGCTTTTCCCCCTGCACTCCAAGCTCTGTCCTCCACTGTCCCCAGACAGGCTCCACAGATGCACATGATTATTTGCAAATGAAGTCTGCTCTGCTTCCTCCAGGCCGAGGGTGACAGGGACCAGGCCTGCTCAAGACCAGGAACGTCCATCCGAGGAGCAGGAGGGGCAGGGGTGAGTAAGAACACCACAGAGCTTCCTCCCAGAATGCCAGGGACAGGGGGCCGTATGTGAGGGGGACAGTCCATGGGGACTCCATGGGGACGCCTGGGAGGAGTTCCCATGGGCTGAGGGAAGGACTGGGCGGTGAGTTCCAGCAGCAGGGATGAAGGTGCCCAGAGCGGAGCAGCACACAGAGACCCGGAGGTGCTGGGCCAGGTCTTGCGGGGCCAGTGGCCACTGCAAGGAATGGGCTCTTGCTCCACAGAAGCAGGAGCCATGAGAGGGTTTTGAGCAGAACAGTGACTTGAACAGAAGATGGTTCATGGCTGCTGTGCTGAGAACAGACTGAAGGGAGGGCTAGGGGACAAGACTGTGCCAGGAGCTTAGGACGGGAGGATGGAGGCTTCGACCAGGTGGCTTTGTGGAGGCTGAGAAGCTGCTGGTTTATCAGTGTGTTCTGCTAGAGCAGGTGGGGCTCCAGGCAGGCTGCATCTGTGGCAAGAGCACAGCCTTCGTGGCAAGGCCTGGGAGCCCCAGAGGTGTGAGAGGAGGGGTCCGGGGGTGAGCCCTGGTGCCTCCGCTGGGGAGCGTGGAGTAGGGTGGGGACGCTGTAGCCAGCAGGTGGAGGGAAGCCTGGAGAGGCGGGTAGGCGAGGGATGCATGTCCCGGACAGGAGTGATGAGCTAGCCCAGGTGCAGCTGCAGACCCAGCGAGTGAGGACTGAGATGGACAGCTGGGCTAGTGGCCTGCTGGGCTAGTGGCTTGCTGGGCTAGTGGCCTGCTGGGCTAGTGGCTTGCTGGGTTAGTGGCCTGCTGGGTTAGTGGTCGTTGGTGACCTTGAAAGATTCCTAAGTTCAGCTGAAAGTAGGAGGATTTAAAATAATGTGGGCCGGGCGTGGTGGCTCATGCCTGTAATCCCAGCACTTTGGGAGGCCGAGGCAGGAGGATTGCTTGAGCTCAGGAGTTCAAGACCAGCCTGGGCAACATAGCAAGACCCTGTCTCTACTAAAAATACAAAAATTAGCTGGGTTTGGCGGTACATGCCTGTAGTTCTAGCTAGTTGGGAGACTGAGGTGGGAAGATTGGTTGAGCCCAGGAGGTTTAGGCTGCAGTAAGCCGTGATTGTGCCACTGCACTCCAGCCTGGGTGACAGCAAGACCTTGTCTCAAAAAAAAAAAAATGACGAAGGTAAACATAGTATGATCTAAAGTTTTTTAGTTTTTTACCTTAATATAAATGGATACCTATAGGATTAGGATACAGGGTAGTTTCCCTCTACTTTCAAGAAAAAAAAATTTCCCATACTTTTAAGATACTTTTTTAGAAATGAAGATGTCATTAAAGTTTAGTAGATTTCAGCCGCCCCGTCCGGGAAGAAGTGAGGAGCGCGTCTGCCCGGCCGCCCCGTCCGGGAAGAAGTGAGGAGTGCCTCTGCCCGGCCGCCCCGTCCGGGGGGAAGTGAGGAGCGCGTCTGCCCGGCCGCCCCGTCCGCGGGGGAAGTGAGGAGCGCGTCTGCCCGGCCGCCCCGTCTGGGAAGTGAGGAGCGCCTCTGCCCGGCCGCCCATCGTCTGGGAAGTGAGGAGCGCCTCTGCCCGGCCGCCCATCGTCTGGGAAGTGAGGAGCGCCTCTGCCCGGCCGCCCATCGTCTGGGAAGTGAGGAGCGCCTCTGCCCGGCCGCCCCGTCTGGGAAGTGAGGAGCGCCTCTGCCCGGCCGCCACATCTGGGAAGTGAGGAGGTCCTCTGCCCGGCCACCACCCCGTCTAGGAAGTGAGGAGCACCTCTGCCCGGCCGCCCCGTCTGGGAAGTGAGGAGCGCCTCTGCCCGGCCACCCCGTCTAGGAAGTGAGGAGCACCTCTGCCCGGCCGCCCCGTCTGGGAAGTGAGGAGCGCCTCTGCCCGGCCGCCCCGTCTGGGAAGTGAGGAGCGCGTCGCCCGGCCGCCCCGTCTGGGAAGTGAGGAGCGCGTCGCCCGGCCGCCCCGTCTGGGAAGTGAGGAGCGCCTCGCCCGGCCGCCCATCGTCTGGGAAGTGAGGAGCGCCTCGCCCGGCCGCCCATCGTCTGGGAAGTGAGGAGCGCCTCGCCCGGCCGCCCCGTCTGGGAAGTGAGGAGCGCCTCGCCCGGCCGCCCATCGTCTGGGAAGTGAGGAGCGCCTCTGCCCGGCCGCCCATCGTCTGGGAAGTGAGGAGCGCCTCTGCCCGGCCGCCCCGTCTGGGAAGTGAGGAGCGCCTCTGCCCGGCCGCCCCGTCTGGGAAGTGAGGAGCGCCTCTGCCCGGCCGCCCATCGTCTGGGAAGTGAGGAGCGCCTCTGCCCGGCCGCCCATCGTCTGGGAAGTGAGGAGCGCCTCTGCCCGGCCGCCCATCGTCTGGGAAGTGAGGAGCGCCTCTGCCCGGCCGCCCCGTCTGGGAAGTGAGGAGCGCCTCTGCCCGGCCGCCATCGTCTGGGAAGTGAGGAGCGCCTCTGCCCGGCCGCCCATCGTCTGGGAAGTGAGGAGCGCCTCTGCCCGGCCGCCCGTCGTCTGGGAAGTGAGGAGCGCCTCTGCCCGGCCGCCCTCGTCTGGGAAGTGAGGAGCGCCTCTGCCCGGCCGCCCATCGTCTGGGAAGTGAGGAGCGCCTCTGCCCGGCCGCCCCGTCTGGGAAGTGAGGAGCGCCTCTGCCCGCTGCCCATTGTCTGGGATGTGAGGAGCGCCTCTGCCCAGCCACCACCCCGTCTAGGAAGTGAGGAGCGTCTCTGCCCGGCCGCCCCGTCTGGGAGGTCTACCACGGAGGCCAGAAGCAATGTGGGGGCTGGACGTGGTGGCTCACGCCTGTAGTCCCAGCACTCTGGGAGGCCGAGGCGGGTTGATCACTTGAGGCTAGGAGTTCGAGACCAGCCTGGCCAACATGGCGAAACATATGAAAAATACAACAGACAAACCAACCAACCAACCCAGCGACAACAAAACAGGTCTACCCTGGAGTCATACTCTAATTTTTTCTATTTTCCTCCCTTTCCGATCCTTTATCCCACTTTCTTTTTCTTCCTCTTCCTTATCCTTCTTCTTTGTCAAATAGAGGATTGAGTTATTATCATTGATCCATACAAAGTCCCTCTCTCATTTATTTTCTTTAATTCCCACTCCCCATTTCTATTCCCCGTCTTCCCATGTGCAACCTTCCTAATATGTTTGATATGCATCTTTTTGTTTGTATGTATTTTTAGAAAATGTTTATTGTTTTGTGTGCCAAAAAAAATAATAAAAATAATAAAAATAAATAAAGTTTAGTAGATTTAACCAAAATGAGGTTTGGTGGCTTATGGGAAGCACTGACTTTGAGCCCCAGCCCTGTGTAAAGGCTCCCACAGCCCCCTTTCGCACTGTAGCTTTGTGGTTAAGGGAGCTTAACATACCCGTCGTCATGAACACAGAGCATACAGCAGTACGGGCACTGCAGGGTTTCACAGAGAGCCTGCTAGGAGAGACCCCATATCAGACAGCTCCTGGAGAACGGGGGATCCTGACAGGTAGAGAGGGAATGGCAAGAATATTTCATGCTGTGACCCGCAGATCTGGAAGCCATAGGACTTAGCGGTTGGCAGATGTTAGGGAGCGTGGGACGGCAGGTCTGAGCCCTGGTGCCTGGGGAATGCTGGTGCGGTGGACAGTGACAGGTGGTTTCCAGGCACAGCGCACGGCAGAGGAGGAGAGGCTGAGGTGGGCTGTGGAGGTGCCAGTTTTTAAGGTTACTGAAAGTCTAAGCCTAGGGCTCAGGAAAGCAGCTGGGGAAGGCTCTTGGTTTGCTGCTGTTTGAGGAGAGTCAAAGCTCAGTGAGTGTGAGGAGGAAGGAATCAACCTAGCAGAGGAGGATCTAGCAAAGGAGAAGAGGGTGGGTGACTGCACAGAGCCTGGGGAGGGGCGGTGGCTGGGGATGCTGGCTGCCTGAATCTGGAAAGTGCCACACTGCAGGCTTCTTCTGGGCCTGTCGGAAGACAGGCACACCCCTCCTTCTCACAGGTTTGTGTGTGTGGCTCTCAGAAGACAGCACACCCCTCCTCCTCGTGTGTGTGTGCGTGTGTGTGTGTGTGTGTGTGTGTGTGTGTGTAGGTTTGCTCATTTAGGCTTGAATTGTCTCTTCAAGGATGTACAAAAACCAAGTCACATTGTCGCCCACGAGGAAGGGAGCTGGCTGGCTGGGGAGCAGGGATGAGAGGAGCTTTTCAGTGTACAGCCGAATTTGACTTCTTTTAAAATACTGAACCACATGAATGTGGTTACCTGTTCAAATAACCAAAAGAATAAACACCATTAAAAAATTTTAAAAAGTATTCTAGCTAGTTATTAAGTAGGATAAAATATGGGGCAGCACATCGAATTTAGTAGGTTCCCATATGTTTAAATGTATGTATGTGTCCATGTGTTTTAGATAGAAAGGTATAGAAGGCAATAATTTCTTTTTTATGCAAAGAATATTTCTAGAAGTGGGCCCAAACTGGTAACAGGGGTGGTCTCTGGGAAGATGGCCCCAGAGACTGGGTCAGGGGAAGCAGGAAACTGGCTTGTCACTTTCTGTCCTTTGGTCCTGTTTGAAGCGGGCAGCAGTGAGTATGGAAGGCAAACCATCTTGGTAAAGAGTGAAGGCCTCCCTGGTCCCGTGTCAGTCACGCGCTGTGTGCTTGCCCATCATCCTCATTGGAAGGAACAGAGTTGACGAGCCGCCAGGGGCATCTTAAATGAGTCATAAGCTCTATGTGGGTCTCACTCCAGGGCCACAGGCACTTCACAGTCATTTATTGCCTGCCTTCCTCTTCCACTTGGGCAGTTCCTATAGAGAGCCAGGTGTTAACCCCCGCCTCTCCCATCTAGGATGCCTCCTCCAGCAGAAGATGCTGCTTGCCTGCAGAGCCTCCAGCCTGAGGACACGGGTGCAGAAGGAGGGGCTGAGTCCAAGACGAGCTCAGAAAACCAGAAGCCTGGTGGGTACTTGCTATTCAAAAGATGGTTAAGTTCAAATTGTTAATGTCTGGAAAATTGCTAATGTTTAGACTTTCTACTTTGAGACGAAATGTAGAGAAGATGACATAAACTGGTATCACCTAACTGTTCTTATTTTTGACAGGTCAGCCCCCAATGTTTTGTTTTTGTAGTTTGAGATCTAACAACCATCCAGTGATGTGCACAGATGTTAAGTGAACAGCTCAGCAGTGTGTGTGTGTGTGTGTGTGTGTGTCTGTGAACCATACCCAGATCGAACTGTTGAACATTTCCAGGACCCCAGCAGTCTCCTGTCTGGAACCCTCCCCACTGACCATTCTGATTTCTGACACCATTAGTTTTGCTGACTTGGAAGCATATAGAATACATTCTTTTATTTTAAATAGAGATGGAGGCTCACTGTGTTGCCCAGGCTGATTTTGAACTCCTGGCCTCAAAAAGTGATCCTTCTGCCTTGGCCTCTAAGAGTGTTGGGATTATAGGCGTGAGCCACTGTGCCTGGCCTATAGTATATGTTCTTGTGGCTTCCTTCAGTCAACATTATGTCTGTGAAATTAATCTGTATTATTGCAAGTGGTGGCATTTTTTCTTAATCTTGGAAAGTATTTGCGTACTGCATGGCTTTCTCCAGACTTTACATCTAGGCTCACTTTTATTGCACAGCGCCTCAGCAAAGAGGGGGAGCTGGCGTTAATAGAGTTGGCTGACCTCGGCCAGGCTAATTGCATGGACTTAGCAGACATTTCTGACATGTATGAACTTGGCACTGAGTTAGGTGCCATAAAGAAAAAAGATAATTAGCTGGGCGTGGTGGCAGGCACCTGTAATGCCAGCTACTCAAGAGGCTAAGGTGGGAGGATCATTGGAACCTGGGAGGCAGAGGTTGCAGTGAGCCAAGATCACACCACTGCACTCCAGCCTGGATGACAGATTGAGACTATAAAAAACAAAAACAAAACTGGTTGGGCACGGTGGCTCTTGCCTATAATCCCAGCACTTTGGGGGGCTGAGGCAGGCGAATCACTTGAGGTCAGGAGTTTGAGACCAGCCTGGCTAACATGTTGGAATGCCATCTCTACTAAAAACACAAAAAAATTAGCCGGCTGTGGTGGCACACACCTGTAGTCCCTACTACTCGGGAGGCTGAGGCAATAGAATCTCTTGAACCCAGGAGGCAGAGGTTGCAGTGAGCCAAGATTGCACCACTGCACTCTTGCCTGGGCAACAGAACGAGACTCTGTCTCAAAATAAATAAATAATAGATAAATGGGGCTGGGTGCGGTGGCTCACGCCTGTAATCCCAGCACTTTGGGAGGCCAAGATGGGCAGATCATGAGGTCAGGAGATCGAGACCATCGTGGCTAACACAGTGAAGCCCTGTCTCTACTAAAAATACAAAAAATTAGCCGGGCGTGGTGGTGGGCGCCTGTAGTCCCAGCTACTCGGGAAGCTGAGGCAGGAGAAGGACGTGAACCCTGGAGGCGGAGCTTGCAGTGAGCCAAGATCGCGCCACTGCACTCCAGCCTGGGCGACAGAGTGAGACTCTATCTCAAAAAAAAAAAAGATAAATAGGACAAAACCCAAGCCCCTTGTGGAAGGGGAAGTCAGTGAGGGAGAAGGAAAGGAGAGGTGAAGAGACCATTTGCTGTCACTGGAATTTATCTTCGTGTGGCCTTTTAATTTTGATATTTGCTGTCTTTATGAAATGGGGTTAGATCATTGCTCCTTGTCTTGACAAATCTTAGAAATTGCCTAGACAACATATATTGATAAACTCATCCCATGACTAGACAAAGTCTCCAACACTCCAGTGCCGGGAGCTCCAGCTTTCCACACTGCAGATGTTCTACGCCCCTGCTCTGGTCCCTCATTCCGCTTCCCAGGAGGGCGGGATAAGATCCTGGGAGGGTGGACCCTGCATAGCTCTGCTCCCTTTGATATGCATCCAAAACAGTGAAACCCACAGATAACGCAGCTGAGGTGCTGAGAGCCCCAGAGGGTGGTTTGCTCCCTGACAGGTTCATTCCTCATTGAGGATGGAGAGTGTGGGAGGAGGAGCCGCAGAGGTGGCTCCTGTGACAAAGGCGGCCTTGCCCACTGCCTGTGTGATTCCCATGCATCTCTGGGTATGTTCTGGAAGTTGTTTCCTAAGGAAATTCTTCCAGCCATTTCCCCACACGGCTTTTTTTTGGGGGGTGGGAGGGGATTGTTGTGAAGGATGGGGGTCATCTGGAAGGATGGGTTTAGATGCATTTCGTTGTTGCCGTGGTCCAAACCCAGGTTCTTCATCACAGTCCCATGTGCTGCTCTTGCTGGCAGTGACTGTGGCTGGTGAGGTGAGAGGTGCAGGTGAGGAGAAACGATCTTCCAGAGCCGAGTGGTATGTGGGGGACTGGATGTAGCTGTTAAAATGCACATACACCTTCTCTTCATAAAGTTTGCCCCTGGATTCGGCCACAGTGGGGAGCAACTGGTTTTGCTGCGTGGGATCCACTGGAAAAGGGTTCTGAAGAGTTCTGGGAAAGAGAATTTGCAAGACCAGTTGGTCAGAGGAACAGGGTCATTGGGACAACAGTTGTCATTAAGAGGATTTTCCCAGAGCAGTGTTTATTCCACGGTAGCAGACTGGGATCCAGTAGACTGCGGAGGGGGCTGAAGCAGGTCTGCACTGTCGCAGGCCATGCTACTGGCCGATTTGCATTTTGCATAGAGCCTGGTGTGGGGCCCAAAGGGGACGTCAGGGCAGCCAGGTGGGTCCCCGAAACCATAGCCCTTGGAGGACATGCAGTTGTTTACTGAGCTCTACTGGGAAGCTCTGGCTATTAGATGTCCACTGCAGCCACCAGGCACTTGGCCACCTTCCTGGAAGAGCCGTTGTCTCAGCTGGAAGAGACTTCATCTCTGGGCTCCTGCTCAGGTTCAGGCAGATGAAGGAAAATATCATGCACTTTCTTCATGGTTCTTCTTGCCTCAGCTTCCCGCAGGGTTTCTGATTTTGGATACTCAGTGTCTCCATGTGGCTAGAAAAGTAAGATGCACCCATTGTGCCGCCACAGGCTGGTGAGGGGCAAGGCCTGAGCTTCAGAGGTCATCACAGTTAGGGCAGCGTTCCTCCGCAGCATCTGCCAGCCCTGCTGCAGGTGGTCGGTCTCAGGTGGACCCCGTGCCCTCCTCTGCAGATGTGCCACCCGCATGCCACTGTGCCAGGCAGGGCTTCTGGAGGACGCGGGTGTGGGGTTGTTTGTGTTGCATGTGGCCCGGCTCGGGGGCTGCTGCGTGCTTTTGCCCTCCTAGCTGTAGCTGTGCTCTGTGCAAGCAAACACAATCTCGGGACCCTAAACTCCCTCTGCCAAAGGGGAAGTTACGCACTGGACCTGGGTCTAAGGCTGTCTGCTTTTGTTCCCAAGCAGACAGCTGTCACTTCATAGCCCTGGATCGCAGCCCCGTGTCCTCTATGTCTCCTGTCACATGTCACTTTATCTTGTGTAAAGCTAGCTTTCCTGAGCTCGAGGGGATGCGTGATTGTCTTTGTCCTGCCCTGCCCCCCGCCGCCCTTTCTCCCTCCAGCTTTCTCTCCCTTTTAGACACAGATGTTTAGGAAGCCCCTTTGGAAAAGCAGAGGCCATGGCGCTCCTGTGACTTGTGTTTCCCGGGGCACATCCTCAACCTTGGATAAATCAGCCTCAAGTTGGCTGAGACTCCCTCAGTCCCTTTTTGGTTGACGGCTCCGAGGAGGAACCTGGCCTCTTGCTCCCAGAAGCAGTGTCTTGTTCTTGTTCGCGTTCGGTGGCAGGACCGCCTCCTTCGCACCCCAGCTTCAGGGCTCTGTCTTTAGGATCAGTCCCAGCTCTGTGATCAGGCCAGGCCACCCCAGGTTTCCTCTGCTCGCCGCCTCTCAGAAGGGCTCAGGGATTGTGCTCTCCAAGGTTCTTGACGTCGCTGGGTCAGCACACTCTTTTCCTGAGGCCACTCGATGGCAGGCGGCACGTGACACTGAGGATGGCGCTTTCTCAGCAGGAGTCTGTTTCTTTGCCATTGTATTCTATACCATGAATAAACCACAGAGGGTGGATCTGTTTTCCATCTCAGGCTACTGTGATTCCAGCAGCTGTGAACATTCTTACTCCGGTATTTGGATGGAAGCCTCGCCTGTTGGAGATTGAGAAGTTCACATTGCATTGTTTGAGAATATGTCATTTCCAGCACTGGCTCCTCCTGCGTGCTGGCCGCTGTCCTTGAAGTTGTCCTTAGGGCATCCTGGCAGGTCAAGATAGCTTCAGAGAAGCCTGCATGTTTGTATCCAAGGCCAGCCACTGCAGTGAGGTTCTTTTTCAAATGAGTGACTTTACTTCCTGGTCATTGAATTTTAATACTTGTCAAAGGGTGTTTTTATTTTAAAATAAAATTTTAGGCCAGGCACAGTGGCTTAAGCCTGTAATCCCAATACTTTGGGAGGCCGAGGCGGGTGGATCACCTGAGGTCAGGAGTTCGAGACCAGCCTGACCAACATGGTGAAACTCCATTCCTACTAAAAATACAATATTAGCCAAGTGTGGTGGCACATGCTTGTAATCCCAGCTACTTGGTAGGCTGAGGCAGGAGAATCACTTGAACCCGAAGGTGGAGGTTGCAGTGAGTCAAGATCATACCATTGTACTCCAGCCTGGGCAATAATAACGAAACTCCATCTCAAAAATAAAATAAAAATTTTAAAATTTTATTTACCTATGTAATGGTTTTAATTTTTTCTAACTGTTCTTTGCAGCTAGATACTAGGGTTACTCAATTTACACTTTTATGTGATTCCTCATCTAGAAGTTGTGTAAGGTACAAAAAAGTATATATATATGTGTGTGTACATGATGGAGTTACATATAAATAACCTGTAGGAAAATCTGACCTTGATTTTGTGCAGAAACTTTATCTGGAAACACTGAAGGTGCCTCCATTAGCAGAACTGCACAGCTGCCTCTGAAAAGGTACGTCCACTCGGCATGGAGGAGTCGGCGTCCCTTACCCAGTAAATAAGATCAATGAAGGCACAGGTCTTTCTCTCTTCTTCTAGCTTCCACCCACAAATAAAATGGTTCCAAAAAGAAGATGTCGTCATCTTAAAGATAAGAATAAGGAATGTAAAGGACTACAAGTGTCAGTATTTAAGGGATAGAGTCATTTTCAGGTAGGTTTATGTATAGTCATATAAAGTAAAATAGAAATAATTTCTAGCATTTTAAAAGGCTGACTTTATTTCTTTTTATAAACCCAGTGCTTGGGCGGGAGACAAATTTTACCTGGCTGATCTGGAGCTGCGGGGCAACATAAGGAAAGATGATTGCAAATGTGTGATTAGAAACGATGAACCTGTTATCACTCTGGCCAAAGAGAGAAGGGAGGCATGGTTTCACCTACTCAGACAGAGGGTGAGTTGGGATGCACTCAGCGGGTGGTCTTTACCCTGCGTGTGTCATATTCATGCACTCACTGTCAGCTGTTCTCTTGAACAGAACCCCAATGTGGCTTTCGATTTTGATCACTGGGAAGACTGTGAAGAGGACAGCCACTTCCCCAAGGGTAAGGCGTGGAGCGCCCACTCTCAGAGGGGTTGTAGGTTCTGAGGGCAGTGAGGGACACCATCACCCACTTAGGAATTCAGCCTTGGTGGAAGTGGACCGTTCACGTCAAGCCCTGAGAAATTAGTTTTCTCTTTGTTGATCTTGGTGCTAAATGTTCTGGTTTGAGTACTGTTCAACGCTTGGTGATAAACACACCTTTTAATAACACACTACAGATATTCTTCCTAGAAGAATAAATTATTTATAAGCAGACCAATTTGACCTGCTCATTTCTTACCTAAAATAATGAAAATATAAAATAAGATACATAGAGCTGGAACCCAAGGCATTTTTTTTCTGCATTGACCCAAATAATGGGGGGAAATAAAGATTTGCTGATTAGTCTACACTTATTTGTTATAATATCTTACTCCTTTAGTAGTGAATTCTAAAAACCTGCCGTACACAGTGACAGAGGTGGTTGAAGACAGTAGCAGCACTTCAGAGGATGACGACAGTGAGAGTGAATGAGAAGGTGAATGACGTCCTCAAGAGCAGCTGGAAGATGTTGAACAAAAATGGATATTGCCATGGGACCAAAAGTTAAGAAAACAGTCAGTCATAACCAAATCTTTCTTTTCTTTCTTTCTTTCTTTTTTTTTTTTTTTGAGACAGTCTTGCTCTGTCGGCCTGGCTGGAGTGCAGTGGCATGATCTTGGCTCACTGCAACCTCCACCTCACAGGCTCAAGCAATTCTCCTGCCTCAGCCTCCTGAGTAGCTGGGATTACAGGCGTGTGCCACCATGCCTGACTAATTTTTGTATTTTTAGTAGAGACAGGGTTTCACCATGTTGGACAGGCTGGTCTCGAACTCCTGACCTCAGGTAATCCTCCCACCTCAGCCTCCCAAAGTGCTGGGATTGCAGGTGTGAGCCACCACACCCGGCCAACCAAAACTTTCTTTACCTCAAGGATAAATGATTACTGTCACCTTGTGGTGCTGGACTTGGTAACAGTGAGAAATTCTTCATTGACTTAAAAATAGGCTGATGACAAGACCATCAAAGGAGGGTGGACACAGAGAAATGGCAGGTGTGGTCTGATTCCGCCGGCTTGTCTGTCCTGTCCGGCGCCTCTCGCCGCTCACCCTGGCAGAGCAGGCGTGCATCTGGGTGATGAAACGCGCTGTCTGGAGTCAGTCCATTCATTTTTTTTTTCACCTAGACCTCTGTTTGATATGTTGCTACAAACCTGATCTTACACATATAAATTGAGGTTTCTAATGTACACACTTACACTCAGCAACTGTTGAACCAGCCCTTTCAACCATGAGATAGTGGGATTTAACATAACCATCTATATGAATTGATAGCGTTAGCATTCTTGGATAGTGATAGCTCCTCAGAGTAAGTTGACTTCTGATGAAGAGATAGTCCAAGGATAGAAATCGGATTGCTCAGTAAGACCCAGGGCATTCCGGGGTGAAGCTGCTGGTTCTAAACAATCCCTTGGACCCGCAGAGTCCTGAGCAGATGGCACAAAGGTTGCTTTTTAGTGGAAATTTACAAGGGCCTTTGGGGTGCCTGGGGTGACCTTTGAACGCCTACATGTCGTGAGTCCTGCAGACATTCGCCACCCCATCCGCATTGTGGCTGCAGCACTGAGGGGTCACCAGGTTTAGGGGAGGAGTGTATGTAGTCATGGCCACACCCAGAGGCTGGCTTTTGTGCTTTGGGTTTCTTTGTTGACTGAAAAAGTGAGAAAGGTGAGCTATTGGGAAATTAAAAGTCCTGTGCACTCAGTGTCTGTTTATCAGCTTCGCCTCAGAATGGAAAAGAATTTGGATAGAACATGAGTGTTGTGTGACGGCCCCAAGATCTTTATTATTTTTTTGTATCAGACAGCGCCGATGCCCAGGCTTATGTATGTCCCAGCAGAAGCCACCGCTTGAACTAGAGGCGAATTTTGTCATTAAGCTGTCCTATGAGCAGGTTTGGATCACACTCTGGCTCAGTTTTCTCATCTGTAAAATGAGACATCCCCTCATTGTGTGGCCTGGCCTTGTCTCAGGGAGCGCCTGCCGAGTGCTGCTGGGTTGGGCAGTTTTTCTGCCCAGTGGCTCTGTGATGGGGGCTCAGAGCCCTGGCCTCTCCTGGGAGGACACGCTGTGCAGCCAGGACAGCTGCCGGGAGTGTGCCCAGGTCACTGCTATGACCTTCGCAGGGTGACTGGCAGGTATCGAATCGGCCCATGAAGTAAGATGGTGATTTTCCTTTTTCGTAGCTAAATTGGGCAGGCTCTTGGGAAGTAGAAAGTTCTGGTGTTTTTTGCTGGCAAAGGTTTTGACTGTGGAGCTCTTCTAACACCCATATCAGTGTCCGTTTCTCTGCATGTGGCTGCTGCCCTGTTGGTGGAGCTCTGGGAGCAGAGACAAGGCCGCCGTCCAGTGGCTCCCTGTGCGCACCAGCTGCCTGCTGTTTACACCCAGGTGCGTCGAGTCTCTTTCATACAACATAGCAAATGATAATAGCTAGTGACAATGTGTTTGCTGTGCACGTGTGAAAATGCAGGGAGGACAACTGCATGCTTAGATCTGTTTCTTTTTTCAGACATTCAAATTTTCTAATATCTGAATCTCTAACATTTTGTAGGATATAGGATGCTGATTATGTGAACAATTAGTCATTGGTTTTCTGTACTGCTATGAATATGTCTGATTTCAAGTTTTGGGCAAATATCTAAAATACAAGGTGAAAGTGCCTTTGTCTCTATGCTTCTAAAATCGCTCATACTTAGTTGTGGTATGGATGTCTTCTGCAGTGTATCATCAATAAAGTTTCACTGTTTTCACAGAAATGCTGCTTTTTACATTTGTTAAACAGTACTTTCGGCCGGGCACAGTGGCTCACGCTTGTAATCCCAGCACTTTGGGAGGCCAAGGCGGGCGGATCACGAGGTCAGGAGATCAAGACCACGGTGAAACCCCGTCTCTACTAAAAATACAAAAAAATTAGCCGAGTTTGGTGGCGGGAGCCTGTAGTCCCAGCTACTCGGAGAGGCTGAGGCAGGAGAATGGCATGAACCCGGGAGGCAGAGCTTGCAGTCAGCCAAGATTGCGCCACTGCACTCCAGCCAAGGCGACAGAGCAAGACTCCATCTCAAAAAAAAAAAAAAAAAAAAAAAAAAAAAAAAAAAAAAACAGTACTTTCCCTGAATGCCAAACACTGAACAAAACTTTACTCACCACACTTTCTGGTTTGACTAAAACGCCCGTGAAGGCTGCTAGGGAGCCAGCAATGCTGACTGGCAACGTAGGCGACCCTCATGATGAGCACACCAGCTGTGGAGGGTTCTGGATGGAGGCTCAGCTCTTGACATTCATCCTGGCAGATACATGCCACACACATCACAGGCTCAGCACAGGGCACCAGTACTTTTAGGGTAGGGGAGAGTGGGTGAGAAACATTCGTACTTTAATATTATTTTTATATATTTATTTACTTTTTGAGTTGGGGTCTGTGTCATCCAGGCTGGAGTGCAGTGGCATGATGATGGCTCACTACACCCTCAACTCCCAGGCTCAGGTGATGCTCCCACCTCAGCCTCTGGAGTAGCTGGGACTACAGGTGTGCAACACTATGCCTGGCTAATACTTTTTTTATGTTTGTTTTTTGTAGAGACATGATTTTGCCACGTTGCCCAGGCTGGTCTTGAACTCCTGGACTCAAGCGATCTATCCATCTTGGCCTCCCAAAGTGCTGAGATTATAGGCGTGAGCCACCACACCTGGCCAGTAATTTACTGTTGTTTTTAAATCTGTATCAATCAAAGCAAAAATGTCATCCATTTTATATAAAAGAAGAAGAGACCTTATTGACATTGAGTTTAAAGAACACCCTTCATTTAAGTGTGATATGCTCTTTGTTAAGTAGCTGCCACTGTAATGGTGGCTTTTATTCAGCCCTTCCCTAAGCATCTGCCTTCTGTTAGGTGACATCTCACCTGACAACAACTTTAGCAAACACTTTCCACTTCCCCTTTCTAGAACCCCCACTCAGAGAACTAAGAATATCTAAAAATAACAATATTTTAAACATCTGAGTATATTTTATTCATAAGAAAAAAAGGAAGAAATAACCACAAATACTGCTTAAGAAAATAAATTCAGCTTTGATTTGGCTACAAGAGACGGAGCTTGTTACTCAGGTTCTTCCTCCGGTGGGACCACTTCCATTAGCATCTGAAGGTGCATGGTAATCGGCTCTGAAATAAGAGTCAAAAATGAGTAGTTAGTTAGACTGAAATTCAAAAGTTTCACTGGAGTTGTGGGTGAGGGTGACATTGTTCTCAGTCTTTGGTGATGCGTCACCTAGACCCTGTGCTCAGGGGATGGCCAGCTTTCCTGCCTTCTGGTTGGATTTCATGCTTTCCTGGCTTCTGTCTTTTCCCAGAATTGCAGGAATAGAAATAAAAACCTCCTAGGAGTGTCTGGAGGGGCGATTGCACTTTCCAGTTCAGACAAGCTGAACAGGAGAAACAGGCAGGCTTTTAATCACATTCACTTAATAAATCTTAACTGGCTGTTACAGGCTGCTGCAGCCAGAGTTAAATTGCACACAGCCCAATTCCTGTCCTCAAGGAGCTCCTGGAAGAGGGAGAGGGACTGGGTACAGGAAGACCAGGAAACAGATAGTCTCACTGCCCCATGAGGATGCCCAGGAAGTCTTAAAGGCTTTTAGAAATGGGGTTTCCTACGCGGGCGGATCATGAGGTCAGGAGATCGAGAATATCCTGGCTAACACAGTGAAACCCCGTCTCTACTAAAAATACAAAAAATAAATAAATAAATAAATAGGGTTTCCTGCCGTTGAATCTGTTGTAAAGGATAAAACATTGTGAATATAATATACACTTTTCGTTTCTGTGTTTTTTGAGGCGGACTCTCGCTCTGTTGCCCAGGCTGGAGTACAGTGGGGCTATCTTGGCTTACTGCAAGCTCCGCCTCCCGGGTTCACGCCATTCTTCTGCCTCAGCCTCCTGAGTAGCTGGGACTACAGGTGCCCACCACCATGCCTGGCTAATTTTTTTGTATTTTTAGTGGAGACAGGGTTTCACCGTGTTAGCCAGGGTGGTCTCGATCTCCTGACGTCATGATCTGCCCCCTCGGCCTCCCAAAGTGCTGGGATTACAGGCGTGAGCCACTGCGCCCGGCCCAATATAGACTTTTAAAGTGTAATTCAGTCTCTTTTGATGTACTTTGACACAAGTGCTTTCTTTTCAGAAGCAAAAGTGGCTACTAATGTAGCTAAACTTTTAAACAACTGTCCTAAAATTGATGAGGGTCAGGACTGCTGAAAGAGTGAGCCCTGTGCCCTTGGCATTAGAAGGCTTGGGCCCCAGCCCAGTTCCCCAGGCCAAGGCCATGACTTTTTGTGTGTCTTTGCGATGCTGCTAGGCCTCTTAGATGATGTCTGCATATCAGACAAAGGAGAATGGTGTTTCAGGATGAGGCGCACGATGGTGGGAATATGCCTAACACTACTGAACTTTGCACTGAAAAGTGGCTGAGATAGAAACATTTATGTTGTGTGTCTTTTGCAATTAAAAAGAAAATGGGGCTGGGCGCAGTGGCTCACACCTGTAATCCCTACACTTTGGGAGGCTGATGCGGGTGGATCACCTGAGGTCAGGAGTTCAAGACCAGCCTGGCCAACAATGATGAAACCCTGACTCTCCTAAAAATACAAAACAACAAGAAAATTAGCCAGGCATGGTGGCAGGTGCCTGTAATCCCAACTACTCGGGAGGCTGAGGCAGGAAAATCACTTGAACCTGGGAGGCAGAGGTTGCAGTGAGCCGAGATCGTGCCAGTGCACTCCAGCCTGGACAACAAGAGCAAAACTCCATCTCAAAACAAAGAAAATGGGCTGGGCGCAGTGGCTCACATCTGTAATCCCAGCACTTTGGGAGGCCAAGGCGGGTGGATCACCTGAGGTCAGGAGTTTGAGACCAGCCTGGCCAACATGGTGAAACCTCATCTCTACTAAAAACGCAAAAATTAGTTGGGCGTGGTGGTGCACGCCTGTAATCCCAGCTACTCGGGAGGCTGAGGCACAAGAATCGCTTGAACCTGGGAGGTGGAGGTTGCAGTGAGCTGAGACCGCACCACTGCACTCCAGCCTGGGCAACAGAGTGAGACTGTGTCTCAAAAAAAAAAAAAAGAAAAGAAAAGAAAAATGACCAGGTACAGTGGCTTAGGCCAGTAGTCCCAGCACTTTGGAAAGCCAAGGTGGGAGGATGGTTTGAGCCCAGGAGTTCAAGACCAGTCTGGGGCACCTAGTGAGACCCCTTCGCTACAAAAAATAAAAAAAATAGCCAGGTGTAGTGTGTGCCTGTGGTCCCAGCTACTTGGGAGGCCCAGGTGGGAGGATGGCTTGAGCCCGGGAGTTCAAGGCTGCAGTGAGCTATGACCATGCCACTGCACTTTAGCCTGGGCAAAGAGCAAGACTGTGTCTCCAAAATGAAAAGAAAACAGTACTTTCCCTTCCTACTTATTACAGTAATTGACAGGAACAAAACAACCAAGGGTGGACCCAGAGGTGTACAGTGAGGGCGTGGGCATGTGTCCTCCTGGGACAAGGGAGATCTGCCAGCAGGGTGAGACACTGTGACAGAGGTCTTGGAGTCAGGACAGGTGAGGACGCCGTGCCTGCCTGCACCTCACAGAAGCCAAACGGCCCTTCTGTTGGTACTTACTTGAGATTTTCTGAGCCCATCCAAACTTGTAGTGGACAAACAGGAAGTAAAATAAAAGGCCGCTTAACATAAACAGCACACAGTAGAGGTACTCCCATGCGGGCTTGCTGATGATTGGAGCCAGAACCAAAAACACAGAGATGAGTGTCACCAAGATGGGGATGACTAGGGGCACCTGGAGGCGAAAAACAGGTCATGGGTACTCATTTTCTTTTTGAAATTTTTCATTATAAAAAACCGATTTTTATAAAACAAATATGAACTCCATGTACCCCCTCCTCCAATTTCAATAATTTTAATGTAATTTTGCCAATCTTATTTCATCTATACCTTTTAAAAATTTTCTTTACTTTTTAAAAAATTCTGTGGCTGGGTGTGGGTGCTCACACCTATAATCTCAGCACTTAGGGAGGCCAAGGCCGGTGGGTCCCTTGAGGTCAGGAGTTCAAGACCAGCCTGGCCAACATGGTGAAACCTCGTCTCTACCAAAAACACAAAAGTTAGCCGGGCGTGGTGGCAGGCACCTGTAATCCCAGCTCCTCAGGAGCTGAGGCAGGAGAATGACTTGAACCCAGGAGGCAGAGGCTGCAGTGAGCCGAGATCGCGCCATTGTACTCTAGCCTGGGCCACAGGAAGAAAACTCCATCTCAAAAAAGAAAAAAAAAAAAGATAAACTGTTTAATGTTTTAGCATCCACTGACGATCGTTGCCTTCATTGTTTCATCAGGGTTTGCAAAATGGTGATTTTTCTAATTTGTCATTTCTTCCTCAATTATCTGAAATGCTGTATGAAGTACTTCAACTTTCTGGTTATTCTGAATTGCAGTTCATACAGGAAGGGCAGGACCAGCACTCTATTCTGTGTGTTTCCAGAATGACAAGTTGGGCCCCTGAGACCTCCAAAGGCAACTCAAACCTGTGGGTTTTTCTATACGTGGTGAGTTTCAATCCATTGTAGTCATTGTTCACGTTGTTCAGAAGGTCCTGTGTGGGGCAGCAGGAGCCCTTCACACTGTCCTGGGCCCTGGGAATGGGACGCCAGTGATCTCCAAAAGCCTCTTTGTTTTCTGGGTGACAAGAAGTGCCAGATCTGGGTTTTCGTTCATCTCTCCAGAGCCAGACCTGGGTTTTCATCCATTTCTCCAGAGAGCTTTGTTAGCAGGAAATGGCATTTAAAGACCATAACCTGGAGGCTGGGTGCAGTGGCTCACTCCTGTAATCCCAGCACTTTGGGAGGCTGAGGCAGGCAGATCACTTCAGTCTAGGAGTTTGAGACCAACCTGGCCAACATGGTGAAACCCCGTCTCTACTAAAAATACAAAAATTAGCTGGGCGTGGTGGCAGATACCTGTAATCCCAGCAACTTGGGAAGCTGAAGCAGGACAGTCGCTTGAACCCGGGAGGCGGAGGCTGCAGTGAGCCAAGAATGTGCCACTGCACTCCAGCCCAGGCGACAGAGTGAGACTCTGTCTAAAAATAAGTAAATAAAGACCATAACCTGGGTGATTGGAGTACTCATTATCTTTTTACAAGGACAGAGATTAATTTTGGCATTCTCTTATTAGGAGCAAAGTTCAGTTTGCTGGGATTGTTTTGTTTTCAAGTGTCATTGCATTTTTCCTTTGACTGTGTTTTGTTTGTTTTGTTTTGTTTCCCAAGACAGAGTCTCTGTCACCCAGGCTGGAGTGCAGTGGCATGATCTTGGCTCACTGCAACCTCTGCCTCTTGGGTTCAAACAATTCTCCTGCCTCAGCCTCCCAAGTAGCTGAGATTACAGGCATGTGCCAACACACCCAACTAATTTCTGTATTTTTAGTAGAGACAGGGTTTCACCACGTTGGCCAGGCTAGTCTCGAACTTCTGACCTCAAATGATCTGCCCGCCTCGGCCTCCCAAAGCATTGGGATTACAGGCATGAGCCAACCACACCCAGCCCCTGAATTAAACTTTTAGTTAATGGATTTTCTAGTCTTCAGCTACCTTTGCATAGACTGGGCCTAGTCATGATATATTATCTTTTTAGTGTAACTGGGTTCTGTTTGTTAATATTTTATTTTAGATTTTTTATATCGTTATTCCTAAGTCAGATTGGTCAGTACATTTCCCTTTTTTTGTGAATGTTACCTTTGTAAGGTTTGCTATCAATGTTATAGTCTAAAAATAACTTGAAAAATCAATAAAATCAATAGCTAACCTTAAGGAGGAAGCACAAACAAATTAAAAATGGGCAATTAATCTTTACAACATAAGTTATGTTCTAAAGATTAATACAAATCATAAGACTATTTTGTACAACTCTATACAGATAAATTTGAATACCTAAAAGAAATGGACAATTTTCTAGGAAAATGTAATTTACTAAAACTGATCTTAGTTGCATTAGAATCACAGGGAAATTCTAAAAATCAGACAATTCCAGTATTGCTTAATTTATTCCAGAGCATTGAAAAAGGAAAACTTTCAAAAAGCCTGATTATTATTCACTCATTCATTCATTTCTGTTTTTTCTAACACCTTTTTTTTTTTTTTTTTTTTTTTTGAGACAGAGTCTCACTCTGTCACCCAGGCTGGAGTGCAGTGGTGCAATCTCGGCTCACTGCAAACTCCGCCTCCCAGGTTCATGCCATTCTCCTGCCTCAGCCTCCCAAGTAGCTGGGACTACAAGTGCCCACCACCACGCCCAGCTAATTTTTTGTATTTTTAGTAGAGACAGGGTTTCACCATGTTGGCCAGGATGGTCTCGATCTCCTGACCTCATGATCCGCCGCCCGCCTCGGCCTCCCAAAGTGCTGGGATTACAGGCGTGAGCCACCGCACCCGGCCAATACCTTAAGTTTTTTTCCTGCTTATTAGTTCCTTCTATTCTCTTTTGGTTTTCTGTTGTTCTTTATCTTGCTTTTGAAGTTGTCTATTTAATTTGTTTTCATTTTTATTGATATATTTAATGTAATGGAGCTTCCTCAAAGCACTATTTAAGCTGTGTTCATAGATTATATGTCCTGTCATCATTACTGCTATTTCTAGGAATTTATGTACTCTGTGTGTGTGTGTGTGTGTGTGTGTGTGTGTGTGTGTGTGTGTGTGTGTGACCGAGTCTCACTTTGTCACCCAGGCTGGAGTGCAGTGGCACAATCTCGGCTCACTGCAACCTCTGCCTCCCAGGTTCAAGTGATTCTCCAGCCTCAGCCTCCTAAGTAGCTGGGACTACAGGCGCCTGCCACCACGCCCAGCTAATTTTTTGTATTTTTAGTAGAGATGGGGTTTCACCGTGTTAGCCAGGATGGTCTCGATCTCCTGACCTCGTGATCCACCCGCCTCGGCCTCCCAAAGTGCTGGGATTACAGGCGTGAGCCACCGCGCCCGGCCTAATTTTTGTATTTTTAGTAGAGATGGGGTTTCACCATGTTGGCCAGGCTGGTCTCGAACTCCTGACCTCAAGTGACGCAACCGCCTTGGCCTCCCAAAATGCTGGGATTACAGGCATGAGCCACCACGCCCGGCCAGAATTTATGTACTTTTTTGTTCTATTTCTATTAATATTTCCTCTTGGACCCAAAAGTTTAACTTTTTTCTTTTCTCAATTTCCTGTTTTGTTTCATTATAGACAGAGAATGTTATTTGCTTTTTGTTTGTTTTGATTTCTGGGTTTTTTTGAAATATCAGGGTTTTCTTCATGGCATTAAAAGCTGTCAGTTTTCAGACAGGTCCCATTTGCAACTGAAAAAGGTATACTCGCTGTTGTTGGGGTTCAGGGCTTGATAAAAACCTCTAAGATCTATCTTGCTATATTTTAGATCTCCAGTCACTTTTACCAGTGCTGTGTCCAGATCTGTCTTGGCCTGAAGGAGGTGTTTCCCAGTCACCTGTTATTAATGTGTTTCTCCCTCCCTGGATTTCCTGCAGTTTCTGCTTCGTAAAGATGGTTCCTATATGGTTTGGTGAATAGGTTTTCAAAACTTATCTCTTCACTGTGGATTTTAGCCTTTAGCATGGCCTGTCTTTGTCTTAAGTAATGCTTTGGGCCTGAGCACTTGTCTGATACGATCACAGCCCGTTTTTCTGTATATTCATTTGCTTGATATTTCTCTGCCTGTTCTTTTAATTTTTCACAGCTTTGAAGATCCACCTGAAAAATCTTTTACTTTCAATGGGTGATGTAAGTCCAATTTAAATGGAGTAAGCTCATTTATTCATATAATGATAAGTCTGGTCTCCATTCTCTCGTGGTGCTTTATCTTTCTGTATACAAGCATCCTCTACTTACTGTCAGTCTTGCGTCCTTGAAGAGTGATGTTCTATGGAAGAACCCCCCAGGCCTGTGTCCCTTCTTTTACATTCACCATAGGAAACCTCAAATTTCCTGCCAGGTGCGGTGGCTCACACCTGTAATCCCAGTACTTTGGGAGGCCAAGGCAGGAGGATAACTTGAGCCCAGGAGTTCAAGACCAGTCTGGCCCACATGGCGAAACCCCATCTCTGCAAAAAAATACAAAAATTAGCCAGGTGTGGTGGCGTGCACCTGTGGTCCCAGCTATTTGGGAGGCTGAGGTGGGAGGATCGCTTGAGCCCAGGAGGCACAGTTGCAGTGAGTAGTAATCACACCACTGCACTCCAGCCTGGGCGACAGAGGAGACTCCATCTAAAAAAAAAAAAAAAAAAAAAAGGAAAGAAACCTCAAATTCCCAACCAAAACACAGTAAATGCACATATAAATAACATGTTACCCAACACAGATTATATTAGATGGTAAACTGCATTTAAAATAATTTTTGGTGACCAAACAATTAACATGGCTGTTGACCAATGACTGCCTTTAATGCAATAACATGGTCTCGCAAGACGTGAGATGCTCACACCTCACACTGTCAGTACGCCTACGCGTGACTTTCAGCACACCTACACGTGATTTTGACGTGTGTTGAATTTGGAATGTAACTTGAAACTTTTATCACATATTTTATTAAAAGTTTATACTACATTTTGGGGATTCAAATACTAATTTTTCCATATAAATATCAGCTGGAAATGAGAGCAGTTAGAGATTCATGGATTCTATAGTTTAGGGTGTTAAAAACTAATAAGCAAAAAATAGCAATGACAAAAAATCCTGATAAGCAGTCTACAAGAAAACATCAACCAGGAAGGTATTCTGAGGGGTCCTCCTATACAAGGCTTTATATGTAGAGTCTTTTACAGTATGGTCTGTTTTGTTCCCTCCTTTGTTTAAATGTTAAATGTTAAATTTTAATTATTTCATGTATTCTAAGCACACCTCCTTTTTTAATGGTCTTTTGGTAGGTATGAAGGATGTGTTTTTGTTCTGAGAGTTACTGTAACTATTATAGCTAATATATCATAACTAATATATTTTAAAGGGGACTAAGGGTATTATTATATAAGGATATATTCTTATATATGTGTATATTATATAATATATAATAGACACAATCTATACATATGTAATAGGCATAATATACATATATTATACATATATTTAATGCTATATATTATATATTTGTTGTATATGTTATATATTATGTATATATATATTTGTGTATATAAAAACACATGTATTATACATATACCTATAATATATACATATATATAACATATACATATATATCTTATATCCTTATATAATACCCTTGGTCCACTTTTAAAGGTATTATACATATATGTATATATGTACTTATATATGTATATGTATCTGTATGTATAAGAGACATGTAATTATACACATATACATATATCCATAAACATAGTATATACATATCTATTATACACATATATTACATATATACATTATACACATATATAGTACACATATATGTATATATTATATATAATACCCTTAGTCCCCTTTTAAAGATATATTATTAACTGAGCATATAATAGCCTTAGTTTCTTCTTTTTTTAGACATTGTGTATAATAAGCAATAATGAAGTTAGCTAGGTGTTCTCTTCCTCCCAGCATCTAATTTAAAGTGGCTTCCTTATTGGCAGCTTGTCTGGCATACTTTCCTCAGTTGGCATATACTTTTCCATGTGCTTTCTCTCGTCCCTGTTTTTGTATGATATTGCCAGTGCATAATAGTGGCATACACTTCTGTCCCCTTTATCTCTCATCATTAATCTTAGTTCTATAATTTGATATATTCACCTTTGCCAGTGACTTTTTGGTTTCTGAAGCGCATTCTCTGGGTGATTCCTCAAGGTCTCATGTAATTGGTGGGGTGTGGTGGCTCACACCTGTAATCCCAGCACTTTGGAAGGCTGAGGTGGGTGGATCACAAAGTCACCAGCCTGACCAACATGGTGAAACCCTGTCTCTATTAAAAATATAAAAACTAGCCAGGCTTGGTGGCACGCACCTATAATCCCAGCTACTTAGGAGGCTGACACAGGAGAATCGCGTGAACCCAGGAGGCGGAGGTTACAGTGAGCTGAGATCGCGCCACTGCACTCCAGCCTGGATGACAGAGTGACACTCCATCTCAAAAAAAAAAAAAAAAAAAAAAAAAAAACAAGCCTCGTGTAAGGATATTTGCCTTGAGTTCTTTCATACTAGCGACTGTAGACTTTATCCTGCAAGGTCAGTTTGGCTGGGTATAAGAATTTGGCTTACATTTTCCTCCTTTGAGTAGTTTAAATATGTTGCTCCACTCTCTTGTGGCATGAAGTATTGGTGATGAAAACTTTGAGGCCAGAATTATTTATTTCCTTTATAAGTGAATTGCAGATGAGAGTGGGAATGGGAAAAGGGGAGTGGATGCCCAAAGCATTTTTTTAAAGCTCTGTAATTTTATCAGCATGTATTTTTGCTGCCAATTTTAGCTCCAATTTTCCAGTTACATTGTATGCCTTTCAGTACATTGGTTCAAGATCCACCCTCCACATTTCCTCCCACCCCAGGAAATATTTCTTGAATTATGGATTTTAGGATTCTGTTACTTGCATTTTCTTCTTCAGGGACTCCAGTTATGCACGTATTAGATTCCCCACCTGCCCCACCCCTGGTTTTTTTCTGTCCCCTTGTTTTCTCAAACTCTTTCTATTTCTGTCTGATATTTGTTTTCTTCCTTTTGGCCCTCTGTTTCCTACCATGTTTCTTTGCTCTTATGTTCTTTATTTTCTTTTTTTCTTTGCGACAGGGTCCCTCTCTGTTGCCCAGGCTGGAGTGCAGTGGCACAATCTTGGCTCACTGCATGCAGCCTTGACCTCCTGGGCTCAAGCATTCCTCCCACCTCAGCCTCCCAAATAGCTGGGACTATAGGCATGCACCACCACACCCAGCTGTTTTTTGTAGAGATAGGGTCTTGCTGTTGCCCAAGCTGGTCTTGAACTCCTGGGCTCAAGTGATCTTCCTCCCTTGGCCTCCCAAAGTACTGGGATTACAGGTGTGAGCCACCACACTCCGCTTCTGTGTTCCTTCTTTTCCTTCTTGCCCACTCTTTATTTCTGAAATGATTTTTTTCCCTAAAATGATGTTTTGAAGTGCTAATGGGACATGGCCTCTCTGTGGAGCCCCTTCCCAGTTGAGAGATTTGTATCCACAGGCTCCAGCTCCTTGACCCTGATATTCTTGCCAAGTTCCATGTCCTTTCTCTCCCAGCAGTTGTTTCTCTTGCTGTTGTCTTTAGTGATCCTTATCCTTCTGGAAAGGAGTTTTTATGGGGAGTTTCTGGGATCCTCAAGGGCTTAAGCCACTGCAGCCCTGCTCCCCCACCTCCCCTGGGGGTCCTCTGATCTTCCCACTGAGAACTTGCTCCACGTGCGCCCTCTCTTCTGGGAACACATGGTGCTGGAGGCTAGTGGGGCGTCCACTTAAGAGTCTGGAGTTGGTGGTAAGACTTCATTTCCTTGATTTGTGTTGACGATGTTGGCTGAAGGGTTTTTCCTTTGTTATCCTAGAGGCTCTGTCTGTTTCTATGAGGGATTTTGTGCAGATTATAAGTCTATGCTACCATCATAATTTTGCCTGCAATGACTTAACCAAGGTGGATCTGCCAGGCTCCTGGCAGGCTGTGCCATGACTCAGCTGATGCCGGAGACTTGTCCATAGTCAAGACACACGGCCAGAAAGACCACTGGATGTATCTCTGAAAACAAAGTCCTAAAGCTAAAGACATTGTCCTTATTCTCGTCCTAGTGACTTAAGCCCTCAGCTTACCTTTTTCTTATGTCTGTTATCATAAGAATTAAATAGCAGGGTTTTTTTAAAGCCCCTTAATGTAACAACAATAAAATTCTACTTCATCCTTATTGGTATGTAGATCCACGCCAGCCATGCAGGGAGCGCGAGGGAGCCCAAAACAGATGGCAGGAATAGACTCTGAGTGGTTGCATGCACAGCAACGGGTCTGCGGCTGGAGTTCAGACGTTCCCATCAGTCTGTGAAAGGAGGCCGGCGTGGTGGCTCATACCTGTAATCCCAGGACTTTGGGAAGCCAAGGTGGGAGGATCGCTTGAGCCCAGGAGTTTGTGACCAGCCTAGGCAACACAATGAGACCCTGTCTCTAAAGAAAAAAAATAAAACAAGAAAAGTCTATGAAAGTGTGAGAGATATCAGAACTGGGCTGGGTGCAGTAGCTAACACCTGTAATCCCAGCACTTTGGGAAGCCAAGGCAGGCAGATCACTTGAGGTCAGGAGTTTGAGACCAGCCTGGCCAACATGGTAAAACCCCATCTCTACTAAAAATACAAAAATTAGCCAGGCGTGGTGGCAGATGCCTGTAATCCCAGCAACTTGGGAAGCTGAAGCAGGAGAGTTGCTTGAACCAGGGAGGCGGAGGCTGCAGTGAACCAAGAATGTGCCACTGCACTCCAGCCCAGGCGACAGAGCAAGACTCTGTCTCCAAAAAAAAAAAAAAAAGAGAGAGAAAAAGAGAGAGGTGGACCTCTTTGGTTACAGAGACAGGCCACAGGTATTCGTGATGACTTAATAAAATGAATAATAAGGTGGCTAACTGGATCATAAACTATGCTATGAAGAGTAAACTCCACTCTAAAATATGATATTTTAAAAGAGTCAAGTCAGATTGGAACTAGAAGGCATGCCCCTAGCATTTGAAAGAGTTATATCTAATTCATTAAAAAATCCAAAGCCACTTGTGACTCTGGGGCTGCAAGCTTACCTTGATAGGCCTTTCCAGCTCTTTCCTTGTAAATCTCATCACGATGAGTCCTAGAATCGTCAGGCCATAAAAGAGCCATGCGGCAAAGCTAAAATAATTGACTAACGAGTTTATGTCACCAGGGATGATATAAATCGTTGCTATGATACCCTAACAGAAAGAAGAATGGATTTGTAGGTCATTACTACAACAAAACACTGTTGTCATGTCACAGAAGACCGAAGAAGCAGTTTTTCTTGTAAATAAACGCTTTAGCATGAAAGGAACTTCTAGGCATTCCTTGATAGTTGGGGTTAAACCTGACTTTGGCTATGATAGCTCTTCTCTATGAAGCCTGCAGAAAAGCCTTGGGAAATTTCTGAATCTTTGAAGTTGTGATTTTAAGCAAGGGAAAAATAAAGTATTATGTTGGTGCAAAAGTAACTGTGGTTTTTTTTGGTTTTTTTGTTTTTTTTGTTTTTTGAGACGGAGTCTCACTCTGTCACCCAGGCTGCAGTGCAGTGGCGTGATCTTGGTTGACTGCAACCTCCACTTCCCGAGTTCAAGCAATTCTCCTGCCTCAGCCTCCTGAGTAGCTGGGATTATAGTCAGGCACCACCACGCCCGGCTAATTTTTGTATTTTTAGTGAGATGGGGTTTCCCCATGTTGGCCAGGCTGTTCTCGAACTCCTGACCTCAGGTGATCCACCTGCCTCAGCCTCCCAAAGTGCTGGGATTATAGGCATGAGCCACCATGCCTGGCCAGTAATTGTGGTTTTTAATGGCAAAAACCACAATTACTTTTGCACCAACCTAATATGTATGAATATTGTACCAGCTTCATAATTACGAATTTTCCTCACAGAGAGTTTCCAATGTGGGCTGGGGCCCTGGATTAGAAGCTCAGGTCTAATCTTGGCCTGTGTTAGTTGCGTGGCCCTGGACTGGTATTTCCTGGGTGTGTTTTCCTGTCTTCAGAATGATAGAGAGTAGTGGTTCTCCTCTAGGGAAAGGAGTGTAGACCACCCCGCAGATGGAGTGTCCCCGCCTTGAAGATAGGCTGGTAGCGGGATTCGTACTCACATAAAAGATGATGGCGGGGGCTGGAGTGAGGCGCCTGACGCTGATGTAAGAAAGCACTTTGAGCATGTGGCCCTCCCGGCCCGCCACGTAAATGAGTCTGGAAAATAATGACATGGGAGTCCACTGACCGGAGTGCAGACCATCTGTCCAGGGCCACCGAGGACGTGTGCTCCGGGGTCCACCAAGGAGCCCTCGGGAGGCTCAGGAAGCAAGCTGAGCGCAGACCTGGGCTTCAGATGGGGGTCTGTCTTCGGGAGAGGAGTGGGTTTTGGCAGAGTGAGTGAGGAGGTTAAACGCACTGAGAGACTAGGTTTGGTGGCTCACGCCTGTAATCCCAACACCTTGGGAGGCCAAGGCAGGAGGCTCACTTGACCCAGGAGTTGGAGACCATCCTGGCAACATAGTGAGATCCCATCTCTACAAATAACTTTAAAATTTTTTAAAATGTACCATTTCTTTGTGTTGGAAAGATTCAATATCCTCCCCTAGCTATCTGAAGCTACATATTAATACTAATGTGAGCTCTAGCCACCCTGCAGTGTGTAAAACACTAGAACCTGTTCCTCCTGTCTAGCTGTAATTTTGTATCCTTTAGCAAGTCTCTCCCTATCTCCCTTTCCCCCTATGCTTTTCAGCCTCTGGTATCCTCTGGCTAACCAGAATTTCTTGAAAAAGTTACCATAATTAAAAATCTGGGCCAGGCATGGTGGCTCACACCTGTAATCCCAGCACTGGGAGACTGAGGCAGGTGGATCACCCGAGGTCAGGAGTTCGAGACCAGCCTGGCCAACATGGTGAAACCCTGACTCTACTAAAAATACAAAAATTAGCTGGGCTTGGTGGTGTGCACCTGTAATCCCAGCTACTCAGGAGGCTGAGGCAGGAGAATCGCTGGAACCTGGGAGGCAGAGGTTGCAGTGAGCTGAGATCGCACCATTGCAGCTAAGATCCCACCATTGCACTGCAGACTTCAGCCTGGACAACAGAGTAAGACTCCGTCTCAAAAAAAAAAAAAAAAAGCCAGATGTGGTGGCTTACGCCTGTAATCCTGGCACTTTGGGAGGCCGAGGCAGGCGGATCACGAGATTAGAAGTTCGAGACCAGCCTGGCCAACATGGTGAAACCCCGTCTACTAAAAATACAAAAAATTAGCCAGGCATGTTGGCGGGCGCCTGTACTCTCAGCTACTCAGGAGGCTGAGGCAGAAGAATCGCTTGAACCCGGGAGGCGGAGGTTGCAGTGAGCCGAGTTTGTGCCACCGTACTTCAGCCTGGGTGACAGAGTGAGACTCCATCTCAAAAAAAATAAAGAGGAGAAGATATAAAAAACAGGAGCCTGGGCTGGGCATGGTGGCTGTCGCCTATAATCCCAGCACTTTGGGAGGCCAAGACAGGTGGACTGCTTGAGCTCAGGAGTTCAAGACCAGCCTAACCAACATGGGGAAACCCTGTCTTTACTAAAAATACAAAAATTAGCTGGGTGTGGTGGCGGGCACCTGTAACCTCAGCTGAGGCTGAGGCTGAGGCAGGAGAATCACTTGAACCTGGGAAGCAGAGGTTGCAGTGAGCCAAGATGGCACCATTGCATTCCAGACTCCAGCCTGGGCGACAGAACGAGACTCTGTCTCAAACAAAACAAAACAAAAACCCAGGAGCCCTTGAAACATAGCAGACAAAAATTGGCAAATCCAATTTAAGTGCAAGATTTGAACATTACAAGTTACAATCTTGATGATCATATAAAAATCTAGATATAATTATGGAATACACATTGTCTTCAAGACCACAGGAAACATAAAAATATCAGTGAGCCACGAAGGGCATTTTCAAACTTCTAAAGAATTGAGGCCAGGCACAGTGGCTCACGCCTGTAATCCCAGGACTTCGGGAGGCCGAGGCGGGCGGATCACTTGAGGTCAGGAGTTCGAGACCAGCCTGGCCAACATGGTGAAACCCCGTCTCTACTAAAAACACAAAAATTAGGTGTGGTGGCAGGTGCCTGTAATCCCAGCTACTTGGGAGGCTGAGGCAGGAGAATCACTTGAACCTAGGAGGCAGAAGTTGCAGCGAGCCAAGATTGTGCCACTGTACTCTAGCCCGGATGACAGAGCGAGACTCTGTCTCAAAAAGATAAATAAAATAAATAAGAATTGATATCAGGCCAGCCACTGTGGCTTATGCCTGTAATCCCAGCACTTTGGAGGTTGAAGTGGGAGGATTGCTTGAGGCCGGGAGTTTGAGACCAGCTTGGGCAACATAGTAAGACCTCACATCTACAAAAAACTTAATATTAGCCATGCATGGTGGCGCGTGCCTGTGGTCCCAGCTACTTGAGAGGCTGAGGTGGGAGGATCACTTAAGCACAGGAGTCTGAGGCTGCAGTGAGCCATGATTGCGCCACCACACTCCAGCCTGGGTGACAGTGAGACCCTGTCTCAAAACAACAAACACAAACCCCAAACCAAGACTTGATATCATAAAGGTCACATACTCTAATTACAGTGTAATAAAATTAGAAGTCAATACAAATGCCACAAAGACCCATCTACTTACAACTACATATCTTAACTTTGAATTGATATGAACTTGATATTAATTCCCAAAAGAAGTGAAACCGGGAGGATGGGAGTTGATAAATGGAAGGGAGATTTAGACTCAAGGTGAATACTGTCAAATCTTTTTATCAGTCCTCCAGAAATTAATATAGAAATTCCATGCAATCAGAATGCAAGCAGGACTTTTGGAACTGGACAAAATAATTGTAAGTGTATAGGGAATGCTAAACAGACAAGGAGAAGTCTGACGTGGGAGTGCTAGTCCTGCCAGATTTTACATGACCAAAGCTATAAACTTTTTTTTTTTTTTTTTTTTTTTTGAGAGATGGAGTCTTGCTCTGTCGCCCAGGCTGGAGTGCAATGGTGCAATCTCGGCTCACTGCAACCTCCGCCCCCCAGGTTCAAGCGATTCTCCTGCCTCAGCCTCCTAAGTAGCTGGGATTATAGGCACCCACTACGTCCAGCTAATTTTTGTACTTTTAGTAGAGATGGGGTTTCACCATGTTGGCCAGGCTGGTCTTGAACTCCTGACTTCAAGTGATCTGCCCACTTCACCTTTCCAAAGTGCTGGGATTACAGGTGTGAGACACCACGCCTGGCCCGTGTCATTCCATTTAGATGAAATGTCAAGAAAAAGCAAAGTTATAGAGACAGAAGCAGATTAGTGGTTGTCTGGGGTTTCAGGTGAAAGCAGGGATTAATTGGGTAATGAGGAAACTTTTTGGGGTGATGGAAATGATCTAGAATTGGATTGTGATGTTTGTACAGCCTTATAAATTTATGAAAATAATTGAGTTGTACAATTACAAAGGGTGAGTTTTATGATATTTGTACCTTAATTAGAACTGTTAAAATTGTGTTTGTGTATACTAGCAATAAACTATCAGAAACTGAAAGGCAACTTTAACAATACCATTTACAATAGTATGAAAAATGAAATTCTTTGGAATAAATTTGACAAAAGACGTGCAAGAACTATATACCAAAAAATACTCAAAAAACTTTTTTTTACAGAAAATTAAGCTGGGCCCGGTGGCTCACGCCTGTAATCCCAACACTTTGGGAGGCTGAGGCAGGTGGATCACTTGAGGCCAGGAGTTCAAGACCAGCCTGGGCAACATGGTGAAACTCTTTCTCTACTAAAAATACAAAAATTAGCCAGGTGTGATGGTGTATGCCTGTAATCCCAGCTACTTGGGAAGCTGAGGCATGAGAATCACTTGAACCTGGGAGGCAGATGTTGCAGTGAGCCAGGATCGTGTCACCGTATTCCAGCCTGGGTGACAAAGCAAGATCCTGTCTCAAAAAAAAAAAAAAAAAACCACAAACAAAAAAGTTGTTAAAAACAAGATTAAAGACCTAAATAGTCCACCCATAGATTGGAAGACTCAGTATTTTTTTTTTTTTTTTTTTTTTTTTTTTTTTTTTTTTTTTGTGGAGACAAGGTCTCACTCTGTCTCCCAGGCTGGAGTGCGGTGGTGCAATCTCAGCTCACTGCAGCCTCGACCTCCTGGGCTCACACGATCCTCCCACCTCAGTCTCCTGAGTTGCTGGGACCACGGGCATGTGCCACCATGCCTGGCTAAGTCTATTGTATTTTTTGCAGACATGGGGTCTCACTATGTTGCCTAGGCTGGTCTCTAACCCATGGGCTCAAGCAGTCCTCCCCCTCGGCCTCCCAAAGTGCTTTGATTACAGGTGTGAGCCACCGTACCCATGCTGGAAGACAGTACTTTTAAGACAGCAGAGTCTTCCCCCAGTTGATCTATGGATTCAACCCAGTCCTGATCAAAATCCCAACAGCTTTACTGTAGAAACTGACAAGCTGATTGTAATATTCATATGCCAAGTGGGAAAGCTGGCAGAATGAAATTGGACCCTTATCTCACCCCTTAGACAAGAAATCTACTCAAAATTGATGTAAGACTTGAAACTGTAAAATTCCTAGGAGAAAACAGGGAAGCTCTGTAACATTGGTCTGGGCAATGATTTGTTGTTGTTGTTGTTGTTGAGACGGAGTCTCATTGTGTCACCCAGGCTGGAGTGCACTGGTGCAATCTTGGCTCACTGCAACCTCTGCTTCCCGGGTTCAAGCAATTCTCCTGCCTCAGCCTCCTGAGTAGCTGGAATTACAGGCATCTGCCACCACACCCCACTAATTTTTGTATTTTTAGTAGAGACAGGGTTTCACCATGTTGGCCAGGTTGGTCTCGAACTCCTGACCTCAAGTGATCCACCTACCTCGGCCTCCCAAAGTGCTGGGATTACAGACATGAGCCACTGCATCTGGCCTTGGGTATATATTTGAATGAATTGAAATCGTATGTCAGATACCTGCACTCCCATGTACCTCTGGGTATATATTTGAATGAATTGAAATCCACATGTCAGGTATCTGCACTCCCATGTTCATTACAACGTTATTCACCACAGCCAAGACACAGACACAACCTAAGTGTCCATCACAGATGAATGAATAAAAATAATATAATAGATACCCAATGGAATACTATTCCGACTCTAAAGAGAATGGAATTCTGTCATTTTTTGACAGCAGAGATGACTCTAGAGAACATTATGCTAAGTGAAATAAGCCAGACACAGAAAGACAAATATCCCATGATCTCCCTTATATATTATGGAGTCCTAATTAGGGAAAATGAGTCAGGCTGGTAGGACCAAGGAAAAGCCAAAAGAGATAAAGCAGATAAGCTACAAGCCTGCCTTTCTTCATGGTCCAGGACACATAGCCCCCCTGCACAAATAACTCGCAATCTTCCTGTGCCCAGTGATTGCCAGACCCTCAGCTAATAGAAAAATGCAAGTTAGCTCACTGCAACCTTGGCATTATTGGTACTGCACGTACCCCGTCCAGCACACAGCACAAGCACCATCCTATAAAATCCCCAGCAAGCCTTTGTCTCTTTGCAGTCAGCTCCTCTCTTGCTGACCTGCTCATTGCACCCTTGCAACGTATTTTCCTACTTTCTCTAATAAATCTGCCTTTCCTGACCTACAGCTGTCTTGGTAAATTCTTCTTATCCCTGTACCACCAGCCCAGATAGTTGTAATCACCTGCAACACACATGAAATCTAAAAATTCAAACATAGCAATAGAGAGTAGAATGCTGGTTACCAGAGGCTGAAGGAAGAGGGGCCTGGGATGGCAAAAGGGGAAATGTTGGTCAAAGGCTACAGAGTTTCAGTATGATGGGAGGAATAAGCTCTGGTGATCTATTGCACAGCAAGGTGACTATTGTTAGTAATAGTGTATATTTAAAAATAGCTAGTGGATTTTTTTTTTTCTGAGATGGAGCCTTGCTCTGTTGCCCAGGCTGGAGTGCAGTGGCGCGATCTTGGCTCACTGCAAGCTCCACCTCCCGGGTTCACACCATTCTCCTGCCTCAGCCTCCCAAGTAGCTGGGACTACAGGCACCCGCCACCACGCGCAGCTAATTTTTTGTATTTTTAGGAGAGACGGGGTTTCACCGTGTTAGGCAAGATGGTCTCGATCTCCTGACCTCATGATCCGCCCGCCTTGGCCTCCCAAAGTGCTGGGATTACAGCTGTGAGCCACCGCACCCAGCCAGCTAGTAGATTTTTAATGTTCTCACCATAAAGAAGTATGTGAGGTGATACATATGCTAATTAGCCTGATTTGCTCATTCCACAATGTTTACAGGTATTGAAACATCACACTGTACCACATACATATATGCAATTATTGTTGTTATTTTTTAGGGACAGGATCTTACTCTGTTACTCAGGCAGGAGTGCAGTGGTGTGATCATGGCTCACTGCAGCCTAGAACTTCTGGGCTTACACAATCCTCCCACCTCAGCCTCCCAAGTAGCTGGGACTACAGGCATGGGCCACTACACCCAGCTAATTTTTAAATTTCTTTTTGTAGAGACAGAGTCTCACCATGTGGCCCAGACTAGTCTTGAACTCCTGCCCTCAAGCAATCCTCCTGCCTCAGCCCATATAAGCAATTATTATTTGTCAATTAAAAATAAAATAAGGCGGCCGGGCACGGTGGCTCACACCTGTAATCCCAGCACTTTGGGAGGCTGAGGCAGGTGGATCACGAGGTCAGGAGTTCAAGACCAGCCTGGCCAAGATGGTGAAACTCTGCCTCTACTAAAAATACAAAAATTAGCCAGGCATGATGGCAGGTGCCTGTAATCCCATCTATTTGGGAGGCTGAGGCAGAGAATTGCTTGAACTAGGGAGGCAGAGACTGCAGTGAGCCGAGATCGCACCACTGCACTCCAGCCTGGGTGACAGAGCGAGACTCCATCTCAAAAATAATATAAGGCTGGGCACGATAGCTCATGCCTGTAATTCCAGGGCTTTGGGAGGCTGAGGCAGGAGGATCACTTGAGCCAGGAGTTCGAAATGAGCCTGGGCAACATGGTGAAACCCCATCTCGACTAAAAATACAAAAGTTAGCTGGGTGTGGTGGCACATGCCTGTGGTCCTGGCCACTCCAGAGGCTGAGGAGGGAGGATTGCTTGAGCCCAGGAGGTAGAGGCTACAGTGAGCCAAGATTGTGCCAGTGCGCTCCAGCCTGGGTGACAGAGTGAGACCTTGCCTCAAAATTCATTAGTTAATTAAAATTAAAATTTAAAAATGTATAAAGAAATACAAAGGATCTAGCCAAAATGCTTTTGACAAAGAACGAAGTTGGAGGCCTAGCACTACATATATTTTGGTTTGGCTTTAGAAGAATGATTTTATGGTGAGTATTTAATTTTTTAACATACACAGGCATTGTCAATTTCACTCCTAAATCTATCCATTCAGAACACTGGACAACTGAGCCAAGACACGTGTTCGAGGATGTTCACTGCAGCAACGTTCATGGAAACCACCCACACCCAGGTGTGAGTGAAGGACTTGTTAAGTTATGCTACATCTGAAAGTGTGATACAACACAGCTAGTGGCGGTCTCCAGACCAGGTGGGTCTAAGGACTGGCAAACCACAGCTGTTTGTGCAAATAAAGTTTTATTGGAACATGACCATGGCTGTTCCCTTTTGGGTACCAAGGCAGAGTTGAGAATCTGTGACAAAGGTTTATGCAGCCTGTGAGCCTGGAACATCTGGCCCTTTAAAGGAAAGTTAGCCAATTCTGGGTTATTGTTTATTAATTTGCTAATTAGCAAATTAGTTTGTGTATATTAACATGGGAAGATGTTCAGGAAATATAACTACATGAAAAATATCACTAGGTGAAAAGGTAAAAAGTGTCACGTGGAAAACCAGTGCCTCATTCACGCGGCGTCACTTCCCTTCGCCTCAGCATGGGCAGCTTTCCCGCCATGTTGGGAACTAGGGCCCCCAGGAGTGGAAAGGCTGAGATTCCAGGCAGCCTTGATCAGTTCCTGTGTGCAGGCCCATCCATGCCTTCCTGGCCAGTTTGCGGTGTGGGTTCAAGCCACACCCCTTCCCTGGATTTGGGTCTCCTACTTGTGCTGGCGTGGGTATTGCCCAGCAGAGCCCTGAGGATTTTAGCTGTGTGTCTTCCTTGGGGGTGATATTGCTTTCGCTGCCCCTGTCCACCCTGGGAGTGATGGTGGGGGTCGCCTACCTGCCCGCTGTGAAGCAGGTCCCATTAGCAGCACCGATGGTTGAAAATGCCACAAAAAGTGGAACGACCCAAGAAGCAGGATAGAGAACACGGTCACCAAATGTCTGGTGAGAGAAGCGAGATGAGTCCTGAGGGTCTTTCTCGGCCTCCAAGAGCGGCCAGCCCCCAAAAGCTATTCTGGCCTCCCAGGGGACCCAGGGACCCACCTCACCTCAGGGCACAACCTCTTGACTCCTCCACTGCAGAGAGAGAATGCCATTCACCTATCTCCAGCTATTGTGATGGCAAGAGAAATCTCTTATCCACTACTCCCTGGCATAAATCTTTATTTTATTTTTATTTATTTATTTATTTTTGAGACGGAGTTTCACTCTTGTTGCCCAGGCTGGAGTGCAATGGTGCTGTCTTGGCTCACTGCAACCTCTGCCTCCAGGGGTCAAGCGATTCTCATGCCTCAGCCTCCCAAGTAGCTGAGATTACAGGCGCGTGCCACCACACTCAGCTAATTTTTGTATTTACTTTAGTAGAGACGGGATTTCACCACGTTGGCCAGGTTAGTCTCGAACTCCTGACCTTGTGATCTGCCCATCTCGGCCTCCCAAAGTGCTGGGATTACAGGCATGAGCCACCATGCCCGGCCAAATCTTTTTTTTTTTTTTTTTTTGAGACAGAGTCTCGCTCTGTCACTCAGGCTGGAGTGCAGTGGCGTGATCATGTCTCACTGTAGCCTCAACCTCCTGGGCTCAAGCGATCCTCTTGCCTCAGTCTTCCAAGTAGCTGGGACCACAGGCACTCGCCACCATACCCAGCTGCATAATTCTTGGTCACTTCAATATCCTGACACCTTCACCTCTCACTTCCCTGAACCCCCACTCCAACCGGAATGGCTGAATTCTCCCTCCCACCTTAACAGCCCCCAGTCTCGTGGTCAGTGACCTCAACACTTACCCAAACTGCGTCTCCTCCACCTTCCAAATCCCCAACACTTGGTTGTCTGTTTGCAACCGCAGGAGGCCCCCAGCCATCTCTTCACTGACCCCAACGCCTCTCACCTCTCACCTTCTATGATTCATTATTATTTAGGGTGGTGCAAAAGTAATTGCCAGTTAAAAACTGGCAATTACTTTTGCACCAGCCTAATATAATGACCTCCCCTGACTCCCTGGCACTTTGTGCCTTTGCTTCATGCTTGCCTGTCGAACCCTCACCCTGGCTAGCCCGGCCCTGCCTCCAGCTCCATGCCGTGTGTGCCCAGTCTGTGTCCCCGTTCGTGAATATCGCCCTCCTTCCCTGGGAGGGAGCTCACCTCCAGTGCTGACACCTGCCTTACTCCTTCCCACAAGCCACAGCCCCTGCCAGCAGCGATGCCCGCGCACTCACCACAGCCACGGCCTGGGACTGCAGGAGTTCAGTGGCAGTCATCACGGTGAAGTAGGACACGTTCATGAGGATGTAGCAAGCCGTCACCAGGGGGATCCCGATGATAATGGCCAAAGGCAGGTTTCTGGGAGGGGCAATGACACAGAGACCCACATTCAGATCACAGCCTCCCATGGGAGATGGACGCCCTCTCTGAGGCCCTCCCAGGGAGAAGATTCGCAGGTAGCAGAGCCCCAGCAGGAACGTGAGACATTTTCAAATGAGAATGCTGCCTCTCTCAGACTCCAGAGCAGTTCACATCGAACTGTTTATAAAGCAAAATAAGCTAGAGATAAAGGAAGACCAAACTCTTCCCTCCCTTAAGAGCCACTGCTCTGCCCCAAAACAAACCAAACTCTAAGCGTGCATAGTGAACTCATAAGAAACCATTCACTGGCCAGGCGCAGTGGCTCACACCTGTAATCCCAGCACTTTGGGAGGCCAAGATGGGCGAATCTCTTGAGGTCGGGAGTTCAAGACCAGCCTGGCCAACATGGCAAAATCCCATCTCTACTAAAAAAATACAAAAATGAGTGAGCTGAGATTGCAGCACTGCATTCCAGCCTAGGCAACAGAGCAAGACTCTGTCTAAAAAAAAAAAAAAAAAAAAGAAATAATTCACTGTTGGGAAGGGCATCATGGAATACCCAGGGAAACAGCTCCAGCCTTCACCAAGAGAAGAGAAATCAGGCTGCCCGGCTACTGTCCTCTGCACTGATTCAGCTGTTACCTGTAAGGGTGTCTAAGTTCTTCTGTGATGTAATTGAGTTGATTCCTGGAAAAAGGAAAGTAACAAGCGTCACACGCCTTGACTTTCTTTTTCAATTATGAAACCCACAATAATAAATGTTGGCCTCATTTAAGATTCTCTACCAGAGAAAAAAATTCTCCTGCAGGAATTCCAGGTGAATTTATTTCCAGGTTAATGGCCCTGCTAGTGGTGGGGCCTGGGGCCCTACCCAGACCTACACATCTGTCAGCTGGTTGAGCCTTTGCCCTCCTTGGGAATCACACGGATTTTCAAGAATAATCAGGATTAGTGAGTCCCCAGGGTGCTTTGAAAAAATGGAATATTCTTTGTCTGAAAAGGGAATGAAATCTATAAATGCTTTGCAGGAGAGAAGGACCATCATTACAGACAGTCATGCTTCTTCCTTAAAGGACAAAAATGGGCCAGGCATAATGGCACATGTCTGTAATCCCAGCACTTTGGGAGGCCGAGGTGGGCAGATCACTTGAAGTCAGGAGTTCAAGACTAGCCTGGCCAACATGGTAAAACCTCGTCTCTACTAAAAATACAAAAATTAGCCGTGCATGGTGGCAGGTGCCTGTAATCCCAGCTAGTCGGGAGGCTGAGGCAGGAGAATTGCTTGAACCTTGGGGATTCAAGCAACTGCAGTGAGCCGAGATCTCACCACTGCACTCCAGCCTGGGTAATAGAGACTCCATCTCAAAAAAAGAAAAGAAAAAAAAAGGACAAAAACAGAGTCTCATCCATTAAACTCGATAAATATATAAAATGTATATGGTATTATTTTTGTAGGGCAGTCCCCCAAACCATAATAGATTCAGAGAGGCTCCCAAACCTAATGATTTTCAAGGTTAAACAGAAGTGCTATTGAGTATTCTTTGTTTAACCAAGGGCTTGGGGCTGGGCGCAGTGGCTCACGCCTGTAATCCCAGCACTTTGGGAGGCCGAGGAGAGAGAATTGCTTGAGTGCAGGAGATTGAGAGCAGCTTGGGCAACACAGAGAGACTGTCTCTACAAAGCATAAAAATAAAAAATTATCAGGGCATGGCAGCTCCTATCTGTAGTCCTAGCTACTCAGGAGGCTGAGGCAGGAAGCTGGCTTGAGCCCAGGAGTTTGCGGCTGCAGTGAGCTATGATCACACCATTGCACTCCAGCCTGGGTGACCAAGTGAGATCCTGTCTCTAAAAAAAAAAAAAAAACCAAAACAAAACAGAAAACCTGAGCTTGGGCCCTGGCTGCCTCTGATTTGGCTGAGCCTGTGTTGGCCCAGTGAGGGTTCTACACAGAGCACTCTGAGCAGGTGTCTCAGGGAATAAAGGGGAGAGGTTGTCACATGCTTCACAAAAAGGAAATGTGAGGGTGAATGTCAGAGTCACACCACACCCCAGAAAGGGGAATTCATTGTTTTCCATGACAGGTGGAGTTAAAGTCACCTGGAGAACCCCACCCACCCCCAGACTCGGGTCATCTCAGGACACCTCACCATCCATCATAGGCCCAGAGTCCATTGTAAAACGCCAGGCTGATGGCTCCCACAGACAGCTGGGCGCCCTCGAAAGAATTTTCAAAATTCTTTGTGTTTCCTGTAATGAAGCCAGACAGTGAACGGTGGGTGTCAGCCGGGCAGATCTTGAGTGCATCTCCACGGGAAAGAAGGGCATGATTGTGACCCCAGCTTATTAAACACGCCCTGAAACTAAGGATCCCTCCCACCGAGTTCCTGCCATGCTTCCTTGGAGATGGGCTCGTGGGGCAAGGCTGCTCCTGCTCCCAGTGGAGGGGCATTTGTTGTGTGCCCGTGCAGGGCCCACCCTCCCGTGGGTCACCTTGGGCCAGGAGCACGAGCCCGCTGATGATGATGATGGCCACGATCACCAGCTTGGCCGCGGTGAAGATGTTCTGGACGTAGCTTCCCAGCCGCACGCTCAGTGAGTTCACCGTCGAGATGAACACTGGATGGGTGGGGACAGTTTCTGCATTTATGGTTTTCAGCAAAGTCCTGGAGAGAGTCTCCTGTCTTTTATATATTTTTAAACTTTTTTTAATTTTTTTTTTTTGAGATGGAGTCTCTGTCACCCAGGCTGGAGAGCAGTGGTGTGATCTCAGCTCACGATCTCAGCAATCTTTGCCTCCCCGGTTCAAGCAATTCTCCTGCCTCAGCCTCCTGAGTAGCTAGGATGACAGGTGCACACCACCATGCCCGGCTAATTTTTGTATTTTTAGTAGAGAGCTTGTCTGGAGGTTCTAGCAGGGGAGCGCAGCTACTCATATACCCTTGACCGAAGACCAGTCCTCCTCTATCGGGGATGGCCATCCGCTTCCACCGAGTGCGCAGCTTCAGGAGGGACGCACGTGGAGCAGTGAGGGAGGAAGAGGACACTGGCCTAGCCAGCCAGATCACCTGAATCAACCCTGGCGATCAGTGGGGTGACAGATGTCCCTGCCAGATCGCCCTCACATCCAATTTTTGTAATTTTATTTTTATTTATTTATTTATTTGAGATGGAGTCTCACTCTGTAGTCCAGGCTGGAGTGTAATGGCACAGTCTCAGCTCAATGCAACCTCCACCTCCCGGGTTCAAGGAATTCTCCTGCCTCAGTCTCCCCAGTAGCTGGGATCACAGGCACGCACTACCCCACCACCCTCCTCCCCCGCCCTGCTAATTTTTGTATTTTAGTAGAAACGGGGTTTTGCCATGTTGGCCAGGCTGGTCTTGAACTCATGACCTCAAGTAATCCACCCACCTTGGCCTCCCAAAGTGCTAGGATTACAGGCGTGGGCCACCGCACCTAGCCTCTTTTATTTTATTTTTTGAGATAGGGTCCAAGGCTCAAGTGATTCCCCCCTCCTCAGCCTCCCAAGTAGCTGGGATGCCAGGTGCATGCCACCACACCCAGCTAATGTTTTTATTTTTTGTAGAGGCAAGGGTCTCACTGTGTTGACCAGGCTGATCTCAAACTCTTGGCCTCAAGCGATCCTCCCACCTCAGCCTCCCAAAGTGGTGAGATTCCAAGCATGAGCCACTGCCCGCGGCCCACCCCTACTCCCCCACCAGCCACCATATTCTCTCCCAAATTCCAAGAGGGCAGATCCGAACATGGGAGTTTAAGGACCTTTTAAAAGAACCTGGAGATGACCTTAGCCAGGCTGCCTCAGATGGCGAAAAATTATCAGGGCATGGTAAGCAGCCTCCCGAGTAGCTGGGATTATAGGCACCTGCCACCATGCCGGGAGAGGAAGCTGGGCCCTGAGCCAAGGCTCTGCCCTGCAGGACAGCCAGCGGCACCCCTCCCTGCAGCCCCCACGGGCCTGGGGGTCCCCAGTGTGCAGCACCCACAAGTACCGCAAAGGCTGATGCCAGGCCCTGCCTGGGCTCTCGCCAGAGACTTTAGCTCACTGGGGAGGAGCTGAGGGCGGAGTCCCCAGACACCCTCTATGCCAGGTCTTTTCTGACCCCTGCCCTGGGCTCGGGTACTCACAGATGGCGGCGGCGGCCAGGCATTTCACAACGAGTTGAGGAGGCTTGCAGCCCGCATAGAAGGGCGCGCACACATACTCGGAGAAGCTGAGGCAGATGATGGCGAAGGATGAGGGCTTGATGACGATCAGGCTGGCCCAGGAGAAGAGGTAGGCGGGGATGGGCCCGTAGGCCTCCATCAGGTAGGGATACTCGCCTCCTGACTTGGTGATCATTGTGCCAAGCTCTGCAAAGCACAGGGCGCCTGAAACACAGAGAGGAAGGGCCCACAGGCCCCTTGTGAGGCACTGCCCCGGCCCCAGGGAGCCTTCCTCCCCGTGGAGGCTGCGCTTGTATGGGAGGGGCCCACCGTGGTCCGCCCTCGCTGGACGGCCCTGAGCTCCGGCGTTGGACACTCAGTCCAGCCTGACTTACACCTGTTTGCCACACATGTGCCAAGAAGGATAGTGGCAGGGTGAGGGCTGGCACAGGTAGCACCTGCCTGGCGTGCCCCTGCATGCTTCCGGGGCTGCACCAGGCACCCAAGTCTCTTTACCCAGCGTCGCGAGGACCCCGCAAGCCGTCCATATGATGAGGCAGGGCCCCACAGCTTCCGTGTTGCTGAGCACAGACTTGGGGGAAACGAAGATCCCAGAGCCAATGATGGTGCCCACGATGATGGAGATGCCACTGATGAGGCCCAGCTGGGTGTGGAGGAAGGAAGAGGTCGTTAGTGCCACGCCCGGACCCAGCCCAGAAGGCCAGGTGCCACCCTGTCTCAGTATGGCCAGGGCAGCCCCAGCCAAAGCCCATGCCCCAGGCGCTTCCACCCTGGGTGGCTGCCCTGGCAACACCGGGGCGCCACTGCCGGAGCTTTGCTTACATTAACGTGATTAATTCTCGTGACAGCCCCTCGAGCTGGCCACACTGTGCCACCCCCATGGTACAGAGGAGGACACTGAGGCACAGAAAGGTTAGGAGGCTGTCTGGGGTTTACAGCTAGAGAGGGGGAGACCCGGCTCAGGTTCCACGTGCCTAACCATGATCCTGTGCCCTCAATGAAAAGGCTGACTTGGCAACAGCTCGCCAATGAGAAAGGCCCTTGGGATACGCCTCTGAGCTGGGCGGAGGAGAAAGGAGTGCGCCACCAAAGCAGGGGGAAGTCAGGGCCTAGAGTCCTGGCCAGAGACTCCATGCAGGGTGAGCAACGGAGGCCTCCCAGAAACAGAAACATTCGGGGACTGTGAAATAAAGATCATAGCTCACTGCAGCCTCGAACTCCTGGCCTCAAATGATCCTCCCAACTCAGCCTCCCAAAGTGCTGGGATTGCAGGCATAAGCCACTGTGCCTGGCCCAGTGCCATTTGCTAGGATGTGAGCTTTCTAAGAACAGAACCCAGCTCAAAGAGACACTGGATGGTTCCATTCCTGTGAAGTTCAAGAACAGGTGAAACTAATCCACAGCCATAGGCATTCAGGGCTGGGGCCCTGCCTAGAAAAGGGCAAGAGGGAGCTTTCTGGGGTGGTACATCTGTCAAAATTCACCAAACTCAGCACTAAAGATTTGTACATTTTGGCCAGGTGCGGTGGCTCACGCCTGTAATCCCAGCACTTTGGGAGGCCGAGGCAGGCGGATCACCTGAGGTTGGGAGTTCGAGACCAGCCTGGCCAACATGGAGAAACCCCGTCTCTACTAAAAAAAATACAAAAATCAGCCAGGCATTTAAGGTGCGCACCTGTTCCTAGCTGCTTAGGAGGCTGAGGCAGGAGAATCTCTTGAACCCAGGAGGTGGAGGTTGCAGTGAGCCACTACACTCCAGCCTGGGTGACAGTGAGACTCTGTCTCAAAAAAAAAAAAAAAAAACTGCACATTTCACTGTATGTAAATTATACACCAATCAAGGAGGGAAAAAAAGTCCAACTCAAGCCCTACTCATAACACCTGTCCTCAGAAGCGGCCCCGGCCAGATCTCCAGAGCCTGAAGTTTCCAGCGCCTGTGTTCACCTGTCTGGGAAGAGGCAGGGCTTGAAGTCAGATCGCAGGGGATGAGGGGCTCCCAGCTGCAGGCTGCCACCCTGGGGACTCTGCACACACCAGCAGATCCCTAGGGAGCAGCGTTAGCTTTCAGGGCCAGGGCACATTTCCAGGACAGGGAGGGGACGGGCTCAGGTCTCCTCCTCATCTCAGCCCTGCCCAGGACTGGCAGTTTGGCTCCAGAATCCTCCCTCCTGCTGAGGGACTGCCTGGGTTCTGATGTGGGTGAGGTCTGCATTCACCCTGAAGCTGCCTGAGGGGTAGACCCAGCTCAGATTTTCGGTTTTTAGAGTCAGGGTCTCACGCTGTCACCTAGGCTTGGAGTGCAATGGCGCGATCATGACTCACTGCAGCGTCGACCTCCTGGGCTCAGGTGATCCTCCTACCTCAGCCTCCCAAAGTGCTAAGGTTACAGGTGTGTGCCGCCACACCTGTCCCCAGCTCAGAATCTGGGGATTTCTCAGCTGTGCTCTGTGGCCACTGGGCCCACCAGGATTCCAAGAGGCCCTTGCTGAGATCAGGCCTGAGACTGGCAGAGAGGGACAGTGCTGCAGCCCATCGTCTGCCTCCTGGGGACCCAGTCCCAGGCCAAGCCTTCAGGCCACTGCCAGCCCCCTGGTCAAGCCCTAAAGCTTTGGTCCCGTCCCTCCTCCATCCTCTCTGCTGCCAGGCGTGGGAGCTCTCGGAGGCCCCGCCCACACCTCTGCCCTGGAAGCAGAAGCCATCCTGAGCTCACCTGGGGCTGCCTTTCCTCATCCTAGGAGTCTGAAGCCCTCCCCGCCCCTCCATGCTCAGCAACTGCTGCTCCCAACTGCCTGAGACTGGCGCCGTGTGCTGTGTGGAGCTCCTTTCTGCCTTCCCCCGCAGCCCCAAGGCTCCCTTCCCCTCCAGGCCCAGGGCTAGCCCCAGCTGCTCACTGCAGCCCAACTCAGAGTGGCTGTCCCTGATAGATGCCTCTAAGACAGAACAGGCTATGCTGGGGGCGGTACTTCCCATCACTACAGCCATTCAGACGTAGGAAGGACAGGCATTTAGAGGAGACTCAACCATCAGAACGCCCTCTCTGGCTGGGCACAGTGACTCACGCCTATAATCCCAGCACTTTGGGAGCCCGAGGTGGGAGGATCGCTTGATCCCAGGAGTTTCAGACCAGCCTGGGCGACACAGCAAGACACTGACTCTACAGAAAAATTTTTTGAAAATTTAAAAATGTGGCAGGGCATTGTGGTGCGCCCCTGTAGTCCCAGCTACTCAGGAGGCTGAGGCAGGAGGACTGCTTGAGCCCAGGAGGTCGAGGCTGTGTGAGCTATGATTGCACGACTGCACTCCAGCCTGGGTGACAGAGCACGACTCTGTTTCTAAAATTTTTTTTTTTTAATTTTTAAAAAGAAGGCCCTTTCTGACCATTCCTGGAAAGGCCATTAGTTTGAACAAAAATACTGGCCCCTCTAGACACTTGCCCAACACACAAAAGCACCTATGTATGAACTTAAAATAATATGCAGGCCAGGCAAGTTGGCTCATGCCTGTAATCCCCACACTTAGGGAGGCCGAGGTGGGTGGATCACTTGAGGCCAGGAATTGGAGACCAGCCTGGCCAACATGGTGAAACCTCGTCTCTACTAAAAATACAAAAATTAGCCAGGCATAGTGACACATGCCTGTAGTCCCAGCTACTCAGGAGACTGAAGCAGGAGAATTGCTTGAACCCAGGAAGCAGAGGTTGCAGTGAGCTGAGATCACACCACTGCACTCCAGCCTGGGTGACAGAGCAAAACTCTGTCTCAAAAAAAAAAAAAAAAAAAAAAAAAGAATATGCAGCCGGTTGCAGTGGCACACACCTGTAATCCCAGCACTTTGGGAGGCCGAGGCAGGAGGATCACCTGAGGTCAGGAGTTCGAAACCAGCCTGGCCAACATGGCGAAACCCGGTCTCTACTAAAAATACAAAAATTAGACGGGTGTGGTGGCGGGCGCCTGTAATCGCAGCTACTCGGGAGGCTGAGTCAGAAGAATCCCTTGAACCAGGGAGGTGGAGGTTGCAGTGAGCCGAGATGGCACCACTGCACTCTAGCCTGGGTAACAGAGCAACACTCCATCTCAAAAAAAAAAAAAAAAAAAAGAAGATGCAGAGTTCCCTGGCGAGAGGGAAAGAGAAGTAAGTCCAGAGATTATCCCTTTAAAGATGTACTTCACAAATCAAAAAGCACATCTTCTGCCGTGTCACTAGGGATCGGCCCGGATTTCACTGCCTGCACCCCTTGTTCAGACCCCCTTGCCTAACCTGCAAAGGGCCTGCCCCGCCAGAGACCGCCTTACCTCCTTTTGGAGACTGGTGGTCTTAGGCTCTTGGCTCTGGATCGACTTCTCATCCTCTCTCCGCTTTCTCAGGCTAGTATCCCCCATGTTTCCTCCTGCTGGTTCCAGGAGACTGCAAGGAGGGCGCACAGCTAAATCTTGGATCAGCGGCAGCAGACAAGACGCAAGTGCAAGCTCGGCCTGGTCTAGGGGAGCTGGCTCCAAAAGCACAGTGTTGGTTATTGCTGCAGGTGGGGGCCACTGCCAGTCCCTCAGGGCTCACGCGCTGGGCCCCAGAGTCAAAGTCAGTCATTAACATTGTCCAGGCAGGGGAACACAGCTCCCCGCTGCTCTCCAAAGCTCAGCTGCTTGCTTAGCTCTCTCCCAGACAGGCCCCGGGAGCCTCCTGGCCCACGTGCCTGTGCCTTGAAAGTCATTCTACCTCTATGGTCCAACTTCATTTTTTTTTCAAAAGTAAAAAAATATTTAACAACATCCTGGGCTGGGCACAGTGGCTCAGGCCTGTAATCCCAGCACTTTGGGAGGCCGAGGTGGGTGGATCACTTGAGCCCAGGAATTTGAGACCAGCCTGGCTAACATGGCGAAACTCCATCTCTACTAAATATGCAAAAAAAAAAATTACCTGGGCGTGGTGGCGGGTGCCTGTAATCCCAGCTACTTAGGAGGCTGAGGCAAAAGAAGCACTTGAACCCGGGAGGCAGAGGCTGCAGTGAGCCAAGATCGTGCCACTGCACTTCAGCCTGGGCCACAGAGCGAGATTCTGTTTCAAAAAAATAAAATATAAAAAATAAAAAAATGAAAATATTGTGGAATGTATTTATCAGAATCAAGTCCAGGTAAGGAGTGTCTGTCTTATAATTCCTTCCCAAGATTAAAGGCACTCCCATACATCACAGATCCACAATACAGGTACTTTTTCTTTGTACTTTTTAAATTTTTACAATATTTTTTATAAACACGGGAGTCTCGCTATTTGCCCAGGCTGGCCTCCAACTCCTGGGCTCAAGCAGTCCTTCCATCTCGGCCTCCCAAAGGGCTGGGATTTCAGGGGTGAGCCACCGCTCCTGGCCAGGTGCTTTTTCATTGAGTGATGAAAGGAATGAAAACATTGCCGAGGAAACCCAGTTCCAGACTGAATCAGTAGATAACCATGCACCACTGTACCCTCTCTCTAAATAAATTCTCTGTCCAGGCCCCGGCCAGGAGAGCCATGAGCCTTTCTATCACCCATTGACCTTACCTTCCTCCGTGACCCTGCAGAGCCAGAGGAGCTGCGGCCCAGCTGACCGCCCGTGCCTGCACGGTCCAACACTAGGAATGGCCATGTCTTGTGCCCAGGAGCGAAGGAAGAAGTCCAGAAGGTACAGAGGTCAATAAGGGTAATTATTAAACCCTTATTAAACTTTTTTTTTTTTTTGCAATGAAGCTTAGATACGCCACACAAAAAAGGGGAGGGTCAGGCAGACCAATTTCTCTCCAAAACCATTTTTGTTTTGTTCATTTGTGTCTAGGTCAGATTATTTTTTTAAAACCAGATGGTCCCAAATCGTCTACACTTTTTACCTAAAGATAAAATAAATTATGCCTTCTTTTATCTTTGGGAATCAGAGGAGATAAACTTTGGAACCAATTCTCTAATTGCCTTAATAGGCTGTATTTAAAACCCAAGTCAGGCAGCTCAAACAGGAACTGCTGTGTGTGCGTAACTCAGCTGTTGGTCAGTTTCCTCCCCGCCCAGGAATTTCCCCCAAGCCACGGGCCTGCCTCTGGCTGAGCAGGTGAGAGCGGTTGAACCCATCCCACTCCTCTTTACCAGTGATGGGGCTTCACCACTTGGAATCACAAGCAGGCCTGAGGCAATGCAGGCCCCTGCGTCCTCCCTGCAGCTGCGGCCAAACGCCCGTCAGGTTTGGCTGTGGTGCTGTTCAGGTAGCCATGTCCTGGCTCATCACAAGGGACACAAAACTTTCCCCATCGGGGAAACGGAGGGGGACAGGCAACACAAGGCCAGGAAGCTCTGGTCCCCATCCAGGGCTGCCAGGGTCTGGATCTCTCTGGGAGGGAGCAGAGGTTCTCCCGCACTGCGATTGGACCTAGGCTCAGGCGGCAGCCTCAGGGGTCAGCACTAAGCCCTTTCAGATAGGGAAGGAAGCACCTTATGAGACCTTATGAGACAGCCTGGCACAGCATAAGCACTGCGTCTGAAGCATCGTAGCTGTTACCTTCAGCCAAAACTCTGGTAGTTTTGCCTTGGGCCAAACTTAACTGCATCCCAGATATCAAATGGAAGCAAAGGTCAGAGATGGAAGGAGCTGGGCCAGTCTCTGGGGGTCAGTTTAGGAGCAGTTTGGGGCAAACAGACCTGAGAGAGGCACAGGTTTCTCTGAAAGCCGTCTGCAGAGCACAGGGACCCTTGGTGTCCCAGAGGCAGGGTCCTGATTTAGAAGTTTGTCACCTCCCATCTTGGGAGGGCCCAGCCTGTTTACCTGCCTGCCATGCCCAGAGCCCTGAGCAGAGAGGCTGGCGGCAGGTCCTGCCACCCTAGACAGAACCTGCCCACCGGCTTGCTGGGGTCACTCCTAATGCTGCAGCACTCATCATAGCACCTGGCACATCCATGTTGGCAAAACACCACAGAATACCCCCTGGGTCAAAAGTGATCCTGGCAGGCTGACAGGAGACCACGTGAGGAGGGCAGGGTGGGGCAGTGGTCCCCCGCTGGGGCCAGACAGCCCTGCAACCTCACCCACTACCCACATGGGCTCAGGCAGCGCTGCCAGGATCAGGGTCTGAATCTGCAAAGCGGGGCTAGCAACAGGCGCCTCCTCATGGAACACATTGAACTTGCGTGTTCCATGAATGTCCAGGACCAGCCCTCTGGTCTTCCTGGGCCTCTTCCAAGTGCCGAGTCTGGAACGTCGGGGTGTGAGGGTCCCTTGTAAGTCAGAAACCTCCACTTCAGTTCATTTTGGGTCCACGGTGAGCATTTCTTAAGCCTGTTTCTTAAAGTTGTGTTTTTCACTGCAGTCCCACCCTCTCCCTCCCTTGAATACACAGAAAGTATTCAAGTAATTCTCATAAGCTCTTCCTCATGGAAAATAATACAGATTTCATTTAAAAAGCAAAATTTTCCTCAGTTCTTGAAGACCATTGGTTCATTGTGTATCCAGTGCTTCTGCCATGTGGCTAAAGTTTCACCTCCCTGCTGTCAATTTTTTTTTTTTTTTTTTAGATGTAGTCTCACTCTGTTGCCCAGGCTGGAGTGCAGTGGCACGATCTCGGCTCACTGCAACCTCTGCCTCCTGGGTTTAAGTGATTCTTCTGTCTCAATCTCCTGAGTAGCTGGGATTACAGGCATCCACCACCATGCCTGGCTAATTTTTTGTATTTTTAGTAGAGGTGGGGTTTCACCATGTTGGCCAGGTTGGTCTTGAACTCCTGACCTCAAGTGATCCACCTGCCTCGGCCTCCCAAAGTGCAAATCCTACTGTCATTTTTACCATTTTATTTATTTTTGAGACTTGCTCTGTCACCCAGGCTGGAGTGCAGTGTCATGATCTCAGCTCACTGCAACCTCTGCCTCCCAGGTTCAAGCGATTCTCCTCCCTCAGCCTCCCGAGTAGCTGGTACTACATGTGTGACATCATACCCAGCTAATTTTTGTATTTTTAGTAGAGACAGGGTTTCACCATGTTGGCCAGGCTGATCTTGAACTCCTGACCTCAAGTAATCCACCCATTTCAGCCTCCCAAAGTGCTGGGATTACAGGTGTGAGCCACCGCACCCAGCCAACCACTCTATTTCTTAAGTTTCTGCTAAAGACTCTTGACCTTCATTTTCAACCCGTGCTTTTCCCTTCCGATTGCAAAAATGCTTGCAGTGTGAAGATCTTCACACCATCTACATTTTCTTATATTTGGTGCACATTTGATTTCAGTTGGGGAGGGTAAAATGCTTCTCTCCACCCTTCTGGGTTCTTTGGTTGGGCTTCGAATTGAGACTAATGGGATGAAAACTGTTTTAATTATGTGTATATGCAACAGAGTCCCACAAAACAAGAGACTTGAAGAAGGGCCAGATGACTAAACCCTATATAGCATCCTGAGCTATATAAGGATTAGGGGCTTGGGGCTTCTGGGGCAGGTAGGGACTAGTAATGGGATGGTGGGGGGAGGAAATGCATGGCGAATAAAGATCGTCTTGTTATGCAGATATAAGTCTCTAGGGTAATAAAAGTTGTCTCTTCCTGGTACAGATACTTGTACTAATGTAGATTTCCTTCATGACATAAATTTCTTTTGCAAAGGGCAGCTTTTCAGAGCTACACCTGTTGTGTCTGCAGTTTCTCAGAATGAACCAGCTCAAAATATTCCAAAGAAGTGTAATTTGGGGTGATATATATCTGGTCTCCTACAGTCATATTTTGGGGGTGGTGTGTCCTGAGCCCCAACATTTCCTTCTCCTGTGATGGTTTGTGTCTGAGACAGGGTCTCTTGCTCCCATGCTAGAGTGCAATGGCGTGATCACGGCTCACTCCAGGCTTGACCTCTTGGGCTCAAGCGATCCTCCCATTTCAGCCTCTCAAAGTGCTGAGATTACAGGCATAAGCCATTGCACCTGGCCCCCTGTGACGGTTTTAAAAACATCTTTAATCCCATAGTGTCAGTCCATTTCTGCACAGCCTCTGGGCTGCCCCGCTGGGTCTTGTTCTCTAATTCACTGTCCTCATGACAGAGGCAGGGTCTTGGGCAAACATTCAGGCAGAGGCTGAATCTTCCTTTACCGCTGAAAGCTTGTTCCAGACCTGCCTTCAAGTTTTCACTTTCTCCTATTCATTAAGTTCACTCGGTCTTGTATTCCTTCCCACTGCTGCTGACAGTAGCACTTGGGGATTTGGAGGGGGACCCAAAAGACAGAAATAACTGGCATACTACCACAGATAGAAGAGGTGTTTGTTCCCTTACTACCTGAATTCCAACCGGAACAACTTGTGATGAGTTGGCGATGTGCAAAGCCTTTCCATGTCAGAGACGTGCGGTCTAGCCATAAAACAATTAGCAAGGAAAGCATAAACATAATTTCAAAACTCTTATCTAGGAACAATCTATATATATCCAACAACTATTGGAATAGTACAATTCTGCCTTCGAACTTTGTCCATCATTTTTATGTGTTCCAAGTAATATGGTTTTTCATTAAATAACCTGCGTAGGGAAGACAGTTACAGCATGCTGTCAAAACATGACTTCCCATCCTGCTCCCTTCCCCACTGACCTTGTCACTATTCATGGTCGCTGCCTCTTTTCTCAACCATGGTGGCCACACATGATGAAAGTTGTGATTGCTGCTGATTTTGGGGAAAGAGGGTTCTGTGTCATCAAACATCTTTAATAAAGAGTTACTATTTTGGGGGCCGGGTGCTGTGGCTGTGCGCCTGTCATCTCAGCACTTTGTGAGGCCGAGGCAGGGGGATTGCTTGAGGCCAGGAGTTTGAGATCAACCTGGGCAACATAGCAAGCCCCTGTCTTTACGAAAAGAATTTAAAAATATTATCCAGACATGATGGTGTGCACCTATAGTCCCAGCTACCCTTGGGAGGCTGGGGCGGGAGGACTGCTTGAGTCCAGGAGTTCAAGGCTGCAGTGAGCTACGATCGTGCCACTGGACTCCAGTCTGGGTGACAGATGGAGACTCTAACATAGGAAGTTACCATTTTTTGTAATCTCGTTTCTGTCTGCCCAGCATCCACAACTTGGGGGAACTGTCCCTTTCTGTGGGACACTGGTGGGCTACCAACCAAAGGACCTCACTTCTCTGGCCACACGGGAGGGCTCAGGACGTCAGGTCAGCCAAGAGGCCATTGTCTCCCAGGATTTGCTACCTGAGTGAAGCACAGGGTAGGCTGACAGTGTTCAACTACTGAGACCACCCCCCCAGGCTATTCCGGCTTCTGTCCTTCTCAAAACATGATGGAAGCCACAGAGTGTACATTTCCAAAATATTTCCTTCTTTCCCTTAACATTGGGCAGTATAGTTTCTGTTGCTTGCAACCCAGCCCTGGTATGCTACATATACTACACACGGACCCTTCACTTTCAAATAATTATTCTTTAATAAAATACTCAGGACCTTCCTGACCAGGTGAAATAGACGCTCCAGGCTCCTGATGACCCAAGGCAGCAATGCCCTCACCTCAGTGCACTCTTCCTGTCTCATCTATACCCTCTGTAGAGTGCTGACACACGGGTGGACTGTGGAACAAGGGGATGGCGGCCCAGAGCACCCAGCACAGACGCGGGGAGCCAGCCTGGGTCCTCAGCAGCAGGTGGCATGCCCAGTTCCAGGAAGCAGCCTCATGCGCTCCGTAGGTTTGAAGTCTCCATAGCCCAGCCTGGGTCCTCACTACCTCTGTCCTGTTGTTTGCAGACATTGGGCCTGCAAAGCAGCCCAGCAGGGCCCTGCAGGTGAATATCAACTACAAAAGCCGCCCTTCTTCTTTCTCTCCAAAACCCTCCTACCCAGTCCACCCCTAGTCAAAAATGAGGAAAAGAGCCGAGCCTGAGGCTGGGGATGGTGGCTCATGCCTGTAATCCCAGCACCTTGGGAGGCTGAGGTGGGCAGATCACTTGAGGTCAGGAGTTCCAGACCAGCCTGGCCAACGTGGCAAAACCCTGTCTCTACTAAAAATAAAAAAAATTAGATGGGCGTGGTGAGACACACCCTGTAATCCCAGCTATTCGGGAGGCTGAGGTGGGAGAATTGCTTGAACCTAGGAGGTGGAGGTTGCAGAGAGCCGAGATCGCACCACTGCACTCCAGCCTTGGTGACAGAATGAGACTGTCTCAATTAAAAAAAAAGAGCCGAGCCTGGGAGGCTGGAAGGGCAGCAGGTTTCCTGCCCAGCTTTAGGGCCATGGACTCACACCTTGAGAAAACCAAGAGAGGCCCAACGAGCTGTACCCATCCCCTCTCCCACGCCTGGCTGCAGCCACTCCTTACCTGTGGACCCCCGCCCAGCTGTGACCCAGCAAAGAGGTACCACAAACCTGGGCACACTGAGCCCTCCCCATGCCACCCAGCCAAGTTTTGAGTGGATGATGTTTCCAGTCTTACTCAAGAATTCAGATGTCAGCCCAGCCCCATCCCAAGAGGCTCAGCCTCCTGCTGTGGGATCTGTATCCGGCTCAAGCCCTCCCTGCTGGAAGAGCTGCCCAGGCCCAGGGAGGGCTCTCCTGAGCCACCCACACTGGGGACTGTGCCTTTCATTCCCGCCAACGATACAGGTAGGGGAGGTGGTGAGGAGCCAGTGACAGCTGCGCTCCAGAGGCTAAATGCTAGGCCACCCTTGGCCTTAAATCTCTGTCCTCTCAACACAGTTATTGACAACACCACCAAGCGTTGATGAGGATGCGGAGCAACCGGAACTTGCGCAGAGGTTGGTGGTGGGAAAGTAAAATGACACAAACACTCAGGAAGCAGGCCTGGGTGTTATTCCTTTTTTAATTGTCTATATAACAAAATCCACGGTTGTCACTGTTTTCCAGCATACAGTTCAGTGGCATTAAGGGCATTCAGGACAGTTCTCACGACAGACTCACACCCACACGCACACCTGGTGCCCCAGCCTGCTTTGTCCACTGTCTCCATTTCCCCAGGGCTGCTTTCACTTTTTATTTTATTATTTTTGAGAAAGGGTCTCACCCGGTTGCCCAGGCTGGAGTGCAGTGGCATGATCATAGCTCACTGCAGCCTCAACCTCCCAGGCTCAAGTGATCCTCCCACCTCAGCCTCCTGAGTAGCTGAACCCATAGGCGCCATCACCATGCCCAGGCAAAGCCAGCAAGACTCACTCGAGTGCCTGGGTCATGTTCTACAGCTGCTTGACCAGGAATCTTCCAGTGCCGTATGAAACCTCACCAGGACCAAGAAAGAGAAGGGTTCCCTGCTCAGACTGGACACTTGCAGCGTGGGGAAGGAGGAGCCCCTCCCAGCAGACCCAGTTCTCCGCTGTGCAGTCCGGCCTCATTTCCCACCCAAGCTCCAGCCAAAGCCCCTCCTGCTGCTCTGAGTGCCTGCTGTGCTCCTGGGGGCCTCTCCACTCTTCTGCAGCTCCTGAAACCCTGTCCACTCTGCAAGGGCTGGGGCGTGCCAGTTCCTCCCAGAAGCACCCCAATGTTTCTGTCCTTTCCTGGAACCTCACAAGCACCCGGGTGCCTCTCGGCCTTGCCTGCCCCGCCCTCCTTGGCATCCTGGACTCGTGGCTTCTCTGCCCATTTCCTATGGCACCCAGCAGGAGGCTGGGCAGAAGATAGGGTCTGTGGGACACCTGCCCTTGCCCTGGTCACAGTGCCATCCAGGAGTCCCCACACTTGCAAAGTATGTTTGCGCTGTGTGAAAAACTTAAAGCAGAAACATAAGAACAAAAGTGGACACTTCTCAAAAGAATAAAATGTTTGCATAAAAGGCAGAAAGACAGGGATGTCAACAGTGGTTCTCTAGGTCACGATGGTAGCAGCGTTCCTGCTGGCAAGAACCCTGCCCCGTGCAGCCACACTGGGCTGCCGCCGCCTGTCAGCCTGTCTACAGGAGGCTGCAGAGCAGCCGTAAATGCCTTTGAAATAGCATCACAGTTATTTGTTAGGTCATCTCCTAGGAAGATGATACACAGTTTTCAATCCCGGTGAGTCTTTCTACCGCTTGTAAAATAAAATTAAATTACAATGATTCAACTGTTGAACAAGCTTATAGAATCATAAAAGAACTATGACTTTCTATCTCACCCTTCCGCTGGCAATCAAAGATCACACGTAGAACTTCTACACGTGACCGAGGACGAGTACTGGGGCCTCCTTCCCACCTGAAACAAGGCGGGACTTCACTGTGAGGGGCTCTGAAAAGGAGATGCTGCAGGGTGCCACCCTTGAGTCCCACAGTTAGGGTCCTTTGTAGCCCAATGTCCTCAAGTCCCTCCAGCATGCCTGGGACTGAATGGTCCTGAGCGGCTGGGGTAATTTTCCTGAGGAGGTGGCACGTCATTTAACACACATGGGACAGAACCATGGCCCCCTGGTATGTTTCTTGGTGGCTGCAGTGGGGCAGGGACTCTATCTTAGCTCAAAGCCAGTGCTCTCATTACACGGGTGGGGAGCTGTGTGGCTCCAGAATAAATTACCTTCCCAGACCAGGCGCGGTGGCTCATACCTATAATCCCAACACTTTGGGAGGCCCAGGCAGGAGGATTGCTTGAAGCTAGACATTTGAGACCAGCTTGGGCAACATAGCAAGACCCCATCTCTACAAAAAAAAAAATTTTTTTTTATGAGACAAAGTCTCACTCTTGTTGCCCAGGCTGCCCAGGCTGGGGTGCAATGGCGTGATCTTGGTTCACTGCAACCTCTGCCTTCTAGGTTCAAGCAATTCTCCTGCCTCAGCCTCCCAAGTAGCGGGGATTACAGGCACCCACCACCATGCCCAGCTAATTTGTGTATTTTTAGTAGAGATGGGGTTTCACCATGTTAGCCAGGCTGGTCTCGAACTCCTGGCCTCAGGTGATCTGCCTGCCTTGATCTCCCAAAGTGCTGCGATTACAGGAGTGAGCCACCATGCCTGGCCTACAAATTTTTTTTTTACAAAATTAGCCAGGCATGTTAGTGTATGCCTGTCATCTCACCTACTCAGGAGGCTGGGATGGGAGGATCGCTTGAGCCTGGAGGTCAAGGCTGTGGTGATTGCACCACTGCATTCCAGCCTGGGTAGCAGAGTGAGAGCCTGTCTCAAAACAAACAAACAAAAATAACAACTGAACAAAAGAGAATAAAGTACTTGCTCAGGAGGATAGAGAAGGGCTAGGGGAGAGGGCAGAAAAGGTTTGTACAACTTAGAGGGCATGAACAGCAGCACCTTGTTTTTTTTTTTTTACCAAACAAGAAAAGGCTCCCAGAGCTCATGCACAGCTATCATCAGGGCCGGTGCCATGGCCTGGCTCCTCGGGTGACACTTCCCCATCTGACACATGGCACGAGGGCTCAGCTGCCCGCCCAACCCTTCCAGCACTTCCCAGCTGCAGATCTAGGAGCTGGAAGGCAGGCCCGCTCAGCAGGCCACCTACTCACCAGAGCAGTGGGTGTCATAAAGCTCATCTCAGTGGCAATGTGGCCAGAGAACATGCCCTGGCTAAAACATATTTCAGCAGCATGTTATTAAAATAAAGCACAATGGGCCAGGTGCAGTGGCTCACACGTGTCATTCCTGCACTTTGGGAGGCCAAGGCAGGAGGACAGCTTGAGGCCAGGAGTTCAAGACCAGCCTGAGCAACATAGCAACACTTCATCTCAACAAAAAAGAAAAAAAAATAGCTGGGCCTGATGGTGCACACCTGAGGTCCCAGCTACTCAGGAGGCTGAAGCAGAAGGATCTCAAACGTGTTTGAGGCTGCCGTGAGCTATGATTGCACCACTGTACTCCAGCATGGGCAAGAGAGTGAGACCCTAGCTCTAAAAAAAAAAAAAAAAAAAAATTAAAAAAAATAAAGCAAAATGTTATCAATGGATTAAACTCTGAGACCATTTATTTCTTCCCTGCTGTGGGTGGGCTTACGCACCTCTGGCTGCCACCATGGGCTGCCCCCCAGGGAAGGCCTGTGTGAGGCAGACTTTTCAGGCCAGAGGAGCCTATACCACGGGCTCCCGCAGATTCTGGCAGGTGGGGGCAAAAGTCTTCAGGTCATAGGAGCAGACATCGCAGCCGTCCAGCAGGTCTGCCTGAGAGACGCCATTGAGGCTGGGGGCCACCAGAGCTCTAGGGTTGTCCCGCACACCTGTCCTCGTGAGTGTGTCCTGCAGAAGTTCTCGGATTCTTCGGTTTTCCCTGAAGGTAGATTCCCAAATAACTTCAAGTTCACCTTCCATTTCTCTGAGGGAAATAAGTTTAAAATGGCACAATTTTAAAAATAATATAGAGCCCATATGAATCCCAAAGTAGCAAGAACTCAAAACAGAAGAACGTTAACAGCAGGGAACAGAGCCTTCGGTGCCTGGATTCTGAAGCAAGCGGAATGAAGCGTCTGGTGCCCTGGGAATGGGGAGCAGCAGGACAGCCCAGGCTGGGGCTCACTGTGGAATGAAGCAGCCAGTGCCCTGGGAATGGGGAGCAGCAGGACTGCACAGGCATTGCTCTTCCCTCTACATTCTGCCCTTGACTTTGGCGCCAGTGCAATCCCTGTTTTCTCTCAAGAATGAACTTGGGCGTGTCGAATAAGGAACTGCAGGAACTGCAGGGCCGGCCTTGGCCAGCCAGACGCTCTAGCACGATGGCCTGGCCGCAGGCACCCACACAGCCCTGCCTGTGTCCCGTCTGCCTGTCCACTGTGACCTGGCCAGCACTCAGCGACCTTCCACAGGTCTTCCGCTCCATACAGCCCAGAGCTAAGAGCGAGTCAGGGGGTGAGGTGGGGGACCTGAGGAGACAGACTCATTGCCAAGATGGAGAAGACTGGCCTGGCCCATGTGCCGGGATGGGGAGGCCCTGAGGGGCCGAGGCATGTGAGGTTGGAAAGAGCCACAGGGCAGCATTTCCAGAACCAGGATGCAGTGCCCTGTGGTGTGCTGGGGAGACAGGACAGATGATGGTGGCCACATCCTCACAGGGCCACAGTCCACTGGGAATAGACCAGGACACCAGCCACACCTCACAAGGTGCTAAGCCCCATCGGAGAGCATGGCCAGGCTGGAGAGGCCAGCTCCTGCCCGGACACTGCCAGATGGTTCTGGAAAATGTTGGAAACTGGATTTGCAGGTGGACTTCGTACCACGGTTTAAAGAGCAGGACACTGAAGTTCAGGGAGGCCAGTGATGTGCCCACTTGGCCAGAGTCACTTTTCTTGTGAACGTTCCTTCCTTCCAAGGCCCCTGATGCCCACTGTGTGGTGAGAACAACTTAATTAAACTATGTCTAAAAAAGCTCCAGCCTGGGCAACATGTGAGACCTCATCTCTACAAAAAACTTAAAAATTAGCTGGGCCCACGTGGTGGCATGCACCTGTATTCCCAGCTACTCAGGAGGCTGAGGCAGAAGGATGACTTGAGCCCAGAAATTTGAGGCTGCAGTGAGCTGAGATTGTGCCACTGTACTTTAGCCCAGGCAACAGAGCAAGACCTTGTATTTAAAAAAAAAAAAAATCCCCAGACTTTGGTTTTCTGAAGATATTTGGTAAATTATAGCAATCATGTTTAAATGTAGGGTTGAACTTGAAAGAAAGAACAGGCAGTCTCTAAGGGCAGAAAAAATGAAGCCTAAACTGAAACCAAAGAGGCAGACAAAGTATCATTTGACAAAAGTCAATGCCAGACCCTGGATGTTTATAGACTGAGACATCATGCAGATCAAGAAAATCTCAGGGCCCACCCTTGTCCAAGTTTCTCTTCCTACTAGAGGCACTGTGAAGGTAGGTAAGTGGAGGATGTGAAGGACCCTCAAAGAAAGGAGGGGTGGGTGGGAGACCTGCAGATCTTCAAAGGAAACCTGTTCTGAAAGGCCAGGCATCGCCTGGGGACCAGAGCCACCGGCCTGCTCTCAAATGGATCTGGAGTGTGAGTCTACACTGTTCCCCATGAGTGGGGATCCCCAGGCCCTGACTGCAGTGAATGAAGAGTTTTAAAAAGTTGGGCACAGTGGCTCATGCTTGTAATCCCTGCTATTTGGGAAGCTAAGGCAGGAGGATGGCTTGTGCCCAGGAGTTTGAGGCTGCAGTAAGCTATGATCACACCACTGCACTCCAGCCTGGGCAACAGAGCCAGACCCTGTCTATAAGTAGTAACAATAATAATAATAGAAATAACAGAAATAAAATACCTAATCAAAAATTAATAAAATCTCTCAAGAAAATGAAACAAAACTGGCTCATGCCTATAATCCCAGCTATACTCAGGAGGCTGAGGTGGGAGAACTGCTTGAATCCGGGAGGCGGAGGTTGCAGTGAGCCGAGATTGTGCCACTGCACTCCAGCCTGGGAGACAGAATGAGATGCTGTCTCAAAAAATAAAATAAAAAGAAAATGAGACAAAATAAAAATATCAGTGAGATGGAAGGCAGCAGAAAAAAGAGAAAGGCAATTAGAGGTGTGCACTGATTCCAGAAGTCCAATTCAAACAAGAGGAATTTTTAAAAGAATAAAGAAGATGAGGAGCAAATAAAACTCGAGACCAATATTACATTCAGATAAGAATAAAATGTAGAAACAAAATTAAACAACGGAACAAATAAAACAGGCCCAGAGGGTTTTAGCAGAACCCTCAATCAAACATTCAGACATCCCTGCGGGCCATGGCACAGGGCGCACGCCCCACCTGTTCTGCTGCAGCGCCTGGTCCAGCACCTCCTGCTTGTCCTTCAGCACCTGGTGCAGGTGCCGCATCTCCTGCCGGTACTGGGCTGTCTTGCCGGCGAAGTCCTCCTGCTGCTCCAGCAGACGGTGACTGATGTCCCCCAGCTTCAGTGCTGCCTGCTTCTTGTAGCCCTGGTCGGGGGAAGGACTCTGTGAGTGAGGGGACGCTGCCAGGCCAGGGTGGACGGTGCCTCCTGGCTGGGCTCCCTACCCACTCCTTGTGTGTCAGAGCCTTTAAAATCTAGTAACTCTGGATAAGTTTGATCTGGGATTGAAAGTCTGGATCATAAAAGTCATAAAAAGTGATAAGGCCAGGCATGGTGGCTCACACCTGTAATCCCAGCACTTTGGTAGGCCGAGGCGGGTGGATCACGAGGTCAGGAGATCGAGACCACAGTGAAACCCCGTCTCTACTAAAAATACAAAAAATTAGCCAGGCACGGTGGCGGGCGCCTGTAGTCCCAGCTACTCGGGAGGCTGAGGCAGGAGAATGGCGTGAACCCAGGAGGTGGGGCTTGCAGTGAGCCGAGATCGCACCACTGCACTCCAGCCTGGGCGACAGAGCGAGACTCCGTCTCAAAAAAAAAAAAAAGTGATAAAAGAATTTCAGGTACAATAAAACCAAATTTCAATGTATATAAAGCCTAGTTCTTTATATGCTATAAATAAATGAAAACATAAAATATCACCATCTGGCACAGCGGTTCATGCTTGTAATCTCAGTACTATTACAGGCTGAGGCAGGCGGATCACTTGAGGTCAGGAGTTCGAGACCAGCCTGGCCAACATGGTGAAACCTTGTCTCTATTAAAAATACAAAAATTAGCCAGGCGTTGTGGTGCATGCCTGTAGTCCCAGCTACTTGTGAGGCAGAGGTGGGAGGATAACTTGAACCCAGGAGGCGTAGGCTGCAGTGGGTGTGATCACACCACTGCACTCTAGCCTGGGCGACACAGTGAGACCCTGTCTCAAAAAAAAAAAAAAATTACCATCACAGAACAAACTGGATGTTCTTGCAAATTAATCTACAACTGTATTTTTTCCAGGACAACTTTTATCCCTGCATCAACTGGTAACCTAAGAACTAATGCTGCCACTGGTCAGCACTGTTTCACCTTGACAAGACAGCCTCATCAAAGAATCCAACAAGGGCTGTCACTCTCTGTCACCAAACAGACAGCTGAGATGAAAGTCCACCATTTACTTTCCTTCTTTCGTTTTTACTGTGTAGTACTGAAGGTTCTGAATTGTCCTGTGAGCATTTTTTTCTTTTTTTTTGAGATGGCGGAGTCTTTTTTTTTTTCAGACGGAGTCTCGCTCTGTCCCCCAGGTTGGAGTGCAGTGGCGCAATCTCAGCTCACTGCAAGCTCCGCCTCCCGGGTTCACGCCATTCTCCTGCCTCAGCCTCCCTAGTAGCTGGGACTACAGGCGCCCGCCAACACGCCCGGCTAATATTTTGTATTTTTAGTAGATACGGGGTTTCACCGTGTTAGCCAGGATGGTCTCGATCTCCTGACCTCGTGATCCATCCATCTCGGCCTCCCAAAGTGCTGGGATTACAGCCTTGAGCCACCGCGCCCGGCCAAAGACGGCGGAGTCTTGCTCTGTGGCCCAGGCTGGAGTGCAGTGGCTCACTGCAAGCTCTGCCTCCCGGGTTCACGCCATTCTCCTGCCTCAGCCTCCTCAGTAGCTGGGATTACAGGCGCCCACCACCACGCCCAGTTAATTTTTTTGTATTTTTTTTAGTAGAGACGGGGTTTCACTGTGTTAGCCAGGATGGTCTCAATCTCCTGACCTCGTGATCCACCCGCCTCGGCCTCCCAAAGTGCTGGGATTACAGGCGTGAGCCATCGCGCCCAGCTGAGCATTTCTAAAATTATTGTCACAGAGAGTCTGACATGTAGTTCCACAGACTCATTTTTTATAAGAAACTCTGACAGTTCATACATTCTCTCTGACCCAAGAATTGTTTAGTGCACAGTTTTTACATTTTCAAGTGAAATAACTTTTTGTTTTCTGATTTTGCTTATTAATTTCTGTTTCTCATATTTGTGATCAACAAATGCTGGCCGGGTGCGGTGGCTCACGCCTGTAATCCCAGCACTTTGGAAAGTTGAGGCGGGCGGATCACCTGAGGTCAGGAGTTCGAGACCAGCCTGGCCAACATGGTGAAACCCTGTCTCTACTAAAAATACAAAAATTAGCTGGGCGTGGTGGCACATCTGCAATTTTAGCTACTTGGGAGGCTGAGGCAGGATAATCGCTTGAACCTGGGAGGCAGAGGTTGCAGTGAGCCAAGATCACGCCACTGTATTCCAACCTGGGCGACAAAGTGAGACTCCATCTAAAACCAAACAAACAAAAAACAAATGCCTACATTATTTCTACTTTAGGGATTTATTGAGGCTTTCTTTATAGCCAAGCAATGATCAATTTTTGTGTCTTTTATATATATGTAAATATACTCTGTTGATTATGTTATTAAATCTTGTATTTTCTTATTTTAACATCTTGATCAGTCTTGGATTAAGAGAGGTGGATTATAGCTCCTATTACGAAGTTTCCATTTTTCTTTGTATTTTCTGTAGTCTATACTTCATAAATTTGCTGCTGTGTTATTTAGCACATTAGATACTCACAATTACTATAGATGATGATGATGATGATGACGATGACGATGACGATGATGATGTAGACAGGATCTCACTATGTTGCCCAGGCTGGAGTGCAGTGGCTATTAACAGACCTGATCATGCTGCACTACAGCCTCGAACTCTTAGACTCAACTCAAGTGATCCTCCTGCTCAGCCTCCTCTACACGGACCCACACACCCAGCTCATACTATATATTATTAACTGTAGTCTTTAGTATTATAAAAATCTCCCCTTTTTTTTTGGTGTCATTTAGTGCTTTTGGTCTGAATTCTATCTTGGCATATGTTAAGATTTCGATGTTTACTTTCTTTGTGTTTGTAGAAATCTGGGTTATTGCTACACATCCTTTCAATTTAAATCCTTCATGAACGCTTCGTTTTAGATTGGCTCTTGGGTCTAGTGTGGAATAGCATTTTGCTTTATGAGCCAATCCAAAAAATATTGTTTTCCCTAATGGGTGAATTAAGCTAATTTACATTTACCTATAGGACACATTTGTTTGGTCTCAATTTTGTTATTTTATGTTTGGTTGTTTTCTCTACATATTTTTAAAAGATTTTAAACTAATGTAGTCTTTCTCTTTGCTTTTTTACTGTTATAAATTCTACCATTTAAAAAAATTTAAAAAATTTTTTTTAGAAAGAGGATCCTGCTCTATGCTCTGTCCCTCAGGCTGGAGTGCAGTGGTGCGATCATAGCTCACTACAGCTTTAAACTCCTGGGCTCAAGATCCTCCTGCAGAGTTGGGACTACAGGCGCTGGCTATCAAGCCCGGCTAATTTTAAACTTTTTTTTAGAGATAGGGTCTCTATGTTGCCCAGGCTGATCTTGAACTCCTGGTCTCAAGCGATCCTCCTACTTCAGCCTCCTGAGGAGCTGGGATTATAGGCATGTGCCACTCTGCCCAGCTCTAATTCCACTATTTAGGAATAAAGCTTAATTCTTGTGGTTGGCTTTATTCTTACGCCTTTATATTACATGTTCTTAGTCCCCTCTTTTTAGATCGTATCCACTGGTTCCCTAACAAAAGTAACAATACATTAGCTCATAACAACGTTTTCTTCACTTTCCCGTTCCTTCTGTTCACCTGCTTAAGTATGCTTAAGCTCGGACCACTTGGTTTTCAGCTTTAATGATATCCCTTGATTCTTATTACCTACGAAGAAATCAGCAAGTGCAATCTACTTTCTACCTTCCTTCCCCCTTTGCCCATCAGTTTCCTTGGTTGTATTATTACTACATTGTCAGAAAACATTTACATACAATTCTATCTGCCTTATCCCCACTGTAAGTGTTATTTCACAGTTAAATATATTCTTCGCTCACTACAAGTTAATTTTGCTGAAGTTTCCCCAATTACTTCTTGGTTGGCAGGACTCATTGTTGAGACAGGGTCTTGCTCTGTTGCCCAGGCTAGAGTGCAGAGGCACGAACATAGCTCACTGCAGCCTCAAACTCCTGGGCTCAATCAATCCTCCCACCTCAGCCTCCCAAGTAGCTGGGACTACAGGCATGTGCCACCAAGCCTAGCTAACTGCTGTATTTTTTGTAGAGACTGGGGTCTCCCTGTGTTGCCCACGCTGGTCTCAAACTCCTGGGCTCAAGTGATCTGCCTGCCTTGGCCTTGGATTACAGGCATGAGTCACTGCACCTGGCCATTTTCTTTATCTTAAAGTCGTATGTCTTAGTGTCAATTTTCTGGGTCCATTCTGTGTCAGTTTTCCCTAGGTACATAATGTGCCCTTTTAGGACGTAGATTCAAGTCCTCTTTTATTTCAGAAAGGTTTTTATTAGTTACAGTTTAGAGCAGAATGAGCCACTGTTTTGGTTTCTTCTTTGGAGGCTCTAGAAGTCAGTCTCTTAAATCTCCATCACTTTCCACCGAATCCTTTGCACATCTCCATTTCCACTTTCCTGTCTGTCTTTCTTGGTTCTAGCTGCATATCCCCTATTGCGCTGTTATGGCATCTGTCTCCATAGAATTCAGACTGCATTTGTTTTTTTGTTCGTTTGTTTGTTTGTTTTTTTGGAGACTGCATTTCTTAAACGGCTTCTCTTTCCCTTCTATTTCTTCCCTGGGTCATGTCAGTTCCATCCCACACCCTCGTAGGCCTTGCTGCCTCTTCCTGAGGTCCTGTGTCTGCTCTGTGACATTTCTTCCTGGCTCTGACTGCCTCCTGAAGTGCTGTGTCTCCAGCTGTCTCCAGCTCTCTAGCCAGCTACCTAGCAGTTCACTTTGGAGTATAGTTTTGATCTTATTTGCGGCAACACTTTTCCTGGTAAGTTTTCAGCAGTTTCCGTCAGTAGGAACTTATGCTTCTATTTTTCTTCCTTTTCCTTAAACTGTTTTTATCTGAAGGCCTCTGAATTCCTCTGGAGTGAGAGGAGGTTCCTGGGAGGGTGGGAGCAACAGTTGGGCCAGGGTGTCCTTCCAGACTTCCCATGTTCCCACCACCCTCCACCTTGCAGCCCCATCTCCCGCTCTGAATTCAGCCTGGTTTGGAGGGGCTTCTGCCTGCATCCCTCAGTTCCCAGATTCTCGTCACAGCCCCAGATTTCCAAGGTGATGTCCTCCCTTTGAAGAGTGATATTTTGCAGGGATTTTCTGAGATGTCACCTCTGATTTCTCAAGCCTTTTCTCTTCATTCCCCCAGAGGCCCTGGCCTCTCTACCTTGGGGCCTGCTCACAGGTGTCTCCTCCGGGTGAGCTGGTTTTACTACTCCTGTTCAGATAAATGGTAATGCTATGGATTCCCCAAGCAAGGCCAACTACTCCGAGGATCACTCCTTCTCTTTTGGAAGTAAAAAGCAGGAAAATTAGAAAAAAAGAAAGAAAGAAAAGAAAAAACCCCACGGGGGGATTTTAAATTACTCGATACTTCTATGCCAAGTCCCCTCATAAACAGCATGGCATATCCCCTTCCTTCCCTTTCAGACTTTTTTTTTTTTCTTAAAGAGATAGGGTCCCTGCCAGGTGAGGTGGCTCATGTTTGTAATCCCAGCACTTTAGGAGGCCGAGTCAGGCAGATCACTTGAGCTCAGAAGTTCAAGACCACCCTGGGCAACATAGCAAGACCTCATCTCTAAACAAACAAACAAAATACAAAAAAAAAAAAAAAAATAGCCAGACACCATGGTGCTTGCCTGTAGTCCCAGCTACTTGGGAGGCTGAGGCAGGAGGATCCATTGAGCCCGGGAGTTCGAGGCTGCAGTAAGCCATTGTCATGTCACTGCACTCCAGCCTGGATGACAGTGAGATCCTATCTCTCCTTTTATTGGCGTTTTTTTGTTTTGGTTTGGTTTTGGTTTTTTTTTTTGAGACAGGGTCTTATTCTGTCACCCAGGCTGGAGAACAGTGGCGTGACCTCGGCTCACCGCAGCCTTGAACTCCTGGGCTCAATGGATCCTCCCCCGTCAGCCTCCTGAGAAGCTGAGACTACAAGCAAGCACCACCATGCCTGGCTAACTTTTTAAATTTTTTGTAGAGATTGGGGTCTTGCTATGTTACCCAGACTGGTCTCAAACTCCTGACCTCAAGCGATCCTCCTGGCTGGGCCTCCTGAGTCACTGAGATTACAGTGTGAGCCACTGTGCCTTGCTTCATATCCTTTTTTCTTAAACAGCTATGCAGTATTTTATTGTGTGAATGAACCAAAGTTTATTGAATGAGGTGAGAGGTGCTATTCTGCCAGCAAAACCTTACAATACTTTTACTCTGTGGACTATTAGTGATGCACATGCAAAAGGTGTCATTTTCTTAAACACAAAAATCCACAGCAGTAAGCCTGCATTCCCATCTGAAAACGAAATCTCCGAGGCCAAAAAACCACTTACCTTGACTTTTTCCTCTAACTTTCCTAGGCGAATGTTGCTTTTTATGACTTTGTTAAGCACTCCATCCTTCTCACTTTCTAAACATTTTGCCTAAGGAGAAGGGTGATAAATGGGCTCTCAGTTTTACAGAAAAATTGAAATAACAAACAATTATTTTGCGAAGAGTGTTACTACTACTGCTCACAAGTAATCCTCATTCTGCAACCTGTCCTGCCTCAACCCCTTCCTTGCCCACTGTGTGAGGGCCTGGGCCTCAGGCCAACAGATGAGGATGGGCAGGAACAGGGCATGTGGGTTGCCCTGCTCCGCACAAAGAGAAGAGTTCCAGCCCCACAGACCAAGGGAACAGGAGAGGCTGCAAAGGTTTCCAGAATGCATCTCTACTCTTATGGAATCTATCTTTCCTTCAATCGCATCCAAGGAATAAGTGCCAAGAGGCCAATCAACTCATAATTTGACTCATTTGAACAATTTCAAAATTAAGGATAACATAATATGAACGCACAATGCCGTTTCTCCAAGCCATACGTGAAGGGCAATACATCCAGGAGAGATGACATTATTTGAAGTCGAATGATTTAAACTAATATCCAGGTTGGACGTGACCTGCTACATTCTATAAATTAACTATTTCAGATGCTAAAATAAAATAAGTAATGGTGAGCATTCTTTCCAAGGTAGGCTAGTGGTGACAAGTTTGATTTTCCAGAAGGAAAGCTAAGTCACAGAGAAATTGCTCCAGGTCACATGGAAAATCCACCCTAGAAGCAGGATTTAAAAAGCTCTCAGGCCAGGCTTGGTGGTGTGCACCTGTAGTCTCAGCTATTCGAGAGGCTGAGGCATGAGAATGGCTTGAACCCAGGAGGCGGAGGTTGCAGCGAGCTGAGATCGTGCCACCGCACTCCAGCCTGGGCAACATAGTGAGATTCTGTCTCAAAAAAAAAAAAAAAAAAAGATCTCAGTACCTAAGACTATTGTGTCTCCCACAAAAATGTGATAAATGCAAGATGCTGCGGTCATACTTGGGGACACTGAAAGTGATTTTTGTTTTTATTTATTTATTTATTTATTTATTTATTTATTTATTTTTTTTGAGACAAAGTCTTGCTCTGTCACCCAGGCTGGAGTGCAGTGGTGTGATCTCAGCTCACTGCAACCTCCACCTCCTGGGCTCGAGAGATTCTCTTGCCTCAACCGCCTGAGTAGCTAGGACTACAGGCGCGCGCCACCATGCCCAGCTAATTTGGGGAAAGCGAAAGTGATTTGTAGCCAGAGGTCATCAGCAGAAACTTCCCAAGGCAGAGTGGAGTCCTCCCACTGTTGGTGTATGTACAGGGTTGGGTGCGGGCTCTCACGAGGTCCTGGACACCAGGAAGGGGTAGGGCAGGAGTACATGGCTCAGTCCTAGGACAGGGCAGAGACTGGCAGAGCAGCCAGTAACACCCCTGGACCTGGCTACAGGGGCTGGCCTAGGCACTCCCAGGGTCAAGGGGCCTGCAAGGCCGTAGGGATGTGTCCACTCCAGACCTGGCTACACAGGACCAAGAGCCCTGCCCAGACATCCTGGCAGCTCCCATGCCTCTCCCTGCATGGACAGCGGGTGTCTGCTTGGACACAAAAGTCCCTGGTGACAGGTGGAGCCAGGATGGAAGAAAGCAGCTCTCCCACATCCTACATTTCCGCTTTGACTCTGAGGGGCCTGAGGATTCTAAACTTGACAGCCAGGCCATGATAAAGGTCAAGGCAGGAGAAGGGAACACATTTTACTAACAGTTTGTTGGCTCAACGAGTAACTTTTAAGTATCAGGAGACAGTAAGTGGCCTCCATTTGTATTTCCGTCCTGGGCCCACAAATATTGGGGGTGGGCTGAGAGGGGAGTGTCTGAGGGTCTGGGAGGATCCTGACTTCATCGTGGAAGGCTGTGATACTCCCTGGCCCATGTGAGAGGCATGGGGCCTGCATCCCAGGGACCAGGATTCCCTGCACATCCTGCCCTACAAACAAGACGGCTTTGCGTTTACAGTGGCCTGAACATGTGGTGGGCAGGTTCCCAGGAAATCTGTGGATGAAAGGGTTTGTTCGGCCCTTTAGATTTTTCAGCAAGCTTTCTCTTGCCCTCTCCATGTCCCGGTGAGGAAGGCCAGCACACACAGCGGAAGGGAAAATGGGCACTTAATGCTACCACAGAGAGTGCCAGCGTTCGGCTGCCTTTCAGAGGGGCAGCGCTGGGCCAGACACTTTGAGTGCCTTCAAGCCTCCATCTATGCGCGTCAAAGTCAAATTGCTTTCTCGAAGGCTCTGGAAAGGACTCAGAAGTCACCAGTAAAGTATGGCCAGACTGATCACACTCTTATCAGCAATTATTGTAATTTAAAAAACTATTTTCAGCCGGGCACGGTGGCCCACGCCTGTAATACCAGCACTTTGGGAGGCTGAGGCACACAAGGTCAGGAGATCGAGACCATCCTGGCTAACACAGTGAAATCCTGTCTCTACTTAAACTACAAAAAATTAGCCAGGTGTGGTGGCACGTGCCTATAGTCCCAGCTACTCAGGAGGCTGAGGCAGGAGAATCACTTGAACCCAGGAGGCGGAGGTTGCAGTGAGCCAAGATCGTGCCACTGCACTTCAGCCTGGGTGACAGAGCAAGACTCCATCCCAAAAACAAAAACAAAACCTGTTTTCAGGAGGAAGGCTCAGGGTGGCTGGCTGGAGGCACAGGATGTCAGATTCCTCCACACAGGAGAACCAAAACAGGAGTCAGTCATCGCACAGAGGACATCTAACAGAGACCACAGGAACTCGACAGGGGAGGGCTGGGCGGCACCCGTGCAATGAAGGAGAGGGAGATGACAGCCCAGACGGGATGGGTCTTGGTCGGGAGCCTGGAGAGGCTCCCCTGTGTGGGGAAAGGGTGAGAGAACCTCAGGGGTCCACATTCTCACTGCACACTCCTGTGATCCCAGCCCCAGGGGAGCCCCTCAACTCCTGCAGGCCCTGAAACTGGTGCAGCGTGCTCCCTGGAGTCTGTGAGACCCCACTGCTCCAGAGAGGGGGCTCACGCTGGGTCCCACACTGACCCAGGTTCCAGGCAGCTGCAGCACAGTGGCATCATTTTGAGAGTCCAGCCCCCACCAGACTGCATCCTGCCCTGGGACCCAGCAGCCCCTGCATCTCCACATCCCTGGAGTGCCACGGACGTCCCCCCACATGTACCCGGAAGGGTGAAGCAGCAAGGTGCCAGGTGGACCCAGTGGAGCAGTGGGTCCCCAGCACTTTACCCTACAGTGTCCTGCATACCCAGGAGAGTATGGTGCAGTGCACTGAAAAGGCTGCCCATGGGAGCAAGGGAGCCGAAGCAAGTGCTCCCTAATCTTGAAACCTGCCTGCCTGGGGCCCCTGTCACTAACAGCAACCCCACCCCCTCCAGCCACAGAGCCCTGCACACGTGCATGTACCCTGAAGACAGGCTTCCCCTGCCCAATGCCTCCATTGCCAAAGCAATCCAAGCACACCACCCGGGGCCTGGGGATCACCCCATCCTCTTCACCACAGCCTGCAGGGAGTGTCCTACCATGTTGGTTGCCCCAGGCGCGCACACACACACACACACACACACACACACCAATACAAAAAATTAGAAGAAGTGACTGTTACACTTGATTTGCAGAAATCAATGAAAGGACATAAGAAACATGAAAAAGCAAGGCAATATGACACCTCTAAAGGAACATAATAATTCTCCAACAACAGATTCCAACAACAACAAAAAGAAATGTATGAAATGCCTGAAAAAGAATTAAAAATAATGATATTAAAGAAGCTCAGTGAAATATAAGAGAACACAAATAAACACTATAAAGAAATCGGAAAAACAATTCAGGATATGAATGAGGATTTCACCGAAGAGACAGATATAAAAAAGAACTAAACAGAAATCCTGGAACTGAAGAATTCAATGAATAAAATAAAAAATACAATTGAGAGCTTCAGCAATAGACTAGATCAAGCAAGAGAAAGAATTTCTTTTGCTTTTGAAATACTCAGTGAGATGAAAGAGAGAGAGATAGAGAGAGAGACAGAGAGAGGAAGACAGAGAGAGAGAGAGAGAGAGAAAGAGCAAAAGAGAGAAAAATTAAAAAAAAAAAAGAAGCATGACTCATGGTGTTCCAAGGGGTGAAAAGAAGTTTAATGGCATAAAAAACCTACTCAACAAAATAAGTTGAAAACTTCCCAAGTCTAGCAAGAGATTTAGAAATCCAGATATAGGAAGCTCAGGTTCCTAAAAATGTCTTCTCCCCATGATATTATAGTCAAACTGTCAAAAGTCAAATACAGAATTCTAAACATATATATATATATATATGTGTGTGTGTGTGTGTGTGTGTCTAGTTACATATAATGAACTCTCATAAGACTAACAGCATATTTCTTTCTTTTTTCTTTTTTTTTTTTTTGAGATGGAGTCTCACTCTGTTGCCCAGGCTGGAGTGCAGTGGCACTATCTCAGCTCACTGTAGCCTCCGCCTCCTGGATTCAAGCAATTCTCTGGCCTTAGCCCCCCAAGTAGCTGGGATTACAGGCATGTGCACCACCACACCCAGCTAATTTTTGCATTTTTAGTGGAGATAGGGTTTCGCCATGTTGGCCAGGCTGGTCTTGAACTCCTGACCTCAGGTGATCTGCCTGCCTCAGCCTCCCAAAGTGCTGGGATTACAGGTGTGAGCCACTGTGCCCAGCTAATAGTGTATTTCTCAGAAGAAATCTTACAGGCCATGAGAAAATGAGATGATATATTCAAAGGGCTAAAAGAAAAAAAAAACAAAAACAAAAAAAACCTGTCAGCCAGCCAAGAATACTATACCCAGCAAAGTTATCCTTCAGAAATGAAGGAGTAAAGACTTACAGATAAGCAAACACTGAGAGAATTTGTCACAACTAGACCCATCCTACATTAAATGCTTAAGGGAATCCTACACCTGGAATTGAAAGGACGGTATCTACTATCATTAAAACACATGAAATGATAAAACTAACTGGTAGAGCAAGCACACAAATGAGGAACAGAAAGAACTCAAATGTTATCACTATAGAATAATGAGATAAATAAGAGGAAAAAATGACATACAAAACAACCAGAAAACAATCAACAAAATGATAGGAGTAAGTCCTCGCATATCAATAGTAACCTTGAATGTAAATTAATTAAATTTTCCACTTAAAAGATACAGACTGGCTGAATGGATATCAGAAAAAAAAACAAAAAAACATGATCCAACTATGTGCTGCCTACAAGAAACACATTTCACTTGTAAAGATCAATACAGACTGAAAGTAAAGGGATGAAAAAAATATTCCATGCAAATGGAAACCAAAAGCAAGCAGGAGTAGCTATATTTGCATGAAATAAAAACAAACTTTAAGTCAAAAACTGTGAAAAGAAGGTAATATTATAATAATAAAGGGATAAATTCAATAAGAGGACATATACTCTAAACATATATGCACCCAACACCACAGCATCCAGGTATATAAAGCAAATATTATTAGATCTAAAAGGGGAGATAGACTACAATACGATAATAGTTGGGGACTTCAACACCCTACTCTCAGCAATCAGATCATCAAGACAGAAAACTAACAAAGAAACATTGAATTTAACTGCACTTTAGACAAAATGACCTAATAGACATTTACAAAACATTTCATCCAATAACTGCAGAATATACATTCTTATCAGATATAGAACATTCTCTAGTATACACTGTGTGTTAGGCCACAAAGCAAGCTCAACAAATTTAAAAATACTGACATCATGTCAAGTATCTTCTCAGACCATAGTAGACTAAAACTAGAAAGCAATAACAAGAGGAACTTTGGAAACTGTACAAACATATGAAAATTAAAGAACATGTTCCTTAACAATGATTGGGTCAATGAAGAAATTAAGAAGGGTATCAAAAATTTCTTGAAACAAATGAAAACTGAAACACAACATACCAAACACAACATACCAAAACCTATGGGATACAGCAAAAGCAATGCTAAGAGGGAAGTTTATAGCAATAAAAGCCTGCATCATAAAAGTGGAAAGATTTAAAATAAACAACCTAATGATATACCTCAAGGAACTAGATAAACAAGAACAAACAGAACCCAAAATTAGTAGAAAGAAAGAAAAAATAAAGATCAGAGCAGAACTAAGTGAGGCAGGGTGAAACGTTCTTATAGTCCCAGTGACGCAGGAGGCTGAGGCAGGAGGATTGCTTGAATCCAGATGTTCAAGGTCAGCCTGGGCAACATAGTGAAAATCCACTGCTAACAAACTGAAAACCTAGAGAAAATGGATATATTTCTGGACAACATACAACCAACAGAGGCAGGATAAGTAAAGTTATGAGACCATACTGACTTGTCCCCTTTAGTGAAGCCCCGCATGCTCCTTTCGCAGTGGGCTCCTTTCATGTGCACCCTTGTATGTCAGCACCTAACTTCTCTTAGCAAGATAAGTAGTCCCACACGATCCCAGCCAACTACCAGGTGGTTACACGTTCCTGATACCCAATATGGCCTAGGAAAAAGAACAAAAATCCCTTAATCATAATGTAGTTTCCCCAATCTCCAGCCAATCAACACCAAAAGCTCAAGAAGCTATTAACTACCAATTTCTGCCTGGACAGGGCTAAAGATATCTGCAGGGTCCTGCATGCACAGCTAGGCACAAGGTTTAGCTTACAGTGACCTTTTCCTCATTTTAATAGTAAAAAACATACCCTAGGTGGAGGTTTTATATGCTAATTATACATGTGATACATGTCAGAGCATGTGCATGCTGAGTGCATGCACCAACCATAGGTCCACCTTTGCACATTTGACCTCACCAATACTTTATGAATATGCATGCACAGCTCCTGTAAAGGGCATTCCCTTAAAATATTAGGGTCTGTCTCTTCCTCTGTCTCTCAGAGTGACTTCTGCTTTGCAATAGACTTCTTCACCTGCTCTTACTTTGGACTAGCTCTCAAATTCTTTTGTGCAGTGAAGTCAAGAACCCAAACTGGCCCATCAACAACACTACCAAGATTGAATTAGGAAGAAATAGAAAACTTGAACAGACCAATAACAAATAATGAGATTGAATCATTAATAAAAAGTTTCCCAACAAAGAAAAGTCCAGGACCAGATGGTTTTTCTGCCAAATTCTACAAACCTTACAAAGAAGAACTAATACAAATTATCCTCAAACTATTCCAAAAATATTTAAGAGGAAGGAATTCTAATTCTTTGAGGCCAGCAATACCCTGATACAAAAACCAGATAAGGCCACAATAAAAAAAGAAACCTACAGGCCTATATCCCTAATGAACACAGATGCAAAATCCTCAACAAAATACTAGCAAACCAAATTCAACAGCATATCAAAAAAATAATATGCCATGATTAAGTGGGATCAAGAGATGCAAAGACGGTTCAACATATGCAAATCAATAAACATCATAGATCACATCAGCAGAATGAAGGATAAAAACCATATGAGCACACCAATGGACACAGAAAAAATTGGATAAAAATTCAACATCCTTCATGATAAAAACACTTAATAAACTAGACATAGAAGGAATATACCTAACATAATAAAGGCCATATATGACAAACCCACAGCTAACATCATACCGAGTAGGGAAGAGCAAAAAGCCTTTCCTCTCAGAACTGAAACTAGTTAAGGATGCCTACTTTCACCACTCGTATTCAGCACAGTACTGGAAGTCCTAGCAAGAGGAGTCAGGCAAGAGAAAGAAATAAAAGTCATCCAAATTAGAAAAGAGAAAGTCAAATTGTTTCTCTTTGCCAATGACATGATCTTATATTTAGAAAAAACTAGACTTCACCAAACGACTCTTAGATCTGATAAAAAAAAAAAGTTTAGTAAAGTTGCAGAATACAAAATCAATGTATAAAGATCAGTAGTGTTTCTATACACCAATAATGAATTCCCTGAAAAAGAAATCAAGAAAGCAATCCCATTTACAATAGGTACAAAAAAATAACTAGAAATAAATTTAACCAAGGAAGTTAAAGATTTCTACAAGGAAAACTACAAACACTGATGAAAGACAATGAAGCTGACTCAAACTAATGGAAAGACATCCCATGATCATGGATTCGAAGAATTAACATCATTAAAATGACCAGACTCCCCAAAGCAATCAGTAGATTCAGTGCAATCCCTATCAGAACATCAATGACGTTTTTCACAGAAATAGAATAAACAATCCTACTTTATACATATGGAACCAAAAAGGAGCCTGAAAAGGCAAACCAGTCCTGAGCAAAAAGAACAAAGCTGAAGGTATTACCCTACCTAACTTCAAAATATATTACAAGGCTATAGTAACCAAAACAGCACAGTATCAGTACAAAATCAGACACACTGGCCAGTGGAACAGAATAGAGAACCCAGAAATGAACCCACATATTTACTGCCAACTGCTTTTCAACAAAGGCACCAAGAACATACATTGGGGAAAGGACACCCTCTTCAATACATGGTGCTGGGAAAATTGGATATCCATATACAGAAAAATGAAATTAGATCTCTTTTTCTCATCATATGCAAAAAATCCACTCACAATGGATTAAAGACTTAAATGTAAGACCTGAAACTATAAAACTACTAGAAGAAAACACAGAGGAAGCACTCCAGGACTTTAGGCAAAAATTTCATGGCTAAGACCCCAAAAGCACAGGCAACAAAAACAAAAATAGACAAATGGAACTATATTAAACTAAAAAGCTTCTGCACAGCAAAGGAAACAATCAATAGAATGAAGAGACAACCTGTTGAATGAGACAAAATATTTGCAAAATATTCATTCAACAAGAGGCTAATACCCAGGATATACAAGGAACTAAATTCTCTCTCTCTCTCTCTCTCTTTTTTTTTTTTTTAAGGAACACAACTCTTAATAGCAAATAAACAAACAAACAAAAAAAATCCCATTAAAAAGTGGGCAAAGGATCTAAATAGACATTCCCCAAAAGCAGACATACAAATGGGCAATAGGCATATGAAAAAAATGCTCAACATCACAAATATCACAGAAATGCAAATCAAAACCACAATGAGATATCATCTTACTCCAGTTAGAATGGCTATTATTAAAAAGACAAAAAATAACAGATGCTGATGTTAACCTAAAATAATCAAAAGGGTCAGAATCTAGTTTAAAGAGAGTTTATTCAAGCACAAAGTTTGAGGACAGGCCACCCAGGAAGTAGATTCCGAAGCACAGAATTCTGTGTTCTGAAGTGCACAAGTTTGGAATGGCTAATAGGACCACATGTAGGAAAGCTTAACAGAATTTCAGTGTCTTTCTATGTAAGACTGAATGCATAGCTACAACAATCTAATTAGTTGAGGTGGTCTTTTTCTTTCAGGAAAGGTATATTTAACATTCCACATTGAAGATGTAACAGTCATGGGATCATGGGTGCCATCTGGTCTTAGGTAGAAGAACAATAAAGGAAGCAAGCAGTTCATCTTTATAGATGAGTGACTGGAAGGAGGAGAAGGTCTGGTCTCTGGTATCTCCTAGTCATTTACAAAACAACAGCAATGAAGAAGAGAACTAATCTGTAAGAAGCAGAATAGCAAACAAGCTACATCGCTTAGTCTCCAGGGCTTAACTTCCCCCTTTGCATAATACATTTAGAGGGTCCTGAATTTTTTTTTCTTTTCTTTTTTAAAATTGAGACAGGGTCTTGTTCTATCACCCAGGCTGGAGTACAGTGGCATGATCGACCTCCTAGGCTTAAGTGATCCTTCTTCCTCAGCCTCCTGAGTAGCTGAAACCACAGGCATGCACCACTATGCCTGGCTAAGTTTTTCATTATTTGTAGAGACAGGTTCTCCCTATCTTGCCCATGCTGGTCTCAAACTCCTGGACCCAAGTGATCTTCCCACCTCAGTTTCTCAAAGTACTGGAATTACAGGAGTGAGCCACCATGCCTGGCCTGAAATTTTACTTTATTTTATTACACTGATGAGGATGTGGAGAAAAGGGAACTTTCATACACTGTTGGTGGGAATGTAAATTAGTACAGCCATTATGGAAAACAGTGGAGGTTCCTCAAAAAACTAAAAACAATTACCATATGATCCAGCAATCCAACTACTGGGTATTTATTCACAGGCAAGGAAATCAGTATATCAAAGGGCTATCTACACCCCCATGTTTATTGCTGCACAATTCACAGTAGCAAAGATATGAAATGAACCTAAGTGTCCATCAATGGACAAACAGATAAAGAAAATACGCTCTGTTTACACAATGAAATATTATTTGGCCATATAAAAGAACAAAACCATGTCATCTACAGCAACACAGATGGAACTGGAGGCCATTATGTTAAGTAAAATAAGCCAGACCCAGAAAGATAAATATAGCATGTACTCATTCATATGTGGGGGCTAAAAAAGTTGACCTCATGGAGGTGGAGATTATAATGATAGCTACCAGAGGCTAGGATGCATGTGGGTATGGGTGTGTTTGTGGGGAGCTGGGGGGCAGGTGGCAGAATGAAGAGAGGTTGCTTAATAGCTATAAGCATACAGTTAGATAGATGAAATAAGTTATAATGTTCGACAGCAGAGTAGGTTGACTCAAGTTAACAACAATGTATTGTATATTTTAATGTAGCTAGCAATGAGGACTTGAAATGTTCTCCACACCCAGAAATGATAAATCTTAGCTAGGTGCGGTGGCTCACACCTGTAATCCTAGCACTTTGGGAGGCCGAGGTGGGCAGATCCCTTGAGGCCAGGAATTCAAGACCAGCCTGGCCAATGTGGCAAAACCTTGTCTCTACTAAAAATACAAAACCTAGCCAGCTGTGGTGGCATGTGCCTGTAGTCCCAGCTACTCGGGAGGCTGAGGCACAAAAATGTCTTGAACCCAGGAAGCGGAGGTTGCAGTGAGCTGAGATCATGCCACCGCACTCCAGCCTGGGTGACAGAGTAAGACTCCATCTTCAAAAAAAAAAAAAAAAAGATAAATGCTTGTGGTGATGGATAGCCCAAATACCTGACTTAATCGTTACGCATTCTATGCACATTACAAAATATCACATGTACCCCCATGTATGTATGTAAATATATTTAAAATATTTTTTAAAATGTAAAAATATTATGCATTAATAAAAAGATACAATTGTTTAAAAAGAAAAAAAATGATTTGTAACATTTTTTGAGAATGGTATCTCAAGACTGGTTTAATTAGCATTTCTTTTTTTTTTTTTTTTTTTTTTAGGGACAGAGTCTTTCTCTGTCTATCAGGCTGCAGTGCAGTAGTACAGTCATAGCTCACTGCAACCTTCAATTCCCACACTCAAATGAACCTCCTACCTGAGCTTCCTGAGTAGCTGAGACTACAGGTGCATGCCACCACACCCAGCTAATTTAAAAATTTTTTTTTGTAGAGATGGGATCTCACTATGTTACCCAGACTGGTCTTGAATTCCTGGGCTCAAATGATCCTCCTGCCTCAGCTTCCTGAGTAGCTGGGACTACAGGCACACAGCACCATGCCAGGGTAATACAGTTGAAATTTTAAAATACAGATGGTTCTCGACTTACAACAGGGCTACATCCTGATAAACCCATCATAAGTCGAACAAACTGTATATCAAAAATGCACTTAATCCTGGCAATACAGCAGATGGTTTCCAACTTACGATGGTTCAATCTAAATTTTTTCAACTTTATAATGGTGTAAAAGCTATGGGCATTCAGTATAAATGGTAACTTCTTTATAAGTTGTAAGGAGCTCCTCAATTTATAATAAGATTACTTCCCAACAAATACATCATAAAGTCGAAAATTTCTAGGTGGAACCATCCATCCAGGAAGTGCCTGGATAAAGCTTTTAATAGATCATTTTTAAAAATACTCTTAAAATCACATTTGCATATTAACTTGCAGTTTACTTGATGTAACCTTCAGGAAACTTACCAAACACATAAGACTGTCACGTTCCTGGGTTATATTTTCTGCCAGGCCAACAAGGTTTGCCAGGTACTGGTGAGCAGACATTTCGTTCCCCATGGCTTTTTCCACCTGCTTTTTGAGGACCTCAATTTTCTTTTGAGATTTCCTAGAGAATTACCCCAAATGGTAGAATAAAAAACCCATTAGTTTACATGGCTAGGGCATGGTGAATATCTGTATTACAAAAACAGCAAGTATGTTAGTACTTAAATGCTATTCTTCAGCAACCTAAATCTTCTATTAAGTTTCAAGGTGAGAAGAGGTAACTGAATTTAATTTGAAACCAAGCATAATTAGTGACCCCAACTCAAATTAATAAGAGGAGTTGCGGGGGGGGGGGGGGGGGGGGGGGGGGGGGGGGGGGGGGGGGGGGGGGGGGGGGGGGGGGGGGGGGGGGGGGGGGGGGGGGGGGGGGGGGGGGGACCCGTCAAAAAAAAAAATAAGAGGAGTTGCAAATGTCTAACAACAAATAGGTTCTTTTTTTTTTTTTTTTGAGACACAGTCTTGCTCTGTCACCCAGGCTGGAGTGCAGTGGCATGATCATGGCTCACTGCAACCTCCACCTCTGAGGTTCAAGTGATTCTCATGCATATTTATATATATATATATATATATATATATATATTTTTTTTTTTTTTTTTAAGTAGCCAGGGCTTCTCTATGTTGGCCAGGCTGGTCTTGAACTCCTGACCTCAAGTGACCTGCCCATCTCAGCCTTACAAAGTGCTGGGATTACAGGTGTGAGCCACCACACCTGGCCCATAGGCTCATTAAGTATTATCCTATTAACTTTCTGGCTCATGTTCTAAAAGGTACTTTCAAAAAAAAGATCCAGAAATTCCAAAATAGACTTTTAGGAAATGGTTAGAAAAGAGCTCCTAGAACTTTGAATCTTAGGGTTATCAATATGACTATCAACCATATTTCAATTATAGACTTTAGAAATGTTGGTTAACTTGGTTAACAGAAACAATAGTTATTATAGTCTGATATCCAGTAATTTCAATTACCCTTTTCCATTTTATAGCCACTATTAGAAAAAGAAAAGATTAAAAGAAATGAAATGGAATATTCTTCATTTGTCTTTTTTTTTTTTTTTTTTTTTTTGAGACAGGGTCTCACTCTGTCGCCCAGGCTGGAGTGCAGTGGCGTGATCTCGGCTCACCGCAACCTCCGCCTCCCAAGCTCAAATGATTCTCCTGCCTCAGCCTCCCAAGTAGCTGGGACTACAGGTGCGTGCCATTACTGCCTGGCTAATTTTTGTATTTTTGTAGAGACGGGGTTTTGCCATGTTGGCCAGGCTAGTCTTGAACTTCTGACCTCAAATGATCACCTGCCTCAGCCTCCCAAAGTGCTGGGATTACAGGAGTGAGCCACTGCACCCAGCCCATTTGTCTTTTTTAACTATTGAAAATAAAAGCAACTTAAAGAAAAAAAAGACACAAACCTATTGATTTTCTGTGCTCGTTCAAGTTCGGCTTCCAGTGCTTTGTTTTGCTCTGTCAAGCTGTTCTTCTCTAGCAGCAGGCTCTTCTTCTGCGCTTGCAGGACTGTCAGCTTCTCCATCAACTCCTCCATCTCAGCCCTTTCTTTCTCTTCTTCCTTCTGTAACTGGCTGAAGGACAAAAACATTACATGCTTGTATCCAGCACAATGAAGCTAAAATGGGGCAGTCACATATCGAGGCAGATGAGTGATAACAGTCCAGCCCTCCAGCCCCTGGGTGGGTCACTTGGAAGGCCTCTGTGGAAACATCTCCCCATCCTGGGCCCTAGAGGACCTGGGACCAGGCTGCTAGACCACGGCAGAGAGGGCGTGGCTGGGCACACACTGTGTGTGTGTCTGTGTGAGACACGGTCTCACTCTGTTGCCCAGGCTGAAGTGCAGTGGCACAATCATGGCTCACTGCAGCTTCGAACTTCTGGACTCAAGCGATCCTCCTACCTCAGCCTCCCAAGTTGCTGGGACCACATGCACACACGATACCTGGCTAATTTTTGTATTTTTTGTAAAAATGAAGTCTCACTATCTTGCCCAGACTAGTTTTGAGCTCCTGGGCTCAAGTGATCCTCCTGCCTTAGCTTTCCAAAGAGCTGGGATTACAGGCATGAGCCACCACACCTGGCCACACATTTCTTTGATGGTGATGATCTAACCTCTTTTTCTCCCAGTTTTGGCTTATGTCTCTGTCTCTCTGTCTGTCTCTGTCTCTGTCTCTCTCTTGCTCTCTCTGTGTGTGTGTGTGTGTGTGTGTGTGTGTGTGTGTGTGTGTGTGTGTATACCCTATTCCTTCCAAAAAAATCTAAGATAGCTCTATTTTTTACATGGTTATAAATGCCAGATTTAAAAAAAAACCTGCTGAAACAATTTTTTCCATAATAATGTAATTATAAATACATGTTTTTAAGACAAAAGAAACAAAGAACAAAGGGGCACTTATTTTGTTGAACACCAGCTTGGGTTTTACCAAATTTGCATAGAGAGTAACTTGGGATAGGGGCTGCATCCTTTACCAGCACAGCAGGAATACACAACAATGTATGATTTTAAGATTTGTCAACTATAACTGTACAACATACAAAATCCAGGATTCATTTCTTTCACTGAAAACTTATTTAACTATTATTTTATTGGATAAATTGTTGAACTGGATTAATGACAAAAGGTTAAAGAATGTTGAAAATACCGAGACTTCTGCCTGCAGCCAAGATAGAGTTACAGAGACCAGATTTACCCCTCAGCTAGAAAACCAGGCAAAACAGAAGAAACAACAGTTTTTGGACTTTGGACAACAGGCGAGGCAGGACTGTGATCCCGAAGGGAAGAGAAAACAAGGTGAGTGCTGCAACTGCTCCCTCCACCTTCCTGTCTGGCAGACACCTGCTGAGCCCAGGAGCCAGAGATCCAAGAGCAGGGAGGTCAAGGCAGCTGGAATTTCCAGGGCAGGGCAGAGGGCATTTCATGGAGGGACAAAGGGCTCTGGAGATCTTGAAGGGTCTTCGGCTGGGTACTGATCTGTCCGTGTGTGAGAAGAAACTGCCTAAAGCCGAGGAAAGAAACACTACAAATAGTAGGCAGAATAATTTCTGACATGCACAAAGAACAGGAAATAGTTCACGCACCCACCAGTCAGAATGGAAAGGCCTTATAATAAAGGAGATATTGGATAGAATCCTTAGAAGAGTGTTACTGTCTTAGTAGTGGGGCTAACTTAGCCCTAAGACTAGAGGTTGCTTTGGGCCCACCCTAACAAAAGTCTGCTTTGAAAGAATCCAGCTTAGCCAAGTGCAGTGGCTCACGCCTGTAATCCCAGCACTTTGGGAGGCTGAGGTGGGAGGATCCCTCAAGCCCAGGACCTCAAGACCAGCCTGGGCAACATAACAAGACCCTGTTTCCACAGAAAGAAAAAAAAAAAGAAAAAAGAAAAGAAAGTAAAAAAAATAAAGAAAGAAAATCCAATAATTCTCTAGTGGCTTAAGTGTGCACCAGAATGAAATGCAACACTATTTAAAGCAATGCAATTAGTCTAACATCCTGCAACATAAAATCTACACCATCCAGCACCCAATCAAGCACGAGAATAAGCAATAAAATATGATCCATGATCAGGAGGGAAAAAAATCAACAGAACAGATCCGGAAGTGAGAGAGATGATGGCGTTGGCAAACAAAGGTTTTTAGAAAAACATGCTCCGACATTTGAGAAAGAAGAGAAAAATAGCATGCTGGGGACAGAGATGGAGAACACAAAAAAGACTCAAATGGATCTTTCTTACAGAGATGGGAAAAATCATTACACAAAGTGAACAATATATTGGATGGGACTAACAGCAGATTAGATTGTAGAAGGATAGATTTGCGAAGTTGAAGACATAGTAATAGACACTGTCTGATTGAAGCCCAGAGAGAAACAAGTGTGGGCAAAAAGTGAACCGAACGATCAACAGGACAACATCAAGCAGTCCAGGAGAGGTGAGAGGGAAAAACAGAAGAGAATGTTCAAGAAATAATAGCTGAAAGATTTCCAAACTTGATGAAAAATACACACTGATAGCCCCAAGAAGCTTAATGAACTTCACGTAAAGAAACCATGCTGGCCAGGTGTGGGGCCCCCCACTGTAATCCCAGCGCTTTGGGAGGCCAAGGCAGGAGGCTCCCTCAGGGCCAGGAGTTTGAGACCAGCCTGGGCAACATAACAAGACTCTGTCTCTGCAAAAGATTTAAAAATTAGCCAGGAGCAGTGGCATATGCCTGTAGTCCCAGCTACTCGAGAGGCTGAGGCAGGAGGATCACTTGAGCCCAGGAGGTCAAGGCCAGAGCAAGCAGTGATTGCACCACTGCACTCCAGCCTGTCCAACAGAGCCAGACCCTGTGTAAAAAAGGGTCTGAAAGAAAGAAATAAACCATGCTAAGACATATCCCAATTAAAATGCTGAAAAACAGTGACACTGAAAAATTCTTAAAAGAAGCCTCAGAGAAAATGCACGTTATCTTCAGAAGAATACAGATAACCGTGACAGCAGATTTTCATCATAAATGATGCAAGCCAAAAGACCATGAACAGCCAGAATCTTTAAAACTCAATGGAAAAAAACCCACAAACTACCAAAAACCTGTCAGCTTGGAATTCTTCACCCAGTGAAATAATATAATCAATAAAGTTTCATAATTTTCCCAACAGAAGTACTGTAAATCTTTCCACATCTATTTGTGAAGCTTTGTCAATGGTTCCTTCTTTTTATTAAAAAAAAATTTCTCATCATGATAGCCTATCATTACCTTAGTTTCCAAAATAGCATTTTCTTTTTTTTTGAGACGGAGTCTCACTCTGTTACCAGGCTGGAATGCAGTGGCGCAATCTTCGCTCACTGCAACCTCCGCCTCCCAAGTTCAAGCGGTTCTCCTGCCTCAGCCTCCTAAGTAGCTGGGACTACAGATGTGCGCCACACCCAGCTAATTTTTGTATTTTTAGTAGAGACAGGGTTTCACCATGTTGGCCAGGATGGTCTCAATCTCTTGACCTCATGATCTGCCTGCCTCAGCCTCCCAAAGTGCTGGGATTACAGGCATAAGCCACCATGCCTGGCCCAAAATACCATTTTCTACACATCTTTTTCCTACAAAGAAATGCAATTTTTATAAATTTTCTGTTTTGAACAACTTTGCTAAAATCTCTTATTATTTTTAATGCTTTGTAGATTTGTTTTCTACAGATAGAATTGCATCATTTATGAATAATGACACTATTGTTTTCCCTTTTTCCAAACCTTCTAAGTTTTTCATGCCATGTGTGTCAGTTACCACTTGGTAACCAGTGCTGTTAATGTTGTCAGAAATGGTGTCAGAGGGCAACCTTGTATTGTTTCCAATTTCAACAGGAAAGCTTTCAACATTTCACTATTTGGTGTGATCTTTATTGTAGTTGTATTTTTAAATAGAACTTTAGAATGTTAGAATTTAATAGAAGTTTTACATCTATATTCATAAGTGAAATGAAAAGTAATTTTCCTTTCTTATACTATCACTGTTGGGTTTTGGTATCAAGGTTATACTAACCTCATTAGATTAAGGAGCATTAATTCTTTTTCTGTTTCTAGAAAGGTTTATGTAAGACTAAAATTATTTCTTCCTTGAATATTTGTAGAGCTCTCTAGTGAGGTATCCAGGCCTGGAGTTTTCAAGGGAAGATTTTTTTTTTTTAATTCAATTCTTTTAATTGATTACAGGACTATTCAGGTATTCTTCTTCTTGAGTCAGTTTTAAGGTACGTTTTTCAAATAATTTTACTATTTCGTCTAAATTTTCAAATATATTGACATAAATTATTTCTAGGTGCACACAAATTTAAATTTGTGTGAATTCTACTTGGTAAATTGGGCCTTTTATTTTTGTGAATCATCCTCTTTGCTTAGTATTTTTGTTTGTTTGTTCTGTTTGAGACAGGGTCTCACTCTGTTGCCCAGGCTAGAGTGCAGTGGTGCAATCACTGCTCAGTGCAGCTGCAAACTCCTGGGCTCAAGTCATCCTCCTGCCTCAGCCTCCTGAGTAGCTGGGATTACAGACGGTAAGCCATCACACCCAGTTAATTTTTAAATTTTTGGCAGAGACAAGGTCTCCCTATGTTACCCAGGCTGGTCTTGAACCTCTGGGCTGAGCCACCATGCCTGGCCTAAGCAGTATTTTTTACCTTAACATCTATACCTTGTTAGAGATCAAGATTTACCATCTCTATTTTGGTTTGTACTTGAGTAGTACTGCTTTTCCTGCCCTTTTACTTTTGACCTTTCTCTATCCTCATGCTTGGGACATATATCTTAAAGACAACACAGTTGTGCTTTAGTTTACACTGTGACATTCTTTGTCTTTTAACTGGGGTATTTTGTCCATTTAGTGTATCTACTGCTGGTATGCTTGGCTTTAAATCTAACATTTTACTTTTTGTTTTCTATTCTCCCCTTGCCTACCTTTCATTTTCCTGCTCTTATTTGGATTATTTTTTAATCATTCTTTTTACCCCCATACTAGTTTAAAAGTTATATACATTGTTTCTAGAAATTTCATCATGTATATTTTCAAATTATAAAATTAGTCAACACTTTTATCCTCTTCTAATGATATAAAGACTTTAGAACACAAACTCCATGTGCCTTGTGCCTGATTATATGCTATTATTATTGTGCCTTTTAATTTTATGTATTCTTAAATCCCCAAAAATATTATCATTTTATAGACTCAGTGTTCATCACATTTATCTATATATTTACTACTATCATTTACTTTCATTTTACTTCCTTCTTGCTTCTCAGGCATCCTGCCTTGAATCAACCATCCCCTCCTCAGGGGCCTCCCTTGAACATTGTATCTAAAGCACTCCTCCTGATTGCAAGTCTCTCTCCATCTTATTATCCTTATATATAGATATATATATATATATAAATATTTATATATAAATACTAATAGTTGGCCGGGCGCGGTGGCTCACGCCTGTAATCCCAGCACTTTGGGAGGCCGAGGCGGGCGGATCACGAGGTCAGGAGATCGAGACCATCCTGGCTAACACGGTGAAACCCCGTCTCTACTAAAAATACAAAAAATTAGTCGGGCGAGGTGGCAGGCGCCTGTAGTCCCAGCTACGTGGGAGGCTGAGGCAGGAGAATGGCGTGAACCCCGGGGGGCGGAGCCTGCAGTGAGCCGAGATCGCGCCACTGCACTCCAGCCTGGGTGAAAGAGCGAGACTCCGTCTCAAAAAAAAAAAAAAAAAATACTAATAGTTACATATATAAATATATATACATACATATAATATAAACAACATCTTTAAGAGTAAGAATTAATTTTGGCTATTGGGTGTTTCAGTTCTAAAAATTCTATTTGTTTCTTTTTCAAATCCACTATGTCATGTTTTGTAGTTCCCTGAAGAAATTTTGGAGCTTCTCTGTCTCAAACTCCTGGGCCCAAGAGATCCTCCCGCCCTGGCCTCCCGAAGTGCTGGGATCACAGGCTTGAGTCACTGTGCCTGGCCTCACCCCAGGACTTTCTTAAAACCCTCCCAGATGAAATGAAACACTTTTATTCCCTGTGGCTTAAGGAATAAAGACCAGGGGCCAGGCGTGGTGGCTCATGACTATAATCCCATCACTTTGGAAGGCCAAGGCAGGAGGGTCACTTGAGACCAGGAGTCCAAGACCAACCTGGGCAACACAGCAAGACCCCATCTCTGCAGAAATACTTAAAAATTAGCCCTGCATGATGGCGTGTGACTACAGTCCCAGCCACTGGGGAGACCGAGGCAGGAGAATCGCTTGAGCCTGGAGTTCAAGGCTGCAAGTGAGCCATGATTGAGCCACTTCACTCCAGCCTGAGACAGGATGAGATCATATCTTAAACTAAAATAAGAGGATAAAGACCACACATTTTAGTCTAACATTCTGAGGACAGTCCACAAATGCTTTCCCTCCAAACATGTCTGTGGTTTCTCTATTTTTTTTTTTCTTTTTTTTGACAGATTCTCACTTTGTCGCCCAGGCTGGAGTGCAATGGCATGATATTGGCTTACTGCAACCTCCACCTCCTGGGTTCAAGCCATTCTCCTGCCTCATCCTCCCGAGCAGCTGGGACTACAGGCATGTGCCAACACACCTGGCTAATTTTTGTATTTTTAGTAGAGATGGCGTTTCACCATGTTGGTCAGGCTGGTCTTATCTCCTGACCTCAAGTGATCTGCCCACCTCAGCCTCCCAAAGTGCTAGGATTATAGGCGCATGCCACCACACTTGGCCAATTTTTGTAATTTTAGTAGAGACAGGCTTTTGCCATGTTGGCCAGGCTGGTCTCGAACTCCTGACCTCAACTGATCCACCTGCCTCGGCCTCCCAAAGTGCTGGGATTACAGGCATGAGTCACCGTGCCTGGCCCCATTTTTATCTTTTCTACTGTATTTTGACTGTACTTTTTCCGTTTAGATATGTTTAGATACACAAATATTTACCATTGGTTTATAGTTGCCTGCAGTGTTCAGTACAGTAACATGCTGTGCAGGTTTGTAGCCTAGGAACAAACAGCTCCACCATCTAGCCTCAGTGTGCAGGAGGCTATGGCATGTGGCTTTGTGTGAGCACACTCTGTGATGCCCACACAATGATGAAATCACCTAATGATGAGTTTCTCAGAATATATCCCCATTAAGTGACACATGATTGTGTTTTGATAGCCCCTTAGATGTAAGTAAAGGAGGTATAAAAAGCTTTAAAAGGAGTCACTAATGGTGAAGGCAGGGGGAGAAATGACCATTTTAAAATAACAAAGATGCCACCAAATCTGTTTTCAGTGGAAATTGGAGAAAGACTTTTGTGGCTCAGAATGAACTGGCTGGGGAGGGAAAGCCTTTATGGCAGCTTTGGCTGAACGGCTTTGGGCTCAGAGTTGATAGGTGGGTTGAGGGTAGAGGAATGAGAAGGATAGAGCCGGGGATGTGACCCTAATGGGCTCTCCTGTGGAAGGGGCGGTGCTTGGAGAGAGAATTTATAACATGGAAGAGGGGCAGGAATTCATCAGAGCTAGAATATATGGAATTCCATGAAGACCTAGTGAAAAATAGACAAAATGAGGAGCAGGAAACTGAGTGTTTTTGTTTTGGCTACGGAAGCCGAGGACACCTTGGAGCTTCGTAGGGCAGAAGTGCCCTACGACAGCCTCCACTAGGGAGCCCCTTCTCATGTTGGCATCATAACAGAGATAGGCCACATGCAGAATACGCACTGATTTATCAGCAAAGCAGCTGCTGAACCAGCAGGGGGGAACGTCTGGGGAGGAGTTTGGGAAAGGGTTATGCCTCAGGCAAAGGTGAGGTCATGAGGATAAGATTTTTGTGCAGGGATAAAAGGGCTCATTGAACTTGTGCGGGGCAAGCCTCGAGGTGTGGTGTGTATGTGTTCTTTCGTCTACCCTGGTTGAAAGGAAGGCAAATAATGAGTATTTTGTCTTGCTTTCTCTGCCCATTGGCAACCCTGCATGGAAGGAACAGTGATGCGGGAAATGGCACAAGCTCATGTTCCTGGTGAGCTGCCAGTTGGCTTTGGATTGGACTGGCGGTCACACCTGGAAGCAGAGATGGCTGTCTTTGCTTTTACTATTTTCTAGAAAGATTGGGCTTACTCAAGATGAAGGTGGGAGAAAAACAAGGTGTCAACCCACTTCTCTAAGGAAATTTAGCAAACTTTTGGGGAGAACTAAAGATTTAAGGGGACAGGTTGTATCTACAAAGGGAAGCCTTTACCCTGGCTTTTGGGAGACCTGGATCATAAAGTAAAGCTGACCATTACATGCACCTTATCTATATACACAGAGGCCTGCTCAGCAGCCAGGGAGATGCCTGCACAGGTAACCACCAGGGCAGAAAATCCCTGAACTGACAGTACACACCAAGTACCAGTAGTTCCTCTTCCTAAAATCAGAACAGATGACTAGATGTGAACAAGCAACAAGGGTCATTAGGTGTGATGAAAGAAATTGCAACATGAAAGAGAGATCCAGATAAGCAGAGAAGCTCAAGGGAAACTGAGATAACACAGAGGACTAAGGAGGTTTTAAAAGAACAAAATGCCATGAGAAAAGAAAGTACAGTCACTAAATAAGAGCCAGACTAAACATGATCACCAGAATTTAAAAAATATCACAAGGGCTGAAAGATATATTTGAGGAATCTCTCAGAACTAAGGAAACAAATGATTGGGAAATGGAGAGAAAAGGTACTAGAAGTGGAGGACCCATCCAGGAGGTCCAGCCTTAGGTCATCAGGAACCTCGGGAGGATACGAGAGACACTAGAAAGGAAGAAGTGAATAGCTGAAGGGCATTTGCAGACCTCTGAAGACCTTGGTGGATTCACTGCAGAGGTACCCACTGCAGCAAATGAAAAAAAGACACCCACATCTACACGTATCCTAATGAAATACCAGTCAACCAAGACTGATGAGATAGGCCAGGTGCAGTGGCTCACGCCTGTAATCCCTGCACTTTGGGAGGCCGAGGCAGGCAGAATGCTTGAGGCCAGGAGTTCAAGACCAGCCTGGCCAATATGGTGAAACCCTGTCTCTATTAAAAATACAAAAATTAGCCAAGCGTGGTGGCACACTCCTATAATCCCAGCTACTCAGGTGGCTGAGGCACAAAAATTGCTTGAACCCAGAAGGCAGAGGTTGTAGTGAGCCAAGATCGTGCCACTGCACTATTCCAGCCCCTGGGTGACAAAGCGAGACTCTGCCTCAAAAAAGAAAGAAAGAAAGAAAGGAAAGGAAGGAAAGGAAAGGGAAGAGAAGGCAAGGCAAGGGAAGGGAAGGCAAGGCAAGGCAAGAGAAGGCAAGGCAAGGCAAGAGAAGGCAAGGGAAGGCAAGGTGAGGGGAGGGGAGGGAAGGGAGGAGGGGAGGGGAGGGAAGGGGGGAGGGGAGGGGAGGGGAGGGAAGGGAAGGGAAGTGAAGGGAAGGTAAGGGAAGAAGAAAAAAATGGTACACCTGTACAGGGCACTTACCATGAATAGAGCTTGCAGGACTGGAAGGAAGTTGCTCTGGGTAAGTCAGTGAGTGGTGAGTGAATGTGAAGGCCTAGGACATTACTGTACACTCTTGTAGACTAAATACTGTACTATTAGGCTACATTTAAATTATTTTTAAAGATTTTCTTCAATAATAGATTAATTTTAGTATACTATAACTTTTTACTTTATAAACTTAATTTTTTAACTTTTTGACTTTTTTATAACACAGCTTAAAACACACATTGTACAAATATTTTCTATTTTTATATTCTTACTCTCAAGCTTTTTTCTATTAAAAATTTTTTTTAAACTTTCTAGACCTTTTTTTAAAAAATGAAGAACAAATGCCACAGGAGCCTAGGCCTGCAGAGGGGCAGGATCATCAGTGTCACTGTCCTCCACCTCCATGTCTCATCCCACTGGAAAATCTTCAAGGGTCAGTAACGTGCATGGAGCTGTCACCTCCTGTGGTAACAATGCCTGCTTCTGGATACCTCCTGAAGGACCCACCTAAGCCTGTTTTACAGTTAACTTTATTTTTTTATAAGTAGAAGGAGTACACTCTAAAATAACAATAAAAAGTAGGGTAAATACATAAACCAGTAACACAGTCATTTATTATCATTATCAAGTATTATGTACCGTCCATAACTGCACATCCTAGGCTTTCACAGGACTAGCAGTGCAGTAGGTTTGTTTACACCAGCATCACCACAAACACGAGAGTAATGCATTGCTCTACGATGTTACAATGGCTATGACATCACTAAGTGATAGGAATTTTTTGGCCCCATTATAATTGTATGGGCCCATTGTCGTATATGTGGTCCATTGTTGACTGAAGCGTTGTTACATGGTACATGGCTGTATGTTTATGCAGTTATGACACAGCCACAAAAACACATCAGTTGCAGGAGCAGATGTTTGAGAAAAATAAAATTATAAAGATGAACATGATTTCAAAAATATTTCCTTCCTCTACTGCAACAGAAAAGCACATGTCTGGCCACACATGGCGGCTCATGCCTGGAATCTTAGCACTTGGAAGGCCAAGGTGAGTGGACTGTTTGAGCCCAGTTCAAGATCAGCCTGGGCAACATGGTGAAATCCTGTCTGTAACAAAAATACAAAAAATAGCCGGGCACTATGGCACGTGCCTGTGGTCCCAGCTACTCAGGAGGCTGAAGCAGAGGATGGCTTGAGCCTAGGAGGTGGAGGTTGCAGTGAGCCAAGATCGTACCACTGCACTTCAGCCTGGGTGACAGAGGGAGATCTCATCTCAAAAAAGAAAAGCAAAGCAAGAGTCTGGCCCAGTCAGCATGTAATAGCAGAGTCCAAACTAGGCTCTAGTAATTGGAATCACCAGCATTTACTAAAGCACCAAGCTTCACATGCACTAGCTCATTTGTTGCCCCACACCAACGCTACGAAGGGAGAAGGAGGAGTTGGAGAGAAACAGAAGTCAATAGGTGTATTCAGTCAACCATTCTGAGCTGAAAGGCTCATCATTTAAAACATTATTTCCCCCTTATTACAAAAGTGAATAGGACACTTGGAAATATAAAAATATACAAGAGGCCAGGCTGGTGGCTCACACCTGTAATCCCAGCACTTTGGGAGGCCTAGGCAGGCAGATCACTTAAGGCCAGGAGTTCAGGACCAGCCTGGCCAACAAAATACAAAACTAGCTGGATGTGGTGGTACATGCCTGTAATCCCAGCTATGAGCGGGGCTGAGGCATAAGAATCACTTGAACCCAGGAGGTGGAGGTTGCAGTGAGCCAAGATCACGCCACTGCACTCCAGTCTGGGTGACAGAGCAAGACTCTGTCTCAAAAAAAAAAAGGAAAAAAAAAGAAAATAAAAATTACTCATTGTGATGGTTAATTTTATGTGTCACCTTGGCTCGGCTGTGGTGCCCAGTTGTTTGCTCAAACACTAGACGTTGCTGTGAAGAATTTTGTTGATGTCGTTAACATTTACAATCAGTTGAGTTTAAATAAAGGAGATTTACTCTCGATAATGTAGGTGAGCCTAATCTAAGGCCTTAAGAGCAAAAACAGGTTTCTCAATGAAGGAGTTCTGCCTCAAAACTGTAAGATGGAGATTCTGCCTGGGTTTCCAATGGGCTGGCCTGCCATATGAATTTTGAGCTTGCCTGCCCCCACAACTGTGTGAGCCAATTTTTAAAAGAAATCTCACTCTCTCTCTTTCTCACTAACCTATTGGTTGCTTCTCTCGAAAACCCTGGTTGAAACACTTACAATCTTATCTGCCAAAGATATTTTCTATTAATATTTTCCCATTCTGCCTATCTTTTTTCTATGTACTTACAGTATATATGTAATTCTATATATCTATACACATATAATTTTACAATTTATATAAAATATATAAATATATAATAAATATAAATATATAAAATATTTATATATAATCATACAAAAGATTTATACATAATTATACATATATTAGTTACATATGTATGTTTCCTATACATAATTAACATATATACCATATGTATATATACCATATCTCTCTCTCTTACATACACACACATACAATGTGAGAAAATGAGAAAATAGCCACCATATATATATATATATTTTTCAACATGAGAAAATAGCCACTATATATATATATATATATATATATATATATATTTTTTTTTTTTTCCCCCACAGTGTTGCCCAGGCTGATCTCAAACTCCTAGGCTCAAGCAATCCTCCCACCCGGACTATTACCAATTGGCCAATTACCAATTACATACATACCATACATAGGTATATATATACACACACATACATATGTAATTATACAAACACATTTATACATACATACTAGAATGATCAACTCATTTCACTTTGCCTAGGACATTCCCAGTTTTAGCACTAAAAGTCCCACATCCTGGGAAACCCCTCAGTCCCAGGCAAACTGTTATGGTTGGTTACACACACACATACACACACACTTCTTTTTTTTTTTTTTTTTTTTTTGAGACAAAGTCTCGGTCTTGTCCCCCAGGCTGGAGTATTTCGGCTCACTGCAACCTCCGCCTCCTGGGTTCAAGCAATTCTCCTGCCTCAGCCTCCTGAGTAGCTGGGATTACAGGTGCCTGCCACCATGCCTCGCTAATTTTTGTACTTTTAGTAGAGACAGGGTTTCACCAGGTTGGCCAGGCTGGTCTCAAATTCCCCTCCTCAGCTGATCCACCTGCCTCAGCCTCCCCAAAGTGCTGGGATTACAAGTGTGAGCCACCGCACCCGGCCACACACACTTCTTAAAAAATAAAATTGTAATCATTTTCTATGTGCTGTTTTAAAACCTAAACTCCTTACTTAAAAATATATTGTGGCCAGGTGGGCATGCCCCTGTAATCCCAGCTACTTGTGGGGCTGAGGTAGAAGAACTGCTTGAGTCCAGGAGTTTAAGACCAGACCAGCCTGGGCAACATTGTAAAAACATAGATACATGGTGGCTATTTTCCTATGTCAAAAAGGATCTTGTGTCATTTCATATTTAATGACTGCATTTCCTTCCATTTCAAGGATGTATCCTTTCATTTAACTAATTCCTTATTACTGGATATCTAGGTTTCCAGTTCCACTATTTTATTTATTTATCATTTTTTGAGATAGGAGACAGGGTCTTACTCTGTTGCCCAGGCTGGAGTGCAGTGGCGTGATCTCAGCTCACTGCAGCCTCGATCTCCCAGGCTCAGGTGCCTCCCATCTCAACCTCCTCTGTAGCTGGGACCACAGGTGCGTACCACCATGCCTGGCTGGTTTTTGTATTTTTTTTTTTTTTTTTTTTTTGGTAGACAGGCAGTTTCGCCATGTTGCCCAGGCTGGTCTCAAACTTCCGGGTTCAAGTGACCTGCCTGCCTCAGCCCCTCAAAGTGTTGGGATTACAGGCATGAGGCACTACCCCCAGCCTAGTTCCACTATTTTAAATTGCCTTTGGTTCTAAAACTAATAAAGGCCAAAACAGCATGAAAAAAAATCACAAACACCCAAACTGCAGACTGCAGCCCTCAAGGAGAGCCAGGCTCTACTTTAATTTATCATTTATTACCAAAGTTATTAACAGAAAAAAAAGTCAGCCTGGGCGTGATGGCTCACACCTGTAATTCCAGCACTTTGGGAGGTCAAGGCAGGCAGATCACTTGAGGTCAGGAGTTTGAGACCAGCCTGGTCAACATGGTGAAACCCTGTCTCTACCAAAAATACAAAAATTAGGCAGGTGTGGTGATGTGCCCCTGTAATCCCAGATACTCAGGAGGCTGAGGCAGGAGAATCACTTGAACCCACGAGGTGGAGGTTTCAGGTGCTGAGATTATGCCACTGCATTCTAGCCTGCGCAACAGAGTGAGGGTCCGTCTCAAAAAAAAAAAAGTCCCATTCTCACTTTCAGACACCTGTGCCGCTATGCCGTGCATGACCATAGGTGAAGAAACCCAGAAAGAACTGAGCAACCTCTCTCCGTTCTGCCTATAACCACAGGCAGAGTGACTCATTATACTCAAAAAGTCATTAAATCAGCTGGGTGTGGTGGCTCATGCCTGTAATCCCAAAACTTTGAGAGGCTGGGATGGGCAGATCGCTTGAGCCCAGGAGTTTGGGACCAGCCTGAGCAACATAGCAAGACCCTGTCTCGAAAAAAAAAAAAAAGACAAAACATTAAATCCTTACCTTTTTAATTCATTCACAATTGATTTATGAACTTCCACTGCGATTTTGCCATCCGAGTGTGTTTTGAGTTCTTGGCATTTGGCACGTAAAATCTCCAGCTGTTCCCTGTTCTCCGCCAGCTCCTTTTCCTGGCCCTGGGTTTTCGTCTCCAGGAGCATTAGTTGTTTAGTCAGCTTAGAAACTGAAAATCAAAAGAGGAGGATAAAAACTTGGCACAGAAGACCTCACAAAACACAATCATTGGCTATTAGGAAATACTAATGAGAGTCAGCTGATAAAAATGACCTTTTAAAGATCTTTTGCGCTGGGCATGGTGGCTCACACCTGTAATCCCAGCACTTTGGGAGGCTGAGGCGGGTGGATCACGAGGTCAGGAGTTCAAGACCAGCCTGGCCAAGTTGGTGAAACCCTGTCTCTACTAAAAATACAAAAATTAGCCAGGTGTGGTGGTGGGTGCCTGTAATCTCAGCTACTCAGGAGGCTGATGCAGAGAATCACTTGAACCTAGGAGGCAAAGGCTGCAGTGAGCTGAGATCACACCACTGCACTCCAGCCTGGGCAACAGAGTGAGACTCTCTCAGAAAAAAAAAAAAAAAGACCTTTTGGAGTGTTATAAATTAACACCAAAGGCTTTGTCCTTAGAAGTTACTGTCCATACTGGGCACAGTGACTCATACCTGTAACCCCAGCCCTTTGGGAGGCTGAGGGGAGGACTGCTTGGGGTCAGGAGTTCGAGACAAGCCTGGGTAACATAGTGAGACCCCCCAACTCTACATAAAAATTTGAAAATTAGCAGGGCATGGTGACATGCGTCTGTGGTCCCAGATATCCAGGAGGCTGAGGCAGGAGGACTGCTTGAGCCCAGGAGTTCAAGACTACAGTGAGCCGTGACTGGGCCACTGCACTCCAGCCTGGATGACACAGCGAGACCTTGTCTCCAAAAACAAAAACCAAAAAAGCCAAAAGAAATTACTGTCTCTACATTAAGCACTCACTAAATATATACTTTTAAAAATAAAATCCACTATAATATTTTACCAAACATGATTCCAGTCTTCAAGGAACTGACTTTCCTAAGACTAAAGCCTTAAATCACACACAGGCGTGCAAGCATATGTCATAACGTTGTCCTTAAAGCTGCAAAATTTTCAAGATTTTTAAGGACATCAAACATGGCCAAACTGAGAACCGGATTTATTATTTTCCTTCCCTCTCCTCATTAAACTTTTATTTTATGTCTTGTATCTAAAGTAAGTCATAAATATTTTCATCCTGTGTTACATGGTTGTACGTAATAATTCCCAAGCGTCTGCTGACACTAGCACTTAGAGGTATTTATTATAGCATAAAACTGTACATCTCTCTACTCTATGAATATATCTAATTAGTGGCTGGGCACAGTGGCTCACACCTGTAATCCTAGCATTTTGGGAGGCCAAGGTGGGTAGATCACTTGAGGTCAGGAGTTCAAGACCAGCCTGGCCAACATGGTGAAAACCCCTCTACTGAAAATACAAAAATTAGCCAGGAGTGGTGGCACGTGACTGTAATCCCAGCTACCCGGAGGTTGAGGCAGGAGAATCGCTGGAACCCGGCAGGCGGAGGTTGCAGTGAGCCTAGATCATGCCACTGCACTCCAGTCTGGGCGACAGAGTGAGCCTGTCTCAAAAAAAGAAAAAGAAAAGAAAATATCTAATTGGTCAAAGTGAATGGCTGTTTGTGGGCAATGGGAAAATAGCACAGGCAACTCACTGAATCATAGATGTCAAAAGGTTTTCCCTGCCCCATGTGACCAGAAATCCTCTTTCTGTTCAGATCTGGTATGTTCAAGAAAATTAAGCTCAGTAAATAGGAAACTAATGTCATCCCTAACCCTGAAAACAAAGATAAGAGGCTCCACAACTCTGTTTCCCCTCTCCTCTTAACAATGCCAGAGTAAAGGCAAATACTCCTGGGCCATGCAGATCTCAGGAGAAATCACGTGGAGGAAACTCCTGTGCATGTCTTTGGAAGATGCTCTCATCTTTAAACACGACCTGGTTCTCAGAAACAGGAAGTGCTAGCCCCGCAACTGCAGCAACAGCAGGGGCTGTTCATGGACCTGCCATGGTGTGGAAGGGGCGGCCATTCCAAAAGCAGCTGGAGAGGGGAAAACCTCCATCTGCTTCTCAGGGTGCCAAAGCCTCATGCAAGATGGCTTGTGTTTCAGTTTCCCAGCCTATGCCATTCCTCACTAGAAAAGAAAAATCAGTAAAGCAAAGGGAAAAAATGCCACTATCTTGTACTCATGAATTGTGGTTTTAAAGCAGAAGCGATGACTCTTAGCCTGGCCCCCTTACAGTTGTGCACTGTCACAGACTGTGAGGCTCCTAGGGGTTGGGGGAATGCATGGGAAGAGATGGGAAGAGGGACACTCTCAGAAGGTGTCTGACGGAAATCTAATCTGCAGTGATGTCGCCTCCCAGGCCCGCAGCTCTGAAGGAAGGAAGGACACAGGGGAACTGTTTAGAAAGTGAACGGTTCTGCTTACGCATCCAACAAACATCTGGGAAGAGACCCTGTGTTATTTCAGATGGTTACCTCACGTGATCGTTCCCATTTCTAAGGTACTATTTTACCCCAAAACCAGTTGTGCTGAGTCTAGCACTATCACCTACGAGTGATTTACAAACCCATGGGATGATGAGAGACACCGGAGTCTGAGAAAGCAATCTATGCATTGAGGGTAATGACGTGGAAAGGTTATAAACAGCCACATTTCAGTCAAGAATGTAAAACATGACTTCTCTCATTTTCAACTGGGGGTCCCGGCAGGAGGGAGATAGAAGGGTAAAATGACAATAGTGACATCACCGCATGGCCATTCCTCGCTGGAAGGACCTCACCTTCTTGGAGGCGCTCCTGGTGGCTGTCCTTGGCTTTCCTTTGCTGAATCTCCAACTGCTCCAGCAACAACTTATTTTCCTCTAAAACCAGTTTTGCTTGAGTCTGAAGCTGACACCTGCAATTGATTTACAAGATGAAATACTGTGATTCAGGTGCTGAATGGTTACAGAAACACTCTGGAATCTAAAAGGAAGCAATGGGTGCATTATAGGTAATGAATATCAAGCCATGTCTTCATGTTAAACATATTAATACAGCAACAAATCCTGCCATTTGCAGTCAGTTGGGGAAGGACAGCCGTGAAGTCTGAATTATGGACTGCTTCAGAAATGCTTTCAGATATAAAATTTCAAACATGTACAGAAGTAAAGAGGATAGAGTAGGAGACTCCCATGTGCACAATACCCAGCTTGAACAGTCACTAAATGGCTGATGAGGTTTCATCTGTATAAACCTGTAGTCCTGCCACCCAGTATATTATTCTGAAGCCCATATGGAACATGTTTAAAGAATTTAGAAAGTTCCCATTTCAATTTTAAAATACTCCTTTGTAAGCAGTAGCATATTTGCAAAAAAAAAAAAAAAAAAAAATTTTTTTTTTTTTTTTTTTTTGAGACAGAGACTCGCTCTGTCGCCCAGGCTGGAGTGCAGTGGCGCAATCTCGGCTCACTGCAAGCTCTGCCTCCCGGGTTCACACCATTCTCCTGCCTCAGCCTCCCAAGTAGCTGGGACTATAGGTGTCCGCCACCACGCCTGGCTAATTTTTTTGTATTTTTAGTAGAAGCAGGGTTTCACCACGTTAGCCAGGATGGTCTCGATCTCCTGACCTCGTGATCTGCCCGCCTCGGCCTCCCAAAGTGCCAGGATTATAGGCATGAGCCACCGCGCCTGGCCAAAATGGTTTCTTAGAACTGTATTAATCTGCCCCAGCCTTCCTCTCAGCACAAGCAAATCCTCTCCTTCCAGTGCAATGTAAATCCCAGCCCAGCTCAGCCCTCAAGATCGCAAATTCTGATTAGAATGAGCTGAAGGGACCTTAGAAATCATCTAGTGAAATGCTGACCACGCAAAGTACACTGGGTGGTAAGTTTACTTAATAAAGCAATAAATAATCTCGATTTTCCACTTGAAACCCTACAGGTGAGGAGGAGGAAGGAGAGAGACAAGATGAAAGGAGTCAGGCTGTAACAACGGTGTGGCCCCAACAGTGGTGTGCACTGGCTCCTGGGCACTGTGGGGGTGCCTCTTGCCTGCTACCAGCACCCATGGAGTGGGCTGCCATGCTGTCGGGAGGGGGCTCACCCAAAACTGGTCTGTGCTAGCCTCCTCATTCCCGCCACAAACTGGGCAGCTCCACGATGGTCTGTTTTATGTTTGAGACTTATATATTTATTTATTTAGAGATAGGGTCTCACTCTGTTGCCCAGGCTGGAGTGCAGTGGTGAGACCTTGGCCCACTACAACCTCCACCTCAGCTTCCTGAGTATCTGGGATTACAGGCATGCATCACCAGACCAAGCTAATTTTTGTATTAGTATTTTTTGGTAGAGACAGGGTTTCACCATGTTGGCCAGCCTGGTCTTGAACTCCTGACCTCAGGTGATCCTCCTGCCTCGGCCTCCCAAGGTGCTGGGATTACAGGCGTGAGCCACCATCCCGGCCGTGTTTTGGACTAATTTATAAGACTTTTTCTTTATTTGTTCATTCATTCATTTGTTTACTCCTTCCTTCCTCCCTCCCTTCATTCATTTCACTTTTTTTTAGAAACAGGGTCTTGCTCTGTCACCCAGGCAGGACAAGAGTACAGTGGCGCCATCAGAGCTCACCGTAGCCTTGAATTCCTGGGCTTAACGAATCCTCCTGCTTCCGCCTTCTGAATAGCTAGGACTACAGGTGCATGCCATCACACCCAGCTAATTTTTAGTTGTTTTTTTGTTTTTGTTTTTGTTTTTTTTTTGAGACAAGGTCTTGTTCTGTCACCTAGGCTGCTGCACAGTGGTGTGATCATAGCTCACTGCAGCCCTGAACTCTTCGCCTCAAGTGCTCCTCCCACCTTGGCCTCCCAAAGCATTAGGATTACAGCAGTGAGCCACTGAGCCTGAGCCATTTCTTTTTAAAATGAAAGGGATCAATCCCCCATTCCTAAAAAAAGTTCAAAATCTCAGATTTGGTTTAACACTCCCTCTTATTTTGTTTTATTTATTTATTTATTTATTTATTTATTTATTTATTTATTTTATTATTTGAGACACGGTCTCACTCTGTTGCCCAGGCTGGAGTGCAGTGGCACGATCTAGGCTCACTGGCAGCCTCCGCCTCCTGGGTTCAAGTGATTCTCCTGCCTCAGCCTCCTGAGTAGCTGGGATTACAGGCGTGCGCCACCACGCCTGGCTATTTTTTATATTTTTAGTAGAGATACAGTTTCACCATGTTGGCCATACTGGTCTCAAACTCCTGGCCTCAACTGATCCTCCTGCCTCGGTCTCCCAAAGTGCTGGGATTATAGGCGTGAGCCACTGCACCCAGCCTCCCTCTTATTTTATAGAGAAAGAAACAGACCCATTAAGCCTGAGGTTACCCAGTGATTCAGGGGAAGTTAGGAAAAGAAATATACAAAATTTAGTTGCACCCGCAGAAGTTCATTGAGAAATTACTGGCAACCAAGCAGAAAGCGTCTGCTGGGCCAGGTGTGGTGGCTCATGCCTGTAATCCCAACACTTTGGGAGGTGGAGGCGGGCAGATCACCTGAGGTCAGGAGTTGGAGACCAGCCTGTCCAACGTGGTGAAACCTCATCTCTACTAAAAATCAAAAAAAAAATTAGCCAGGCATGGTGGTGGGCGCCTATAATCCCAGCTACTCAGGAGGCTGAGGCAGGAGAATCACTTGTACCCGGGAGGTGGAGGTTGCAGTGAGTCGAGATCACGCCACTGCACTTCAGCCTGGGCAGCAGAGCCAGACTCTGTCTCAAAAAAAAGAAAGAAAGAAAGCATCTGCTGAAGTGTGAAGTCTGTGTACCGAGTGCTGTGTGCAGGTTTAGCAGCCATGCAGGTGTGCAGGTACTGAGAGCAGCAAGGAGGTCTGCCCACCAAGTGTGATGCTCCAGAGCCCAGAGACCCTTCTGCAGCTGGAGGGCAGTGAATTCAAAGTAAGGGGTTGGCAGCCAGGGAGGCCCTGAGCAAGCCTAACACTCTCCCCATGCTGGCGTGGGCCATCACACTAGAGCAAAGGGCAGATTTCAAATCCCAACGAACGCAGGATTAGGGAACACTGCAGGGCTGTGGATTTGAAAGCAAGGCCTGCCTTCCTTTCCTTTGTTTCACTGATTTTATTTTAAGGAAACGCAGACAAGTTGGATTTGTGGCTATATACAAGGCTAGGGAAGGAATCTGGGGTTCCAGAATCTGACGAGGTCTCTTGAGCCCCAGCCTGGCTAAGCTGCTTTCCAGGCCACTGTTCAAGGAGGGTGTGAGGGGAGACACACTAGGAACCCTGACAGAAGAAAATCCAAGCTCAGCCACGGAGGTCACAGAGCACCAAGACCCAGGAGTTGCCTGAGCCAGTCCCACCTGACGCATCAGTGACCACAAAATCAGGGAGAGCCAATGGTAAGAATGCTGTTGACTCAATTCCAGATTTCTAAACATCACATATAAAAAATACTTCATTTTTTCCAGTGATGTTAAGACATTTGAAAACATTAAATATAACATAGCTATTCAAAGTGAGTAATTTTTGTTTTCTTAGTCCTGCCTGGATATTGCTTTTAGGCTTTTCAAGACATGTTCTTTCTCTAATTCAGTTAACAGGCATTTGCTGTTGCTGTGCTAGATGCGGGGCCACACACAAAAATGAGCAGGACGTTGGTTCCTGCCCCTGAGGAGTTCACAAAGGAGAAGATGGAGGCAGATGTGGAGGCAGACAGGATAGGCAGGCACAGTGTGGCAGGTACCAGGACAGGGCATGTGTTTAGGGCTACATCAGAACTGGAGACAAGGGGCCAGGTGCAGTGGCTGAAGCCTGCAATCCTAGCCACTTTGGGAGGCCAAGACGGGAGGATCACTGGAGCCCAAGAGTTCGAGACCAGCCTGGGTAACCCAGTGAGACTCTGTATTTACAAAAAATTTTTTAAAATGGCTGGGCATGGTAGCGCACACCTGTAGTCCCAGCTACTTGGGAGGTTGAGGTGGGAGGATGGCTTGAGCCCAGGAGGTTGAGGCTGCAGTGAGCTATGACTGAGCTACTGCACTCCAGCCTGGGTGACAGAGCGAGATCCTAACTCTAAAAAAACATAAGAAACAGAGATGCCGGGCACAGTGGCTCACGCCTATAATCCCAGCACTTTGGGAGGCCAAGGTGGGCAGATCACATGAGGTCAGGAGTTCGAGACCAGCCTGGCCAACATGGTGAAACCCCATCTCTACTAAAAATACAAAAATTAGCCAGGCGTGGTGGCACGTGCCTGTAATCCCAGCTACTCGGGAGGCTGAGGCAGGAGAATCACTTGAATCCAGGAGGCAGAGGTTGCAGTGAGCCGAGATCACGCCATTGCACTCCAGCCTGGGCAACACAGCAAGACTCTGTCTCAAAAAAAAAAAAAAGAAAAGAAAAGAAACAGAGACAAGGGAGCAATAATGGCCTCTCCTGAAAGCAGCGCTATAGACAAGTGCCATTAGAGTAGGACCCTAGAGGATGAGGAGTGCAGAAAGGGCTTTTGGAGGAAGGACAGATTGGAAGTGGGGCAACCTCAGTTGTCAGGGAATCTGCCAGGGCAGGCGGATGGAAGCTGGTCGTGCAGGCCTCATGAGCTTTCTGTTTTGGGAGGCCATTTTGAGCTTTCTGTTCTCAACCCCTGGGAGCCATCGCTGGGGCCTAAGAAGGGATGAGACTCTCCAGGTCTGAGATGGAAAAATCACCCTAGAAAAATACCAACTCAGAAAATAAAAAGCAGAAAGCAACCATATTTCAGGTTTGAGAACCTACTTAGAATTTTAAAAGTCATCTTGAAAATATAAGTTTAGAATGATTTATTAGGGTTTTATTGCACCTTATTAATTTCTTAGAAACTCTCCCTTAAAATATTTTAGTTAAGAATATAATTATGTATTTGATAATTTTATAACATATTTTCCTATTACCCTTTGTTTTAAATTAGCAAAAGAGCAGAAACACAATGCCACTTGCCATTCCTCACTGGTAACAGCACTACTCTTATTTAACTCTTGGTGCAATTCTTCATTTTCTTTCACCACTTCTTGGACTCGCATTCTAAACATTCTCATTTCCTCCTGAAATAAAATGTACGTAAATTATAACACACACATACCCACGCATCTATATTTCTCAGTTCTGGTGCTGCTGCTGTGGCTAAAATCAAATGGTAACAGCCATTTAGCAAGGTCTCACGACAGGCCAGCCTTCAACTCTCAGTACCAGCACCAGTGGTGCCTGCTCTCAGGGAGCTTACGGTCTAGTGAGAAAGCACTAGGACCAAATGCAAGGCCAAGTACAAGAGGCAAAGAACCTGGGCTTTCGAGTATTAGATCCCTAATCTGCTAACATTGTTCTATAACTGCCAAATACTGACAGAAAAGGCAGAGATGCCCATCAACGCTGACATTTTTCCTTTATTTGAAGATGCAGGAGAATATATTGGAGGTTTTTAATATAAAAAATAAGACCTTTTCATCCTTAATTAAAGCTAGATTTGGTGGGGAAGGGGTTAGTTAGTGTGGGAGTTGGAGGAAGCTCTTAATTTTTTTTTTTTTTTTTTTTTTTGAGACAGGGTCTCACTCTGTCGCCCAGGCTAGAGTGCAGTAGTGCAATCACGGCTCACTGCAGCCTCAACCTCCTAGACTCAAGCGATCCTCCCACCTCAGCTTCCCAAGTACCTGTACTACCATGCCTGGCTAATTTTTGTATTTTGCGTATAGACGAGGTTTCGCCATGTTACTCAAGGCTGCTCTTGAACTCCTAGGCTCAAGCAATCTTCCTGCCTCAGACTCCCAAAATGCTGGGATTACAGTCATGAGTCACCACGTCCAGCCAAGGCTCTTAGTTTTGTCCATGACAACCATGAGAAAGTGTCTTACTAGCGTCATCAGTCTGCAGAGCTTCAATGGCCATTAGCCGCAACACGAGGTCTGTCACTGGGCCAGTTTTGATGCCTAACAGTCTATGTCTGTTTCAGCTCCCAACAGTCTGTGTTTGTGACACTTCAGCTGAGCCTCCTCCATCAGGGCTTTTCCAGCTTCCGTGTCCTGAGCTGTCCTTTCGTGAGAATCTGAGGTGCCAATATTTACTCTGGTGTGCCTCTAAAATATTCTACTCCCAGCTGTCAGATGTTTATGCCTACACCCTTTTAACTTAAAGCAGCACTGCCAAGTAACTTCTCCTCTCATCTCTCCACCCAGACACACTCACTCACTGCTGGCAGTCCATGTGACTCTTTTTTGGAACAGGGGTCAGGCAAACTAAAGTGTGCAAACCAGCTGCCTGTTTTTATAAATAAAGTTTGATTAGAGCATGGCCTCAGCCATTATTTACATGTTATCCTCAGCGGCTTTCATGTTGCAACAGCAGGGCTGAGCAGGTGCAAACAGAAACTGCATGGCCTCCAAAGCCTAAAGTACTTATTAACTGGCCCTTGACAGAAAGTGTGTGCTGACCCTGATTTAGAAGGAGCACCAAAATAATAACATTATTAGTTATTAGGATTGTTATATATTCAATTAGTACAAGATTCATTCATGCTCTTAGAAAATTAAGTGTCCAACACTAAGTCTAAATGAAAAGGATTAAAATTCCTTTCCATGGGACATGGACACGGGACAGCATCACTGACGAGGAACAAGCTGGGAGCCTCTTAAAGGACCCTCCCAGCTCAGGATCCCAGAATGACCAACATTTCTTTCGCTGGATCCTTCCAATTTCAGGGATCTATATGGACACTTAAATGAGGAACTCAGAGGAATGTAGGAGGCACAAGAGGCATCTACAACACCTGCACAGGCTTGGCCTCCTGAGGTTAGAATGAGCTCTGCTGTGCGAAGCCATTCCCATAAAACAGCGGTGGACAACGCAGAAATGGATAAAAACCTCACTTCTCCATTTCCAATAGCTCAGCAATCAGACTTCCCTGGGGTCAGCTCATCCTAGAATTAAGAAGCATCTAAGTTTGCCCAAAACATCTCCAGCCTTTCCTTCCCATGTCTGCCCAAATAGCCCTTCTTTTTTTTTTTTTTGAGACAGAGTCTGGCCCCATCGCCAGGCTGGAGTGCAGTGATGCAATCTCGGCTCACTGCAACGTCCAACTCCCTGGTTCAAGCTATTCTCCTGCCTCAGCCTCCCAAGTAGCTGGGATTACAGACACGTGCCACCACACCAGCTAATTTTTGTACTTTTAGTAGAGACAGGTTTCACCATGTTGGCCAGGCTGGTCTTGAACTCCTGACCTCATGTGATCCACCCGCCTCGGCCTCCCAAAGTGCTGAGATTACAGGCGTGAGCCACCGCACCGAGCCCAAATGGCCCTTCTAATGGTGGTATTTGCAGCTGCAGAGTACCAGGAAAGAAGCGCTTCCCCCCTGCTGTCTTCCCTGCACCCCAAGATCTCAGCCCATATGGGCTGGCTGTCCAGAAAGCCATGGCTTCTCATGCAGCACTTCTCTGACCCTCCATACCTCTCCCCTCACTCCCTATCCACCCCTCCTGCTCTGCCAATCATTCCCTTACTTCCTCCCCTCTTCCTTCTTTCCCTCCCTCCCTCCCTCCATCCCACCCTGCCACACTCCTTCCTTCCTCCTTTCTGTCCTCTAATAAACATTTGGTTATCTATAATATGCTGGGTATACCTACATTCAAAATGTTTCTATAAAATTTGAAGCGGTCCTATATTTTTATAAATCTTGTCTCTTCTGAGACATTTGCCAGCCTACCTTGAGGGTGGCATTGAGCTCGTCCTTCTCTTTCATTATATCTTCATAAGCCAGCAGCAATGGTGACAGGTACTTTATATCCAACTGAAGATAGAGAGTAAAGGAAGGTTAATATATTTCTTACATCTAAACACAACCAGCAAATTTTTAAATGGCAAGAAGTTACACTTTTTTGAAATGGTTTCTTTGGTTGCTGTTGTTACTGTTTTTTAAGGACCCTCCCAGCTCAGGATCCCAGAACAACCAACATTTCTCTCCTTGGATCCTTCCAATTTCAGGGATCTATATGGCCACTTAAATGAGGAACCCAGAGGCATGCAGGAGGCACAGGAGTCATCTACAACACCCGCACAGGCTTGGCCTCCTGCGGTTAGAATGACCTCCGTTGCCCGAAGCCATTCCCACTCTGCCGCCCAGGCTCGCATGCAGTGGCACGATCTCAGCTCACTGCAACCTAAACCTCCCGGGTTCAAGTGATTCTCCTGCCTCGGCCTCCCAAGTAGCTGGGACTATAGGTATGCACCATCACACCCAGCTAATTTTTGTATTTTTGGCAGAGACAGGGTTTCACCACGTTGGCCAGGCTGGTCTTAAACCCTTGACCTCAACTGATCCACCTGCCTCAGCCTTCCAAAGTGCTGGGATTACAGACATGAGCCACCATGCCTGGCCTGAAATGGTTTTTAATATCTATGCAAATATAGCCTGAAAACATGGGCCTGAAATTAAATAACTTTTACTTACCAACCAGGGTGGTATAGGGCCCTTGGATGGGAGGCCTTCAATATTTAAGCTCTAAGAACAAAACATGTATTGAAGACAAGTTAAACCACACTTCCTCTGAATTTTCAAGTCTTAGATATTCTTAATCTAGACTTGGCATTGCCCATCTATGCATTTATCTGTCTATCCATCTGCCTACCCACCTACCCACCTACCCACCTACTCATCCATCCATCCATCCATCCATCCATCCATCCACTCTCCCATACACCTACCCATCTATCTATCTATATGTATATATGTATATATGAGAGAAATATTTTTTCTGAAATGTTTGAGAGTAATTTGCAGATATAATGCCCCCTTTCCTCTAAATACTTGTATTTCCTAAAAACAAAAACATTCATTTACTTAACCACAGTACTGTCATGAAAATCAGGAAATCAACACTGATAACAATACTATTTTCATATATATATATATATTTATTACTGCTCCTTGCAGAGCAGGGGTACCCCATAGGCAGTGTGCCTAGAGTAGCCTATAATACTGTTTGTTAACCTAACCTAACCTATATGTTATCTTCAAATTTCATCTATTTTCCCACTAATGTTCTTTTCTAATCAAGGATCCAATTCAGGGTCACACGTTGCATTTAGCTGTCAAGTCTTTTATGTCCTTTTTTTTGTTTTTTTTTTTTTGTTGTGTTTTTTTTCTTCTGAGACAGGGTCTCATTCCATCACCCGGGCTGGAGTGTAGTGGTGAGATCATGGCTCACTGCAACTTCTGCCTTCTGGGCTCAAGCAATCCTCCCACCTTAGCCTCCTGAGCAGCTCAGACTACAAGCGCATGCCACCACACCTGGCTAATTTTTGTATTTTTTGTAGAAATGGGGTTTCACCATGTTGCCCAAGCTGGTCTTGAACTCCTGGGCTGAAGTGATCCTCCTACCTCAGCTTCGCACAGTGCTGGGATTGCAAGTGTGAGCCAGCACACTTGGCCTTTTGATTTTGTTTTGGTTTTTTTTTTTTTTTTTTTTTTTTTGAGACAGTCTCGCTCTGTCACACAGGCTGGAGTACAGTGGTATGATCTCGGCTCACTGTAACCTCTGCCTCCCAGGTTCACGCAATTCTCATGCCTCAGCCTCCTGAGTAGCTGGGACTATAGGTGTGTGCCACCACACCTGGCTAATTTTTGTATTTTTAGTAGAGGCGGGGTTTCACCATATTGGCCAGGCTGGTCTCGAACTCCTGACCTCAAGTGATCCACCCACCTCAGCCTCCCAAAGTGCTGCGATTATAGGTGTGAGTCACTGCACCTGGCCTCCAGCCCTTTTTAGTCTTTTAAAATCTGGAACATATCTAGTGACTGTTTTCACTGGATATGGAACTTTTTAATGTCATATTGTTGAGTGTCTGGATTTTGTTACCTTCCTTTAAAGAGTACTGGTTTCTTTTCCTTCCGCCCTTCCTTTCTCCCTCCTCTCTCTCTCTCTCTTTCTTTCAGCTCCTAAGTTGCTTGTGGATCACCTTCATGCTTCTGAGGCTTGTTTTTTTCACCCTGGTCATGGTAGGTCTGTAGTAACCTTTCCTAAAAAGCTCTTTTAGCCATACCTCTCAGGCATGGCCCTCCTGGGCTCTTGACTCAATGCAAGGTCTCTCCATTGTGGCTGGGCAGAACTCGAAAGTTCCTGGTGCTGTGTGAGCTCCAGGAACCATGCAGCTCACAGCTCCCCGTTCTTATTTTCTTCCCAGTATCTTGGAGTCTCATCCCACACGTGTGCAGGGTGGTATTCCACAAGACTCCAAGGAGCCCCATGCAGATTTATATAAGTAGCTCTTTCTCTCCAGGACTCCATTCTTTCTGGTATTCTTGCCCTACAAATTCTAGTCTCCTCAGCTTCCCCAGACTCTCATCTCTGTTGAACTCAGGGAAGGGCTCAGCTCAGGCCCTTCCCCCCTGCTCTGTGATCTGAGACTGCCTCCAGACAGAAAGCAGATCACAGGCTCATCTATTTATCCTGCTGCTCTTGAGGGTCATAGGCCGGTACTGCCTACTGCTTGACATCTGTAAACATTTGCGTTACATATTCTGTCTGGTTTTCTATTTGTTTAGAGTAGGAGGGAAAATCTAGTACAGAATCAATGGCCTAGACAAAATATTTATTTCACAAAAGCTTTACAATGTGAACACCTTAATATCTATGTAATTACTCACTCACTCTGCAAACATTGGCAACTCGCTAAGTCATTATGGACACTGCAACGCAACCCTTGCTTTCAAGGATTCTATGACCTAGTAACAGAAATAAATTCCACTAACACATATGTACATGATATACAAAAACAGTATAGGGTAGAATGCTATAAGTGCCTTAAGAGTGATTACAAACAAAAGTCTGCAATGGTTTAAAAGAGAGAGAGGGCTGGGCATGGTGGCTCATGCCTGTAATCCCAGCACTTTGGGAGGCTGAGGAGGGTGGATCATTTGAGGTGAGGAGTTTGAGACCAACCTGGCCAACATGGTGAAACCCCATCTCTACTAAAAATACAAAAATTAGCTGGGCGTGGTGGAACACGCCTGTAATCCCAGCCATTCAGGAGGCTGAGAAACAAGAATCACTTGAACCCGGGAGGTAGAGGTTGCAGTGAGCTGAGATTGTGCATGCTGCACTCCAGCCTGGGCGACATACAGAGACTGTGTCTTAAAAAAAAAAAAAGAGGGAGAGAGAGAGAGATCAATCACTTCTGGCTGGGGTGATCAGAGAATACTGTCATGGAGAACATGGCATTTGCACAGGGCAGAAGACAACATGGGAGGAGGCTGTCCCTGGGCCTGTCTGCCCGCCCCATGGTCCTGCAGAAGGCCCTGACCTAGCAAGCATGTTTTGAATTATAGGACCCTAAGAACTTTGTTTTTGTTTAAAAGTTAGTATTATGTTAAGTGAAAGAAGTCAGTCACACAAAGTCATGTCTTGCATGATTTCATTTCTATGAAATGTTCAGAACAGACAAGTTCATAGAGACAGAAAATAGATTAGTGGTTACCAGCGGCTGAGCTGGAGGAAGTGGGCAGCAGGGGAACGCAGGGAGCGATTCCCAACAGGTATGCCACTTCCTTTTTTTTTCCCTTTTTTTTTTTTTTTGAGACGGAGTCTCACTCTCTCTGTCACCCAGGCTGGAGTGCAGTGGCATGATCTTGGCTCACTGCAACCTCTGCCTCCCAGGTTCAAGCGATTCTCCTGCCTCCGCCTCCAAAGTAGCTGGGATTACAGGTGCGCATGACCATGCCTGGCTAATTTTTTTGTATTTTTAGTATAGATGGGAATTCACCATGTTGGTCAGGCTGGTCTCGAACGCCTGACTTCAACTGATCCGCCCACCTCAGCCTCCCACAGTGCTGGGATTATAGGTGTGAGCCACCATGCTCAGCCAACATTTCTTGATTTAACAAAAGTGCTCTAAAATTGACTGTGGTGATGGTTGCATAATTCTGTGACTACAATAAAAACCACTAAATGGTACACTTTTAAAATGGGTATGAATTGGATGGTATGTGAATCATATTTCAAAGCTGTTATTAAAAAAAAAAAAAAAGTGAAACGTAAGCCCTCCTTCAAACAGCAACTCAGAAGCCCATGAGGCCTGAACTCCCAGGAGCCACGGGAAAACACCGTGTGCCTCCCCGCCCTCTACCCCAGCAAGAGCCCAGCCAGCGGTGCCTCCCTCTTCTGTGTCCACAGTGTCACTCACATCCTCACAGCCCCAAGTTCTGTAAGAGTAAGGACCTGAGCATTGGTTCATCTGGCACTCCTCCCGGCATCTCATGCAGTGACCTGCTCAGTCAGAGTGTGTGGCGCTGGACTCTGCAACTGTTCTTAGAACTGAAAACTCTGCTTTCCTTTCCAAGTTAATGCACTGACAACAGCTGCAACTTTCAGGAACATGACTGAGAAGGGAGCAGCCAACACACACTTTCATTCTTTTACTTTTGTTATTTTTTTTTTTTTTAATTTTTGAGACAGGGTCTTGTTCTGTCGCCCAGGCTGGAGTGTAGTGGCACAATCTCAGCTCACTGCACCCTCGACCTCCCATGCTCAAGAGGTCCTCTTGCCTCAGCCTCTTAAGTAGCTGGGGCTACAGGCGTGTGCCACCATGCTCAGTTAATTTTTAAAAATTTTTTATTTGTAGAGACTAAGTCTCGCCATGTCTCCCAGGATGGTCTCAAACTCCAGAGCTCAAGCAATTCTCCCACCTCAGCCTCTGAAAGAGCCGGGATTACAGGCACGAGCCACCTCATCCGGCCTCTTTTACTTTGTACACTTCTGTATTGTCCCAATGTTTTACAGTCTTTATTGCCTTTATTACGGGGAAGAAGGAAGGGAAGAAGGCAAGAAACAGAATGGTCCTTAGAAACATTGTGCCTTGGACAGAGCTTTTCTTACATCAAATTATAATAAATAAGAACCTCTCAAGATTGGAAATCAATTCAACAGTAAAGGCTAAAAAATCTGAAAAGCTGATTTTCACAGTCGGAAACGTTACCTCTTCCTTGGACAAATGCCTGAATTTTGTCTGATATCGACTGAGTTCTACATTCAAACGATGGACAGTCATTTTCAATCCATCATTTTCATCCACCAGTTCTTGAGCTTGTTTTCGCAGATAAAGTAATTCAGGTGCAGCAACTAGGGAAAAAAATTTAATATTATACTATAAGAAATAATGTCCAATTTACCCAGATTTTATTTAAATTGCAAATTGTTTGCTTTTCCCCCCTCTTTCAGGCTCAGAGGCAATGAACTGTGTGTGTATGTATGTCTACGTGTGTGTGAATGAATAGAAGTTACAACGTTTTTTAACACTGAATAGTTAACATTATATTGGAAGTTTGTGGAAGTTTTTGCATGTACAATAAAGTAAAATAAAAATTTCAAGTTGGAAAGGAATAGTCATTGTTTCAGATGACATAAGAATATGTGCTTTGAAAAATCATATAGAAGGCCAGGCGCGGTGGCTCACGCTTGTAATCCCAGCACTTTGGGAGGCTGAGGCGGGCGGATCACGAGGTCAGGAGATCGAGACCACGGTGAAACCCCGTCTCTACTAAAAATACAAAAAATTAGCCAGGCGTGGTGGCAGGCGCCTGTAGTCCCAGCTACTCGGAGAGGCTGAGGCAGGAGAATGGTGTGAACCCAGGAGGCAGAGCTTGCAGTGAGCTGAGATTGCGTCACTGCACTCCAGCCTGGACGAAAGAGTGAGACTCCATCTCAAAAAAAAAGAAAAATCATATAGAATACATGGAAAATGTATTAGAGCTAATAACCTTCCCACATAATAGCAATGTCCTATTAGAAAACAAAACAGAAAAGAGATGCCACGAGGTAGCAGCACAAATAATATACAGTATCTAAAAATAAATGTGCCTAAGATAAGAATTATGCAGGGTCTATATGAAAAAAACTGACACCACCTTACTTAAAGCTATATTAGTTTTATATAAACAGAAAAAGGTATAAAGAAAATACTGGTGAATATTTATATAACCTTAGAGCTAAAAATGACTTAATACCAAGAATGTAAGTCATAAAAGAAAAATATTTTATAGATTTAGCCCAATTATCAACAAACTAAGAAAATATTACACCTATGACAAAGGGATAAAATCTTTCATATGTAAGGAGTTCCTGCAAATCAATAAAAAGAAGTCAAGTGTCTCATTGTAAAGTGGGGCCATGCATAGTGGCTCATATCTAAAATCCCAGTGCTTTGAGTGGCCAGGGAGGAAAAATCCTTGAGGCCAGGAGTTTGAGACCAGCCTGGGCAACACAACGAGGTCTCATTGCTATAAAAAAAATTAAAAAAAAAAAAACTTAGCCAGGCCTGATGGCGTTCGCCTTTAGTCCCAGCTACTCGGGAGGCTGAGGTGGAAGGATCACTTGAGCCGAGGAGTTCAAGGTTATAGTGAGCTCTGATCACCCCACTGTAGTCCAACCTAGGTGACAAGAGTGGGATGCTGTCTCTAAAAAATAAATAAAGTGGGCAGCTTTATGAAAGAAAAAGAAAATGACCTGCAAAGATACGAAAAAATATTCAAGTTCAATAATAACCGAAATACAAATTAAAATACTATTTCTTTTCTTAACCTATCAAATTAGCAAGGAAAATATAATCATTGATAAGTCTATGGTAAAGGAGGAGCTTTTATATGCTTCTCTTGGGGATAAAAACTGAAGTGAAATATATGTAAGCTAAGCATCAAGTTCCAAAAGAAGTATTGGAATCTCTGTTTTGTTTTTGTAAATTCAGCTTCTTTCCAACCTGAGGAATTTCTTTAGTGTAATAATGATATAGCAGATGAAATCAAATCTCAACAAACATAAGGGTATTTACAAAAAACCTGAAATATTACAACATAAATTACCAACACAAATATCATAACATAAAATATTAACTCTCAAAATAATTGAGTGAAGTCCTGCTCGTTCCTCTAATAAAGGCACTGTCCGTCCCCACCTTCCTGTGATGATGCCTTCTCAGCCTCTTTGAGCTTTCTTTTTTCTTTTTCCATTCCCTTAAGTTTTAACTGTAGTTCTTTCATTGCTTGTTTCATTGTGTTTAGTTCAAGGGTAAGGCTTTGATTCATATTGTTTAGGCGCATATTTTCTTCTTTTAATGCCTCAAACTTTTCTCTGGTTATTTCTGTATATCTTTGACGTGCTCTACCAGTTACATCTGAAAGGGTTCAGGGGAAAAGTTTTACAATGTTAATTGATGTTGACAATGTTACATCAAAATCACCTGACTTTGTTCCAAAAACCACATCAGGCCTGGTGCCATGTTCTTTGGTCCCTGGGAAAGGAGTAAGTGGCCTGATGAAGTCACAGCGGGTGGCAGGAAGAGAGGTACTGAAGGGAGGCCAGAAAGGGAGGCCAGAGCTGCAGGAGGCCGTGCCTATTGTGATGTGGCATGGAAAGTTCATCTTGCAGGGCAGCAGGAGCCAGCAGGGCTTTCAAGCAGAGGTGCGAGAAGGAAGAGGCTCTGCTCTTGGGTGAATCCCTCAGGCCAGCAAGGAAGAAGGCAGGTTAGAATGAGGCCCAGCCCAACAGCTGAGGGGCAGCATTAGAGTAGGGACAGAGAGAAAGGGACACATGAGAGCAGGACTCAGGGGCTGGTGGCTGGCTAGGTGCGGGCAGTGAGAGAGAAGCAGACCCAGGATGACCACCCAGGTCTGTGTCTGGCAGATGCTCCCTCAGATGAGGAGCACACTGTGAAGAGCAGGTGGGGATGGATGACGAGGGGAGGCAGGCTCCGGTTGGGACACAGGCCCAGAGTCCCACGGGCAGCCTCTGCTGGGGAGACTGATGAGCCGCTGGCCTGTGGGCAGCACCTGAAGGCACAAGGGGAGGAGAAAACAGAGGTCACATAGGGCCTTAAGAAGGAACAGCAAGAAAGTGGGGTGGAAACCAGCGCTGTTCCACAGGGAGATGTGCTCCGAAAGGTCACAGGAGGTGAGGCTCCCATGGGCCCCTGGCCAGCGCACCTCCCAGGGGAGGGAGAGGCGGAAGCAGAGTTTCCACACAGACAAGGGCAGGATGGCTGGTGGCTCCAGAGAGCGTGGCCCGACCCCTAACACACATACATCCAATCCCTAACATGCGAAAGGTGAGGCTCAGAAATGGAAAACCCAACAGCTGCACGGAAAAAAGGGAATCCTGAGAAATCCCAGAGAGAAAACAGTTGGGATGAGACTGAAGATGGACGCCACAGCCTGAAATGTGCCAAGAGAGGGCAGCTAGAAAATGGGGGGTGGCTCCAGGGCTATGTCTTCTCCTGGTAGGAGACACAAAGTGGCCTAGAAAGAGCCAATAAGGCTAGGCCTGGTGGCTCACACCTGCAATCCCAGCACTTTGGGAAGCTGAGGCAGGAAGATTGCTTGAGGCCAGGAGTTCAAGACCAGCCTGAGTAACATAGCAAGAGACCATCTCTACAAAAATCAATCAATAAATAAAATTATATTTAAAAAGAAGCAGCTTGAAACAGCTGATGAGCTGTTGAGTTAGATAACCAGAGTGGGAATAGCAAGGAGTTAACCCACCTGACCCAGGCAGCAACAGCAGAAATGTGTGCCCCTTCTCAGGCAGAACACACAGGCCCTGAGGGCAGACAGGCAGGGCAGGCCAGGGGGCTGGAGAAAGCCAGGAGGAAGAGGGGTCCCCACGGATCCCGGCGGGCCTCACATTCTGCCCATCCCCATCAGTTGCTGGAGGCAGCAGTCAGTACAGCCTGGAGGCCTGCTGGCTCTTCCTCTCCAGGCAGGGTACAGTAAACAGAGATAGCATCCCCATGCAGGCCACAGGGAATCTCAGGGACCCCAAGAGGCATCAAACAGCAGAGCCAGAGAAGCACCAATGGCAAGTGAGAGAGGAGAAGGGGCTGCAACACAAACCCTAAGACTGGATGTGCACGGTTACAACTTTCAGAGAGATGTGGTCAGTGTCACAGAAATCATGGAAGTTAACGTTTGATTAACACCGTAAACTAAAAGGATGGGCTGAGCCACAGGATACACATCATGAAGAATGAATGCATGGTGCAGAAGTTAGAGCCCCAGCAATCACCCAGAATACAGCACTGAAAATGCTGAGATTGAAAGGGTGCAAATAAAGTCAATCTGATGTGGAGGAGACTTAAAACAGGATTTTCAGATCAGTGATGCTGATGGCAGCAGCGGCCCATCTAGAGTGGCCGCCGCAGAGACTCTAGAGCCGGGAGGTGTGGCCCAAGCCTCTTGCTCCATGGAGCAGGCAGGAGCCCTGGCCCTCCCTGGGTGCCGCTGCAGCTGCCCAAGCCTGGCTGCAGACCCGAGAATCTCTGTGTTCTTGGGGGCCCAAGAAGGACCCCCCTACCCCCCATAGGCTTGGAAGTGCCTGATCCCACTGCCTGGCTTCACCCCACTGTGGGCACCTGCTCCAGAGGTATGGTCAAGGCTGCATGCTCTACAGAGCCATTGGGAGCTGGGGACAAGCGGGAGCCCCGCCCCTTCTGAGTTGGCAGGACAGGAGCTCATGGGGTGCTGCTACAGTCACCCTCTCAGGTGTAAGACCTGGGTGTCTCTGCAGTCTGCACCCTCCGGGGCCTGGGAAAGCTCCCGTGTCCCCGCAGGCTCACAGGCGTTTGCTCTGGCTGCCTGGCCTCTCCCTGCTCCCGGCACCTGCTCCAATCTCAGAGTGGGTTGAGACCAACCCTGGGCACTGTCACAGCCCGGCCAGGAGTGTGCACACTCAGGGCAGCACTGACATGACAGCACCCTGCCGCCTCAGCCCCCTCCAGACTTTGGGCACCCATGAGTGCAGGAGGGAAAGACAAGGTGGGGCTGAGGGTGGCTCTGCACTAGCCTCCAGGTACCTCTTGGTGCAAGCAGCCTGGGTGCCATGGACTGTGAAGCAGGAGGCAGATGGGCTCCTGGGCAGAAGCAGGCAGGTCCCACCTTCAGGTCAGGGAGGGCCTGAAGGCTGGGGACTGGGTTGCCCATCCCGTGGGACCGCAGTAGGAACTTGTGGTGCCTTTTCCAGGCCCCCCCATGGCCACTTATGGACCAATTGGTGCGTACTTCCTCCCTTCTGAGGCCCATAAAAGCCCTGGGCTTAGCTGCAGCAGAGCAGATGGGATGACCAGCTGCAGAGAAGAGTTACCCTCTCTGCTGATAGCTGGAGATGTCAGAGGACCAGCAGCAGAGAGGAGCAACCCAGTCCAGGGCCTCCTCTCTGCTAGGAGCTGGTCAGAATAACCAGCTGCAGAGAAGAACAACACTCTCCAGGGCTTCCTCTTCGCTGAGAGCTGCAGAGACAGTCGATGACCTGCCTTCAGAGAGGAGCCACCGACTCCAGGGCCTCCTCTCTGCTGAGAGCTGAACACTTAACGACCTGCCTACGGAGAGGAGCTACCCACTGTGGGTCTTCTCTGAACTGTCCTAACACACAGTAAAGCTCCTCTTTGTCTTGTTCACCCTCCACTTGTCTGCTTACCTCATTCTTCCTGGACGCAGGACAAGAACTCAGGCAAAGGCACACTGGCACCACAGACATTTCCGGCCAGAAAAGCGACACCCCAAAGATCTTGTAACAATGTGAGACCTAACAGCAAAAATTATAACCTCCATTTTGGAAGCCACTGAAGCTCCCCAAACTGTTCAGTGGGGCGTAACCCATAAAGCATCTCTGGACCTCTCCCTCTGCCTTCAGCCTCAGAGCAGAGCCCATAACTGCACCTGCCTGCCCAGCACGGATCCCAGTACATCATGGGTCCACTCCTCCCACTGGGATCCCAGCACATCCCACAGGTCCTCCTTCCACCCCCAGGACCCTATTACATCCCACAGGTCCACCTCCCTTCCCCCAGGATCCCAGCATATCCCACAGGTCCACGTCCCCCCAGGTCCAACCCCTACCCTTCCAGGATCCAAGCACATCCTGTATGGACATACGTCCACTACCTAGTGTTTGGACCCTCTCTTTTGAGGCAAGGGTGAAAGTTCAACAACTAATACAAGAAAAAGAAGGCGTAATCTTTATTTTCAGATAAAATTAATCTGGATATTCTCCAAAACAAGCTTTTCAATCATAATATAATTCAAAAGGCAAATACCTGGGGAGGGTGGAGGTTTCTCACATAATGGAGGTTTTTCATCCTAGGAAAGAAAGAACATAAGAGGAATAAGTGCAGAGCATTAGTGTTTTATAAAGTAGACACAGGCAGCTAGGTCATTAGACAGCAGGTATATAAGCATGCTTTATTTCCTTCATATTGAGTCTTGTTCTTTGTTTTAGCTTTCAAAACTTTAATATCTACTATTTCTTTTTTTCCTTTTTTAAGACAGGGTCTTACTCTGTCACCGAGGCTGGGGTGCAGTGGTGTGATCACAGCTCACTGCAGCCTCCAACTCCTGGGCTCATGCAATCCTCCTATCTCAACCTCCCAAGTAGCTGGGATTACACATGGGCCATCACACCTAATTTTTTTTTTTTTTTTTTGTAGAGATGGGGTCTTCTGTTGTCCAGGCTGGCCTTGAGCTCCTGGGCTCAAGGGATCCTCCTACCTTGGCCTCCCAATATGCTGGGATTACACTGTTTCTTATACCTGAATCTGAGACCTTAAGTGTCTTCCCCTCTGGTGGGCTCTCTGAGGCTATAAAGGAAGTCCTGCCTGAGCTTTCTTCCTGCCTTTCTGCACTGAGTTCAGTGACCGTCCTTACAGGTAGATCCCGTGAGTAATGGGCTGTGGGCTCACGTTAGAAGCATGTGCTAGGTAGGGCTGCAAGTGCTGAGCAGAGATGCCCTCAGCAAAATCCAGCCAGGCCTCTTCTCACTGGGATGGGCAAAAAGGACCCCATCAACTGCAGGGAAGCACATTTGCAAAATGCTGAGAAAGGAACAGTAAGATATTGCTTCTCAACCCCAAACCTAGAGGAAAGGGAAGGCTGTGAACTTTTGTTAATTTTTCCTTACATGGTGGTGTGATATTAAGTTTCTAATTTCTGCTGACAAAGTAGACAAGGTTATAAATTAACTCTGCAGAGAAATGTTTAATTTTTAAGTTCCTATGACATCGCACAATGAAAAACTTAAGTTAGAACTATTTCCATGTTTGCAAATTAGTTATTAAAATTCTCAGGCAAGGCCAGGTGCAGTGGCTCACACCTGTAATTCCAGCACTTTAGGAGCCCGAGGCAGGTGGGATCACCTGAGATCAGGAGTCCAAGACCAGACTGGCCAACATGGTGAAATCCCATCTCCATTAAAAATACAAAAATTAGCTGGGCATGGTGGCATGCACCTGTGGTCCCAGCTACTCGGGAGGCTGAGGCAGGAGAATCACTTGAATCCAGGAGGCGGAGGTTGCAGTGAGCCGAGACTGCGCCACTGCACTCCAGCCTGGGTGACAGAGCGAGACTCCATCTCAAAAAAAACAATCTCAGGCTAGGCACGTCACATCATGCCTGCAATCCCAATGCCCTTGGGAGGCCAAGGCAGGAGGATCGCTTGAGCCCAGGAGCTTGAGACCATCCTGGGCACCATAACAAGACCCCATCTCCAAAAAAAAATTTTTTTTTAATTAGCCAGGAGTGGTGGCATGTGCCTGTAGTCCCAGCTACTCAGGAGACTGAGGCAAAAGAATCACTTGATCCCAGGACATTGAGGCTACAGTGAGCTATGATCACACTACTGCACTCCAGCCCGGGTCACAGAGGGAGATCCTGTCTCAAAAAATAATTTTAACAAAAGATAAAATTGTCTATTCATTCTACATTCATTTTAATTATAAAGTAGTTTCTAACCCTTTAATACATTACTTTCATCATTAAACTATGGAAAATATCAATTTCCTCATGTTTTAAAAGTATTTAAGGCCAGGCACAGTGGCTCATGCCTGTAATCCCAGCATTTTGGGAGGTCGAGGAGGGCAGATCACTTGATCTCAGGAGTTTGAGACCAGCCTGGGCAATATGGTGAAACTCCGTCTTTACCAAAAATACAACAAATTAGCTGGGTGTGGTGGCATGCGTCTGCGATCCCAGCTACTCGGGAGGCTGAGGTGGGAGAATCGCTTGAGCCTGAAAGACAGAGACCACAGTGAGCTAAGATTGTGCCACTGCACTCTAGTCTGGGCGACAGTGAGACCCCCTTCTCAAAAAAAAGAAAAAAAAAGGATTTAAAAGAAATATTCAACAGGAAAGAACTCTTAAGGGAAGATTTATTTTTCCCCCAAAATCACCGCCAAAGTTTCAACACCAAGGTTGTCGAAAATTTATGAAAAATTATGATGAAAACTCTATTTATTGAGAAAATCAGTTTTTTAAAAAAATGATCTTACCTTTAAATTCAGAACAGGATGTTTACCATCTGATGAAAAAAAAGAGAGAGAGAGAAACTTTTAAAGTAGATAATGAAATATGACAACTCAGAAAGTACAATCATAGAAATTCACCTTCTACAGAGGAGCTTGACAAGGCCCGGAACAGGGATAAAATTCACAGGGTCACAGGGCAAGTGGGTCTCAGAGCCAGTCTGGGGCCTGACTCTAAATTGTCATCTCTCTCCCATACCCATGCCTGAGCACCATCCGTGGCTCACGTGGCTGCAGAACCAAAGCCAAACTCTTCAGTGTCTCCAAGCCCTTCCCATGCCAGGCTCCCCTCCCCTTCCGACACCCCTCTCCATCACTCTCCACACATCTTCCCATGCCGGGCTCCTCCTCTCCTTCCAACACCCCTCCCCATCATGCTCCACACATCTTGCCGACCACTCCCTGGATGGTCGCATACTCCTATCGGCCCACCCTCCCTAGATGCAGCATCCAACCTGGTCAGAAAAATAGTTGTTCCTTGAAGCAAACTGTCTCAACGATAGAAAGGAAAACAAATCTCACCCAGTTAACTCATCTTCCACACATCTGTAATCCAGGTACCCTAGGAAGCAGGTGATCTTACACCCCAGTTTGCCTGTGCACATTCATGTTGTGAAAAGTTGGACATCGAGTTGCTTTTTTTTTTTTTTTTTTTTTGAGACGGAGTCTCACTCTGTCCCTCAGGTGGAGTACAATGGTGCAATCTCGGCTCACGGCAACCTCTGCCTCCCATGTTCAAATGATTCTCCTGCCTCAGCCTCCCAAGTAGTTGGGATTACAGGCATGCGCCACGATACCCAGCTAATTTTTGTATTTTTAGTAGAGACGGGGTTGCCCCATGTTGGCCAGGCTGGTCTTGAACTCCTGAACTCAGATGATCCACCCGCCTCGGCCTCCCAAGGTGCAGGGATTACAGGCGTGAGCCACTGTGCCTGGCCCTGAGTTGCTTTTAACTTTCTACTATTAATTTGCAGAGCAGAAATAACTGGCTGAAAATAAACTGGAAACACATGCAAAAAATAGGTGAAAAAACCCTACAAAATTCAGACAACAGAAGAAAATGCTAGAGATACATACAAGATTCTAAATCTACTTCCTGGTTGGGCACGGTGGCTCACGCCTGTAATCCCAGCACTTTGGGAGGCTGAGGTGGATGGATCACTTCAGGTCAGGAGTTCAAGACTAGCCTGGCCAACATGGTGAAACCCCATCTCTACTGAAAACACAAAAATTAGCCGGGCGTGGTGGCGCTTGCCTGTAATCCCAGCTACTTGGGAGGCTGACGCAGGAGAATTGCTTGAGCTTGGGAGGCAGAGGTTGCAGTGAGCCAAGACTGTACCATGACACTCCAGCCTGCGCAACAGAGCAAGACTCCATCTCAAAAAATAAATAAATAAATAAATAAATAAATAAATAAATAAATAAATAAATAAATCTACTTCCTGATGTATTGAAAATACCAGTACTTGAGCAACTCATCAATGAAGAGCTCATTTTTGGCCAAAGTCATCTTGATCAACTGTTTTTAACCAAACTGCTTTCAGTCAAATGTTCAGGGGCAGCCTGGACTGCTCTCCTGTGTTGGACACCAGGTGAAATCCTGCCCTGTCCTTCTGAGTTCAGCCTGATGAACCTCCCTCCCCCTACCACCTTCCCTAACTGAGAGACAACCACCTCTACTGCCTACCTTAGCACCCCAGACTACGGTTTGCTATCTGCACCTCCTCCTCTGCAGCTGGATGCGAGGGGAAAGGCCTGTGGCTCTGTCGTCTCTGACACACGGCTGACACTGAACAAATTTCCAATGAGCAAATGTTTAAAGTAATACAACAAGAAAAAAATGTATTTTTAATAACATCTTTACAATAGTCTTGATTTGGTATCACACAATGCTACCTCAGATCTGACTGCTTTCATATTTAATGGAGTCTTCTATGTCCCCCTTAAATTCTTCACAAAATAAAATTGGGGGAGCAGGGAGTTACATGAAATAGAATGGCAAAAGGTTGACAGCTGGTCGGGCACACTGGCACATGCCTGTAACCCCAGCACTTTGGGAGGCCAAGGCAGGTAGATCGGTTGAGCCCAGGAGTTTGAGATCAGCCTGGGCAACAGAGCAAAACCTCATCTCTACAAAAAATACCAAATTAGCCGGGTATGGTGGAACACACCTGCAGTCCCAGCTACTCGGGAGGCTGAGACAGAAGAATCACTCAAGCCTGGGAGGCAGAGGTTGCAGTGAGCTGAGATCACGCCACCGCACTCCAGCCTGGACAACAGAGAGCGACCCTGCCTCAAAAAAATAAGCAAATTGTTGACAGCTATAGAAGTGGGGAGATGCATAGGTGGATAGGTGGGAGTTCATTTTACTAGTCTCTCTACTTTTGTACACATTAAAAATGATCACAATAAAAAGTTTTTAAAGGGCAATTCAATTTTCCCAAAGGAAATCATGCTATTTTATCTTAGTCATCAACTTTTCAGAAAAAGAGTCTGATAAAGATTAAACTTACAATTTACAGCATCCCAAATTCATGTTGGTATTTAATGTACATTTAATGTACACGCAGTTCACTTGGTTCTGTGAATCTACTTTGTGTCCTGTGTTCTTATTTATCATTTCTCAAAATGATTTCCAGAGTCCTCACCCTCCTCATTTCTATTACCTATATGGGTGAGGGGGATAGACATACAATAACAGCAAAAGGCTTCAATACTGGGCGTACTCCTGCTGCATACAAGGTGTCATGCTGGGTACTATCCCAGTCTTTTTTTTTTTTGAGACAGGGTCTCACTCTGTCACCCAGGCTGGAGTGCAGTGGTGGAAACTGCACTGCAGCCTCAACCTGCCGGGCTCAAGCGATCTTCCTGCCTCAGCCTCCAGCTGCCGGGCTCAAGTGATCTTCCTGCCTCAGCCTCCAGCTGCCAGGTTCAAATGATCTTCCTGCCTCAGCCTCAACCTGCCGGGCTCAAGTGATCTTCCTGCCTCAGCCTCCAGCTGCCAGGTTCAAATGATCTTCCTGCCTCAGCCTCAACCTGCCCGGCTCAAGTGATCTTCCTGCCTCAGCCTCCAGCTGCTGGGCTCAAACAATCTTCCTGCCTCAGCCTCCAGTTGCCGGACTCAAGTGATCTTCCTGCCTCAGCCTCCAGAGTAGCTGGGACTACAGGTGTGTGCCATTATGCCGGCTAATTTTTTAAATTTTTGTAGAAACAGGGTCTCCCTATGTTGCCCAGGCTGGTCTCAAATTCCTGGGCTCAAGCAATCCTCCTGCTTTAGCCTCCTAAAGTCCTGGGATCATAGGCCTGAGCCACTGTGCCTGGCCCTATTCCAATCTTTATAGAAAGAAAATTCATATGACATGAACACATTCTTGCTGTCAAAAATTCTAATGACACAGATAAATCAAAATTCACCCATGACCATAATCCCTCGAAACCTTCCCCTCTCCAGAGGTAACCATGGTTATCAATTGGGTATGGTTCTTTTCAGATATATTTGAGCATATAAGGATGTAGTGGCTCACGCCTGTAATCCCAACACTGCAGGAGGCCAAGGTGGGAGGATGGTTTAAGCCCAGGAGGTAGAGGCTGCAGTGAGCTATGATCACACCACTGTATTCCAGCCTGGGTGGCAGAGCAAGATCCTGTCTCAAAAAAAAAAGTCAAACCCCACAACTCACCACGTTTCACATGCCTACATATAAGAGACATTAGGTAGTGGGGAGGGAGAGTAGCATGTACACAGGTCCAGTGGCAGGAAGGAATACCACAGAGTTGAGGAAATAAAAGAACAGCAGAGTAGCTGGAAAGCAGTCAGCAGGGGCTGGCAGGCCATGCAGGTGGTGGGAAACCATGGAAGAGATCCAGTTCAAAAGGGTCTGGGGTATGTGGGGGTATGAGGGGACGCATGTGGGGGTCCATGGACATGCAAGAGGACACTACCAGCTTCGTGATTTGAAAAGATGGCTCTGGGCCAGATGAGGTGTCTCATGCCTGTAATCCCAGCACGTTGGGAGGCCAAGGCAGGTCGAATGTTTGAGCCCAGGAGTTCAAGACCAGCCTGGGCAACATAGTGAAACCCTGTGTCTAACAAAATACAAAAATTAGCCAGGCATGATGATGCACACCTGTAGTCCCAGCTATTCAGGGGCTGAGGTGGGAGGATCAACTGAACCCAGGTTGAGGTTGCAGTGAGCCGTGATCACACCACTGTACTCCAGCCTGGGCAACAGAGTGACACCCTGTAAAAAAAAAAAAAAAAAAAAAAAAAAAAAAAAAGACTGTTCTGAGAGGATGAATGAATGAAGTCAAATGGTTACATGGCATAGAAGCTGGGAGAGGAAACCTGGGCGCAGCACACAACGAATGATAGCAAACTGGGGAGCAGGCTGTGAGTACTTCGAAGAGCAAAGGGCCTAGACTGAGGAGATGACGGGTGGACACCCAGGAAAGCAGGAGGAAATAAGATGTCCTGAGCCCAGGGAGAAGGTATGTTAACCACGTGGTATGCTCCTGAGACATCATCAGATGAAGCCAGAAAACCACCCGGTGCACTTAACTACATGAAGGTCTCTGGTCCAGTGGTGCGATAGGGAGGGAAGCCAAGCTGGAGAGGTATGAGGAGACATGGAGAGGGAGAAGGCCTGGAGAAGTGTATCACTTGACAAAGCGGGCTGTTAAGGAGGAGAAGGAGGAAGTACTAGCAAGAGGGGACTGTGGGATCAAAGAAGGGTCTGCAAAGAATCTAGGAAAGGGGAACAGCGTCCACAAGCATGAATCTGGCAGCTCTGACCAAGGGTACAAGGGCCTTGCCCAAAGTGTGTTTGGTCTTCTTGGCAGGGGTCTCGCTAGAGTGCAGAGGGATGCACCAGGTGATGAAAGCTTCAGGCTTTAGACACTAATCATCACTAGCGCTGACGGAAGCCACTGCACTTTACATTGTCACTTCATTTATGAGACAGACACTCTCAGATTGATGAGAAGATGAGGTAAGTAACTTAGCCACGCCTGGAAACGACAGAGTCAAGGACCAAACCACCAAAAGCCAGGGTTCCTCACGTGTTGTCCAAGGATCACCCACAACAGACTCCTCTGTGTATTTGTGCAAAGTACAGACCCTTCGAGACCAGTCTGACCAACACAGAGAAAGCTCATCTCTACTAAAAATACAAAATTAGCCAGGTGTGGTGGTGCATGCCTGTAATCCCAGCTACTCAGGAGGCTGAGGCAGGAGAATGGCTTGAACCCCGGAGGCGGAGGTTGCAGTGAGCCGAGATCGCGCCACTGCACTCCAGCCTGGGCAACAAGAGCAAAACTATGTTTTAAAAAAAAAAAAAAAGTACAGACCTCTGGGCCCAGCCCTGAGCCACTAAATTACAGTTTGGGGTTTGGAGTTTTTCAGAAGTATGCAGGGGCTTTTAATGCCCACCACAAACCAGGCATCACTGCAGGAGCTGCAATCCCTCCCAACCACCACCTGTGTGCCAAGTGCACGTTCCCAAGTATGTGGGTGGCCACTGCCTGTCATCTCCAAATCCACCTTCATGGCCAGCTCATGTTACTGCAGCATTTCCACCCAGCCAGTTGGCACCATGGAAGGCTTCCTCTGTAGGGGGCGCTAGAGAGGCGCTGGAGGAGCCGGGGCTTTGCTTTCTGATTCCAGCTTCCTCTGGCTCTTCCTTCCATGCATTAATTTCTTTTTTTAATTTCTGGTTTTAGAGTACAAGGGTCTCACTATATTACCCAAGCTGGATTCGAACTCCCAGGCTCAACTAATCTTCCCGCCTTGGCCTCCCAAGTAGCTGGGATTACAAGTGGGATTTCATGCGCAGATCCTTTCTTTCTTTTTAATTTTTTGGGTGGCCAGCAACATGCAGTACCTCCCCATGGTGGCTTCTCCTGGCCCCCTATCCCAGTGAGTTTCATTAGGGCAGCCCCTCAGCAAACTTCTTGGCCACCCAGCAGGTCACAGCTACATCCTCTCCAGGAAGGTGTGGATCTTGGTTCTGGCTGAAGCTCCTCCAGAGCTGCTTCCTCTTGAAGCATCAGCCCTAGGGGCAGTGGCTGCTCCCTTGAGCTGCTACTCCTGAATTCTTGAGTATTCTCTTTACTCCTTAGTAGGCAATCTTGTTATTATTATTATTATTTTTAGAGACAGGGTCTCACTCTGTCACCTAGGCTGGAGTGCAGCGGCACTATCACATCTCACTGCAGCCTTGACCTCCTTCCTGGGCTCAAGTGATCCTCCCATCTCAGCCTCCTGCATAGCTGGGACTACAGGTGTGAGCCACCATGCGCAGCTCCCAAACCTGTTATAATTAATCGTTTTTTATAGTAAATTTCCCTCTTCAAGTCATTGTGTGTGTTCTGACTCCTGATTGGACTTTGACTGATATATGCTACATCAGGCCACACAATGCAGATGTTACACAAGGCAGGAGAGAACCAAATTTGGGGGACATAAGAAAACATTTGGCATGTGTTGTGAGATGAAAGGTAACAAAACAGTGTGCACTTTATATACATATACTCTCTAAATTGTTAAAAATCTTATCTGTGGGAGCAGAAGTAAGTGTGTTTAGCTTTATGATATGGTCTGGCTGTGTCCCCACTCACATCTCATCTTGAATTGTAGCTCCCATAATTCCCTCATATTGTCGGAGAGGCCCAATGGGAGATAATTGAATCCTGGGGCGGTTTCCCCATACTGTTCTCGTGGTAGTGAATAAGTCTCATGAAATCTGATGGTTTTATAAGGGGAAACCCCTTTCTCTTGGTTCTCATTCTCTCTTGTCTGCTGCCATGTAAGATGTGCCTTTCACCTTCTGCCATGATTGTGAGGCCTCCCCAGCCACGTGGAACTATGAGTCCATTAAACCTCTTTTTCTTGATAAGTTACCCAGTCTTGGGTATGTCTTTATCAGCAGCGTGAAAACAGACTAATGCCCTTTATATATTTATGTATTTTTTTTACAGTGAGACAGTATTACTTTTGTAATTTAAAAAGAGATGCACCTTTTACATAAATCTAATATTTAAAAAATATGCCAACTGACCAACAGGTGTTTTCTGGCCCCAGGATTATAAGGCTGGCGTTCTGTGTTCCCTGAGAAATGATTTACAGAAATGTTTCCCTGAGCCCAAGCAACTCTGGGGCTGCTGATAAAGCAGTTATTGGTTGTCCACTTGATGCCTGGCTCTCCTTGTCACTTCTCAAATGTGAGCCACCTCTTAGGAAACTGAAAATTTTTCCCTACCTTTGCTATAACATGCTGAATTCTCTCATTGTGATAATCAAATAGATATATATGTCCACGTACTCATTCACCCAACAGATCTTTCCTAGTGGGCCACTGTGGGCCAGGTCTTTCCCCAAGCATTGGGACTAGGGAGACCCTATCCTATCCCTACCTTTATTGCTTAAACCCAGCAGTTCAAGACCAGCCTAGCTAACATACCAAAAAAAACAGCACCTTGTACTTTAAAAACAACCTAATATCCAGAAGCAATTGACTGTGGAATAACTTTTCCTTTTTTTTTTTTTTTTTTTTTTTTTGAGATGTGGTTTCACTCTGTCACTCAGGCTGGGGTACAATGGCGCGATCTCAGCTCACTGCAGCCTCTGCCTCCAGGGCTCAAGCGATCCTCCCACCTCAGCCTCCGGAGTAGCTAGGACCACAGGCACATGCCACCATGCCTGGCTACTTTTCTGTATTCTGGTAGAGATGGGATGTCCATTTTTTGTAGAGAGAGTCTATGTTGCCCAAGCTGGTCTCAAACTCCTAAGCTCAAGAGATCTGCCCACCTTGGCCTCCCAAAGTACTGAGATTACAGGAGTGAGCCACCACACCCAGCCTTATTTTCTTGAGACAGGTTCTCATTCTGTCACCCAGGCTGGAGTGCAATGGTGCAATCATGACTCACTGCAGCCCTGACCTTCCAAGCTCAAGTGATCCTCCCACCTCGCCCTTCCGAGTAGCTGGGACTGTAGGTGTGCACCACCTTGCCTGGCTAATGTTTTTATTTTTACTTTTTGTAGAGACGATGTCTCCCTGTGTTGCCCAGGCTGCTTTCAAATTCTTGAGCTCAAGGGATCCTCCAGCCTTGGCCTTCCAAAGTGCTAGGATTACAGGCGTGAGCCACCACACCTGGACCCTCATTTTCAATAAAAAATAAATTTCAATTATATTCCTAGTTAAAATCACAGAGCTACAGCATGAAGGGGCAATGGGTATGTTTTCCTAAAAATAAGCAATATTCATGATGAAAAAATGTTCTTATATTTTATAAAAATTGTGACTTTTTTTTTCTACCTTTTTGTTGTGTCCGCTGTGGTGTAGGAGGGGAGCCTGGAAACCCATCTTGATCAGAAATATTTTCATTGTTTTCACTGTCCACCTTTGGTAACAATGGCACCTTTTTGTTATAAAAGACAAAGGAGCAAAAAAATGAGAAAGGTAACCTTTATATACAGCATATCCTCCTAACAAATTCCAACATCTTTCAAACCTTCCCCACTGGGAGCTCCCTCCATGGGCACTTCAGCTGCTTTCCTCAGTGACACACAAAAGGGGTATATCAGGTGGGGCTGGATGACACTTCCAGGCCCTCAGGAAAAGCTTAGGGGGCAAAGGCAACACCATTAAAGTTATGCTAAGGCCACTGAGAGCTCCAAATCCCAGCCATGTTGCCAGGGCAGCTTCCCTTCCTCATCCCTGCCAGGGACCACCCAATGCCATTCCACTCTGGTATTGACACCATGTTACTAATTTCCCCCCATCCCTTTTTTTTGAGACAGGGTCTCTCCTCTGTCACCCAAGCTGGAGCACAGTGGTGTGATCACAGCTCACTGCAGCCTTGACTTCCCACGTGCAAGCGATCCTCCCACTACAGCCTCCAGAGTAGCTGGGACCACAGGTATGCACCACCACAGCCATGCCTTTTAAATTAATTTTAAAAAATTAATTTTTAAAAATTTTTTGTAGAGACAAGGTCTCCTTATGTTGCCCAGGTTCGTCTCAAACTCCTGGGCCCATGCGATCCTCCTGCCTCAGCCTCCCAAAGTGCAGGGATTACAGATGACAGCCACTGTACCCAGCCTGTGTTAATCATTTATTTGTGGGATAAGTAGTGCTGACCTCCCCTGGGAGGACTCTCAGTGAAGCCTGCTATGTTCACCAATTATGTAAGTCCACTGTAAATTTCATTTACTGAGGGACTCCCCTCTACAGACTGAGAGTAACTCCTATATAGGTAACGATTCATGTTAGCTATATAGGAGCTACTGAAATTTTGTTTCATCCCAACACGGCAGGGACACAGAGGTGTCCCTTAGAGAGGCCCATGGGCCAGGAATGGGACCTGACGCTGATGAGGAGGAGACATTCCCATTGGCAGGAGCCTGAGGGTAGGGACAGAGGCTGCCTAAGAGGAAGAGAAAGAACAGTGAAGCAGGTCTTTTTTTTCTTTCTTTTTTAAAGACATGATCTCACTCTCTCACCCAGGCTGGAGTGCAGTGGCACAATCATGGCTTGCAGCAGGCTTTACCTCCCGGGCTCAAGCAATCCTCCACCTCAGCCTCCCAGTAGCTAGGACTACAAGCGTATGCCACCATGCCCAGCTAATTTTTAAATTTTTTGTAGAGATGGGGTCTCAGTATGTTGTCCAGGCTGGTCTTGAACTTCTGGCCTCAAGTGATCCTCCTGCCTCGGCCTCCCAAAGGGCTGGGATTACAGGCATGAGCCACCGCACTCGGCCTGAACCAGGTGTTACGTGGTAAACTGTGACTGGCGCTGTCTGGGTGGGCTGCCCTTTGGCTCTCCTGATTCTTCAGTAAAATCTTGCTTTTGTGATCAGTTTGGCTTAGCCAGGCTGCACTGCAGGCAATGGAAGGGCTATCCCTGGGGCTGACAAGGAGGTGGTGCAGGGACTAGCAAGACGCCCATGAGAAGGGGCATTTTGGGGTAAGAGCTAAAGCTGCTATGTCCACCTGTCTCTGTGGACATGGTTCCAAGATGACCTGGCTCAAGAGAAGCAAACAGGTCTCCCAAGATACTCATCATTTGAAGAAAGAAAAAGTAAATGACCCTGTACTTTTTTTTTTTTAATACAGATAGGATCTCACTATGGTGTCCAGGCCAGTCTTGAACTCCTGTCCTCAAATGATCCTCCCACCTCCACCTCCCAAAGTGGTGGGATTATAGGTGTGAGCCACTGCGCACAGCCGACCTCAAGCTTTTTTATCTCCCAGGAACAAACTTCCTTGTTCAACCTGTCAAAATATTAAGTGACTCACTATTCTCAAGGAAATGTGAAATGGATAAGATGACTTAAAAAGTATTAGGGGCCAGGTGCGGTGGCTAACATCTATAATCCCAGCACTTTGGGAGGCCAAGGCGGGCGGATCACCTGGGGTCGGGAGTTCAAGACCAGCCTGACCAACATGGAGAAACCTTGTCTCTACTAAAAATACAAAATTAGCCGGGTGTGGTGGCACATGCCTGTAATCCCAGCTACTCAGGAGGCTGAGGCATGAGAATTGCTTGAACCCAAGAGGCAGAGGTTGCAGTTAGCAGAGATTGTGCCATTGCACTCCAGCCTGGGCAGTAAGAGTGAAACTCTGCCCCCTTCCCCCCCACAAAAAAAGCATTAAGAAGATGCTCAATATGGACAACTGTTTGGCAGTTATCTACTGGTACTAAAGCTGATGGTACATATGCCCTATGACCATATACATACCATTCCTCAGTATATACCCACCAGAAATACACAAATATGTACATCAAGGGACACATCCCCAAATGTTCACAGCAGTACTTTTCCTAAGAGTCCCAAACTGGAACCAATCAAGTCTCTGTCATCAGTAAAATGAATAACTGAGTGGCACGGTTGTACAGTAAAATATACAGCAATGAGAACGAACCCGCCCCTGCTATACACAATAACTGAGGACTCCCAAACTCCAAATAATGCATATTGTCCAATTAAATGCATGTGAATTTTCAGAATAGGCAAAGCTAATCTCAGGTTATTTTTAAAGATTAAAGCTAATCTTGGCAATGGTTAACTCTGTGGGAAGTAGTGACTAAGAAGAAGGGGGATTTCTAGGGTACAAGTAACTTTTTTTTTAAATCTGAGTGGTGGCTACTTTTTGAAAATTTATCGAAATGTACACTTATGATTTATCCACTTCTTGTGCATATTTTATGTATCAATAAATAAGTCTACTAAAAACATACCTTCATAAAGAATTTGTGATACTTTATATAAACATACTTTAAAAGGCTTGGCTGGGCGCAATGGCTCATGCCAGTAATCCCAACACTTTGGGAGGATCACCTGAGGTCAGGAGTTCGAGACCATCCTGGCCAACATGATGAAACCTAATCTCTACTAAAAATACAAAAATTTGCTGGGCATGGTGGCGGGCACCTGTAGTCCCAGCTACTTGGGAGGCTGAGGCAGGAGAATCACTTGAACCCAGGAGGCGGAGGTTGCAGTGAACCAAGATTGCACCACTACATTCCAGCCTGGGCGACAGAGCAAGACTCTGTCTCAAAAGAAATAAACAACAAAAAAAATTATATATATATATATATACACACACACATGCACACTACTACAGTTGTTTACTTAAACTTGTAGTAAAAGAATAAAAACACAAACTTCCAGGATGCACTCCAAATCCAAGAAAAGATGAGTTTCCAAGGAGGGAGTGGGGTTAGGGGACAAGGCAACATCAACCCTAATGGTAACATTTTATTATTTATTATTTTCTACTTTTCACGTTAAAATTTAAAAATTTTCCTACTACACATGGTTCCTAAAGCCACCCTAACAGACTTGCCTAAAAAACAAAATATCTGTCCTTCTAACAAGGAAAGAGTGTCTGTAGGTCACTGTATCTCTTTCTTCCAAGGGAAATATTGTAGCAAGCTTTCCCTCTAGAATAGTGGAGTGATACGACTCTATGTATAACATCGGTCCATAACCAGCCAGCAAGTGTGAGGGTGAGGAGCAGTGGGACTGATTCTGAGCCCTGCAGAGCTCGACAGGAGCACCTCCCTCCTTGGGGCTCTGGGCAGTGTCTGCCTATTCCAGAGCTGCTTGCTATGAGAAACCTAATTCTGTGTGTGAAAGTCTGTATATGTGGGAAAATGATGGTGAGTTCATGAAACAGCCACATAAGGATCCCTCAAAATAAGCTCCTGAAGACCATTTAAAATGTATTTTAAGGCTGGGGCATTGGCTTATGCCTGTAATCCCAACACTTTGGGAGCCCAAAGCAAGAGTATTGCTTAAGCCCAGGAGTTCAAGACCAGTCTGGCTAACATAACAAGACCCTGGCCCTATAGAAAAAAAAAAAAAAAAAAAAAAGCCAGTTGTGGTGCCGCGTGCCTAAAGCCCCAGCTACTAGGGAGGCTGAGGTGGGAGGATCACTTGAGCCCAGGAGGAGGTGGCTATAATGAGCTATGATCGTGCCACTGCACTCCAGCCTGGGGACAGTGAGACCCCATCTCAATTAAAAAAAAAAAGTGTTTTAATATAGTAGAGGTTAATTAATATACATATAATCAATACTGGTGTAGCTTAATGCTGCCGGTCTATATGTACAGACACTATGAATAACACATTATAATAATGGCGAAAAAAGAAAAAGGGGCCGGGCACAGTGGCTCACACCTGTAATGCAGGTACTTTGAAAGGCTGAGGCAGGTGGATCACTTGAGGTCAGGAGTTCGAGACCAGCCTAGGCAACATGGAGAAACCCTGTCTCTACAAAAAGCACAAAAAATAGCCAGGCATGGTGGTGTGTGTCTGTAGTCCCAGCTACTTGGGAGGCTGAAGTGGTAGGATCACTTGAGTCCAGGAGGTTGAGGCTACAGTGAGCTATAATGGTGCCACTGCACTCCAGCCTAAGGGACAGAGCAAGACTCTGTCTCAAAAAAAAAAAAAGAAAAAAAAAGGAAAAAGAAAAGAAAGAAAGAAAGAAAGAAAAAGATAAAGGGATATGGTGCTATATTTTGCCATTAAAAAAATGTCATTATCTAGTTTCCAAAACCCTGGGAGCAGTTTAAAAATCGGGATTCGCAAAGCAGCTGGCAGTGGAGAAGTATGTTTCCTTGAATCTCTCTGTGTGCAGTTCCCTGATGTATGACAGGGCAATGAAGGGAATTTCTCAACGAGTCAGTGGGGGTCAGCTAAGATAAATGCACACAGGAGTTAGAAACGGGAGCGCTCATAGTAAGCACTCAAAGCACGTCAGCTCCCATTGAGAGACGCATGACGATCTTCCCCGTCAGGCACGAATTTAAAGAAAGGTTGCAGTGTGCAAAATGATACCATAAAAGTGATAGGAAATTTAGCTTCCAAGGTCAAAGAAAAGAACAAGATTGCTAAGCTGTGAATGGAAGTCCACATTAACAATATGAAGATGTTCATCTTTGTTTTTGCAAGATAAAGGAAAGAAGTTTATGTTTTAACCTAACCAGATAGAAATGAGGCTGGACACGTTTTAAAAAATAAGCCCCAAAGCAAATGCTATCAAATGCAGAATAGAGAGAAGAAATCCTTAGCAATGCGCTAATTTACCAAAAGTTAATATCAGGATAAATGTCAAGAAGAAAACTGGGAACATAGAAAACACCTGATTTCTGTGTGGCACAGCGTACAGGTCATCACCGTGGCCTCTTCTGTCCTCCTGGGCACTGACATGCCCCAATTCCTTGCAGCTGGATGACAGCTGAGTTTCAGTGTCCTCTTCGTCCCCATAGTCCAGTGTTTCAAAGGATGGCAAAGAAGATCTTCTTCCCATCTCACTCTGCCAATTGGGTCTGTATTAGAACATTCAGGGGGAAAACAAACAAAAAGTCACTTAACACTTGACACTGATAAATATCATGTTTTTTTTTTTTTTTTTTTTTTTTTTTGAGACAGAGTCTTGCTCTGTCGCCCAGGCTGGAGTGCAGTGGTGCAGTCTCGGCTCACTGCAAACTCCGCCTCGTGGGTTCACACCATTCTGCCTCAGACTCGCGAGTAACTGGGACTACAGGCGCCCGCCACCACCTCTGGCTAATTTTTTTTTTTTTTTGTATTTTTAGTAGAGATGGGGTTTCACCGTGTTAGCCAGGATGGTCTCGATCTCCTGACCTCATGATCCGCCCGCCTCGGCCTCCCAAAGTGCTGGGATTACAGGTGTAAGCCACCACACCCGGCCAATATCATGTATTAAATGCGCTGCCTCCAAGTCCTTACCATAAATGTGTGATACTACAAAGTACACATAAGCCAAAAGATTAAATTTTCCACCGTCTCATCTCTTTGTACACCAGCATATCCTTCTAGTTTCTGTTTTTAGAGTTACTGCATACATATACAGTTTGCCTTGTTATGAATAAGGGTTTTTTTTTGTTTTTGTTTTTGAGATAGGGTCTCACTCTGTCTCCCAGGCTGGAGTGAAGCAGTGCAATCATGGTTCACTGTAGCCTCAATCTCTCTGGGCTCAGGTGATCCTCCAATCTCAGCATCCCAATAGCTGGGACTAACCATGCCCAGCTAATTTTTGTATTTTTTGTAGAGACGGGGTTTCACCATGTTGTCCAGGCTGGTCTCGAACTCCTTGGCTCAAGGGATCCGCCTGCCTCAGCCTCCTAAAGTGCTAGGATTACAGGCATGAGCCACTGAGCCCAGCCTGTTGTTATTATTATTGTTATTATCTTGAGACAGAGTCTCACTCTGTCACCCAGGATGGAGTATAATAGCGCAATCTTGGTATACTGCAACCTCTGCCTCCCAGGTTCAAGTGATTCTCCTGCTTCAGCCTCCTGAGTAGCTGGGATTACAGGCACTCGCCACCACGCCTGGCTAATTTTTCTATTTTTAGTAGAGATGGGGTTTCACCATGTTGGCCAGCATGGTCTCGAACTCCTGACCTCAAACTATCAGCCCACCTTGGCCTCCCAAAGTGCTGGGATTACAGGCCTGAGCCACCGTGCCTGGCCCCAGCCTGCTATTAATAAGTATTTTTATTTTTTAAATTGAGGCAGGGTCTCATTCTGCCACACAGGCTGGAATGCAGAGGTGCAATCTTCGCTCACTGCAGCATCCACCTCCCCAGCTCAAGTGATCCTCCTACCTCAGCCTCCCGAGTAGCTGGGACTACAGATGCACTCCACCATACCCAGCTAATTTTTTGTTTGTTTGTTTATTTGTATTTTTAGTAGAAAAGGGGTTTCACCATGTTGCCCAGGCTGGTCTCAAACTCCAGAGCTGAAGTGATCCACCCACCTCAACCTCCCAAAGTGTTGGGATTACAGGTATCATCCACTGTCCCCAGCCTATTAATAAGTTTTTATAGTCGACATTTTAAAAGGTAGGAATCCACTAGATATACCAGCTTAACCAGCCATTTTTCCTGCTTAGGTGGGTTTTTTTTCCTTCACTTTCCATTGTTGTAGATAACCCTGTAATAAACATCTGTGTGCAGATAACCTCTACTGTATTTAAGGTTACTCACATAAAACAAACCACCACACAGTAAATTCTTTTTTTCTTTATCTTTTTTATTTGAGATGGAGTCTCGCTCTGCCACCCAGGCTGGAGTGTGGTGGTGCAATCTCAGTGCACTGCCACCTCCACTTCCCAGGTTCAAGTGATTCTCCTGCCTCAGCTTCCCGAGTAGCTGGGACTACAGGTGCCTGCCACCATGCCTGGCTAATTTTTGTATTTTTAGTAGACACGGGGTTTCACCACATTGGCCAGGCTGGCCTTGAACTCCTGACCTCAAGTGATCCGCCCACCTCAGCCTCAAAAAGTGCTGGGATTACAGGCCTGAGCCACTGTGTCCGGCCCATACAGTAAATTCTTGAGTCAAATGGTGTGAACATTTTGTGTCTACATACATACTGCACAAAATCATTTCTCCAAGCTATAAATACGTGGTAATAATTTTCTAAAACTTGCCAAAACAACTTAAAACCCACTGTCTAAATTTGCATTTGTTACTGAGACTGAATGTTTTTCCATATACTTGTGTTCAGGTCCCTTGTCTGTTTTACTTCTCGTATGTCCATTCCAATTTGGTTCCTTTTTTTTTTTTTTTTTTTTTTTTGAGATGGAGTCTCGCTCTGTCCCCCAGGCTGGAGTGCAGTGGCTCCATCTCGGCTCACTGCAAGCTCCACCTCCCAGGTTCACGCGATTCTCCTGCCTCAGCCTCCCGAGTAGCTGGGACTACAGGCACCCGCCACCACGCCAGCTAATTTTTTGTATTTTTAGTAGAGACGGGGTTTCACCATGTTGGCCAGGATGGTCTCGATCTGCTGGCTTCGTGATGCGCCCGTCTCGGCCTCCCAAAGTGCTGGGATTACAGGCGTAAGTCACCGCACCCAGCCTGTTTTTTCATTTTTTTCTTGTTTTGTTTTTTGGGGTTTTTTTGTTTTGAGACAGGGTCTCACTCTGTCATCCAGGCTGGAGTGAAGTGACAAGATTATAGCTTACTGCAACTTTGACCTCCTGGGCTCAAGTGATCCTCCTGCCTCAGCCTCCCAAGCAGCTGGGACTACAAGTGAGCAACACCATGCCAGGATGATTTTTGTATTTTTTTGTAGAGATGGGGGTCTCACTTCGTTGCCCAGGCTGGTCTCAAACTCCTGATCTCAAGCAGTCCCCCCACCTCAGCCTCTCAAAGTGCTGGGATTACAGGTGTGAACCACCACACTTGGCTTCCATTCCAATTTGAAATTACTAAAATTAATCTACTAAAATTAAAATCCTGACTTTGCTTTTACTATAAATGTTTTTTCTGTTCTATTAATATTATCTTGCTTATATAAATTTCTTAAACATAGAAGTGATTAAAAAGGTTTTTTTACCTTCTAAATTCTTGGTGTAAAAGCAAATAGCAGTCATATCCCTGAAGAGGTGTGATGAGACTGGATATTGGATTTCATAGTCTTATTTGTGTGTCTATACAGTACAGTCCTTCATTCAATAGGAATTTTAGTGTATGACTTAGGCAAGGCTCAAAGCTGATTTCTAATACTGCTAATCAATACAGCACTGAATGCTTTCCTTCCCCTTTTGAGCTGTGGGACAGACTTTATTAAAGATTCAGTATGCTTGTAGAAACACCAGGTTCACCTCAGGGCATTCCTGGGCAACTCTGTATCACTCAACTAGTCCTACACTGTTCTTGCTACTTTATCTATACGTTTTAAAATATGACAGGGCTGGGCACAATGGCTTTTTATTGCATCAGTTGAGGAGTAGCTGTTGGGATGTTCGTGGTTAAAATATAATTTCTGGGCTCTGACTGGGTTGCTTTTTAGTCTCTTGTTTTTAGGGTTTGGCAAGCGTAGGTTTACCTAGGTTGATGGAAAAGTCAGAGATGGGGTGGTTGCGGATTTAATCGGAAATAGTTCTTGAAATTGAGTGTACATGCGTGCATGAGCATAGCTCACACCTATAATCCCAGCACTTTGGGAGGCCAAGGAGAGAGGATCTCTTGAAGCCAGAAGTTCAAGCCCAGCCTGGGTAACATCAGGAAACCCTGTCTCTACAAAATAAAAATAAAAATTAGCCTGGGCTGGGCACAGTGGTTCACGCCTGTCATCCCAGCACTTTGGGAGGTCAAGGTGGGCAGATTGCTTGAGGCCAGGAGTTTGAGATCAGCCTGGCCAACATGGTGAACCCCTGTCTCTACTAAAAATACAAAAATTAGCCAGGTGTAGTGGCGCACAACTGTAGTCCTGGCTACTCTAGAGGCTGAGGCAAGAGAATTGCCTCCCAAAGGAGGCAAAGGTTGCAGTGAGCCGAGATCATGCCACTGCACTCCACCCTGAGTGACAGAGCAAGATTCTGGCTCAAAAATAAATAAATAAATATAAATAAATAAATAAATAAATTAGCCAAGCACGGTAGCAAGCATCTGTGGTACCAGCTTCTTGGGAGGCTAAGGCAGGAGAATCACTTGACCCTAGGAAGAGGAGGTTGCAGTGAGCCATGATTGTGCCATTGCACTCCAGCCTGTGCAACAGAATGAGATCCTGTGTCAAAACAAAACAAACCCCGTCCCACCCAAAAACATAAAATACAATGGGGATAGTCCAGCACTCCTGTGGGTCAGACCATCTCCTCTGATGGTCTTACGTGATTATTTTTTCCACTGAATTTTAGAACCATTTACTCATCTTTAGTTTTTATTCAGCCAAAGTATAATGCTTACCAGGAAAAAAAAAAAAAGGTTAAATTCAACTATCTCAAAATGGTAGCAATACTTTTGGCCAAAACAAAAATAAAAACAAGCCCTAGAAGGAAATACATTAAGTATTTATATAATACTACAGTAGGAAGGGTCTTACTAAATTTACAATTATTAGAGAAAATGTAAAGAAAAAATGGATAGATTTTACTACATATAAAATACAGAATATTTAGTATATCAAAAAAGTCTACACAGGCCAGGCATAGTGGCTCACACTTGTAATCCCAGCACTTTGGGAGGCCAAGGTGGGCGCATCACCAGAGGTCAGGAGTTACAGAACGGCCAACATGGCGAAATCTCATCTCTACTAAAAATACAAAAATTAGCCAGGAAAGGTGGCACGTGCCTGTAATCCCAGCTACTCGGGAGACTGAGGCAGGAGAATAGCTCAAATCCAGGAGGCGGAGGTTGCAGTGAGCCAGGATTGCACCACTGCCCTCCAGCCTAGGCAACAGAGTGAGACTCTGTCTCAAAAAAATGTCAACCCAACACAAAGGTGAATATACATGACAATTAAAAAGGCAAATGTGGCCGGGCGTGGTGGCTCACGTTTGTAATCCCAGCGCTTTGGGAGGCCGAGGCGGGTGGATCACCTGAGGTCGGGAGTTCAAGACCAGCCTGACCAACATGGAGAAACCTCGTCTCTACTAAAAATACAAAAATTGGCCAGGTGTGGTGGCGTGTGCCTGTAGTCCCAGCTACTCGGGAGACTGAGGCAGGAGAATGGCTTGAACCCAGGAGGCGGTGGTTGCAGTGAGCCAAGATCGTGCCATTGTGCTCCAGTCTGGGCAACAAGAGCAAAACTCTGTCTCAAAACAAAACAAAACAAACAAACAAAAAAACCAGACAAACGTGATCATGGATCCCTACTCCCATCCCTGCCCCATGCACCCTGAGAGACCTCCAGTGTCTTCCCACCACTCCAAAGGCAGACACCAACCCTCTAAACAGGACACCAAAGGCACCCCCAGCCTGGCCCCTGCCCACTCCTCCAGCCCCATCTTGCATCCCAAACATCCTCCTTCCACTGCCACCTGCGTCACACTCCCTCGTCTCTGTCTGGAAAGCTCATCCCAGCCCCACAAAGATCATGCCCAGCCCTTGAGCTGTTGCTAGATGATTCCTGTACATCCTAAGCTCTCCCCTCGACCCTCTCTTCCTCAGGAGGAAACCTTCCTCACCCCCTAGCCCTGTGTCAGCTCAAACCCAGGACAAGCAACAAAGGAAAAGATGACAAAGAAAAAAGGCTAAATTGCAGCTGCCAAGAAGATCAAATTAATGGGAATGTCCAGAGATACACGTGAGAGGTAAGGAGGGACCACTCTCACTGTTCAGGTTGCTGCACAAAGAAACTTACTAAGGGTTGGAAGCAGTGCTGAATTCATTAGCTCTGTGCTGCTGTGAAAATGGCCAGGACCCACACAAGTCAAAATCTAACAAGATCCACTATGGAGGAAATCCAGATCGCAGAGCAATTAGGTCGCTGGACAGTGTCCGTTTGACATTGGTGATGAAAACCCAGCGACTAAGACTCTAGTCATAAATACGTGCACGAGCACCCACGCACCCACACAGGTACACATGCACACATGTACTCATGCACACACACACGTAGAGACCAGGCTGAGCTGCCTCTCTTCCACCCTCAGAGGATGCAGAGGCGGCGATCTGGTACCTACCGAGGCCTCAGCTCTGAGGTGGTGGCATAGGGCTCGATGAAGCTGGCCTGTTCAACACTGCTCACATCACTCTCAGACCGGGATCTCTGGCGAGGCTGAGGAATAGCAACCGTCTGCCCAGTCAATGTTGTCGCCAGAATGGCTGCTGCCAGAGCAGATCTGCGGACAAAAACATCCCATAGAGACGGTGAGACATGAACATTCCAGGTGAAGGCTGAACAAGATACACGAACTGATCAAGGCTTACCTTCTGCTGGACAGTGTCGACTGAGCATTTACTCTGTACCCATCGTCTACCACAGGCCATCAGACAATCTCATTTGATTCTCACACAACTGTATGACTACATATTATTGTCATCCCATTTTCCATAGAAATTAAATGACTTGTAAAGATGACCTAGCCAATAGGAGGTAGAACAGGACCTCTAATCCAGGCAGACACAAAAGCCTACATTCAAGTAGTTTTCTTATTAGAATGGAAGATCAGAATGGAAAAAGAAAATGAGATACAGAAAGACTAAAAGATTTAAAAGGGAACTTTAAAAATACTTGCAAATTACTCAGGAATATTTTACAGTAAAGTTAGAGTAAACAGATTTACCCTCCTGCCTAAAAAAGTAAAACAAGGCCAGGCGCGGTGGCTCATGCCTGTAATCCCAGCACTTTGGGAGGCCGAGGTGGGTGGATCACGAGGTCAGGAGATCGAGACCAGCCTGGCTAACACGGTAAAACCTCATCTCTACTAAAAATACAAAAAAATTAGCCAGGTGTGGTGGCGTGCACCTGTAATCCCAGCTACTCAGGAGGCTGAGGCAGGATAATTGGTTGAACCCGGGAGGTGGAGGTTACTATGAGCCTAGATTGCACCACTGCACTCCAACCTGGGCAACAGAGCAAGACTCCATCTCTAAAAAAAAAAAATAGTAAAACAAAACAAAAGACCACCATCCCAGCTTGCTGCCTAGGAAAATTTCCAGGTCACAGCACAGGGAGGAGGAATGGGTGGAGCCAGGCAGTCTCCCTGAGTTGTAGAGATGGAGCTGAGAGAATGTGTAGGATAGAGTGCCGGAAAGGAGACAACTGCCCAGAGAGAATGAGGAGATCTGCAGAAGGTCCCCCAGTTTCAGCGCAATACAGTGCAGCACACAAGTGTGAGGAAATTACCCGACAGTGGAGGAAGAACCATTCACCAGGATCAGAGGAGCGGGTGCTTACACATAGCCCAAGATGGCAGCTGCTCCCACCAGGAAGACTGGAGAAACCACAAGACGCTGGGTGCAGCACTCAGAAAGGTCTGGCCTCGGTACTGGGGAATAATTAGCCCTGGCTGAGCACTGCTTCACACCCCACCTAACAAATCATATAAGAAAGACCCGGCCAGGTGCAGTGGCTCACATCTGTAATCCCAGCACTTTGGGAAGCTGAGGCGGGCAGATCACAAGGTCAAGAGATGCAGACCATCCTGGCCAATATGGTGAAACCCCGTTTCTACTAAAAATACAAAAATTAGCTGGGCGTGGTGGCACGCGCCTGTAGTCCCAGCTACTCGGGAGGCTAAGGCAGGAGAATTGCTTGAATCCAGGAGGCGGAGGTTGCAGTCAGCCGAGATCACGTCACTATACTCCAGCCTGGCGACAAGGCAAGACTCTGTCTCAAAAAAAAAAAAAAAAAAGACCCAAAAGATCTGTTTCAAAGAAATTGAACTGCATCCCAGAACAAATGTCAAGATGTTTTAAGGAATACAAAACTACCCAGCACTTAAGGTAAAATTCACAACAAGATCTTATATCCACTTAGATAAGCAGGCATGCAAAAAGACAGCAAACCATGACCTATAATGAAGACAACCATCAACTGAAACCTACTAAGAACTGAACACATATGTTAGAATTGGCAGAAAAGCACATTCAGATAGTTATTACAGCTGTATTTCATATAATTAAAAAGCCAATTAGAGACATGGACAATTACAAAAAGATCCGAACTTCATGAGATAAAAATGACAACATCAGAGATAGAAAGTATACTGGATGGGATTAACAGATTATATGTTGCAGAAGATCAGTAAAATTAAAGGCAAAAACAACTGAAAACAACCAAAATGAAATGGAGATGGAAAAAAAATTTTTTTAAAGAGCATCAATCAGATGTGGGATAAAAACCACCATTTTTTATATTTTGGTTTTGGGGCTTTTTTTTGAGACAATCTCACTCTGTTGCCCAGGGTGGAGTGCAGTGGCGCAATCACAGCTCAGTATAGCCTCAACCTCCTGGGCTCAAGTGATCCTCCCACCTCAGTCTCTTGAATAGCTGGGACTATAGGCACATGCCACCACACCTGGCTAATTTTTATATTTTTTGGAGAGATGAGGTCTCGATATGTTCTCCACGCTGGTCTGGAACTCCTGGGCTCAAGTAATCCTCCTGCCCCAGGCCCCCAAAGTGTTGGAATTACAGGCATGAGCCACCACACCCACCTGCTGTTTTGTTTTAAATTACTACATTTTGGTGCAATTGTTACACAGCAATAAATAACTAATAGCCTTATCATCAAATGGTGCTGGAAAAATCAAATCTCCATATGCAAAAAAAAAAAAAAATCATGGATCTATACCTTACACACTGATATGGTCTGGCTTTGTGCCGTTACCCAAATCTCCTCTCAAATTGTAATCCCCACGTGTCAAAGGGGGAAAGTGATTGGATTATGGGGGCGGTTTCCCCCATCCTGTTCTTGTGATAGTGAGCTCTCACAAGAGCGGATGGTTTTACAAATGGTAGTTTCTTCTGAGCTCTCACATGCTCGCCCTCTCTCATCTGCCACCATGTAAGACGTGCCTGCTTCCCCTTCCGCCATGGTTGTTAGTTTCCTGAGGATTCCCCAGCCATACAGAACTGTGAGTCAATTTAATCTCCTTTGCTTATAAATTACCACATCTCAGGTAGTATCTTTATAGCAGTGTGAGAACGGACTAATACACACACCATTTACAAACATTAACTCTAAATGGATTATAGACCTAACTGTAAAGCCTAAAACCATAACACTTCTAGAAGAAAATATAAGAGAAAACCTTTGTGACCTTGGGTTAGGTAAATATTTCTTCAATATGAGATACTGAAAGCATGATCCATAAAAGAAAAAATTGTAAGCTGGACTTCATAAAAATTAATAACTTCTGCTCTTTGAAAGGCACTGTTTAAGAGAATGAAAAGACAAGCCATAGATAGAAAAGACTTGCAAATCACATATTTGATAAAAGACTTGTATTGATACTATATAACGAACCCTCAGGATGCAATAATGGAAAACAAGCCGGGGCTGTGATGTCTCCAGGAAACCCACAGTCTTCACCCAGGTCTCTGCTTATGTCTCCTGGATGAAAAATGTCATTGCCTCCAACTGAACATGATCCTGAGTCCAACAGCCTTCCCAAGATGGTTCTTAGATCTGCAACAGGACTTGTGACCAACAAGGAATGTCCAATTTTTATAAATGGGCAAAAGATGTGAACAGATGCTTCACTAAAAAAGATATAAAGATGACAAATAAACACATGAAAAAAACGCTCAATACCATTAGCCATTAGAGAAATGCAAAATAAGGCCGGGCGCGGTGGCTCACGCCTATAATCTCAGCACTTTGGGAGGCCGAGGCGGGTGGATCACTTAAGGTCAGGAGTTTGAGATCAGCCTGGCCAACATGGCGAAACCCCATCTCTACTAAAAATACAAAAATTAGCCGGGTGTGGTGGTGCATGCCTGCAATCCCAGCTACTCAGGAGGCTGAAGCATGAGAATCTCTTGAATCCAGGAGGCAAAGGTTGAAGTGAGCTGAAATCGTTCCACTGCACTCCAGCCTGGGTGACAGAATGAGACTCTGGTCAAAAATAACAGACTCCATCTCAAAAACAAAAAAAACAAAAAACAAAAAAAACACAATGAAATACTAGTACACACTCATGAAATGTCCAAAATTTAAAAAACTGACCAAGACAACCCCTTGAGCTCTTTTATTCTAAACTGGGCCTATGAGAATGGCTTCCACAAAGGAGGGCAACAAGAAGGGTTGTTCTGTCATCAACAAGGTTGTGACCAGAAAGCACACTATCAGCACTCATGAGCACACCTATGGAGTGTGCTTTAAGATACTGCACCTGGCATACACAAAGAGATCTGGAAATTTCCCATGAAAGAGCTAGGAACTCCAGATGTGTGCATTGACGCCGGGCTCAACAAAGCTGTCTCAGACAAAGGAGTAAGGAATATCCCTCACCCTATCTGTGTACCACTGTCCAGAAAGCATAATGAAGATGAAGATTGATCAAACAAGCTCTGTACATTGGTTAGCTATGCAACTGTCACCACTTTCAAAAACCTACAGTCAATGTGGATGAAAACTAACCACTAACTGTCCAAGTTATAAAAGACCACACACACACACACACACACACATGCACTCACACACATGCACATGAACATACACACACACACACACGCACCAAACCAAGTGTTGGTGAGAATATGAAGCAACTGGACTCATATACTGTTGGTGGGAACATAAATGGGACAATGACCTTGGAAAACAGTTTGACAGTTTCTTAATAAATTAAATACCCGCCTAGTATAAGGCCCAGCTATAGATACTTACTCAAGAGAAATGAAAGTATATATCCAAACATTTGTGTATACATTTTCTTTTTTTTTTTTTTTTTGAGATTTGAGTCTCGCTTTGTTGCCCAGGCTGGAGTGCAGTGGTGCGATCTTGGCTCACTGCAACCTCTGCCTCTGGGTTCAGGCAATTCTCGTGCCTCAGCCTCCCCAGTAGCTGGGACTACAGGAGTGCACCACCACACCCAGCTAATTTTTGTATCTTTAGTGGAGATAGGTTTTCACCACATTGACCAGGCTGGTCTCAAACTACTGAGCTCAGGTGATCCGCCTGCCTTAGCCTCTCAAATTGCTGGGATTATAGGCATGAGCCACCACACTTAGCCAGTGTGTAAGTGTTTACAGCAGCCTTATTCTAGTAACCAAAAATTAGAAACAAACCAAATATCCATCAACAGGCAAATGGATAAACAAACTGTGGCATATTCATATAATGAAATACTACTCAGTAAGGAAAAGGATGAATTATTGACTTTCAGAACATGTGTGAATCAGAATAATCATGCTGAGTGAAAGAAGGCAGTGTATTTTATGTAATTCCACTTATATAAAATTCTAGAAAATGCAAACTAATCCCTAGTGCAAGAAAGGAGATGAGAGGTTGCCTGGGCATGAACAGGAGCATGAAAGGTGGCAGAGAGGGGCAGGGGGAAGGAATTACAAAGGAGCATGAGGACTTGTCAGAATGATAGATGTATTTATTATCTTTTTTTCTTTTTCAGGAGCTACCCTATTATCTTTTTAAAAAAATTTTTTTTAGAGGCAGGGCCTCACTCACAACAGCCTCGCTGTTGCTCAGGCTGCAGTGCAGTGACTCGATCATAGCTCACTGCAGCCTTGACCTCTTGGGCTCAAGTGATTCTCCAGCCTTAGCCTCCCGAGTATCTGGGATTGTAGGCATGTACCATCATGCTCAGATAATTTATTTTCTTTTAATTTTTGCCATAGATAAGGTTTTGCTATGTTGCCCAGGCTGATCTTGAACTCCTGGGCACAAGCAATCCTCGTGCCTCAGCCTCCCAGGATCAGTTTACCCTAGGAGTTCAAGACCAACTTGGGCAACATAGTGAGACCTCCATCTCTGCAGAAAATTTAAGAAATTAGCCAGGCATGGTGGCGTGCACCTGTAGTCCCAGCTACTCAGGAGGCTGAGAGAGGAGGATCGCTTGATGCTAGGGGGTTGAGGCTGCACTGAGCCATGTTTGCACCAATGCACTCCAGTCTGGGCAACAGAATGAGACCATGTCTCAAAAAAGACTTTTTGTTTTGGCCAGGCACAGTGGCTCACATCTGTAATCCCAGGCACTTTGGGAGGCAGAGGCAGGTGGATTCCTTGAGCCCAGGTGTTCAGCCTGGGCAACATGGTAAAACCCTATCTCTGCAAAAAATAGAAAAATTAGCTGGGCATGGTGGTACGTGCCTGTAGTCCCAGCTATCCAGGGGGCTGAGATGGGAGGACTGATTGAGCCTGGGAAGCGGAGGCTGCAGTGAGCCATGATTGCATCACTGCACTCGAGCCTGGGCAACAGAGCAAGATCCTGCCTTGAAAAAAAAATTAATTTTTTAAAAAAAGAAAATTGGCTGGGTGCAGTGGTTGATGCCTGTAATCCTAGCACTTTCAGAGGCCGAGGCAGGCGGATTAAGAAAGAGGTCAGGAGTTTGAGACCAGTCTGGCCAACATGGTGAAGCCCCATCTCTACTAAAAATACAAAAATCAGCCGGGCGTGGTGGCATGCGCCTGTAATCCCAGCTACTCCGGAGGCTGAGGCAGGAAAATTGCTTGAACCTGGGAGGTGGAGGTTGCAGTGAGCCAAGATTGTGCCACTGCACTCCAGCCTGGGCAACAGAGCAAGACTCTGTCTCGAAGGGAAAAAAAAAAAAAAAGAAAGAAAATTATGTGTATAAATCAAAATTCCCTGTTAACCTGAATACTTGGGCTTTAATGCTTTACATTTTTTTAAAAAAATACTCATTGCATTCAATCATGAAATGTGAGAAGTTCATGCACCTGAAAGGGATAGACCTCAAGTCAGTCCATTATCCTCAGAGACACCATATTAAGTGCATCATTATGGAATCGTGGCAAACATTTTGAAGGACATGATTCTAACCACCCTACTTGTACTCTTCTGGGCAGTTTGAGCAGTTCCAGGATCCAGTACTTGGAGGCTGAGCACAGGGGTGACCTCAGTGCCTGCTCATCTGATACTCACCTTGGTCTCTCTGGAGACGGGTTGGGGCTGCGGGGAGGAGGTGTGCGTGGCACAGCTGCCTTCGGAGCAATGCTGGCTGCAGGTAAAAGGCCATGGATGATGTGTTTCTGCACAAATGAAATCCAACAGAAGTCACTGAATCACCTGAGTCTTGTCACCACTCCCCCTGGGCCTGCAAGGGGACACCTGCACTGGCCACCCATGGATCCAAACCCATCAGAAGCCCACTCCTCCCCTGCCATCCCCAGTCACCATCAGGCCAGACAAGTGCACACAGCCAAGGAGCATCATGACAGCTGCTCATTTGGGGCCCTCTTGTCCTTCCCCCCTCAGAGCTTCCCTGGCTGTCCCCAAGAGTCACCCTCTAGCTCTTCCATGTGTCCCACAGCACTCCCCCCAGTGATGTCTCATGTGGCTCCCCCTGCAGAGCAGGGCGACTTCCTGAGAAGCAAGTGACATCCTTATCGTTTTTCGCTTTGTTTTGTTTTTGAGATGGGGTCTTGCTCTGTTGTCCAGAGTGGAGTGCAGTGGTACGATCATAGCTCACCGCAGCCTCAAACTCCCGCTTCAGCCACACGAGTAGATGGGACTACAGATGTTCACCACCATGCCTAGGTAATTTTTGTATTTTTTTGTAGAGACAGGATCTCACTACATTGCCCAGACTGGTCTCGAACTTCTGGCTTCAAGTGATGCTTTCATCTCAGCCTCCCAAAGTGTTGGGATTACAGGTGCGAGTGCCGCACCTGGCCCACTGTCTTATCTTTAAGATAAGACAATCCTGGAACTCTAGCATTGAGCACATTGCCTCACACCTCATAGGGGCTTAATATAAGCTTTTAGGTGGCTTATCTCCAAGATGAGAGTAATTAAAACTAGCTCCTATACACAATGAAAGTCAGAGAGCCCCGCTTTAGGTAACTGTAACTGGGAGTCTCTGAGATGTTTCTGGGTCTAGTCCAATCATTTTCTTGGCACGAGCCATTCATTCACACCTACTAGAGGCAGAACACCATGACAGCAATGAAGAAACCTTGTCTTCATCCCCAAAGTGGTGAGAAGGGAGGAAAAACACCCAAATAATTATTACAGAACATAGAATTATGGAATGAGCCGGGAGAAAGGCTCTCACTAAAAATGAAAAAAAAAAAAAAAAAAAAAAAGAGCATCAGTGAGATGTGGGATAAAAACACTATTGTTTTCTATTTGAAGCCAGTAATTAGCACAAAGTGCTGGGGCAGGCAGGGAGGGAAGATTCCTCCAGGTCTGGGGCCAGCCTGGGAATTTCAAATGCTTTCCCTTGAGAAAATCACACAGGCATTTAGACTGGGCTTTCAGAGATGCCTACTGGTCCCACATTTGGAAATGTGATGGAACAGCATTCTAGGAAGAGGGAACAGCATGAACAAAGGAATGGAGCAAGACATTGGTTGCAGTGCTCGGAAATCATAAGCACGGTTCTCTGTTTTGCTGGAATAGAGGCATCTGCGAGGGTGGGGCTCGGGGGCATGGTGGGGACAATTCCCATGGGAAGGGCTTCCAGAGCAGATGGAGGAAATCCCAAGGCCTAGTGAGGAACACCCACTGACAGTGGCCCCAGGAATGTTAGGTAGTGGTCAGCACGAGACACAAGGCTGGGAAGGGTGGCACAGAGTGGGGGCATCTTTTAGGAGTGAGGGATGGGCACACCTTCCAGTCATCTCCTACAGCCCCCGCCACCGACTTGCACAGCCACCCACAGGAGCAGAAGCTCCAAGCAGTCTCTACCCAATACCCCCACTCTGTTTACCTCTGTGTGGTGCCTGCCACCCTGCATCTGTCAAGTGATTTCACAGTTTCCATGTTTCCTCCCTGCCCCCCTCCACCACCTGCTACAACGACAAGAAAGGGTTTTTGTTTGTTTGCTTGTTTTGGAGACAGAGTCTTGTCTGTCACCCAGGCTGGAGTGTGGTGGCACGATCTTGGCTCACTGCAACCTCCACCTCCTGGGTTCAAGCTATGTTCATGCCTCAGCCTCCCAAGTAGCTAGGACCACAGGCATGTGCCACCAAGCCTAGCTAATTTTTGTATTTTGGTAGGGACGGGGTTTTACCATGTTGGCCAGCGTGGTCTCAAACTCCTGACCTCAGGCAATCTGCCTGCCTCGGCCTCCCAAAGTGCTGGGATTACATGTGTGAACCACTGCACCTGGCCAGAAAAGGTTTTCTTAACCTTTGAATCCCAAGGGCTGGCGTCCAGCAGGTCCTCCAAAAAGGCTGCATAATACTTTTTTTTTTTAAAGAGTGAATTCCCCATTGCACACTAAACATGTCTCATACCATCACAATCATTTCCTAACTATGGTCCCCTCATCAATCCTGTCTCCACTGGGCATAAAAACCCTCACAGCCAGCACCACTCTCTCAACGGCAGGCAAATGTCAAGCATGTCATATCAGGCTGATATAGGTTGGTTCCTACCAAGTATTATGGGATTTTTGGGGTGTCGATTTTTCTGGCCGGAATCTCTGTGGCCACAGTGCATTTGCCTGAGTTCTTGTCCTGCATCCAGGAAGAACGAGGTATGCAGACAAGTAAAGGGTGAAGAAGAGTTTTACTTAGTGTTAGAAGAGCTCAGAGGAGTGGGTAGCTCCTCTCTGGAGACAGATTGTCCCATGAGCTCAAGTGTTCAGCTCTCAACAGAGAGGAGGCCCTGGAGAGAGTGGCTCCTCTCCACAGGCAAGTCATTCCAATGTCTCTGCAGGTCTCTGAAGCTCTCAGCAGAGTGTAGCTCCTCTCTGCTGGCAGGTGGTCTCTGTAGCTTTCAGCGGAGAAGGTACTCCTCTCTGCAGCCCGTCACCCCACCGTCTCCAGCTATCAGCAGAGAGGGTACTCCTCTCTGCGGCTGGTCATCCTGTCCCCTCGTCTCTACCCTCTCCGTCCTCTGGCCGTTCTCTGTGCTGCTCTGGCTGAGCCCAGGGTTTTTATGGACCTCAGAGGGGAGGAAGTGCATGCTGATTGGGCCATGGGCAGGCCCAGAAGAGGCTCCACGAGTTTCCACTCTGGTCAGAGGGACTGGCAGCCCAGCCCCCAGCCTTCAGGCCCTCCCTGACCTGAGGGTGGGGCCTTACTGGGGACCCCGCCCCCTTCCTCCTGCTGCCATTCACGGCCCCAGGGCTTGGCTCCGACCCCCATCCAAGATTAGAGCAGTTGCTGGAGTGGAGAGAGGCCAGGCAGTGGAAGCAGACACCCCTGAGCCTGCAGGGATGGAAGGTGAAGGGGGCTGTCCTTCCTGGGGCGGCCGACGGTGCAGGCTGCAGAGACGCCCTGGTCCTGTGCCTGGGAGGGCAGCCACAGCTGCACCTGGGAGCTCTCATCCCGCCAACTTGGAAGAGGCAGGGCTCCCGCTTGTCCCTGGCTCCTGCCTGTCGCCGGCTCCTGCCTGCGCGCGGCTGCAGCTGCATCTGGAAGGGCAAATTCTGCCTGTTCCCGGCTCCCCCAAGAGCACAGAGAGGCTCGGATCCACAGCTGCAGTTTGGGTGGCTGTAGCCCTGCCCAAGAGGGTAGGGCTCCTGCCTGCTCCATAGAGCAGAAGGCCTGGGTCTGCAGCAGCGGTTTGCGACTCCAGTCCCAACTCACAAGGGGCGGGGCTTCCGCCGGCTCCGTGAAGTGTGCAGCCCTAGCCACACAGCGTGATGGCAGCAGCCACTGCCATCACAAGAACCCAAATTCATTTCTTGCTTCCCCTCCTCTTCCTGGGCAGAGTCCCTGTGCTTCAGCACTCAGCGTGGGCTTCCATTTCCCAAACAGCAAATAATTCATTCTTTTTTGCTGTCTTCTGCACCCAGAATTCTTTCTTTACTCCCTGCCAGGCCCAGGCCAACTCTCCAGGCTGACGTCGCTGCCCTTCTGGTACACACGTCAACAGCAGTTCTTGTTTTACCATTGTGTACAGAATTATTTATGGGCTTGTCTATCCTACAGACCGTGTGGCCATAAGCTGTCAGTTGTGAGTATCAGCACACAGCAGGAACTCATTAATGTTTGGGGCTTTAAATAAAAACTCAGGCCAGGTGCAGTGGCTCACACCTGTAATCCCAACACTCTGGAGGCCAAGGTGAGAGGATTGCTTGAGCCAAGGTTTAAGACCAGCCTGGGCAGCATACCCAGACCCCATCTCTACAAAAAAAAAAATTATGTTTTTTTGAGGCAGAGTCTCGCTTTGTTGCCCAGGCTGGAGTGCAGTGACACAATCTCGGCTCACTGCAACCTCTGCCTCTCGGGTTTAAGCAATTCTCCCACCTCAACCTCCCATGTAGCTGGGATTACAGGTGCCCACCACCACGCCCGCTAATTTTTGTATTTTTAGTAGAGATGGGGTTTCACCATGTTGGCCAGGCTAATCTTGAACTCCTGATCTCAAATGATCCGCCCGCCTCAGCCTCCCAAAGTGCTGGATTACAGGTGAGAGCCACCTCGGGTGGCCTCTACAAAATAATTTTTAAAATTAGCCAGGCATTGAGACTTGGCAGAGTGTGAGGCAAAAAATAAAATAAATAAAAAATACCTAGGTGTGGTGATGCACACCTGTAGTCCCAGCTACTCAGGAAGCTGAGGCAGGAGGATCACTTGAGCCCAAGAGGTTGGAGCCACAGTGAGCTATGATCATGCCACTGTACTCCAGCCTGGGCATCAGGACAAGACCCTGTCTCTAAAACTAAATTAAATAATAAATAAATGTAAGAATCCCCTTGGCTGCTACGTGGAGAATGGACCTAGGGGAAGGGCAAGAGTGGAAGCAGAGAAACCAGTGAGGATCTGCCGCAATAGTCCAGGTAGATGCTGGAGGCCGGGGTGTGGGTAGAGATGGGAATAGCTGGCAGATGTATATAGTGGGTAGATCGGACGGGATTTGCTGATGGGGTGTACATGGTGGGTGGCGGAGGGAAAAATGAAGAATGACTATATCCAGCAGTGCAGCAGGTGTACGTCGTCCAGGAGTTAACTCCGGGCACGGGGACGAATGCTACAGGGGAGGCAGGGTACTCCTGTCCAACTGTGGCCGACCCTGGGGCAGAAGATTGTTAAGGCCGGGCACAGTGGCTCACGCATGTGATACCAACACTTTAGGAGGCTAAGGAGCTCAAGACCGCCATAGCAACATAGCAAGATCTCTGTCTCCACAAAAATATTGAACAATTAGCCGGGAGTCGTGGCGCGCGCCTGTAGTCTCAGCTACTCGGGAGGCTGAGGTGGGAAGATCGCTTGAGCCCAGGAGTTCGAGGATGCAGTGAGCTATGATCGCACCACTGCACTCCAGCCTGGGCGACAGAGCGAGACCCTGTTTCTTAAAAAAAAAAGTTTAGAACACGAAAAATCAAGGCTTCCTCAACTGAAAACCACTTTCTTTTGTGCCGCCGCCTTGACTGGATCTCAGGCCAAACCCCAACCCGCCCCAACCCTTTACCCCTAATTCCCGGCCCCATAGAGCCCCGTGCGCGGCAGGCGAGCATCTACTTACGAACTGGCTCCTGCGGCCTCTCCGAAATCCCAGGAGCATCCTTGCAGCGCGAGGAGAACGGACCGGGGGCTGGACTCATCAGTAGATCTATCCACAGCCAGGGACCACTCCCTAAAGCCCGCCGCAGGCCCAGCCCCTCACGCTTTCTCTTCGCAATGGACTTTGCAGCAACCACGTCGGCCATTGGCTCAGCTCGGCCCTCGACCAATCAGAGATAAGGTTACTTCCACACCGGTCGTTCTTGGCAACCAGAGGGTTCCCGTTCAAATCCCCGCCAGGGCGGAAACGTCCGCCCTATCCGTTCTCTTATTGGTCAGGCTAGACGTCCATTTCTGGCGCCACAGCCTATCCGGCGCCGCGGGAGGCAGAGGGCGGGCTGGATGAAGGACTGGGCGAGCACCGAGGGCGTGAACCCGGAAGTGGCGCGGCAGCCAGTAACATGATCTCTAGACTGGGACGCCGGGGTTCCTGCCGGCTGTATTCGGGCCTTGGACTGGACTGAGGAGCCACGGTGCGGATCTAGCTGGGGTATCAGGGGTTAGGCACGTGATGAAAATGAAGGACGCGGACACCAGGACAGGAATCTCCTGGTTCTTAGAGAATTTATTTCGCCACAAATAATTGGCAAACGGGATCTCGCTGTATTGCCCAGGCTGGTCTCCAACTCCTGGGCACAAGCGATCCTCACGCCTCAGCCTCGCCCGGTGTTGGGATTACAGACGTGAGCTACCATGCCCAGCCCAGGATTCTTTCAAAACTTAAATCTGATCGTGCCTCTGGCCTTATTGGAATCCAGTGCCATTACCACCTCCACCACCACACATCCCCTCTCCAGCCACCCTGGCCTTCATTCAGGCCTTTGTGTTTTCTTATTAGTAATTAAAAAGGGAATCTTATTTGACAGTTCTTTGACAAATAATTCAGTCTGCAGAGGGGATCCTGCCCCAGAGGCCCCGGCTTGGAGTGGAATGCAGGGCCGTGTGCGGGAGAGCCTGTTCAAGTGTCGCCTGGCTTTTCCCTCCTTAGGTGGAGACCATCCATGGAAAAGAACCCCCCTGAGGATACGGGCCCCGTGCACGTGCCTTTGGGGCATATTGTGGCCAATGAGAAATGGCGCGGGTCACAGCTGGCGCAGGAGATGCAAGGTCGGTGGGCTGCCCTCTGCCAGCCCTTTCCTCCCCTGACATATTAAAAAAAAAAAAATCTGCCTATTATTGCCATCTTTTCATCCAAAGCTCATGGAACTCATTTTCTCCTCTGTATTTTAAGGGAAAATTAAGCTCATTTTCGAGGATGGCTTGACACCAGACTTTTATCTGTCGAACAGATGCTGCATTCTTTATGTCACCGAAGCTGATTTGGTGGCAGGAAATGGCTACAGAAAGAGGCTTGTTCGGGTTAGAAATGTAAGTATTAGGCTGGGTGCCGTGGCTCACGCCTGTAATCCCAGCACTTTGGGAGGCCAAGGCGGGTGGATCATCTGAGGTCAGTAGTTGGAGACCAGCCTGGCCAACATGGTGAAACCCTGTCTCTGCTAAAAATACAAAAATTAGCTGAGTATGGTGGTGCACGCCTGTAATCCCAGCTACTAGGGAGGCTGAGACGGGAGAATTGCTTGAGCCTGGGAGGCAGAGGCTGTAGTGAGCCGAGATCATGCCACTGCACTCCAGCCTGGGTGACGGAGTGAGATTCCAACTCAAAAAACAAAAACAAAAAAGAAATGTAAGTATTGGATTAAAGAAACTCAAACATTGACTTGTCTCACCCCACCCTTCCCTCCATCCCTTGGTATCATTTATTTAAAATCATTGGCCAGGTCAGGCACGAAGTGATAGCATTCTTAACCTGAAAAGCAATTTGGTTGCAAAATGATTTACTGTCTTTTTTCCTTTCAAGTCCAATAATCTTAAAGGAATTGTAGTCGTTGAAAAAACCCGGATGAGTGAACAATACTTCCCAGCCCTACAGAAGTTTACTGTGCTGGACCTTGGAATGGTGCTGCTTCCAGTGGCCAGCCAGATGGAAGCATCCTGCCTCGTCATCCAGTTGGTGAGTACCGATTCCTACACCTTCATGGTAGTCCTGTCCTCATGGACACTCAGCTGCCCTCCAGAAGCAACCATCAATCCAATCTATGTCATTCTCTGAGTTGGTTTATAAAATCTCTTTGAGGAATTTAAATGTGGAAGCTGCCTCTGCAGTCAGCTCAGCTTGTCACTCACTCTAGGCAAGCGTATCACAAAGTATACAAGTTGGAGACCTGATTTTTAGAGTCTCAGGTGTGATGGCTCCATCAGTCATTATCCTGCCCTTTCGCTGGTGAAAATGTCAACTAGAGGCCAGGCGTGATGGCTCACGCTTGTAATCCCAGCACTTTGGGAGGCCGAGGCGGGAGGATCACTTGAGGCCAGGAGTTCGAGACCAGCCTGGCCAACATGGCAAAACCCTGTCTCTACTAAAAATACAAAAATTAGCTGGGCATGGTGGCAGGTGCGTGTAATCCCAGCTACTCAGGAGGCTGAGGCAGGAGAATCACCTGAACTCAGGAGGCGGAGGTTGCAGTGAGTGGAGATGCTCCATTGCCCTCCAGCCTGAGCAAGAGGAGTGAAACTTGGTCTCAAAAAAAAAAAAAGAAAGAAAGAAAATGTCAAATAGAAGCTGCTTTGTCTCATCCCGTGTTTTTGTTTAGCATCAGCACCTTGTGCAAGTTTTTTTTTCCTTTTTTTTTGAGGCGGAGTCTCGCTCTGTCCTGCAGGCCGGAGTGCAGTGGCACAATCTTGGCTCACTGCCATCTCCGCCTCCTGGGTTCAAGCCATTCTTCTGCCTCAGCCTCCCGAGTAGCTGGGACTACAGGCACGCGCCACCACACCTGGCTAATTTTTGTATTTTTAGTAGACAGGGTTTCACCATATGGGCCAGGCTGGTCTCAAACTCCTGACCTCATGATCCGCCCACCTTGGCCTCCCAAAGTGCTGGGATTACAGGTGTGAGCCACCACACCTGGCCAGTTTTTTTGTTTTTTTTTTTAGATAGGGTCTTGCTCTGTCATTCCGGCTGGAGTGCAGTGGCGCAATCTTGGCTCACTGCAACTTTTGCCTCCTGGGTTCAAGCGATTCTCCTGCCTCAGCCTCCCTAGTAGCTGGGATTACAGGCACCCACCACCATGCCTGGCTAATTTTTGTATTTTTAGTAGAGATAAGAGTTTCACCATGTTGGCCAGGCTAGTCTCAAACTCCTGACCTCAGGTGATCTACCTGCCTCGGCCTCCCAAAGTTCTGGGCCACCACACCAGCCAACACTTTTTTTTTTTTTTTAAATTTTGAGGTGGAGTTTCGCTCTTGTTGCTCAGGTTGGAGTGCAATGACGCAGTCTTGGCTCACTGCAACCTCCTCCTCCTGAGTTCAAGTGATTCTCCTGCCTCAGCCTCCCGAGTAGCTGGAATTACAGGTGCCCGCCACCACGCCCAGCTAATCTGTATTTTTAGTAGAGACGGGGTTTCTCCATGTTGGTCAGGCTGGTCTCGAACTCCCAACCTCAGGTGATGCGCCCGCCTCAGCCTTCCAAAGTGCTGGGATTACAGGCGTGAGCCATCGTGCCTGGCCGCCAACAATTATTTTTAAAATCAGTTTAGTAGCTTACACCTCTGATCCCAGCATGGGGAACATCAATTTGTGTGTGTGTGTGTGTGTGTGTGTTGTGTTTTTGTTTTTTTCACTTTTATTTTCTTTGTTATGTGTGTGTTGTTTTTAAATCACCCCCTCTGATATGGAGCTAGAGTTGAGAGCCACACTGGAGATGCAAGCAGCCATGAATGGTTCACAGATCCCTCTCTACCATATCCCTTGCGTCACCATTCCCAACTTTCCTTGATATAACGCTGTTGTCTGCCTTAGTATAACCACCACTAACTACAGACCAGGTTTCTCCTTTGAGGCAGGCTTCCTGCAGCTCCTGCGTGAAGTAGGCCTAGTTTAGGTGTAGCCATCATTTAATCCTGCACAACTGAAATGTTTCTTAATGGACCATCAGAAAGTGTTTGAATTCCTCAGTGTGTTTTTCTAAACATTCTGAAAACGCACGTTTTTGTAAATTATAACTCCTTAATGTGGTTCACCTTTCAATAATTTTACTGATGTCTGAGAAATTATATTCATGATATATGAAAACATTTGTTCCCATAAGTCAAGCTGAGCCAAATGGAAAAACGCAATTTCTACAAAACATATTTTAAGAAAATGGCCAGTCCTCCAGAGGGCGCTCACGTGCTGTTGCGTTCATTGCGGTTCAGGTTCAAGAGCAAACAAAAGAGCCCAGTAAGAACCCTCTTCTCAGGAAGAAACGGGCCCTGCTGCTCTCTGAGCCTTCGCTCCTTCGAACCGTGCAGCAGATCCCAGGAGTTGGAAAAGTTAAAGCTCCCCTTCTCCTCCAGAAGTTTCCAAGCATCCAGCAACTGAGTAATGCTTCCATTGGGGAACTGGAGCAGGTGGTCGGACAAGCAGTGGCACAGCAGATCCATGCCTTCTTCACACAGCCCAGGTGAGGGCTGGCCTCGGGGCCACGGCATCTTCTCCCGAGACCACAAACACCAGGATCTTGTTTTCAGCTTTAAAAACCAAGAGAATGGGCCGGGAGCAGTGGCTCACGCCTGTAATCTCAGCACTTTGGGAGGCCGAAGACAGCGGATCATCTGAGGTCAGGAGTTCAAGACCAGCCTGGCCAACATGGAGAAACCCTGTCTCTACTAAAAATAGGAACAATTAGCCAGGCATGGTGACAGGTGCCTGTAATCCCAGCTACTTGGGAGGCCGAGGCATGAGAATCACTTGAACCCGGGAGGCAGAGGTTGCAGTGAGCCAAGATTGTGCCACTGCACTCCAGCCTGGGTGCCACAGCAAGACCCTGTCTCTAAAAAAAAAAAAAAAAAAAAAAAAAGCCCGGGCGCAGTGGCTCACACCTGTAATCCCAGCACTTTGGGAGGCTGAGGCGAGCAGATCACAAGGTCAGAAGATTGAGACCAACCTGGCAAACACAGTGAAACCCCGTCTATACTAAAAATACAAAAAATTAGCCGGGTGTGGTGGTGGGCCCCTGTAGTCCCAGCTACTCCTGAGGCTGAGGCAGGAGAATGGCGTGAACCCGGGAGGCGGAGCTTGCAGTGAGCCAAGATTGTGAGCACTCCAGCCTGGGCGACAGAGCGAGACTCCGTCTCAAAGAAAACAACAACAACAAAAAAAATGAGAAAAAGGATTTCCTCTAGCAGCAACTAGTGAAAGATGAGGCGAGGCCTGAATGGAGCCTGTGGGTCGTCCTGCCTTAGCGTCTGAGTTCAGCTTGTGAAGTTAGTGGGCCGCAGAGGGCACTGCCTTCATTCTGCTAAGATGAAAAGGGCTGGTGGGATCTTCGCAAGAGAGTCAGGGACTCACTCAACAAAAAGCCAGTTAGGGCCGATTTTAATGTGCGACCTTGACCTGCATCTGTCATGGAAAGTGCCTTCTAAAAAGCTTCAGTGGTGGATGTGACCATCTGAAGGAAACAAATGTACAAGGAAGCACTGTGTATCCTAAGCCCTGTGTTCCTGGAGTTTGACCTGCTGTTCATCAGGTTTGGCCTTCATGTACCTGTACTGCGAGGGCTGCTTCCAATGTAAATAAATAACTGTGAAACAGTTCCTTCCTCCTTTCCTTTGTTCCTCCCTCCCCCCCTGCCTTTTTTTTTGGCAGATGTACAATTTGTTTATAATCACTGCATATGTCTTCTGCACACAGAAAGTATGGAGTCTGAAGTTCCCACTTAAAGTTGAAAACTCGACGGCCAGGCACAGTGGCTTACACCTGTAATCCCAGCACTTTGGGAGGCCAAGGGGGGTGAATCACAAGGTCAGGAGATCCAGACCATCCTGGCCAACATGGTGAAGCCCTGTCTCTACTAAAAATACAAAAATTAGCTGGGTGTGGTGGCACACACCTGCAATCCCTGCTACTCGGGAGGCTGAGGCACGAGAATCGCTTGAACCCAGGAGGTGGAGGTTGCAGTGGGCCGAGATTGCACCACTGCACTCCAGCCTGGAAAACAGAGTGAGACTCCATCTCAAAAAAAAAAAAAAATTAAAGTTGAAAACTCAATGTGCATGAGGCAGAACAGGCTGTGTTTGTATATGGAAGGCCCAACAATGGGAGGATACAAGAAAATGATGGCAGCAGCTGCATCCAGTGAGGGAACCAGGGGCTGGGGATCAAAAGGTACAAATTGCCCATTCAAAATATAGACACAGGCCAGGCACAGTGGCTCACACCTGTAGTCCCAGCACTTTGGGAGGCTGAGGTGGGAGGATTGCTTGAGTCCAGGATTTCGAGATCAGCCTGGGCAACATGGCAAGACCCCATCTCTACAAAAACATTAAAAAATTAGCCAGGCGTGGCAGCTCATGCCTGTAGTCCCAGCTACTCAGGAGGGTGAGGTGGGGGGATTGCTTGAGCCTGGAAGGTTGAGGCTACAGTGAGCCACGATTGCGCCACTGTCCTCCTGCCTGGGTGACAAAGCGAGACCCTGTCTCGAAAAAAAGACAAAAACAAAAAATAAGCACAAAGATGCCATCTGTCTTAGAAAATACTAAGATAACTTGACAGCTCTTTAAGTTCTGCTTTGTGAAATGTTAGTAACTAAAAAAATCAAAACATTAGAAACTGTGCATTGGGGAGAAACAATTTGAAAGAGGAGGGAATGAAAAGTAAAAAGAAATATTAACTCAGGTAAATGAATATGTTTATTTAAATATTTATACAAACATGGCCCTAGGAGCAACAGATACACTTTCCCAAAGGTGGTTGCTTCCTTTAAGATATTGCACAATAGAAAATAAACTCTTGTTAATCCTTAAAATTAGTCTTCAATGCTATGTATTTTAGCTATGTAACTTGTACTGTGTCAACAGTGAACCTTATTAGATTCACAGTGTCATCCAACTTATAGCAAGATAAAAATCAATCAGTAGGAATGTCATTTTAAAAAGTAAAATACTGGGAGGGGCGTGGTGGCTCATGCCTGTAATCCCAGCACTTTGGGAGGCTGAGGTGGGTGGATCATTTGAGGTCAGGATTTCGAAACCAGCCTGGCCAACATGGTGAAACCTCACCTCTCCTAAAAATACAAAAATCAGCCAGGCATGCTGGAGGGCACCTGTAGTCCCAGCTACTTGGGAGGCTGAGGTAGGAGAATCGCTTGATCCCAGGGGGTGGAGGTTGCATTGAGCTGAGATCGCACCACTGCACTCCAGCCTGGGCAACAGAGCAAGACTCTATCTCAAACAAAAAAAAAAGTCAAATAGAGCTTTAAACCTGAATCATTTACATCTTTATAAAATGTAAAACTACTTTTTTACCCAAGACTTAAAATATAGAATTATGTAACTTCTACTTTAAACAAAATGAAAAATGTTTTGAGTATCAAATAGTATATTATCTACCTTGTAGACAGTATCTTCATCTAACACTGCCAGTGTTAGCAATTCTTAAATGACATCAAACTAGAAGAAAAGCTGCTCCTACATTGTTTTTATTTAATAAGACAAATTTGGCACTAGACTTTTTCTAGAAATAGCATTCATAGTATATCGATATAATAGTAACATCTTGTTTTAGGTTAATGAATTCCTATTAGGAAGCAGCACTTTGGAACAGTTTTTAGTGACACTAATTCTATCATTATAGTCCTCTGACCTGCCTTAATTCCAGGATCATCTGAATTCTAGGTTAAGGAAGGATTATTAGCCAAACCTGGAAACAACTACAAATTGTACTAATATAGGTAACCCCAATTTAATAGTGACTAAAATTCATAATTGTCACCATTAAAAATAGCTGTATTTCATATCTTCAACACTATTCTATTTACAATACTTTATATAATAAATAACGTACAGCAGTATAGTAACATGCCTCAAAAAAGTACTTTTTTCACTAATTCGTGGAGGTTTCTTGGTTACTTTCCTTCATAAAAACACATCAAATGTGAGTTTACACTATGAGAAAAACAGAATTTGAGAATAGATAGATATCTTCCATTATGGCACAAACGTTTAAGGCCGAGTCAGCACCGGACATGTTCGGGGCCTGAACGTGTTTGTTTCTTCACATTAGTACCAAGAACTGTCTGAGTTGAGAAGGCTGAAAGGGGAGGGCAGCTTCTTCTTGACCTGAGGCCGTGCAGCCCCGACCGATGGGAGGCACAAGGTGCTGGCTGACTTCTGTCTGTTCTTGTTGGTGCCCCAACTCAGGAAGGAAAGCTTCTTGGAGATTTTCTTGGTTTTATCAGTTTTGTCGTCATCATCAATAGCTAAGCAGATCATGGAGTATGTTTTCTGCATTCCCACGGAGTATGTGGCACTCTTATTATGCTGCACATAGAAAAATAAGAAAAAGGGTGTCAGGCATCATCAAGATAGATGATAAAAAGTACGAAGTTTGGCCAGTCGCGGTGGCTCACACCTGTAATCCCAACACTCTGGGAGGCTGAAGAAGGTGGATCACTTGAGGTCGAGTTCAAGACCAGCCTGGCCAACATGGTGAAACCCCATCTCTACTAAAATACCAAAATTAACCAGCTGCGGTGGTAGATGTCTGTAGTCCCAGCTGCTTGGGAGGCTGGGCACGAGAATCACTTGAACCTGGGAGATGGAGGTTGCAGTGAGCTGAGATCACACCACTGCACTCCAACCTGGGCGACAGAGCAGGACTCTGTCTCCAAAAAATAAATTAAACAGACATAATTCGGAAACTCAGGTGACCAATGCTTATATAGAATTAGGTTCTTAAAACAAGGATAAACTTTTTTTCTTTTTTGAGACAGGGTCTTGCTATGTTGCCCAGGCTGGTCTTGAACTCCTGGGCTCAAGTGATCTTCCTGCCTTGGCCTCCTGAGTAGCTGGGGCTCTAGGTGTGCGCCACCAGGTCCAACAAGGATAATTGTTTGTTTGTTTTTTGTTTTTATTTTTTTTTTAAGACGGAGTCTCACCCTGTCACCCAGGCTGGAGTGCAATGGCATAATTTCAGCTCACTGCAAGCGCTGCCTCCCGGGTTCACGCCCTTCTCCTGCCTCAGCCTCTCCGAGTAGCTGGGACTACAGACGCCCGCCACCACACCTGGCTAATTTTTTGTATTTTTAGTAGAGACGGGGTTTCACCGTGGTCTCGATCTCCTGACCTCGTGATCCGCCCGCCTCGGCGTCCCAAAGTGCTGAAATTACAAGCATGAGCCACCGCGCCGGGCCCAACAAGGATAATTTTTAAGGAATGTACTCAATAGTAACAATTTAAGCTTAGGAGCCATAACTCACATTTTAAGGTTGTTCTTCTGTTTGAGAAAGTAATAATACTAATAGTCACGAATATGAAAGTACAGGGTGGGGCGTGGTGGCTCACAACTACAGTCCCAGCTACCTGGGAGGCTTAGAGGGGAGGATTGCTTGAGCCCAGGAGGTTGAGGCTATAGTGAGCTGTGACTGTGCCACTGCACTCCAACCTGGGCGACAGAGTGAGACCTCTGTCTCAAAAAAAAAAAAAAAAAAAAAGGGTGGGGGGGAGGGAAGAGGGGAAAGGAAGGAAAGAGGGGAAGGAAAGGGAAAAGGAGAAGGGAAGGGAAGAAAAAAAAAAAGAATATGCAGTGAGCAATAGGTCTCCCTGTCACCTGGGCTTCTAGGCCCTCCGTGTTATACTTCTAGAGATGATGTGCATGTACAGGTATTTCTATATGTACATAAGTATATTACCATTCATTTTCTTAAAAGGAATATACTACACTATTCTACACCTGATTTTCTTCTTTTTTTTTCTTTTTCTTTTTTTCTTTTTTAAGACGGAGTCTCGCTCTGTTGCCCAGGCTGGAGTGCCATTTTCATCATTTTCAAGTGTAGAGTTCAGTGGCATTAACTACATTCACATCATTATGCTCCACTGCCACCATCCATCTCTAAAACTTTTTCATCTTCCTCAGCTGAAACTTTGTACCATTAAACACTCTCTACTATTAACTTTCAAAGAATCATGTAGGATTCAAACTGGAAATCTAAGGAAGCTTGCTTTCTGAAGACTTCCACATGGGCTATCACCGGCTTCTAAGGTTTGCCTAACATTGAGATTGTTTAGTTCGCCACATGTTTATTGATGGTCTACTATGTTCTGGCACTAAAATTAGGCATACAATATATCGCTGCAATAGTTAAGGACGTTGTTCCTAATATAAACCCTAAGAGGGGCTGGGCACAGTGTCTCACACCTGTAATCCCAACACTTTGGGAGGCTGAGGTGGGCGGATCACTTGAGGCCAGGAGTTGAAGACCATCGTGGCCAACATGATGAAACCCCATCTCTACTAAAAATACAAAAATTAGCCAGGTGTGGTGGCGCATACCTGTAATCCCAGCTACTCAGGAGCTGAGGCAGAAGAATCACTTGAACCCAGGAGGCGGAGGTTGCAGTGAGCCAAGATCACGCCACTGCACTCCAGCCTGGGCGATGGAGTGAGACTCTATCGCAAAAATAAATAAATAAATAAATAAATAAATAAATAAATAAATAAATAAATAAATAAAATAAACCCTCAGAGGAATCTGAGTTATGCAGCAATAAAGTAGGGGGTACTTCGAGCCCCTAAGGATGGAGATGCCTTTTCCTTTTCTGGAAAACTGACCACTAACTCCACCATGTTTTACGGAGCACACACAATGTCATTTAAAACAATAATAAAACGAATAATCCTGGAGACAGATGTGAGGCCTGAAAGCATTTCCCAACCCTCAGCTGCTCAAAGTCCACTGTGTATCAAAACCACTGCCTTATAAATACCCTCAGTTCTCTTCCATCTGCCCCCAGCAATGTTAACTCGCTCATCTCCACCCTCTGCCTCTCCTAGGGCCTGTATCTGAAAGGTTGTGCATTGCTGGAGGACACTCACCAAGGCTTCCCTTGGAATTCTAACCTGACCCCAAACCTCTAATAGGCACCCATTTCCTGGCACTCCTGTGTGACCCTAGTAATTTCATTTCCTTTTCTCCTGCATACTTGTTTCTTATCTTTGCTCTCCTCCTGAAGCCACTCACGCACCCTCCTGAAATCCCTGCCGTATATTTCATGGCATCCATCCCCCAAGACCAAGCCCTTCTGTGTGCCTGGATCCCATTCCCTCTCTCCTCCAGGCACCCTTGCCTCCCAGATCTCTACACACACACACAGACACACACACACACACACTCCTGCAATGCATACCATCACATTCTTTGAAAAGCCTTTCTTGGCCGGGCGCGGTGGCTCACGCCTGTAATCCCAGCACTTTGGAAGGCCAAGGCGGGCGGATCACAAGGTCAGGAGATTGAGACCATCCTGGCTAACACGGTGATACCCCGTCTCTACTAAAAATACAAAAAATTAGCCGGGCATGGTGGCGGGCACCTGTAGTCCCAGCTACTCGGGAGGCTGAGGCAGGAGAATGGCGTGAACCAGGAGGTAGAGCTTGCAGTGAGCTGAGATAGCGCCATTCACTGCATTCCAGCCTGGGCGACAGAGCGAGACTCTGTCTCAAAAAAAAAAAAAAAAAGTAAAGCCTTTCTTGACCCTATTCCCCTCCAGGTCCACCCCAGTATCATACCCACACACACTCTCTCTCACTCCTGCCATGTATACCACTACTTTCTTTGAAAAGCCTTTTTTTTTGAGACAGAGTCTTGCTGTCACCAGGCTGGAGTGCAGTGGCCCAATCTTGGCTCACTGCAACCTCCACCTCCAGGTTCAAGCAATTCTCCTGCCTCAGCCTCCCAAGTAGCTGGGATTACAGGCACATGCCACCATGCCTAGATAATTTTTGTATTTTTAGTAGAGACGGGGTTTCACCATGTTGGCCAGGTTGTCTTGAACTTCTGGCCTCAAGTGATCCACCTGCCTCAGCCTCCCAAAGTGCTGGGATTATAGGCATGAGCCACTGTGCCCAGCTCCATTTACTATTTCTTTCCCCACCACCCACTCCTCACTCAAATCCACCTGGGGTCCTCCTCTAGAACTCTTAGGGCTTTACAGAGCACAGTTTAAAACCACTGTGTAGGCCTAACTCTTCCATCCTCTGGATGAGAAAACCGAGGCCCAGGGAGGGTATGAACGTGCTGAAGGTTACACAGCTTGTGAACAGCAGTCAGGGCCTAATTCCAGAGCTTGATTCCAAGCTTAGATTTGTTCAACTAGGGATCCCCACTGTAGTCAAGAGGGTAGCCAAGGGCAGCAGGTCATCAGTTCAGCCAGAGTGCTAGGCTAAATGTTCTCTTTATTTGATTTTGTTTGAAAGGCTCAGTCGCTAAAAACAGTGCTTGGCTGTCATTATCTAAAATCCTTATCATAAAAATTAATAGACAAAAATAATTTTTTAAAATTATTTTTAAAAAGCCAGGGGCTGGGCATGGTGGCTCACTCCTGTAATCCCAGCACTTTTGGGAGGCCAAGGCGGGCCGATCACCAGAGGCCAGGAGTTCAAGAACAGCCTGGCCAATATGGTGAAACCCCGCCTCTACTAAAAATACAAAAATTAGCCAGGCATCGTGGTGGGTGCCTGTAATCCCAGCTACTTGGGAGGCTGAGGCAGGAGAATTGCTTGAACCCGGGAGGCAGAGGTTGCAGTGAGCCAAGATTGCACCACTGCACTCCAGCCTGGATGAAATGAGCAAGACTCTAACTCCAAAAAAAAAAACCAGGTACAGTGGCTCACGCCTGTAATCCCAACTATTCGGGAGGCTGATTCAAGAGGGTCTCTTGAGACTAGGAATTCAAGATCAGCTTGGATAACTTAGTTAGACCCCGTCACTACAAAATTAATTAAATAAAAGACAAAAGGAAATTACTTTTGGCCTGGTACAGTGGCTCATTCCTGTAATCCTAACACTTTGGGAGGCGGAGGCAGGAAGATTGCTTAAGCCCAGGAGTTTGGGACCAGGCTGGGCAACAAAATGAGACTGTCACTACAAAAAAATAAAAAATTAGCTGGGTATAGTGGTACACGCCTATAGTCCCAGCTATTTGGGAGGATCCTTTTTTTTTTTTTTTTTTTTTTTTTTTTGAGATGGAATCTCCCTCTCTTGCCCAGGCTGGAGTGCAGTGGCACAATCTCGGCTCACTGCAACCTCTGCCTCCTAGATTCAAGCAATTCCCCTGCCTTGGCCTCCCAAGTAGCTGGGATTATAGGCACCCGCCACCACCACACCCAGGGTTTCACCATGTTGACCAGGCTGGTCTCGAATTCCTGACCTCAGGTGATGAGAAGGGAGGATCTTTTGAGCCCTAGAACTCGAGGCTGTAGTGAGCTATGATTGCACTATTGCACTCCTACCTGGGCAACTGAGTGAGACCCTGTCTCAAAACAAACAAAACAAAACAAAAAAACAACAACAAAAGAAATTATTTGGCCAGGCATGCTGGCTCATGCCTGTAATCCCAGCACTTTGGGAGGCAAGGTAGGCAGACTGCTTGAGCTTAGAAGTTAGAGAACAGCTAGGGCAACACGGTGAAGCCCCGTCTCTACAAAAAATATGAAAAATTAGCTGGGTGTGGTGTTGCATGCCTGTAGTCCTAGCTACTCAGGAAGCGGAGGTGGGGGGATCACTTAAGCCCAAGAGTAAAGGCCACAGTGAGCTGAGATCGCGCCAGGGCAATGAGAGCGAGACCCTGTCTCAAAACAAAAAACACACTTTTTTTTTTCTAGACAGGGTCTTACTCTGTCGCCCCGGCTGGAGTACAGTGGCGCAATCTCGGCTCACTGCAACCTCTGCCTCCCAGGCTCAAGCGATTCTCATGCCTCAGCCTCCCATGTAGCTGGGATTGCAGGCATGCACCACCACATCCCGCTAATTTTTGTATTTTTAGTAGAGACAGGGTTTTGCCATGTTGGCCAGGATGGTCTCGAACTTCTGGCTTCAAGTGATCCGCCCGCCTCGGCCTCCCAAAGTGCTAGGATTATAGAAGTGAACCACTGTGCCCAGCCTAAAAACATTATTTTTAAAAAAATTAAAGAGGTCCTGCTGGGTGAAAAGAATAAACATCATGATCATAGTTATCATCATTATAATGCCTGTTGTGAATTGAAATGTAGCTTATGTTTGGCCCTCTTGTAAGGGCTTTATGTAAACTCAGTTTATCCTGAGGCTCACAGCTATTCCCTGACTTGCTGAAGGTCACACAACTGGTGGTGGAAAGCCAGGATACACATCTAGGCTGTCTGCGTGCAGAACCCTTGCTTTCAGCTACTACAGCAGCCCCTTCCTTGGACTGGTGTAAAGATGTCACAGGCTTGAAAGTCAAGCCTTTGCACCTCTCACAGGGGGCAGGGCATGCCCCATAAACTCAGGCCTCTGCTGACGGGGTCCCTACTCCAACCTTCAGTGTGTGGCTCGGCTCTTTTCTCTAACCTCCTTTTGGACAAACTTCTTTTCTGTTTCTGCTGGGGACCTTAATCACTTGTCCAGAAACTCCATGGATTTTGTCCCTAAAAATATAATTTCTTATGATCCCTTCTCCCAAGATGCTCTGAGTCCCTTGACTTTATCTTCTTTTAAAATTTGAAGTATGTCTGGTGTGGTGGCTCACACCTGTAATCCCAGTACTTTGGGAGGCCAAGGTGGATGGATCACAAGGTCAGGAGTTCGAGACCAGCCTGACCAACATGGTGAAACCCTGTCTCCACTAAAAATACAAAAATTAGCCAGGCATAGTGGTGTCCGCCTATAATCCCAGCCACTCGGGAAGCTGAGGCAGGAGAACCACTTGAATCTGGGAGGTGGAGGTTGCAGTGAGCTGAGATCATGCCACTGCACTCCAGCCTGGGCGATAGTGCGAGACTCCGTCTCAAAAAAAAAAAAAAATTTTTTTTGAGATATAATTCAGATACATGCATAAAATTCACCATTTTAATACCCTTCTGTGGCTTTTATTTATTATTTTTATTTTTGAGACATGACACCCAGGCTGGAGTGCAGTGGTACAATCATAGCTCACTGCAGCCCCAACCTCCCTGGGCTCAAGTGATCCTCCTGCCTCAGCCTCCCAAGCAGCTGGGACCACAGGCATGCGCCACCATGCCTCTCTAATTTTTTTTATTTTTTGTAGAGACAAGGTCTTGCCATGTTGCCTAGGCTGGTCTCGAACTCCTGGGCTCAAGCGAACATACTGCCTCAGCCTCTCAAAGTGCTGGAATTACAGGTGTGAGCCAGCATGCCAAGACATCAGTGATTTTTAGTGTATATTCACAAAGTTAGGTGACCATCACTACTACCTAATTTCAGAACATTTCCATCCCCCCAAAAAGAAACCTTCTACCTTATGACCCTTCAGCAGTCCCTCCCCACTCCCATTGCCCAGCCCCAGCACCATCTACTTTCTGCCTCTGGATTTGCCTATGCTGAGCATTTCATATCCATGGACTCAAAATCCATTGGCTCTCTGGCCCTCTCTCAACTGACTTCTGTTGCCACCTCTCCACCAAAGTGTCTTTTCATCCTGCTGCCAAATACAACAGGCACAGCTAAGCCGACCTCATTCTCCACCTCTCAACTGCATTCAATGCAACCCATCACTCTCTCACTGCAAAGCTTTCTCCTCTTAATTTGAGAAGCTCCTTTCCTCCAACATCTCTGAACTCTCCTCCATTTTCTTTGCACTTGCTTCTCTTCCAACTGATCTCTAAATGTTTAGCCCTCAGCCCTAGCCCCCTTGCAGGGAGCTGCATTTTGTCTCATAGCCTCAAATATCATCCCTGTGCAATGATTCTCAAATATTTATTTCTAGCTCTGATTTCTTCCTCGAACTGAAGACTTCACATCCAATCTCCTCCTTTATGCTTACGTCTGACCACTAATAGCATCTGAAACATTCAAAACACGACTCTTGATTTCTCTCTCCTTCACCTCCCTCACACCCATTACCCATCATTATGAAAAATAACCAGGCCAGGCATGGTGGCTCATGCCTGTAATCCCAATACTTTGGGAGGCGGAGGTGGGAGGATCGCTTAAGGCCAGGAGTTTGAGGCCAACCTTGGCAATATATCAAGGCCCCATCTCTACCAAAAAAAATTTACAATAGATAGATAAACAAATTAGCCAGGCAGAGTGGTACACACCTGTAGTTCCAGCTACTCGGGAGGCTGAGGCAAAAGGATTGCCTGAGCCCAGGAAGTCAAGGCTACAGTGAGCTATGATTGCACCACTGCATTCCAGCCAAGCAACAGAGTGAGACCCTGTCTCAAAAAACAACAACAACAACAAAGAAACAACAACAGAAAAAAAGAAATTAAAGGTAGAAAAATAACCACTACCCATGAGATTGATCAAGCCAAAAACTGAGGCCTCACCTCCCTGTCCACTGTCTCCTTTACACAAATCATCCACAAATCCCCCATCAGCTCTACCTCCAAACTATGTCCCAGGGACACTCAGGTCTCTCCAACTCTACAGCCACCCCCATCACCTCAGCCACTAACGTCACCAGCCTGGACAACTGCCATGGCCAGTCTCCGGCAGCAGACGCCCTTCTAAAACAAACATCACACCACGCCGTTCGCCTTCTGAAAAGGCCCAGTGGCTTCCAAGCTCCCACCACTGCCGCCAAGGCCTCCTTCCTACCTCACTTCCCATGCCCCCTTCCTTGTCCTGGTGCTCTTGCCAAAAGGCCTTCTTTTTGCCTCTCTGGTAGGAGAAGCTTATTCTGCTGCAGGGGCTCTGTACCTGTAAGTGCCCCTGCCCAGAAGGCCTTTCTTGTCCCTCTGCAACTGGCTCGAACCTCCTGGTCACTCTCATGTCTGTTCCAGCCCTGCCTAGATAGAGCCTCGCCCCCTCCCCAGTCATTCCACCCCATTACAGGTCTTTTTTCCTTTACAGCACTTATCAAAATCCTGACCATTTATTTGCTGACTTAGTGCCAGCTTCGTTGGGGGGAGGGGGGTGCAGGGACCTTATCTATATAATGTAAACTGGAGCTCTGACACCTAAGACAGTGTCTGGCACCCAAGTGATCCTCAATCAATATTTGTTGAATGAATAAATAAGTGTTGTTACAGAGGGAAGGTCGAGGGTACGTCATTAAGTGTGGCAAAGTACAGAGGAGAACGTCATTAAGTGTGGCATGAATCCTAGCACTTGGGGAAAATTTTAGGGTTTTTTTGCAGACAAGAGTCTCACTCTGTTGCCCAGGCTGGAGTGCAATGGCGCGATCTCCGCTCACTGCAACCTCCACCTTCCGGGTTCAAACTATTCTCCTGCCTCAGCCTCCTGAGTAGCTGGGGTTACAAGCGTGCACCACCACGCCCAGCTAATTTTTATATTTTCAGTAGAGACAGGGTTTGCCTTGTTCGTCAGGCTGGTCTTGAACTCCTGACTTCAAGCAATCTGCCCACCTCAGCCTCCAAAAGTACTCAGATTACAAGCATGAGCACCGTGCCTGGCCTCACGTGGGAAAATTAAAAGCGGTAACTGTGTAGGTGAACTTGAAGAGACTCAAATGCTTCCCAAATCTCCCAGGACATGGCTGACACTGCCTCTAGGGCGTACAGAGGGATTGTCTTAACTTTCACAGGTTGTCTTAAGCTCTTCTGTACTATTAGAATTTTGTTTGTTTGTTTGTTTTTTTCACTATGAGTATGTATTACTTTTGTAATTAAATAATTTGATCAGAAAAATAGATCAGTTGATTATTTTATCTACAGGATATTTTTAAAAGTTTGCTAGCAGGGTGCAGTGGCTCACGCCTGTAATCCCAGCACTTTGGGAGGCCAAGGTGAGAGGATGGCTTGAGCCCAGGAGTTCAAGACCAGCCTTGGCAACATAGCGAGAACCTCTCTACAAAAAACAAAGAATGGGCCGGGCACGGTGGCTCACGCCTGTAATTCCAGCACTCTGGGAGGCTGAGGCGGGTGGATCATGAGATCAGGAGATCAAGACCATCCTGGCTAACACAGTGAGACCCCGTCTCTACTAAAAATACAAAAAATTAGCCGGGTGTGTTGGCAGGCGCCTGTAGTCCCAGCTACTTGGGAGGCTGAGGCAAAAGAATGGCGTGAACCCAGGAGGCAGAGCTTGCAGTGAGCCGAGATTGCACCACTGCACTCCAGCCTGGGCGACAGAGCGAGACTCCGTCTCAAAAAAAATAATAAAATAAAACAAAATGAATAAATAAATAAATAAATAAATAAAGAATGAGCCAGGGGTGGTAGTGGGTGCCTATAATTCCAGCTGCTTGTGTGGCTGAGGTGGGAGAATCACTTTAACCCAGGAGATAGAGGCTGCAGTAAGCCATGATCATACCACTGCAAACCAGCCTGAGCAATAGGGCAAGACCCTGTCTTTAAAAAGAAAAAGTTTGCCAATTTTCTCTTTGACCCAAGGTGAGCACACTACAGTGATTACAAGCCTGGGAGTCTAGTCATTTGTACCGTGTTACACAGGCAGCAGACAGAGGGTCTGGTAAACACCTCTGGGGCTGAACTCATGCAGATTTCACTCCACGCCACTACTGACTGCCCAGGGAGGTGTCAGCGCTCACCATGGATGATGTGGAGTCCAGGAGGCTCACGACTTTCATCTCGATCTCGTCCTCGCCAAAGCTCTTCAGCAGCTTCATAACCTCACTCACCGTCAGCCACTTACAATCCACAAGCTGAATGGAGACAATATAATCTCCTTCCCGGGCTCCTGCCACCTGAAAAAGTATTGTTGAAAATAAGTCAACGTTTTGTTTGCTCAAATCCTTGAATCAGTCCCCATTAACAAAATAGGTATTTGCATAAGTTCGCATCAAGAAAGCAAAAATTCGCTTTGGGTAGCTGAGACGGGTAGATCACTTGAGGTCAGTAGTTCAAGACCAGCCTGTACAACACGGTGAAACCCATCTCTACTAAAAATACAAAAATCAGCCAGGTGTGGTGGTGGGCACCTGTAGTCCTAGCTACTTGGGAGGCTGAGGCAGGAGAATTGCTTGAACCCGGGAGGCAGACATTGCAGTAAGCCGAGATCGTGCCACTGCTCTCCAGCCCGGGTGCAATTAAAAAAAAAAAAAAAAAAAAAGCCAAAATTGGCCAGGCACAGTGGCTCACGCCTGTAATCCTAGCACTCTGGGAGGCCAAGGCAGACAGAATACTTGAGGCCAGGAGTTTGAGACCAGCCTGGCCAACATGGCAAAACCCCGTTTCTACTAAAAATACAAAAATTAGGCCAGGCCAGGTGGCTCACACTTGTAATCCCAGCACTTTGGGAGGCGAGGTGGGCAGATCACGAGATCAGGAGATCGAGACCATCCTGGCTAACATGGTGAAACCCCGTCTTTACTAAAAACACACAAAAAATTAGCCGGGCATAGTGGCACACACCTGTAATCCCAGCTACTCAGCAGCCTGAGGCAGGAGAATTACTTGAACCCAGGAAGTGGAGGTTGCAGTGAACCAAGATCGTGCCACTGCACTCCAGCCTGGGCGACAGAGCGAGACTGCGTCTCAAAAAACAAAAACAAAAACTAAAATTAGCTGAGTGTGGTGGCACGTGCCTGTAATCCCAGCTACTCAGGAAGCTGAGACAGGAGAATCACTTGAACCCAGGAAGCAGAAGCTGCAGTGAGCCCTGAGATCGCGCCACTGCACGATCGCGACTCACTGCAGCCTCCACCTCCCAACATCTAAAAGAAACTAAAAACAAAAAACAAATGAAAAAAAGACAGTAAAAATTAATCCTTTTCTTTTAGGGAATGTAGCACCCATGAGGCCTTTCACATCAAGTCAGGCTTTTGACATGGGTGAACCCACCCTAAATTCAATCACCCAGATATCTGTGTTTGCTGCCAACCAAGAAAAGCATGTGCTTACCGAGGCAGAGCAGTAAGGATCCAGGAAATGAACCTGAACGGGGGCATTCCCTCTCAAGGTGAACCCCAAGTCCCCTTCTTCTGTGGTGAAGCAGATGCTTCGAGGAGGTGTCCAGCGCTTGTTAGCCGAAAACACAGATAAGGGGCCCTTTGGAAGAGAGCATCATTAGGTGTAGGATTTGAAGGCTGGATCAGACGCTTGAAAGCTAAAGGGAATTTTGCCTGCTGTCCTTGAAGATCTCACTTGGCCTTGTTCAGGGACAAATGACACATCTGGGGGCATACATGCTACAGCAGTCATGCGAGAACCTGGAAAGCCATCTTCTCAAACACACCCAATATATTTTCAATAAAATTATCTTTTAGACATTGTATTAATTATCTTTTTCTTTTTTTTTTTTTTTGAGACATTGTCTCGCTCTGTCGCCCAGGCTAGAGTGTGGTGGTGTGATCTCGGCTCACTGCAGCCTCTGCCTCCCGGGTTCAAGCAATTCTCCTGAGTAGCTGGAATTACAGGTGCGAACCACCATGCCTGGCTAATTTTTGTATTTTTAGCAGAGATGGGGTTTCACCATGTTGGCCAGGCTGGTCTCAAACTCCTGACCTCAGGTGATGCGCCTGCCTCAGCCTCCCAAAGTGCTGGGATTAAAGGCGTGAGCCACCGCACCCGGCCAAAATCATCTTAAATAAAATCTCTAATATAAACAATTTAAGACCAGGCATGTCATGCCTGTAATCCTAAGCACTTTGTGTGACCAAGGCAGAAGGATCGCTTGAGGCCAGGGGTTTGAGACCAGCCTGGGCAACATAGCGGGAACCATTCTCTACTAAAAACATAAAAGAATTAGCCAGGCATGGTGGTGCACGCCTAAGGTTCCATCTACTCAGGCTGCTGAGGCAGGAGGACTTCTTGAGCCCAGCAGTTCGAGGCTGCAGTGAACTATGATTGTGCCACTGCACTCCAGCCTGGATGAAAACAGAGTTAGACCCTGTCTAAAAAAAAAAAAAAGGAAAAAAAAATCTCAGGCCAGGCACAGTGGCTCATACCTGTAATACCAGCACTCTGGGATGCCTAGGCAGGAGGATGGTTTGAGCCCAGGAGTTTGAGACCAGCCTAGGCAACATAGCAAGACCCCATCTCTACAAGAAATAAAAATTAGTTGGACGTGGTGGTGTGTGCCTGTAGTCCCATCTACTAGGATAGCTAAGGCGGGAGGATAGCTTGAGCCCAGAAGGTTCAGGCTGCAGTGAGCTATGATCATGCCACTGTAATCCAGCCTAGGTGACACAGTGAGACCATGTCTCTAAAAAAAAATTTTAAAATATTTAAAAAAATTTTAAATAGACAATACCTAAAAACTACTTTTAAAATATGCTATGGGGCTGGGCACAGTGGCTCAGGCCTGTAATCCCAGCACTTTGGGAGGCCGAGGTGAGCGGATCACTGGAGCCCAGGAGTTCAAGATCAGCCTGGCCAACATGGTGAAACCCTGTCTCTACTAAAAATACAAAATTAGCTGAGCGTAGTGGCACAGGCCTGTAATCCCAACTACTCAGGAGGCTGAAGCTGGAGAATCACTTGAACCTGGGAGGCAGAGGCTGCAGTGAGCCGAGATCGCGCCACTACACTCCAGCCTGGGCAACAGAGTGAGACTCTGTCTCAAAAAACAAATAAATAAAAATAAATGAATAAAATAAAATATGCTATGGTCTGAATGTTTGTACCCTCCCAAAGTTGGTATATTAAAATATTAAAATTTTATTAATATTTATTAAAATTTAAAATGTATATTAAAATCATCAATGTAATTATTAGGAAATGGGGCCTCTCGAGAGGTGAGTCAGTCTTGGGGTGGAGCCCTCAAGAATGGGATACATGCTTTTAAAACAGGCCCAAGGGAGCTCATCACCTTTTCTGCTATGAGGACACAGGTAGAAGGCCCCACCTATAAACCAGAACATGGGCCTTCAGCAGATACCGAATCTGCCCATACCTTGGTTTTGGACTTCCCAGCCTCCAGAACTGAGAAATATATTTCTGCTGTTCATAAGCCCCCCAGTTTGAGGCATTTTGTTATAGCAGCCCACATGGACTAAGACACCATACTCGCCAAAGTGAAGAGCTGTCCCCTTAGGTCATTTATGTAGAGAGCATTCAACATACCAGCTTCTGGAAGAAGTCCGTGACTGTCAGCTTGGAGAACTGGGGCAATATAACGTCAACCTCTTGCTCAGTTTTAGCTAGAATAGAGGATTAGAAATGGGAGGATAAATGTTTCTGTAATTGAAAGTGATCCTTATAGCCCAGTGTTGTGGCTCACGCCTGTAATCCTAGCATTTTGGGAGGCCGAGGCAGGTGGATCACTTGAGGCCAGAAGTTCAAGACCAGCCTGGCCAGCATGGTGAAACCCCGTCTCTATTAAAAATACAAAAATTAGCCAGGTATGGTGGCAGGCGACTGTAATCTAAGTTACTTGGGAGGCTGAGGCAGGAGAATCACTTGAACCCAAGAGGCAGAGGTTGCCCCGTGAGTTGAAGTCATGCCACTGCACTCCAGCCTGGGTGACAGAGTAAGACTCCGGGGGGGGAAAAAAAAAAGTGATCCTTGGGAAGGAGACAGTACAGAGCTTTCTCTTAGTCACACATCCTTCCCCTTGGTTTAGACAAGTAGTACAAGACGATGGAACACAGCTCAACCCCCGACCTAGGGTGAACTCTACCTTCCATTTGGGTACCTCCTGTGAGCCATAGGAGGTATAACTCGTTCCTGAGCTGCAACCAAGGAGTGATAACCAGACACATTCCCATGGGGTTTCCTGATACTTAAGGGGCTTAGTGGGCTTCTCTGGCACTCATAAAACCCTAATGAGGAGGCTGGGCACGGTGGCTAATGCTTGTAATCCCAGCACTTTGGGAGGCCACGGTGGGAGGATCATCTGAGGTCAAGAGTTCAAGACCGGCCTGGCCAACAAGATGAAACCACATCTCTAATAAAAATACAAAAACTTAGCCAGGCATGGTGGCACGCGCCTGTAGTCCCAGCTACTTGGGAGGCTGAGGCTTGAACCAGGGAGGCAGAGGTTGCAGTGAGCTGAGATCACGCCACTGCATTCCAGCCTGGGTGACAAGAGTGTAACAAACTCTCAAAAACAAACAAACAAAAAACCTATTGAGAAGTCATCTGTGTTTCAAGTGTTGTTGTTAAGGAAGTTCCATGCCTCACTGGACACAGTCCTGGGATACTGTGCTTTCTGTTTTCATCATTATTACTATTTTGAGACAGGGTATCGTTCTGTTGCCCAAGCTGGAGTGCAGTGGTGCGATCACAGCTCTCTTGCAGCTTGACCTCCAGGACTCAAATGATTCTCCTGCCTCAGCCTCCCAAGTAGATGGAACTATAGGTATGTACCACCATACCTGATGAATTTTTTTAAATTTTTTATAGAGATGGGGTCTCACTATGTTGCCTAGGCTGGTCTCAAACTCCTGAGCTCAAGTAACCCTCCTGCCTCAGCCTCCCAAAGTGCTGAGATTACAGGTTTGAGCCACCGTGCTTGACCTTTTCATTATTAATGTGGTATGGGGATTTCCCAGTGAAAAGCAGGTTTGGCAAATCATGACCATTGACAGCTACATACCCCCACCAGCATCTTCACAGCAGGCTCAGACTACCCTTAACATAAGGCTGGTCAATTTCTAACAAAAGATCCCAGGGCAGGCTGATTCTACACGAGAACAAACAGCATAAAAAGTGTATCTAGGCCAGGTGTGGTGGCTTACCCTGGTAATCCCAGCACTTTGGGAGGCCAAGGCAGGCGGATCACTTGAGGTCAGGAGTTCGAGACCAGCCTGGCCAACATGGTAAAACCCCATCTCTACTAAAAATACAAAAATTATCTGGGTATGGTGGTGGGCGCTTGTAATCCCAGCTACTCGGGAGGCTGAGGCAGAAGAATCACTTGAACCCGGGAAGCAGAGGTTGCAGTGAGCCAAGATCACGCCACTGCACTCCAGCCTGGGCAACAGAGCGAGACTCCATCTCAAAAAGAAAAGAGAACTCCAGGGCAAAAGCAGCACCTCGGCCCCTGCCCTGTGCAGCCCTCCCAGTGCCAAGCGCACAGCAAGGGCTTGCTCAAACCCCAAAGGCCAGGCGTGCTCTTTCCGTGGCACAGGCACCCCCACAGAGGGCACACAGTCTAGGTTACTCACCAACAACACTGGGGGCGTCGATCAGGTTCAGCAGGTCATCATCCTCCTGGTGCTGGGTGTACGTGAGCCGGGAGCGTTCCTGTGCTGCACACAGCACCTTCTGTAGCACCTCAATGCTCCGCAGCTTCTTGCAGAGGCTGGCCTCCCGCACCGACTCCTCGTGATGAGCCATGGCTCTGCACAGGTGGGACTTCCCTGCAGACGGAAGCCAGCACCCACGTGACTTGCGGATCCACCAAGCAGAGCATAAGGGCCCAAGGGGCAGTCCAAGAGGTTGGACCTTCTCTTTTCTAAAGGATCTGCCTGTATAGCTAGAGCCTGTGATACCCTACCTTGTTTTAACCTGAGTGACTCTCTCCTAGCAGAGAGAGCTGGACAGACTCCATTTTAGTTTCTTCACTTGCAGCCCCCTTTATCCCCCTTAAGGGAATAACTAGTGCAAGCTGATTCCAAGCACATCCAGGAATGCAAACTGCTGATAAGATATATTGAAGCAGGCTGTACCAGCAGCTTCTAGGGATGTACTCAGTGGCAGGTACCTAAAGCCCCTGCATTTATCTCTTAGTGATAGTTTAAGCCCCTGCACCTGGAACTGTTTATTTTTTGTAACTGCTTCTATAACCAATTACTTTTTTTTAACTTTTTGCCTATTCTGCTTCTGTAAAATTGCTTTAGTTAAACCCCTCTCCCCTATTTAGACCATAGTATAAAAGAAAATCTAGCCCCTTCTTCGGGCCCGAGAGAGTTTCGAGCATTAGCTGTCTCTCAGTCGCCGGCTAATAAACGACTCCTGAATTAGTCTCAAAGTGTGGTGTTTCTCTATAACTCGCTTGATTACAACAAGCCTTTTATTAAAATATTATTTTATTTCATTTTATATTTTATATTTAGAGACAGGGTCTCACTTTGTACAGTGGTGCAATCATGGCTCACTGCAGCCTCAAACTCCTGGGATCAACTGAACCCCCCGCTTCTGACTCTTGAGTAGCTGGGACCACAGGCATGCACCACCACACTTGGATAATGTTTTCATTATCATTATCAATTCATTATAATTGCTATGTTGCCCAGGCTGGTCTCAAACTCCTGGCCTCAAGCAATCTGCCTGCCTTAGCCTCCCAGAGTGCTGGGATGACAGGCGTGAGTCACCGCGCCCAGCCCAGGCCTCCCTTAAATGCGTATGTAATAAGCTCACTTGTGTCCATAAGATGTTCACTCAACAAACATTTACCAAATGTGCTGGGCACTAGAGATAACGCAACGAGTAAACAAACTGCCCCCACATTCATGGAGTTTACATGTAGTGGTTGAAGACAGATAACTGACAAGACGAGAAATATGTAATGGATGGGGTGGTGATGAGGTTATACAGAAAAATAAAGCAGGGCAAGCGGAGATGGTAAAAGAAGACTGGGAATGGGGTTGTCCTATGATGGGTGACCAAGAAAGGCTTTTTTTTTTTTCTTGAGACGGAGTCTTGCTCTGTCACCCAGGCTGGAATGCAGTGGCACGATCTCAGCTCACTGCAACCTCCACCTCCCGGGTTCAAGCAATTCTCCCACCTCAGCCTCCCAAGTAGTTGGGGCTACAGGAACACACCACCACATCTGGCTAAGCTTTTGTATTTTTGGTAGAGACGGGGTTTCTGCATGTTGCCCAGGCTGGTCTCAAACTCCTGACTTCCAGCTATCCTCCCACCTCGGCCTCCCAAAGTGCTGGGATTGCAGGTGTGAGCCACCACACCCGCCCAAGGAAAGCTTTGTGATATGGTTCTTTTTGAGCAGAGTCCTGATTGATGTGAAAGAGCAGCAGGTGCGAGGGCCCTGGGGCAGGGGCACATGCAGGTGTTCCAGGGCAAGGAGGAGCTAGGGTATGCCTGGAGGCAGGGAGGGCGGGAGAGAATGAGTGCAGGGAAGAAGGAGCCAGGTCAGATCATGGCGGACCTCACGCGTGCAAGATGAGGGCTCTCACTCCTGTTCTGCATGAGATGGGAGCCCACTGGGGTGTGAGCAGGGGACTGATGTGATCTGGCCTGCGTGACCAGACTCTGAAGGGGCAGCAAGAAAACCAGCTATGAGCAGGGCAAGTCACGTGACCGCTCTGGGTCTCAGTTTCCTCAGCTGTAAAATGGGGATGCCACGAGACTCATCTCCAAGTGTTGTGTGGGGTTTAAGTGAATGAATGTTTTCACTTACACTGTGAACTGTACACATGTGGCTTCCACCAGGGCAGCAAGGTTAAAGTGGCCAGATTTGAGTTGTGTTTTCTAAGTACAGCCAAAAGGATTTGCTAATCAAATGTAGGGTGAGAAAGTAAGACAAGAAGTTAGGTGTGGTGGCTCGTGCCTGTAAACCCAGCACTTTGGGAGACAGAGGCAGGAGGATCGCTGGAGGCCAGGAGTTCAAAACCAGCCTGGGCAACATAGTGAGACCGCATCTCTACAAAAACCTTTTTACAATATTAGCCGGGCGTGGTGGTGCATGCCTGTAGTCCCAGCTACTCAGGAGGCTGAGGCAGGAGAATCACTTGAAGCCAGGATTTCGAGGCTAAACTGAGCTGTGATTGCACTACTGCATTGCAGCCTGGGGGACAGCAAGATGCTGTCAAAGAAAGCAAATGAAAGAAAAGGAAAGGAGGGAGGAAGGGTAGATGGAGAGGAGAGAGAAAGGAAAGAAGGAAAGAATAAACGAGAAAGAGGAGAGGAAAGGGAGAGAAAAGGAAAGCAACAAGGAAAGGAGAGGAGAGGGGAGGAGAGAGGAGAGGAGGGGAGGAGAGAGGAGAGGAGGGGAGGAGAGAGGAGAGGAGGGGAGGAGAGAGGAGAGGAGGGGAGGAGGCAGGAGGGGAGAGAAGGAGAGAGGAGGGGAGAGAAGGGGAGAGGAGGAGAGGGGAGCAGAAGGGAGGGGAGGGGAGCAGAGGGGAGGGGAGGGGAGCAGAGGGGAGGAGAGGGGAAGGGAGCAGAGGGGAGGAGAGGGGAGGGGAGCAGAGGGGAGGAGAGGGGAAGGGAGCAGAGGGGAGGAGAGGGGAGGGGAGCAGAGGGGAGGAGAGGGGAGGGGAGCAGAGGGGAGGAGAGGGGAGGGGAGCAGAGGGGAGGAGAGGGGAGGGGAACAGAGGGGAGGGGAGGGGAGGGAAAGAGGAGGAAAGAAAAGAAGAGTGGAGAGTGAGTCCAAGGTTTCTGGCCTGAGAACCTAGAGGGGTGGGAGCTGCCATCACTGAGACGGGGAAGCTGCGTATGTGTGCATGGGTGGTGCACAGGGGGGCAGGTTAGGGTGGTGGAGGTGAGGTCTGCACATGGGAAGAGATATTCACACTGAGACATGGCAGAGACCAAACCAGGACACTTCATTACCAGTCATTAGGTATTCTTGGTAATTCAGCCATGCATAAGGAAATCAACAAACGTCTCCTTCCCTGTTAGCATGATACAAGCCACTCTGTCGACCCCAAGGGAGATGGTTAAAGTCCTAGCTCCACAGTGGGAGGCCTGGGTGCTATGGAACCCATGAGAACACAGCCTGGGAAGCCCTCTGAGGCTCAGGACTGCGCCTCATGACTTCTGAACCCAAAGTGGCCACGATGACTCAGAACACCCCCCTCTCCCGGGCCCTCTTCAGGGACCTCTCTGTGGCTGTTTGTGAGCAGGACCAGCTGGGCACGAAGTGGGGCCCACGTCTGGGTGCAGGGGGACACGCACCCAGCTGTCGGCGCTGCTGATCATTCTTCAGTGTGGCCAAGGGTGTCAGCCCCTCTGGCATGTGGTCGTAGAGCTGGGACAGGCACTTCTCCTGGTGGTCCAGATCCGTGCCTGGCTTCACTGCAAAGAGAACCACAGGTTAAATCCCCTCTCATGGACCTGGCCACAGACCCACGTAGAGATTTCTCTTTCTACCATGTCTCCAGCTTCCTTCTTTCTGCAGTTTCACAAGGCATTTGGGATCATGGGTCTCCTTTCTGCCCCTGGACACACCCCAGGCAGTCTGACCCTCCAGCTTTTTTTTTTCTTTGAGACGGTCTCACTCTGTCACCAGGCTGGAGTGCAATGGCACAATCATAGTTCACTGCCGCCTTGAAATCCTGGGCTCAAGTGATCCTCCCACTCCAGCCTCCTGAGTAGTTAGGACTACAGACATGCACCACCACACACCAGGCTAATTTTTAAACTTTTTTGTAAAGACAAGGTCTTGCTACATTGCCCAGGCTGGTCTCAAACCCCTGGGTTCAAACGATTCTCCTGCCTTAGCCTCCCAAAGTGCTGGGATCAAATGTGTGAGCCACTATGCCTGGCTACCCTGAAGCTCTTGCTCATTGGACCAGTCACACTCCAGAGGTTCATAATTTTTTTTTTTTTTTTTTGAGATGGAGTTTCGCTCTGTTGCCCAGGCTTGGGTGCAGTGGTGTGATCTTGGCTCACTGCAACCTCCACTTCCCGGGTTCAAGCAATTCTCCTGCCTCAGCCTCTTGAGTAGCTGGGATTACAGGCACATGCCACCATGCCTGGCTAATTTTTGTATTTTTAGTAGAGATGGAGTTTCAGCATCTTGGCCAGGCTGGTCCTGACCTCGTGATCCACCCATCTCGGCCTCCCAAAGTGCTGGGATTATAGGCGTGAGCCACCACACCCGGCAAGGTTCGTAATTTGACCCTGAGCCCCCACACACTACCTCCCCCGACTCACCCACCACACAGAACCTCCTGGCATAGCCCAGACCCTGTCATGCCCGGCCTGCACCCCTCTGTGGGCCTGCACACCTGCAGCAGAGCCCCTTCCTGCTTCAACCACACCCTTCATGGCGCCGTATCCTGCTCTCAAACCTCACAAAACCACTCTCCACTTCCCCAGCACCCTCAGCCTCTGTTCCTGTGCTCAGATACTTTACCCCCTCTAGGCTGACCCTTCCCTCCTGTGCAGATGGAAAAGTCGAACTCAAATGTCATCGCCTCTGAGAAGCCATCCATGACTGCACCACGGAGTCCACCTGCTGCTGCATTTGTGTCTCTGCAGCAATCACCGAGGCACTATATGGTATTTCTATTTGTTTCCACATCTTGTCTCACCTAATAGACTATATAGTACTAGGAGTGGCGTCTCACACTTTCAGAGAACCTATAGTATATAAAGCATTATTGAGCTTTGCGTACAGGCCCTTCATTTTCATGATAGCCTGTGAGGGAGGTTCTCTCCATATACCCATTTTACAGATGAGAAAATCGAGGCAGAGGACAGCTAAGTAACTTGCCCAAGGTAAACCGGCTCATTCATGGCAGAGCTGAGATATGAACCCAGGAAGTCTGGCTCCAGAGGCTGTCTTTTTAATTCCTTGGGAGGATGCCTGGATTAGTACTCATTAGATCAAAAATCCCTGGCCAGGCACCATGGCTCATGCCTGTAATACCAACACTTTGGGGAGGCCAAGGCAGGACAATTGCTTGAGGCCAGGAGTTTGAAACCAACTTAGGCAACATAGTGAGACTCCATCTCTACAAAAAAAAATTTTTTTCTTAATTAACTGGTGTAGTGGCATGTGCCTGTAGTCCCAGCTATTCGGGAGGCTGAATTGGGAGCATTGCTTGAGCCCAGGAGTTCAAGAAGGCAGTGAGCCATGATCATACCACTGCACTCCAGCCCCATCTCTAAAAATAAATAAAAAATTCCGATCATCACAGATTTTTTTGCATTAATTTTTATTTTATTATTACTAGTTTTTTTGAGATGGAGTCTTGCTCTGTCGCCCAGGCTGGAGTGCAGTGGCATAATCTTGGCTCACTGCAACCTCCACCTCCCTGGCTCAAGCCATTCTCCTGCCTCAGTCACCCGAGTAGCTAGGATTAGGGATGCACGCCATGCCTGGCTAATTTTTGTATTTTTAGTAGAGACAGGGTTTCACCATGTTGGCCAGGCTGGTCTCAAACTCCTGACCTCAAATGATCTGCCTGCCTTGCTTGGCCTCCCAAAGTGCTGGGATTACAGGCATGAGCCACTGCACCTGGCCTGCATTAATTTTGATTCTTTTAAAATATTACCTTAAAATGTTACTTATCTTGATGCCAGCATTTTTGGCCTTCCCTTAGATTCCAGATTCCAGGTGAAAATTCATCCTCTTGCACCCAGGCAGAATTAAAGGTGCCTCTTCTTCCTCCCTCTAAAGAAGCTAATAACCCCTAACCCCACCATGGCCTCTGCGGCAGCTGCCTTGGTCATGGGTCATTGCCATCCTCTGCCTTCAGCCTGTGAGCATCTCCAGGGAAGGCAGTTAGCTCTCACTCAGCTCAGAATCCCCCCTGGGACAGCTGGACCACAGTCCCGGCCAAACCCCCGAACCTCCCAGGCCTTACCCTGGTGGTCGATGAGGAGGATGGCAGTGAAGTAGTGGGCCAGGGCCATGTAGTGGTGGGCCTTCACGCAGGCCAAGCTGGCCCAGGAGTAGGGGATGTTCTCTTTCACTGGCACCTGGCTCATGGCTGCGTGCAGCTGCTGGTAGACCTCTCCCACCTGAAATAGAAGGGGCACTGGGAAGGGGCAGCCCGGCACAAGGGCCCTCATGAACCCATTTGCAGAGAAAGAGCCCTTTCTTCTTCTCATGCAACAGCTCCTGCCAGGGGCTGCTCCAGAATCTGGGAGCAAGTCCAAGCAACCCCTCGTTCTGTCACTGTCACAGTTAACGGGGGATCAGGCTACTGTCATTATGCTGGTTTTTAGGTTAAGCTGCAGATGGAATCAGTGATCCATATCTGAAACACTAATACTTGCCAAGAAAACTCAAGCCAGCAGTACTGGCCGGAGCTGGCACAATGCCCAGGTCACAGGCAAGCTCCCGTGGGAAGGCCCCGCTACTTCCAGTGCTCCTGTACCAGCATTTCCTGCCCACTCCCCAAAGTCACAGGAACCAGGGAGTCTTACCTTGGCAGCCTCCTGAGCCACCTTCACCAGCATGAAGAATTCATTCCGGATCCCAGGAAGGCTGATTTTCTCAAACACGCTTTCTTGGGCTTGTGCAAGCATCATTTTGACGAGCACACTGAGCATGGCAGGGCTCATGTCGTAACTTGGAGTATGGGTAAATGTCTCTTTCAGGTAGTTTAAAACCCCTAAAAGCGGAAAATGTTTTGCCCATTAGTTCGGGTTTATATTTACTTCATCACGTTGCTGTAGAGAAAGATAGGAGGCCAGGTGCAGTGGCTCATGCCCATAATCCCAACACTTTGGGAGGCTGAAGCGAGCAGATCACTTGCGTCAGGAATTTAAGACCAGCGTGGGCAACATGGTGAAACCCTGTCTCTACAAAAAATACAAAAATTAGCTGGGCGTGATGGCATGTGCCTATAGTCTCAGCTCCTCTGGAGGCTGAGGCAGGAGGATTGCTTGAGCCCAGGAGGCAGAGGTTGCAGTGAGCTGAGATCTCACCACTGTACTCCAGCCTGGGTGACAGAGTTGCTCACTGCAACCTCTGCCTCCCAGGTTCAAGCGATCCTCCTGCCTCAGCCTCCCAATTAGCAGGGATTACAGATGCCCACCACCACACCCAGCTAATTTTTGTATTTTTAGTACAGACGGCGTTTCACCATGTTGGCCAGGCTGGTCTCGAACTCCTGACCTCAGGTGATCTGCCTGCCTCGGCCACCGAAAGTGCTGGGATGACAGGCGTGAGCCACCCCACCCAGCCTTTTAACCCAATTTTTAAAAATTGGATTATCTTCCAAAACACTTATATCTCTATTGAGTAAAGAAACTAGCCTGCTCCCCACAAATCCTGTGTCACCTGGGACAAAATTCCATCACGACAGGTATGGAGATGCAAGCAGAGAGCAGGCAGAAGGACTGAGGGGCTCACAGGGGGCCAAGCTCACACATAAGATCTGGGTCATTCAGCAGTCCAGGGCTTTTCCCCTGGACCTCAAGAAAGATCTATTCTGGCCAGTCGTGGTGGCTCATGCCTCTAATCCCAGCACTTTGGGAGGCCGAGGCGGGCGGATCACCTGAGATCAGGAGTTCGAGACCAGCCTGGCCAACATGGCAAAACCCCATCTCTACCAAAAATACAAAATTAGCTGGGTGTGGTGGTGCATGCCTATAATCCCAGCTACTCTGGAGGCTGAGGCAGGAGAATCGCTTGAACGTGGGAAGCGGAGGCTGCAGTGAGCCGAGATCTCGCCACTGTACTCCAACCTGGGCGACAGAGTGAGATTGTCTCAAAAAAAAAAAAAAAAAAAAAAAAAAAAAAATCCGTCTGCTCCAATAGAAATTTTCATGCTGCAGCCTTCCACTGACTTCTTTATAGTTTAGAAAATTAACTGTCCAAAGCGCTAACTGACAATCAATCTGGAACTGAAATAGAATCTCTCATATGAATCCCATCCAACTGGTTCCTCTGGTTTTGTTGCTGAGCAAAAAAAAAAAAAAAAAGGCCCCGCCCTGGGGAGGGATGGCACCTGCTGTTTTGAGCTGTGAGCTCCATGGGGGTTCCCTCACACTCCCCACTGTTCTCCCACTTGCTTCATTTCATCTATAGTTTGTCTCCATTGCTATAATCTCAGGGACAGGACACAGAGTGCCTGCCTAAGATTCCTCAGAAAGATGGGTCCAGAAAAAAGATTTACAGCAAAAGAAATCAACTCATACTTTGAATCTTAGCATATCGCTTCATCCCAAGAGACCAGTCTTTTATTTTTTTAATTAATTAATTATTTTTTGAGACAGGGTCTTGTTCTGTCACCCAGGCTGGAGTGCAATGGTGCGATCTTGGCTTACCACAACCTTGGCTGATCCTTCCATCTCAGCCTCCCAAGTAGCTGAGACTACAGGCATGCACCATCAGGCCCAGCTAACTTTTGTACTTTTTGTAGAGATGGAGTTTCGCCTTGTTGCCCAGGCTGATCTCAAATTCCTGGGCTCCAGCAATCCACTCACCTCAGGCTCCCAAGTAGCTGGGATTACAGGTGCCTGCCACCATGCCTGGCTAATTTTTGTATTTTTAGTAGAGATGAGGTTTTGCCATGTTGGCCAGGCTGGTCTCAAACTCCTGATCTCAGGTAATCTTAGTATGAGAATGAGGTGCGGGATCACGGAGAAAAGCAGCCTAGTGCTTACACCTATAGAAGACCGGGGTCACCAGACCCAGCGCTGTGGGTGAGCCTGGCTTGGCTCAACCGTGCCTACGGGTTCTGCCTTGCTCCCCCATAGCAGGGCCTGTGTCTGGGTCAGACTCCACGTGGGGATGGATGCAAGAGCAGGGCACAGTGTAGACCACAGTATGTTCCCCATGCTAGCTCTATAGCATGTTGCCTTCTGGGCTGATCATCAACATTCTGCTTTGGGGTGTGATCCCCTTCCACCTGTGTGGATCATTGATTATCACTTTTTTGCCCTGCAAGCTTGTGAAGAACCATAGCTTTGCCACTTCGACTCATTGTGAAATTTCTGATGTTATAATGATTGGTCCTACCAGCCTGGGCCACACAGGAAGACCCCGTCTCTACAAAATATTTAAAAATTAGCCAGGCTTGGTGGTGTATGCCCATAGTTCCAGCTACTCCAGAGGCTAAGACGGGAAGATCACTTAAGCCCAGGAGTTTGAGGCTGCAGTGAGCTATGATTGCACCACTGTGCTCTAGCCTGGGTGACAGAGTAAGACTCTGCTTGAACCCAGTAGGCAGAGGTCGTAGTGAGCAGAGATTGTGCCACTGCACTCCAGCCTGGGCGACAAGAGCAAGACTCTATCTCAAAATAAACAAATAAATAAAATAAAATAACAAAAGACAGTTCCCAGAAGAAGAAGGGAACTGAGCTATGAGACATCCTTTGAATGCATCACTTGACAAAGGATTGAGAACACCCACCTCGTGCTGGAGAAGTTGGCAGAATGCAGGTGATATAAAGGCATGGAGGGGCAGGGCGCAGTGGCTGTAATCCCAGCATTTTGGGAGGCTGAGGCAGGCGGAACACCTGAGGTCAGGAGTTCGAGACCAGCCTGGCCAGCATGGCGAAACCTCATCTCTACTAAAAATACAAAACTTAGCCGGGCGTGGTGGTGGGTGCCTGTAATCCCAGCTACTCAGGAGGCTGAGGCAGGAGAATCGCTTGAAACTGGGAGGGGGAGGTTGCAGTGAGCTGAGACCACGCCACTGCACTCCAGCCTGGGCGACAAGAGCGAAACTCCATCTCATAAATAAATAAATAAATAAAGGCACGGAGAGTAATACGCACAGATAAGGTACACTTAATACAAGAAAAAGAAGCCTACAGTTTCACTATTTGGGAAAAGTTATTCTGCTCTTCATGACAGTGTTGAAAGAAACAGTTATGCACTCCATCTCAGGGGCCACTTGTCTGGAAAAGACCAATCGTCAGCCACAGGATTCACCATGTATATCAGCCATCCCAGACTGAGGTCTGAACCACCGAGCAAGTTTCTTTTTTTTGAGACTCTCTCTTTTTTTTTTTTTTGGAGACGATGTCTGGCTCTGTCGCCCAGGCTGGAGTGCAGTGGCGCGATCTCAGCTCACTGCAAGCTCCGCCTCCCGGGTTCACGCCATTCTCCTGCCTCAGCCTCCCGAGTAGCTGGGACTACAGGCGCCCGCCACCAGGCTCAGCTAATTTTTTCTATTTTTGGTAGAGATGGGGTTTCACCCTGTTAGCCAGGATGGTCTCGATCTCCTGACCTTCATGATCTGCCCGCCTTGGCCTCCCAAAGTGCTGGGATTACAAGCGTGAGCCACCGCGCCCGGCCGGAGCAAGTACCTTAATGGGAAGTTACACCAGAGCTGGAGACTGGTCTGGCACTTGCGGGAGACGACCTGTAGACCCTCTTCAGTGGGTGGGGGTGGGGGTCCCCTGGTGCCACCGGCGGGGCCAAGGCTCTGTCCAGTCAGCCCTGGAGGAGACATACCTGCGGCTCTCTGAAAGGCATCTATGGCACTCTCCAGCCCAGCCTGCGTCTGCCGATCGCACCGGGTCCCAATCTGGGTGTAGAGAGCCCCAGTGTTGAACAGGACACTGGCCTTCTCCAGCAGCAGGTTCTGCTGGCTGACCGGAACCCCGGTGAGGGAGTCATACCTATGTGAAAGAAATGCATTTGGAAAATACAGATTACTTGGCTAGTTAATGCTACTTTTGGATGCAAGTGGAAAAAATTCTTTTTTTTTTTTTTTTTTTTTTAAGAGTCAGGATCTCACTCTGTTGCCCAGGCTGGAGTGCAGTGGTGTGATCATAGCTTACTGCAGCCTCCAACTTTAGGGCTTAATTGATCCTCCCACCTCAGCCTCATGAGAATAGCTGGGATTACTGGTGCATGCCACCATACCTGCCTAATTTTTTTTTTTTTTAATTTTTGTAGAGATGGGGTCTCACTATGTTACCCAAACTGCTGTCAAACTCCTGGGTTGGCTGGGTGCGGTGGCTCACACCTATAATCCCAGCACTTTGGGAGGCCGAGATGGGTGGATCACCTAAGGTCAGGAGTTTGAGACCAGCCTGGCCAACATGGTGAAACCCAGTCTCCACTAAAAATACAAAAATTAGCTTGGCATGGTGGTGGGTGCCTGTAATCCGAGCTACTCAGGAGACAGAGGCAAGAGAATCACTTGAACCCGAGAGGCAGACGTTGCAGTGAGCTGAGATTGCACCACTATGCTCCAGCCTGGGCGACAACAACAACAACAACAAACTCATATCTTCAGTAAAATTCAAGAATGCACATGCACTGAGGCTTTTGTTTCCAAGCAAGATGACAGGACTAATCACACTGACCACCACAGCCACACACAAAAATATCTGATGGGGTAACTGGATAAAAACAGCATGGGACATCCAGACAATGGAATATTACTCAGTACTGAAAATGGAGAAATGAACCAGCAAGCCATGAAAAGATGCAGAGGAAATATTACTAACTGAAACAGCCAACCTGAACATTGCTACCTACTGTATAGCACGCTGTGTGATTCCAACATTCTGAAAAGCCAAAAACCCTGGAGACAGAAGATCAGGGATTGCCAGGACTTAGGGGGAGGGAGGGAGGAACAGGCAGAGCACAGAGGATTTTTCCAGCAGTGAAACTCTTCTGTATGACACTGCAAAGGTGGATCACTGTCATTCTATGTTGGCCAAAAGCCACAGAATACACAAGTGCAAGAATGAACCCTAATGGAAACTATGGACTCTGGGTGATAATGATTTGTCAGGTAAGTTCCTCAATTATTTAAAAAAAAAAAAAAAAGGGCTGGGTGCGGTGGCTCATGCCAGTAATCCCAGCACTTTGGGAGGCCAAGGCAGTATGGCTTCTCCTAAATGAAATATGGCAATTACTAACCCCTCATAATTCTTTCTGAAATCTAAAAACTCAGGATTTGTTTTAATTTGTTTTACTTTTTATTTTTTCAGACAAAGTCTCACTCTGTTGCCTAGGCTGGAGTGCGGTGGCATGATCATGACTCACTGCAGCCTCAACCGCCTGGGCTTAAGAGATCCTCCCATCTGAGCCTCCCAAGTAGCTGGGACTACAGGCATGCACCACCCATGACTGGCAAATTTTCTCTAATTGTTTTGTAGAGATAGGGTCTCACTGTGTTGCCTAGACTGGTCTCAAACTCCTGGGCTCAAGCAATCCACCCACCTTGGCCTCCCAACCTGCTGGGATTACAGATATGAGCCACCACACCCAGCCTAGGACTTGTTTTATTTTTATTTTATTTTTTATTTTTTATTTTTTTGAGACAGAGTTTTGCTCTTTCATCCAGGCTAGACTGCAGTGGCACCATCTCAGCTCACTGCAGCCTCCGCTTCCCAGATTCAAGTAATTCTCCTGCCTCAACCTCCCAAGTAGCTGGGATTACAGGCGCCCACCACCACGCCCGTCTAATTTTTGTATTTTTAGTAGAGACAGGGTTTCGCCATGTTGGTCAGGCTGGTCTTGAACTCCTGACCTCAGGTGATCCACCCACCTCAGCCTCCCAAAGTGCTAGGATTACAGGTGTGAGCCACTGCTCCTGGCCCTAGGACTTGTTTTAAAGTTTACTCATGAACCAGGGGGTGTGCAGACAGCTTCTCCCTAATTCATGACTAAGGAGAAACCACCTTTTGCCCTTTCGGCCATGCAGACGGCCTGGTGCATTGTTAGGAAAAGTCATCCCCTTTTTCTTTGCTTTCCATGAGGAAGGCATCAGTAGCCATCCATCAGCTATAGAAACATTCAATTCTGATATGCCCCTGACCTTCTAGGATGTGTTCTTTCACTGACACTCCTAACGACACTCAGAGAAGGGGTGTAGCATCTCCAAAGTACTTTTTTTTAGGTTTTTTTTTTTTGACACAGAGTCTCACTCTGTCACCCAGGCTGGAGTGCAGTGGTGCAATCTTGGCTCATTGGAACCTCTGCCTCCTAGGTTCAAGCGATTCTCCTGTCTCAGCCTCCCAAGTAGCTGGGACTACAAGGCACGCACAACCATACCTTGCTAATTTTTGTACTTTTTACTAGAAGCGGGGTTTCACCATACTGGACAGGCTGGTCTTGAACTCCTGACCTCGTGATCCGCATGCCTCGGCCTCCCAAAGTGCTGGGATTACAGGTGTGAACCACCACGCCCAGCCTTTTTTTTCTTGTTTGAAACAGGGTTTCACTCCTATCACCCAGGCTGGAGTGCGGTGGTGTGATCTCGGCTCACTGCAACCTCTGCCTCCCAGGCTCAAGTGATTCTCCTGCCTCAGCCTCACAAGTAGCTGGGACTAACAGGTGCATACCATCATACCCAGCAAATTTTTGTATTATTTGTAGATATGGGGTTTTGCCACATTGCCCAGGCTGGTCTCAAACTCCTGGGCTCAAGTGATCTGCCTGCCTCAGCCTCCCAAAGTGTTGGCATTACAGGTGTGAACCACTGTACCCGGCCTCCCAAGTATTTAAACTATACTAACCTTTGAAAATACCAACTGGGTCTACAGCCATACCATCCTGACGTGCCTGATCTTGTCTGAAAATACCAATTGTGGAGAAGAATCAAATGCTCTACTTCCTTTCTTTAAATCTGATCTAAGCTGAGTGTGTAGCTCATGCCTATAGTCCCAGCTACTCAGGAGGCTGAGGCAGAAATATCACCTGAGCCTAGGAATTCAAGACTAGCCTGGGCAACACAGTGAGACCCCGTTTCAAAAGAAACCTGATCTATTTGTTTGGTGCTTTTGTCTCACTGGACAAGACCTGATTTACTCTCTCTCTCACTCATACATACACACGCATGCCCCTGTCCAATCTGAGACAAGAATCTTGCTTCTGGCTAATTCCACTTCAGAGCCCCCGTGCTTCCCCAGTGATACAACAAGCAAAAAAAATGTCTCTTCTCCTTGGCTCGCTTGTTCTGAGAAGCAAGAGGCCACAGTCTGTTGGAGCCATCTCCCCTCAGATCACCTTCATAAATAAATACCAATGTACTGACATCTTTCGAGACTTCCCCGGATAAATGCAAGATAGGAAAGGGGGCTGAGGTGCACAGGGGCGCCCACAGAGGGGCGTCTGTGATGCTGAGGCTCCGAAACTGTGGCTGCCATAACACGTGAAGTGCCAGCGCAGACCTCAAGCACCTACCAGGTGAACAGGAGTCCCATCTGCCGTGTGGGCGGGAAGAATCGACTCTCGACAAAGCCCAGCTGGATGAAGTATGTCATCAGCAGTTCCACCCCGGCCTCATCCCGGCTAGGCGTCCGACAAGCCTGCGAGGAAAATAACCCCAGAGGGCATGAGCAGAGGAGGTCACAGCTGACGGCCCTTCCCGGAAGGTGCCCTGCACATACCAGCAGGTGCCTGTAACTATTTCTGCAGTATGATGACCTCGCTGCTGGCATTGTAAACTCTGGGAGGGGTGGAAAGAACCTGGGAGGAAGTCAGAAATCCTGGAATCCAGTGCCAGCCCTGCCAGGAGGCAGGTCTCTCCCTTCCTATGGTTTTCCTTTTTTTTTGAGAAGGAGTCTTGCTCTGTCACCCACCCAAGCTGGAGTGCAGTGGTGCGATCTTGGCTCACTGTAACTTCCACCTATCAGGTTCAAGTGATTCTCCTGCCTCAGCCTCCCGAGTAGCTGGGATTACAGGCGTGTAGCACCATGCCTGGCTTGTTTTTGTATTTTTAGTAGAAACGGGGTTTTGTCATGTTGGCCAGTCTGGTCTCAAACTTCTGACCTCAGGTGATCCACCCGCTTCAGCCTCCCAAAGTGCTGGAATTACCAGCATGCACCACCACGCCCAGCTAATTTTTGTATTTTTAGTAGAGACAGGGTTTCACCATGTTGGCCAGGGTGGTCTGGAACTCCTGACCTCAGGTGATCCGCCCACCTCCATCCCCCAAAGTGCTGGGATTACACAGGCGTGAACCACTGCACCCAGCCTCCTTCTACGGTTTTCTTATGCAGCAAGTGGAATGGATGATTCCAGCACCCCCCAACCATCACCTCTATCCACCCACAATTCTGTTAAGACCACAAGCATGCAATAATGGGGTTCCCTGAAGACTCGGAAAAGCCACCCTCCCCTCTCTGCTGCCCACAAAAACTTACTTGTCTCAGATCCATAAGATCTGCAATTTCATCTTCATATAAATAGCCATCTTCACTGTAATGTTCCAGAATAAAATCCTTAAAGAAAAATGAGGTCAGATATTATAAAGTGTGATTGAAAACCACATATGTGCATAATAGTAATATGTCAATTATGAACCCGTTTTTAAAAAGGCAGAATAAAGAAAAACTTACAGTGATTTTCAAAGTGGGGGAATTTATTTTCTTAATTTATGTAGTTTTTTTAATACGGAGTCTCTCTTTGTAGCCCAGGCTGGAGTGCAGTGGCTCAATCTCGGCTCAACGCAATCTCTGCCTCCCGGGTTCACGCAATTCTCCTTCCTCAGCCTCTCGAGCTGGGATTACAGGCACCCACCACAATGTCTGGCTAATTGTTGTATTTTTAGTAGAGACAGAGTTTCACCATGTTGGCCAGGCTGGTCTCAAACTTCTGACCTCAGGTGATCCCCCCCACCTCGCCCTCCCAAAGTGCTGGGATTACAGATGTCAGCCACCATGCCCGGCCATAGTTTTTTGTTTTTTTTGTTTTGTTTAAAAAAACAAAAAAACAAAAAAAACAAAAAACAGAGTTTCACTCCTGTTGGCCAGGCTACAGTGCAATCTTGCGATCTTGGCTCACTGTAACCTCCACCTCCCAGGCTCAAGTGATTCTCATGCCTCAGCCTCCCAAGTAGCTGGGATTACAGGCATGTGCCACTATGCGCAGCTAATTTTTGTATTTTTAGTAGAGATGGGGTTTCACCACATTGCCCAGGCTGGTCTCAAACTCCTGGGCTCAAGCAATCCATCTGCCTCAGCCTCCCAAAGTGCTGGGATTACAGGTGTGAGCCACTGCACCCCACGCCTATGTTTTTAAATGTTGTGTTGCTTCAGTAAAAGTGAGAGTTGAAGTTAATTTTTTGCTTAAAAATGTCTTTGTGTCTGCGCATCGTGGCTCACATCTGTAATCCCAGCACTTTGTGAAGACCAGGCAGGTAAACCACTTGAGCCCAGGAGTTCGAGACCAGCCTATGGCCTATACATTCAACTATACTGCAAACACCGCAGATATTCAGGGGCTCATACTTGCAATTCTAGGCCTCCCTCAGGACCCGGACCAGTTTCCCAGCACAGACCCTGAGGGGTAGGACTGTCATAACAGTCCCCAGAAACAAGTTTCCTTTGCCAAGAAGACCCTTAACCGTGTTATAAAGGCATTTTAGTTTATTTTATTTTGTTTTATCTTTGAGGCAGGGTCTCACTTTGTTGCCTAGGCTGGAGTGCAGTGGTGCGATCGCAGCTTACTGCAGCCTCGACTTCTCCGGGCTCAAGCAGTCCTCCTACTTCAGCCTCCCAAGTAGCTGGGACCACAGGCATGTGCCACAAGCTAATTTCATTTTTTGTATTTTTTAATAGAGATGGGGTTTTGCCCTGTCGCCCCACCCCCGCCCCTACAAGTGCTGGCTCCCTCAAGCTGCAAGAAAGGTGATCACATAGATTGCTCAATTATGTCTTCCCAAGTGACTGTGAGTAACCTCTTTACACAACTTCTACATTAAAGCTCCTCCTGTTTTTGTGTGTTCAACGTACAGACACACAAACACTTGTCTTACAAAAACGGATTTGTACTAAATATACAATTTTGCTGTGCCTTCTTTTTCTAAGAGATGAGGGTCTCGCTCTGTCATCCAGGGTGGAGTGCAATGGTGCAATCATAGCTCACCGCAGCCTTGAACTCCTGGGCTCAAGTCATCCTCCCACTTCAGCTTCTCCAGTAGAGGGGACTATAGGTGTGCACCACCACACTCAGCTAATATTGTTATTTTTCGTAAAGACAGAGTCTTCCTATGTTGCCTAGGCTAGTCTCGGACTCCTGGCCTCAGGTGATCCTCCCACCTCAGCTTCCCAAAGTGTTGGGATTACAGGCATGAGCCACTGCACCCAGCTGACTATGCCTCTTTTCTTTAAACTTGGCCATGGGCTGGGTATGGTGGCTCACACCTGTAATCCCAGCGCTTTGGGAGGCTGAGGTAGGTAGATCACTTGAGGTCAGGTGTTCCAGACCAGCCTGGCCAACATGGTGAAACCCCGACTCTATTAAAAATTAAAAAAATAAAAAAATAAAATAGCTGGGCATGGTGGTTAAAAGGGGTCGGGTGTAGTGACTCATGCCTGTGATCCCAGCACTTTGGGAGGCCAAGGTGGGAGAATCACTTGAGACCAGGAGTTTGAGACCGGCATGGACAACATAGTGAAACCCCATCTCTACAAATAATAAAAACTTAGCCAGGCGTGCTGAGGCAGGAGGAGGATCACTTGAGCCCAGGAGGTTGAGGCTGCAGTGAGCCATGATCACGTCACTGCACTCCAATCTTATGTTCACCTCATAAAAGTCACAGAGGATTTTGATTAAATTATATATGTGATCCTGAATTTGAAACTTAGTAAACTAGGGTAGATTAAGGTACTTAGTGGGATAAAAAATTATCTAACTGACCAGGCACAGTGGCTCATGCCTGTATCTCAGGACTTTGGGAGGCCAAGGCAGGTGGATCACTTGAGGCCAGAAGTTCGAGATCAGCCTGGCCAACATGGTGAAACCCTGTCTCTACTAAAAATACAAAAATTAGCCAGCGTGGTGGTGAGCACCTGAAACCCCAGCTACTCAGGAGGCTGAGGCAGAGAATTGCTTGAACTCGGGAGGTGGAGGTTGCAGTGAGCCGAGATCGCGCCATTGTACTCCAGCCTGGGTGACAGAGAGAGGCTTCATCTCAAAAAAATACATATATACACACAAAAATTAGTTGGCCATGGTGGTGTATGCCTGTAGTCCCAGCTACTCAGGAGGCTGAGGAAGGAGAATCGCTTGAACCCAGAAGGTGGAGGTTGCAGTGAGCTGAGATTGCACCACTGCACTCCAGCCTGGGCAACACAGTGAGACTGTGTCTCAAAAAAAAAAAAAAAAGAGAGAGAGAGACAAGGTCGCATTCTGGTGCCCAGGCTGGTCTCGAACTCCTGGCCTCAAGCTGTCCTCTTGCCTCAGCCTCCCAAAGTGCTAAGATTACAGGCGTGTGCCATTGCATCTGGGCATAAGTCTCACGTAAAAGTTTAGGCAGGCTGTGACAGTGTGGCATAAAGCTGCAATTCCTGGATTGTTTTCATTGCTTTCTACCCAGAATCTAAACTTTCCGGTAAATTTGAGTCCTGAAACACTCAGAATACCAAGTTCCCTTCTCCAATTCCAAAATAAACCCCAAACTCACAGGATTTAAACAAGGAAGCAGTCAAAAAGGCCTCTATTTATGTCAAACAACTCACCGTCTCTGAGAATGAAGGTCAAGTGCTTCCAAAGTATTAACCAATTGCTTTTAAAAGTAGTAGTTGGCCGGGAGTGATGGCTCACACCTGTAATCCCAGCACTTTGGGAGGCTGAGGCGGGTGGATCGAGTTCGAGACCAGCCTGGCCAACATAGTGAAACCCCATCTCTACTAAAAATACAAATTAGCCAGGCATGATGGCAGGTGCCTGTAATCCCACCTACTTGGAGGTTGAGGTAGGAGAATTGCTTGAACCTGGGAGGCGGAGGATGCAGTGAGCCGAGATGCCGTCATTGCCCTCCAGCCTGGGCAACAAGAGCGAAACTCCAGCTCAAAAAAAAAAAAAAAAAAGAAAGAAAGAAAGAAAAAAAAAGTAATAGTCAAAATGTCATAAGATGTGTTCTTTTCTAAACTAAAAGTAGTCCAAGATAAGCCAACTAAGAGGATTATCATGGAAAGTAAAATAAGCCAGGCACAGTGGCTCATGCCTATAATCCCAGCACTTTGGGAGGCCGAGGCAGGAGGACTGCTTGAACCCAGGAGTTTGAGACCAGCCTGGGCAACAGTGGGAAACTCTGTCTCTACAAAAAATACAAAAATTGGCCGGGCATGGTGGCTCACACCTGTAATCCCAGCACTTTGGAAGGCCAAGGCAGGTGGATCACCTGTGGTCAGGAGTTCGAGACCCACCTAACCAACATGGAGAAACCCCGTCTCTATTAAAAATACATAATTAGCCGGGCATGGTGGCACATGCCTGTAATCCCAGCTGCTCGGAAGGCTGAGGCAGGAGGATCGCTTGAACCCAGGAGGTGGAGGTTGTGGTGAGCCGAGATCACGCCATTGTACTCTAGCCTGGGCAACAAGAGCTAAACTCCATCTCAATAAAAAAGAAAGAAAGAAAGAAAAATGCAACAATTAGCCAGGCACGGTGGCACCCGCCTGTAGTACCAGCTACTCAGGAGGCTGAAGTGGGAGGATCACCTGAGCCCAGGAGGCAGGGGTTGCAGTGAGCCAAGATCATGCCACTGGCATGCCAGCCTGGGTGAAAAAGTGAGACGCTGTCTCAAAATAATAAAGAAAAAGAAAAAAAAGAAGAACATAAAATATTTCTTCGAAGCAATTTTCACGATGCTAGGATTAATTCCTATAACCAATGCCTAGGCTGCATGGCGCAAACTTGGGCCACTCTGCACCTCATCCCCTTTCCCCTCCTTGACGGAATTTGGAGGCAACTGGTTAAAAACTCAAACGGATGCAGTTGAAGAGGGAAGGAAGAGGACGGTATTCCAGGCACAGGACAGTCTCCCGGCCCCAGCCTCGGGGCACGGTCTCTCCTGTGTTCTTCATTGAAGCACCTCTTCCACTTCCCACTTGAAACCCCCACTGACCCAAAGGCCCTGCAGGCAGGGCTTGTGGCACCTCTGGCACCCAGCACAGTGCCAGGCACAGGTGGGCTTATGACGATCTGCCAAATGGGAGAGGAGTCCAGATACCCAGTAACGTGGCAGGGGGACACACAAGCAAAGACTCTGGTTATTCAAATATTTAAGGGGAGTGAATTGACATCTTTGATTTCCTTTGAAATTGCATCACAAATAAGACAGACTGATATTAGCCATTACTTTCGTTCTCTTTTTTTTTTTTTTTTTTTGAGACACAGTTTCACTGTTGCCCAGGCTGGAGTGCAGTGGCACAATCTCAGCTCACTGCATCCTCTGCCTCCTGGGTTCAAGCGACTCTCTCGTGCCTCAGCCTCTCGAGTAACTGGGATTATAGGCATATGCCACTATACCTAGCTAATTTTTTTTTTTTTTTTTTTTTGAGATGGGATCTCACTCTGTCGCCCAGGCTGGAGGGCAGTGGTGTGATCTCGGATCCCTGCAACCTCCACCTCCACCTTCCGGGTTCGAATGATTCACCTGCCTCAGCCTCCCAAGTAACTGGGATTACAGGTGTGCACCACCATGTCCAGCTAATTTCTGTACGTTTAGTAGAGACAGGGGTTTTACCATTTTAGCCAGGCTGGTCTTCAACGCCTGAGCTCAAGTGATCCGCCTGCTTCAGCCTCCCAAAGTGCTGGGATTATAGGCGTGAGTCACTGTGCCCGGCCTTAGCCATTACTTTCAATGGCAAAAACTGCAATTACCTTCAAACCAACCTAACAGACACAAGAATGCACAGATGGACAAATATGTCAGGAAGCAATGCTGTCAGTATGTTCTCGGAAGAAGTGAGTATGCAGGGGTTTGCTATAAAATTCTTAAAATTTTTTGAAAAGTTTGGAAATTTTCATAATAAAATGTTAGAGAAAAAACTTTAGCTACTCTTCCAAAGACATAACCTAAACTGGTTACATGATTTAAGAAAAAAATACACTATTAATAAAAGAGGATATACGTTTTAAATTTCAAAGCATATCCACTACAGACCCTCTTTGACTTGGCCTCTCGGGGAAGGCCCTCCTGGGTTTCCAACCTGCCTTGTCCAAGACCCAGGAGGAGCTTCAGAAGCCATCAAAGGCAACAACAAAAATATGGCAGGAATAAACATATAAATTATGCATGTAGCTGGCTGAGAAGGGCCTCAGGGTCACTCTGTAGATATCAAGTGACTCTGCCTGTTGAGCCTAAGGCCATTGCAAGGGATACATATTTTCTCAATCTCCATTTTTTTCTTTTTTTTTTCTTTTTTTTCTTTTTGGAGACAGGGTCTCATTCTGTTGCCCAAGCTGGAGTGCAGTTTTATGATCACAACTCACTGCAGCCTCCAATTCCTGGGCTCAAGTGATCCTCTTGCCTCAGCCTCCCAAGTAACTGGGACTACAGGCATAAGCCACTGCAAATGGCCTATTTCCATTTTAAACACTGAGTCTGGTGCCCATGGCTTTGAGATTTACCTTGAGGACGACTGAAAAGTCGACGTCTTTCGTTTCCTTCAGGCCAAGAGGAATCAGGGGAATCGTAAATGCCTCCCTATGAGGAACACAACAAGGTATGTATGAACACCCCCAACTGGACCCCTGTGCAACCCACGGCCTTGCCCTCAGCAACCCAGCTCAGGTGTGTGCCCCCTCCTTGCCCCATCCAGTACTCACCTGGCTGAAAGGCTCATTTTCCATAAGGATGACTCTGGTCATGCCCCACCCTCTGCTCTAAAACTGACCCCGCTCCCTAAGACTGCTGGACCACCCCGCCTAACACATCAGGCCCCTGGCATCTTCACACTGATTTATCTTCCAGTTTCAATGCCTCAATGGCTCCTTTTTTATTTAATTTTTTTTTTTTTTTTTTGAGAGACTCTTGTTCTGTCACCCAGGCTGGAGTGCAATGGCGCAATCTCAGCTCACTGTAGCCTCCGCCTCTCGGGTTCAAGCAATTCCCCTGCCTCAGCCCCCCGAGTAACTGGGATTACAGGCACATGACACCACACCTGGCTAATTTTTGTATATTTTTTTAGTAGCAATGGGGTTTTACCATGTTGACCACGTTGGCCAGGCTGGTCTTCTGACCTCAAGTGATCCGCCCACCTTGGCCTCCCAACGTGCTGGGATGATGGGCACAAGCCTCTACGCCCAGCTCAGTCTCAATGCTTCTTTTGGTAGCTGTGCTGAGAGTCTATTGTGTGCCAGGGTCTGTGCCTGGTGCACTTGCTGCTCCCACCTGGGTGTACCACCCTGCTGCCCTGCGCCTCCTTTGTCAGCTCCTCACCCCCTCCTGTTCTGCCCACCTCAGCAGGCCCCACAGCTGTGGCAGCTCTCCAACACCCTCACATTTGCAACTCTGGGTTCTTAGGGGCCTCTTCTTCGGGAAGTGTCTAGGCGTCCCACCACCAGCACAGGAGATGCCGTCAGGGCAGGAGCCCCATCTGACACCGAAGTGCACCTGCCTCCCAGCCCAGGGTCGGACACCCTCTACCTCCTCTCCCCCAGCTGACCACTCCGTAACCACAGGTCGCCTGGGGAGTGCTCCCTGAGCCTACATTCCTACGGGCAGGGCCAGCAGGAAGTGAATGGAGCCCAGGCTGGAAGTGAATGGAGCTCCCTGACTTGTAACAGAAGACCTCCTTGGGCTGCTCAGCCCAGCCCCACAAGAAGGCCAGGAAGGCTGGGCAGGGCGAGGGGACAATGCAGCTTTAAGTTGAACCTGGCTCTGCAGCGCAGCTGTGCTACGGCCAGGTGAGACCCATCCCGGGGGCATGGAAAGCCGGATCCTGCTGAAGGCTCCTCCAGGCTACGCAGGGCGGGAAGCCAGGTTTGCGGCTGTCCAGGCAACGAGAAGAGGAGGAGCGAGTGTCCTGAGTCCCAGCTCCAGGGCACCCCAGCCCCAACGGGGCACTGACAGTGCCCTCTAGCCTCCCTGAGTTTTCCCATCTGCACCATGAGGTTATTTCTTTCCCGCCTACCTCCTAGAAGACTGTAAAGATCAACCATGCTAAGAAAGAAACAGTCTACTTTGAAAACAGAATAGTGCAGGCCAGGCACAGTGGCTCATGCCTATAATCCCATCAGTTTAGGAGGCTGAAACGGGCAGATCACCTGAGGTCAGGAGTTCAAGACCAGCCTGGCCAACATGGTAAAACCCCGTCTCTACTAAAACTACAAAAACTACCTGGGCATGGTGGTGTGTGCCTGTAATCCCAGCTACTCAGGAGGCTGAGGCAGGAGAATCACTTCAACCAGGAGGTAGAGGTAACAGTGAGCCAAGATCACGCCACTGCACTCCAGGCCTGGGCGACAAAGCGAGACTCCATCTCAGAAAAAAAAAAAAAAAAGATCAACCATGCTAAGAAAGAAACAATCTACTTTGAAAACAGGGCTGGGCATGGTGGCTCACGCCTGTAATCCCAGCTCTTTGGGAAGCCGGTCCCACCTCCCACTTCCCTCCCTCGCCTGTCCTTCTGGTCTTCCTCCTCGCTCTTCTTCACTCCTCACAGCAGGGTCTGCGGTTTGTGAGTTCCAACTCCAGGGCCTAGGACCACATGTGGCTTTGAGCAGCCACCCAGGAGCTCTGCCTGCTGGACGCAAACACCTGGGCCTGAACAGCGCCCCACACCAAGGGGCAGTGGGGACGTCAGCGTAGAATCAAAAACAAAGACAAAAAAAAAAAAAGAACAAGAAAAAGAAAAAAAAGAAAACAGAAGAGTGCAGGACCCAAATGCATGGTGCCATGTTGAATCTGCACAGCTCTCCCTCTTCCCAATGACACAGGGCAGTGACTGGCCACTCTAGAGCCCAGGGACCACTCCAGAGACCGTCGGTTCACTCTGTGGGAAGCCCTGTGTTGCACGTCCCTGCTCTTCAGCACAGCAAATGCGAGTGTGGAACAGCCGACATTTATTACCAAACCTTGGCCCCATCTTGCCTCCTCCAGAACTTGAACCTTTTGGACAAACACTGGAAGTGAACACCAGAGCATAGGCTGGGAGAACCTTCCATTAGCTGTCACACTGACTGCACAGGAGGCCGGGTGTGGTGGCTCATGACTGTAATCCCAGCACTTTGGGAGGCTGAGGTGGGTGGATCACGACGTCAGGAGTTCAAGACCAGCCTGGCCAACATGGTGAAACCCCGTCTCTACTAAAAATACACAAAATTAGCTGGGCATGGTGGCATGCACCTGTAGTCCCAGCTACTCAGGAGGCTGAGGCAGGAGGATTGCTTGAACCTGGGAGGCGGAGGTTGCAGTGAGCCGAGATCGTGCCACTACACTCCAGCCTGGGTGACAGAGAGAGACTCCATCTCAAAAAAATAAATAAATAAAACAAACAAACAATAAAAACCGTACAGGAGCCCACAGGTAAGCCAGACATGGTGTGTCACAAAGGGAAGAGCCAGCGAGGTTTCACACACTGACGCTTCCCCTCCGGCTCTGAAACCACCCTGGTGCCCTGCAGAGGACCAGCACCAGGAAACACACATTCCATAGGTGACTCAAGGTTCCCAAATCCAGGGAGCTATTTTCCAACTGAGTTTCCCCTGGGGCCCACCTACTTTTTGAGAAGTCTCATGCCCACACTGAAAAAGCACATAAACCCTTCTCTGAACTGTCTCAAAGTTATTTCTCCTTAAAAAGAAGCATTTCACTTAGGGTTTTGTTTTGTTTTTGTGTTTTTTGAGAGAGGACTTCTTTCTGTTGCCATTACTGCAGTCTCGACCTCCCTGGCTCAAGTGATCTTCCCACCTCAGCCTGCTGAGTAGCTGGGACTACAGGTGTGCACCACCATGCCCGGCTAATTTTCTTATTTTTTGTAGGGATGGTGTTTCACTATGTTGCCCAGGCTGGCCTTGAACTCCTGGGCTCAAGCGATCCCCCACCTCAGCCTCCTGAAGAGCTGGGATTACAGGCATGAGGCAAGAGGGGCATTTCTTTCATAGTTAGATCTCCATTTTTGGAGATGTATTGCAATTCTGAGGGACGTTGTTGGCTTTCACCTTGAAGAAATCGATTCTAAAATTGAGTTATGGAGAATGATACGATAGAGTGCCTTCAAAACTGACCTAGGGGCCAGGCACAGTGGCTCACATCTGTAATCCCAGCACTTTGGGAGGCCAAGGCGGGCAGATTACTTGAGACCAGGAGTTCAAGACTAGCCTGGCCAACATGATGAAACCCTGTCTCTACTAAAAAAAAAATTAGCCAAGTGTGATGGTGCACGCCTGTAATCCCAGCTACTCAGGTGGCTGAGGCACAAGAATCGCTTGAACCCAGGAGGTGGAGATTGCAGTGAGCTGAGATCGCGCCACTGCACTCCAACCTGGGTGAGAGAGTGAGACTCTGTGTCAAAAAAAAAAAAAAAAAGGAAATACAACCTTAAAAGGAGACTGGTGTGTTACTTTGTTTTAATTTGGATTTTTCTGTTTCAGTTTGTCACCTCCAGCTAGGAAACAGACTGCAGTCCAACCTAAGTACGGTGCACAGAATCTCTGTATGTGCATAGTGGCCTCCCTTACAGGGTCAATTTTGGCCTTTGGCCTTAATCCCAAAGTATTTGTGTATGCTTTTTGTTCCTTGGCAAATAAATGAGGAAATCATTAGCCAACATTGGAAAGGTATTGTCCTAAAAATGTCCCTTTAATGTTTCTTAGGAAAATTATGGTGACCGACTAAAATATCCTTGCTCAATGTCTGTTCAGTTGAATTTAATAACATATCTTGCTAATGTTTGCGTGTCTATGAAATGTGACTACGTGGAATTACTGAAAATTAACTATAAAATCCAAGGCATCTAACTGTTAACTTATCTTGGTTCATCACGTATATTTACACTAGATTTTATACTGTCTTCATTTGTTTTTTTTTTTTTTTTTTTTTGTCTGTTTCTCTGTTTTGAGACAGAGTCTTGCTCTGTCAGCCAGGCTGGAGTACAATAGTGTGATCTCGGCTCACTGAAACGTCCAAATCCCGGGTTCAAGCAATTCTGCCTCAGCCTTTGAGAAGCCAGGATTACAAGTGTGCACCACCATGCCTGGCTATTTTTTTTTATTTTTAGTAGAGACGGGATTTCACCATGTTGGCCAGACTGGTCTCGAACTCCTGACCTCAGGTGATCCACCCGCCTCAGCCTCCCAAAGTGTTGGGATTATGGGAGTGAGCCACCGTGCCCGGCCTCACAAATGCCTTTTTGTTCAACACTGCAGGTATTTCCCAACAAATGGGCTCATCCCTTCCAGTCTAGCACCTCACTCAACCCCAAACCTGATGGTTCTCTCACTTCCGAAAGTGGGGGCTGCCACACCCCAGTCTAGAACCCTATCTGGCCTCTTTGTGCAGCACCCTGGATGTACGAAGGATCTCTGGCTCAGAGGCTTCTGGAAGGTGTGCTGCTCCCACTTACTCTGTGTTCTGATAGACGCCCACCGAGATGTTCAGCCCCTCCAGCTCTTCCTTGAGCATCTGCAGGTCTGAGTTGACGAAGCTCAGCTCCAGCCGCACTTGCTCCCGCACCTTTGGGTTTGTGGCCACTCTGTTCAAAGAGAAGAGGGAGAGATGTGCCCTCAGCCAGGTATCCCGGCTTCTGGGTAAGCAGACCCAATCCCCAGTCCCTGCAGGGAGGATCAGGGCATGGCTTGCAGAGGAGGGCCAGGAGTGTCAGGTAAGGTATCCCAGGGACACAGGGCACCTGCCCAGCTTGCAGCATACCTGCCAGTACGTGGAGCTGGGGACACAGGCAATGACACTGTGAGCTGCAGACATGAACTCTATGACATCCTGCAAAAACTCAGTCTTGAGAAGAGAAAACAAAACTGCTCCCAGCCATGCCTTAGAATACCGTAAGATACCCACTTGAAAAGAAATGAATGACTCCAGCCAGGCGTGGTGGCTCACGTCTGTAATCCCAGCACTCTGGGAGGCCGAGGCAGGTGGATCAGCTGAGGTCAGGAGTTCAGACCAGCCTGGCCAACATACAGTGAAACTCTGTCTCTACTAAAAAATACAAAAACTAGCTGGGTGTGGTGGTGCATGCCTGTAGTCCCAGCTATGCAGAAGGCTGAGGCTTGAACCTGGGAGATAGGGGTTGCAGTGAGCTGAGATTGTGCCACTGCACTCCAGCCTGGGCAACAGAGCAAGGCTCCCTCTCAAAAAAAAAAAAATGAATGATTTCTTTCGGTAGGAGAAATCACAATACATAAATAAATAAACATAAAAATTTGTTTTAAAAAAAGAAAGAAATGGATGATTATAGCTGGGCATGGTGGTGCATGCCTGTAGTCCCAGGCAGGAGGATCGCTTGAGTCCAGGAGGTTGATACTGCAGTGAGCTATGATCACACCACCGCAATCCAGCCTGGGTGACAGGGCAAGACACTGTCTCTAAAAACTAAAATAAGATAAAATGAAATGAAATATAAAAATATATACATACAAGATAGAGAGTAAAATAAAATAAATGAATGAGAAAATGAAGGGAGAGGTAATGCTTCCCAATTCATTCTGTAAGACTAGTATTAGCAACCCAAGCCTAGCAACATATAAATAGGATTATACACCATAACTAAGTGGGATTTATCCCAGGAATGCAAGGTTGGTTTAACATCTGAAAATCAATATAATATATTATAATAACAGAATAAAGGACAAAAAACACATGGTGACTTCAACAGATATTGAAAAAACTATGTGACAAAATCCTTCACAGGCCAGGCGTGGTGGCTCAAGCCTGTAATCCCAGAACTTTGGGAGGCCGAGGTGGATGGAGCACAAGGTCAGGAGATCGAGACCATCCTGGCTAACACGGTGAAACCCCGTCTCTACTAAAAATACAAAAAATTAGCCGGGCGTGTTGGCAGGCGCCTGTAGTCCCAGCTACTAGGGAGGCTGAGGCAGGAGAATGGCGTGAACCTGGGAGGCAGAGCTTGCAATGAGCTGAGATTGCGCTACTGCCCTCCAGGCTGGGGGACAGAGTGAGACTCCGTCTCAAAAAAAAAAAAAAAAAAATCCATCACAGATTCATAATAAAAATTCTCAGCAAAGTAGGAATAAAAGAGAATTTATGAAATCTGATAAAAGACACCTACAAAAACCCACAGTTAACATCACACTTAGTGGTGAATGACTGCTTTCCTCTTCTCACCAGGAACAAGGCAAAGATGCCCACTTTTGCTATTTCTAATCGATGAGGCAAATAAAGAAATTAAAGGCATCCAGATTAGAAAGGAAGAAATAAAACTGTCTTTATTTACAGATGGCACTATCTTATATATAGAAAATCCTAAGGCATCCATAAAACAAATATTAGTACTAATAAATTTAGCAAGGTCACAGGGTATAATCAATATACAAAAATCAATGTTTTTTTTTTTCTCTAGACAGGGTATCACTCTGTAACCTAGGCTGGAGTGCAATGTCACCATTATGGCTTACTACCACCTCAACCACCCAGGCTGAAGCCATCCTCCAGCCTCAGCCTCCCAAGGAGCTGGGACTACAGGTGCACACCACAACGCTGGCTAATTTTTGTATTTTTTTGTAGAGATGGAGTCTCACTATGTTGCCCAGGCTGGCCCAGAAATCCTGGGCTCAAGCAATCTTCCTGCCTCAGCCTCCCAAAGTGCTGAGATTACAGGCATGAGCCACTGTGCCTGGCCAATTCTATTTCTATATACTAGCAATGAACAATCTTGAAATTGAGAAAACCATTCCATTCACAATAGCATCAAAAAGAATAAAATACTCAGGAATAAACAAAAGAATCACAACACATGTAAACTGAAAACTACAAAACAATGCTGAGATATATTAAAAGAAGAGCTAGTCCATGTTTATGGATGGGAAGGCTCATTATTGTCAAGATGTCAAGCCTCCTTAGTTGGTACATTCATTCAATGCAACCTCAATCAAAATCCCACTAAGTTTTTTTTTTTTTTTTTTTTTTTTGGAGACGGAGTCTTGCTCTGTCACCCAGGCTGGAGTGCAGTGGCGCGATCTCCGCTCACTGCAAGCTCCGCCTCCCAGGTTCACGCCATTCTCCTGCCTCAGCCTCTCCGAGTAGCTGGGACTACAGGCGCCCGCCACCACGCCCGGCTAATTTTTTGTATTTTTAGTAGAGACAGGGTTTCACCGTGGTCTTGATCTCCTGACCTCGTTGTCCGCCCACCTCGGCCTCCCAAAGTGCTGGGATTACAAGGGTGAGCCACCGTGCCCAGCCACCACTAACCTTTTTATTAGAAATCGGCAAGCTGATCCTAAAATTCATGTGGAAATGCAAAAAAAACCTACAATAGGCAAAATAATTTTGAAAAATAAGAACAGAGTTGGAAGACATATTGATTTTAAAATTTACTAAGAAGCTGGGCTGGGCATGGTGGCTCATGTCTGTAATCCTAGCACTTTGGGAGGCTGAGGCGGGTAGATCACCTGAGGTCAGGAGTTCGAGACCAGCCTGGTCAACACGGTGAAACCCCATCACTACTAAAAATGCAAAAAATTAGCCAGGCGTGGTGGTGGACACCTATAATCCCAGCTACTCGGGAGCCTGATGCAGGAGAATCACTTGAACCCGGAAGGCAGAGGTTGCAGTGAGCCAAGATCGTGCCACTGCACTCCAGCCTGGGCAACAAGAGCAAAACTCCATCCCCCAAAAAAAATAAATAAATAAATAAACTTACTAAGAAGCCATAGTCATCAAGATAGCATGGTACTGACATAAAGATAGGCAATGAAACCTAATAAGAGTCCAGGAATAGGCCGGGTGTGGTAGCTCACGCCTGTAATCCCAGCACTTTGGGAGGCCGAGATGGACAGATCACGAGGTCAGGAGATCAAGACCATCCTGGCTGACACGGTGAAACCCCATCTCTACTAAAAATACAAAAAAGTAGCCAGGCATGGTGGCGGGCACGTGTAGTCCCAGCTACTCGGGAGGCTAAGGCAGGAGAATAGTGTGAACCCAGGAGGCGGAGCTTGCAGTGAGCTGAGATCGCACCACTGCACTCCAGCCTGGGTGACAGAGCAAGACTCCGTCTCAGAAAAAAAAAAAAAAAAAAAAGAGTCCAGGAATAAATGTTTACATTTATGTAGTAAATCTTTACAATTGATTTTGAACAAAAGTGCCAAATCAATTCAATGTGGAAAACATTATTGTTTCAACAAATAGTGCTAAAGCAGGTTGACATCCATAGGTACGTCAGGGTCCCTAAAACAACCCCGAAGTTCAGTGTTAATCTAGGAGTACTTGCAAAAGCCATGGATATGGTTTACTACAGCAAAAGATACAAAGCATAATGAGCAAAGGGAAAGGCACACGGGGTGAAATTGGGAGGAGGCCCGGCCCAGGCTTCTAGGGGTCCTCTCCCAGTGGAATCCCACAGACCGTGCTTAATCCCCCCAGCAAGGAGTTGTGACAACACACGCAAAATGCCATCTACCAAGGAAGCTCAGAGACTCCGTGTTCAGGGTTTTTACTGGGGGCTGATAGCATAGGCACCTCTGCCTAGCATGCTCCAAAATTCTGGATTCCCAGAGGGAAGGCAAGTGGTTCCACATAAACCATACCATTTGTACAAACAGTTCAGGCACAGTGAGTCAATCTTATCAGTCTGGGAAGGGTGAGAACACTTTTAAAATCGAAGTTTCCGCCCTCGTCACGTGTGACAACACTCTTCCTCTTGTGGCCCTGGAAGTCCACACACATGCACATTTGGACTCCCCCAGAAAATAAGATACTGGAGGCTCAGCTTGGTGAATTTCATCAATTTAGAGATTTTTGTGCGTGTATGGCTATGGCACCAGTAAGAAATACATTTTAGGCCAGGCGCAGTGGCTCACATCTGTAATCCCAGCACTTTGGGAGGCCAAGGCACGCGGATCACTTGAGGCCAAGAATTCGAGATCAGTCTGGACCGCATGGTAAAACCCCGTCTCTACTAAAAAGACAAAAATTAGCCAGGCATAGTGGCACATGCCTGTAGTCCCAGCTACTCAGGAGGCTGAGGTATGAGAATCGCTTGAACCCGGGAGGTGGAGGTTGCAGTGAGCTGAAATCGCACCACTGCACTCCAGCCTGGGTGACAGAGCAAGACTCCGTCACGAAAAAAGAAAAAAGAAATACATTTTATTTTACAACTCAGTACATGCATGCACACACACACAGACACATGCCCCTCCAACAAAAGTCTCACAGAAGTCACAGGCGTGATCCACTGCAGCATATTCTAGTCTACTCTAATAACTTCTTTTTAAAACACAATTATGTTTGCAACCCTACAACTCTCTGATTATCTGACACCAACTGGGTATCCAACAATTCAATTCGATTCTGACCCCAGCTCCCGGGGTAAGCACATACCCCACAGAGTAGGGGCTCGGTCCCATGAGGCTGCCCCCATTTTAGGGACCAGTCACACATCCTGGGAGAGAGGGGGATACTTGTGCTTCTGACTGATGAGCTGCCAATCAAGGGTTCCCACTGCCACCTCCTCAGGTTGGGTAATTCACCAGAAAGACTCCCAGAACATAGGAAAGCACCTGATGGACCAGTACTGGTTCATGTTATTCAATTCAGGAACAGCCAATTGGAAGAGGTGCACATGGCAAGTTATGGTGGGAGACGGGCAGGGCTTCCATGCTCACTCCAGGCACCTCAATGTGTTCACCAACCCAGAGGCTCCCTGAACCTCATCGTTTAGAATTTTATTCTGTTCTATTCTATTCTATTCTATTTTTGGGAGAGGGTCTTGTTTTGTCACCCAGGCTGGAGTGCAGTGGCATGATCATGGCTTACTGCAGCCTCGCCCTCCAGGGCTCAAATGATCCTCTCACCTCAGCCTCCCAAGAAGCTGGGACTACAGGCATGTACCACCACACCCGGCTAATTTTTGTATTTTTTTCACCATGTTGCCCAGTCCAGTCTCCAATTCCTAGGCTCAAGCAATCCACCCGCCTCAGGCTTCCAAAGTGCTGGGATTACAGGTGTGAGCCACAACGCCCAGCCTTATTTTATTTTTTGTATAGATGGTGTCTTGCTATGTTCCCTAGGCTGGCCTCCAAATCCTGGGCTCCTGGGCTTGAGTGATCCTCCCTCACCCTCCTGAGTAGCTGGAACTACAGATATGCACCATTGCACCCGGCTAATGTAGGTGGTTTTTTTTGTTTTGTTTTGTTTTTGAGATGATGTCGCCCAGGCTGGAGTGCAGTGGCATGATCTCTGCTCACTGCACGCTCCGCCTCCCAGGTTCCAGTGATTCTCCTGCCTCAGCCTCCCGAGTAGCTGGGACAGTGATTCTCCTACCTCAGCCTCCTGAGTAGCTGGGACTACAGGCACCCGCCACCATGCCCGGCTAATTTTTTGGATTTTTAGTAGAGACGGGGTTTCACCATGTTAGCCAGGATGGTCTTGATCTCTTCACCTCATGATCCGCCTGTCTCAGCCTCCCGAAGTGCTGGGATTACAGGCGTGAGCCACCGTGCCCGGTCTTTTTTTTTGTTTTTTTTTTTTTTTTTTTTGAGGCAGAGTCTTGCTCTTTCCCCCGGGCTGTAATGCAGTGGTGCGATCTCAGCTCACTGCAACCTCCACCTCCCAGGTTCAAGTAATTCTCCTGCCTCAGGCTCCCGAGTAGCTGGGATTACAGGCGCCTGTCACCATACCCAGCTAATTTTTGTATTTTTAGTAGAGACAGGGTTTCACCATGTTGGCCAGGTCTCCAACTCCTGACCTCAGGTGATCCACTCACCTCAGCCTCCCAAAGTGCTGGGATTACAGGCGTGAGCCACCGTGACCGGCCTAATGCAGGGTTTTTTATGGAGGCTTCATTACGCATAGATGATTAAATCATTGGCCACTGGTGACTGAGCTCGATCTCCAGCCTCTCTCCCTTCTCCAGAGGTGGTGTAGGGAGGAGCTGAAATTTCCAGCCCTCTCACCATGGCTTGTGCTTTCTGCGGATCAGCATCCATTCTAAAGCCTCCCACCAAGAGTGATCTCATTAGCATACAAAAGATACTTTTATCACTCAGGAGCTCTGTGCCAGGAACACAGGAGCAGGACAAAGACCAAATATTTATCTTTTATTATGCCACAGCAACGCACTGAATTGATGTCATTACACACCACAGGTCACAATCTGCAGCTTGTAAAACCTGTGCTACAAAGAGCTTATTGAGAAAACGACTGATTCTGTAGCTGATAATGTTCACAAGGATTGGGGTGGGGGGAATCCTCCCATCCCTCAGTATCAGGAATGGGTTCATTTCTTCTTACAAATGGGATTCCTTTTGGCTAGTGAATATAAAATGTGTTCCAAATATATTCCCTTCCCCCTATTGCCTGCTAGGAAGCTCAGAGACAAACCATGGCTCACATTTCACAAAGTATATAGGACTTTGTGGCATGCACTAGCCTTACCTCCAGCTAAATCTCTCCTTTATTCTTCTTTCTCTTGCCTTCATATCTTCATTCACTCCTGATTTAATCTTACATGTTGTATGAATATGTTAAGGTACTTCAAATCTACTTTAAAATGAAGGAAGATAAACAATTATAATTCAATTATAATTCCTAGAGGACATGTCTTCTTTCTCTTGGTATTTTTTTCCTAGAACCTGGCATATGGCCGGGCGCGGTGGCTCACGCTTGTAATCCCAGCACTTTGGGAGGCCGAGGCGGGCGGATCACGAGGTCAGAAGATCGAGACCACGGTGAAACCCCGTCTCTACTAAAAATACAAAAAAATTAGCCGGGCGTGGTGGCGGGCGCCTGTAGTCCCAGCTACTCGGAGAGGCTGAGGCAGGAGAATGGCGTGAACCTGGGAGGCGGAGCTTGCAGTGAGCCGAGATTGCGCCACTGCACTCCAGCCTGGGCGACAGAGCGAGACTCCGTCTCAAAAAAAAAAAAAAAAAAAAAAAGAACCTGGCATAGCCCTTTCCACATCATGGGGGCGCTGAACAAATTTTAGTTCATGGAAGAACAAATGACAGAGTGAAGACTACTCTCTCCAGGCAGCGAGGGAGCTGATTGGTTCTTAGCACTACAGTAGGTTCAACTTAAATATAAAAACTAAGGCCGGGCACGGAGGTTCACGCCTGTAATCCCAGCACTCTGGGAGGCCAAGGTGGACAGATAACCTGAGGTCAGGAATTCAAGATCAGCCCGGCCAACATGGTGAAACCCCATCTCTACTAAAAATACAAAAATTAGCTGGGCATGGTGGCACACGCCTGTACTCTCAGCTACTCGGGAGGCTGAAGCAGGAGAATCACTTGAACCTGGGAAGCGGAGGTTGCAGTGAGCAGTGATCACGCCACTGCACTCTAGCCTGGCGACAGAGCGAGGCACCATCTCAGAAAAAAATAAAAAATTAAAATAGGCCAGGCACGGTGGCTCACACCTATAATACTAGCACTTTGGGGGGCCGAGGTGGGCAAATCACCTGAGGTCAGGAGTTAGAGACCAGCCTGACCAACGTGGAGAAATCTCATCTCTACTGAAAATACAAAATTAGCCGGGCATGGTGGCGGGCACTTGTAATCCCAGCTACTCGATAGGCTGAGGCAGGAGACTCACTTGAACCCGGGAGGCACAGGTTGCGGTGAGCGGAGATTGTGCCATTGCACTCCAGCCTGGGCTACAAGAGCGAAACTCCGTCTCAAAAAAGAAAAAAATAAATAAAAACTGAGACCCTAAGAACCCCACCAAAATCCCTGGAGAGCTTCCACGTAATGCCAACTTTTTATTTTTCCACCTTTATATATAAATTTGCCATGTCTCCCCGCTCCCAGCTTGGCAAAATAGTTTTTTTTTAATTTTATATATTTTTTAATAGAGTCAGGGGTCTCAACATATTGCCTAGGCTGGTCTCAAACTGCTAAGACAAAGCAATCCTCTTGCCTCATCCTCCCAAAGTGCTAGGATTATAGGTGTGAGCCATCGCACCTGGCCTGGCAACAATTTTTGATTTAAGATTTGCCACAAGGCCAGGCACGGTGGCTCACGCCTGTAACCCCAGCACTTTGGGAGGCCAAGGCGGGCAGATCACGAGGTCAGGAGTTTGAGACCAGACTGGCCAACACAGTGAAACCCCGTCTCTACTAAAAATACAAAAGTTGGCCGGGCGCGGTGGCTCACGCCTATAATCCCAGCACTTCGGGAGGCTGAGGTGGGCAGATCAAGAGGTCAGGAGATCAAGACCATCCTGGCTAACACAGTGAAACCCTGTCTCTACTAAAAATACAAAAAAATTAGCTGTGTGTGGTGGTGGGCACCTGTAGTCTCAACTACTCGGGAGGCTGAGGCAGAAGAATGGCGTGAACCCGGGAGGCAGAGCTTGCAGTGAACAGATATCGCGCTACTGCACTCCAGCCTGGGCGACAGAGCGAGACTCCGTCTCAAAAAAAAAAAAAAAAAAATATATATATATACAAAAGTTAGCTGGGCATGGTGGCACACCCCTGTAGTCCCAGCTACTCAGGAGGCTGAGGCAGAAGAATCACTTGAACCTGGGAGGCGGAGGTTGTGGTGAGCCAAGATCATCACACCACTGCACTCCAGCTTGTGCAATAGAGCGAGACTCCATCTCAAAAAAAAAAAAAAAAGATTTACAAGAAAGCCAGGTGAAGTGGGTCATGCCTATGATCCTAGTGCTTTGAGAGGCTGAAGCAGGAGGATTGCTTGAGGCTAGGAGTTCAAGACCAGCCGAAGCAACATAGTGAGACCTTGTCTCTAACTAAAACAAGTATTTTTTTTAGTTTTTATTTTTGAGATGCAGTATTTTTGAGATGGAGTCTTGCTCTGTCACCCATGCTGGAGTGCAATGGTACAATCTTGGCTCACTGCAACCTCCGCCTCCAGGTTCAAGCGATTCTCCTGCCTCAGCCTCCCGAGTAGCTGGAGTTACAGGTGTGTGCCAACACACCCAGCTAATTTTTTGTATTTTTAGTAGAGATGGGGTTTCACCCTGTAGGCCAGGCTAGTCTTGAACTTCTGACCTCAAGTTATCCACCTGCCTCTGCCTCCCAAAGTGCTGGGATTACAGGCGTGAGCCAACACACCCAGACAATTTTTGTATTTTTAGTAAAGACAGGGTGTCACCATGTTGCCCAGGCTGGTTTTGAACTCCTGGCCTCAAGTGATTCTTGAGGATCGGCCTCCCAAAGTGCTGGGATTACAGGCTTGAGCCACCACACCCAGCCTAAAAAATTTTTTTAAATACATTTCCAACAAATCAATGAGCTGCCCTTAAGACGTAGACCTCTTTACGTGGGTCACACTGAAACTGTTGGCAGCCAGGTGGGGTCTCAGCGTTGGTTTCTGTAATGCTGACCTTTGGTGCAACCATGATTGAGAAATCAACCCTGGAGTCTGAGCTTCATTGCTAGCACAGGTGTATGTCAGAGGCGTTCGAAGCAGAGCGACTCCATTTTGAGTGACGGCTGGAAAAAGAGGCTGAGACTTGCTGGGCTGCATTCTCAGAAAATTAGCCGTTCCTAGCCTCTAAATGTTCACAGTAAAGGGAACAAATTAATAGTTTTCTAAAACAGACCCAGACCTGGGGGTGTCCAGATATCCCGATATCTGGAGAACAAAGGCATTCCTCAATTTTGCTTTAAAGATAAGAATATCTGGTCAGGCACCGTGGCTCACGCCTATAATCCCAGCACTTTGGGAGGCCGAGGTGGGCAGATCATGAGGTCAGGAGAAATAGACCATTCTGGCTAACACGGTGAAAACCTATCTCTACTAAAAATACAAAAAAATTAGCTGTGCGTGGTGGCGGGTGCCTGTAGTCCCAGCTACTCGGCAAGCTGAGGCAGGAGAATGGCATGAACCTGGGAGGCGGGGCTTGCAGTGAGCGGGGATCAGGCCACTGCACTCCAGCCTGGGCGACAGAGCCAGACTCCATCTCCAAAAAAAGAAAAAGATAATAATATTGATTCCTGCAAAATACAATAAGTAAGAAAATCAATTTTTTTTTTTTTTTTTTTTTTTTGGTGACAGAGTCTTGCTCTGTCACCCAGGCTGGAGTGCAGTGGCACAATCTTGGGAGGCTGAGGCAGGAGGATTACTTGAGGCCAGGAGTTCAACACCAGCCTGGGCAATCTAGGGAGACCCCCATCTCTACAGAAAATTTGAAAATGAAAATTAGCTGGGAATGGTGGTATACATGTATAGTCCCAGCTGCTTAGGAGGCTAAGGCAGGAGGATCACTTGAGCCCAGGAGTTTGGGTCTGCAGTGGGCTAGTGAGAGGTGACAGCGTGCTGGCAGTCCTCACAGCCCTCGCTCACTCTCAGCGCCTCCTCTGCCTGGGCTCCCACTTTGGCAGCACTTGAGGAGCCCTTCAGCCCGCCGCTGCACTGTGGGAGCCCCTTTCTGGGCTGGCCAAGGCCGGAGCCGGCTCCCTCAGCTTGCCGGGAGATGTGAAGGGAGAGGCGTGGGCGGGAACCAGGGCTGCACGTAGTGCTTGCGGGCCAGCGCGAGTTCCGGGTGGGCATGGGCATGGGCTGGACGTGCCCTGCACTTGGAGCCAATGGCCGGCCCCGCTGGCCCTGGGCAGTGAGGGGCTTAGCACCTGGGCCAGCAGCTGCTGTGCTCAATTTCTCGCCCAGCCTTAGCTGCCTTCCCATAGGGCAGGGCTCGGGACCTGCAGCCCACCATGCCTGAGCCTCCCCCCACGCTCCGTGGGCTCCGGTGTGGCCCGAGCCTCCCCAATGAGCACTGTCCCCTGCTCCACAGCGCCCAGTCCCATCGACCACCCAAGGGCTGAGGAGTGCAGGCACGGGTGCCAGACTGGCAGGCAGCTGCACCTGCAGCCCTGGTGCAGGATCCACTGGGTGAAGCCAGCTGGGCTCCTGAGTCTGGTGGGGACTTGGAAAACCTTTATGTCTAGCTAAGGGATTGTAAATACACCAATCGGCACTCTGTATCTAGCTCAAGGTTTGTAAACACACCAATCAGCACCCTGTATCTAGCTCAGGGTTTGTGAATGCACCAATCGACACTCTGCATCTAGCTACTCTGGTGGTGACTTGGAGAACTTTTGTGTCGACAATCTGTATCTAGCTAATCTGGTGGGGACATAGAGAACCTTTGTGTCTAGCTCAGGGATTGTAAACACACCAATCAGCACCCTGTCAAAACAGACCACTCAGCTCTACCAATCAGCAGGATGTGGGTGGGGCCAGATAAGAGAATAAAAGCAGGCTGCCTGAGGCAGCAGTGGCAACCCGCTCGGGTCCCCTTCCACACTGTGGAAGCTTTGTTCTTTCACTCTTTGCAATAAATCTTGCTGCTGCTCACTCTTTGGGTCCACACTGCCTTTATGAGCTGTAACACTCACTGCGGAGGTCTGCAGCTTCACTCCTGAACCAGCGAGACCATGAACCCACCAGAGGGAAGCAACTCCAAACACATCCGAACATCAGAAGGAACAAACTCCGGACACGCCACGTTTAAGAACTGTAACACTCACCACAAGGGTCCGCGGCTTCATTCCTGAAGTCACTGAGACCAAGAACCCACCAATTCCGGACACACTAGGATTGCACTGCTACATTCCAGTGTGGGCAACAGAGTGAGACCTCCTCTCAAAAAATAAATAAATAGGCATGGTGGCTCACACCTGTCATCGCAGCACTCTGGGAGGCCTAGGCATGAGGATTGCTTGAGCCTCGGAGTCTGAGACCAGCCTGAGCATCATAGGGAGACCCAGTCTCTACAAAAAAATTTTAAAAATTAGCTGAATGCCAGTCAGGTGTGGTGGCTCATGTCTGTAATCCCAGCACTTTCGGAGGCCGAGTGGGCAGATCACTTGAGGTCAGGAGTTTGAGAACAGCCTGGACAACATGGTGAACCCCCTGTCTATTAAAAATACAAAAATTAGCTGGGCATGGTGGTGCGTGCCTGTAATCTTAGCTACTAGGGAGGCTGAGGCAGGAGAATTGCTTGAACCCAGGAGGCGAAAGAGCGAGACTTTATCTCAAAAAAAAAAAATTAGCCTAGTATGGTGGTACACACCTGTGGAGGCTGAGGTGGGAGGACAGCTTGAGCCCAGAAGGTTGAGGCTGCAGTGAGCTGTGATCATACCACTGAACTCCAGGTTCGGCAACAGAGCAAGACCCTGCCTCAAAATGAATAAATATAAAAATTTTATTTATTATTTATGTATTTATTTATTTTGAGACTGAGTCTCGCTCTGTCACCCAGGCTGGAGTGCAGTGGCATGATTGTGGCTCACTTCAACCTCCATACCCCTAGTTCAAGCAATTCTCCTGCCTCAGCCTCCCAAGTAGCTGGGATTACAGGCACACACCACCACACCCCGCTAATTTTCTTTTCTTTTTGTTAAGAGACAGAGTCTCACTCTGTCACCCAGGCTGGAGTGCAACGGTGTGATCTCGGCTCACTGCAACCTCGAACTCCTGGGCTCAGGTGATTCTCCAGCCTCAGCCTCCCGAGTAGCTGGGATTACAATGTGTGCCACCACGCGTGGCTAATTTTTGTATTTTTAGTAGAGACAAGGTTTAACCATGTTGGCCAGGCTGGCCTCAAACTCCTGACCTCTAATTATTTGCCCGCGTCAGCCTCCCAAAGTGCTGTGATTACAGACTTGAGCCACCACGCCTGGTCTAAAAAGTTTTTTTTTTTTTTTTTAAGTAATGCATGTGTATTTTGCATTCTGTCCCCATTTGTTTTCGTGTAATTATTTCTCTCCCAAGTCTTTTAATAAAACTATCCTTCCAGGAATAAGCTCCACATTGACACAGTGACTTGCCGCAGCTTCGACCTTATTAGACCAGCTTAGCCTTAGTCCATCTGATCCCAAATCCCACTCTGCCAGGGTTTCAGGAGGCTGGAGTGAGGACTGTCCCATCCCCTGCTGAGGTGGCTGATCAGCCAGACCGGCAGGACATCTGCTCCCAGCCTGTCTCTCGATGGAGGAAGGTGGGCCTTGATGTTGATGTCAGCCCCAAAGGCTATGGAGGGCCTGCAAACCCCACCACAGACACACACCAGCCCTCCCACAACTGACGGTGTGAGCTGTCATTAACCTCAAGCCACTGTCATGACAGCCAAGGCCACCTCACATCACTCCTGACCCAGAATTTCATCACCCCCGTCCAGAGGTCACAAACTAAACTGAAGGCCTGAGGGACTTGTTCACCTGGCTCTCAGGATGTTACTATCCTCTCTCTGAAACGAGTCCCCAAAACTTAAAAATTCAACAATCGGCCAGGCACAGTGGGTCATGCCTATAATCCCAGCACTTTGGGAGGCTGAGGCAGGCAGATCACTTGAGGTCAGGAGTTTGAGATCAGCCTGGCCAACATGGTGAAACCTTGTCTCTACTAAAAATACAAAAATTAGCCGGGCATGATGGTGCATGCTTGTAGTCCCAGCTACTCGGGAGGCTGAGGCAGGAGAATCACATGAACCCGGGAGGCGGAGGTTGCAGTGAGCCAAGATCACGCCACTGCACTCCAGCCTGGGTGACAGAGCAAGACTCTGTCTCAAAAAGAAAAAAAAAAATTCAACAATCCATCAGATTAAAAACAAAAAAAATTCCTAACTTCTCCTGGAAAAAAAAAAAATTAGAAGATACAGCAATTCTGGCCCTACCCTCCATGAGGCAAACTGCAGTTGCCTCATCCAGAGAGGGCATATGCTGTGCACTTCACCACAGTCCCCACCACTCCCTATTGTCTCACAGCACAGAATCCAGCCCCATTCACTCATTTAAAGCCCACCTGATCCCTGTAAACCTCGGAGCAGGTCACTTCTGATCTAGCCCAACAACTCTCAGCACAACAGGGAAACCTGAAGCCCAGAGAGCTTAAATGACCTGCTCTTGTTCAAAGAACTAGTTAGCTAAAACTAGTTAAAACTAGGCAACCTGCCTTTTTTTTTTTTTTTTTGAGACGGAGTCTTGCTCTGTGGCCTCAGCTAGAGTGCAGTGGCGCGATCTCGGCTCACTGCAAGCTCCGCCTCCCGGGTTCACACCATTCTCCTGCCTCAGCCTCCCGAGTAGCTGGGATTATGGGCACGTGCCACCACACCCTGCTAATTTTTTTAGTTTTAGTTTTAGAGATGGGGTTTCACCATGTTGGCCAGGATGGTCTCGATCTCTTGACCTCGTGATCCTCCCACCTCGGCCTCCCAAAATGCTGGAATTACAGAAGTGAGCCACCATGCCCGGCCCTGCTTTAAATTTCACAAGGACTGCCTCAATTTCAGATAAACTTCATCACATTTCTACCCTAGCTTTTCTCAAGGGAGGGAAGCTGGGAGAAGACAGAATATTGTCTCTGGTTGGCCTAAATGAAAAAGTACGGTCAGGCATGGTGGCTTACGCCTGTAATTCCAGCACTTTGGGAGGCTGAGGCAGGCAGATCACCTGAGGTCAGGAGTTCAAGACTAGCCTGGCCAACACCGTGAAACCCCATCTTACTAAAAGTATAAAATTTAGCCAGGCATGGTGCCACATGCCTACAATCCCAGTTACTCGGGAGGCTGAGGCACAAGAATCACTTGAATCCAGGAGGTAGAGGTTGCACAGTGAGCTGGTATCTCGACACTGCACTCCATCCTGGGAGACAGAATGAGACTCTATCTCAAAAAAAAAAAAAAAAAAAAAAAAACACAAAAAAAACCTGAAAAAAGTGCATTTGAAATATTTGATGGCTTCCTAACAAAACTCCAGGAAGCTCATGGACTCTCAGCTGGAATGATCAGAGAAGGGGAAGACTTTGAAGGATCACAAAATCTGGTTTTTCAAGTGCCTGCCTAGCCACGATACCCTCTGACAGTCCTCAGGTAAGGGCTTAGCACCCCCATTTCCATTCCTGCATTTCTGGGGACGTCTCCAAACATCCCCCACCCCTATTCCAACGGATCTACCTTCCTTTGGGGACTGCGGTAGGAAACCTGGGAACCAGATGACAAACAGAAGGAAAGTAGGGCCTAATTTACAACTGAAACCACCCATGGCCTGCAGAGACAGCCACGTAATGGGTCGCCCAGGGACACTGAGGGGCCAGAGCGGAGCTTGGCAAAATGCCCTATTTGTTTTCGGGAAACCGTTGGTGCTTGTTGAGTCAGATTAATAAATACCTTCAGGGTTTCCTCTGACAACATTCTCCAGCAAGGGGTACTTTGAACCTTTGGGCCACTGTGAGAATCATTAACAACCCCCAACCCCTACCCCTGCCAACCCAACCACTGCCAGTTTAACAATAAGCTTGAGTCAGGCTCGGGCCTCAGAAAGGGTGACTGCTGGTGTCATTAAGAAAACAAGGCACACAAAACTGCCCTAGTTCCTGCCTGAGAAACTCCAAGTTCTGTGCTCACAGGGGCCTCTCCGACCACCCTCTGTCTCTAAGGCTGGCCACCCTGGGCCAACCTCTATGACATTCAGAGTTCATTACTCCCTAGAAAACATCACTTCCCTAGGTGATCTGATTTGTTTACTTGTCTATAAAAGTCTCCTCCCATCCCCCAACACGAGAAATCACAAAAGCAGGGCCTCGCCTGATCTTCATGCACCTCAACTGTGCCTGCCATTTAACAGGTGCTCAATAGCCAGGCACAGGGGCTCACTCCTGAAATCCCAGCACTCTGGGAGGCCGAGGCAGGAGGATCACTTGAAGCCAAGAGTTTGAGACCAGCCTGGGCAACATGGTGAAACCCTGTCTCTACTAAAAATTTAAAAAATTCAATTAGCCGGGTGTGCTGGTACGTGCCTGTAGTCCCAGCTATTTGGGAGGCTGAGGCAGAAGAATCACTTGAACGTGGGAGGCAGAGGTTGCAGTGAGCCAAGATTGCGCCATCGCACTCCAGCCTGGGCAACAAGAGTGAAACTCCGTCTCAAAAAAAAAGGTGCTCAATGAATCCATGAATAGGTAAATCAATTGTCCACTCCTAGGAAAGCCACACAGCATCAAGGCTGCCCACCTGCCCCCTTGGCCACAAAGCAGGCCTGTCCAAGGGTCAACCAGAACCCTAGGCCACAAAACACACCACAGCCTTCCCAGCACATGACAGGGAGTCCCAAAATTGGGGGCCTCTCCCACGTTACACAGACGACATGAGTTCCTCTCTGCTATGGGAGTGGACAATTCCCATGTCCAGACTTGTCTTGGGACAGGGACACTGCTTGACTTTTTAAAGGCCAGAATGCTACTGTATTTTTCCTAGCCTCCTCCAGTAACAACCTCCTTTGCACCCAGTTGCAAAAGGAGCTGGAGAAGAGATTCCCGGACAAACTTCCCACCCAGGACCTCAAGTCATCAGGTATTCTGTGAGTAACAAAAGCAACACAGGCCAGGCACAGGGGCTCATGTTTGTAATCCCAGCACTCTGGGAGACGAAGGCAGGAGGATCACTTGAGGACAATAGTTCAAGAACAACCTGGGCAACACAGCAAGACCCTGTCTCTACAAATAATTTTTAAAAAATCAGTCGGGCATTGGCCAGGCACAGTGGCTCACGTCTGTAATCCCAGCACTTTGGGAGGCTGAGGCGGGTGGATCACGAGGTCAGGAGTTCGAGACCAGCCTGGCCAAGATGGTGAAACCTCGTCTCTACTAAAAATACAAAAATGAGCCGGGCACGGTGGCGGGCACCTATAATCCCAGCTACTGAGGAGGCTGAGGCAGGAGAATCACTTGAACCTGGTAAGTGGAAGTTGCAGTGAGCCGAGATCACACCACTGCACTCTAGCCTGGGTGACAGAGCAAGACTCCATCTCAAAAAAAAAAAATTAGTCGGGCATGGTGGTGCATGCCTGTGGTCCCAGCTACTCAGTAGGCTGTTAGGAGGATTGCTTGAAGAGCCCAGGAGGTTGGGGGCTACAGTGAGCTGTGATTGCACCATTGCACTCCAGCCTGGGCAATAAGAGTGAAACTCCATCTGAAAAAAAAAGAAAAAAGGAGGCGTGGTGCCAGACGCAGTAGCTCACGCCTGTAATTCCAGCACTTTGGGAGGTGGAGGCAGACGGATCATTTGAGGCCAGGAGTTCAAGACCAGGCTGGCCAACATGGTGAAACCCTGTCTCTACTAAAAAGACAAAAAACTAGCCAGGCATGGTGGTGCATGCCTGTGGTCCCAACTACTCGGGAGGCTGAGGCAGGAGAATCGCTTGAACCCAGGAGGCACAGGTTGCACTGAGCCAAGATCGCGCCACTGCACTCTAGCCTGGGTGACAGAGCAAGACTGTCTCCAAACAAACAAAAAAAAAGGTGGCACGGGGCTAACCATAGTCTCCAGTAGAACTCTGAAGGAAGAAGAAACTCTGCACTCTTTGTAAACAGAAGGAAGCTGGCACATTGTCTTTTGTTGCATTTCATTGCCTGGAGAGGGTTTATAGAGGTCTAGACACAGGTAAGGTTTCTCTGAGTTCTATGCTGGATAAGTAACTGTTTTACCACCAGAGCATACTAATGAGTGCCCTAGAGCACAGGGGTGTACTGAGCACTCTCATTAGCAAGGTGGACACTGGCAATAGAAATGTTCCCTCTCCCTCCTTTCTGCTTTTCTTTCCTTTATATATTCAATAAACATTTACCAAGCAAATTCTGCACCAGGCATAGTGTCAGGCAGTGGAGAAAATAGACAAGTCCCAGAGAAAGCCAGAAAACAAATCTCGAGACAAAAATTGGGCTTCCCATCAAGATGGCTGACTGAATTGAAGCCAAACGCCACACCGTCTGCATCTATCTCCCACCCACCCAATCCCCAAACACACAAACAGGCGGGGTAAAATATCTGTTTTCAACATAACCAAGCTCTAGGCAAGAAGGGGACGACTCCAGATGCCAGAAATGAGGAGGAAACCCAAAGCTGAAACCAAGAGCCTGGCCTGGGAGTTTAGGGAACAGATGGCTAGGACTTGGGAGAGGCAGGGAAGCCAGAAGACACCTACTTCAGAAGGTTTTCCGCTCCGGTCCTCATCCGCACGGCTTTCAGGATCTGCTGATTCAAAGCAGCTCTTTGATTCTGCAATTTACTCCGGCCGGTTTGTGCAAGGGGATTACAGCCCTGAGGAAAAATAAGAGATGCCCCTTCAGAGGTTGGCCACTCTAAAAATGATGACAGGGTTTAATATAATGGAAAATGTTTAACTTTAAAAATAATCTTTTCTGAAAACAAAGCAGCTACCTAGAAAATATTGAAAAGTATAAAGAAAAGTCGCTCATAACAACACAATTGCAAAATAGCCACTGTGAATTGGTCTCTCCTTCTCATCTATTGTTTTAATTTATTTTAGAGACAAGGTCTGAGCTAGGCACTGTGGCTCATGCCTGTAATCTCAGAACTTTGGGAGGCCAAGGCGGGTGGATCACCTGAAGTCAGGAGTTCAAGACCAGCCTGGCCAACATGGTGAAACCCTGTTTCTACTAAAAATACAAAAAATTAACCAGGTGTGGTGGTGGGCGCCTATAATCCCAGCTACTCAGGAGGCTGAGGCACGAGAATCGCTTGAATCTGGGTGGTGAAGGTTGCAGTGAGCCGAGATTACGTCACTGCACTCCAGCCTCAGCAACCAAAGTGAGACACTGTCTCAAAAAATAAATAAATTAATTAAAGACATATCTCTAGGGCAGAGTTATAAGATCAAACCTTTTAGGGCTACCCATGGGCCAGCCCAATCATCCTCCAGGACAGAAAGGCACACACACCCTTGTGACTGCTTTCCCCCTCACTGTTACTGAGTATCTACTTTTTTTTTTTTTTTTTTTGAGATGGAGTCTCGCAGTGTGCCTAGGATGCAGTGCAGTGGCACAATCTCAGCTCACTGCAATCTCCGACTCCTGGGTTCAAGTGATTCTCATGCCTCAGCTTCCCAAGTCGCTGGGACTACAGTTGCATGTCACCATGTCCAGGTAATTTTTGTATTTTTAGTAGACATAGGATTTCGCCATGTTGCCCAGGCTGGTCTTGAACTCCTGACTTCAAGTGATCCACCTGCCTCGGCCTCCCCAAAGGGCTGGGATGGTAGGTGTGAGCCACTGCGCCTGGCCTACTTTTTTGTTTAGTAACAGCTTTATGGAGATATAATCCATATACCATACATTTTGCCCTTTTAAAATAAACAATTCATTGGTTTTTAGTATATTCAGGAGTTACAGAACCATCAATACTATCTGATTTTTTTTTTTTTTTTTTAGATGGAGTCTTGCTCTGTCATCCAGGCTGCAGTGCAGTGGCACAATCTCGGCTCACTGCAACCTCTGCCTCCCAGGTTCAAGTGATTCTCTTGCCTCGGCCTCCCGAGTAGCTGGAATTACAGGTGCCCACCACCACGCCTGGCTAATTTTTGTATTTTTAGTAGAGACAGGGTTTTGCCATGTTGGCCAGGCTGGTCCTGAACTCCTAACCTCAAGTGATCTGCCTACCTCAGCCTCCCAAAGTGCTGCGATTACAGACGTGAGCCACCACGCCCATCAACCACTATCTGATTTTAGAACATTTTCATCACCCTAAAAAAAAAGCAAGTAGTCATTAGCATCACTCCCCATTTCCTTTTCCCCTTAACCCCAGCCCTAGGCAACCACAAATCTACTTTCTGTCTTTACAGGTTTGCTTATTCAAGATTATTTCATATAAATGGAATCATATAATATGTGGCCTTTGCCTCTGGCTTCTTTCATTTGCCATGATGTTCTCAAGGTTTATCCAGGTTGTAGCATGTATCAGAACTTTGTCCGTTTTTGTCCCTGAATAAGATTTCATTATACAGATACACCACACTTGTGTACTTTATCGATTCATCATACGATGGGCATGGGGAGTGTTTTCACTTTTTGACTATTACGAATAAGGCTGTTTATGTGCGTACAAGGTTTGATACGGATATATGCTTTTGTTTCTCTTGGCTATAAATATAGAAATAAAATTTCTAGATCAGGTGGTTTTTTTATTTTGTTTTTGTGTTTTTGAGACAGAGACTTGCTCTGTCGTCCAGGATTGAGTGCAGTGGCTCGATCTCGGCTCATTGCAACCTCTGTCTCCCGGGTTTGAGCGATTCTCCTGCTTCAGCCTCCCGGGTAGCTGGGATTACAGGCGTGCACCACCATGACCAGATAATTTTTGTCTTTTTAGTAGAGGGGGGGGGTTTCATGATGTTGGCCAGGCTGGTGTCGAACTCCTGACCTCAAGTGATCCGGTTGGCTTGGCTTCCCAATATGCTGGGATTACAGGCGTGAGCCACTGCACCCCATCTAGATCATACGATTTATTCTATGTTTAATGATTTGAGGAACTATCAGGCTCTTCAAAGTGGTTATACAATTTTACAATCCAACTAACAGCATGGGAGTTCCAATTCATCTGCATCTCACCAATACAGCTGCTGGTCTATCCTTTTATTACAGCTATCTTATGTGTGTGCTGTCTCACACTGTGGTTTTGAATTGTGTCTCTCTGACAGTTAATGATGTTGAATATCTTTTCATGAACTTATTGGCCAACTGTATATCTTCTTCGAAGAAATATCAATTCAGATCCTTTGCCCATTTTTTTTTTTAAAACAGGGTCTCAGTCTGTCACCCAGACTGGACTGCTGCAGTGGTGTGATCTTGGCTCACTGCAACCTTCACCTCCTGGGTTCAAGTGATTCTCCTGCCTCAGCCTCCTGAGCAGCTGGGACTACAGGTGCATGCCACCACGTCCGGCTAATTGTTGTATTTTTTGGTAGAGACAAGGTTTCACCATTTTTTTGCCAGGCTGGTCTTGAACTCCTGACCTCAAGTGATCTGCCCACCTTGGCCTCCCAAACTGCTAGTCTTACAGGTGTGAGCCACCACACCCGGCCCTCCTTTGCCCAGTTTTAAACTGGATTGTCTTTTTAACTGTCTAGTTGAAAATTATTTTTAGGCCGGGCGCGGTGGCTCACGCTTGTAATCCCAGCACTTTGGGAGGCCGAGGCAGGCAGATCACGAGGTCAGGAGATCGAGACCACGGTGAAACCCCGTCTCTACTAAAAAAAATACAAAAAATTAGCCGGGCGTGGTGGCGGGTGCCTGTAGTCCCAGCTACTCGGAGAGGCTGAGGCAGGAGAATGGCGTGAACCCAGGAGGCGGAGGTTGCAGTGAGCCGAGATTGCGCCACTGCACTCCAGCCTGGGGGACAGAGCGAGACTCCGTCTCAAAAAAAAAAAAAAAAAAAAAAAGAAAATTATTTTTAATTTCTGTCAAGTTGACATGCAAAAATAAATAGCTCATTCTTCTAATTTGTATGTTTATTATAACAGTGAAGGTAAAGGTTTTTCCATATAATCTTGACACTTTAATTTCTTTTTCAACAAATTGTCTGTGTTCTCTGACCATTGTGCCCTGGTGTATTTGGATTACAGCGTTTCATGCTAAAAGTTTAAGATCAGAATAAAAGTTGCATTTTAACTTAATGGTGTTCTTCCCACCCCAGACAGGCAGAAGCCTCAGGACCTGGGTTAGGCCCACATTCCTCTTTGACGCTTATCTCTAGGTCCTGCCCACTGCGGTTACTCCCTGGGAGCGGTCTGGCGGGTAGTATTACGTGGTGAAGAGACTGCCCTTTCTCTCTCACTGAGTCACATCTCAGGCCTGCACACACCTGGCCTCTCCGACCTCTGCCCAAGCCACACCCATGGCCTGGACCCCACTGAGGGAGATGTGAGTTATCTATAGCGGAAACCTCCTCAGGAATCCCAATATTCTCCTTCCACAAAGATTTCTCATTCTTGGCCAGAATGGTCATGGTAGCTCACACCTCTAATCCTAAGCACTTTGAGAGGCTGAGGCCAGAGGATCGCTTGAGGCCAGGAGTTTGAGGCTGCGGTGAGCTACAATTGTGCCACTGCACTCCAGCCTGGATAATAGAGTGAGACTCTGTCTCTACAAATAATAATAAAAATTTTAAAATAATAATAAAAATAAAAGACTTCTCATTCTCATTTCCCATCAGGTCACCACCACCTGTCCCCCACATAGCCCCACAACTTAATTTTCCCTGTCTTGCAAGGACACTTCCCCCAAGTTCAAATTGCACAGATATTCAGAATTCGAGTTGGCTTCTGTAGACAGGCTGGAGTGCAGTGGTACAATCTCAGCTCAGTACAGCCTCTGCCTCCTGGGTTCAAGTGATTATCTTGCCTCAGCCTGCTGAGTAGCTGGAATTACAGGCACCCGCCACCACACCCAGCTAATCTTTCTATTTTTAGTAGAGATGGGGTTTCACCGTGTTGGCCAGGCTGGTCTCCAACTCCTGACCTCAAGTGATCCACCCGCCTCGGCCTCCCAAAGTGCTGGGATTACAGGCATGAGCCATGGCATCCAGCCCTGGAATGGATTTTAAAATTAATATCGTTTAAAGCATTAAACGGTTTCCAATTTTGTCTTTCTTCAGATTTAAGATTAAAATATCTTTGGCCAGGTGTGGTAGTTCACGCCTGTAATCCCAGCACTTTGGGAGGCTGAGGTGGGTAGATCACCTGAGGACAGGAGTTCGAGAACAGCCTGGCCAACATGGCGAAACCCCGTCTCTACTAAAAATATAAAAATTAGCTGGGCGTAGTGGCATGCGCCTATCCCAGCTACTCTGGAGGCTGAGGCAGGAGAATCACTTGAACCCGGGAGGCAGAGGTTGCAGTGAGCCAAGATAACACCACTGCACTCCAGCCTGGGTGACACAGCGAGACTCAGTCTCAAAAAAAAAAAAAACTTTAATGTTAAGTTATTATAATTAAATGTTAAAGAACTAAAATAACTGTTCGTCTCTATCCTTTCCACTTCCAAAAATGACGACGATTCAGTTTGACTCTGAATTACCTGGATCACCACTGCTGTGTTTCATTTTACAGGGAAGCTTGAATAACTAATTCCTTTACGTACATTCCCAGAGCTCAGATAAGCAGCTATTCCAAACTACGGATAAGAATGTTTTTTTTCTGTTCGTATACTTTCCCCAACTTCTGCTGGCCTGGAATCAGTACGCCCTAACCAGCCCACAGATATGTGGTCAAGTTTCTAGATAAGGCATAGGAACACTTAGGGTTAGATTTGACTGAGTAATTGGGCCCGAAACCACATTACTTATTCCTGACAGGTAGGAATGTTGGGCTTTGCTGGGGAACACAAGAAACACCTACAGGGCTGTGTGTGGAAACTTCCCTGAGAGGTAAATCTGGACAAGGCTGTCAGAAAGACTCCCTGGCATCATCAGAAACTATTGGCCATCTACTAGCCCCTGCCAGGGGCTGCTCTGAACGGGACAAGGTGGCGGGTCCACCATCCCCACCCATACATTTCTCACCCCACCCCTTATCTTGTCTAATAACAAGAACTTAGCCCTGAACAAACAGCTTCCAGAATAGCCTCTGCAACTCAGAGACAGGGATTGGTTCTCAACAGAACAAACTGTTGAGAATATGTAAATTGTACCTCAATTCAGAAAATGGCTTAGGCATTTTGAAACTGGAGTGAGGGTTCGCACCAGGGACTGGGGCTAAACCCCTCACACCTGTGGGGCCAACTGAGCTGTCCTGACCTCGGGGTCTGCTGTTGACAAGTTCTACAGTGAAGTGAGACTTTCTCCTCCACAGAGTCTATTCCCTTCCCACACTAAGGTTCACACATTTCCGTCAGTCCCGAAACTTGAAGAGTGGGCAGACAGCCAACACCCAAGAAAAGCAGGCACTAAGTGAACCCCTGTGTCATCACCAGCTTTACAGGCAACTCCTGGGGTCGGCCTGCTTATGTGGACCCTGGTACAGCATCTCGGATGCCATGGTTCTGCAGCAAGGAGGTTATATGAGCAACTTGAGATCCTAGAGGCGGGCAGTAAAAGTTAGGGTGGGATTTAAGACCCTGTCCTTCCTGCTGCTCCAGGATGAGCGGTGAGGTGGTGTGAGCGGTAGGAATGCATGCAACCCCCAGACACCCCTTCATGGGTGATGGCTGCCCACCATCACCCCACATCTTTTGGGGGAACAATGACACCAGCCCACTCTCCCACCTCATAGCCCACGATGGCCTGGTCGGGGGCAGGGGTGTGTGTGTAAATCCATGCTCCCCCAACATCCTTTCCAAGGGGAAGAACATCTGACTTCTGCCTGGCCCATTAGAAAACGAAAGCCTGAAGATGAGGGTCAATCAAAACCCATCAGGAAGAGGTCCTCATTGGCCTTGAACCTGGGAGGCTGTGACACTGAGCAGTTGCAGCCACCTTACCACCAGCAGAAGAGTGCCTCCCTAGACATGGAACCAACCGCAGGTGGGCTGAGCTGAGAAACAGATTTGGCAATGTCATCTGAGCCCTGGATCAAGCCAGGCCTGAAGCCATCCCTCTGTACTTTTCATTTACAGCAACCAATTCATTCCCTTCTTTGCCTAAGCCATTTTCTGAATTGAGGTACAATTTACATATAATAAAATACACATATTTTAAGTATATAGTTCAATGAGTTTGAACAAACATATAAACCTGTGTAACCATCACTCCTATCAAAATACAGAACACAGAACATTTCCATCATCCCCAGGCAACCAATACTCTGATTTCTATCACCACATATTTTTGTCTGCTTTTGAACTATGTAAATGTAATCAGATAGGATGCAGACTTTTGTGTCTGGTTTATTTTGCTCAATACCATGTTTTGAGATTCACCCATGCTGTTTCATTTACCAGTAGTTTGTTCCTTTTTTTTTTTTTTAGACAGAGTTTCGCTCTTGTTGCCCAGGCTGGGGCACAGTGGTGTGATCTTGGCTCACTACAAACTCCACCTCCCAGGCTCAAGCGATTCTCCTGCCTCAGCCTCCTGAGTAGCTAGAACTGCAGGCACCCGCCACCACACCCAGCTAATTTGTGTGTTCCTTTTTTATTGTGGGATAGAATTCTACTGGAGGAACGTACTAGGGTGTGTTTATCTGCCAAAGCTATTTTGGATTAAATTTTCTAGCACCTGCAACTAAAAAAGTACTAACTCAAATAAGTTTACCTAGAGTGAAAACTCTTTTCTTTCCTTTGAGACAGAGTCTCACTCTGTCACCCAAGCTGGAGTGCAGCGGCATGATCTCAACTCACTGCAACCTCCGCCTCCTGGACTCAAGCGATTCTCCTGTCTCAGCCTCCTGAGTAGCTGGGATTACAGATGCGCACCACCACGCCTGGCTAATTTTTGTATTTTTAGTAGACACAGCGTTTTGCCATGTTGGCCAGGCTGGTCTCAAACTCCTGGACTTAATTGATCTGCCCACCTCACCCTCCCAAAGTGCTGGGACTACAGGTGCGAGCCACTGCACTGGCCTAGAGTGAAAACTCTCTTTACAGGTCACTTACATGCCCTTAATGTACAGTCAGATTGTTCACCTGTAAGACAAGTATTTAAGAGCAGCACCTAGACAAAGCCCACAGGCAGGAAGACTGTACTTCCAGGGATCATTTCTACAGTTCGTTACTGGAGAATTTTCTCTGAATGTGCACAGCAACCATTTATATTAGTGTGGCACACGCCTATCTGAAAGCTTTGAGTGCAGAAATGCGGATTCACCTTGCTTGTAACTACTGTTCTTGAGCTCATAAAACACCTAAATAATGTGGTGTAACAACTAAATGTGTACACAGAGAAAAGCCTCAGAATGTTATCCTAGGTGAAATCTGTTCAGTGAACAGACAGATCACAGCTACAGTGACATTTCTGCCACTGTTACAAGTTTCTTACAAAGTGAGAAAGTGGCTGTCTAAAATCAGAAAAAAGCCTGGCATGGCGGCTCACGTGTATAATCATGGCACTTTGGGAGGCTGAGGTGGGCGGATCACTTGAGGTCAGTAGTCTGAGACCAGACTGGCCAACATGGTGCAACCCCGTCTCAAGCAAAAAATACAAAACTTAGCCAGGTGTGGTGGCGTGTGTCTATAGTCCCAGCTACTCGGGAGGCAGAGGTTGCAGTGAGCCGAGAACTCGCCACTGCCCTCCTGCCTGGGTGACAGAGTGAGACCTTGTCTCAAAAAAAAAAAAAAAGAATTAAAGTCAGAAAGAGAGCCCTTACCAAAAACTGACCGTGCTGGCACCTTGATCTTGGATTTCTAGCTTCTAGAACTGTGAAAAATAAATTTATGTTAAATTAAAAAAATAAATAAAACTGGAGGCAAGCACTTAATTAGGAAGAAAGGAAAGGGTGGTCAAGCTACTCCTGGAACAGGGCAGTTTTTCTTCCCCTATGGGTGCCCTGCTCCATTCTGGGCAGTCCCTGGTGCCTGCTTCCCCTCCACTACAGGTAACAGTATGGGCCCTTCTTCTGCACAGCCAAAGATAAAGCTCACACATGCAGAGGTGTTTCCAGCAAATTTAGGACAATGTGCAAGCTTGGGATCTAAAGGTTCAGGCATAAAACTAAGTGAGAGACGACACGGTAGGGCTGGGCCAGCTCCCAGCCAGAGAGACCTTCCCATGGGATACAGGAAGGCAGGTGTTTTTAGCTGCTTCTCCAGCAAAGATTATTTTCTCTGCCTTTCTCACTCCTTCCTGGTTACGCAATCCCTCACTCAACCACCAAACTCTGGAAAACAGAATTGCTTGTTTATAAGTCAGCCAGAGCAATTAATGAGAAAGCACAGAAAATAGCATGCAGTACCCTGCAATACACACATACATCTAATTTAACTTTTCACCAGAATGGAGATTCGGGGCAGGCTGGGTGGAAAGAATGTAGCTTGTCTATGTCCATAAAAATGAAAACATGAATTCAGTACTTGTCAACAGCCCTCCTGCCCTTCCAGGATCTCTGCCAGGTGTCAGGGCTGGAGGTTAGGGCCCAGCCGCCTCCCCCGGGAATCCCAATCCATTCACACGGGGGTGGAGGGGGGCTCGATATGAATCAACACAGCCATAATCTTTAGTTACGAGCTCCCTTCAGTCTGTTCCAGAAATCTCTGTAAACCCCTACTGTGTGCCAATCACAGTTATTTTTCAATATGCTGAATAACTTTTTTTTTTTTTTTTGAGACGAAGTCTTGCTCTGTCGCCCAGGCTGGAGTGCAGTGGTGTGATCTCAGCTCACTGCAACCTCCACCTCCCGGGTTCAAGTGATTCTCCTGTTTCAGCCTCCTGAGTAGCTGGGATTACAGGAATGTGCCAACACACCTGGCTAATTTATATATATATATATATATATATATATTTTTTTTTTTTTTTTTAGTAGAGACGAGGTTTCACCATGTTGGCCAGGCTGCTCTCGAACTCCTGGCCTCAAGTGATCCACCCACCTCAGCCTCCCAAAGTGTTAGGATTACAGGTGTGAGCAACTGCGCCTAGCCTTGAATAACTAGGCTTTTACTGTGCCTCCCACCACATCAAATCGTCAACATTTCCATGAATCAACTGTATTTCCAGACCAATGATCTGCTTATTTCAACTGGTAGGACACACTCAACAATAGTTTTAACAGTTTTTTTTTTTTTTTTTTTTGAGACGTAGTCTCGCTCTGTTGCTCAGGCTGGAGTGCAGTGGTGCGACCTTGGCTCACTACAACCTCTGCCTCCTAGGTTCAAGCAATTCTCCTGCCTCAGCCTCCAGAGTAGCTGGGATTACAGGTGCGCGCCACCATGCCTGGCTAATTTTTGTAGTTTTAGTAGAGATGGGGTTTCACCATGTTGGTCAGGCTAGTCTTGAACTCCTGACCTCGTGATCCACCTGCCTTGGCCTCCAAAGTGCTGGGATTACAGGCGTGAGCCACTGCACCCGGACACCCAGCTAATTTTTGTATTTTTTACTAGAGACGTGGTTTCACTGTGTTGGCCAGGCTGGTCTTGAACTCCTAAGACCTCAGGTGATCCACCCGCCTCAGCCTACCAAAGTGCTGGGATTACAGGTGTGAGCCACTGCACCCAGCCTCTTGTTTTTGAGGCAGGATCTCACTCTCTTGCCCAGGCTGGAGTGCAGTGGCGAGATCTCCATTCACAGCAGCCTCAACATCCCGGGGCTCAAGCAATCCTCCCACCTCAGCCTCCCAAGAAGCTGGGACTACAGGTCCACACCACCACACCTGGCTAATTTTATTGTATTTTTTGTAGAGACAGAGTTTTGTTGATGCAGCCCAGGCTGGTCTTGAACTCCTGAGCTCATGTGATCTGCCCACCCTGGCCTCCTAAAGTGCTGGGATTACAGGTGTGAGCCACTACATCCAGCCTTTTTTTTACCACCTGCCCTTTTTTTCTTCTTTGTTTTTTTTTTTTTTTTTTTTTTTTTGAGACAGAATCTTGCTCTGTCACCCAGCAGGCTGGAGTGCAGTGGCACAATCTCAGCTGACTGCAACCCCCACCTCCGAGGTTCAAGCGATTCTCCTGCCTCAGCCTCCCAAGTAGCTGGGATTACAGGCATGCAGCACCACACCCGACTAATTTTGCATTTTTAGTAGAAACAGGGTTTCACCATGTTGTCCAGGCTGGTCTCGAACTCCTGACCTCAAATGATCCTCTTGGCTCGGACTCCCAAAGTGCTAGGATCACAGGCGTGAGCCACTGGGCTGGTCCCCTTTTCTCGTTACAATCAAATGGAAACCTGGCCATAGGGAACTCCGAGGGTCTGAATGGGCAGCCCTGAGGGACTCATATCATTCACCGTGGTGTCTCCGTCCCTGGTGCTCCAAGTGGGGAACCTTGTCCTCACTTGGCACCCATTACTGCTGCTCTGCCAGACACCCAGCCTCTGGCTGAGCAGTACCTGCAGTTCGACTGTGTCCTATGGCTACCTCCAATGCAGCCTTTGTGTCATGGGACGCTGGTACCTGAGCCAAAGGAGGAAGTGTTGATCAGGCTAAAGCCAATGCCCAGTAGCATCAGGTGGTGTCGTGGCAACCATCCAAATGGCCCCAGGAAACAAGGGACATTTACAGTGTTACAGGTCATCATGTTGTCTCTCCTCTGAGTCACCCTGAAAATTCTGTTTCTGCCAGGGGATACCCCCCAGCCAGGATCCCACAGTTGAAGACTGTTGGTCAGGCAGGCCCTCGGGGCTGATGGCGGATACCATGCAGCTGGGCAGACCCTCTCCAAGGCCACAGTCAGCCTGGATCCAGCCTGGTCTTCAAGATCTGGCTTAGGGGTGGGTGCAGTGGTTCACACCTGTAATAGCCCACCACTGAGACGGGAGGATTGCTTGAGGGCAGGAGTTCAAGACCAGCCTAGGCAACACAGTAAGACCCCATCTCTACAAAAAATAAAAATAAAAATCAGCCAGGTGTGGCGATTTTTAATCATGCCTGTAGTCCCAGCTACTTGGGAGGCTGAGGCAGGAGGATCACTTGAGCCAAGGTGGTCAAGGCTACAGTAATCTGCACGTCAGCCTGGGTGACAGAGCCAGATTCTGTCATCTTTAAAAAAAAAAAAAAAAGAAAGAAAACAGAAAAAAACCGTTTTAGACCATGATGGGGAATCAGGAGTAGGGTCAGCATCACCAACCTTTACTCTCCTCTGCCTCCCTCCCTCTCCACCTGGGAATTGACTCAAGCCTCCAAGGGGATGGATCTAAACAGCCGGAGGGGTAGTATCAGTACCAATAGAGCTGGAGCTGCTGATCCCACATGACCCACGCTGTGCCTGGTGGACTCAACCCATCAGAAGGCTTCCTCATCCACACGTGCGCTCATAAAAGATGCACACAAGTGTCTAACACGAAATTAGCCCTCCCTAAGACGAATGCTGCTCATTCATCAAAGAGTAGATCCCTGCTCCTTGCAGAGAGAAGACTGCAAGGAGCTTCTGGGTTAAAAAAAAAAAAACAATAAACAAAAATTCTCCTTCCTTCTCTGCCGGAGCCTCCAGGAAGCCCAGAGTCAACAGGGACCATAAAACAGGACACAATGAACCCGGAGGCCCTGTCCAGGCTGGAGGTTTCTGTGAACAAGAAACAACTTCTCCTACAGCTCTTGAGTAAAAACAATGGAGCTAAATTCATTTGGGGGCATTAGCATTCCCAAAGGATGAAGAGGCAGAGATAAGAAGTGACAATGCCTCACTGTGTACTCACTCTCCTCTTCCACATAGTGCCAAGACCTTTCATTTCGGGCCTTTCAACGGCCCTGGGGAAAGGCTTTCTCTAGTTTGTTTCCAGCTGCTTTTATTTTCTTTTCTTTTTTTTTTTTTTTTTTTTTTTTTTTGAGATGGAGTTTTTTGTTCTTGTTGCCCTGGCTGGAGTGCAATGGCATGATCTCAGCTCACTGAAACCTCTGCCTCTCAGGCTCAAGCCATTCTCCTGCCTCAGCCTCCTGAGTAGCTGGGATTACAGATATGCACCACCACACCCAGCTAATTTTATATTTTTAGTAGAGACGGAGTTTCTCCATGTTGGTCAGGCTGGTCTCAAACTCCCAACCTCAGGTGATCCACCCACCTCAGCTTCCCAAAGTGCTGGGATTACAGGCATAAGCCACCACCCCCGGCCTTCCAGCTGCTTTTCTTCATGGCCAAGAACAGATTTTCCTGTGAGTTTTAGTACTATGGGGTACAGGGGCAGTTGCAGAAAAGGAATTGCTATCAGGATGCAGCATTCTAGAAAATTACATTACTTTGCATTTAACTACAGGCCAGAGAACAATAATTCTTCCAAGATTTTCAGTAGGAAGAGCATAAAAATCTGGGGAAAAGAAGTTGCATTTCCACTTCTTGAGAAATAATTTTATAGTAATATAAGTTGAGAAAGTAATTTATAGTAATCTTACAGAGCTGTACCTCTGTTTAAACACAGTAACATAATGAGAAAGAAAAAATATAGTGAGAAGCCAGGGAAAGCTGGGTGCGGTGGCTCATGCCTGTAATCCGAGCACTGTGGAAGGCTGAGGCTTGGGCCCAAAGAGTTCGAGACCAGGCCGGGCGCGGTGGCTCACGCCTGTAATCCCAGCACTTTGGGAGTCCGAGGTCAGGAGATTGAGACCATCCTGGCTAACACGGTGAAACCCCGTCTCTACTAAAAACACCAAAAAAAAAAAAAATTAGCCGGACGTGGTGGCGGGCACCTGTAGTCCCAGCTACTCCAGAGGCTGAGGTAGAAGAATGGCGTTGACCCGGGAGGCGGAGCTTGCAGTGAACCGAGATGGCGCCACTGCACTCCAGCCTGGGCAACAGAGCCAGACTCTGTCTCAAAAAAAAAAAAAAAGAGTTCGAGGCCAGCACGGGCAACACAGTGAGACCCTGTCTCTACAAAAAATTTAAAAATTAGCCAGGCTTTGTGGCTCATGCCTGTTGTCCCAGCTACTCAGGAGGCTGAGACAGGAGGATCGCTGGAGCCAGGGAGGTTGAGGATGCAGTGAGCCATGATCATGCCACTGAACTCCAGCCTGGATGACACAGCAACACTCTGTCAAAAAAGAAAGAAAAAAAAGAAAAGAAAAAAGTGAGAGACATGATTTTATAATAGACTTGAGGCTGGGCATGGTGGCTCACGCCTGTAATCCCGGCACTTTGGGAGGCCAAGGCGGGCAGATCACCTGAGGTCTGGAGTTCGAGACCAACATGGAGAAACCTTGTCTTTACTAAAAATACAAAATTAGCCAGGCATGGTGGCGCATGCCTGTAATCCCAGCTACTCAGGAGCCTGAGGCACATCACTTGAACCGGGGAGGCAGAGGTTGTGGTGAGCCAAGACCGCGCCACTACACTCCTGCCTGGGTGACAGAGTGAAACTCCGTCTCAAAAAAAAAAAAAAAAAAAAAAGATAGAAAAAAAAAAAATAGACCTGAAAGGTTTCTTTTTTCAGAGACCTCCCAAGGTGCCAGCCCAGACCAGGAGGTCTGTACTGGGGGTGTCCATTTCCAACCTGAGGCTAAGTTACGTCTTGAGGCTCTGTACAGCCAAGTCATCCTACCTGATTCCAAAAAGACCAATTAACAAGGGGACTCCTGGACTTGGTGCACTGGCTTACCCCTGTAATCCCAGCACTTTGGGAGGCCAAGGAGGGCAGATCACCTGAGGTTGGGAATTTGAGACTAGCCTGACCAACATGGAGAAACCCCGTCTCTACTAAAAATACAAAAATTAGCTGGGCGTGGCGGTGCACGCCTGTAATCCCAGCTACTGGGGAGGCTGAGGCAGGAGAATCGCTTGATCCCGGGAGGTGGAGGTTGTGGTGAGCCAAGATTGCACTATTGCACTCCAGCCTGGGCAACAAGAGGGAAACTCTGTCTCAAAAAAAAAAAAAAAAAGGGGACTCCCTCCATCTCCCACCAGTGACTGTCTTACACATTCAGGATCCACACCCAGCCCACATAAGGGACTTTTGAGCAATTAGGTGCACAAAGCACAGTTGAAGCTCTGATTAAGGCCCGTGGACCACCCCACTTTTTGCTCTCTAAACTAAAGCCAAGAGGCTGATTCCAGGCCAGGCACCATGGCTCACACCTGTAATCCCAGCACTTTGGGAGGCCAAAGCGGGCAAATCACTTGAGGTCGGGAGTTCAGGACCAGCCTGGACAACATAGTGAAACACCATTTCTACTAAAAATACAAAAATTAGCTGGGCATGGTGGCGGGCGCCTATAATCCCAGCTACTTGGGAGGCTGAGGCAGGAGTACTGTTTGAACCCCGGAGGTGGAGGATGCAGTGAGCCGAGAGTGCACCACTGCACTCCAGCCTGGGCAACAGAGCAAGACCCCGTTTCAGAAACAAAAAAAGCCAAGAGGCTGATTCCTTTTCAAGCATGGCCAGAGCCATCCCAACAAAGCACCAATTCCCAGCACTGCTCAGCACTCCAGGAAACGAGACCTGCTGGGAACTGCTGTCAAAGAAACCATATCGAGTCAGGGTCCGGAATGCCCCAGAACCTGAGGAGGGGTCAGGCACTGAGCTGTCGCTCCATAAATCCTTTTCGGATGAATGGAGCATAATGTCATTTTAAAGAAAAGGGGAGGGAAGGCATGACACAGAGAACAGGATGAAAGAGAAGCTTGACTTCAGTGGAAATTCATTTGATCCTTAAGTGTGCACAAAATCCCAATAGTCGCCAGGCGCGGTGGCTCATGCCTGTAATCCCAGCACTTTGGGAGGCCGAGGCAGGCGGATCACGCAGTCCAGAGGTTGAGACCATCTTGGACAACATGGTGAAACCCCAACTCTACTAAATATACAAAAATTAGCTGGGCATGGTGGCACGCGCCTGTAGTCCCAGCTACTCGGGAAGCTGAGGCAGGAGAATCACTTGAACCCGGGAGGCGGAGGTTGCAGTGAGCCGAGATCGCGCCATTCCATTCCAGCCTGGTGACAGAGCGAGACTCCGTCTCAACAACAACAAAGAAATCCCAATAGTCAAAATACAGGTCCAGGTGCAGGGACTCACACCTATAATCCCAGCACTTTGGGAGGCCAAGGTGGGTGGATCACTTGAGGTCAGGAGTTCAAGACCAGCCTGACCAACGTGGTGAAACCCTGTCTCTACTAAAAAATACAATTAGCCGGGCATGGTGGTGCACATCTGTAGTCTCAGCCACTCAGGTGGTTGAGGCATGAGAATCGCTTGAACCCAGGAGGTGGAGGTTGCAGGGAGCTGAGATTGTGCCACTGCACTCCAGCCTGGGGGACAGAGCAAGACTCTGTCTCAAAAAAAAAAAAAAAAATACAAGATCGGAAGCCTCATGGGTTCTCACTCACTGCCCCCGGGTGGCTCAGACACCCAATCAATGCAGCAGCTGTTGGCAATCTTCACCCCTTCCTCGACTCCTGGGACCCATCCCCAGCTCACCTTCTCCCTGAATCTCCAGCCATTCCCCACCCAACTTCTTCACTTTTGTTTTTTTCTTTTATCTTTTTTTTTTTTTTTTTTGAGACGGAGTCTCGCTCTGCTGCTCAGGCTAGAGTGCAGTGGCGCAATCTCAGCTCACTGCAACCTCCACCTCACGGGTTCAGGCGATTCTCCTGCCTCAGCCTCCCGAGTAGCTGGGATCACAGGTGCCTGCCACCACGCCTTGCTAATTTTTGGTACTTTTAGTAGAGACAGGGTTTCACCGTGTTGGCCAGGCTGCTCTCAAACTTCTAACCTCAGGTGATCTGCCCGCCTCGGCCTCCCAAAGTGCTGGGATTACAGTGTGAGCCACTGTGCCCTGCCACACCTTTGTCTTTAACCGGCTCTGGACTTCCACATTCTAAAACAAAGCTGCCTTCTCTCTTCTCAGCTCCCCTCTTTCTCCAGTAATATCTTCCCTGCCCTTCTCCTCCTGTACCCTGTCACACTGACTTTTGTCCCCAATTCTCCAATCATGCATTTCCTAACGACTCCTAAAGGACTAAATCCAGGACCTTCCAGCATTCTTCTGACTTGTCAAGCCTCGCTCCACTAACAAGACTGACCTCTCAGCTTCCTAGACCTGGCCACCCTTCTGGCTTTCCTCCCACCTCTCTACCCATCTCTTAAGCGGAGGAACTATTCCCTTCTAGCCCAGATCCTTTCACTCAATACCCCAACTGCCTCCCAATTGGTGCCACCCAAAACTGCATCTCCAGCCAGGGCGCCTGCATGGCTGCTGGGCCCATGGAGTGGGCTCTCTGCTGGGACCGCCACATGGATATCCCACGAGGGCCATCAAGTCTACGCACTGGCCCCCACGTTCACCCACGTTCATGGATCTCGAGGGGGCGCATGACCAGACGCCTCAGGCAGGCATTGTGACTTTTTTTTGAGACAGGGTCTCATTCTGCTGTCCAAGTTGGAATGCAGTGGCGTGATCTCGGCTCACTGCAGCCTCCACCTCCCAGGCTCAGCGATCCTCCTGCCTCAGCCTCCTGAGTAGCTGGGACCACAGCTGGGTGCCACTACACCTGGCTAATAGGCAGGCATTTTGGATTCTCATTGGCAGCTCCTTCCCTGCCATAACCTGTCACATCAGTTCTTTCCCTCTCTGCCAGATATTGCCTTTTCTCCAGCTCTATCATTCCAACCTCCTCATCACTGGAATCTCTGCCTTCTGTGTGGACCCCTGCTCTGAGCTAAGGGTGCAAGCTGGTGGAAAGAATGGGTGATTGAGGCTGTGTTTACATGGCTATTTCTTTTTTTTTTTTTTTTTTTGTGAGACAGGGTCTCGTCTCACTCTGTCATCCAGGCTGGAGTGCAGTGACATGATAACAGCTCACTGCAGCCTCAACCTCGTGGGCTCCGGATATCCTCCCACCTAGGCCTCCTGAGTATATGGGATTACAGGAACACAACACTATGCCAGGCTGATTTTTAAACTTCTTATAGAGATGGGGTTTTGCTATATTGCCCAGAGTGGGCTTGAATTCCTGGCCTCAAGCAATCCTCCCACCTTGGCCTCCCAAAATGCTGAGATTACAGGTGTGAGGCACTGCACCCCACTCACAGCACTGTCACTGACTGCATCATCAGTAGTCCGTAACAGAGAAGGAAGGGCAAAGATGATAGGTATTACAAGTAGCTAAATCCTCCCAATGCCTCCCTGCCTGGCTCCACCATAGCTTCTTTCCCATCCACCACCCTTTCACCATTCATGTGTCAAAGTGGTCTTTTTCTTACACAAATCTCACAGGTCTGGTCCTGCTTTAAATACTTTGATGGATTCCACAGTTCCCAGGTCAAGCAAGATGCATGACCCTGAACTGCCTGGCTCCCACTAACACCTCCACACCCCGGGGGTGCCTACAAAGCACTCACAAGTCCACAGCTCTGTCCAAGCTGTTCCCTCTTCCTGAAGGGCTCTTTCTCTCCTTTCACCTGGACAGCACCTGCCTTTTTTTTTTTTTTTTTTTGAGACGGAGTCTCGCTCTGTCACCCAGGCTGGAGTGCAGTGGCGCGATCTCGGCTCACTGCAAGCTCTGCCATTCTCCTGCCTCAGCCTCCCGAACAACTGGGACTACAGGCGCCCGCCACAACGCCCAGCTAATTTTTTGTATTTTTAGTAGAGACGGGGTTTCACCGTTTTAGCCAGGAAGGTCTCGATCTCCTGACCTCGTGATCTGCCCACCTTGGCCTCCCAAAGTGCTGGGATCTTTTTTTTGATGGGGGTTGCGGGGGTATGGAGTCTCGCTCTGTTGCCCAGGCTGGAGTGCAGTGGTGTGATTTCAGCTCACTGCAACCTCCGCCTCCCGGGTTCAAGCGAGTCTCTTGCCTCACTCTCTCGAGTAGCTAGGATTACAGGCGCCTGCCACTACATCCGGCTAATTTTTATATTTTTAGTAGAGACAGGGTTTCACCATGTAGGCCAGGCTGGTCTCGAACTCCTGACCTCAAGTGATCCACCTGCCTCAGCATCTCAAAATACTGGGATTACAGGTGTGAGCCACCACACCTGGTCAGCACCTGCCTTTCATTCAGCCATTTGGTTTTGTTTTGTTTTCATTTTTATTTTTAAAATTTTTTATACAGCCAAGGTCTTGCTATGTTGCCCAGGCTGGTCTGGCACTCCTGGCTTCAAGAGATCCGCCTGCCTCGGCCTCCCAAACTACTGGGATTACAGGTATGAGCCACCACACCCAGCCCTCATTTGCTTTAGATCAAACTGGTTCAGGTCAGAGATCAGGAAAGATTCAGCATCAACACCTTTTATTTTCCTAGGACAAATAGACTCTTTGAACTGGTATGACTTAACATGGAGTAGCACAACAATTGTTACAAGGTCTCATTTTCAAAATTGATGCTTTTAATTGTAAAGCAATGATTCCTCTTATTTTGCACCCCGATTCTCTCATCCAACACCAGAGAAACTGCATCTAAAAAACACCCCACTTTAGGAGGCCGAGGTGGGCAGATCACCTGAGGTCAGGAGTTCAAGACCAGCCTGGCCAACATGGCGAAACCTTGCCTCTACTAAAAATACAAAAGTTAGCCGGGCATGGTGATATGAGCCTGTAGTCTCAGCTACTGGGAAGGCTGAGGCGGGAGAATCACTTCATTCTGGTAGGTGGAGGTTGCAGTGAGCTGAGATCGTGCCACTGCACTCCAGCCTGGGCGACAGAGAGAGACTCCATCTCAGGGGGAAAAAAAAAAAAAAAACCTGTAGCCGGGCGCAGTGACTCACGCCTGTAATCCCAGCACTTTGGGAGGCCGTGGCGGGTGGATCGCTAAAGGTCAGGAGTTCAAGACTAGCCTGGCCAACATGGTGAAACCCCATTTCTACTAAAAATACAAAAAATTAGCCAGGCGTGGTGGCAGGCACCTGTAATCCCAGCTACTTGGAAGGCTGAGGCAGAAATGCTTGAACCCGGGAAGCAGAGGTTGCAGTGAGCCGAGATCACACCACTGCACTCCAGCCTAAGCGACAGAGTGAGACTCTGTTTCATCATCATCATCATAATCATCGTCATCATCATCATAAATAAATAAATGAAAAACATCCAACTGTGCGCCTTTCCTAGCTCTCTTGCCATCCACTCTTTCCCAGTGTGGAGCAAGAAGTCCTCCCCTGGGCTCACAGACATGGAGGGCTCCCACAGGAAAACGTGTTCTGGGAGGCTTGGGACCACCCCTCACAGGTGTGCTCCTCTTGCTGCCATTTTCCCCCAGGTGCTGCTGGAGTTCCAGAGCTACATCTGCTCAGAGAACAGTCTGGGGAGGAAATGTCCCAGAAAGAGGCAGCAACTTGGGGGAGGCCACACAGCAATTTTGTGGGAGTGGCAGTCAGGCCCTGGGGCCTGAGGACAGACATAGGAATTCCCAGGCCAGGCCTCCTGCTGCAATTCCATGGCCTGTGATCCTCTGTCCCAAACGCCACACATAATTAGAAGTTATAATCCTGTAATTCCATGATGACATCTTTGAACTTAAATATACCTCAAAACTACTTTTTTTTTTTAATGCTAAAAGCAACTTCACAAAAACTAAGTTTTCCCACTCTGCCCCACACTGTCTTGCCCAGGGCTCCTCACCAGTTAGCAAAGCCCAGTCTCTCTGTGTCACCTGAGAGAAGGAGGAAGATGCCAAGACCATTTAGGAACTGGATCCTAAGGCTTTGAACAATTAAGAATTGATTCGTTTATGGGAAAGTTTCACTTCCCTATTTATAATTATGCACTGTCGTATGTATTATAAAAACGAAAATCAACAACAATCTCTCCACCCTCTCAGTGATCCCTGGCCAAGGGCCAAAAGCTATTTTTAGACTTGCTCGGGACCTAGAGAGAGGAAGGCGTGGAAGGTATAACCATGACTCCGGGCTCCAAAGCATCTTTGTAGCCCAGGCCCTGACGCCTGCGGCTATCCCAGGGCCCCTGCTCCGCAGGCTGGGGTCGCTTTTGAGGGACTCAGCTCCCTGACTGTTATCTTCTGGGCAGAACTCCGCAGTGTGAGCCCAAGAGCTCCTGGACATGCCAAGAGCCCGCGAGGCCCGCACCCGCCGCCCGCCGCCAGCCCCCGCCAAGTCTCCCGGACAACAAGACAAATCCGCTTTGACACACAGTGAGACGCACAAGACCGTGGGCCTCACCTGCGGTGCTCACGCCCTCCTGGACGACCCGGAGCCGAGGAGGGGGCAACGCCGGAGGCTCCCTCCCACCAGCAGCTCTCCCCTGCTCCCTGAAAAGTCCCACAGGCGGACGTTGGAAGCATTTTGGAGGCAAAAAAGAGACCGCCGGCCGGGCGCAGTGGCTCACGCCTGTAATCCCAGCACTTTGGTAGACCGGGGCGGGAGGATCCCTTGAGCCCAAGAGTTTGCGACCAGTCTGGGCAACAGAGCGATACCCCAGTTCTACAAAAAATTAGCGTGGCAAGGTGGCGCGCCAGCAGTCCCAGTTACTCGGGAGGCTGGGGCGGGAGGATCGCTGGAGCTCAGGAAGTCGAGGCTGCAGTGAGCTATAATCGCGCCACTGCACTTCAGCCTGGGCGACAGAGCGCCTAAAATAAATATGAGACCGCCAACCCGCCTGGGATGGTCTGTCTCCACCCGCGCTCCCACCAAGCGCTCCTGCAACGCGCCCAGAGGCCAAGGGCGCCAGCGCAGCCAGGAACCGGTCCTTTCCCCAGGCACCAGGGATCGCAAGCGAGGGGTGGCGGGGGGCTGGGAGGGGGGAGACCCAAGCACCCCTCCAGGTCCTCCGCCCGCACCTGCGCGGGGCGGCCACATGCGCCTCCCCTACTCCCCGCCCAGTCCCGGATGCCACCTGCTCGGGACGCCGGGGACATCGCCGCCCACCTCCTCCCCGCCGGCCTCCGTCCGGCCAGCGCCGGCCCAGTGCGCCCCCTCCCCCTCCCAGCCTGGTGGACCCCGACTGCGCGCTCCCACGGCCCCTGCAGGGCCTGGGGGAAAGGAGGTCTGGAGCCCGCAGGTCCCCGCCCGCTCGAAGCCACCCACCTTCCGAAAGTAGCCGTCGTTCTCCTTCTCCAGCGGCTGGGGGGCCGCGGGCAACAGCGCGTCGGTCATGCTAGCGGCGCGGGCGCTGAGGGCGGACTGTGGCGCGGCGGCTGAGGCTGGCCGGAGAGGACGTGCGGCCCCGCCCCTTGCCCCGCCCTTCCCCGCCCCTCCACTCCCGACCCGTCCCGCGGCCCTTCTAGCCCCGCCTGGGGCCGAGCACGGGAGCTCTGGAGACGCGCCGCGCCCCGCCCCGTCGCGGGCCCCGAACCCGCGCCCCTTGCGGGGCTCGTCACCCAGAGACCTGCGCCCTGGGCGCGGCGCCTCGGGGTTGTCTCTGGGCGTCGTGGCTGGCTCAACTTTGCGAATGCCGCCACAGCGCAGGGAAGGCACGGGGGTCTCAGGGGCCGCAGCGAAGCCCTGGCTGTGGACCTGCGCCCTGCCCTGGAGCCCGGGGAGTCAGTGGTGACGGCGTGGATCCAGGCGCGTCCCTGCTGGGTGAAGCCCGCGCGCCGCGGTGGAAGGGGCCAGACTCGACGCCACGTCGAGGGCGCGGCTGGAGCTCTGGGCCCTGGGCCCGGCGGTTTGGAAAAGCTTTTCCCAAGAGGGGAGCCCATGGCCGAGGGAGCGTTGACTGCGCCGCCGAGCGTCTTGCCCGGACTACTTGGGCTTGTTGGCATGGGATCAACTCAGCCGATCCCCCGTCCCCGCTGCAAAGACGAGTGGGATCCGCTGGACTCGCGGACGGCCCTGAGAGAGGAGACCAGGAGGGGTTTTGTGCCCCAGACACGGCAGATGCCCTTGAGCACAGTTCTTTTTTTTTAAGAGATGGGACCTCGCTCTGTCGCCCAGTCTGGAGAGCAGTGTTGCGATCTCGGCTCTTTGCAGCCTCGACCTCCCAGGATCAAGCGATGCTCCAGCCTCAGCCTCCCAAGTAGCGGGGACTGCAGGCGCGGGCCAACACACCCGGCCTTTTTTTTTGAGACGGAGTCTCGCCCTGTCACCCAGGCTGGAGTGCAATGGCGCGATCTCGGCTCACGGCAACTTCCGCCTCCCGGGTTCAAGCGATTCTCCTGCCTCAGCCTCCCGAGTAGCTGAGACTACAGGCGTCCACCACTACACCCGGCTAATCTTCAGTAGAGACAGTTTCACCTTGTTGGCCAGGCTTGTCTTGAACTCTTGACCTTGTGATCCGCCCACCTAAGCCTGCCTCCCAAAGTGCTGGGCTTACAGGCGTGAGCCACCGCGCCCAGCTTTTGTTTTGTTTTTAAATAGATGCGGAGTCTAACCATGATATCAAGGCTGGCCTCGAACTCCCGACCTTAAGTGATCCTCCCTCGTTTCGCTCTATTGACCAGGCTGGAGTGCAGTGGCGCGATCTCGGCTTACTGCAAGCTCCACCCTCCGGGTTCATGCCATTCTCCTGCCTCAGCCTCCAAGCAGCTGGGACTACAGGCGCCCGCCACCACGCCCGGCTAATTTTTTTGTATTTTTAGTAGAGACGGGGTTTTCACCATGTTAGCCAAGGATGGTCCGAATCTCCTGACCTTGTGATCCGCCCGCCTCAGCCTCCCAAAGTGCTGGGATTACATGCGTGAGCCACCGCACCCGGCCGTAGAGCACCACTACAGACCTCAGTTTTCTAGGCTGCAAAATGGGACTCTTTTATTATTCTTGGATTCTTTTTTTCTCGGGCTGATGGAGGGTAGTAGGGCAAAAGTGAGTGTTGGAAAGTAGGAATGAACTTAGTTTAGGGGAGAAAGGGTGACCCATGGGGACAGGGTTTGTATCAGTCTCCCACCAACCTCCTGCTGGCTGCTAGACTCTGTGGGCAGACACCTGGCAGCACGTGAAGCCCGGACCTTGCCACCTAAGCAGGGACACCCAGCCCGCGGGCCATGCTCCTCCCAGCCGCTGCTTACTGTTACAACTGCTTCTCCCGCAGCAAAGGGACCGCCCTCAGCGGTCGCGATAGATGTCACAGGTGGAACAGAATGCAATGTGCTGCAAAACAAGCCCAGCGTTAACATATCTTAAAAAAAAAAAAGTCCGGGCGCGGAGGCTCACGCCTGTAATCCCAACACTTTGGAAGGCCGAGGCTGAGGCTGAGGCTGAGGCTGAGGCTGAGGCTGAGGCTGGAGGATCACCTGAGGTCAGGAGTTTGAGACTGGCCTGGCCAACATGGTGAAACCCCGTCTCTACTAAAAATACAAAAATTAGCCAGGCGTGGTGGTGGGCGCCTGTAATCTCAGCTACTGGGGAGGCTGAGGCAGGAAAATCACTCAAAACTCGGGAGGCAGAGGTTGCAGTAAGCCAAACCCAGACCTTGAGACTGCCCATTGCACTCCAGCCTGGGCGACAGAGTGGGACCTTGTTTCAAAACAACAAAAAAAGTTAGTCATTGGAAACATAGTAGAGGTTGCAGCTGTCAGGAACATTTCTGAAGCCAGTGCCTTCGAGCCTATGTGCTTCCCAAACTGCATATGAAGCTACTGGGTTGGTCCAAAGGTAATTGCAATTACTGGGTGAGTTGTGCCAGTCACAGAAATCTAATCAGGAAATTAGCTCCTGTAGCCTGAAAGGACAGAATACTCGCATCCGGATTTAATCCTGCAGGTGCTGCCCCAGGACCTCCACCAAAGCCCCTTAGGAGCTGAGGCCTTGAGGAATGAAGAAAAACTCCTCTAGGGGAAAAAAATTACATTACAAAAAAAAGAAGAAGCAACTATCAATCTAATTTCACCACTCGCAGGTCACACTATTACTTGTAAACAGCTACTACTGTTTAAAGGATCAGGAAGTTATGGGCCACTCTCTTACCTTTGTAATACTAATAAACTTATCAATAATAGAGCCTCTACTCTAGCCAGGGAGTTTATAGATACGATGTTTCGTTCTTGAGACCCTTCTGCAAATAAAAGCAATAACCTTCATTTAACAGATGAGAAGAGCAAGGCTCAGAGCAATGAAGTGGCCACCAGCAGTCCCCTTGCTGGCTGAGGTCATTCCCTACCGCCTTTGGATTTTTGCCATCTTTTTCTGCCAACTTAAAGCTCAAATTGCCTTTACAATTTGTCACATATAATGCCATTTGTACTACTGTTAACTTAATAATCTTTTTTTTTTTTTAAGACAGTCTTGTTCTGTCATCCAGGCTGGAGTGCAGTGGTACAATCTTGGCTCACTGCAACCTCTGCTTCCCAGGCTCAGATGATCCTTCCACCTCAGCCTCCCAAGTAACTGGAACCACAGGCATGCCCCACCACACTCGGCTAATTTTTTTTTTATTTTTTATAGAGACGGGGTTTCTCCATGTTGCCCAGGCTGGTCTGGAACTCCTGAGTTCAAGTGATCCTCCCACCTCAGCCTCCCAAAGTGCTGGGATTACAGGCATGAGCCACCACGCCTGGCCAATAATCTTTTTTTAATTACTTTATTTAAACAAATTTAATTAAATTTATTTAGTTAGTTTTTGAGACAGTGTCTCACCCTGTTGCCCAGGCTGGAGTGCATTGGTATGATTATAGCTCACTGCAGCCTCCAATCCCTGGACTTGAACAATTCTCCTGCCTCAGCCTCCCAAGTAGTTGGGACAACAGGTGTGCACCACTAACTTGGCTAATTTTTAAATTTTTGTAGAGATGGGGTCTCACTATATTGCCCAGGCTGGTCTCAAACTCCTGGGCTCAAGTGATCCTCCTGCCTTGGCCTCCTAAAGTGCTGAGATTACAGGCATGAGTCACTGTGCCTGGCCCAAATTTTATTTTAAAAGGCAACTATATCACAACCATAAGGGGAAAACCAGTGATACTTTCCCTGTTAGAGGAGAAACATAAAAGTGAATACAATAAAGGGCAAAGTATATTATTAAATCTAGCCAGATATCATTGCCTTTTTGAGTTGTTCCTTTTGTTAAAAAGGAAGAAGAGACCAGGCACAGGCTGCAGTGCCGAGATCACACCGCTCTACTCCAGCCTGGGCAACAGGAGTGAGACCCTGTCTCAAATAAACAAATAAATAAAAATAACTAAGCCAGGCATGGTGGCGCATGCCTGTAGTCTCAGCTACTCAGGAGACTGAGGCAGGAGGATTCCTTGAGCCCAGGAGGTGGAGGCTGCAGTGAGCTATGATCGTTGCCACTGCACTTCAGCCTGGGCAACAGACCAAGACTCCGTCTAAAAATAACTAAATAGGCCAGGCACGGTGGCTCATGCCTGTAATCCCCGCACTTTGGGAGGCTGAGGCGGATGGATAATCTGAAGTCAGGGGTATGAGACCAGCCTGACCAATATGGTGAAACGCCGTCTCTACTAAAAAATCAAAACATTAGCTGGGCCTGATGGCACAAGCCTGTGATCCCAGCTACTCAGGAGGCTGAGACAAGAGAATTGCTTTAACCTGGGAGGCGGAGGTTGCAGTGAGCCAACATCGCGCCATTGCACTCCAGCCTGGGCAACAAGAGCAAAACTCCGTCTCAAGAAAATAATAATAATAAAATAAATAAATAAATAGACCAGGCATGGTAGCTCACACCTGTAATCCCAGCACTTTGCGAGGCCGAGGCAGGAGGATCAGGAGGTCAGGAGTTTGAGACCAGCCTAACCAACATGGTGAAACCCTGTCTCTACTAAAAATACAAAAATTAGCCGGGCATGGTGGCATGCGCCTGTAATCCCAGCTATTCAGGAGGCGGAGGCAGGAGAATCGCTTGAACCGGGGAGGCAGAGGTTGCAGTGAGCCCAGATCGGGCCACTGCACTCCAGCCTGGGCAACAGAGCGAGACTGTGTCTCAAATAAGTAAGTAAATAAATAAATAAATAAATAATGTAAAAAATAAAAAGGATGAAGAGTAAGAAAAGGACGCGTGGTATTAAAGACACACCAGCCCACCCAAAGACTACCTCCTGAGCATCTTCAGAGGAAAACGGGCACCTCTTTGTGTGTGAGTCCCAGCGGGGCATCTCCTGGCCATGTGAGCCATCTGAGTGTCAGTGCTTGGGGATACAGCTGCACAGAACCAGCCATCTTTAGACATTCTCATGACTCATCGCAGTGGTACCCACAAGTCTGTTCTTTTATCTCTGATCTCACTTTGACCAGGAAATTAGAACTGCTGCCGCTGACCCAACAGGACAGCAGCATCTCACCTCCTATTTGTCAACCCCATTGGTGGTCTGTGCAACAAGAACCACCCATAAGCCCCTGTGCTACTAACAAAAGAGCTGGGTGGGAACTTCTGAGCTATGCAAAAGATTAAAATCTCAACTGCAAACAACTGTTTTGTTAAGTCTCATTTTACCATCTGGTTTAGGTCAGCAGGTGGCTGCCTGTCCAGGGACCCAGTTCCTCCAAGTAAAATTCAAGTGTCACATCCTAAGACCTTCTTGTTGACAAAAGGAACATTGGTTTTTGAGGGCAGCCTGACATACATCCTCTCTTGGGGAATCTGATGAAGTTTGCCAAATTAAATGCAGAAATTATAAGATAATCCTTGAATGAATAAAATTCACTGCAAATAGTAAACTCAACTTTGCAATTTTTTTTTTTTTTGAGACGGAGTCTCCCTCTGTCGCCCAGGCTGGAGTGCAGTGGCACAATCTCAGCTTACCGCAACCTCCGCCTCCCAGGTTCAAGTGATTCTCCTGCCTCAGCCTCCCTAATAGCTGGGATTACAGGCATGCACCACCACGCCCCACTAATTTTTTGTATTTTTAGTAGAGATGGGGTTTCAGCATGTTGGCCAGGCTGGTCTTGAACTCCTGATCTCTGGTGATCCACCTGTCTCGGCCTCCCAAAGTGCTAGGATTACATGCATGAGCCACCGTGCTTGGCCCATTTTGCAATTTTTGTAAAAATAATTCTTAGAAATTACCAGGCCCAGTGGCTCTCACCTGTAATCCCCAGCACATTAGGAGGCCAAGGCAAGAGGATCACTTGAGCCCAGGAGTTCAAGACCATCCTGGGCAACATACTGAAACATCCATTTCTACAAAAAAATTTAATTAGCCAGGAGTGGCCGGGCACAGTGGCTCATACCTGTAATCCCAGTACTTTGGGAGGTTGAGACGGAGGGATCACTTGTGGTCAGAAGTTCGAGACCTGCCTGGCCAACATGGTGAAACCCTGTCTCTACTAAAAATGCAAAAAATTAGCTGGACGTGGTGGCGGGTGCCTGTGATCCCAGCTACTCAGGAGGCTGAGGCAAGAGAATCACTTGAACTCAGGAGGTGGTGGTTGCTGTGAGCCAAGATCGCGCTACTGCACTCCAGCCTGGGCAACAGAGTGAGACTCCATCTCAAAAAAAAAAAGAAAAAGAGCCAGGAGTGGTAGCACATGCCTGCAGTTCCAGCTACTCAGGAAGTTGAGGCAGGAGGATTTCTTGAGCACAAGAGTTCAAGACTGCAGTGAGCCAAGATTACACCACCGTACTCCAGCCTGGGCTACAGAGCAAGACCCTGTCTTAGAAAGAAAAAAAAAATGGCCGGGCGCGGTGGCTCACGCTTGTAATCCCAGCACTTTGGGAGGCCGAGGCGGGCGGATCACGAGGTCAGGAGATCGAGACTATGGTGAAACCCTGTCTCTACTAAAAATACAAAAAATTAGCCGGGCGTGGTGGCAGGCGCCTGTAGTCCCAGCTACTCGGAGAGGCTGAGGTAGGAGAATGACGTGAACCCGGGAGGTGGAGCTTACAGTGAGCCGAGATTGCGCCACTGCACTCCAGCCTGGGCGACAGAGCGAGACTCCGTCTCAAAAAAAAAAAAAAAAGAAAAGAAAAAAGAAAGAAAGAAAGAAAAAAAAATTGGCCAGGCGCAATGGCTTACACCTGTAATCCCGGCACTTTGGGAGGCCGAGGTGGGTGGATCACGAGGTCAGAAGATAGAGACCATCCTGGCTAATATGGTGAAACCCCGTCTTTACTAAAAATACAAGAAATTACCTGGGCATGGTGGCACGCGCCTATAGTCCCAGCTACCGGGGAGGCTGAGGCAGGAGGATGGCGGAACCTGGGAGGTGGAGGTTGCAGTGAGCTGAGATGGCGCCACTGCACTCCAGCCTAAGCAACAGAGCGAGACTTCGTCTCAAAAAAACAAAAAAAAAGAAAGAAAAAGAAAAAAAGAAAAGAAAAAAGAAAAAAATTAAAATTCTCAGAAATTGAAGCCATTTGGTGCCATGGAGGAACACCAACTAGAGAGGACCACATCAAGTTCAGCAGGCTCAAAGTCTCCTCAGCCACACCCTTTTGGCCCTCATGGTCTCAGTTTTCCCCACTTTACTATATATATATATATATATTTTTTTTTTTTTTTTTTTTTTTTTTTTTTTTTTTTTTCGAGATGGAGTCTTGCTCTGTCCCCCAGGCTGGAGTGCAGTGCAGTGGTGTGATCTCAGCTCACTGCAACCTCTGCCTCCTGAGTTCAAGCTATTCTCCTGCCTCAGCCTCCCGAGTAGCTGAGATCTTAGGTGTGTACCACCATGCCTGGCTAATTTTTGTATTTTTAGTCAGGCTAAATTATATTGATCAGGCTGGTCTTGAACTCCTGATCTCAAGTGATCCACCCATCTCGGCCTCCCAACATGCTGGGATTACAGGCGTGAGCTACTACGCCCAGTCTACAATAAATTCTTTTTTTTTTTTTTTTTTTTTTGAGACAGAGTCTCGCTCTGTCGCCCAGGCTGGAGTGCAGTGGCGCGATCTTGGCTCACTGCAAGCTCCGCCTCCCGGGTTCACGCCATTCTCCTGCCTCAGCCTCCCGAGTAGCTGGGACTACAGGTGCCCTCCACCACGCCCGGCTAATTTTTTTTTTTTTTTTTTTGAGACAGAGTCTCGCTCTGTCGCCCAGGCTGGAGTGCAGTGGCGCAATCTCGGCTCACTGCAAGCTCCGCCTCCCAGGTTCACGCCATTCTCCTGCCTCAGCCTCTCCGAGTAGCTGGGACTACAGGCGCCCGCCACCACGCCCGGCTAATTTTTTTCTATTTTTAGTAGAGACGGGGTTTCACCGTGGTCTCGATCTTCTGACCTCGTGATCCGCCCGCCTCGGCCTCCCAAAGTGCTGGGATTACAAGCGTGAGCCACCGCGCCCGGCACGCCCGGCTAATTTTTTGTATTTTTACTAGAGACGGGGTTTCACCGTGTTAGCCAGGATGGTCTCAATCTCCCGACCTCGTGATCTGCCCGCCTTGGTCTTCCAAAGTGCTAGGATTACAGGTGTGAGCCACTGCGCCCAGCCTACAATAAATTCTTACACATAGCTGTCATTTCCTGCATACTTATTCCGTGCCAGGTGCTGTCCTAAGTACATTGCATGCATTAGCTCAGTTCTCCCACAACCCTATGAGGTAGGTACTTTATCATCCCCTTTTTACAGAGAAGGAAGCTGAGCCTCAGAGGTCACTAGCCTCCTAAGTGGCAGAGTCAGGGCTGTCTGATGCTATGTTATACACTATACTGTATTACACTGTTCCCTACTACTTAAAAGGAAAAGTGTTTTGACATATAGGGAGGAAGTGACTGTGGATTAAAAATAAATGAATTACGAGCCTGGGCAACATGGTGAAACTGTGTCTTTACAAATGATACAAAAATTAGCCAGGTGTGGTGGCAGGTGCCTGTAGTCCCAGCTTCTTGGGAGGCTGAGGCAGGAGGATTGCTTGAACCTGAGAGGTCGAGGCTGCAGTGAGCCCAGATGGAGACCCTGTCTCAAAAAAAAATAAAAAAATAAAAATAAAAATAAAGAATAAATGAATTACAGGATGGCAAACAATACCAAGTACTGGTGAGACTGTGGAATCTCATATATTGCTTATGGGAGTGTAAATTGGGATGACCACACTGGAAAATTGTTTGACATTTGCTACTAAAGAACATATGCTGGCCAGGTGCCGTGGCTCATGCCTGTAATCCCAACACTTTGGGTGGCCGAGTTGGGTGGATCACTTGAGGTCAGGAGTTCAAGACCAGCCTGGCCAACATGGTGAAACCCGCTCTTTACTAAAAATACAAAAATTAGCTGAGCATGGTGGTGGATACCTGTAAGCCCAGCTACTCGGGAGGCTGAGGCAGGAGAATCACTTGAACCCGGGAGGCGGAGACTGCAGTGAACCAAGATCACGCCATTGCACTCCAGCCTGGGAGACAAAAGTGTAACTCCATCTCAAAAAAAATATATGCATGCAACTTATGATCCAGAAATTCCAACTCTAGGTAGATACACAACAGAAATGCATACATCTATTTACCATAAAACAGGTACCAGAATGTTCACAGCTGCATTATTCAAAATAGCCAGGCCAAGTGTGGTGGCTCATGCCGGTAATCCCAGCACTTAGGGAGGCAGAGGTAGGAGGATCGTTTGAGCCCAGGAGTTGATGAGACCAGCCAGTGCAACACAGTGAGACCCCATCTCTAAAAACCAAAAAAAAAAAAAAAAAAAATAGCCTCTAACTAGAAAGTACCCAAATGCCAGTCCACTATAGAACAAATGAGTGTAAATGGTGGTATATTCACACAATAGAAAATTGCACACAATGAAAATTAACACATTGCTATTATGTGCAACATCATGGATAAATGTCACAAAAATATTATTGAGCAAAGAAAACTAGACACAAATACCGTATCGTTCCATCTTATTTGTATTTATTTATTTATTTTTCTGAGACTGCATTTTGCTCTTTCGCCTAGGCTGGAGTGAAATGGCAAGATCTCTGCTCACTGCAACCTCCACCCACCGGGTTCAAGCGATTCCCCTGCCTCAGCCTCCCAAGTAGCTGGGATTACAGGCGCATGCCACCATGCCTGGCTAATTTTTTGTAATTTTAGTAGAGATGGCATTTCACCATGTTGGCCAGGCTGGTCCTGAACTCTTGACCTCAGGTGATCCACCTGCTTCGGTTTCCCACAGTGTTAGGATTACAAGCGTGAGCCACCATGCCCAGCCTCCATTTTATATAAAGTACAAAATAGACAAAACTAACCCATTATGGGATTCTTGCTTCTGGGATTCTGGAAATTTTCTATTTCTTGATCTACTTGTTACACAGATACGTTTACTCTGTGAAAATACGAAGAACCAGGCCAGTGTGGTGGTTTGTGCCTGTAATCCCAGCTACTCAGGAGGCTGAGATAGGAGATTGGCTTGAGCTCAGGAGCTGAAGATCAGCCTGGGCAACATAAAGAGACCTTTTCTCTACAATAAATAAACAAATTAGCTGGACGTGATGGTGCCCGCCTGTAGTCTTACCTGCTTGTGAGGCCAAGTGAGAGGATCACTTGAGGCCAGGAGGTCAAAGCTGCAGTGAGCCACAATGGCGCTACGACACTACAGCCTGAGCGAGAGTGCAAGACCCTATCTCTTTTTTTTTTTGAGACAGAGTCTCGCTCTGTTGCCCAGGCTGGAGTGCAGTGGCACTATCTCAGCTCACTGCAAGCTCCGCCTCCTGGGTTCACGCCATTCTCTTGCCTCAGCCTCCCAAGTAGCCCTATCTCTTTAGGGCCGGGCGCGGTGGCTAACGCCTATAATCCCAGCACTTTGGGAGGCCAAGGCGGGCAGATCACGAGGTCAGGAGATGGAGACCATCCTGGCTAACACGGTGAAACCCCATCTCTACTAAAAATACAAAAAATTAGCCAGGCATGGTGGCACATGCCTGTAGTCCCAGCTACCCGGGAAGCTGAGGCAGGAGAATCGTTTGAACCTGGGAGGTGGAGGTTGCAGTGGGCTGAGATCGCACCACTGCACTCCAGCCTGGGTGACAGAGCAAGGCGCCGTCTCAAAAAAAATAAATAAATAAATAAAAATTAAAATAAATAAATAAATAAACAACAAAAATGCATAGAACCATGTGCTCATGATTTATGCACATTATATTTTTTTTTCTTAAATTTTAGTCCATGTCCTGCTGAACATACATGTTATATTTTAAAAAGGAAAATAATGGGCTGGGTGCAGTGGCTCACGCCTGTAATCCCAGCACTTTGGGAGGCTGAGGCAGGTAAATCACAAGGTCAGGAGTTTGAGACCAGCCTGGTCAACATGGTGAAGTGCCGTCTCTACTAAATATACAAAAAATTAGCTGGGTGTGGTGGCAGGCGCCTGTAATCCCAGCTACTCGGGAGGCTGAGGCAGGAGAATCTCTTGAACCTGGGAGGAGGAGGTTGCAGTGAGCCAAGATTGCGCCACTGTACTCCAGCCTGGGTGACAGTGCAAGACTCCATCTCAAAAAAAAAAAAGATAAAAATGAGTGATACTGGCCAGGTGTGGTGGCTCATGCCTGTAATCCCAGCACTTTGGGAGGCGAAGGCGGGCAGATCATTGGAGGTCAGTTCAAGACCAGCCTGACTAACATGATGAAACCCTGTCTCTACTAAAAATGCGAAGAAACTAGTCAGGTGTGGTGGCAGGTGCCTGTAATTCCAGCTACTCGGGAGGCTGAGGCAGGAGAATCACTTCAACCCAGGAGGCAGAGGTTGCAGTGAGCCAAGATCGTGCCACTGCACTGTAGCCTGTGCAATAGAACAAGACTCAGTCTCAAAAAAAAAAAAAAGAAAAAAAAGAGCGATACTGTTTTCAAAGCACATTGGGTGGGTTTCTGTGCATGTTATGAGTGACCATCACACTGCCAGCACCCATGCATGGACCCAGAGGAAGGAATGACACTGGGCCCAGGTGATTCAGCCCATCTTCCTAGCTACAGTTTCCTCATAAGGTCCTGAGATTTGCACTTTCTTGCATGTCTGAATAAGAAAGAAAGCTATCCTATATATTGGATTATACCCTGCCATAAATATAAATACATAAATAAGAGGCCAGGCACCATGGCTCATACCTGTAATCCCAGAGCTTTGGGAGGCCAAGGCAGAAGTATCACTTGAGCCTTGGGGTTCAAGACCAGCCTGGGCAACATAGCAAGACCCTGTCACTACAAAAAATAGGAAAATTAGCCAGGCTTGGTGGCACATACCTGTATTCCCAGCTATTCAGAAAGCTAGAGTAGTAGGATTGTTTGAGCCCAGGAGTTCGAGGCTGCACTGCACTCCAGCCTGGGTGACAGACTGAGACCCTGTCTCTAAAAAATAAATAAATAGAACAGAAAGAAAGGAAAGGTATGTGGGCTGGGTGTGGTGGCTTATGTTTGTAATCCCACCACTTTGAGAGGCTGAGGTGGGAGGGTCACTGGCACCCAGGAGCTTGAGACCAGCCTGAGCAACACTGCAAAATTGCTTCTTTACAAAAAATACAAATATTAGCCAGGCATGGTTGTGCATGTCTGCAGTCCCAGCTACTTGGGAGGCTGGGATGGGAGGACCACCTGAACCTGGAGAGGTTGAGGCTGCAGTGAGCCATGATCGTGCCACTGCACTCCAGCGACAGAATGAGACCCTGTCTCAAAAAAAAGAAAAGAAAAGCTATGTGGTGGCCAGGTGCGGTGGCTCATGCCTGTAATCCAGCACTATGGGAGGCCGAGGAGGGCAGATAACTTGAGGTCAGGAGTTTGAGACCAGCCTGGACAACAGGGAGAAACCCTGTCTCCACTGAAAAAAACAAAAATTAGCCAGGTATGGTGGCACCTATAATCTCAGCTACTCGGGAGGCTGAGGCAGGAGAATCACTTGAACCCGGGCAGCGGAGGCTGCAGTGAGCCATGATGCCGCAACTCCAGACTGGGCGATAGAACAAGGCTCAGTCTCAAAAAAATAAAATAAAGTTATTGGGTGTTCTTTGCCTATTTTAAAGCTACATGCAGTAAGAAAATTACGAGTAATACAGAAATAAAATCATGGACTTGGGTGTTTTGTCTGAATATATGAATTTGTCCCCAGTCTTTTTTACTTTCTTTTACTTTTTCTTTTCTTCACTTTTTTTTTTTGAGACAGAATTTCGCTCTTGTTGCCCAGGATAGAGTGCAATGGCATGATCTTGGCTCACCGGAACCTCTGCCTCTTGGGTTCAAGTGATTCTCCTGCCTCAGCCTCCCGAGTAGCTGGGATTACAGGCATGCTCCACCACGCCTAGCTAATTTTTGTATTTTTAGTAGAGACAGGGTTTCTCCAAGTTGGTCAGGCTGGTCTCGAACTCCTGACCTCAGGTGATCTGCCCGAGTTCTGGGATTATAGGCGTGAGCCACTGCACCTGGCTTCTCTTCCTTTTTCTTTGAGACAGTGTCTCATTCTGTCACCCAGGCTGGAGTGCCATAGCACGAACTCTGCTCACTGCAACCTCTGCCTCCCGGGCTCAATTGATTCTCCCATATCAGCCTCTGGAGTAGCTGGGACTACACTCACCACTATGCCTGGCTAATCTTTGTATTTTTTGTAGAGGTAGTTTTGGCATGTTGCCCAGGCTGGTCTTGAACTCCTGGGCTCAAGTGATCCTCCCAGCGTGGCCTCCAAAAGTGCTGGGATTATGGACTTGAGCCACTTCGCCCAACTTTCTTTACTTTCTTTCTTTTTTTTTTTTGAGAGAGAGACTTTGTTGCCCAGACTGGAGTGCAGTGGCACAATCTTGGCTCACTGCAAATTCTACCTCTCGGGTTCAACTGATTCTCATGCCTCAGCCTCCTGAGTGCCTGGGACTATAGTCAAGTGCCACCAAACCTGGCTACATTTTTTTCTATTTTTAGTAGAGACGGAGTTTCACCATGTTGGCCAGGCTGGTCTCAAACTCCTGACCTCAGGTGATCTGCCCGCCTTGGCCTCCCAAAGTGCTGGGATTACAGACATGAGCCACCATGCCCGGCCCCAACCTTCTTTACTTTAAACATCTACATTTACATTCACAATGACAGTAGATGGTCAAATGATGACCTTGGGGTGCTGTAGAGCTTCAAGAAGCAGGGAGATTCCTTTCTCAAGGCAGGAAAGGGGCTAAAACATACAAGAACCTTCAAAATGAAAACTAAGACACTAGCAAAAATGTTTTGGACAGAATACCATGCATGTAGCTAAAAACAAAAAATTCTTTTTTTTTTTTTTTCTGGGACGGAGTCTGGCTCTGTTGTCCAGGATGGAGTGCAGTGGCGCAATCTCTGCTCCCTGCAAGCTCCTCCTCCTGGGTTCACGCCATTCTCCCACCTCAGCCTCCCCAGTAGCTGGGACTACAGGCGCCTACCACCATACCCAGCTAATTTTGCTTTTTTGTATTTTTAGTAGAGATAGAGTTTCACCGTATTAGCCAGGATGATCTTGATCTCCTGACCTCGTGATCGTGCTGGGATTACAGGCATGAGCCACAGTGCCTGGACTTTTTTTTTTTTTTGAGACGGAGTCTTGCTCTGTTGCCCAGGCTGGAGGGCAGTTGGCGCAGTCTCGGCTCACTGCAACCTCTGCCTCCCGAGTTCAAGCGATTCTCCTACCTCAGCCTCCAGAGTAGCTGGCATTACAGGCGCACGCCAACACGTCTGCCGAATTTTTGTATTTTTGGTAGAGTTGGGGTTTCACCATTTGGCCAAGTTGGTCTTGAACTCCTGACCTCAAATGATCCACCCACCTGGGCCTCCCAAAGTGCTGGGATTACAGGTGTGAGCCACTGAGCCCAGCAAAAACAAAAAATTCTAATGGTATAATGCTGGGTACATGTATCCTCCCATCCTAGTGTCCTTTGATCAGTGGTAGCCACTGTTACTTTGGGGAGTTTACTGGAGATAGAATACGTATATTAGAGTATATTTGTGGATGTACTTACTGTATCCATACATCATGCTGTAATAGCCACAATACATTGAGCTATTCATGTTTTCTTTTAACATAAACGGAAGCATCCTGTGTACTTTATCTCACTCTTGGCTGTGCTCTGTCAATCTGAAATAATGAGATTCAGGAAAATGTGATTAAGTATAGTTTTTGTTTGTTTTTTGAGACCGAGTCTTACTCTGTCACCAAGGCTGGAGTGCAGTGGCACGATCTCGGCTCATTGTAACCTCAGCCTCCTGAGTTCAAGCGATCCTCATGCCTCAGCCTCCCAAGTAGCTGGGACTACAGGCATGAGGCACCACACCCGGCCAATTTTTGTACATTTGGTAGAGACAGGGTCTCACCGTGTTGGCCAGGCTGGTCTCAAACTCCTGATCTCAGATGATCCACTTGCCTTGGCCTCCCAAAGTGCTGGGATTACAGGCGTGCGCCACTGCACTCACCCTGATTAAGTATAGTTTACTATGTTTATTTATCCTCAAACATTCCAAAGCTTGAGGATAGCCACCCAGAAACACCAATTCCAAATGTATAGGGTCAACATTCCAAAGTGGGGCCCAGGCATGATGGCTCACGCCTATAATGCCAACACTGTGGGAGGCTGAGGTGGGAGGATCACTTGAGCCCAGGAGTTTGAGACCAGCCTTAGCAACATAGTGAGACCTGGTCTCTACAAAAAATAAAATAATTAGTTGAGCATTGTCAACTAGAAGTCCCAGCTACTTGGGAGGCTGAGGTGAGAGGAAGGCTGCAGTGAGCCATGATCCGGCCAATGCACTCCAGCCTGGGTGTCAAAATGAGATATTGTCTCAAAAACGAAAGCAAAAACACAAAAAAAGCATTCCAAAGTGGAGAAGTTACGGTTTCACTTATATAGGCAGAGACATACAATCCTTACAGTGGCTTGACTAGCTATAGGATGCTACATTCCAAGGAAGATTGCTTTATTACTCTGTGAGGGGTGTACCCGCCTGAGGAAGTCTTATCTCTGCCCTGTTTGGTCTTAGTTATTTCTAGGGTAAAAGGGGCAGAAGGTACAGCTGCTCGCCATGTGATTCATGCTGCATAACTACATTCCTCTCAAGTTTCAGGATCATTTAAAATTCCAACAGCAGCTGGGCGTGGTGGCTGGTGCCTGTAGTCCCAGTACCAGGGATGTTGAGGCTGGAGGATTGCCTCAGCCCAGCAGTTTGAGGCTGCAGTGAGCTATGATTGCATCACTGCACACCGACCCTGCCTCTAAAAAATAATAATATCAACAAAAAAGCTCCAATAGCTTTACGTTTGAATTATTTAATTCCACAACTCATTTATCAACATATGTTGCAGATAACTCATGGGGAGTATAAAATACTCATAGTATTGTCACAGGTTATAGGTTTTTCTGATTACCTATTGCTATAATGAATTATCCCATATCTTTTTGTTGTTGTTGTTAGAGACAGGGTCTTGCTATGTTGCCCAGGCTGGCCTCTGATTCCTGGGCTCAAGTGATCCTCCTGTTTCACCCTCCCAAGTACTATCACTAAACCTGGCTAATTGCTTCATATCTTTTTTTTTTTTCCCTTAGAGACAGGGTCTCTACAGACAGAGATCCTCTCTATAGGAGCAATAGGGATGCCAATCAATTCTGTTTTAGGACAGATCCTGGGATTACAGGCGTGCGCCACTGCACTTACCCTGATTAAGTATGGTTTACTATGTTTATTTATCCTCAAACATTCCAAAGCTTGAGGATAGCCACCAATTCCAAATGTATAGGGTCAACATTCCAATGGGAATGCCAATCCCTCAACGTGGGATTACAGGTAGGATTTCTGACATTAGGGTCCTAAGACTGTTCAAGAATTGATCTGGCACTTTGGGAGGCCAAGACGGGCGGATCATGAGGTCAGGAGTTTGAGACCAGCCTAGGCAACATTGTGAAACCCCCGTCTCTACTAAAAATAAAAAAAAAATTAGCTGGGCATGGTGGTGGGCACCTGTAGTCCTAGCTACTCGGGAGGCTGAGGCAGGAGAATTGCTTGAACCCGGGAGGCGGAGGCTGCAGTGAGCCAAGACGGCACCACTGCACTCCAACATGGGTGACACAGCGAGACTCCGTCTCCAAAAAAAAAATTGATTGCGGCCAGGTGCAGTGGCTCACGTCTGTAATTCCAGCACTTTGGGAGGCCGAGGTGGGTGGATCACTTGATGCCAGGAGTTTAAGACCAGCCTGGCCAACAGGGTGAAACCCCACTTCTACTAAAAATACAAAAACTAGCTGGGTACGGTGGTGGGTGCCTGTAATCCCAGCTACTAGGGAGGCTGAGGCAGAAGAATCGCTTGAACCCGGGAGGCGGATGCAGTGCACCGAGATCCTGCCACTGCACTCCAGCCTGGGCAACAGAGTGAGACTCTGGTTAAAAAAAAAAAAACTGATTTGAATCTCCATTGTTCCTATAGACAGGATCTCTGACTTTAGAATCATAAGGCTTTTGTTTAAGGAACCCTTAAGATGTTTTTCAGATCTCTGAATTCCAGCGAAACCAGTACCAAGACAGAGCCGTCTCAAAAAACAAACAAACAAAAAAACACTAGCCCCGAATTCCGTGAGGAGGTGGATTTGAGGTTTCCTCTCATCTCCTCTTTTGGTGGCCCTAGGATTAAACTTCTTTCTCTGCTGCAACATGTTATCTCTAGGCATTCATGTGCCTAATAGACAATGAACCTATTATGATTACAGTGTTTTCCCCCACCTCCAAGAATAAAGTGAAACCCCAGAACTGCTTATGCACTGCTGGTGGGAATGTAAATTTCTTCAGCTATTGTAATTGAAAATTACAATGAAGGCCGGGTGCGGTGGCTCATGCCTGCAATCCCAGCACTTTGGGAGGCTGAGGTGGGTGGATCATCTGAGGTCAGGAGTTTGAGACCACTGGCCGGGCGCGGTGGCTCACGCTTGTAATCCCAGCACTTTGGGAGGCCAAGGCGGGCAGATCACGAGGTCAGGAGATCGAGACCACGGTGAAACCCTGTCTCTACTAAAAATACAAAAAAAAATTAGCCGGGCGTGGTGGCGGGCGCCTGTAGTCCCAGCTACTCGGAGAGGCTGAGGCAGGAGAATGGCGTGAACCCGGGAGGCGGAGCTAGCAGTGAGCCGAGATCGCGCCACTGCACTCCAGCCTGGGTGACAGAGCGAGACTCCATCTCAAAAAAAAAAAAAAAAGGAGTTTGAAACCAGCCTTGCCAATATTGCGAAACCCCGTCTCTACTAAAAAAATACAAACATTAGCCAGGTGTGGTGGCGCACGCCTGTAGTCCCAGCTACTCAGGAGGCTGAGGCAGGAGAATCGCTTGAACCCAGGAGGCGGAGGTTGCAGTGAGACGAGATCGCACCATTGCAGTCCAGCTTGGGCAACAGAGTGAGACTCAGTCTAAAAGAAAATAAACTAGCCGGGCGCGGTGGCTCACGCTTGTAATCCCAGCACTTTGGGAGGCCAAGGTGGGCAGATCACGAGGTCAGGAGATCGAGGCCATCCTGGCTAACATGGTGAAACCCCATCTCTACTAAAAAATACAAAAAATCAGCCGGGCGTGGTGGCGGGCGCCTGTAGTCCCAGCTACTTGGGCGGCTGAGGCAGGAGAATGGCATGAACCAGGGAGGCGGAGCTTGCAGTGAGCCGAGATTGCGCCACTGCACTCCAGCCTGGGTGACAGAGCGAGACTCCGTCTCAAAAAAAAAAAGAAAATAAACTAAAAAAAAAAAAAAAGAAAATTACAATTAAATTACAATTACAACTGAAAGCAGTTGGAGAGATTTCCTGAAGAACTTAAAACAGAACTACCATTAGACCCAGCAATCCCATTATTGGGTATATACCCAAAGGAATATAAGTTGTTCTACCATAAAGACAAATGCATGCATATATTCATTGAGGCACTACTCACAATAGCAGAGACATGGAACCAACCTATATGCCCACAAACGGTGGACTGGATAAAGAAAATACGGTCCACCTACACCATGGAACACTACACAACCATAAAAAAAGAACAAGACTGGCCGGGCGTGGTAGCTCACGCCTGTAATCCCAGCACTTTGGGAGGCTGAGACGGGCAGATCACGAGGTCAGGAGATTGAGACCATCCTGGTTAACAGGGCAAAACCCCGCCTCTACTAAAAATACAAAAAATTAGCCGGGTGTGGTGGCAGGCGCCTGTAGTCCCAGCTACTTGGGAGGCTGAGGCAAGAGAATGGCGTGCCTGGGGGACAGAGTGAAACTCCGTCTCAAAAAAAAAAAAAAAGAAACAACAAGACCATGTCCTTTGCAGCAACATAGATGCAGCTGGAGGCCATTATCCTAAACAAACTAATGCAGGAACAGAAAACCAAATACTGCATGTTCTCACATATAAGTGGGAGCTAAACATTGAGCACACATGGACATAAAGAAGGGAACGACAGGGGCCAGGCAGAGTGGCTCACGCCTGTAATCCCAGCACTTTGGAAGGCCGAGGCAGGTGGATCACTTGAGGTCAGGAGTCCAAGACCAGCCTGGCCAACATGGTGAAACCCAGTCTCTACTAAAAATACAAAAAAAAAAAAAAAAAAAAGGCCAGGCGGGTGGCTCACATCTGTAATCCCAGCACTTTGGGGATCGCCTGAGGTGGGGAGTTCGAGACCAGCCTGACCAACATGGACAAACCCTGTCTCTACTAAAAAAAAAAAAAACACAAAATGAGCCAAACATAGTGGCGCATGCCTGTAATCCCAGCTAATAGGGAGGCTGAGGCAGGAGAATCGCTTGAACCTGGGAGGCGGAGGTTGAGGTGAGCCGAGATCGTGCCACTGCACTCCAGCCTGGGCAACAAGAGCGAAACTCTGTCTCAAAAAAAAAAAAAACAAAAAAAACAAAACCACCACAACAACCAAACAAACAAAAATTTTGCAGGGCGTGGTGGGGTGGACGCCTATAATCCCAGCTACTCAGAAGGCTGAGGCAGGAGAATCACTTGAACCTGGGAGGCGGAGGTTGCAGTGAGCTGAGATCGCGGCCACTGCACTCCAGCCTGGGCGACAGAGCGAGACTCTGTCTCAAAAAAAAAAAACAAAACAACAAAAAAAGGGAATAACACCAGGCCCTACTTGAGGGTGGACCTACTTGATGGTGGAAGGTACGAGGAGGGTGAGGATTGGAAAAACTACCTATTGGGTACTATGCTTATTACCTGGGGAGGAAATAATCTGTAATCCAAATCCCTTGCGACATGCAATTTACCTATATAACAAACCTGCATATGTACCCCTGAACCCAAAAGTAAAAAATAATAATAATAAAAATAAAGTGAAGCCCCACGGGGCGAGCATGAAATCTGGGAGCTCAGCCATTTCCCTGGAGGTGGCTGGGTGGGCGGTGGGAGTGGACGGGGCTGGGCAGTGACTGCTGCCAGGGCAGGGGGCTGGCGCGAGGGACGGGGGGTAGGGGGCTGGGCAGGCATCGGTGTCGCCTCGCAGGGAACAGTTGGGTGGCTTCCAGCTTATGCCAGGAGTCTCCTCCTCACCCGCACATCGCGAGGCTAGGATAGGATGTCGTGGCTGCCAAATCCTCCAAGGCAACTCCTGCCTGGGACGGCCTCCCACAGGACAGGCCTGAGAACCCGAAGCGCAGGCTCGGGCTGCTGGGACACCTTCCCCCACCCGCAGATCCAGCCTTCCAGCATCACCGGGGTTCGCGGAGGAGAAAGAGGAAAGGCGTTTGGCCTGCCAAGGCCGCCGTAGCGAGGGGGCGGGGCCCGGAAGAACAGGATGGCGGCGCGGGACAGTGACAGCGAAGAGGATCTGGTCAGCTATGGGACTGGGCTGGAGCCTCTGGAAGAAGGTGCGGGCCGCATGGGCCGGCAGAGCCTGTGGAAAACAGGCCAAGGGCCCAGGATTCGGGCCACAAAAGCACAAGTCAGTGCTGGACCGTTGTTAGATCGTTCCCAGCGCTGGGAACACGGCCGCGAGGGAGGCGTTAGCCGCGCTCTCGGGGTGCTCACCTTCTGCAGCGACAGAGAGAGATTTACAGGGACGGGAGACACAAACGTGGCCGAACAAGGGGGCGGCGAGATAGAAACAAGAAAATGACGGAATAGCTGGTGTGAGAGCGGGGGGTGCTCAGGCAGTGTCTTCCCTGAGAGAGGACGTTTGAGCTCAGACTTGAAACCGAGGAAGAAAACAACCATGAGCAAATCTGGAGGGAAAGCATTTCAGGCAGAAGGAACATAAAGTGCAAAGGCCCTGAAGTGGGAGCCAGTTTAGGAAATTGAGGGGCAGGCAGGACGGGTATGGTTGCAGCAGACGACAGCGGGGGAGACAGGTAGAAAAGAATGTCAGAGGCCGGGCGCGGTGGCTCACGCTTGTAATCCCAGCACTTTGGGAGGCCGAGGCGGGCGGATCACGAGGTCAGGAGATCGAGACCATCCTGGCTAACACGGTGAAACCCCGTCTCTACTAAAAATACAAAAAATTAGCTGGGCGTGGTGGCGGGCGCCTGTAGTCCCAGCTACTCGGGAGGCTGAGGCAGGAGAATGGCGCAAACCCTGGAGCTTTCAGTGAGCCGAGATCGCGCCACTGCACTCCAGCCTGGGCGACAGAGCGAGACTCTGTCTCAAAAAAAAAAAAAAAAGAATGTCAGAGGGGCTGACAGGGGCTGGATCTTACTTGGTAGGGTAAAGAGTTTGGATCTTGTACTAAGTGCAGGATTAGGGTTAGGGTTAGTGTAATGGGAAATTACACAGGGAGGGAGATATACATATATATGATTTTTAGAGACAGGGTTTTGCTCTGTTTCCCGGGCTGGTCTTGAACTCCTGACTTCAAGTGATCCTCTTGCTTCTGCCTCCCAAAGTGCAGGGATTACAGGTGTGAGCCACTGTACTCGGCCAATTTTTAATATTATTCTATCTTTGATGTTGAGAATACACTGGTTGGCGATGGGTAAGAGTGAAGCAGGGAGATTAGCAAAAAGAGGTCAGGAGATGATGGTGGCATGGATGGGACAGTTAGCAGTGGCGGTGGTGTGTAATGGTCTGGGTGAAGATATATTTTGAAAGCAGAGCTGACCATACTTGCTGGTGGAATGTGGGGGTGAGAGGCAAGATGAATCAAGGTTCTCTCCTGTGTTTCTGGTCTATTCCACTTAATGACTTGACTTGTTCAGCAAGTTATGTATTGAGTGTCCAGTAAGGGCTGTTGGCTGTGCTAGCCCTGTGGGGAATGCAGAGGAAGAATGGTGGAATCATTGGGCCACAATTTATTTGCAGACCTCCTGTTGGTGGGGGTCCCCTCCCTTTTTTCACCCTGACCACATCCTGCCAGGTTGATTGTACTTCTGGGATATCTCCACTTATGCCCCCGTTATTTCCTACAAACAGTTCTGGTGGAAACTTCTGCTGGATACTGGCCCTTCTTCTACCCTCGGCTTACAAAAAGTTGAGAAAGGGGCCAGGCACAGTGGTTCACACCTGTAATCCCAGCACTCTGGGAGGCTGAGGTGGGAGGATCGCTTGAGGTCAGGAGTTTGAGACCAGCCTGGGCATTGTAGTGAGACTCTGTCTGTAACAAACAAACAAAAGAAACAAAAGGCTGAGAAAGGCTAGTCTTCCGAATGCTTTTTATGTGTTTGAAGTCAGCTGTTCCATTTTCTTTTTTTTTTTTTTTTTTTTTTTTTTTTGAGACGGAGTCTCACTCTGTCGCCCAGGCTGGAGTGCAGTGGCGCAATCTCGGCTCACTGCAAGCTCCGCCTCCCGGGTTCAGCCATTCTCCTGCCTCAGCCTCCCGAGTACCTGGGACTACAGGCGCCCACCACCACGCCCGGCTAATTTTTTGTATTTTTAGTAGAGATGGGGTTTCACTGTGTTGGCCAGGATGGTCTCGATCTCCTGACCTCGTGATCCGCCCACCTCGGCCTCCCAAAGTGCTGGGATTACAGGCGTGAGCCACCGCGCTCGGCCAGCTGTTCCATTTTCTTAAGACATCTCTGTTCTACACTCACTATCCCAAGTTCTTTTTTTGTAGAGACAGGGTCTTGCTGTGTTGACCATGCTGGTTTCAAACTCCTGACCTCAAGCGATGCTCTCACCTTGGCTTCGCAAAGTGCTGGATTGCATGCATGAGCCACAGTGCCCAACATTTTTTATTTTAAAAATAGAGATGAGGCTGGGCGTGGTGGCTCACGCCTGTAATCCCAGCACTTTGGGAGGCCAAGGCGGGCAGATCACGAAGTCAGAAGATCCTAACCATCCTGGCTAACATGGTGAAACCCCGTCTCTACTAAAAATACAAAAAAAAATTAGCTGGGCGTGGTGGGGGGCTCCTGTAGTCCCAGCTACTCGGGACGCTGAGGCAGGAGAATGGCATGAGACCGGGAGGCAGAGCTTGCAGTGAGCCAAGATGGCGCCACTGCACTCCAGCCTGGGCAACAGAGCGAGACTCTGTCTCAAAAAAAAAAAAAAAAAAAAAAAGTAGAGATGGGATCCTTCTGTGTTGCTCAGGCTGATCTTGAACTCCTGGCCTCAAGTAGTCTTCCCAGCTCAGCTTCTTAAAGTGTTGGAATTACAGGCATGACTCTCTACACCTGGCCCCAACCATTTTTTTTTTTTTTTTTTTTTTTTTTTTTTTTTTTGACAGAGTCTCGCTCTGTTGTCCAGGCTGGAGCTCAGTGGCGCCATCTCGGCTCACTGCAACCTCCACCTTCCAGGTTCAAGCAATTCTCCTGCCTCAGCCTCTCAAGTAGCTGGGATTATAGGTACATTCCACTACGCCTGGCTAATTTTTGTATTTTTAGTAGAGACAGGATTTCGCCATGTTGGCCAGGCTGGTCTTGAACTCCTTAGCTCAAGCGATCCATCTGCCTTCACCTCCCAAAGTGCTGGAATTACAGGCGTGAGCCATCGCGCGTGGCCCCCAACCTTGCTTTTGAAGTAGAAGGAAAGGACATGGATTTGTAGACTTTGTTTTTCTGGACTAAAAACATCCTTTAACTTCTCAGTAATACAAGTTTTTGAAGATTGATTCATTGTCTTCTAAGCACTTTTTTTTGAGAGTTTTGCTCTTGTCACCCAGGCTGGTGTGCAATGGCATGATCTTGGCTCACTACAACCTCTGCCTCTCAGGTTCAAGGGATTCTCCAGCCTCAGCCTCCTGATTAGCTGGGATTATAGGTGCCCACCACCATGCCCGGCTAATTTTTGTATTTTTAGTAGACACAGGGTTTCACCATGTTGGCCAGGCTGGACTCGAACTTCTGACCTCAGGTGATCTGCCTGCCTCGGCCTCCCAAAGTGCTGGGATTACAGGCATGAGCCACTGTGCCCAGCCAGTTTTCTAAGCACTTTGAAATTTAAATGCACTCTGTCTGTATTTTACAATATAACACACTAGACTAATAATTATTTTTACTCCCTGCTTTGAAGTTTTAGTGACAGGTTAGACAGGCATTGGTAGAGGAGAACTCTATTTTAATTAAAGTTGCTGGCCCTGACAGAAAGATTTATTAGTTAAGAGTTAGCCAGGGAGCCTAGTGACAGTGGCTGAACTTTACAGACACATAGGCCTTCTAATCTGGAAAGAAGGGGGCCAGATACTTACCTATTCTTTCCTTAGACACTTCCACTTGTTTCTAGAATTCATATCTACAGCTCATTCTATACCCAGATTAATTTTAGGGCCAATTTTCTCCTCCTTAATGCTGTGACTCTCACACTTAAAACTAACCATGGCTTCCCTCGCCCCCAGGACATACCATAAAGCCTGCAGCGCCATGTTCAAGGCCCCCTGCACTGTCTGCCTTTCTGGTTCCATCTTCCGCTCATTCCTTGGCCTCCTGTTAGACTGGACTTTCTCAATACACCTGACCTTGCCCCCTTTTTTTTTTTTTTTTTTGAGATGGTGTCTTGCTCTGCCACCCAGGCTGGAGTGCAATGGCGCGATCTTTGCTCACTGCAACCGCCGCCTCCCAGGTTCAAGCGATTCTCCTGCCTCAGCCTCCTGAGTAGCTGAGCTTACGGGTGCGTGCCACCACGCCTGGCTAATTTTTGTATTTTTAGTAGAGGCAGGGTTTCAGGATGTTGGCCAGGCTGGTCTTGAACTCCTGACCTCAGGTGATCTGCCCGCCTTGGCCTCCCAAAGTGCTGGAATTACAGGCGTGGGCCACTGTGCCCAGCGACTTTGCCCTTTTATCCCTCCTTCTGTTTACTGGTGGGAGTCAGTGCCTCTGTCGTGTCCCTATCTGCAGCTATCAAAATTCTGCTTATTCCTAACGGTGGCGGATGTTGCAGACCTTCTCATTGTCAGAAGTGCTCCAGTACGTGCAGATCTTCTCTGCTGGGCTCGGAGTGTCCTGAGAACAGGAGCAGAGTTTTGTTCAGTTTTCTACACCCCGGGTCTAGAAGGGCTGCTTGCATGGCAAGGCCCTCATCAACTTTTTGTTTTTGTTTTTGAGACAGAGTCTTGCTTTATCCCCCAGGCGGGAGTACAGTGGCATGATTATGGCTCACTGCAGCCTTGGCCTCCTGGGCTCAAGCGATCCTCCCAGCTCAGCACCCCCCAGCCCCCAGTAACCAGGACTACAGGCGCATACCACCATGCCCGGCTAATTTTAAAAATTGTGTCACTATGTTGCCCAGGCTGGTCTCAAATCACTGCTTCAAATGACTCAAACCACTCCTACCTGGGCCTCTCAAAGTGCTGGGATTACAGGTGTGAGCCACCGCACCTGACTCCCCCACCCTTTAAAAAAAAGTGTAACCATTAGCCAACCAGGGGCTCGTTGAACTTTTGGTCAGGGAATGAGAGGAAGCAACAGTATAGGAGGCATCTCTGGCTTGGAGACAGAGCTGAGATCTGGTTTCACCTTTGTGCTTATTAGCAGTGAGTCTCAGGGAAGTTACTTAATCAGTACCCTTATCAGGGTATGATAAATGAGATAATATGTACTAAAGGAAGGAATTAGTTGTCATTAGTAGCAGTAATTAGGACATGGCCTGGCTAAAATGCCGCCCACCTCCTTTCTGGAGTTGTTCCATCACTGGTTAGAGGTGGTGCCTTCTGTTTAGGAGACCTGTGGGAGCTAGTTGGCCACATTGCTTGGCCCTCATCATCTGCCGCCACAGGTTGCACTCAGTTGTCTGCAGATCTTATCTCCCCTTTGAGATCAGAAGCACTTCAAGAATAGCACCAAGCACTGGCAGCACCTGTTCCCTCTTACTATAGCCCAGTGGGACAGTTGGCAATGCCTGGAGACATTTTTGGTTGTCATGCCTGTGGGGCATAAGCTGCTGCTATAGGCCCAGGATGCTGCTGAACATCCTGCAGTGCACAGAACATTCCCCTGAAACAAAGAATTCTCCAGCACAAAATATGCTGAGATTGAGAAGCTCTGCCATAGCCAAGAATAATGCCAAGTGCATATATAGTAATATAGTGTGTGTACTGCATTTCCATGAAATGGTGAACATCTTGGGTTGTGGGACTGAAGTTGTAATTTAGTCCTTTAGAGGGAAAAGACATTGTAGCTGATACTAACTGATTTCCCCCACGGCCAGGGACTGTGCTCAGCTGTTTACATATGATATTTAATCCTCGTTACCACCCTACAAAGATGGGCTTCTTTATTACCCTGATTTTACAGTTGTGGAGGCTGAGGCTTAGAGTGATGAAGTAACTTGTTCAAGATGACAATTTTTTTTTTTTTTTTGAGACAGAATCTCACTCTGTCACCCAGGCTAGAGTGCAATGGCATGATCTTGGCTCACTGCAACCTCCCCCTCATAGGTTCAAGCGATTCCCCTGCCTCAGCCTCCCGAGTAGCTGGGATTACAGGCGCCTGCCACCATGCCTGGCTAATTTTTTGTATCTTAGTAGAGACGGGGTTTCACCCTGTTGGCCAGGCTGTTCTCAAACTCCTGACCTCAGGTGATCCACCCGCCTCAGCCTCTCAAAGTGCTGGGATTACAGGTGTGAGCCATCGCGCCCAGCTGATGACAAATCTTAACAAGTAGTAGAAGGGGATTTAAATTCAGATCTCTAGGTCTTTAAACTCCAGCGCCAGTAAAGGGAGTTGGCTTGAAACTCCAGAGCACTGTGACTCTCACCCCTTAATTCATACCCTTAACCACTGTATAACCTACTTCCTCTTGTGAACCTTTGAAAATAACTTGATTTTTTTTTTATTTTTTTTAAAAATTTAAATAAATTCAGGATTTTGAATTACAGTTGATAAAATGAGGCAGTAATTTGTGCCATAGTACCTGGGACTTTAAACCTAAGGAATTGTTAGGCTAGGCCTAAAATGTATTAGATTAAATTCCCTTGCTTGTGTGATGTCACAACCCAGCTGTTTCAACAAAGTAGGAAAAAGGATAGATTTAAAGAACACTGTGGAATCAGGAGATTCACAGAAATTAAGGAAACTCTTAGGAGTTGGGGAAAATAGGAAATATCAAAGGAAAAATGCCGGATTCAGGGATGGTATGAAGTTCTAGAAAAGGTATGGAAGTGTTTCTCTCCTTGCCACGTGCCACCCCAGCTTCTGTGCCCTTCATTTGAAGCCAGGAGATTTCAATTTCATCTGTCTGAACTCTCCTGACAATATAATTGTTTTTTTTTTGGGGGGGGGAGAAGTCTCGCTCTGTCTCCCAGGCTGGAGTGCAATGGTGTGATCTCGGCTCACCGCAACCTCCACCTCTCAGGTTCAAGCGATTCTCCTGCCTCAGCCTCCTGAGTAGCTGGGATTACAGGTGTCTGCCACCACACCTGGTTAATTTTTGTATTTGTTAGTACAGCCGGGATTTTGCCATGTTGACCAGGCTTTGCAATGGAATTTAGTGGGAAAAGAGGGCAATCATTATAACAGAAGCTTATAAAATATATTGTTTTCTAGGCTATATAAAGTAGTAAGTCTAGGAATAACAATTTAAATGATTATGTTTGAATTATAAGAACTAAAAAATTTATGATGTTTAAAAGGTGACATTTTCCCTAAATTTGAACCGAGCATTTCCTTCTCTCTTTTTCATTAAAAAAAAAATTTTTTTTTTTTAGGTGAAAGACCAAAGAAACCAATCCCTCTTCAGGATCAGACTGTCAGAGATGAAAAAGGAAGGTATAAACGATTCCACGGGGCCTTTAGCGGAGGTTTCTCTGCTGGATACTTCAATACTGTTGGCTCAAAAGAAGGTATGATTTTCCTAACTGTAGCTATTATACCATTAAAGCAAATGATCAAAATATTGATTCTCCCTCACCCTTGCTTTTTTTTTTTGAGATGGAGTCTCACTCTTTCACCCAGGCTGGAGTGCTGTTGTGTGATCTTGGCTTACTGCAACCTCCACCTCCCAGGTTAAGCGATTCGGGTTAAGCGATTCTCCTGCCTCCGCCTCCCAGTTAGCTGGGATTACAGGCGCATGCCACTACGCCCGGCTAATTTGAAAAAAATACTTTTAGTAGAGACAGGAGTTTCACCATGTTGGCCAGGCTGGTCTCAAACTCTTGACCTTGAGTGATCTGCCCACCTTGGCCTCCAAAAGTGCTGGGATTACAGGTGTGAGCCACTGCACCCGGCCACCTTTGCTTTTTTTTTTTGAAATGGAGTCTTGCACTGTTGCCCAGGCTGGAGGGCAGTGGCATGATCTTGGCTCACTGCAACCTCCGCCTCCTGGGTTCAAGCGATTCTCCTGCCTCAGCCTCCCCTGTAGGTGGAATTACAGGTGCCTGCCACCAAGCCCAGCTAATTTTTTTTGTATTTTTAGTAGAGACAGGGTTTCACTATGTTGGTCAATGTGGTCTCTAACTCCTGGCCTCAAGTGATCCACCTGTCTTGGCCTCCCAAAGTGCTGGGATTACAGGTGTGAGCCACCGTGCTCAGCTTTCTCTGAACATACACTGTAACCTCTTGTGTTCTTTGGATATTTGGATGTTTCCAGAGTCAACTTGTATCTTGTTCATTGATTGCAACCTTATGGTGAAAGAGTTTTCTTCCACTTTGTAAAAAAATGCATACCTTCTAATCAGATGATTAAATGATGATAATGACTTCGGTTTTTATTATGTCTTGCCATTCATGAAATACTCTTACACAGTCTTTCAGTTAATCATTGACTGTCTCTCGTGACTCAGTGAGAGGAGGGCAGGTGTCACAGGGATCTTTCGATGAGGCCACCAAGGGTCAGAGAGGTTAAGGAGCCAGCATGGTGTTAGTGCTGAGGGAAGAGCCACCAGGTGCCCTCTTTAGACACTGGGGACCATAGCAAGACTGGCTCCTCAGTGCTCTCTACCTGGGGAAAAGTCAGTTAAATATTTTATGTTATGTACTTTTATAAATGCCAAGTTGTTTAAAGTATTATATGTTTTAAGATATATTAATCTAGAAGCATTTTTTTGAACTGGAAGAAATGGCTTTCTATATCTCAGTTATGAATGGAAGATGAACTGATTTTATTACATGTGCTGCCGAAGTGAGCACGGAAGATGAATTGATTAACTCACATAGCAATTATCAAGAAAAAGGTGGGCTAGATCTTTTATAATTTTTTTTTTTTTCCTGAGATGTAGTCTCGCTCTGTCGCCCAGGCTGGAGTGCAATGGCACGACCTCGGCTCACTTCAACCTCCGCCTCCTGGGTTCAAGCAATTCTCCTGCCTCAGCCTCCCGAGTAGCTGGGACTACAGGCGACTGCCACCACACCCAGCTGATTTTTGTATTTTAGTAGAGATGGGGTTTCACCATGTTGTTCAGGCTGGTCTCGAACTCCTGACCTCAAGTGATCCACCCACCTCAGCCTCCCCAAGTGCTGGGATTACAGGCGCGAGCCATTGTGCCTGGCCTTACCATTTTATTTAATTAATTAATTTATTTTTTGAGACAGGGTCTCACTCTGTTGCCCAGGCTTTAGTGCAGTGGTGCGCCTACTGAGAGTAGACCTTCCCCAGATGCCTCAGCTCACAAGACCCTTGGAGAGAATCAGGAAGGAGGTGCATCCCTCTTAGAGAAAACTAAACAACTTTATATGCAGAGGTTACAGACATATGTGACCTCCAGAGCATTCCCTGTTTGTAGACATGGGACATGCTCGGTAACCATGGTCAGGGAACAAGGCCATCAGTTACAGGATTCCAGTGTCTGTTGGAACTGGGGGCCTGGCAGAGCCATTGCCCTTGGACCTGCCAGGTTGAGTCTTTGGCCAGGGTACCCTGAATGTTGCCTGGATTCCTTCTGTTACTCTCTGTTTATCCATCGTGACTGATTAGAACACCTTGACATCATATCTTTACCCTTGATCTTAGCCAAAAGGCCTAGAAGCGATGACATCATTTCTTTAGATATGTTAATATGACAGTGGAGGTTGCTGGTCTCAGGTCCTTCATTTTAAGGTGACCTTGCATCTGTCCGCTCGGATCTGCTGTGTTCATTTCATAGTTTAACTTTCAATGTGTAATTCTATATCTCTTGGTTTCACTTTCTTATGGGGAAACCTTAATGTATCCACTAAGTTTTGCATCAGGGGATACAGGGATTAATAAGAAATTCATGTGGAATAATTATGTTTATATAAGCAGTGAGATGGGAAGTAGCTAAGAGTTTATAGTTATTGGGAGTTTCAAGTCCATACATGTTATTTAATCATTTACTCATAGATCCAAATACTCTCTAGGATTGTAAAGTTCTAAACTCTTTTTTTTTTCAGGATGGACACCCTCTACCTTTGTGTCTTCACGACAGAACAGAGCAGACAAATCTGTTCTTGGTCCTGAAGATTTTATGGATGAAGAGGTGGGTGTGCAAAACTTTAATTGCCAATTAGCTGGTGGGACAGGTCTAGTTGGCCTCTGTAAGTGCCTTCTCTCTCCCTAGAAGGTCCAATGTACAATTTCCTCTTTGTTTGTAAGGCTTTATCTTTTAGGTATTTGATGTACAGTGTCATGTACATCAGTAGAGTCTTGTTCATTGGAGGAGCATTTTATACTGGGGCCAATTTCTAAAATGAAGAGTGTAAGGGGAAAGTCATATACAGACAATTTACTTGAAAAGCCTCCATTGCCTCAAAAGCTCAGTATCTATGGTGCTAGGTCTGCAGCTTTCCACAGTAACTCTCAGGCACACTGCAGTAAAGAACTGTGAGTGACTGCACTAAAATTAAATTTCTGCTACCTTAAAACCTGGTCGTGGATTCACCCATGATAAAGATTAAATAGGGAGGGAGAGCATCAGGAAGAATAGCTAATGCATGCTGGGCTTAATGCCTAGGTGATGAGTTGCTCTGTGCAGCAAACCTCCATGACACACGTTTACCTGTGTAACAAACCTGCATATCCTGCACATGTACCCTGGAACTTAAAATAAAAGTTGAAGGAAAAAAAAGATTAAATAAAACATTTATATCAGCATGCGTTAGGCTGCAGGTAAGAGGGAAAGAGGTCTCCTTCCTTTTTTGAGTAGCATCATCTAGAAGGAAACATATCTCATGTAGCAAGAAGTCTAGATGTGCTGAGACTCCAGGCTCTCTCTTCTCAATCTTCTGCTGGCAGCTTGTCTTTTTTTTTGAGATGGAGTCTCGCTCTGTCGCCCAGGCTGGAGTGCAGTGGCGCGATCTTGGCTCACTGCAAGCTCCGCCTCCCGGGTTCATGCCATTCTCCTGCCTCAGCCTCTTGAGTAGCTGGGACTACAGGTGCCCGCCACTATGCCCGGCTAATTTTTTGTATTTTTAGTAGAGACGGAGTTTCACTGTGTTAGCCAGGATGGTCTCGATCTCCTGACCTTGTGATCCGCCCGCCTCAGCCTCCCAAAGTGCTGGGATTACAGGTGTGAGCCACTGCACCTGGCCGGCAGCTTGTCTTTATACTACCTCTCCTTATGATTGCAAAATGGCTGTAGTAGTTCCAGGTGGCACATCCAGGATGACGTTGCCCAAGATAACTTTCCTCTTGGTCCCTTTCCTTTTCTTTTTTTTTTTTTTTTTTTTTTTACCTGAGACGGAATCTTGCTCTGTTGCCCAGGCTGGAGTGCAGTGGCGCTATCTCACTGCAACCTCTGCCTGCCAGGTTCAAGTGATTCTCCTGCCTCAGCCTCCCGAGTAGCTGGGAGTACAGGCACATGCACCACCATGCTCAGCTAATTTTTGTATTTTTAGTAGAGACGGGATTTCACCATATTGGCCAGGCTGGTCTCGGACTCCTGACCTCAGGTGATCCACCCACCTCGGCCTCCCAAAGTCCTGTGATTACAGGTGTGAGCCACCACACCCCGCAGTCTCTTTTCTTAAAAGCAAAGTAGCTTTTCATATAAATCCTACCATGAATTTTCTCTACATTTGCTTGCACAAATTGCTTTACATGCCCATTCCTAACGCAGTCCCTGGCAAGGAAAGTGGGATCAAAATGACTGGCTTAGATAAGACACAAAGCCCCACTTCCTAATCCTGCCTCCCCAACACTGGGAGTACCACTCCTGCAGTGTGTGCCTAGACATCAGGACTCTGCAAGGAAAGAGGAAACGTGACAATGGTTGGACAGGCAGCCAGCAACATCTGCTCCAGTAAAGGCAAAGGCACCTGACTCTAGGCCTGGCACTCACACTTGCGAATGCTTGCTGGCTGGGACTCCAAGCTTGTCCCCTTCATGCTGACCTTTGAGATACTGTCGAGAAGAACACGGCTCTTACTTCCTGTCTTCCCAGCTTGGTCATGCTCGGGGTGGCCCTGATGAGCAGCAACTATCATGCCCTGCCCTTGGCCACTGGCTTTAACTTGTGTGAGGATGAGTTTCTAAAGTCAGTGTGAGGCCGGGCACAGTAGCTCATGCCTGTAATCCCAGCACTTTGGGAGGCTGAGGCGGGTGGATCACCTGAGGTCAGGAGTTCGAGACCAGCCTGACCAACATAGCAAAATCCCATCTCTACTAAAAACACAAAAAATTAGCCGGGCATGGTGGTGTGTGCCTGTAATCCCAGCTACTTGGGAGGCTGAGGCAGGAGAATCACTTGAATCCGGGAGGCAGAGGTTGCAGTGAGCCCAGATTGCGTCGTTGCACTCCAGCCTGGGCAACAAGAGAGAAACTGTCTCAAAAAAATAAATTAAAAAAAAAATAAAGTTAGTGTGTATGTCTGTCGCTCTGCTGATCCAGACCTAAATTTTGTAGTTTTAACTTTTTTTAACAGAAATAAAACTATGTGATGTATTGTGTATAGTCACTTTCCAAATAATTCTGTTTGAATTTTTTTGAAGGATCTTAGTGAATTTGGGATAGCACCTAAAGCGATTGTCACCACAGACGATTTTGCCTCCAAAACCAAAGACAGAATACGAGAAAAGGCCAGGCAGTTGGCTGCTGCCACTGCCCCTATTCCTGGAGCCACCCTCCTTGATGACCTCATAACGCCAGCAAAGTGAGCATTTCCTTTTGACTGTTGTGATCTTAGCACCGGTGTTTTGCATATGTATGATTCTCTTGCTGAGGGATGGTTTGATTGCAAGTAAGACAAGCCTTCTTAGGCTCAGTCTAAGTGAAAAAGGGGGTTTTGCCTAAAGGATCTTGCACTGTCACTGCACGGAGAGATTAAGAACTCCAGCCACTAGCTGTGCTGCTGGGGCTCGCAGAGGCTGGAGAGCTGTTAGGAATTGCAGTAACTTCTCCCACCACCCCTCCAGACCTTATAGCCTCGCTCCTGTCTGCCTCCTTCTACCCTCACTTTCTGTGTATCTCCTTGTGCTCCTGGGCTTGTGGTCTGATATGGCAGCCTTAGACCTTCAGGGATTCTCAGGCCACATGCTTGGCAAGGACTTAGACGTCTAGAGTCCCTGTGATCCCATCATAAAGGCCCAGAAGAGAGGTCATCTGATTGACTTCCCCAGTTCAGGCGTGCACCCCAGTGCAGCCTGCTGTGGCTGGAATGGCAGGGTCACGCCAGTTGTAATGTGGGTGAGGGCAAAGGCCCAGGCAAGACAGGCCTAGGAACTGAGCAGGAACTCAGAAGCCACTTATTTCATATTCTTTGTTAATGTTATTTTGAAAAGTTCATTTTCAATGCCTTGCTATCCTAGATTATCTGTTGGTTTCGAATTGCTAAGAAAAATGGGTTGGAAAGAAGGACAAGGAGTTGGTCCTCGAGTAAAGAGACGGCCACGCCGACAGAAACCTGGTGTGTATGTTAATTGATTAACTGGTATCACTGCTGCAGCGTACTTTTTTTTTTTTTTTTTTTGAGACAGAGTCTTGCTCTGTTGCCCAGGCTGGAGTGCAGTGGTGCGATCCCGGCGCACTGCAGCCTTGACCTCCTGGGCTCAAGTGATCCTTCCACGTCAGCCCCGCAAGTAGCTGGGACCACAGGCATATGCCACTACACCAGGCTAATTTTTTGTATTTTTTGTAGAGACAGGGTTTTGCCATGTTGCCCAGGCCCAGGCTGAGGATTGCCTGAGCAAATTCCAATAAACAAAATAGCTGGGCCCAGTGGTATGTGCGTCTTTGAAGGCTTTTTATGTGTAACACATGACAGCTTCCAGAAAGGCTGTGCTAGTTTATGCTTCTGCCAGCAGCATGTGAGAGTTCATGTTTCCTACCCTCCCCCAAACTGTCACAGTTTAACATTATTACTTGTTCCTTATTTCTTGCCCTAAGTCTCTCCAGACAGACTGTAAGTGACTCTTTGAGGGCAACAGTCATTTCTTTTGGGTTCCTCATGCCATGGGGCAGTATTGGTTACTCATTGAGCACATTACTGCCAGGTAGGGCAGGTGCTGGTAGAAAATGATTCCTGGCTGGGTGCAGTGACTCATACCTATAATCCTAGCAGTTTGGGATGCTGAGGTGAGAGGATCTTTGAGCCCAGGTGTTTGAGACCAGCCTGGGCAACATGGTGAAACCCTGCCTCTACCAAATATACCAAAATTAGCCAGATGTGGTGGAGCGCACCTGTACTCCCAGCTACGACTCAGGAGAGTGAGGTGGGAGGATGGCTTTAGTCCAGAAGGTTGAGGCTACAGTGAGCTATGATCATGCCGCTGTACTTCAGCCTGGGTGACAGGGCGAGACCCTGTTTCTAAAACAATTCCCAGTTATCTGCCTCTCACCGTAATGCTGTAGCAAATTTTATAAATGTACCCGTGTACCTCTGAAGAGTATCATGAGTTTTTTTTTTTTTTTTTGAGATGGAGTTTTGCTCTTGTTGCCCAGGCTGAAGTGCAATGCATGATCTTGGCTCACTGCAACCTCTGCCTCCTGGGTTCAAGCGATTCTCCTGCCTCAGCCTCCTGAGTAGCTGGGATTACAGGCTTGCGCCACCATGCCTGGCTATTTTTTTTTGTATTTTTTGTAGAGACGGGGTTTCTCCATGTTGGTCAGGCTGGTCTCGAACTCCCAACCTTGTGATCCACCTGCCTCAGCCTCCCAAAATACTGGGATTACAGGCATGACCCACTGCGCCCAGCCATTTTTTTAAAAATTTTTTATGGAGGTGGAATCTCACTATGTTACCCAGGCTGGTCTTGAACTCCTGGGCTCAAGCGATCCTCTCACCTCAGCCTCCCAGAGTGCTGGGATTACAGGTGTGGTTCACTGCGCCCGGCCTGGTTGGGGTTTTCTATTTGTAGTCACTCATGACTATTGCATTTGAAATCTCTTTTCTAGATCCTGGAGTCAAAATCTATGGCTGTGCATTACCCCCTGGAAGCTCGGAAGGATCTGAGGTATTGCACGGTCTGACTGACCTTCAGTTTGGTACAATAGCACCTGTTTCTGTGTGACTGTGAAATTTTAGGATTGGAGACAATTTTAGAAATCAGATCCAATAACTATACAGTGAAATACTCATACCCTAAAGCTATCCTCATTATATCAGCATACATATTCAGCAACATGCCAGCACCACAGATACCCAGGTCTGTTCAGCTTCATAGAATGGAGTTGGTGTTAGCATCCTTTGTGCCAGAAAGTGATTTAGTCATTTGTAACAGCACCAATGAAAGTTTGCCAATTGTTCTGTGTTGCATTAATCACTGCGTTTTCAATTAGTATTTTGTGGGTTTACTTTGCATCATTCAGTGACTCACCTTAATTCCACTTTAAATGGAAATAGGGTGAAGATGATGACTACTTGCCTGATAATGTGACCTTTGCACCCAAAGATGTCACACCTGTGGATTTCACACCTAAAGATAATGTGCATGGTCTGGCCTACAAGGGCCTGGATCCCCACCAGGCACTGTTTGGAACTTCGGGAGAACATTTTAATCTTTTCAGTGGTGGTTCTGAGAGAGCTGGCGATCTTGGAGAAATTGGACTGAATAAAGGAAGAAAATTGGGAATTTCAGGCCAGGTAAAATTATTTTCTATTTTATAAAGGGGGAGTCATTGATAAATTAGTCTACTTTCTTTCTTTCTTCTTTTTTTTTTTTAATTTAATTTTATTTTTTTTTGCACACAAAACAATAAACATTTTCTAAAAGTACATACGAACAAAAAGATGCATATCAAACATATTAGGAAGGTTGCACATGGGAAGACGGGGAATAGAAATGGGGGGTGGGAATTAAAGAAAATAAATAAGAGAGGGACTTTGTATAGATCAATGATAATAACTCAATCCTCTATTTGACAAAGAAGAAGGAGAAGGAAGAGGAAGAAAAAGAAAGTGGGATAAAGGATCAGAAAGGGAGGAAAATAGAAAAAATTAGAGTATGACTCCAGGGTAGACCTGTTTTGTTGTCACTTGGTTCGTTGGTTGGTTTGACAGTTGTATTTTTCATATGTTTCGCCATGTTGGCCAGGCTGGTCTCGAGCTCCCAGCCTCAAGTGATCAACCCGCCTCAGCCTCCCAGAGTACTGGGACTACAGGCGTGAGCCACCACATCCAGCCCCCACATTGCTTCTGGCCTCTGTGGTAGAACTCCCAGATGGGGCGGCTGGGCAGAGGCGCTCCCCACATCCCAGACGGGGCGGCCAGGCAGAGGTGCTCCTCACTTCCCAGACGCGGCGGCCGGGCAGAGACGCTCCTCACTTCCTAGACGGGGTGGCGGCCGGGCAGAGGGGCTCCTCACCTCCCAGACGGGGCGGCCAGGCAGAGGAGCTCCTCATAACCCAGACGATGGGCGGCCAGGCAGAGACGCTCCCCACCTCCCAGACGGGGCGGTGGCCGGGCAGAGGCTGCAATCCCAGCACCCTGGGAGGCCACGGCAGGCGGCTGGGAGGCGGAGGCTGCAGCGAGCCAAGACCACGCCACCGCACTCCAGCCCGGGCAACACCGAGCACCGAATGAGCGAGCCTCCGTCTGCAGTCCCAGCACCTCGGGAGGCTGAGGCGGGGAGAGCACTGGAGGTCAGGAGCTGGAGACCAGTCCGGCCGACATGGCGAAACTGCGCCTCCAGCCAAAGGAGAAAAACGAGGGAGGGGTGGTGGCGCGTGGCGGCAATCCCAGGCAGCCCGCAGGCTAGGGCAGGAGAATCACGGGAGCCGGACGCAGGGAGTCTGCAGCGAGCCGAGTTTACTCCAGCCTGGGCCAGAGAAGGAAGAAGAAGGAAGGAAGGAGGGAGGGAGGGAGGGAGGGAGGGAGGGAAGGAAGGAGGGAGGGAGGGAGGGAGGGAAGGAAGGAAGGAAGGCAGGCAGGCAGGCCTTTCTTCTTTTTAGAGGTTCTTTATTTTCTTTTTTTTCCCCCTAATCCTCAAGTGGAATCAGGTCAAAGATTCTTTCTTAAAATGCATTTAAAAAATGCTGACTTTGCCATTTCATTATTACCGTTTCTTTTTTTTTTTTTTTTGAGACGGGGTTTCGCTCTGTTACCCAGGCTGGAGTGTAGCGGTGCGATCTCGGCTTACTGCAACCTCTGTCTCCTGGGTTCAGGTGATTCTCCTGCCTCAGCCTCCTGAATAGCTGGGATTATAGGCATGCGCCACCATGCCCGACTAATTTTTGTATTTTTAGTAGAGACGGGGTTTCACCATGTTGGCCAGGCTGGTCTCGAACTCCTGACTTCAGATGATCCACCTGCCTCGGCCTCCCAAAGTGCTGGGATTACAGGCATGAGCCACTGCGCCTGGCCACCTTTTCTTTCTTTCTTTCTTTCTTTCTTTCTTTTTTTTTTTGAGACAGAGTTTCACTCTTGTTGCCTAGGCTGGAGTGCAACGGCATGATCTCGGCTCACCGCAACCTCCACCTCCTGAGTTGAAGCAATTCTCCTGCCTCAGCCTCCCGACTAGCTGGGATTACAGGCATGCGCCACCACCCCGGCTAATTTTGTATTTTTAGTAGAGATGGGGTTTCACCATGTTGGTCAGGCTGGTCTTGAACTCCCGACTTCAGGTGATCCGCCCGCCTTGGCCTCCCAAAGTGCTGGGATTACAGGCGTGAGCCACTGCGCCCGGCCCACCTTTTCTTTTTATAAATGTGTTTTTTTTTTTTCAGTCTTTTAAACAAAAATGCTACTTGTTAGAGGCTCCTTCCCGCAAAGAGTAGGAGTTCTTCCAGCGGGCAGCAGAGTAGCAGCGGCCCTTAGACCCCAGCCACCAGCGTTGGCCCAGGCCGCATGGATCAGTTGATGAACATTTCTCCTTTCTCCTCTTGGAAGCCACATTTCCATCCCTGCACTGCTGCTTGGCTTTGTTCTCCACTCCTCTTCCTGTGCTGGGACCTGGAGCCATGGCTGTTGTGCGGACTGGAGGGCAGTGTTGGCAGTGGGGACATGGCATTCACCTCTGGTCACTGTTTTCCAAAAAACTTGTGTGTGTGTTGATCTGGGACCCCCGTTCACCTCTCTCTTGGTGATCTTGAAGTGCTAACGTGGTTTCCAATCACATCCTTAAAGTAGCTTTATCCCTGAAGATCCCAGACATACCCTAACACCTGTGCTCCGTTTGAAACTTTGTTTTTTAAAGGCTTTTGGTGTAGGTGCCCTGGAAGAGGAAGATGATGATATCTATGCCACAGAAACTCTATCCAAGTATGACACTGTTCTGAAGGACGAGGAGCCTGGAGACGGACTCTATGGCTGGACAGCACCCAGGCAGTATAAAAACCAGAAAGGTAATTCGACAGCCGCAAACCTAATGGCAGGACCAAGTGTCAGGGTATCAGGAAAGAGGGGCTGCAAGAGTGATACAGGAGCACCAGCCTCTGTTGTTGGTCAAAGTCACGGTAAGAAACAAAACAAAGAAGCAAGGCCCAGCAAGGGAAGTGAAACAAACGCAGGATTCAGACCTGGCCAAGGCCAAAGCCAGCTGTCAAGGTGGAGCCCAAGTGGGAAGGAGGGAGAGGTCTGTAATCAGGGAAAGAGGAATGCCTGGACCAGTGACCACATGGCTGGTCAGAGCTGGCAGTGGGTCAAAGGGAAGCACCCAGAGCTCGAAGAACTGGGCAGGCGGCCAAAGGAGGCCAACACATGCGGTAGGTCAGAAGGTCAAGCTAGGGGACCAGGAGGCAGGTACACCAACAGCCTGCAGCAAGATGGAGCTGGGCGCCCAGTCCATCTTCTCCCTTGAGTCCCTGGCTCTGAGGAGGCTCTTGTTGGGATAAGAGGCCGACATCTCTCAACACAACTTTAACTTCATGCTGTGTTGAAATTTCAAGGTGAATCAGATCTTGTGGTTTAAAGTCACATTTCAGTTGTTTCCAGAAAAGGTGCAGGGCCAGACAGTGTAGAGTCGGTATTAGCAGCATGTGATTTGGAGTCAGTCAGACCTGGGCCAGCTTTGTGACCTTAGGCAAGGCTCATAAACTCTCTGGGCATTGGAGTCCACATTTGTAAAGTGAGGATAAAATCCGCTCCAGAGGTGGTTGTGAGGATTAAGTGGCATAACTCAGTGTCTGGCATAGCACCTGCCCCAAAGACTGAAGAAGTGGCACCTACTGTTCTTTGGTTATCATACAGTCATGTGTCACTTGACTGGGATGGTATGACAGGGAACCCAGGATTTTACACTGGACACTGGAAGGGCATGTGTACCCAGTGTTAGGAGACTTAACCTCTGGGTGGTCAATGGGCTGCTAGTACTTACTTCCTTTTTTTTTTCCTTCAAATGTTTTTCTTTTTTTTTTCTCTGAGTCATTTAGCTTCTGAGCCTTCTTCCTTTTGCCTCCTTATAGTTTCTGAATTCTCTCCCCAAACTATGGCTTATTTTTATATAACTTGAAGATATATTAATATATCACAATATACTATTTAATTTTAATACTATATTATAATCAATATACCATCATATATTGTATATGATTTATATTTTATATAATTAATATATCAATACTGTCAGTATATTATGTAACATATCAATACATTATTACATAATTATTGATATATGTTAATTATTGTTTATTAAAAGTGGTGAGAGAATGAAATTGATAATATTCTATATCTGTTAATATAAATGATATTTAATATTATACAACATATTAATAACATTAATATATCAATCCTTTGATAATTAATGATATGTAATGACATATTTAAGTCTGCCTGCTGAGCCACATCTTTCACTTTTCCCTCATGCACCAGCTTTGCCCCCAGCTGATTGGTTCTCACTCCTTCCACTGAGCTCTCAGCCTGTCCTTGTCCCTCTCTGCTGTGGCCTCTCTCCCCCACCTTCCTCTCTCCCACCCTGCAGGGCCACAACATCTGTAGTTTTGACTGTATGGTTTTCTATTCAGTGAATCTATCTTTATTTTACCCAGTCTCCACGGTTGATTTTTTACATTTTTAAATTTTTTTTTTTTGAGATGGAGTCTCACTCTGTCACCCAGGCTGGAGAGCAGTGGCATGATCTCGGCTCACTGCAACCTCCGCCCCCCGGGTTCAAGTGATTCTCGTGCCTCAGCCTCCTGAGTAACTGGGATTACAGGTGTGCACCACCACGCCCAGCTAATTTTTTTTTTTTTTTTGGAGAAAGAGTTTCGCTCTTGTTGCCCAGGCTGGAGTGCAATGGCCTGATCTTGGCTCACCACAGCCTATGCCTCCCGGGTTCAAGCGATTCTCCTGCCTCAGCCTCCCAAGGAGCTGGGATTACAGGCGCCTGCCACCACACCCAGCTAATTTTTGTGTTTTTAGTAGAGACAGAGTTTCATCATGTTGGCCAGGCTGGTCTTGCACTCCTGACTTCAGGTGATCTGCCTGCCTCGGCCTCCCAGAGTGCTGATGCCCAGATAATTTTTTGTAGTTTTAGTAGAGATGGGGATTTCACCATGTTGGCCAGGCTGGTCTTGAACTCCTGACCTCAAGTGATCCGCCTGCCTCAGCCTCCCAAAGTGCTGGAATTACAGGCGTGAGCTACCACAGCTGGCCATGGTTGATTTTTAAATTTTCATTTTTTTTTCCATGATCAATAGGGCTATAATGAATATTTTTCTGATTCTGTCTTTATGTACATTGTTTCTTCAGAATTCTTCAGAATGAACTCATAAACATGAAATTTCTGGGTTTTAAGAGAATACAAATTCCAAGAATGTGAAATTGAATCCCACATTACCTGAAGAAATTTTAGTAAGTTCTAGAAGCTTAAAAAAAAGCCCAACATGCCACGTGCATTGGCTCATGCCTGTAATCCCAGCACTTTGGGAGGCTGAGGCAGGTAGATCACGAGGTCAGGACATCGAGACCATCCTGGCCAACATGGTAAAACCCTGTCTCTACTAAAAATACAAAAATTAGCTGGGTGTGGTGGCACATGCCTGTAATCCCAGCTACTCGGGAGGCTGAGGCACAAGAATCATTTGAACCCAAGAGGCAGAGGTTACAGTGAGCTGAGATTGTGCCACTGCACTCCAGCCTGGTGACACAGCAAGACTCCATCTCAAAAAAAAAAAAAAGCCCAACGTGAGTCAAAGCACAAAGAATGGTTTTGTGGGGAGGGGAGAGATGTGGTGGTGCTGAATGATCAGTGGCTAAAAGCCTTAGCTCATCTGCACTGCAGGCTATTCCTGCTTCAGGCCTGAGCTCCTAGTCTGTGAAAGAGCTTGTGATTGTCATGTAGAAGAGGCTTTGGAGTGCAGAGAATACAGTTCATTTATACAGACTTTTGGTGTAACCAGTTCGTGCAGGAAAACCTTGAGAATCAAAGAGCTTTTGTTGATGGAGTTGTCTCTATGGCCAGGAGATGATCCCCACCTCCAGGTCAGAGAGTATTGGTCATTCAGTTTCCTACGTCTGTGATCTTTATGTCTTGTTAAAGATTACAGGCTGACCTGGTGGCACTGCCTTTCGTCCCTATTTGGATTGTTGCTAAGGAGATGGCCAGGTAGTCACCCTGTAGTTCTTCACCTAGTTTTACACATGACGCACTCACAGTTGTGATTTGTATTTTCCTCCATACTTGTCCTCTTGGTGGTTTTTCTTGATCTTTTACTCCATGGGGTATATCCTTTGGTGCCCCTAAGGTACTTTTTCTAAAAGTCTCGTCAATGTACTTGTCTTGGAGGACCACAGCCTTGTGACCTGGGTAGCCCAATCTGTCGAGGGCGGTGTGGGCTGGGCCCTAGTCACTGAGTCAACAGAGGTGTGGGGCTTTGCTTGCCACTTGTTCTTCCCTTTACTGCTGCTGTTGAGTGATAGCATGTATGACATGTACTATTTATGTTCTTAGAGATAAGAAGTAAAATGCTGACGTGTTCTGTCTTATTCTAATCGTCTCTACTTCTGGAATTAATCTATGACATCATTTTGTAGAATCAGAGAAAGACCTTCGATACATTGGCAAAATTTTGGATGGATTTTCCTTGGCTTCTAAACCTTTATCTTCTAAGAAAGTAAGAAAAACTTTTTTTCTTTCTTTTTTTACTGGTTTAGTTCTTAAAATATTTGCTGCTATCTGATCTGAGTTCTATTAACAACAGGAAAGATAAGTAAATTCTGTTTTCAAAAAACAACAGCCTGGTTACTAGTGATTGTCTAGAAAAACATTCTACATTAGAAATATCAGGGCCAGGTGCAGTGGCTCATGCCTGTAATCCCAGCACTTTGGGAGGCCGAGGTGTGTGGATCACCTGAGGTTGGGAGTTCAAGACCAGCCTGACCAACATGGAGAAACCCCATCTGTACTAAAAATACAAAATTAGCCAGGCGTGGTGTTGCATGACTGTAATCCCAGCTACTCGGGAGGCTGAGGCAGGAGAATCACTTGAATCCAGGAGATGGAGGTTGCAGTGAGCCAAGATCACACCATTGCACTCCAGCCTGGACAATGAGCAAAACTCTCTCTCAAAAAAAAAAAAAAAAAAAAAAATCAGTTGGCCAGGTGTGGTGGCTCACGCCTGTAATCCCAGCGCTTTGGGAGGCCGAGGTTGGCAGATCACCTGAGGTTAGGAGTTTGAGACTACCCTGGCCAATATGGCAAAATCCCGTCTCTACTAAAAATACAAAAACTAGCTGGGCATGGTGGTGGGCACCTGTAATCCCAGTTACTCGGGAGGCTGAGGCAGGGAGAATCACTTGAACCTGGGTGGCAGAGGTTGCAGCGAGCCAAGATCGCACCATTGCACTCCAGCTTGGGTGACTAGAGCGAAACTGCGTATCAAAAAAAAAAAAAAAAAAGAAATATCAGTCAGTAGCTACATTGTGATAAAAATATCTGATTGCTATTTTTTTTTTTTTTTGAGACGGAGTCTCGTTCTGTCGCCCAGGCTGCATTGCAGTGGCGCAGTGTCAGCTTACCACAACCTCCGCCTCCCAAGTTCAAGCGATTCTCGTGTCTCATCCTCCTGAGTAGCTGTGATTACAGGCGTGGACCACCACGACCGGCTAATTTTTGTATTTTTAGTAGAGTTGGGGTTTCACCATGTTGGTCAGGCTGGTCTCGAACTCCTGACCTTGTGATCCGCCTGCCTCAGCCTCACAAAGTGCTGGGATTACAGGCGTGAGCCACCGCGCCCGGCCACTAATGTTTTAAATTCAAACTTCAAGTGAGTGGTTCTTTACATGAAGAGAGACATACATTAGAAAGAAGAATGAAATTTCAGAAAGCCGGATAACCCATAGCCTTGGTTCCTTCCCATGCTCTGAAGCTAGCAGGGGCAAGGTTCCCTGGCCTCCTCAGCTGGGGCCGAGCAGAAAGGAGAGAAGCCGTGTGCAGGTGGATGAAGTTGGAGGAGAGCTCTGCGTGCCTTTGCAGATAGCTTTGTTTTTGTGAGATGCTGTCACAGCCACATGTGAAGCTCTTAGGCCACATGGTGCTCTTCCGGTAACCACCAAAGTCACATGCTCACAGGCACACTCAGGAGGGAGTTGGGGTGCTGGCCAGCCCAGGAGGGGCGCCTGGCCATTTGCCTTGTCAGCATTCCTGTTTTAGATTGTTTTCATGCTTTAATCAGCATTTTGTTTTTTTATTCAGCAAACATTTGTTCATAACCTCTAGGCTTGGCTGTGCTTGTCTGGGACACGGGAGGCCAGAGGACAGCTTTGATTTGTTTCGTTGTGATAGTTCATGTGTTGTGATAGCCAGCAGAATATATCTAGGACAGTGTTGGGCATACAGTAACCTGCTATTATTACCAGAAATGTCAAATAACATTAAAGGAAAATGCAGGTGTTTTACATGTATGAAAAGGAAGCATAAGGCCGGGCACAGTGGCTCACACCTATAATCCCAACACTTTGGGAGGCTAAGGCGGATGGATCACTTGAGGTCACGAGTTCGAGACCAACCTGGCTAACATGGCGAAACCCCACCTCTACTAAAAATACAAAAATTAGCCAGGCGTGGTGGTATGTGTCTGTAAACCCAGCTACTCGGGAGGCTGAGGCAGGAGAATTATTTGAGCCCAGAAGGTGGAGGTTGCAGTGAGCCAAGATTGTGCCACTGCACTCTAGCCTGGGTGACAGAGCAAGACTCCATCTCAAAAAAAAAAAGAAAAGGAAGCATAGTTTAAAAATGATGGAGAAGCACTCACTGGTCCTTAGGATAAATAGGCCAGCCTGGCCCCAGGTAGCTCCCATCCAACAAAGGTAGCAGATACACAAATACAGAGTCGTGGGCAAAGATCCCTAAGTGGAGAGACACAGTCCTGGGGGTTCCTGGCGGTTCCCTGGAGTAGGGCTTTGGGCAGGAACGCTTTAGAGGAGGGCTGTGTTCATCTAGCTTTCACACACAGATCTAGATGGTTCTCTAGATCTGAATCTAGAGGTCAAACAGAACAATGATTTGGCAGACAGAGAGAGAGAAATACTTTCAATCCAAGGCTGGGCATGGTGGCTTACGCCTGTAATCCTAACACTTTGGGAGGCCAAAGCAGGCAGATTGCTACAGTCCAGGAGTTCGAGACCAGCCTGGGCAACATGGCGAAACCCCATCTCTACAAAAAATACAAAAAAAAAAAAAAAAATTAGCCAGGTATGGTTGGTATGTGCCTGTAGTCCTAGCCTCTTGGGGGCCTGAGGTGGGAGGATTGCTTGAGCCCGGGAGGTCCAGGCTGCAGTGAGCCGTGATTGGCTGCTGCACTCCAGCCTGGGCGACAGAGTGAGACCCTGTCTCCAAAAAAGAAAAAGAAATACTTTGAATCCCATGGAGGATATAGAGAAGTTGTGGACACACTCCTCCTTTCTGCCATGTTCCTCTGGGTTTTTGTGTGGTGGTAACATGAGAGTGTTTTCTGGCTGATTTGGGGGTGTGTCTCCAGAAGGTGACGAGGCTAAGATGATAAAAAGCAGGATTTCTTGACAATGATAACACCACTCTTTCATGGACTTTCACTGTGCCAGGGGCTTGACCCAGGCTCTGCACTTTTAACAACCACCTGGGGAGCTTGGGGAACTCCAGTTATAGCAGACTGTCTGGGGTGGGGCGCAGGCATCAGTATAGTTACAGCTCCTCAGGCGAGTCCAGCATGCACCTGGGCCTGAGAGCCAGAGCAGAGAGGGGCCGGGAGAGAGGGGTCACTGCTTTCAGCTACAGGGTTACTTCATCATGGACTTCAGCCTTCACATAGCTTAAAAATCTAGAGAACATTTCAGTGTGAATTTGGGGGGAAAAATAGTAAAGAAAAGTGTAGAAAATAGCTTAAATAATAAACACGTGTGGATTTGTTAGACCAAGAGCAAGGGAAACCATTTAATGCAGTTATTTAACAATATCTAGTACTTTCCTTTACCATGTCTGTTGTGCCATCATTCATGCCTGTCAGTATTAAAAATCCCCAAATTTCCCGAATAGATTTTCATTTCACTTCCGTCAACTTTTAAATTAAAGTTTTTAAATTCCTGTCCCCACTGCCCTCCTAGCTTCTGGGCCAGGTCCTCTCGGCTCTACTCACATTATTCATAGTAATATCTTGGATGAAAAAGATAGGCCAGGCGTGGTGGCTCACGCCTGTAATCCCAGCACATTGGGAGGCTGAGGCGGGTGGATCATTTGAGGTCAGGAGTTCGAGACCAGCCTGGCCAACATGGTGAAACCCCGTCTCTACTAAAAATACAAAAATTAGCCAGGCATGGTGATGTGTGCCTGTAATCCCTGCTACTCGGGAGGCTGAGGCAGGAGAATTGCATACCCAGTAGGTGGAGGTTGCGGTGAGCTGAGATTGCACCACTACACTCCAGCCTGGGTGACAGAGCAAGACTCTGTCTCAAAAAAAAAAAAAAAAAAGAAAGCCTGAAGCTTCAATTTGCAACTGAAACATAACTAGAAAAAATAATTCTGAATTTAAAAATAACTACAGTTATTATTATTATTATTTTTGAGATAGAGACTTACTCCATTACCCAGGCTGGAGTGCAGTGGTGTGATCTGAGCTCACTGCAACCTCTGCTTCCCAGGCTCAAGCAATTCTCCTGCCTCAGCCTTCCGAATAGCTGGGATTACAGGCATCCACCACCACACCTGGCTAGTTTTTGTATTTTTAGTAGAGACGTGGTTTCACCATGTTGGCCAGGCTGGTCTCGAACTCCTGACCTTAAGTAATCCACCTGCCTTGTCCTCCCAAAGCTCTGGGATTTTAGGCATGAGCCACTGTGCCCAGCTATTATTATTTATTTATTTATTTATTTATTTATTTTTGTTTGAGATGGAGTCTTGCTCTGTTTCAGCTCTGCATCGGAGTGCAGTGGCACAATCTCAGCTCACTGCGACCTCTGCCTCCCGGGTTCATGCAATTCTCCTGCCTTAACACCCTGCCCTCCCCCGAGTAGCTGAGATTACAGGTGTGCGCTACCACACCTGGCTAATTTTTGTATTTTTAGTAGAGATGGGGTTTCACCATATTGGCCAGGCTGGTCTTGAACTCCTGATCTCAGGCAATCCATCCGCCTTGGTCTCCCAACATGCTGGGATTACAGGCATGATCCACTGTGCCCGGCCCCGACTATTTTTTTTTAATATATTTTTTTTAGTTTTATAGAGATGGGGTCTCATTCTGTTGCCCAGGCTCGTCATGAACTCCCAGGCTCAAGCAATCCTCCCATCTTGGCCTCCCAGAGTGCTGGGATTATAGATGTGAGCCACTGCACCCAGCCATTATTTTTCTTCCATGTTTTGAATGGTACTTTTCTAAATTTTCTGATGTACAGTGGGCCTGCCCTACCTGTAGACCCTGACATTTATGATCTATTGTCATCTTTATAGTTCTTATCCTATAAAACAGGCACATTAGCTTCTTTCTGTAGAAATGGGTGGGGGGATATTCGAAATGCCTGACCACTGGAACACGGTGGCTCTCATGACCCTCCAGGTCCAGAGGGGATGCTGGCTGGACCTCTGGCCAGCCTGTTCTTGTGCTACCTGCCTGCTGAGTGTTAACCCGGGAAGGAGCAGGGTTAACAAGGCTCAGAGGTAACAGGTTTTCCTGATTAAATCAAACATGATCTTGCAGCCTGTATTTTCTGGGTTTTGTCTTGTTTTGTTAAGATCTATCCACCTCCAGAGTTGCCAAGAGACTATCGACCAGTGCATTATTTCAGACCCATGGTGGCCGCCACCTCCGGGAACACACATTTACTGCAGGTATTATCAGAGTCAGCTGGAAAGGCAACGCCTGACCCAGGGACACACAGTAAGCACCAACTGAATGCCTCCAAACGGGCAGAGTTGCTTGGAGAGACGCCTATTCAAGGTATGTGCCATGGAGAAGACTGAAATCATTACCAGTCTTTTCACATAACTCGAGTTCACATTTCACATAACTCGAGTTATCAAAATCAAAATGGAAAGTTGTTTTCCCACTGAAGTTTTTTACGTGAATTTGTATTCCCAAACTGTGGAAATAACACTATTTATTGTAAATGGCATACGTACTAGTGTGCATATCTTTTACTTATTTTTTTAAGTTTTATTTTTAAACTTATTTATTTTGAGATAATGTCTAGGTCTGTCACCCAGGCTGAAGGCAGTGATAACTCTCTATAACCTGGAACTCCTGGGTTCAAGCAATCCTCCCACCTCAGACTCCTGTGTTGCTGGGACTATAGGCATGCACCACCACCACACCTGGCACATTTTTAAATTTTTTTTTTTTAATAGAGATGAGGGTCTCACTATGTTGCCCAGGCTGGTCTGGAACTTCTGGCTTCCCAAAGTGCTGGGATTACAGGTGTGAGCCTCTGCGCCCAGCCAAGGCTTGTTTTTCCACCTTTAGTTTGGTTAATATCATTCAAATCACAACTTTTGTTGTAAGCTCAGCTGTTTTCAGACTTGTGATAATTATCAGGGAATGTGGTTAAGGTGCCTTCCCCTTCTCTGCACAGCCTGGGAGAGTATGTTTTCTTCCTCCTGGGGATTGCATTGTGTAACTCTTCTCCCGAAAGTCTGAAAGGGATGAATGCGTCTGAAAGTCTGGAAAGACATGGAGAATCCCCTGCAGGGTGCAGCAGAAAAGACCCACCATGAGAGGTGGACTTGAACTCTTAGGGGCTCAGGCCTCACTGCCATGGGGAACCCAATAGGTGTCTCGTATAATTGGCAAACAGAACCCTTGGTTCCCCACCCCCGTCACACACTGCACTTCCTCATCTATGTCTTCTCATCTCAGGAAATGGTGCCACCGTGATCCACTGCTCGGACCAGGATGTAGGAGGCCTAATTCTTTTTTTAATTTTTAATTTTTAATTTTAATTTTAATTTTAATTTTAATTTATTTTTTTTTTTTGAGATGGAGTCTCGCTCTGTTGCCCAGACTGGAGTGCAGTGGCGCGATCTCGGCTCACTGCAAGCTCCGCCTCCCGGGTTCACGCCATTCTCCTGCCTCAGCCTCCTGAGTAGCTGGGACTACAGGCGGCCGCCACCACGCCCGGCTAAATTTTTGTATTTTTAGTAGAGACAGGGTTTCACCGTGTTAACCAGGATGGTCTCGATCTCCTGACCTTGTGATCCGCCTGCCTCGGCCTCCCAAAGTGCTGGGATTACAGGCGTGAGCCACTGCGCCCAGCCAATTTTTATTTTTTTTATTATACTTTAAGTTCTAGGGTACATGTGCACAACGTGCAGGTTTGTCACATATGTATACATGTGCCATGTTGGTGTGCTGCACCCATTAACTCGTCATTTACATAAGGTATATCTCCTAATGCTATCCCTCCCCCCTCCCCCGGGAGGCCTAATTCTTAGCTCCTCTCTTTTTGGTCCTCTGCCATCCTCCCTGACCCTCCCCGGCCCTCAGTGAGTCCTCCTGGCTCTACCCACATGTGTGGGGGTTCCCTCCACTACTCAGGTGCATTTCCGTGGCCTCCCGCGTCTGAGCCCCGCCCCTCCACCTGGACCATTGCTGCAGTCTCGGTGGTGGTCTCCTTGTTTCCCATCCATCCCCCTGCAGTCTCTTCCCCTCACCAGCAGCTGGATGAGGCCTACTATACCAGCCAGCACCTCTCCCACCTACAGAAACCTCCAGGCTCCCCACGAGGCCCTGTGCGGCCCCGCCCTTGCCCGCCTTTCAGGCTGCACCATCCACCACCTTCCCTTACCCTCCCGCAGTGTGGCTTCCTCCTCCTCCTTTCCTCCCCTTGAACACGCTGTCACCCATGACACTGCCTAAGGGCCTTTGTGTTTGCTGTACCTCCCTTTCTGTTCTTCCCTCATATTTTTGTGAATCTGGCTCTTTTTTTTTTTTTTTTTTAGCTTATGACTTATCTCTAATGTTATCTTCTTCCAGCCTTCCCCGAACACCATAAAAGCTGGTTATGTCTGCCCCCTCTACCAGCCTGCTCACGCAAGCCCCCCTCAGTCACATCGTCCTGTTTTTTTCATGGCCCTCCTCTATTGAGGGCCAGCGTATTGCTCCTTGGCTTCTTTCCTGTCTGCACTGCCCTCCAAGCTCCTGGGCCAGGTCCTGTTGTGGAGTTGGCACCCATGAGTGTTTGTGCAGTTAGTGAGGGCTTGCTGGGGAGCTGTGCTTGGAACCAGGGCTAGTGGTGGCAGACTGCAGGTCTGGAGCCGGGAATGTCAGGTTCCCCAACCTGGGATCACTCACGTGCCCTGTAAGTGTGCATGTGTTAACTTCCATTTTTGCTGACTATAAAACAGGAATCTTGGCTGGGCACAGTGGCTTGTGCCTGTAGTCCCAGAACTTTGGGAAGCCGAGGTGGGATGATCTCTTGAGCCCAGGAGTTGAGACCAGCTTGGGAAACATGGCGAAATCCTGTCTCTACAAAAAATACAAAAAGTAGCCAGGCATGGTGTTGTGTGCCTGTGGTCCCAGCTCCTCAGGAGGCTGAGGTGGGAGGATCACTTGAGCCTGAGAGGTGGAGGTTGCAGTGAGCCATGATCACACCACTGTACTGCAGCCCAGGTGACAGAGCGAGACCATGTCTCAAAAAAAACATAGGAATCGGCCGGGCATGGTGGCTCACGCCTGTAATCCCAGCACTTTGGGAGGCCGAGGCAGGTGGATCACCTGAGGTCAGGAGTTTGAGACCAGCCTGGCCAACACGATGAAACCCTGCCTCTACTAAAAATACAAAAAATTAGCTAGGCATTGTGGCACATGCCTGTAGTCCCGGCTACTTGGGGGGATGAGACAGGAGAATCGCTTGAACCCGGGAGGTTGCAGTGAGCTGAGATCGTGCCACTGCACTCCAGGCTGGGCAATAGAGTGAGACTCCATCCAAAAAGAAAAAAATATATAATAAGAATCTCATTTTTTATCACTGTCTAGTCCACAGGGATATATGAATATAAGTGAAACACTAAACATAAAATACTCATCCCCAATGATGTAAATTTGTGATATTGAAATGTATGTATAGAGAAACGTAAATGTGGTTGTCTTATGACTCTTTTCATCTCTTCTAATTACTGTTTTTATTTAGGTTCAGCTACTTCAGTGTTAGAATTTCTGTCCCAAAAAGATAAAGAGAGAATCAAAGAAATGAAGCAGGCAACTGACCTGAAAGCAGCTCAGCTCAAGGCCAGGAGTCTGGCCCAGAACGCTCAGAGCAGCAGAGCCCAGCCCTCCCCTGCAGCGGCTGCTGGGCACTGGTCTTGGCACACGGCATTAGGTGGTGGGACGGCCACCCTAAAAGCCAGCAACTTCAAGCCTTTCGCCAAAGATCCGGAAAAGCAAAAGCGATACGAAGAGTTCTTAGTACACATGAAACAGGGTCAGAAAGGTGGGTGCTGGGCCTGGGTGTCCCATATCTCAGCCAGGGTGGGGTCATGTTCTCACTGTTCTCATCCTAGACCCATATTTACAGTTGAGGTATCCCGTTCTGTCAGTGTTTTTGCTTTATCCTGCTGCAAATAGTGCAAGGGTTTCAGGCCTTGGCTCTTGACCTCAGAAAGCAAGAACAATTGGCTTATGTTCCTCCATATCTCAGGCCAAAGCTAGCTGTTTAAGTAGAGAACACAGCTGGCGGTGGCCGGTGCTTACAGGCCGTTTGGTGTTTGCAAGTGCTTGACTGCTACAAGCATTGCATTCACATTTCATATCAACATCATCTTCCACCTCATCCGAAGATCCTAACCATCCACTCCTGACTCATAGTCTAAAATTTGACTTAAAACAATAGTTAGCTATTGAACCGTTACAGAGGGAAAACAATCACTTTGTGATCTGTGAAGTAAACAGGGCAAGAATGAGGAAAGGGGTTGCTGTTGTATGCAATAGTCCTTGTGAGAGGTTATCAGTAAATTACAGGGTTGTTTTTTAAAAACAGATCTTTGCGGAATGTAAAGTCTATTTACTGTGCCTTAACTTTCTACTAAGAACCTACATCACTAATGTTTATTTGCTTTAAAAAAAAAAAAAAAAAGGTTAGTGAAAGAGTGTTTTTCTGCCAAAACATAGGGATGTGGTTAAGGTGAACTTATCACTGCCTGGGAGTGGTGACAAGTTCCTTACTGCTGAAGATTTAACCAACCATTAGCCTCTCAAATGGTTTTCTCTGTTATGTTTGGTAGACAGAATTCAATAAAAGCATCATTTTGGCTGGGGATGGTGGCTCATGCCTGTAATCCCAGTACTTTGGGAGGCTGAGATGAGGATCGCTTGAGCCTAGGAGTTCAAGACCAGCCTGGGCAACATAGTGAGATCCTGCCTCTACAAAAAAAAAAAAAAAAAAAAAATATATATATATATATATATATATACACACACACACACACATACATATATATATAAAATATATATTTTTTATATATACATACATAATTTTTTATTTATTTTTTTGAACGGAGTCTTGCTCTGTTGCCCAGGCTGGAGTGCAGTGGCAGGATCTTGGCTCACTGCAACCTCCACCTCCCAGGTTCAAGTGATTATCCTGCCTCAGCCTTCTGAGCAGCTGGGATTATAGGTGTGCGCCACCACGCCTGGCTAATTTTTTGTTTCCCGTCTCTACTAAAAATACAAAAAATTAGCCGGGCGTGGTGGCGGGCGCCTGTAGTCCCAGCTACTCGGGAGGCTGAGGCAGGAGAATGGTGTGAACATGGGAGGCGGAGCTTGCAGTGAGTGGAGATCGTGCCACTGCACTCCAGCCTGGGAGACTGAGCGAGACTCCATCTCAGGGGAAAAAAAAAAGCGAGAGATGGGGTTTCACCATGTTGGCCAGGCTGGTCCTGAACTCCTGACCTCAAGTGACCCACCCGCCTAGACCTCCCAAAGTGCTGGGATTATAGGCGTGAACAACTGCGCCTGGCCTAAATTTTTTTTTAAAAAAGCACAATTTTGAAGGAAAGCGCAATATTACCTGCCAAATACCTCGCCATTCCCATAGTGATAAAAACAAGGATAAGGACTTATGAAATATACAGGGATACAGTGGTGCCCAGCAGATGTTCTCTTGTAAGCCCCATGTTTTTCTGAAAAGTGAAGCTGCTTCTTGTTCTCTGCCCCGCAGATGCTCTGGAACGCTGTCTGGACCCCAGCATGACAGAGTGGGAGCGAGGCCGCGAGCGGGATGAGTTTGCCCGGGCGGCCCTGCTGTATGCGTCTTCCCATTCGACCTTGTCCTCCAGGTTCACTCACGCCAAGGAGGAGGATGACTCAGATCAGGTTGAAGTCCCTCGAGACCAAGAGGTCTGTTGTCATCATGTCCCTTACCTGGTGAACTTTAATATTAAAGCACTGCCTAGCCAAAATTGTTTTTTCTTTTTTTTTTGAGACAGAGTCTCTCTCTGTCGCCCAGGCTAGAGTGCAGTGGTGCAATCTCGGCTTACTGCAGCCTCCGCTTCCTGAGTTCAAGCGATTCTCCTGCCTCAGCCTCCCAAGTAGCTGGGATTATAGGTGCTCGCCACCACACCCATCTAATTTTTGTATTTTTAGTAGAGATGGGGTTTCGCCACATTGGCCAGGCTGGTCTTGAACTCCTGACCTCAGGTGATCCACCCGCCTTGGCCTCCCAAAGTGCTAGGATTACAGGCATGAGCCACCATGCCCAGCCGAGCCAAATATTTTTAATCCCTCGGTGAGAAGATGAAAATATACATGGTATAGGAGAATAAGAAACCATTTTATGCCTTAGTTTCCAATGTACTGGAGCATAAATGTTATAGCACAAACTTTTTTCGCAGTTCTAGAAGATTGCTTGAAAATTTTAAATGGGAGAGCAGTCAGGTCAATGGTGTGGCCACTTGATGAAACAGAATGCATGTCTTTTCCCAGAATGATGTCGGGGACAAGCAGTCAGCCGTGAAGATGAAGATGTTTGGGAAGCTCACCCGAGACACGTTTGAGTGGCACCCTGACAAGCTTCTATGTAAGAGATTTAATGTCCCTGACCCTTATCCAGAGTAAGTTGGATAAACCTTTACATCAGTACAAAATGTATTCTTGATATTAAAGCTAATTTTCCCGTTACATACTCATATAAATTCTTATTTTTTCTACATGAACTTATTTGCATATCCCTGGATATACAAATCTACACATTTTATAGATTTGCTTTGATAAATTACTTCTATAATTTGTTACTAAAACAAAATCTGGATAGCAAACTGTATTCCATATTGAAGCTATGAAACTCAGATATGTCAAGTTACAAAAGCATTATGCGTCTCTTATTTGCCACCTTGTTATTGCTGCTCATGTGGTTTACATTTATAATGTTACTTATGTTTTTTAATTATCATTATAAAAGTTAAACACTTTCTTATTTGATTAATAACACTTCAAGAGGTGGGGTGTGGTGGTGCACACTTGTAATCCTAGCTTGGGATGCCAAGGCAGGAGGATCGCTTGAGCCCAGGAGTTCGAGGCCAGCCTGGGTAACATAGTAAGACCCCATCTCTAAAAAAATCAAACGAACAAACAGAACACTTCAAGATAGTAGGCCGGGTGCAATGGCTTACGCCTGTAATCCCTGTATTTTGGGAGACTGAGGCAGGCAGATCACTTGAGGTCAGGAGTTCGAGACCAGCCTGGCCAACATGGTGAAACCCCGTCTCTACTAAAAATACAAAAAATTAGCCAGGCATGGTGGTGCGCGCCTATAGTCCCAGCTATTTGGGAAGCTGATGCAGGAGAATTGCTTGAACCTGGGAGGCAGAGGTTGCAGTGAGCCAAGATTGTGCCACTGCACTCTAGCCTGGGTGACAAAGCGAGACTCAATCTCAAGAGAAAAAAAACAAAACAAAAAGATAAGCCGGGTGCGGTGGCTCACGCTTGTAATCTCAGCACTTTGGGAGGCCGAGGCGGGCGGATCACGAGGTCAGGAGATTGAGACCACGGTGAAACCCCATCTCTACTAAAAAATACAAAAAATTAGCTGGGCGTGGTGGCGGGCGCCTGTAGTCCCAGCTACTCAGAGAGGCTGAGGCAGGAGAATGGCGTGAACCCGGGAGGCGGAGCTTGCAGTGAGCCGAGATTGCGACACTGCCTGCACTCCAGCCTGGGCGACAGAGCGAGACTCCATCAAAAAAAAAAAAAAAACAAAAAAAAACAAAAAGATAGCATATGTAGTCAAACCAGAGACTGTCAGAAACTTTAGGTATATTTTTATCAGTGGAACTTTTCCTTAATGGAAATCCATTTTCAAAGTTAAATTCTTGTCCTTATCATAATAAGGAAAAACTCATGGGACCTAAAGTCAGTCACCCAGATTTTCGAACTGCTTTGAGAAGTGAAAGCATCTTAGGAGACTTTTTAGTCATGCAGAAGAGGTGGAAAACTTGAGTTGGAAAGCTTCTCAGGAGGTGGATTTTATCCTACTGGTTGTTACTAAAATGATTCTGTTTTCAATTCCCAGTTCAACTTTAGTTGGCTTACCACGAGTGAAGCGTGACAAGTACTCAGTCTTCAACTTTCTGACACTCCCAGAGACAGCTTCCTTGCCCACCACTCAAGCATCAAGTGAAAAAGTATCACAGCACCGAGGTCCTGACAGTGAGTAGGGCGTCCCGGGGGTCTCTGATTGACCAAGGCCTCAACCCCTAGCCTGTAGGAAGACAGAGTTAAAGGGTAGTTTAGTCCTAACAATATGAATGGTGCATATTCGCCCGCTGTTGAGGGAATTGCTCTTACTAATAACTTAGCTCATGTTGTAATGGTCCAGATGTTTACTCTTTGGGGTTGGGGCTCTGTCTCTGCCTCTGCCACCTACCTCCCCAGGACCCCGCACAGTGCCAGGCCACCCCATAGTAGACATGCTGACATTCTGAGTGAATGAAAGAGCGGTGGTGAAGAACTTGCCTTTTCCTTGGTAATGCTGGAGTTATATCTATGTCCTACCTTTCAGAATCAGGAAAACCATCCAGATGGGATACCTCTAAACATGAAAAGAAAGAAGATTCCATTAGTGAATTTTTAAGTTTGGCTAGATCAAAAGCCGGGCCACCTAAACAAGAGTCCAGCCCCTTAGTAAACAAAGAGGAAAAGCGTGCACCAGAATCATCCGCAAATCAGGTATTTGGGGCTTCTTTGCCACGCTGAGTGTTGCCCTTGCTTTTCTCTTTGGTGATACTTTCTCCTCGTGACTCACCAGCAGAGGCAGCCAACTATTGATCCATTTCCCCTTAAAGGCCATTTGGCTTGTTTCTAACTTTTGACTATAACAAGTAAAGCTGCTGGGAGCATTCATGTGCAGGTTTTTGTGTGAATATAAGTTTTCATTTCTCTAGAGTACAAACCTAGTAGTGGGAATCCTGGAAAATATGTACGTGTATATTTAATGTTATAAGAAGCTGTCAAACTGTATTCCAAAGTTATTTTTGCCTTATGTATTTTGAAGTGCACATCTTAGGTGCATATACATTTAGGATTGCTATTTCTCTCTTTTTTTTTTTTTTTTTTTTTGAGATGGAGTCTTGGTCTGTCCCCCAGGCTGGAGTGCAGTGGCATGATTTCAGCTCACTGCAAGCTCTGCCTCCCCTCCCGGGTTCAAGTGATTCTCCTGCCTCAGCCTCCCAAGTAGATGGGACTACAGGTGCGCACCGCCATGCCTGACTAATTTTTGTATGTTTAGTAGAGTTGGGGTTTCACCATGTTGGCTAGGCTGGTCTCGAACTAGGATTGCTATTTCTTTTTGGTGAATTGATCTTTTTTTTTTTTTTTTTTTGACACCGGCTTTTACTCTGTGCCCAGGCTGGAGTGCAGTGTTGTGATAATGGCTCACTGCAGGCTCGAACACCCAGGTTCAAGCAATCCTTCTGCCTCAGCCTCCTGAGTAGTTGGGACTGCAGGCACATACCACCATGCCTGGCTAATTTTTTTTTTTTTTTTTTTTTTTTTTTTTTTTTCAGAGAAAGGGCCTTGCTATGTTTTTCCAGGTTGGTCTCAAACTTCTGTTCTCAAGCAATCCTCCTGCCCTAGCCTCCCAAAGTGCTGGGATTACAGGCGTGAGCCACCATGCCCAGTTGACCCTTTTAACATTTTGTAATATCATCTTTATCCCTGGTAATTTTCTTTAGATTAGTGTTTGCGTAGTATATATCTTTTTCATCTTCTTTTTAACACATCTGTTTCATTATATTTTAAGTGGGTTCCTTTTTTTTCTTTTTTGAGATGAAGTTTTACTCTTCTTGCCCAGGCTGGAGTACAATGGCACTGTCTCGGCTCACCGCAAGCTCTGCCTCCCGGGTTCAAGCAATTCCCCTGCCTCAGCCTCCTGAGTAGCTGGGATTACAGGCAGGCACCACCTGCCCGGCTAATTTTGTATTTTTAGTAGAGATGGGGTTTCTCCATGTTGGTCAGGCTGGTCTTAAATTCTTGACCTCAGGTGATCTGCCCACCTCAGCCTCCCAAAGTGCTGGGATTACAGGCATGAGCCATCGCGCCCGGCTAAAGTGGGTTTCTTATAAACACCATGTCACTGAGTCTTTCTTAAAATACATTTTGATAATTTATATTGAACATTTGCATTTGATGTGATCATTGATATTTTTGGATTTAGGTGTATGATGTTATATTTTCTGTTTATTCCCACTCTTTTTTGTTTCTTTTTTTCCCCTTCCCTGCCTTCTTTTGGATTACTTGAATAATTTTTATATTCCATTTGAATTTTTCTATTTTTTTCTCAGTATTTTTTTTTTTAGTGATTGCTCTAGGGATTATAGTATACCTACTTACCTTTTTACAGTATACTGAGAATTAAATGTTTTACCACTTCAAGTAGAATGGAGAAGCTTTAGCACTATGTGGGTCCTTTTATTCTCCTCCCTCTATGCTGTCTTACATATTACATGTGCACACAATGAAAACGCCATCAACCAGTGGTGATCATTTTTGCTTTTAGTCGTTAAACATATTTTAAAAGAACCGATGCAGAGATAATAGCCTTCTGTCTTTAATCAGATATTTTCCATTTCTGTTGCTCTTTCTTCATCCTTGAAGTTCCACGTTCCCCTCACCTATCACTTCTGTCTGAGGAACTTCCTTTAGCATTTCTTTTAGACCAGTTCCAACAAGTGATTCTCTTAAATTATCATTATCTGAGAATGTCTTATATTTTGTCTTCATTCCTGAAGGATGTTTTTGCTGGATATAGAATTCTGGGTCGATAATTTTTTTTTTAAATTAAACTGCTACATCCTCCGGGCTTTCATGATTTCTGATGAGAAATCTTCAGCCATTCAAATTGTCCTCAGGCTGGGTGTGGTGGCTCACATCTCTAATCCCAGCACTTTGGGAGGCTGAGGCAGGGGGCTTGTTTGAGGCTAGGAGTTTGAGACTACCCTGGGCAACATTGTGAGACCCCATCTTTTACAAAAAATTAAAGAACTAGTTGGGTGTGGTGGCATGCACTTGTGGTCCCAGCTACTCAAGGGGCTATGGTGGGAGGATCACTTGAGCCCAGGAGGTGAACACTGCAGTGAGCTATGATCGCACCATTGCCCTCCAGCCTGGGTGACAGAGTGAGACCCTGGCTCAAAAAACCCCAAAACAAATTATTATTCCTCTGTATATAACGAGGTGATTTTTCCCCTAGCTGCTTTCAAGATTTTTACTTGGTCTTTGGATTTTAGCAGTTTGATTATGATGTGTCTGGGTGTGAATTCTTTTGAGTTTATTTTGTTTGGGGTTTGTTAAGTTGCCTGAATCTGAGTTTGGAAATAGAAGAGAGGCACAGTGCTCTACTGCATTTTTGGGGATCCTAGTAGCTGGGATTACAGGCACCCACCACCATGCCCAGCTAATTTTTGTATTTTTAGTAGAGACGGGGTTTCACCATTTTGGCCAGGATGGTCTCAATCTCCTGACCTTGTGATCCACCCACCTCAGCCTCCCAAAGTGCTGGGATTACAGGGGTGAGCCACCACGCCTGGCCCGGTTTTGCTTCTTTGACCTCATCAGCACATTGTACAGTTGTTGACTCGGAAACACCACAAAAATAAAAGCTATGTGAGTGATCACTGTTTAGTTGGCTGGTGTGTGGCTATGGATACCCATGTACATGAGCATAAACACAAATATGTGTGTCTGGGAGTGTATTCTAGAATGTCTCCTCCCTTTTACCATTGCCTCTGTATCCCTGACTCTTATTTCACTGTTAATACAGACAGTCAACAAAGGTGTGGACGCACAGGCTGAAGGAGAAGGGAGCCGCCCATCCATGGACTTATTCAGGGCCATCTTTGCCAGTTCCTCAGATGAAAAGTCCTCATCCTCTGAGGATGAGCAGGATGACAGCGAAGATGATCAGGCGGGCTCTGGGGAGGCCAAATTCCAAAGCTCCCAAGACACTGACTTGGGGGAAACATCATCTGTGGCTCACGGTATGTCAGTATTTCAAACTCGGAAAGACAATGACTCTAGGACAGCTGCTTCTCTGTTTACTCTATAATCTTAAACCCGAATGATTAGCAATCAATGATATGTAATCTTTTATATGTATATGTTTGTTTTTTTTTTTTTTGAAACAGGATTTGGCTCTCTTCCCAGGGTGGAGTACAGTGGCGCAATCTTTGGCTCACTGCAGCTTCCACCTCCTGGGTTCAAGCAATCCTCCCACTTTAGTCTCCTGAGTAGCTGGGACTACAGGCATGTGCCACCACCCCTGGCTAATTTTTGTATTTTTAGTACAGATGGGGTTTCACCATGTTGGCCAGGCTAGTCTCTAACTCCTGACCTCAGGTGATCCGCCCGCCTCAGCCTCCCAAAGTGCTGGGATCACAGGCATAATCCCAGTGCCCGGCTAGTTTTCCAGACTTTTAAAATTTTTATATCTCTTCTATCTGAATATATAGTAATCTGTTTAAAAAACAAGATTATTAATGTGAATATGATCATTTATCTTCAAGGTTTTTTCTTTGATAATTTATTTTGAGTGAAACTTATCTCCTGCAGTTCTCTGGGATGGGACATACATAGTCTTACATTCCTGATGGTTTGTAAGTTTTTTCCTTCTCAGATGGTCCTTTCTTGGGGACACATTTCTACTTTTCAGGTCTTAGGGGCGCTAGGCTATGTGCCTACAGGTGTACTAGGCACCCTGTACCTCAGCCATTGGTGCCCTTGGTTGCAGGCGCCCTCATGTGACTGACTTCCAGCTCCAGAGTTCACAAGGGCAACACCGGGGTCTGCGTGTTCGCTGCTGCATCCTTAGCACCTGGCAGGAGTGAAGTGGTGTGGGCAAGCATATGTTATCTGGTGGCAAAAGACATGAATGAAAGACTCAGAGAAATTAACTTGGGGCAGACAAATGACATGAACACCCTGCTGTTTTTCAGCTCTTGTGCCAGCACCCCAGGAGCCACCACCTTCCTTCCTGATACAAAAGATGCAGATAGATGAAAAAGAAGAGTTCGGCCCGCGGCTGCCTCCCGTCTTCTGCCCCAGTGAGTGCAGAGGCCTTTGGTTCGCCCATTTTTATCAGTGTGTGATTGCCCTGAGATGGGGACAGTGTGACTTAGAGCCCCCCAAACATACGTGCTTGCTTCTGGTGTATGTGTTTTCAGTCACGTTTTAAACCCGTTGTCTCCACCTAGTGCCTGAAATGATAGTTGTTTCTGTACAGCTTCAGAGACCTCCAAACTTGATTTCCTTACCTGCTACATGTTTACAGGAGGGTCCTAAGTATCTTAATTTTTGTTATAGAAATATAAGTTTCCCAACAGAACTTAAAGAAAAAGAGGCTGGCCGGGCACAGTGGCTCATGCCTGTTATCCCAGCACTTTGGGAGGCCGAGGTGGGCGGATCGCTTGAGGTCAGGAGTTTGAGACCACCCTGGCGAATTTGGTGAAAGCCCATCTCTACTATAATTTTTATAAAAATATAAAATTTTATAAAAATATAAAATTTTATAAAAATATAAAATTTTATAAAAATATAAAATTTTATAAAAATATAAAATATAAAAATTATATATAAAAATTTATATTTTTTATTTTTATATATAAAATTATTATTTTTTATTTTTTATATTTTATAAATTTTATATATTTATAAATTCATATATAAATTTACATATTTCATAAATTTATATATAAATTTGTATATTTCATAAATTTATATGTAATTTTATATTTCATAAATTTATACATAATTTATGTATTTATAAATTATATATAAATTTATATATTTATAAATTTATATATATAATATTTATATATTTATAAATTTATATTAATATTTTATATTTATAATAATATTTATAATAATTTATTATATTTATAAATATATATTATATATATTATATATTTATGAAATACATAAATGTATACATAAATTTATGAAATACATAAATGTATACATAAATTTACGAAATACATAAATGTATACATAAATTTATGTATTTCATAAATTTATGTATAAATTATGTATTTTGTAAATTTTTGTATACATTTATGTATTTCATAAATATATAATATATATTTTATTTTTATATATAAATTTATATATTTCATAAATTTATATATAAATTTATATATTTCATAAATTTATATATAAATTTATATATTTCATAAATTTATATATAAATTTATATATTTCATAAATTTATATATAAATTTATATATTTCATAAATTTATATATAAATTTATATATTTCATAAATTTATATATAAATTTATATATAGATTTATATATTTCATAAATTTATATATAAATTTATATATTATATAAATTTATATATTTCATAAATTTATGTATAAATTTATATATTTCGTAAATTTATGTATAAATTTATATATTTCATAAATCATGTATAAATTTATATATTTTGTAAATTTATATATTTTATATTTTTATATATTATATTTTATATATTTATATCTTATATATTTATAAATTTATATATATTTATTTTTATATTTATATTTTATATATTTATATATAAATATATAAAATATATTTAAATATTTATATATAAATATATAAAATATATTTAAATATTTAAATATATATTTTAATTTAATTTAGATATACTTTAAATATATTTATTTAAATAAAATATTTAAATAAATATATTTAAAATATATATTTATATATAAATATATATTTAAATATATATTTATATATAAATATATATTTTAAATATATATTTATATATAAATATATATTTAAATATATATTTATATATAAATATATATTTAAAATATATATTTATATATAAATATATATTTAAAATATATATTTATATATAAATATATATTTAAAAAATATATATGAATTTATATATTTATATATAAATATATTTATATTTATATATAAATATATTTTATATATTTATATAAATATATTTTTATTTATATATAAATAAAATTTTATTTATAAATATATATTATATATAAATTTATATATAATATGTATAAATTTATGTATAAATATTTTATAAATTTATATATTTTCTTAAATTTTAATATATTTTTATATATAAAATTATGTATTTTTATATATAAAAATTTTATAAAATATATATAAAATATAAAAATTAGCTGGGCATGGTGGTGTGTGCCTGTAATCCCAGCTAGTACAGAGGCTGAGGCACAAGAATCATTTGAACCCGAGAGGCGAAGGTTGCAGTGAGCCGAGATCGAGATCACGCCACTGCACTCCAGCCTGGGTGACAGAGTGAGACTCTGTCTCAAAAAAAAAAAAAAAAAAAAAAAAAGGAAAAAGAGGCTGGGTGCTGTGGCTCATGCACAAGCAGCAGTTTGGGAGGCCGAGGCAGGCAGATCACTTGAGCCCAGGAGTTCAAGACCAGCCCAGCCTGGGTGACGCAGGGAGATCCATCTCTATTTAAAAAAAAAAAAGGGCGGGCATGGTTGCTTACGCCTGTAATCCCAGCGCTTTGGGAGGCCGAAATGGGCGGATCACGAAATCAGGAGATCGAGACCATCCTGGCTAACACGGTGAAACCCCGTCTCTACTAAAAATACAAAAAAATAGCTGGGCGTGTTGGCATGTGCCTGTAGTCCCAGCTGCTGGGGAGGCTGAGGCAGGAGAATGGCATGAACCTGGGAGGCAGAGCTTGCAGTGAGTCGAGATCGCGCCACTGCACTCCAGCCTGGGCGACAGAGCAAGACTCCGTCTCAAAAAATAAATTAATTAATTAATTTAAAAAATATTAAAGAGAAAAAGAGAAATTTTTTTAAAAAGTATACAAAATTAGAGGGGAATTGCAAGAAGAGTATTTAAGACTCATATATTTTTAAAATTTTATTTATTTATTTATTTATTTATTTTTCAGGCAGGGTCTCACTCTGTCACCTAGGCTGGAGTGTACTGGTGCTGTCATAGCTCACTGCGTGACTTCTGGGCTGAAGTGATCCACCCACTTCAACCTCCCACAGTGCTGGAATTACAAGCGTGAACCACTGCATGCAGCCAAGCCTCCTTTTTTTCTCTTTCTCTTTTTCTTTTCTTTTTTTTTTGTTTTTTTGAGATGGAGTTTTGCTCTTGTTGCCTAGGCTGGAGTACAATGGCGCAATCTCAGCTCACCGCAACCTCTGACTCCTGGGTTCAAGTGATTCTCCTACCTCAGCCTCCCGAGTGGCTGGGATTACAGGCATGTGCCACCATGGCTGGCTAATTTTGTATTTTTAGTAGAGATGGGGTTTCTCCATATTGGTCAGGCTGGTCTTGAACTCCTGACCTGAGGTGATCTGTAGGCCTCAGCCTCCCAATGTGCTGGGATTATAGGCATGAGCCACTGCACCCGGCCACCAAACCTCCTTTTTACTTTAGCGAATGTAGCAAATACAATAAAATGGTCCTCTGAGAAGTAAATACAATCTATCCCCCATTCCGATCCCCAAATATCTGTCAACAACTTCTATTTAGTGCCATCTTAAATTGGCATCTCAAGTTAAAACATTTAGACTGGTTTATCGTCTCTTTGAGGGCTGGGTTTACAAACGTCTGTAACATGGCCCAGATATATAACATAAAAATATCATTATTCACTTTATAGTTTCCCATGGTGCCCATATGTGAATACTGGTTTGATTAGCTAACTGCTTTCAAAGATAGGATTAAAAAGCAGAGAAAAAAAGTATGAAGTTTTGATAAATTGCAGTGAATGTATTTCTTATTTGCTATAGTTGTTGACTTTTGTTTTATTTTGTTTTGTTTTGAGACAGTTTCACTCTGTCACCCAGTCTGGAGTGCAGTGGTGCGATCTCGGCTCACTGCACCCTCCACCTCCCAAGTTCAGGTGATTCTCCTTCCTCAGCCTCCGGAGTAACTGGGATTACAGGTGCCTGGCTAATTTTTTGTATTTTTATCAGAGACAGGGTTTTACCATGTTGGTCAGGCTGGTCTTGAACTTCTAACCTCAAATGACCCACCTGCCTCAGCCTCCCAAAGTGTTGGGATTACGGGCGTGAGCCACTGTGGCCTGGTTGTTCGGCTCTTTAGTTTCAAACTGGTATCAGCACTTGAAAGCCAAGTCTTTTATGTCCCTTTCCCATAATGTCTTTGATACCCTTGTAATAGTGACTTACTTTGGTCTATGGGTTATTTAGGGAAATGATTTTTGAAAAAAACTAGTGTTAAAAAAAAGTTTTGGGCTGAGTCTGGTGGCTCACGCCTGTAATCTTAGCACTTTGGAAGGCTGAGGCCGGAAAATTACTTGAGTCTAGGAGTTTGAGGCCAGCCTGGGCAACATAGATTGCATCTTTTAAAAAAAGAAAAAAGAAAAAAATTAGCCTGGTGTGGTGGTGCATGCCTGTGGTCCCAGCTACTCAGGAGGCTGCAGTGGGAGGATTGCTTGAGCCCAAGAGGTTGAAGCTGCAGTGAGCTATGATTCCACTGCTGCACTCCAGCCTGGGTGACAGAGCAAGATGCTGTCTCAAAAATAAATAAATAAGGCCGTGCACAGTGGCTCACACTTGTAATCCCAGCACTTTGGGAGGCCGAGGCGGGCGGATCACGAGGTCAGGAGATCAAGACCACGGTGAAACCCCGTCTCTACTAAAAATACAAAAAATTAGCCAGGCGTAGTGGCGGGCGCCTGTAGTCCCAGCTACTCGGAGAGGCTGAGGCAGGAGAATGGCGTGAACCTGGGAGGTGGAGCTTGCAGTGAGCCGAGATTGCACCACTGCACTCCAGCCTGGGCGACAGAGCGAGACACCATCTCAAAAAAATAAATAAAATAAAAAAAAAATAAATACATAAATAAATAAAAAGCTGGGTGCGGTGGCTCATGCCTGTAATCCCAGTACTTTGTGGAGGCCAAGGTGGGCGGATCACCTGAGGTTGGGAGTTCGGGACCAGACTGACCAACATGGAGAAACCCTATCTCTACTAAAAATACAAAATTAGCCAGGCATGGTGGCACATGGCTGTAATCCCAGCTACTTGGGAGGCTGAGGCAGGAGAATCACTTGAACCTGAGAGGCAGAGGTTGGGGTGAGCCGAGATCTTACCATTGCACTCCGGCCTGGGCAACAAGAGTGAAACTCCATCTCAAAAAAAAAAAAAAAAAAATTGAAAGAATTTTGGAAAAAAAAAAAAGGTTTGGGAGGTTGAATTTTGAAAAATCTGATTGGGCATGGTAGCTCACACCTGTAATCCCAGCACTTTGGGAGGCTAAGGTCAGAGGATCCCTTGAGTCCAAAAGTTCGATAACAGCCTTGGCAACATAGGGAGACTCTCACTTCCACAAAAAAATTAAAAAATTAGCCGGGTATGGTGGTACATGCCTGTAGTCCCAGCTACTCGGGAAGCTGAGGTAGGAGGATATGTGAACCCAGGTCAAGGCTGTAATGAGCTGTGATTGCACCATTGCCCACCAGTCTGGGTGACAGAGCGAGAACCTAAAAAAAAAAAAAAAAAAAGAAGTAGGACTACAAAATTGCAGGCATCTGTTAACTGAGTTGAGAAAATATTCACCCTTATGAAACATCTTGAAACTTTCCTTTTTTTTTCTTTTTTTTTTTTTTTTTTTTTTGAGATGGATTCTCGCTCTGTCACCCAGGCTGGAGTGTAGCATGATCTCGGCTCACTGCAGCCTCTGCCTCCCAGGTTCAAGTGATTCTCCTGCCTCAGCCTCCTGAGTAGTGGGGATTACAGATGCATGCCACCACGCCCATCTAATTTTTGCATTTTTAGTAGAGACAGGGTTTCACTGTGTTGGCCAAGCTGATTTTGAACTCCTGACCTCAAGTGATCTGCCCACCTCAGCCTCCCAAAGTGCTGGGATTATAGGCGTGAGCCACTGTTCCTGGCTGAAACTTTTCTTTAGGTGAAAAAACTTGATTTAATGCCTTTCACTGCTTCTACTATTGTGAATTTTTGTTGATTTAGTTACCCGGAAATTAATGACCTATGAAAACATTTTGGTCTGAATTTGGAGATGGAGAATTGAGGCACATGCAAATTCTTTAATGATTTTTAATGATTATATACATTATTATTATTTTTAAAAATTAGGTAGAGATAGGGTCTCACTATGTTGCCCAGGCTGGCCTTGAACTCCTGAGGTCAAGGATCCTCCTGCCTGGGCCTCCCAAAGTGTTGGGATTACAGGCATGAGCCACCGCTCCCAGCCCATTATGTTGTTTTGATGGTAGTTTTTTCAGTGTTTCCACTTATAAGACAAATTCTTATAAAATACGTTTTTGTAGAGAGAGGATGATATAAGAAGAGCTAACATTTAGGTGCCAGATTCTGAGCTTCGAGAATCATGGACATGGCCCTGTCTAGTCTAGTCTGTGTCCCTAAAAGGATTGGGATTCGTATTGTCCCCATTTTATAGTTGGGGAAACTGGGCCTGGGAGAGGTTAGGCGATGTGTCGAAGATCACAGTGCTGGCAGCAGAGCTGAGTTCCAATTCTGGTCTGTTTCTGAGCTTATCTGATGATGTTGAATTACAAAAGGCTTTGTGGGCTTTCTGATCTGACTTTATCTGCATCTGGCAGCAGGGGTCATGGCAGGATACTGATTGGATCACACAGGTCTTTGTTGAGGTCTCTGGCAGCTTTCTAAATACAGCTCTGCAAGGTGGTGTGCTAATCTGTTTCTCAGTGAGGCAGAAGCTAATCCGAGGGCAGGAGTTCTTCCTCAGTGTTAAACATTCCATCTACACTAGATGCCTGATTCAGCAGTTTAGGAGCTTAGTTTTGGATAGTCTTTGTTTTCGCGCTATATAGGTCCTGTGTTTATTACCTTTGTGTTTCAGATGCTCGTCAGACACTTGAGGTTCCTCAAAAAGAGAAACATAAAAAGAACAAAGACAAGCACAAGGCCAAGAAAGAGCACAGGCGGAAGAAAGAGAAGGTGAGAGACTTGTGTGTACCCCAGGATCAGTGTGGGGTGGGACCCGCTGGTCCGCCCCTAGGAGTGTCATATACCGCAGCTGAAGAGCGGATCTGGTTGCCAAGTCACAGTTCTCTCTGAGACTTAACAGAAATGTTGACATTCAATGCAAATGCTTGATTTTTCAGAAACATTTTCTTTTGCACTTAAACACCCCTCCCCTTTTTTTTTTGAGACGGACTCTCACTCTGTTGCCTAGGGTGGATGGAGTGCAGCTGCAACCTCTACCTCATGGGTTCAAGCAATTCTCCTGCTTCAGCCTCCCAAGTAGCTGGGACCACAGGTGTGCACCACCACACCCAGCTAATTTTTTGTATTCTTAGTAGAGATGGGGTTTTACCATGTTGGCCAAGCTGGTTTTGACCTCCTGACCTCAGGTGATCTATCTCCCAAAGTGCTGCGATTACAGGCATGAGGCACCATGCCTAGCCCTTAAAAAAACTTTTTTTGTGAACATTAAAAAGCAGAAAAAAGGGCATTTAGGGATCTTAGAGCAATGGGTGAGTATTAAATAATAAAACGATTTATTTCTTATTTATTCAATATTAAGTGAAGGTATTATTTTCAGCATTTCTCAGCTACTTTGTCTTTATTACAGTTTGAGATTTTAGTCCATCACTTGCCATTTGAAGTAAAAGAATTCCAATGGAAGGCAGGCATGTGCTTGCACTGTTGACGTCTCTTATTTCTTTTTTTTTTTTTTGAGACGGAGTCTTGCTCTGTGCCCCAGGCTGGAGTGCAGTGGCGCGATCTCGGCTCACTGCAAGCTCCGCCTCCCGGGTTCACGCCATTCTCCTGGCTCAGCCTCCCGAGTAGCTGGGACTACAGGCGCCCGCCAACACACCCGGCTAATTTTTTGTATTTTTAGTAGAGACGGGGTTTCACTGTGTTAGCCAGGATGGTCTCGATCTCCTGACCTCGTGATCCGCCCGCCTCGGCCTCCCAAAGTGCTGGGATTACAGGCTTGAGCCACCGCGCCCGGCAACGTCTCTTATTTCATCATCCATGTCTTCTTTTGGGTTACAGCACAGGCTTTTAATTAGGTTAATGTTCTTTTTTTTTTTTTTTTTTTTTTTTTTTTTTAACATTTTGCAGTAATTGTATCACTGCATTTTATTAAAGAAAAAAACAAAGGTTTACTCCAAAGAATAAAAAAGAGGGTATAGGTAAAAATTTAGAAAATACATGAACAAAATCTGCGCTTCTATTTGGGAAGGAGTAAATAATTACACGCTCTTTAGAAGAAAACTTAAGATGAGCTAAGGCAAGTTGTTACACAAATGCAACCACCCTCTTAGTCAACCCTGAACAAATGAAAACATACAAAGAACTATAAGATTGATTAGATTAGAAACATGCAAGCTTTTTCTCTAAATCTACAGAAAGCCATATTCTATACTGATATATTTTTCTTATCTTTGGATTAAAAAAAGAGCTAGGTGGTTTTAGAACTATGATCATGAGTTGCACTTATATTTTTTTAAAGAGTCAATGTGCTTCCTAAGGAAGTCTTTGGAGGTTGATTTACTGCAAGGTACTTAGAAAAACCTACAGTGGTCTATTTCCTTAAGTTAACGTCAATTCGCCATTTACTTAAGCAATAAAACAATAGCATTTTACGTTTTAATAACTCTCCAAACCAAAGTACATCAATACACTTCACAGAACCTTATCGGCACCTTATCAATAAAGACAGATCCATTTTTGAATAACAACTTACATTACAATATTAGGACAGTGCAAAAACATTTTCAATAAAGGATATGGTTAATGTTCTTGTTGGGTACCCAAAGTAGTCTGGGCTAGCAGCTGAAGAAATCAGAAACAGTTTCCTTACTGGCCACCAGAGGGAAGCACTCCCATGTATGGCGGATGACGGGCGTTCCCTCCTTTGAAAGGAAGAAAATGTGTGCCGACCGAATCTGTGTGTCCTTACCAGTGTATCTGCTGTTCAGTAACCTTCTGCCAGTTTCTTCCTTGTGGTTTTCCTGGGTGCCCGTCATCCTGACATGAAGTTTCCCAGGGGCCTGACAAAATCAACAAGTCAGGTTCACCGGAGGTGGCACAGGTCACCATGCATAAGATGTGTGGTGTCACGTCTTATGACACCAAGTGTTACAATGGGTCCTGTCTGCGCCTCCTTGGTTCTGCTGTGTCTGTTGCTGGAGGCGCAGCTGGGTCAGGGTGCGCAGTTGAGAGCGGCACAGCCGTCTGCCCTGTGCTGTCTTGTTAGGCTCTCACTCTCACTCACTCTAAATGAGGTTTAAACATTTTTTTGAATGACTCCATCACTGCAACCTTGTTAACCTTTCATTGTATTGAATTAAGGAGGAAAAAATACATCTGTTTTCCCCCACCACTATTTATTTTTTTACAGAAAAAGAAACACAGGAAGCACAAACACAAAGGCAAGCAAAAGAATAAAAAACCAGAGAAAAATAGTAGCTCCGAGAGTTCCGACAGCAGTGACAGCCAGAGTGACGAGGAAACCGCAGACGTGTCGCCCCAGGAGCTGCTGAGACGGTGGGCAGTGGAAGATGGAGGGTTTTTCAGAAACCTTTAGAGGCTTACTGAGTGCTTGATGTGTTTGCTTAGAGGCAAATATCAGAAATGAGAAATTGGTAGGCCCGGCGCAGTAGCTCACACCTATAATCCCAGCACTTTGGGAGGCTGAGGCGGGAGGATCGCTTGAGCCCAGGAGTTTGAGACCAGCCTGGGCAACGTAGTGAGACCCCATCTCTACAAAAAAACCCAAATTAGCTGGGCGTGGTGGTGCACACCTGTGCCTCCAGCTATTTGGGAAGCTAAGGTGGGAGGATCCGCTGAGCCCAGGAGTTGGAGGTTGCAGTGAGCCACGATCATACCACTGCACTTCAGCCTGGGTGATAGAGTAAGACCCTCTCTCTAAAAGAAAAAAAAAAGTGTGTATTAACTAGGCTTTTAAAAAAGTTTGAATATCTAATTATGTAAGTGATAAGTGAATGTATTACCATTATGAAAATTCAGGCCGGGTGCGGTGTTTGTATTCTCAAGGCTAAATAAGACTAGGGAAAAAAGTTGCTTTTATAAATGGTCTTAATATGAGGTGTGGCTGAGTGAGTCTTTCTGTGTTTTCAGGGTAATAGAAGAAGCATTTTAAGAACACAGATTGGCCGAGTACGGTGGCTCATGCCTGTAATCCCGGCACTTTGGGAGGCCGAGGCGGGCAGATCACGAGGTCAGGAGTTCGAGACAAGCCTGGCCAACATGGTGAAATCCCGTCTGTACTAAAAATACAAAAATTAGCTGGGCGTAGTGGCATGCGCCTGTAATCCCAGCTACTCTAGAGGCTGAGGCAGGAGACTCGCTTAATCCTGGGAGGCGGAGGTTGCAGTGAGCTGAGATCGCACCACTGCGCTCCAGCCTGGACAACAAGAGCGAAACTCCATCTCGGAAAAAGAAAAAAAAAAAAGAAAAAGCACAGATTAGGCAGTACTTCATTGTGGGTTATTGTGAGTGCATTTTATAGGTGCAGACATGCTGCCGTGATCTGGGGAGGCCTGGCATTCTCAGCCTTCATGGAGCTGTTTGGTTTTTCACTTCCTAGCTAACTTTCCATTTCTCTCTTTTCTGTTTTCTTTTCCAGGCTGAAAAGTCTTCCGCTAAGAAGGCAGTAATTGAATGCTGCCCTAGCTCGTCCTAGAATCATTTCTCCTCCGTGATGGAAGCCCAGTGATTGTTCAGTTAACGCATTGTACAGAGTGTATTTATATGTAAATTCCTGCTGTAAAATAATTTTTAAAACCATGACATTTCAAAGGCTGCCTTGAAAGGTCGCAGAAATTGATTTCTATTTTTAATTTCAGTTAGTGTCGGGGGAAAAAAATCCAGACTGAACAGTTTAATTAAAGTGGAATTTTTCTATTTTCTTCTTGATTTTTAAAAAATTTCCTGGGACGTTAAAAAAGAAGTTAAAAGTGAAGGCTTCTCTCTAGTTTTGTGATGAAGACAGTCTGGACTCACTGAAGGACAAGTGTGTGAGAAGGGGTGGTTGCTTCTCCTCCTGCTGTTTCTTGGGAGTGAAGCTCTTCCCTCTCCGGGTGGCTGGGTTGCTGTTGGTGCCTAGGAAGCCCCATGGGAGGGCAGAGCCAGGGCCTGGCAGGGGGCCTCAGCCTCTCAGGGTAGATGTCACTAAAGTGTCTGAGACAGGCAGGGAAACCAGGCGGGAGAATGTGCACCCATAGCCCGGGTTACACGGCTGCAGCTCCCTGCTCTGAGGCCACCTCGTGTGTACCAAGGAGACCTTTTTGAAAAATAAAGTGCAGACTAGGTGTGATGGCTCATGCCTGTAATCTCAGAGCTTTGGGAGGCCGAGGCGGGAGGATTGCTTGAGCCCAGGAATTCCAGACCAGGGGCCACATAGAGACCCCTGTCTCCACAAAAAATAAAGTACTGAGCATTTGTATTTTACATTATGAAAGTAGCATCATAGATCACAACAATTTTAAAAGCAGAAAGAAGGAAGAGGCCGGGTGCAGTGGCCCATGCTTGTAATCCCAGCACTTTGGGAGGCTGAGGCCAGCAGATCACTTGAGGCCACGAGTTCAAAAACAGCCTGGCCAACGTGGCGAAACCTTGTCTCTAATAAAAATACAAAAAAATTAGCCAGGTCTGGTGAGCATACACCTGTAATCCCAGCTGTGTGGGAGGCTGAGGCACGAGAATCCCTTGAATCCCAGAGGTGGAGGTTGCAGCAGATCACTTGAGGCCAGGAGTTTGAAAACAGCCTGGCCAACATGGCGAAACCTTGTCTCTACTAAAAATACAAAAAAATTAGCCAGGTCTGGTGAGCATACGCCTGTAATCCCAGCTGTGTGGGAGGCTGAAGCACGAGAATCCCTTGAACCCCGGAGTGGAGGTTGCAGTGAGCTGAAATTGTGCCACTGCACTCCAGCCTGTGTGACCAGCTGAAATTGCGCCACTGTACTCCAGCCTGTGTGACACAGAGACTCTTGAGTCCACCAAAAAAAAAAAAAGAAGAAGAAAATCACTTTTAGTTTTATCATCCAAAGATGACACCCTTCAATATTTTGAATAATTTCACCCTGTCCTTTTCTAGCTATGGGGCTGTTATCTGACTGGTGGTAGCATTTTATTCCCTGTCACTGTTGTTAGGGTTCTGACAGATATTTCCCTCATGCTGTTATAAATGTTGTAAACCCACCCCTAATAACTGCATCTTATTTCGTGCAGGGGCTACCGTACAACTTACTGACCTTTTCTGTTTTGTCATGAGGTGGGTTGGCCAGGAGCTGTACCCAGGCAGAGGACATGAAGAAATTGCCCTGTGACAGGAGCCAGGGAAACCACAGGGGAGGGCTCGAGGCTGGGGTGCTGGTTTTGCTGGCTTGGCCTGGTTCCCAGAATGCAAAGCCCATTTTTCTTTTTTTTTTGCAACCTCCACCTTCTGGGTTCAAGCCATTCTCCTGCCTCAGCCTCCCATGTAGCTGGAACTACAGGCGCACGCCCCCATGCCCTGCTAATTTTTGTATTTTTTTTTTTTTTTTTTTAGTAAAGATGGGGTTTCACTAAACCTGTTGGCCAGGCTGGTCTCAAACTCCTGACCTCAGATAATCCGCCCGCCTCGGCCTCCCAAAGTGCCGGGATTACAGGCGTGAGCCACCGCGCCCGACTGCAAAGCCCATTTTTCTATAGGTAACCTGTGGTGCGCGGGGTGGCACTAGTTTTCACCCAGCGGTCGAGGAGGCAGCGAAGCCGAGGGCCCAGCGTAGTGCACGCCTCTGAAGGGCTTGGTACGGGCGCGGGCGCGCGGCGCCACCGTTCCCATCCAGGCTTGTGGGCGGCCACCGGCGGGCCGGGCTTCGAGATGGCCTCCCCGCCGCGATGCTCCCCGACAGCCCCGGACAGGGAATGCAAGTTGCCGGCACCCTCGGCCCCCGCCAGCGAGTATTGTCCCGGCAAGCTGTCCTGGGGGACCCTGGCCAGGGCCTTAGGCCGCTTCAAGCTGTCGATCCCGCACACGCACCTGCTGGCCACCCTCGACCCCCTGGCCTTGGACAGGGAACCACCGCCGCAGCTGTTGCCTGAGAAGCACCAGGTGCCGGAGAAATTGATCTGGGGCGACCAGGAGCCTCTCTCCAAGGTCAGAACCGTCGCTGGGGTGAGGGGGCAGTAGCCTGTTCCCCAAACGGGAGGAAGGCGCTTGAGCTGTCGGGGGACCCATGGAAAACCCACCTGGCTTCACCAGGACCCCCAGCGAGGCCCTAGGCCCATTCCCCCATCTGTGGTACATTTGTGGGCAAAGGTCAGACCCAGCTGAGCAGGGCGTGCTGGGGATGCCGGCGGGGGCTCCCCGCACTGCCACCTGCTGGGGAACCAGGACTCTTCGCGGGGAAGAGGCTCTGCCCCACCATGTGCACCCTGACCCCATCTAGACCTTGGAGTCTCCTTAGGGCCAGCCACAGTGATGCTCCTAATTGCAGCCCAAGGGTCAGTGGCTCAGCTCTCCCCATCCAGGAGATACAGTTAGCGTCAGAAGAAACGGGAAACTCAGAATAATAATTAATAATAATAACAACAATGAATTGGGCCAGGCAAGGTGGCTCACACCTGTAATCCCAGCCCTTTGGGAGGCCCAGGTGGGAGGATCACTTGAGCCCAGGAGTTTGAGACCAGCCTGGGCAACATAATGAGAGGTCGTCTTTACAAAAAATAAACTTAGCCCAGTGTGATGGGGCGCACCTGTGGTCCCAGCCACTTGAAAGGCTGAGGCAAGAGGATCCCTTGAACTCAGGAGTTTAAGGCTGCAGTGAGCTATGATTGTGCCACTGCACTCCAGTCTGGGCAACAGAGCGAGACTCTCTCTAGAATAAATATGTATGTATGTATATATATATATATATATGTGTGTGTGTGTGTGTGTGTGTATACATATATACGTATACATGTGTGTATATATATATACACATATATATATATATACACATATATATATATATAGAGAGAGAGAGAGAAACTGGCTGGGCGCGGTGGCTCACGCCTGTAATCCCAGCACTTTGGGAAGCCAAGATGAGCAGATCACTTGAGGTCAGGGGTTCGAGACCAGCCTGGCTAACATGGTGAAACCCTTTCTCTACTAAAAATGCAAAAATTAGCTGGGCGTGGTGGTGCGTGCCTATAATCCCAGCTACTCAGGAGGCTGAGGCAGCAGGATCATTTGAACCTGGGAGGCAGAGGTTGCAGTGAGCCGAGATAATCTCACCCGTCTCAAAAACAAAACAAAACAAAAACCCAATAAAGAACATTCTCAATAAGTAGCGTTTCATGCTTGGCCTTGATTTAATGCACTCACATGCAGATGTCAGAGTGTGGTTTTAATAATTTCCTTGAAACCTCTGCCTGGCTTCCCAGCATATTTAAGATGAAGTCTGGCGATCTGCCTGTGGCGTTCCAGGCCATTTTGAATCTGGCACCTCTCCATGTTCTCCTCCCCCATCCCCCTGTCTTGCTGACCTATAAGCAGGTCTGGCCTCAGGGCTCTTGGCGGGTCCCTGCCCCACGGTATTGCGCTCTTGGGGAGGCCCTCCCTGACTGACCATCTAAAGTAGCTGGGGCCACTGTCTCCTCCGTGCCTCATGCCATGGTCTGACATCCCCGTTCCGTCCTCAAAGTGTCCTCTGGCTGCCAGCAACTGGCCCCTCGAGGTTAGGGACTTTGCTCCTAGGTGGTTGCTGAGCTGCAGCATCAGGTCCAGGCCCCATGGGGGAGGAGGCTCTCGAGGTTTATTTGTGGAACATGTGAATGAACGCTACACATAAGCCTGTGGTGGGCGTAGTGGAATGGTTCCCCCCTCTTGCTGATGTTTTTCCATGATGGAGTTCTAGGTTTTTTGTTTTCCTATTTTTTAAATTAAATTATATATTTTAAAAATTATTATTTAATTTTAATTTTGATTTTTTTTGTAGAGAGGGGCAGTCTCGCTATGTTGCCCATGCTGGTCTTAAACCCCTGGCGTCAAGCAATCCTCCCTCCTCGGCCTCCCAAAGCACTGGAATTGCATGCGTGAGCCACTGCACCCAGCAAATTTAATTTCAATTTTTAATGATAGTTCGGTTTTCCTAATGAGAGAGATAACCCAAACCCTGCAGGGGCGGCGGGGGCTGGGGTGGCCAGGGGCGGAGGCGGTGCGGGAGGGCTGCGCAGGTCACGTCCTGGGGACTGGGGCCGCTCCTGGGGTAGGGAGCGGACCCCTGCACGTGCAGCCCCTACCGGCCCGCCCGGGTTAGCGAACTCCCCCAGAGAAAAGCCCGGTCCCAGCTCTCCACACTCCCTGGCAACGGAGCCCGCGTTCCAGTGTCCCCGTGTCCCCGAGTCCCCTAGAGGTGGGGTATCCTCTCATCCTCTGCATCCCCACCTGTGCGTCCCAGACACCCCCCGCATCACCTGCAACCCAAAGGCCACTGCCACCCTGATGCGACCATCCCCTCACCCCTGCCCTCCTGCCGACCCAGCCCAGGACCCTGACACTGCCTTCCAGGCCACACCCCTGGTCTTGCCTCCAACATTCCCCCCACCCCCACACTTCCACAGCTCAACCTGGGACGTGTGGCCATGCGCGGGCGGGGGGAGGGAGGGGTGGGACATCTTCAGGCTTCCCCGCTCTGTCCTCTTTTTTTCCCCCAGTTTTACTGAGATATAATTCACGTACCATATAATTTAACCATAGAAGCTGCAGTGGTTTCTAGGGTATTCACAGAGTACTGTACTCCCCAGTTCCCCAATACCCATCCTGCCAACACCAGGCAATTCTACTTTCTGTCCATAGATTTGGCTATTCTAGACCTTTTATAGCGATAGAATCAAGCCATATGTGGTCTCTTGTGACTGGCTTCATTTCCTTAGCATAATGTCCTCAAGGTTCATCCATGTTGTAGCCTGTAGCAGTGCTCCCTTCCCTTTTCATTACCAAGTAATATTCTGTTGCATGGCCATGACACATTTTCTCTTTCTTTGAGATGGAGTCTCTCTCTGTTGCCCAGGCTGGAGTGCAGTGGCGTGATCTTGGCTCACTGCAGCCTCTGCCTCCCAGGTTCAAGTGATTCTCCTGCCTCAGTTCCCCAGTAACTGGGATTACAGGCATGTGCTACCATGCCCAGCTAATTTTTGTACTTTTAGTAGAGACACGGGGTTTCACCATGTTGGCCAGGCTGGTCTCGAACTCCTGACCTCAGGTGATCCACCCACCTTGGCCTCCCAAAGTGCTGGGATTACAAGTGTGAGCCACCGCGCCTGGCCGAACTGCCTATTTTTCAAAGTGGCTGCACTACTTTATGTTCCTACCAGCAATGTAGGAGGCTTCCAACTATTCGCATCCTTGCCAACACTTGTCATGGAACTTTGATGATAGCCATCCTAACAAATATGACACGGTATCACGCTTCGGTTTTCTTTTCTTTCTTTCTTTTCTTTTCTTTTTTTTAAAGACAAAGTCTTGCTCTGTCACTCAGGCTGGAGTGCAGTGGTGTGATCTCAGCTCACTGCAGCCTCTGCTTCCTAGGTTCAAGTGATTCTCCTGCCTTAGCCTCCCAAGTAGCTGGGATTAGATGTGCCTACCACCACACTTGGCTAATTTTTTTTTTTTTTTTTTTTTTGAGATGGAGTTTTGCTCTTGTTGCCCAGGCTGGAGTGCAATGGCACGATCTCGGCTCACTGCAACCTCCGCCTCCCGGGTTCAAGCAATTCTCCTGCCTCAGCCTCATGAGTAGCTGGGATTACAGGCTTGCGCCACCATGCCCGGCTAGTTTTATATTTTTAGTAGAGACGGGGTTTCTCCATGTTGGTCAGGCTGGTCTCAAACTCCCGACCTCAGGTGATCCACCTACCTCAACCTCCCAAAGTGCTGGGATTACAGGCGTTAGCCACTGTGCCCGGCCTAATTTTTGTATTTTTAGTAGAGATGGGGTTTTGCCATGTTGGCCAAGCTGGTCTTGAATTCCTGACCTCAGGTGATCCGCCTGCCTCGGTCTCCCAAAGTGCTGAGATTACAGGCGTGAGCCACTGCGCCTGGCCACACTGTGGTTTTCATTTGCACTTTCCTGATATGGTGAGTGATGTTGAGAATCTTTTCATGTGCTATCAACTATTTGCATATATATATATATTTTTTCTTTTTGAGACAGGTCTCACTTTGTCACCCCGGCTGGAGTGCCGTGACATGATCATAGCTCATTGTAACCTCCGCCTCCTGGGTTCAAGCAATTCCCATGACTCAGCCTCCTGAGTAGTTGGGATTACAGGAGCACACCATGACGGCTGGCTAATTTTTTTTTTTTTTTCAGTAGAGATGGGGTTTCGCCATGTTGGCCAGGCTGGTCTTGAACTCCTGGCCTCAAGTGATCCGCCTGCCTCAGCCTCCCAAAGTGCTGAGATTATAGTTGTGAGCCACCACGCCCAGCCCTTGCATATCTTCTTTGGAGATATATCTATTCAAATCCTTTGCCCCCTTCCTTTCCTTCCTTTCCTTCCTTTCCTTCCTTTCCTTCCTTTCCTTCTTTTCTTTTCTTTCTTTCTTTCTTTCTTTTTCTTTCTTTCTTTCTTTCTTTCTTTCTTTCTCTCTCTCTCTCTCTCTCTCTCTCTCTCTCTCCCTCCCTCCCTCCCTCCCTCCCTCTCTCTCTCTCTCTCCCTCTCTCCCTCCCTCTCTCTCTCTTTCTCTCTTTCTTTCTTTTCTCTTTCCCTCTGTGGCCCAGGCTGCAATCTACTCGGCTCGCTGCTGCCCGCGCCGCGGACTCCCTGGGACTGCCGGCGCGCGCCACCGCTGCCTGCTTTTTCTCCTTTGGCTGCAGGCGCGCGTTCGCCATGTTGGCCACGCTGGTCGCCAGCTCCTGACGCCGAGTGCTCTGCCCGCCTCAGCCTCCCGAGGTACTGGGACTGCAGACGGAGTCTCGCTCACCCGGTGCTCGGTGTTGCCCGGGCTGGAGTGCGGTGGCGTGGTCTGGGCTCGCGGCAGCCTCCGCCTCCCAGCCGCCTGCCTTGGCCTACCAGGGTGCTGGGATTGCAGCCCCTGCCCGGCCACCGCCCTGTCTGGGAGGTGGGGAGCGTCTCTGCCCGGCTGCCCCTCTGCCCGGCCTCCCCATCTGGGAAGTGAGGAGCGCCTCTGCCCGGCCGCCCCGTCTGGGAAGAAGTGAGGAGCGCCTCTGCCCGGCCGCCCCGTCTGGAAAGTGAAGAGCGCCTCTGCCCGGCCGCCCTGTCCGGGAAGAAGGGAGGAGCGCCTCTGCCCGGCCGCCCCGTCCGGGAAGAAGTGAGGAGCCCCTCTGCCCAGCCGCCCCGTCTGGGAAGTGAGGAGCGCCTCTGCCCCGCCACCCATCGTCTGGGAAGTGAGGAGCGCCTCTGCCCGGCCGCCCCGTCTGGGAAGTGAGGAGCGCCTCTGCCCGGCCACCCATCGTCTGGGAAGTGAGGAGCGCCTCTGCCCGGCCACCCATCGTCTGGGAAGGGAGGAGAGCCTCTGCCCGGCCGCCCCATCTGGGAAGTGAGGAGCGCCTCTGCCCGGCCGCCCCGTCTGGGAAGAAGTGAGGAGCGCCTCTGCCCGGCCGCCCCATCTGGGAAGAGGTGAGGGGCGCCTCTGCCCGGCCACCTATCGTCTGGGAAGTGAGGAGCGCCTCTGCCTGGCCACCCATCGTCTGGGAAGTGAGGAGCGCCTCTGCCCGGCCACCCATCGTCTGGGAAGTGAGGAGCGCTTCTGCCCGGCCGCCCCGTCTGGGAAGTGAGGAGCGCCTCTGCCCGGCCACCCATCGTCTGGGAGGTGAGGAGCACCTCTGCCCGGCCACCCATCGTCTGGGAGGTGAGGAGCGCCTCTGCCCGGCCGCCCCGTCTGGGAGGTGAGGAGCGCCTCTGCCCGGCCGCCCCATCCGGGAGGAAGTGAGGAGCGCCTCTGCCCGGCCGCCCCGTCCGGGAGGAAGTGAGGAGCGCCTCTGCCCGGCCGCCCCGTCCGGGAGGAAGTGAGGAGCGCCTCTGCCCGGCCACCCATCGTCTGGGAAGTGAGTAGCGCCTCGGCCCGGCTGCCCTGTCTGGGAAGTGAGGAGCGCCTCTGCCCGGCCACCCATCGTCTGGGAAGTGAGGAGCGCCTCTGCCCGGCCACCCATCGTCTGGGAAGTGAGGAGCGCCTCTGCCCGGCCACCCATCGTCTGGGAAGTGAGGAGCGCCTCTGCCCGGCCACCCATCGTCTGGGAAGTGAGGAGCGCCTCTGCCCGGCCACCCATCGTCTGGGAAGTGAGGAGCGCCTCTGCCCGGCCACCCATCGTCTGGGAAGTGAGGAGCGCCTCTGCCCGGCCACCCATCGTCTGGGAAGTGAGGAGCGCCTCTGCCCGGCCACCCATCGTCTGGGAAGTGAGGAGCGCCTCTGCCCGGCCACCCATCGTCTGGGAAGTGAGGAGCGCCTCTGCCCGGCCACCTATCGTCTGGGAAGAAGTGAGGAGCGCCTCTGCCCGGCCGCCCCGTCTGGGAAGTGAGGAGCGCCTCTGCCCGGCCGCCCCGTGTCTGGGAAGAAGTGAGGAGCGCCTCTGCCTGGCCGCCCCGTGTCTGGGAAGAAGTGAGGAGCGCCTCTGCCGGGCCGCTCCGTCTGGGAGGTCTACCACGGAGGCCAGAAGCAATGTGGGGGCTGGACGTGGTGGCGCACGCCTGTGGTCCCAGCACTCTGGGGGGCGAGGCGGGTTGATCACTTCGGGCTAGGAGTTCGAGACCAGTCTGGCCAACTTGGCGAAACATGAAAAATACAACAGACAAACCAACCAACCAACTCAGTGACAACAAAACAGGTCTACCCTGGAGTCATACTCTAATTTTTTCTATTTTCCTCCCTTTCTGATCCTTTATCCCACTTTCTTTTTCTTCCTCTTCCTTCTCCCTCTTCTTTGTCAAATAGAGGATTGAGTTATTATCACTGATCCATATAAAGTCCCTCTCTCATTTATTTTAACTCCCACCCCCCATTTCTATTCCGCGACTTCCCATGTGTAACCTTCCTAATATGTTTGATACGCATCTTTTTGTTTGTATGTATTTTTAGAAAATGTTTATTGTTTTTGTGTGCAAAAAAAATTAAAAAAAAAAACAAAAAAAGCAAATCATTTGCCCATTTAAAATTTTGATTTTAATTATTTAAAGGCAGGGTCTTGCTCTGTCACCCAGGCTGGAGTGCAGTGCTGCAATCATAGCTCGCTGTAACCTTAACCTTTTGGGCTCAAGTAGTCCTCCCGCCTCAGCCTCCTGAGTGGCTGGGCTACAAGTGTGCACCACCATGCCTGGCTCATTTTCTTTCTTCTTCTTCTTCTTTTTTTTTTCCAATTTTGTACAGTCTCACTATGTTGCCCAGACTGGTCTTGAACTCCCAAGCTCAAGCAGTCCTCCTGCCCCAGCCTCCCAGAGTGCTGGGATTACAGGGATGAGTCACTGTGCCCAGCCAGAGATTTTTTTTTTTTTTTTTTTTTTTTCAGATGGAGTCTCACTCTGTCGCCCAGGCTGGAGTGCAGTGGTGCAATCTTGGCTCACTGCAACCTCTGCCTCCTGTGTTCAAGTGATTCTCCTGCCTCAGCCTCCGAGTAGCTGAGATTACAGGCATGCACCAACATGCCCGGCTAATTTTTGTATTTTTAAAAGAGATGGAGTTTTGCCATGTTGGCCAGGCTGGTCTCGATATCCTGACCTCAGGTGATCTGCCTGTCTCGGCCTTCCAAAGTGCTGGGATTACAGACGTGAGCCACCCCCCTGGCCAGAATTTTTTAAATTCATTTTTTTCCAGGTGGTTTATTGCAAGTGTTTAGAAACAAAATTAACTGTTGTACATTGATCTTGTGTCCTGCAACATGTTTAGCTCATCTGGTCTCTCCTTTTTTCAGATCCCATTTAAAATTCTGAGTGGGCACGAGCACGCTGTGAGCACCTGCCACTTCTGTGTGGATGACACAAAGCTCCTCAGTGGCTCCTATGACTGCACCGTGAAGCTGTGGGTAGGTGGCCCGCTGTTAGGTGCTCCTGGAGCGAAAACCTTTCCTAAGCTTAGGCACCTCCTGTGTCGAGTTCCCCAGCACTGAACTCGCAGGCACTTGTGGGTCCTGGTTTGCAGGTCTTCTGAGCAAAGTACCAGAAAGAAGGGAAGGTGAGAGCCCAGCCTAGATGAAGTTAGGGTGGCTGCTGCCAGCTTGTGGGCCTGGAAACAGTGGGAATGGGATGGAGACCTCTGGACTGACAGCGCCACACGGTTTTTTTTTGTTTTTTGAGACGGAGTTTTGCTCTTGTTGCCCATGCTGGAGTGCAATGGCGTGATCTTGGCTCACTGCAACCTCCACCTCCTGGGTTCAAGCAATTCTTCTGCCTCAGCCTCTCAAGTAGCTGGGATTACAGCAGGCATGTGCCACCACACCCAGCTAATTTTGTATTTTTTTTTTTTTTTTTTTTTTTTTTTTAGTAGAGATGGGGGTTTCATCATATTGGTAGGCTGGTTTTGAATTCCTGACCTCAGGTGATCCACCCACCTCGGCCTCCCAAAGTGCTGGGATTATAGGCATGAGCCACAGCACCTGGCCTTTTATTTTTTTTATTTTTTTTTGAGACCGAGTTTTGCTCTTGTCGCCCAGATGGAGTACAATGGCATGATCTCAGTTCACTGCAACATCCAACTCCCGGGTTCAAGTGATTGTCCTGCCTCAGCCTCCTGAGTAGCTAGGACTACAGGTATGCGCCACTACTCCTGGCTAATTTTATATTTTTAGTAGAGACAGAGTTCCACCATGTTAGCCAGGCTGGTCTCAAACTCCTGACTTCAGATGATCCACTTGCCTCAACCTACCAAAGTGCAGGGATGACAGGTGTGAACCACCGTGCCCGGCCCCCACACCTTTTTTTTTCTTTCTTTCTTTTTTTTTTTTTTGAGACAGTCTTGCTCTGTCACCCAGGCTGGAGTATAGTGGCATGATCTCGGCTCGCTACAACTTCTGCCGCCGGGTTCAAGTGATTCTCCTGCCTCAGCCTCCCTAGTAGCTGGGACTGCAGAGGCATGCCACCATGCCCAACTAATTTTTTTTTATATTTAGTAGAGACAGGGTTTCACTATGTTGGCCAGGATGGTCTCAAACTCCTGGCCTCAAGTGATCTGCCTGCTTTGGCCTCCCAAATTGTTGGGATTATAGGTGTGAGCCACCGCGCCCAGCCACCCCACACTCCTGTCAGAGAATGGAAGTCCTGGCTGTGTTTGGGGCCTAGGATGTCATCTCTCTGGGTCTCCTCATCTGGAAAACTGAGTTCCATCCACAGAGACTGGATGGCCAGATCTGTGTGGTCACAGAGGACAGAAAGTTGTCCAGGCCTGGGACCTGTTCATGAGGGGTGGTTGGAAGAGGCAGGCCTGGATGCAGATCAGCACCCCAAGGTGCAGGAGGCAGGGGCACCGGGGATGGGGCTGTGATGTTCACATAAGGTTGCAGAGGTGGCTCCTAGAGCCCTTCTGGGGACTGCAGGGTATGGCCAGCAGGCCCGGGCAGTGCAGGTCACTCAGGAGGGCTGGGGAGGAGCAGGGCTGGAGGAAGGCAGTGGCCATGGGGCCAGGCCGCAGAAGGCTGTGTGGCTGGGGCTGGGAATCATGGGAGAGGACAGTCAGTTGTGAGTTTTGCAGCATCTGGCTTCAGGGACAGGAGTGGAGGGAGTTGAGGCTGGTTCCTGGGTTCTGGTTTGGGTAATGGGGAAGAGGATAGCCCCTCACCCTACAGACGACCTCGAGGGAATGTTTTCTGTGGTATTTCCTGCTAGGGGGACAGATATTCACATGGAGATCGGAAATAAAGACATCAGTTGAGTGGCTCTTAGGGTGGTACAGGGAAAAGGATTTAAGGGTTTGGAACACAGGATTTTTTTGAGACATTATCAGTCATTCCCCACTATTGTCTGTTTTTGTTTGTTTGTTTGTTTTTCATGAATTTAAGACCATTGGCCTATAACTTCATACTTGTTCTTTTGTGAAATGGAAAGGGGAGAAAATATGCATACACACACACACACACACACACACACACAGCCACAAGATATAATCTGTGCCAAGGCCATGCCAACTGGGCAGGAGGGTTTGTGGTGGACTCCACGTTTAGGACTTACCAGCTGTGTGACCCTGGGGGGTTGCATGACCTCCTGGGCCTCCCTGGGTCTGCCCCTGCTGCACAGGACCAGTTGTGTGAAGGGGCTGCCCGGGGGCTCAACTCATCTCTACTCCCGCCCTCTGTAGCTGTCCTTATGGACACCTGGCCCACAGAGCCCAGAGCCTCAAGATCTTGTTAGAAAAACTACTGGTTTCTCTGGGAGCCTCACCCCCACACCCCACAGGATAACACTAGAGGAATTTTTTGTTTGTTTTAGAGACAGAGTCTTTCTCTGTCACCGAGGCTGGAGTGCAGTGGTGCAATTATGGCTCACCACAGCCTCAACCTCCTGGACTCAAGCAATCCTCCCATCTCAACACCCCGAGTAGCTGGGACTGCAGGAGTGCACCACCACACCTAGCTAATTTTTTATATTTTATATTGTAGAGATGAGGGTCTTGCTACATTGCCCAGGCTAGTCTCAAACTCTTGGCCTCAAGCAATCCTCCCACCTCAGCTTCCCAAAGTGCTGGAATTTCAGGCATGGGCCACCAAGGTCCCAGTTTCATAGATGTATGTGGACATGTGTGGACAAGAAAAAAGACACACGTCGGCTGGGCGTGGTGGCTCGCGCCTGTAATCCCAGCACTTTGGGAGGCCGAGGCGAGCGAATCACCTGAGATCAGGAGTTCAAGACCAGCCTGACCAATGTGGTGAAACCCCATCTCTACCAAAAATACAAAAATTAGCTGGGTGTGGTGGCAGGTGCCTATAGTCCCAGCTACTCAGGAGGCTGAGACAGGAGAATTGCTTGAACCTGGGAGGCGGAGGTTGCAGTGAGCCGAGATTGCACCACTGCACTCCAGCCTGGGCGACAGTGGGAGACTCCGTCTCAAAAAAAAAAAAAAAAAAAGACACATGCCAACATATTCACAACTGTTAACTCTGGGATCATGGAAGGATGAATGTTTTTCTTTCTTGTGTTTTCATGTGTTTTCTGTAATAAAATCATATTACCTTTGTAATAATATGAGAAAAACTACCAAACTCACATTTTTTTTTTTTTTTTTGAGACAGGGTCTTGCCCTATCACCCAGGCTGGAGTGCAGTGGCAAGAACACGGCTCACTGCACCTTTTACCTCCTAGGCTAAAGGCATTCTCCCATCTCAGCCTCCCAAGTCGCTGGGACCACAGGCACACACCATCATGCCTGGCTAATTTTTTTGTTTTTCGTAGAGACAGGGTCTCACTACATTGCCCAGGCTGGTCTCAAACTCCTTGGCTCAAGCGACTCTCCTGCCTCAGCCTCCAAAAGTGCTGGGATTACAGGTGTGGGAGCACATTTTTTTTTTTGACACAGGATCTCACTCTGTTGCCCAGGCTGAAGTGCAGTGGTGCAATTATGGCTCACTGCAGCCTCAACCTCCTGGGCTCAAGTGATCCTCCCACCTCTGCCTCCTGAGTATCTGGGACTGCAGGAACAGGCTGCCGTGCCCAGCTAATATTATCATTTTTTGTAGAGATGGGATCTCCCTATGTTGCCTGGGCTGGTCTTGAGCTCCTGGCCTCAAGCCATCCTTCCTCCTTGGCCTCCCAAAACACTGGGAGCCCCAAACTTATTTTTAAATGACCAGAAAAAAGGTGGCAATATATTAGAGGGAGATTGGGCATAGGATTAAGAATATTTTTCCCAGCTTCTCTGTACATTTGTGGACTTTCCAAGTTATTCACAATAATCTCCAAAGAGGGGAAAAGGGTTTTTTGTTTGTTTTTTTGAGATGGTGTTTTGCTCTTGTTGCTCAGGCTGGAGTGCAATGGTGTGGTCTCAGCTCACTGCAACCTCCGCCTCCTGAGTTCAAGTGATTCTCCTGCCTCAGCCTCTGAAGTAGCTGGGATTACAGGAGCCTGCCACCACGCCCGGCTAATTTTTGTGTTTTTGTATTGTTAGTAGAGATGGGGTTTCACCATGTTGGCCAGGCTGGTCTCAAACTCCTGACCTCAGGTGATCTGCCTGCGTTGGCCTCCCAAAGTGCTGGGATTACAGGTGTGAGCCACTGCACCTAGAGGAAAAGGGGCTTTTAAAAGATTTAAAAGGTATTTGGATTTGAGGTGTTGCTGGGGGCAGGGACTGGAAATGGGGTCAGTGGGTGAGGCAGAGAGGGGAGGCCAGGGGAGATTTTGGCCAAGATACTGTGACAAGAGGAGATGACTGTGTAGGGTTATGGGTTCACCCCCTATGGAGGGACATGGAGCGCATGGTGGGAGCCACAGCTGAGGGTCTCAAGGAGCCAGCAGGACGGGACGAAGATGGAAGAAGAGAGCCAGGGGAGGAGACAGGTCTCTGGAGTGGCAGCCAATGGGACCAGCTAAGGCAGGGGCTCAGAAGAGAGGTGGCGATTTATGGGACAAGGGGCGAAGGCACTAGGAGGGCAGAGGGAGGGAGCACAGGGGTGAGGGGCTGCCTGGAGAAGGTGGTGGAGGGAGGAGGGCTGGAAGCAGTCCGTGGTGCGGGTGGGGAACACTTGGATGCACTTCCTGGGACGTGGAGAAGGACGGCTCATGGGAAGGAGGGCATACGAGGTGGCAGAGGTGACAGTGCCTGCATTGTGGATGGGGCATGGAACAGGCAGGGAACGAGAGCAAGAAGGCTGTTGTGGGGACCGAGGGCCTCTCCAAGATTAGGGTCTCTAATCTTGGGACAACAACCAAGGTGAAAACAGGCATCTTTCCCTTCATGGAGACAAGAGCCCTTTGGCCAACACAGACAGCAGCCCCGGGGGGGCCCTTCTGCCAACTCAAAAGGGGAAAGAAAGGCCGGGCGCAGTGGCTCACACCTGTGATCCCAGCAATTTGGGAGGCCCAGGTGGGTGGATCATGAGGTCAGTAGTTCGAGACCAGCCTGGCCAATATGGTGAAACCCTGTCTCTACAAAAAAAAAAAAAAAAAAAAAAGGCCGGGGGGTGGGTATAATGTGGGAGAATTGGAAGATGCAAGGTGGACTGCACAGGTGGCAAGTTACCATCCCATCCCCTGACAAGGGGAGAGGCTCCCTTGCCCCTGGGGCCTCTCAGTCACCCCAGAGGATTAAGAAAGGGTTTAAGCCTCCCTGAAAGCTGAGTACAATGGCCCACGTCTGTAATCCCAGTGCTTTGGGAGGCTGAGGCGAGAGAGTTGCTTGAGGCCAAGAGTTTGAGACCAGCCTGGGCAATGTAGTAAGACCCTCATCTCTACAAAATAAAAAATTAGCCAGGCATGGTGGTGCACTTCTGTAGTCCCAGCTACTCGGGAAGTTGAGATGGGAGAATTGCTGGAGCCGAGGAGGTGGTGCCTGCAGTGAGCCATAATTGCACCACTGCACTCAAGACTGGGTAACAACAGAGTGAGATCCAGTGTCAAAAAAAAAAAGGCTGGTCACAATAACTCACGCCTGTAATCCCAGCACTTTTGGAGGTTGAGGCAGGAGGATCGCTTGAGCCAAGGAGTTTGGGACCAGCCTGGGCAATATAGTGAGACCTTGTTTCTACCAAAAACAAAAAAATTAGCCAGGCGTGGTGGCCTATGCCTGTGGTCCTAGCGACTTGGGAGGCTGAGATGGGAGGATGGCTTTGGCCCAGGAAGCCAAGGGGTGCAGTGAGCCGTGTTCTTGCCACTGCACTCCAGCCTAGGTGATAGAGCAAGACCCTCTCTCAAAAAAAAAATAAAAAAAAGTTTGGTAGTTTTTCTCATATTATTACAAAGGTAATATGATTTTATTACAGGAAACACATGAAAACACAAGAAAGAAAAAAAAACTCATCTTTCCATGACCTCAGAGTTAACGGCTGTGAAAATGTTGGCATAGGTATTTTTTTCTTGTCCACGCACGTCCGCATACATTTATGAAATTGGGACTGTACCAAAATACTGAATATGTACTCACCATAAACCTAGACGCCAAATATTGTCACATCTCCTTTATTTTCCAACTATTTATTAGACCCCCTTTCCCTCATTCATTTGAAGTCTAACCAGTAGTTCCCCTTTAAATTGTCTGGGTCCACGGGTGGGATCCTGCTTCCAAATGCCCAGAGTGGAGGGACTAGGCCTATGTGTGCACAGCCGCTGTTCCTGCTCTTGGCCACGTGGTGTCACTGTCGAGTCTAAAGCTGCACAGCCCCACGGATCCATTCTGGCACTGCCCTGAGCTGGCCCTGGCCCGCCCAGAGTGCGTGCATGGGCCTCGATCCCACACCCCAAGACGATCATTTTCTTTTTTTTTCTTTTTTTTTTTTTTTTGAGACGGAGGCTCGCTCTGTTGCCCAGGCTGGGATGCAGTGGTGCGATCTTAGCTCACTGAAACCTCCGTCTTCCAGGTTCAAGTGATTCTCCTGCTTCAGCCTCACCAGTAGCTGGGACTACAGGCGCGCGCCACCACACCCAGCTAATTTTTTTATTTTTAGTAGAGACGGGGTTTCACCATGTTGGCCAGGCTGGTCTCAAACTCCTGACCTCAGGTGATCCACCTACCTCGGCCTCCCAAAATGCTGGGATTACAGGTGTGAACCACCGTGCCTGGCCCGGAAGATACTGCTAGATTCTGCAAAGCCTTTTTGGCCAGTAGGAAAGGAAAACATGATCTGTTTGCAGCTCTGCCCCGAGCATGGCCAGTTTCCACCTGGTGTCTGTGGAATTGCCGGGGAGTTTCCCATGGATGCCAGGAATGGCAAGGGTGTCCTTCCTGCTCAGGGGACATGTTGCAACGTCCTTTCCTCTTTCGGAGCTGAGTGAGAGTCCCAGGACTGTGGGGTTCTCAGATTTTGCTACCAGAGATAAGCTAAGGGCTAATGTTGACCTCGATTTATGACTTCGGCAAACACGGCAGTGACCACTCTCTCCTCCTCTCTCTCCCGTTGATTTGAGGATGCGGCAGATGGTTCTGTGGTTCGCGATTTTGAGCACAGGCCCAAAGCTCCTGTTGTAGAGTGCAGCATCACGGCTGACAGCAGCAGGTGACCTTTCTCTCGTCTTACACTGGGAAGAGGGAGGGCGAGCAGGCAGGCCATAAATAGGCACGCCTGTGACATTTTTGTTTTTGTTTTAAGTAATAGATATGGGGGCTCACCATGTGGCCTAAGCTGGTCTCGAACCTGTGGCCTCAAGCGATTCTCCTCCTGCATTGGCCTCCCAAAGTGTTGGCATTACAGGCATGAGCCACCACACCTGGCCTTTGTTAATTTTTTATTTTTTATGTTTATTTTTATTATTATTTTTTGAGACGTAGTCTCTCTCTGTTGCCCAGACCGGAGTGCAGTGACGTGATCTCGGCTCACTGCAAGCTCCGCCTCCTGGGTTCACGCCATTCTCCCGCCTCAGCCTCCTGAGTAGCTGGGACTACAGGCGCTTGCCACCACACCTGGCTAATTTTTTTTATTTTTAGTAGAGACGGGGTTTTCACCATGTTAGCCAGGATGGTCTCGATCTCCTGACCTCATGATCTGCCTGCCTCGGCTCCCAAAGTGCTGGGATTACAGGCGTGAGCCACCGTGCCCGGCCAATTTTTATTTTTTATTTAGACAGGATTCTGCTCTGTTGCCCAGGCTGGAGTGCAGTGGTGCAAACATGGCTCACTGAAGCCATGGACTCTTGGGCTCAATGGTCCTCTTGCCTCAGCCTCCTGAGTAGCTGGGATTACAAGTGTGCACCACCACACCTGGCTAATTTTTGTATTTTTGTACAGATAGGGTTTTGCCATGTTGCCCAGGCTGGTCTCAAACTCCTAGGCTCAAACAATCCTGCCTTGGCGTCCCAAAGTGCTGGAATTACAGGCATGAGCCACTGTACCTGACCTATTTTGTTTTTGAGATAGGGTCTTGCTTTGTCACCCACGCTGTAGTGTACTGGTATGAAAATGTAAGTTTCATGGGAATTTATCGTTTTTTGTTTTTTTTTTTTTCTTTTTTGAGATGGAGTCCTGCCTGTTGCCCAGGCTGGAGTACAGTGGTGCAATCTCGGCTCATTGCAACCTCCACCTCCTGGGTTTGAGTGATTCTCCTGCCTCAGCCTCCTGAGTACCTGGGACTACAGGTGCACACCACCACAGCTGGCTAATTTTTTTTATTTTTGGTAGAGAGGGGTTTCACCATGTTGGCCAGGCTGTTCTCGAACTCTTGACCTCAGGTGATCCACCCACCTCGGCCTCCCAAAGTGCTGGGATTACAGGTGTGAGTCACCATGCCCACATGAGAATTTATCTTATATAGAGGACAAACTTTGCCACAGAAGCGTGCCATGTAAGAAGACAAGGATACATTTATGTTTTTTTTTGTACAAGAAAACATTTCAGAACAAAATAAGTAGTCTCTTAAACTATATTCCCTCCCTTCCTTCCTTCCCTGCTTCCTTCCTTCCTTCCTTCCTTCCTTCCTTCCTTCTTTCCTTTTTTTTGATGGAGCCTCTCCTGCCCACGCTGGAGTGTAGTGGCGCGATCTTGGCTCACTGTAACCTCCGCCTCCTGGTTCAAGAGATTTTCATGCCTCAGTCTCCCGAGTAGCTGGGATTACAGGTGTGCACCACCACACCTGGCTAATTTTTGTATTTTTAGTAGAGATGCGGTTTCATCATGTTGGCCAGGCTGGTCTCGAACTCCTGACCTCAGGTGTTCTGCCCGCCTCAGCCTCCCAAAGTGTTGGGATTACAGGCATGAGCCACCGTGCTTGGCTCGTTCTCTCTAGTTTCAATGAGAACCAAATGGTTCCTAGGGTGGGTGATGGAGCAGTCTTTTAAAGATGATTGTGTTATTTATAATCTTGGTCCTAAATTAGAAAAATGAAAAAAAGTCTTCATAGAAGTCATAGGCAGGCCAGGTGTGGTGGCTCATTCTTGTAATTCCAGTGCTTCAGGAGGCTGAGGTGGGAGGATCGCTTGAGGCCAGGAGAGACCAGCCTGGGCAACGTAGAGAGACTCTGTCTCTAAAAAAAAAAAAAAAAGAAAAGAGAGAAAGAAAGAAAGAAAGATAGAAAGAAAGGAAGGAAGGAGAAAGAAAGAAAGAAAGGAAAGAAAGGAAAGGAAAGGAAAGGAAAGGAAAGAAAGAAAGAAAGAAAGAAAGAAAGAAAGAAAGAAAGAAAGAAAGAAAGGAAGAGAAAGAAGGAAAGGAAAGAAAGAAAAGGAAGGAGTGAGCCAGGCATGATGATGAGTGCCCATAGTCCCAGCTACTCAGGAGGCTGAGGTAGGAGGATCACTTGAGCCCTGAAGCTCAAGGTGGCAGTGAGCTAGGATTGCACCACTGGACTGCAGGCTGGATGACAGAGTGACATCCTGTCTCAAAAAAGAAAAGGAAAGGAGGAGAGGGGAGGGAAGGATGGAAAGGACCACAGACCTAACTGTCTCTGCTGTTAAGAATCTATGTTTGACCAGGTGCGGTGGCTCACGCCTATAATACTAGCACTTTGGGAGGCCGAGGCAGGTGGATCACTTGAGGTCAGGAGTTTGAGACCAGCCTGGCCAACATGGCAAAACCCCGTTTCTACTAAAAATGCAAAAATTAGCTGGGCGTGGTGGCGTGCGCCTGTAATCTCAGCTACTCAGGAGGCTGAGGCAGGAGGGTTGTTTGAACCTGGGAGGTGGAGGTTGCAGTGAGCCGGGATTGCACCACTGCACTCCAGCCTGGGCAACAGAAGGAGACCCTGTCTCAAAAAAAAAAAAAAAAAAAAAAAGAACCAGTGTTCATCATCTTATTTCCAGAGTCATTGCCGCATCCTATGATAAGACAGTGAGGGCCTGGGACCTGGAGACAGGCAAGCTGCTGGTACGTATGCCTGTGCAGTGGGGGCGTTGCAGCCCAGGGGCTTGACCAAGCCTCAGGCAGCTTTGGCTTGGACCCTGGGTAGGGGGAGGTGACAAAACTCCATTCTTCTAGGAAGGAAGCATGTTCCTGGGGATGGAAGGTACAGATGTGAACTGCACCCCACAACAGCCATTGCTTGCAAAAAGTCTGGAGGGTGAGAGGGTGGGCACTGGGGGAGGAAGATCCTGGAGGAGGCAGATGGAACCAAGGCTTCTGCTTGAAGGATGGGATGGGTTTGGATACACAGAAAGAAGCCAGAATGGGGAGTGGGGTGTGGGGGCTGGTATTCCAGGCTCCCCGGTAAGATGTTTGGATTTGATTAGACAGGAAGTGGGGCTGAGGCCATGGGATAAAGGCCATGTGCCCCCAAGAACCAGGGTTCTGGTCCTTACCAGTCTGTTCTCTTTATATCTTGGAGGGGGCCACTCTCCATCCATCCCACAGGCTCAAGACTCCCACTCGGCCCTGCACCCCCTCCAGGCAGCCTCAGCCCTGCTCAGGGGCCTCCTCGGGGTCTCCTGCCCCACCCCTGCTGTCCCTCCCTCTCAGCTCCTACAGGCCTTTCCTGTCCTTTCCTCCTTCCTTTCCTTAAAAACAACCTTTCTTGTTAGTGCAAAGGTCAGTTTATATTCATTGTAAACATTTTTAGAAAGACAAAGTAAGCCAAGTTTTTATTTTATGATGATGATGATGATGATTTTCAGAGACAGGGTCTTGCAAGCTCTGTCACCCAGGCTGGAGTGCAGTGGCGCCATCATAGCTCACTGCAGCCTCAAACTCCTGGGCTGAAATGATCCTCCTGCCACAGCCTCCCAAGTAGCTGGGACTACAGGCGAGCACCACCACACCTGGCTAATTTTTTACTTTTGTAGAGATGGAGATCTTGCATGTTGCCCAGGCTGGTCTCAGGCTCCTGGTCTCAAGTGATCCTCCAGCCTCGGCCTCCAAAAGCACTGGGTTTATAGGTGCGACACACCACACCTGGCTTAAAACAACCTTTTGATTGCTGGCTCATTTCAGTGGAAGGTCAGGTATGATACCTTCATCGTCTCCTGTAAGTTTTCTCCTGATGGTAAATACGTGGTCTCAGGCTTCGACGTGGATCATGGAATCTGCATAATGGATGCTGAGAACATCACCACTGTTTCCGTCATCAAAGGTGAGGGTGTGCGGGCTCCCTGTCTCTTCAGTCTGCCATAGGAATAGCCACTTGTCACTGACTGACGGTGACCTTCCATTGCTTTATTTGGTGAAACTGTAATGGTATGAAGCACGTCATTAAAGCTGGGACACTAGGCTAGGTGCGGTGGCTGGGATTGCACCTGTAATCCCAGCACTTTGGGAGGTTGCTTGAGCCCAGGAGTTTGAGACCAGTCTGGGCAACAGGGTGAAACCCTGTCCCTATCAAAAACAATGCAAAAATTAGCCAGGTGTGATGGCGTGCACCTGTAGCCCCAGCTGCTTGGGAGGCTGAAGTGGGAGGATCACTTGAGCCCGGAGGTGGAAATTGTAATGAGCTGAAATTGAGCCACTGGACTCCAGCCTGGGAGACAGAGTGAGACTCCATCTCAAAAAAAACAAAAACAAAAACAAAAAACAACCCAAAAAACACACCAAAACTGATCCTCTTCAGTTAATGCTTTTCCATTCATTCAGTCTTGTGCTTTTAACAAATGACACAATGTTCGGCTCCAACCTCATGTGGTCATTGAAAGCCTAATCTTTTATTGAGTGGAGGCTCAGACTTCTTAACATTAACATTAACAGAGTTAACATTAACAGAGTCTCGCTGTGTTGCCCAGGCTGATGTCAAACTCCTGGCCTCGAGTGATCCTCCTGCCTCAGCCTCCAAAAGTGAGGGATTATAGGCAGAAGCCCCCTCACCCAGCCTACCTGTATCTTTTTTTTTCTTTTTTCTTTTTTGAGATGGAGTCTTGCTCTGTCTCCTAGGCTGGAGTGTAGTGGCGCGATCTCGGGTCACCTCAACCTCCACCTCCTGGGTTCAAGCGATTCTCCTTGCCTCAGCCTTCTGAGTAGCTGGGATTACAGGCACCTGCCACCATGCCCAGCTAATTTTTGTATTTTTAGTAGAGACGGGGTTTCACCATGTTGGGCAGGCTGGTCTCGAGCTCCTGACCTCAGGTGATCTGCCCGCCTCGGTCTCCCAAAGTGCTGGGATTATGGGCATGAGCCACTGTGCCCGGCCTATTTTTAAAATATAGGATTGGTGATTGTTGTATGACAGTTTCCTGGTTGGGACACTGTGTGACGATGATGCCACATGTTCCCATGGGGGATGCTGGGTGAAGGACATGGGTGATTTCTCTGTTATTCCTTACACCTCCATGTGAGTTTACAATTATCTAAAATTAAAGTTAAAAAAAATGTGTAATCATTGTAAAGACATTCATTATGGGCTGGGCGCGGTGGCTCATGCCTGTAATCCCAGCACTTTGGGAGGCTGAGGCCGGTGGATCACCTGAACTCAAAAGTTTGAGACCAGCCTGGCCAACATGGTGAAACCCTGTCTCTACTGAAAATACAACAATTAGCCGGGCGTGGTGGCAGGCGCCTGTAATCCCAGCTACTCGGGAGGCTGAGGCAGAATTGCTGGAACCCAGGAGGTAGAGGTTGCAGTGAGCCGAGATCACGCCACTGTGCTCCAGCCCAGGCAACAGAGCGAGGCCCTGTCTCAAAAATAAAAAAATCATTCATTATATAAATAAAAAAGCAAAAGGCTGCTGTGTCTGTCCTGTCTCCTCCCCAGAGGCACCTGTTATGAACCATATATTGCTGGGTGGCCTTCCTGAACCCTGTGTGTATGCCTGTGCATACACATGTTTGCACACACAACACTGCTTCTCATATGTGCTTTGTGTTTCTTTTTATCAATGTGGCACCATGCCATGTGCGCTGCCCCACAGCTTCCCTAATAGTCCCTAATAACCCACCTGACACTCTGCCCCCACCACGCTTCAGCCTCCAGCTTTGCCCCACACTGCTCCATGATCCGGCCCAGGCCTTCGCAAGCACTGTTCCTTCTTCCTGGAGTGCTCTTCCATTTCTGCTTCCCTCGCTGGCTTTTCAGGCCTTTCCTGGACCCCTCAGGGTGGCTGGGCTTCTGTTGTCTGGGCCTTGGTGGCCCGTGCACTCGTCTCATGACTCGTGGCATGTGGCAGGTCATTGCCTGCTCCGGGGGGTCTCCTCCATCAGACTGGGAGTTCTGTGGGGGCGGGGAACCAGCTGTGCTCCCGGTTCAAAGCCTGGGACGTAGTAGTCACTCAGGAATGTTTGTGCAGGTGCGTAGCTCCTGATGAAAACTGGAATTGTGTTTTGTAATCGTCGCTGGCTGGGGAAGTCGTGGGAGTCCTCCAGCCCAGCATGTGGAAGGCGTGGTCTCGAGTCCCTTTCCTCCGTGTTCTGCAGATCATCACACAAGGTCCATCACGTCATGCTGCTTTGACCCCGACAGCCAGAGGGTGGCTTCTGTCTCACTGGACAGGTGCATCAAAATCTGGGATGTTACATCCCAGGCCACGCTGCTCACCATCACTAAGTGAGTTGGGCCCCAGGAGGCCAGAAGGGAGTTTGGGCGGGGCGTCCCCATTCATGCCCTCCTGGATTCCACACAAGCCAGCGTCCATGTGGACACGTCTGTAGCTTGGTCATGGGTGCTCTGAGGAGGCTGGGGACAGTCAGGCAGGAGGGAGCCAGCTGTGGCCTGTGGGCTGGGCTGGGCCTCAGATGCATTTGTTTCAATGTGAGCCACTAGTGGAAACCATTGTGCAGAGAAGTCCACAAAATGTGAAGTTCCAGCATCTCCTGTAAAATGGGAAGGTCTGGCTGGGCTTATGGCTCATGGCTGTAATCCCAGAGCTTTGGGAGGCCAAAGTGGGAGGATCACTTCAGGCCAGGAGTTCAACACCAGCCTGGGCAATGTCACGAGACCACGTCTCTACACAAAATTTAAAAATTAGCTGGGTGTGGTCTCACACACCTGTAGTCCCAGCTACTCAGGAGGCTGAGGCTGGAGGATTGCTTGAGCCCAGGAGTTTGAGGCTGCTGTGAGCTATGATTGCACCACTGCACCCCAGCCTGGACAATGAAGTAAGACCCTGTCTAAAAAAATATATAAATAAAATGAATTCAGTCGTTTGGGAGATATTACATTATCATTAAAAAAATTTTGGGGGCTGGGCTTGGTGGCTCACGGCTGTAATCCCAGCACTTTGGGAGGCCAAGGGGGGGCGGATCACCTGAGGTCAGGAGTTCGAGACCAGCCTGGCCTATCTCTACTAACATAGTGAAACCGTATCTCTACTAAAAATACAAAACTTAGCTGGGCGTGGTGGCGGGCACCTGTAATCCCAGCTATTTGGGAGGCTGAGGCAGGAGAATTGCTTGAACTCGGGAGGCGGAGGTTGCAGTAAGCCAAGACTGTGCCACTGCACTCCAGCCTAGGTGACAGAGTGAGACTCTGTCTCAAAATATATATATATATATATATATATATATATATATATATATATATACACAACATAAAACATGACATTTTAACCATTTTTAAGTGTGCAGTTCTCTGGCATTCATTACATTCACAGTGTTGTGCAACCGTCACCACTGTTTATTTCCAAAACAATTTCATCATCTCAGACAGAAGCTCTTACCCATTAAGCAATAACTCCCCATTCCCCATGCCCCCAGCCCTGGGTAACGTTTATTCTACTTTCTGTCTCTATGAATTTGCCTATTCTAGATATTTCATATAAGTAGCATCATACATTATTTGTCCTCTTATGATCGGGTTATTTCACTTAAAATAATGTCCTCAAGGTTCATCTGTGTTGTAGCCTGCATCAGAACATCAGAACTTCATTCCTTTTTTTTTTTTTTTTCCTTTGAGACTTAGTCTCGCTGTGTCACCCAGGCTGGAGTGCAGTGGTGCCATCTTGGCTCACTGCAAACTCCACCTCATGGGTTCAAGTGATTCTCCTGCTTCAGCCTCCTGAGTAGCTGGGATTACAGGCACCCGCCACCATGCCTGGCTAATTTCTGTATTTTTAGTAGAGACGGGGTTTCACCATGTTGGCCAGGCTGGTCTCAAACTCCTGGCCTCAGGTGATCTGCCTGCCTCGGCCTCCCACAATGCTGGGATTAAGAACTTTATTCCTTTTGATGACTGAATAGTACTGCATTGTAGGTGTACATACCACATTTTGTTTATCTGTTCATCTGTTGATGAACTCTTAGGCTGTTTCTACCTTTTAGTTATTGGGAATAATGCTGCTATGAACACATGTACATGTAACTTTGAGTTCCTGCTTTCAATTCTTTTCATTTTATTTTACTTCTTTTGAGACAGATTCTTGCTCTGTTGCCCAGGCTGGAGTGCAGTGGCGTGATCACAGCTTGCTGGAGCCTTGGACTCCTGGGCTCAAGTGATCCTCTTGCCTCAGCTTCCTGAGTAGCTGAGGCTACAGGTGCACACCACCATGCCTGGCTAATTTTTAAGGTTTTTTTTTTTGTAGATACAGTCTCATTATGTTTCCAAAGCTAGTCCTGAACTTCTGAGCTCAAGTGATCCTCTCACTTTGGCGTCCCAAAGTTCTGGGATGACAGGCGTGAGCCACTGCACCTGGCCTGTTTTTAATTCTTTACTCTGTATACCCAGGAGTGGAATTGTTGGATCATATGGTAATACTGTGCTTAGCTTTTTCAGGAATGGGGACCTTGCTTATTAATTTTGCACTGAGAACTGAAAATGATATAGCCCGACCGAGATTATGAATTTTTTAAGTCCTCTAGCAAGACCAGCTATATCATTTGCAGTGGTGCAATCTCGGCTCGGTGCAATCTCGGCTCACTGCAAACTCCACCTCATGGGTTCAAGTGATTCTCCTGCTTCAGCCTCCTGAGTAGCTGGGATTACAGGCGCCTGCCACCATGCCTGGCTAATTTTTGTATTTTTAGTAGAGACAGGGTTTCACCATATTGGCCAGGCTGGTCTCGAACTCCTGACCTTGTGATCCGCCCACCTCAGCCTCCCAAAGTGCTGGGATTACAGATATGAGCCACTGTGCCTGGCCACACTGTGGTTTTCATTTGCACTGTCATTCATATTGTTTTTCTCCAATAGGTAAAAAGTCATTTCTCTCTTGCAGCTCTCAAGATATTTTTGTTGTCCTTAGTTTTCAGAAGTGTAATTATGTGTCTGGGTGTAGATTTGGATTTATCCTGTTGGGTTTTACTCAGACTCTTGGATCTGTAGGTTTATATATTTTGCCAAGTTTGGTAAAATTTCAGCCATTTAAAAAAATCACTTTTAAAGTCGACTCCATCTTGTCCAGAACTGTACGTGCAGCATAGCCATTTTCCCCAAACTTCTGTACAGGTGAAATGGCCTTCTATGAGAAGTGGGATTTATGTGGAATGAGAGTCCATAGAGATACCTCTGGTTTATTTATTTATTTATTTAGAAATTGCTATGTCTTTTTTTTTTTACTTTAAGTTCCGGGACACATGTGCAGAATGTGCAGGTTTGGTACACAGGTACACATGTGCCATGGTGGTTTGCTGCATCTGTCAATCCGCCATCTAGGTTTTAAGCCCCGCATGCGTTAGGTATTTGTCCTGATGCTCTCCCTCCACTTGCCTCCCAACCCCTGACAGGCCTCAGTGTGTGATGTTACCCTCTCTGTGTCCATGTGTTCTCACTGTTCAACTCTCACTTATGAATGGGAATGTGTGGTGTTTGGTCTTCTGTTCCTGTGTTAGTTTGCTGAGAATGATGTCCCTGCAAAGGACATGATCTCATTCTTTCTCATGGCTGCATAGTATTCCATGGTGTATATGTAGCACATTTTCTTTATCCAGTCTATCATTGATGGGCATTTTGGTTGATACCAAGTCTTTGCTATTGTGAATAATGCTGCAATAAACATATGTGTGCATGTGTCTTTATAGTAGAATGATTTATAATCCTTTGGGTATACCTCTGGTTTAAACCTCAATGACAGTGTCTGGCTTCTGGGAGAGCTTGCTGTCAACCTCCATGATATGCCGGCATGGTTCTTAGCTCACCAGGCACTGGGAATTGGTGAGGTTTATCCTGGGTGCCCCTGTGAAGTTGACATTTCTTCTCCTTTGGCCTTGCTCAGTTTGTGCATTTCAAAGAACCAAAATGGGTTCCAAAACTCTGACCTGAGCTCTAGAAAATTGTTTTGCTCAGGCCGGGCGCGGTGGCTCAAGCCTGTAATCCCAGCACTTTGGGAGGCCGAGGCGGGCGGATCACAAGGTCAGGAGATCGAGACCATCCTGGCTAACACGGTGAAACCCCGTCTCTACTAAAAAAATACAAAAAATTAGCCGGGCGTGGTGGCGGGTGCCTGTAGTCCCAGCTACTCTGGAGGCTGAGGCAGGAGAATGGCGTGAACCCGGGAGGCGGAGCTTGCAGTGAGCCGAGATCGCGCCTGCACTCCAGCCTGGGAGAGAGCAGACTCGTCTCAAAAAATAAATAAATAAAAAAATAAATAAATAAATAAATATACAAAAATAGCGGCGTGTGGCGGGCCTGTAGTCCCAGTACTCGGGAGGCTGAGGCAGGAGAATGACGTGAACCCGGGAGGCGGAGCTTGCAGTGAGCCGAGATCGCGCCACTGCACTCCAGCCTGGGGGGACAGAGAAAGACTCCGTCTCAAAAAAAAAAAAAAAAAAGAAAAAAAAGAAAATTGTTTTGCTCAACCTTTTCTTCAGGTCAAATGATTGATTTTGTGATCCAGGCTACTCAGAGAAAACTGTGCTTACAAGAGGAGGTGAGAATCACAGGAAAAAGACATTGAGGGTTACAAACAAAAAGTGGCAAAATACAAACAGGCTTTTTATTATTATTATTTTTCTGAAAAAGAAGACGCTTAAAAATTAGAATGAATAACTTCATTTTTTTTTCTGAGATAGAGTCTTGCACTGTTGCCCAGGCTGGAGTGCAATGGCACAATCTTGGCTCACTGCAACCTCCACCTCCCGGGTTCAAGTGATTCTCCTGCCTCAGCCTCTGGAGTAGCTGGGACTACAGGCACATGCCACCATGCCCAGATAATTTTTGTATTTTTGTAGAGATGGGGTCTTGCTATGTTGCCCAGGCTGGTGTCAAAATCCTGGGCTCAAGCAATTTTTCCATCTAGGCCTCCCAAAGTGCTGGGATTATATGCATGAGCCACTGCACCCAGCCGAATAAAAAATTTTATTAATTAAATATACAACACTGAAATATACCTGAATAGCACTGAAGACAAATGAGGATAGGAGTGAGAAAAAGGGAGAGTGAATAGTTGGGGTGGAGAAGCAGAGGAGTAAGTAAGAGAGGGGTGGAACAGGGGGAGACCACGCCTAACATTGTCGGGAGATTGCTCCCAAAGATGGGGAGCAAGAGAGAGCCTCTGTGTAAGCGCCAAGCCCCAAAGGCTGTCAATCAATCACTCCTGGCACCAGCTGCTTTTCCCTCCAGCGCCAAGGGAATACTGCAGAATCTTCTCAAATGAGGGCAATTTGTGCCCCAGTGGACATTTGACAATGTCTGGACACGTGTTTTGTTGTCAGAACTGGGTGTGGGGGTTCCTGGCATCTAGCCAGGAGAGGCCAGGGATGCTGCTCCACCTCCTACAGAACATAGGACGGCCCCCACAACTCTGAGGGACCCAGCTCAAAATGTCCACCTTGGTGTGGTTGGCCGGGTTCCGTGGCTCACGCCTGTAATCCCAGCACTACTTTGGGAGGCCAAGGCAGGTGGATCACTGGAGCCTAGGAGTTTGAGAGCAGCCTGGGTAACATAGCGAAACACTGTCTCTATTATTGTTTTTCTAAAAATTGGTGCAGTTGAGAAATGCTGGAACAGCGTGACAGTCTGAGCAATTCACATCCGGACCATGGTAGGCAGTGATCAAAGGCATGATGAACATGAGCTCACAGGAGATGCTGACCCCCACTTAGGTATGTCTTCAGGTCCTCTTGGGGCAAAGTGCTAGTATGTGCACCCCGACCATAAGCTCACAGGAGACGATACCCCCTGGCTTTAGGTACGTCTTCAGGTCCTCCAGGAGCAAAGCGCTAATGTGTGCACCCCACCATCTGTGTTTCAGGGCACATTCCAATGCAATCTCAAACTGCTGTTTTACCTTCAGTGGCCATTTCCTGTGTACAAGCTCCTGGGATAAAAACTTAAAAATATGGAACGTCCACACAGGGGAGTTTCGAAACCGTGGAGCCTGTGTGACTCTGATGCAGGGCCACGAAGGTTCTGTCAGTTCCTGTCACTTTGCCAGAGACAGTGAGTAATTAACACACAGAAGGCCTCCATTCCTGTGGGAGTGCTGGGCAGAGTTCTCCATGTTCTGTTCGAATGGACAGAGAGGCGATTTCCAATGATGCTGACAGGGAGGGCGGATTCTTCCCCACGAGAACAAAAAGCCAAGAGGGAAGACCACAGGTACCAGTTTACAGTGGTAGAAACTCAGCTCAGTGTGGCTTACGCAACCAAAGAAATTGATTAATCCTGTAATGGAAAAGTCCAAGAGCATGTCTGACTTCAGGCATGGATGGGACAAGAGAGTCAATGCTGTTGGGAACCCAACTCTTCCACTCTGTCTCTCAACCTAGCTTTCCTCTCTATCAGCCTTTACCCCCAAGGAGGCAAAGATGGCCGGACGCGGTGGCTCATGCCTGTAATCCCAATGCTTTGGGAGGCTGAGGTGGGAGGACTGCTTGAAGCCAGGAGTTCAAGACCAGCCTGGGCAACACAGCAAGACCCTGTCTCTACAAAAAAATTAAAAAATTAGCTGGGTGTGGTGGTGCACACCTGTAGTCTCAGCTCTTCAAGACGCTGAGGTGGGAGGATCACTTGAGCCCAGGAGTTTGAGGCTGCAGTGAGCTATGATTGTGCTACTGCACTCCAGCCTGGGCAACAGAGTGAGATCCTGTGTCTAAAAAGAAAAAAAAAAAAAAAAGGCCGGGCACAATGGCTCACGCCTGTAATCCCAGCTCTTTGGGAGGCTGAGGTGGGCAGATCACCTGAGGTCAGGAGTTCAAGATCAGCCTGGCCAACATGGTGAAACCGCATCTCTACTAAAAAATACAAAAATTAGCCAGGTGTGGTGGTGGATGCCTCTAATCCCAGCTACTCAGGAGCCTCAGGCAGGAGAATCGCTTGAACCCGGGAGGCGGAGGCTACAGTGAGCCAAGATTGCACCACTGCACTGCACTCCAGCCTGGGTGACAGAGCGAGACTCTGTCTCAAAAAAAAAAAAAAAAAAAAAAATATATATATATATATATACATACACACACACACATATAATTATATCTATATAGATATATATATTTTATATCTATATATAAAATAAAAGAGGTAAAGAGGACCTCTAGTGGTCCAGCTCAGCCTAGTTCTGGCCCCTGCCAGTCCTGGAGAAAGAGACCCTCTTGTCTGATGGTGCCAGAATAAGTCCCAGGGAAGACTCCCATTGGCTCAGCTTGGGACACATGTCCATCTCTTAACGAATCACTTAGGAGGCAATGAAAGCCTCTGATTGGCCAGGTCTGGGTGACTTGCCCACCTGCAGAGCTAGGGTTGGGGTCAGAACCCCCTGATGCAGAGGGACTAACAGTAGGCGAGGAGTGTTTCCCCACAGGAAATTGGGAGCTATTGCCAGATAAAGAGACATAGAGGTGAATGGGGGCAGTGACAGGAAGCCACTGTGGCTAGCCAGCTCCAGGGAGGGAAGTGGGTGCTTTTGACACTCAGGAGCCAAACGTATGCTCCCCTATCCTGGTGAGAAGTGGGGCTTGCTCTGTGTGTCTAGGGGCCTCAGCTGGCACACATGCCACTGGGGCCTGGCTTGAGAAGCACTAGGGTGCTTCTGGGCAACTTTCCCTCTTCAGCAGCACCCCTTGTCTAAGTCCCACCGTGAGGTGCCCTGCCAGCTTCTGTCCTTGGCTTTATGGGGTTCAGAATCACATGCAGTTGAGCCAAAATTGTGCCACTGTGCTCCTACACTCTAGCCTGGGTGACAGAGTGAGACTCTGTCTCAAAAAAAGAAAAAAAGAAAAAAAAAAAAGAATCACATGCAGTTAATCATTATTATTCCAGATTCTGTATTTGTGAAGTCACCTACTTGCTGATATTTATTTGTAAACCTAAAGTCAACATTCATGGCACTTTCAAGGTCACTCACAGATGTGAAGAGCAGCAAAAAATCTAAGTCACCTCCCAGCTGAGGTTGGACAAGGCAACATTCTGCCTTCTTGTTTCACCTCCCACGTGGTAAAATGTCCTTTTTGTGGTCTATTTAGTGCCACCGTTTGTTTTTTTTTTTGTTGTTTGTTTGTTTGTTTGTTTGTTTTGCTCCCTCTGTTGCCCAGGCTGGAGCGCAATTGCGCAATCTTGGCTCACTGCAACCTCTGCCTCCTGGGTTCAAGCGATTCTCCTGCCTCCGCCTTCCAAGTAGCTTGGATTACAGGTGCGCACTACCATGCCTGGCTAATTTTTGTATTTTTGGTAGAGATGGGGTTTCGCCATGTTGGCCAGGCTGGTCTTGAACTCCTGTCCTCATGTGATCTGCCTGCCTCAGCCTCCCAAAGTGCTGGGATTACAGACGTGAGCCACCACACCTGGGCTTTCTTTTGCTTTTTGTTAGTGATTTTGCTGTGTAAAATGGCTCCCTTGGCCGTGTGTGGTGTCTCACAGCTTTAATTTCAGTGCTGGGGGTGGTGCTGAGGTGGGAGTATTGCTTGAGCCCAGGAGTTTGAGATCAGCCTGGGCAACATAGTGAGACCCCATCTCTACCAAAAAAAAAAAAATTTAGCCAGGTGTGATGGCACCTGCTTGTAGTCCCAGCTACTTGGTAACTGAAGTGGGAGGATTGCTTGAGACCAGGAGTTTGAAGCTGCTATGAGCTGATTGCATCACTGCATTCTAGCCTGGGTGACAGAGCAAGACCTTGTCTCTAAAAATAAATAAATAAATAAATAACAAATAAAATGATCCCTAACCACAGTGCTGAAGTGCTGTTTGCCGTTCCTAAGCGCAAGAGCGCTATGATGGGGTAAAAGCATGCATCCATTCAGGCATGAGTTATAGCTGCTGGTTGTGAGTTCAATGTAAACAAATCAACAGTATATATGCAATAAGGTGTCTTTAAACAGAAACACACATAAAACAAAGTTATGTACTGATCAACTGATGAGAATGTGACCAGAGGCTTGCAGGAACCTGACCCTGTATTTCCCCTAGGAGCGATGGTTCAGTATTCACTAATTCAGTGTCTGCAAAAACTGTAGAGGCCCCCAACCTTTTTGGCGCCAGGGACAGTTTTCATGGAAGACAACTTTTCCACAAATGGGAGGTGTGGGGGATGGTTTCAGGATAATCCAAATGTATTACATTTATTGTGCCCTTTATTTTTATTATTATTACATTGTAATATATAGTGAAATAATTATACAAGTCACCATCATGTAGAATCAGTGGGAGCCCTGAGCTTGTTTTCCTGCAAATAGACGGTCCCATCTGGGGGTGATGGGAGACAGTGACAGATCATCAGTCATTAGATTCTCATAAAGAGTGCACAGCCTAGATCCCTCACATGCGCAGTTCACAATAGGGTTCATGCTCCTGTGAGAATCGAATGCTGCAGCTGATCTGACAGGAGGCAGAGCTCGCGTGGTAATACGAGCGATGGGGAGTGGCTGTAGATACAGATAAAGCTTTGGCTCGCTTGCCCGCCGCTCACTGTCTGCTGGGTGGCCCGATTCCCAACAGGCCACGGATTGGTACCAGTCTGTGGCCCAGGGATTGTGGACCCCTGTCATAGAACATAACTACCGTAAATGATGAGAATCAACTATAATTGGCTTGGGGTCGTGGAGCCACTCCAGGAAGGGGTTTCAGTGTTGTCAGAGTGAGCTGAGGTGGTGATTCGCCAAGGCATCTTTAGCTGGCTTTGGGCTCACTTGGCTTGGAAAGTTGACCCCCATCTCCACCCTTTCATTTTCTGTTGCAGGCTCTTTTCTCATTTCTGGAGGGTTTGATAGGACTGTGGCTATTTGGGATGTAGCAGAAGGCTACCGGAAACTCTCTTTGAAGGTACATGTGGCCAGCATGAGATTGAGGATCTGAACTTCCCTCCTGAGTCCTTCCTGTGCTCAATGCTGGGTGCTGGGGACACAGCCGTGGGTGACACAGGACTTGATGCCTCCGTGGGCTGATGAAGGACAGACAGGAAGCCAGCAAACACACCACCGACTATGAGGAGTGAAATGGAGAAACCACAACAGGGTGACATGATGGGGACAGATGCGGGGGACCCATCCACATTGCATGGGCAGGGAGAGCTTCCTGGAGAAGGAGGTGTTTGAGCTGAGAACAGAAAGGACTACATAAGTGGGGATCTTGAAGAAGAAGGGCAGTCCAGGCAGATGGAACAGCTGATGCAAAAACCCTGAGGTGGGAGTGTCCAAGAACAGCAGAAGTTACTGTGCAGGGCTGGGCACTGTGGCTCACTCCTGTAATCCCAGTACTTTGGGAGGCTGAGGTGGGCAGATCACCTGAGGTCAGGAGTTTGAGACCAGCCTGGCCAACATGGTAAAACCCCCATCTCTACTAAAAATACAAAAATCGGCTGGGCATGGTGGTGCGAACCTGTAGTCCCAGCTACTTGGGAGGCTGAGGTGGGAGGATCGCTTGAACCCGGGAGGTGGAGGTTGCAGTGGGCCGAGATTGCACCACTGCACTCCAGCCTGGGCAATAGAGTGGGACTCCGTCTCTAACAAAACAAAACAAAACAAAACAAAAACCAGAAATTACCTTGAAGAAGGACGCATGCCATAGTGAGGCATGCACAGAAAGCTTGGGGCTCCAAAATGGGGATGTCAACTGAATGCTCTGGGCTACAAATGAGAGAATGAGAGGACCCCCAACTCAGAGTGGCTCTATGATAAGGGGATGTGTTATCCAACACAGCAAGAACCCACAATTGCCTCATGCTGTGCCCCTTTTCCCCCAAGGGGCCCTGCACCCCAGGATTTCTGCATACTCCCTGGTTTCACGATCTCACTGTCACCTTTGGCTGTGAATGCGTGCATCCCTGATTCTTGGTCTTTCTGTCCCCAGAGACACAAAGTAGACATGTGTCCTTGAGCAGCCCATATTCAGGTCCCTGGGGCTGGTCTATCTGAGCTGTCTTCTCCTAGGACTTGGGGAGACAAAGCGAGTTTACTCACAGCAAATAAGCGGCTTAAAATGGAATGTTAAACCTCTCTGTGCTTAAAGTCCCTCTGTCATCTAGGCCTAGTGGCTCATGCCTATAATCCCAGCATTTTGGGAGGCTGAGGCTGGAGGATCATTGGAGGTCAGGAGTTCGAGACCAGCCTGGCCAACGTAGTGAAACACCATCTCTACCAAAAATACAAAAATTAGCCAGGTGTGGTGATGCCCACCTGTAGTCCCAGCTACTTGGGAGGCTGAGGCATAAGAATCTCTAGAACCTGGGAGGCAGAGGCTGCAGTGAGCTGAGATTGCACCACTGGACTCCAGCCTGGGTGACAGAGCTGGTTGTTCTATTCTCTCTCCTCTTCTCTCCTCTCTCTCTGTGCTCCCATCCCCAAATTCCTGTCCTTTTATTACACTAAGCAGTTTAACCTTCTCTCTGATCCCTTTTTCTCTGACCACACGATGGCCTCACTTTCTGCCTCTTTCCGTACAGGGAAGGCCAAAGAAGGACAGAGATGCTGGCATAAAGCCCGGACATCATTCAGTGTCTGAAGCAGCAATGGCAGCTATCTGCTCTGAGCTGTTTTTTTTTTCTTTGAGACGGAGTCTCGCTCTGTCATCCAGGCTGGAGTGCAGTGGCATGATCTCGGCTCACTGCAAGTTCCGCCTCCCGGGTTCACACCATTCTCCTACCTCAGCCTCCCGAGTAGCTGGGATTACAGGTGCCCACCACCACGCCTGGCTAATTTTTTTTTTTTTTTGTATTTTTTAGTAGAGACGGGGTTTCATCGTGTTAGCCAGGCTGGTCTCGATCTCCTGACCTCATGATCTGTCCGCCTCGGCCTCCCAAAGTGCTGGCATTACAGGCGTGGGGCACCGTGCCTGGCCTGCTCTGAGCTCCTATTTACCCAAAGAAAACACCCCACTCCTCCTCTGCTTAAGCCACAGCGGATCAAGTTTGCAGTTATTGGAAGCGAAAAGCCCCCTCACTTACAGGGCCTCTGAGGGGTATTTCCTAGAACAAAGAATGCAAATGAAAACCTGAGACCAGCTGGGAATATAATATTTCTCCCCCAATCCTGCTAAACACCTTTAAAAAACCATACACAGTGGCACACACATTTGTAGTCCCAGCTACTCGGGAGGCTGAGGCAGGAGAATCACTTGAGCCCCGGAGGTTGAGGCTGCGGTGAGCTATGATTGAGCTGCTACACTCCAGCCTGGGGGACAGAGTAAGACCCTGTGTCAAAATAAAAATAACTAAATAAATAAATATAGAATGGGTAGGGCGCAGTGGCTCATGCCTGTAATCCCAGCACTTTGTGAGGCTGAGGTGGGGGTATCACTTGAGGTCAGGAGTTCGAGACTAGCCTGGCCAACATGGTGAAACTCCATCTCTACTAAAAATACAAACATTAGTTGGGGTGCGATGACTCACGCCTGTAATCCCAGCATTTTGGGAGGCCGAGGCAGGCGGATCACGAGGTCAGGAGATCGAGACCATCCTGGCTAACATGGTGAAACCCCGTCTCTACTAAAAATACAAAAAATTAGCCGGGTGTGGTGGCGGGCGCCTGTAGTCCCAGCTACTCTGGAGGCTGAGGCAGGAGAATGGCGTGAAGTTGGGAGGCGGAGCTTGCAGTGAGCCGAGATCGCACCACTGCACTCCAGCCTGGGTGACAGAGCGAGACTCCATCTCAAAAAAAAAAAAAAAAAAAAAAAATTAGCTGGGCATGGTGATGGGTGCCTGTAATCCCAGCTACTTGGCAGGCTGAGGCTGGAGAATTGCTTGAACCAGGAGGTGAAGGTTGCAGTGAGTGGAGATTGCGCCATTGCACTCCAGCCTGGGCGACAAGAGCAAAACTCTGTCTCAAAACAAAGAAACAAACAAACCCCAGAAAACAACAACAAAAAAACATAGAATGTACGTATATCACACGTCTTTACACTTTGTATTCCACCCTAAATGTTGTTGATGAAACCAAGGAAGTACAATGAGCTGCTCTGCTCTTTCCTTTTTTTTTTTTTTTTTTGTTTTTTTGAGACAGTCTTACTCTGTTGCCCAGGCTGAAGTGCAGTGGTGCAATCATGGCTCACTGCAGCTTCCACCTCCTGGGCTCAGGTGACCCTCCCGCCTCGGCTTCCCAAAGGGCAGGTTACAGGTGTGAGCCACTACACTCAGCTTGTTTTTGTTGTTCTTTCAAAATTATTTTCTCCAGGTTTTCATTAAAATTTGATATTTCTTCAGGGCCATAATGACTGGGTGATGGATGTCGCCATTAGCAACAACAAGAAATGGATCCTGTCTGCTTCCAAGGTAAAAGTGGCCAGGCTTACAATATCGGTCACATTCGCCAGAATTGGTGATAGCGGAAGAGTTATTGCCAAGTATAAAATTCCTGGGTGGGTTCGGTGAGCTGTACCTGACCGGGCCGTCATGTTCGTGGAGCTGCCTGGGAATATGGACAGCATGTCCTTCCATGCGCAAACGCGATGAGTTTGGAGTTTCCAGGTATTTCTGTGTCTGCACCGTTGACATTTGAACTTTGTTGGAAAAAGAGTCTGGCTGGATCGGTGAGCAATGGAGCCAATGGGGGACTTGAAGGGAAAGCATCAGCTCATGGATAAGCCTTGGAGACCACCCAAGGTCCAGGGGGGTCTCCCCTTCCTGCAGCACTGCATCTTGAGATTCCCATTCCACTGGCACATAACAGCCAGCCCAGGATGTCCCAAGAGCTGTCCTGCAGGTGTGAGCCCCAGAAGTGGGGACTTACTCTGCCCTCCACCTATATTAGAGCAGCAGCCCCCAACCTTTTTGGCACCAGGGACCAGTTTTGTGGAAGACAATTATTCCGTGGATGGGGGGTGGTGATGGTTTTGGGATGGTGCAAGGGCATTACCTTTATTGTGCCCTTTATTTCTATTATCATTACATTGTAATATGTTATGAAATAATTATACAACCCACCATTATGTAGAATCAGTGGGAGCCCTGAGCTTGTTTTCCTGCAACTACATGGTCCCATCTGGGGGTGATGGGAGACAGTGACAGATTATCAGGAATTAGATTCTCATAAGGAGCACACAGCCTAGATCCCTTGCATGTGCCACAATAGGCTTCATGCTCCTGTGAGAATCTAATGTGGCCACTGATCTGACAGGAGGTGGAGCTCAGGTGGTAAAGCTAGTGACAGGGAGCGGCTATATATACAGATGAAGCTTCACTCCCTGCTCACCGCCTGCTGTGTGGCCCATTTCCTAACAGGCCACAGACTGGGGGGTCGGGGACCCCTTTATTCGAGCATGTCATGTTCTAGGCTAGAGGTTTCTAGATCCAGGAGACTGTGGGAGAGGCACTGCCTAGCATGACCAACTTTTTAGAGAGCCAACTTGGAATACAGACATATCAGAAAAAAAAAACAAAAACCCATAAGAATACAATATATAGCAAAAGATTATATGCCTATATGTTACTACTTTAATATAAAAATAAGTAAAGGTTTACTTGAAATTATACATTATATTTTTTACTTTTCTGTTCCATGAATGTTATTATTTAAGCAAAACAACAGGACTAGTGAACAGTGACAATTAGTAGTGATTAACAGTAGGGCAAATTAAACAAATATGTTTGAGAAAAATAGAAAAATATTGGCCGGGTGAGGTGGCTCACGCCTGTAATCCCAGCACTTTGGGAGGCTGAGGTGGGTGGATCACCTGAGGTCAGGAGTTTGAGACCAGCCTGGCCGACGTGGTGAAGCCCCGTCTTTACTAAAAATACAAAAATTAGCCAGGGGTGGTGGTAGGCGCCTATAATCCCAGCTACTCGGGAGGCTGAGGCAGGAGAATCGCTTGAACCCAGGAGGTGGAGGTTGCAGTGAGCCGAGATCATGAGTCATGCCATTGCCCTCCAGCCTGGGTGACAAGAGCGAAACTCTGTCTCAAAAATAAAAAAATAATTTTATAATGTTTCTTTCTATTCTTTGATACAGTACTTTAGTGTTACTTTAAAAAAAATCTTGGCTGAACATGGTGGCTTATGCCTGTAATCCCAGCACTTTGGGAGGTTAAGGTGGGAGGATCGCTTAAGTCCAGGAGTTGGAGACCAGCCCTGGCAACATAGTGAGACGCTATCTCTACAAAAAATCTTTAAAAAATTAACCGAGTGTGGTGGTGTATGGCTGTAGTCCCAGCCACTCCAGGTCCAGCTACTTGGGAGGCTGAGGTGGGAGGATGACTTGAGCCTGGGAGGTCGAGGCTGCAGTGAGTCGTGATGGCATCACTGCACTCCAGCCTGGGCCAAACAGTGAGACTGGTTGTGGTCTCAAAAAAAAAAAGAGTTGGGTGTGGTAGCCACTCACGTCTGTAATTGCAGCACTTTGGGAGGCCAAGGCAGGCAGACAGCTTGAGCTCAGGAGTTTGAGACCAGCTTAGGCAACGTGGCGAAACCCTGTCTCTACAAAAAATTAGCCAAGCATAGTAATATGAGCCTATAGTCTCAGTTACTCCAGGTCCAGCTACTTGGGAGGCTGAGATGGGAGGAATGCTTGAGCTTAGGAGGTCGAGGCTGCAGTGAGCTGTGATCATGCCATTATACTCCAGCCTGGGTGACAGAGTGAGACCCTGTCTCTTTAAAAAAAAAAAATTATTGAATATTTACACTTTTGGCTAGGCACAGTGGCTCATGCCTGTAATCCTAGCACTTTGGGAGGCAGAGGTGGGAGGTTCGCTCGAGCCCGGGGGTTTGGGACCAGCTTGGGCAACATGGTGAAACCCTGTCTCTACCTGAAATACAAAAAATTAGCTAGGAGTGGTGGTGCACACCTGTAGTTCCAGGTACTCAGGAGGCTGAGATGGGAGGATGGTTTGAGCATGGGAGGCGGAGGCTGCAGTGAGCCACAATCATGCCACTACACTGTATCCAGGGTGACAGAGCTAGACCCTGTCTCCAATAAATAAATAAATAAATAAATAAATAAATAAATAAATAAATTTTGTAGGTTATATTATATATTCTTAGGATATATAGAGGTAAGACTGTTTAAAAAAGAGAACATAAATAAAATAGGACTGATTAAATACACATATTACTTATATTTAATATAAAGCAGTGACTTCTTTCTATGAGGCCAGCACTAGTTGGATACCAAAGCCAAGAACAAACATCACAATAAAAGAAAATTACAGACCAATATATCCTATTAATATAGATGCAAATATGCTCAACATAATATTGGCAAATAAAATCCAGCAGTACATTAAAAGGATTATTTACCATGACCAAGTGGGATTTATCCCAGGGATACAGGGTGGCTCAACATAAAATCAATGAATATATCACATTAATAGAACAAAGGGAAAAAAACCCAATATGATCATTTCAACTGACACAGAAAAGGCATTTGAAAATTTGCAAAACCCTTTCATGATAATAATAAAAAAACTCAGAAAGCTAGGAATAAAGGGATAATTCCTCAACATGATAAAGAGTGTTTAGAAAAAAATCTGCAGCTAACATGATTCTCAGTGGTAAAAGACTAAAATTTTTCTTCCCTAAGATCAGGATCAGGACAAGGATGCCTACTTTCATTGCTACTATTCAATATTGTACTGGAAGTGCTAGCTGGAGCTATCAGACAAGAAAAAGAAATAAAAGGCATCCAAATTGAAAACGAAGAGGTAAAATTCTCTTCCCTTCCTTCCTTCCTTCCTTCCTTCCTTTCTTCCTGTCTGTCCTTTCTTTCTTCCTTCCTTCAATCCTTCCTTCCTGCCTTCCCTCCCTCTTTCCTTTCCTTTCCTCTTTTCTCCTCTCCTCTCCTCTCACTTTCTCTCTTTCTTTCTTTCCAGGGTCTCATTCTGTCACCCAGGCTAGAGTTCAGTGGCACAATCTTGGCTCACTGCAACCTCAATCTCCTGGGTTCAAGCAATTCTCCCGGTAGAAACGGGATTTCACCTTGTTGTCCAGGCTGGCCTTGAACTCCTGACTTCAAGTGATCTTCCCACCTTGGCCTCTCAAAGTGCTGGGATTACAGGTGTAAGCCACCATGCCCAGGCAAAATGATTTTTTTTTTTTTGAGATGGAGTCTTGCTCTGTCACCCAGGCTGGTGTGCAGTGGTGTGATCTTGGCTCACTGCAACCTCCATCTTCTTGGTTCAAGCAATTCTCCTGCTTCAGCCTCCCGAGTAGCTGGGATTACAGGCATGTGCCACCATGCTCGGCTAATTTTTGCATTTTTAGTAGAGATGGGGGTTTCACCATGTTGGCAAGGGTGGTCTTGAACTCCTGACACCGTGATCCGCCCACCTCAGCCTCCCAAAGTGCTGGGATTACAGGCATGAGCCACCATGCCTGGCCCCCAAAATTATTTCTATTCATAGGTGGCATGATCATAAATATAGAAAATCCCAAAGAATTCACAAGAAAGCTACTGAAGCTAATACATGAATTCAACGAAGTTTCAGGGTACAAAATCAACACACAAAAAAGCAGTTGTGTTTCTATACACCAGCAATGAACAATCTGAAAAGGAAGAGCGATTCCATTTATAATGGCATCTAAAACAATACTTACGAATAAATCTAACAAAGTTGGTGAAAGACTGGCACAATAAATACTATAAAGTATTGCTGAAAGAAATTAAAGAAGAATGAATGGAAAGACATCCTATATTCATGGATAGGAAGACTCATCATTAAGATGTCAGTACTACTCAAAGTAATCTACAGGTTCTGCATAATCCCTATCAAAATTCCAACAGCATTTTCATATGAAATTGCAAGGGGCCCTGAATAGCCAAAACAATCTTGAAGAAGGAGAAGGAGAAGAGGAAGGAGAAGAATAAGAGGGAGAAGGAGAAGAAGAAAATTGGAGGACTCACAGGACTCACACTTTCTGACTTTGAAGTTACTACAAGTCTACAGTAATTAAAACAGTGTGGTTCTGGCATAGGGACAGACATATAGACAGATGGCTTAGAATAGAAAGCCCAGAAATGAGGGATTTTTGACAAGGGTGCCGAGACCATTCAATGGAGAAAGGGCAGTCTTTTCAACAAATGGTGCTAGGAAAATTGGAAATTTACATGCAAAAGAATGAAATTGCACCTTACCTAATACCGTATAGAAAAATTAACTCAGGATTGAACACCTTAACTTGAGAGCTAAACTATAAAACCCTTAGAAGAAAACAGTGGAGAAAATCTTCATGATATTGACTTTGGCAGTGATTTCATGGATATGACAACAAAAATATAGGCAATGAGAGCAAAAACAAACTAAACTTCGTTGAAATTAAGAACTTTTGTGCATCAAAGGATACTATCAAGAAAGCAAAAAGACAACTTAGAGAATGGGAGAAAATAGTTGCACATCATGTATCTGATAAGGGATTAATATGCAGAATACATAAAGAACTTCAAAAACTCAACAACAAAAAACAACCCAATTCAAGGATGGGCAAAAGACTCAAACAGGCATTTCTCCAAAGAAGATATACAAATGGACAAGAAACATATGACAAGATGCTCAACATCATTAGTCATTAGGGAAATGCAAATCAAAAGCACAGTGAGGTATCACTTCACATCTATTAGGAGGTCTATAATAAAAAAACTCAGAAAATAATGAATGTTGGCAAAGGATATGGAGCAACTGGAACCCTTGTGCCTGACTGATGGTGACAGAGTGAGACCCAGTCTCAAAAATAAAAAAGATTTTACTTACTGGCAACAACAGGTTTTTTGATTTGTAGGCTTTATTTCCCAGCACTCCAAAAATGTTCAATGTACTAAATCTATTAAGCTTGCTTTGAAAGACCAGGTATTTGTCAATGAAGTCCTTTGCATTATAAATTCACGGTATAGGCTATGTCTATCTAAAATGTGCATTATTTATTTATTTTATTTTATTTTTGAGATGGAGTTTCTCTCTTGCTGCCCAGGCTGGAGTGCAATGGTGAAATCTTGGCTCACCGCAACCTCCGCCTCCCAGGTTCAAGCAATTTTCCTGCCTCAGCCTCCCAAGTAGCTGGGATTACAGGCATGCGCCACCACGCCCGGCTAATTTTGTATTTTTAGTACAGACGGGGTTTCTCCATGTTGGTCAGGCTGGTCTCGAACTCTCGACCTCAGGTGATCCACCCACCTTGGCCTCCCAAAGTGCTGGGATTACAGGCGTGAGCCACTGCGTCCGGCCCATTTATTTATGTTTTAAAAAGACAGGGTCTTGCTATATTGCCCAGGCTGGAGTGCAGTGGCATGATCTCAGCTCACTGCAGCCTCAACCTCCTGGGCTCAGGCGATCCTCCCACCTTAGCCTCCTGAGTAGCTGGGATTACAGGTGCCCGTGATCATGCCTGGCTAATTTTTTGTATTTTTAGTGGAGGCGGGGTTTTGCCATGTTGCCCAGGCTGGTCTCAAACTCCTGGCCTTAAGTGATTCGACCGTGTTGGCCTCCCAATGTGCTGGGATTACAGGCATGAGCCACTGTGCCTGGCCCATTTTGACATCTTTTCTATGGTGAGAAATGATAATAGCCATCTTGCAGGCACATGTTTAAGGAAGATATCTCTTTCCATTTCTCTAATTGAAAATCTTGGCTGGGCACGGTGGCTCATGCCTGTAATACCAGCAATTTGGGAGGCTGAGATGGGCAGATTGCCTGAGCTCACAAGTTTGAGACCAGCCTGGGCAACATGCCAAAACCCCATCTCTACTAAAAATGCAAAATATTAGTGGGCTATGGTGGTGCATGCCTGTAGTCCCAGCTATTCAGGAAGCCAAGGCAGGAGAATCACTGGAGCCTGGGAGGCGGAGGTTGTAGTGAGCTGAGAGCATGCCACTGCACTCCGGCCTGGGTGATAGAGTAAGACCCTGTCTTAAAAAAAAAAAAAAAAGAAAAAGAAAAAATCTCATTAAATGCTTCTGTATATTTTGAGGAAGGTGAAAAGTGGCCCCAAACCCACTACAGGTGTGCACCACCACACCTAGCTAATTTAAAAAAATTATTATTATTTTTTTGAGACAGAGTCTCACTCTGTCACCCAGGCTGGAGTGCAATGGTGCGATCTCGGCTTACTGCAACCTCTGTCTCCCAGGTTCAAGCGATTCTCCTGCCTCAGCCTCCCGAGTAGCTGGGATTATGGGCATGCAGCACCATGCCTGACTAATTTTTGTATTTTTAGTAGAGACAGGGTTTTGCCATCTTGGCCAGGCTGGTCTCAAACTCCCGACCTCAGGTGATCCGCCTGCCTCGGCCTCCCAAAGTACTGGGATTACAGGCGTGAGCCATGCCCTGCCTAACAGAATTTTTTTTTTTTATTCTGCAGACACAAGGTCTCGCTATATTGACCAGGCTGGTCTTGAATTCCTGGGCTCAAGCCATCCTCTGGCATATGCCTCTCAAAGTGCTGGGATTACAGGTGTGAACCACCATGCCCAGCTTGAAACTAACTTTTGAATTACAGATCTAAGAGCTGGGAGGACATTTTTTGTTGCCATGATTTGGCAAACCACTTGCTATACTGTAGGAAGTATGCTTATTGGTAAGATCTGACAGCTCTACGCAGCATGAAGTCAACACATCTGTTACAAAAATGTCCCCTTTGTTCTCCCACAGGATATTTACTTGCAACTGCTGAATCAAGAAATTAACATACTCATTTTTTATTGCTGCTATAATAAGTTACCAGACTGTACTGTTTAAACATTAAACAACATAAATTTAATATCTTACAGTTCTGTAAGATAGAAGTCTGATAAGCTCTCACTGGGCTAAAATCTAGGTATCAACAGGACTGCATTCCTTTCGGGAACTATTATTAACTGAAGTCCGTGGTTTACATAGTTTTCTTTTTTTTTTTTTTTTGAGACGGAGTCTCGCTCTGTCGCCCAGGCTGGAGTGCAGTGGCGCAATCTCGGCTCACTGCAAGCTCCGCCTCCCGGGTTCACGCCATTCTCCTGCCTCAGCCTCTCCGAGTAGCTGGGACTACAGGCGCCCGCCACCACGCCCGGCTAATTTTTTTTTGTATTTTTAGTAGAGACGGGGTTTCACCGTGGTCTCCATCTCCTGACCTCGTGATCCGCCCGCCTCGGCCTCCCAAAGTGCTGGGATTACAAGCGTGAGCCACCGCGCCCAGCGGTTTACATAGTTTCATGCTTTGTGTTGTATAGTTTTGCCAAATGCATATCATATATCCACCAATACAGTGTCATATAGAATAGTTTTGTTTGTTTGTTTGTTTTGAGAGTCTCGCTTTGTCGCCCAGGCTTGAGTGCAGTGGTGCAATCTTGGCTCACTGCAACCTCCACCTCCTGGGTTCAAGTGATTCTCCTGCCTCAGCCTCCCAAGTAGCTGCGACTACAGGTGCACGCCACTGCGCCCAGCTATTTTTGTATTTTTAGTAGAGATGGGGTTTCACCATATTGGTCAGGCTGGTCTTGAACTCCTGACCTCACCCACCTTGGCCTCTCAAAGTGGTGGGATTACAGGTATGAGCCACTATGCCTGGCCATATAGAATAGTTTTACTATTCATCCCTCCTCCTCTTCCCTATAATCCTGGGCAATGATTCTTTAGTTTTGCCTTTTCCAGAATGTCATGTGGTTGGAATTATACTCTGTAGCCTCTTCAGGTTGGCTTCTATGGCATAACAATGTGCATGGAAGTTTCCTCTTTTTGTGCCTTGACAGCCCATGTCTTTTGATTGTTGAATGATATTCCTTTGTATGGATGTACCACAGCCTGTTTTGTGACCGCTGGTTTGCTATTTGTTTTAGGATAGGACCATGAGACTGTGGAATATTGAAGAAATTGATCAAATTCCTTTGGTAATCAAGTACAAAAAGGCCATGGGCTTAAAGTTGAAACAGGTTGGTATTGGGTAAAATTAAGCCCAGTGAAGGCTTTCATTAGTTCCCTCTATAAATTAATTTATCATTTGAATGAACTTTGGGCACCTGGAGATGCAACCGTGAACAAACAGACCGACATTTTTGCCCCAGGGGAACTTAAATTCTAAGAGAGGAAACAAAGAGGAAAGACACAAGAAAAATGTGTAGTAAGTCACATGGTGATAAGTAATTGACAGAAAAATACATAGGAAATGGGAATAGGAGTGCTGGAGGTTGCAAGATTTTAAAGGGTGGTCAGGATAGGTCTCATTGAGAGGTGACTGCTGTGTCGACTTGAAGGTGGTGAGGGGGTGAGCTGTGCAGATATTTAGAGGAAAGAACTTCCAGCTGGATGCAGTGGCTCACGCCTGTAATCCCAACATTTTGGGAGGCCGAAGCAGGCAGATCACCTGAGGTCAGGAGTTCGAGACCAGCCTTGTTAAGTCCCGTCTCTACTACAAATACAAAAAAATTAGCCAAGCTTGGTGGTGCACACCTGTAGTACCAGCTACTTGAGAGGCTAAGGCAGGAGAATCCCTTGAACCTGGGAGATGGAAGTTGCAGTGAGTTGAGATTGCACCACTGCACTCTAGCCTGGGTGATAGAGCGAGACTCTGTCTCAAAAAAAAAAAAAAAAAAAAAAAAAAAAAAAAGAGAGCAGAAAGAACTTCCCAGCATAGAGAACAGCCAATGCAGAGCCTGAGAGGCAGGAGCCAGCCTGGTGTGTCGGAGGGGTGGAGTGAGGGGGCTTGGAGGGGATGAGGCCTGCAGGAGCACTGGTCAGTAGAGGAATGGCCAGGTACACAGCTGGGCACTGCGTGAGCCTCGTACCCTGGGCAGGTCCCCAGTGTCCGACTTCCCATGCAAAAGGCTTAGGTGCCCGCGTTTCTCTAGTAGTGCAAGAACTTGGTGGTGGGGCCGGCATATTTTCTGCTTCACCAGGCACAGCTGGGGCTGGCCACAGAGGCCGTTCCTGGGCAGAGGAGGCAACTCCCCGCTGAGCCCCTCTGTGCACGCACCTGGCTGCTGCCTTGGAGTGCGGGCTGGGCCCCTTTAAGTCCTTCCCTGGGAATCCTGGAGCCACCTAGACTTGGCCTCCTCTCAGAAGGTTCGGCTGGGAGCCACTGCTTCTGGGAATGGCTAATTTGGGAGCCGCACTGCAAGGCAGGAGTGTGAGGGGTGGGACTCACATGGACCTCGTCCCTGTGGCGGTGTTGGCCCTTAAACTGTGAAAGCTGACTTGCTACAGAGCAGTGATGGCCCTTTTTTTTTTTTTTTTTTTTTTTTTGATACGGAGTCTCGCTCTCTGGCCCAGGCTGGAGTGCAGTGGCGCAGTCTCGGCTCACTGCAAGCTCCGCCTCCCGGGTTCACGCCATTCTCCCGCCTCAGCCTCTCCGAGTAGCTGGGACTACAGGCGCCCGCCACCACGCCCGGCTAATTTTTTGTATTTTTAGTAGAGACGGGGTTTCACCGTAGTCTTGATCTCCTGACCTCGTGATCCGCCCGCCTCGGCCTCCCAAAGTGCTGGGATTGCAAGCGTGAGCCACCGCGCCCGGCCGATGGCCCTTGTTTTTCAGCGGCCACCTAGGGCAAGGCCTGGGAGCCGCCTCCTCTGTGAGCCCTACTGTTCTGGGGTTGGACCGTGGGATGTAGGAATGTAGGATAAGGTAGGTGAAGGCTCAAATTTCGTTTTTCTTTTTCTTTATTTCTTTTTTGAGATGGAGTCTCACTCTGTCACCCAGGCTGGAGTGCAATGGCGCTATCTCGTCTCACTGCAACCTCTGCCTGCCAGGTTCAAGCGATTCTCCTGCCTCAGCCTCCCAAGTAGCTGAGACTACAGGTACCCACCACTATGCTGGCTAATTGTTTTGTGTTTTTATTAGAGACGGGGTTTCACCATGTTGGCCAGGTTGGTCTCGAACTCCTGAGCTCAAGTGATCCGCCCACCTCAGCCTCCCAAAGTGCTGGGACTACAGGTGCAAGCTATCCGCACCCAAACTGGGATCTAATTTATTTCTTGCAAAAAAGGAAAAGAAAGAGGCCTACCTGAAGCTGAAGCAAGGATGAGCCTGCTGCATTTGACTTGCTCTGAATCAATCAACATGAGAAGCCTCAGAGGCCAGGCTCCCCCGAGGCCTGCCCCAGGTGGGGTTTAACCCCCTTTCCAGCAGACCTCAGTGTCCTGGAGCGGGCAGAACAGCAAAGCCCAGGGGCTGGGACAGCCAGGGCAGGGGCATGCCACCTTGCAGGCTCTTCTCCAGGGGACCATGCATGGCGGGAACCCCTGAGGGGCCTCTGCCTATGGCCTGGGAGACCCCATCCCATGGCACTCTTGCTTGTTAGTGGGAAGCAGACGTGATGGGTGAGCTGTGCCATTTGTTTTCAGTGTTCGCTGTGAGCTTTGGCCAGAAACAGGCTCAGGGACGCAGGAGGGCACCTAGCACCTACATCAATCTACTTCACACCCCTGCTTTGTTCAGAAATCTTGCCTACTTGCGTCTCATGCTTCTGTAAAAGTTGGGTGTTCTCAGGATGTCAGGGAGTCTCCTCTCAGTCCCACAATTTTACTCTACACAGAATAATGGATGGGGCTGGACACCCACCCTCATCCTCCCAACTGTCAAGGGGCTTGCCACGCATGTCCTCAGGACCCCCATGGCAGGAGACATGAGCTGGCAGGACCTGCTTAGCCATTGGTGGGGAAGCAGCCTGTGCTCATTCTCTCTGCAATTTCCACCTTTGTAGGGTTAGAGATTCCAGAGAGGGGCTGTGCCCAGTGGCTCACGCCTGTAATCCCAGCACTTTGGGCTGCCAAGGTGGGTGGATCACTTGAGGCCAGGAGTTCAAGACCAGCCTGGCCAACATGGAGAAACCCCATCTCTACTAAAAATACAAAAATTAGCAGGATGTGGTGGTGCATACCTGCAATCCCAGCTACTCAGGTGGCTGAGGCAGGAGAATTGCTTGAACCTGGGAGGCGGAGGTTGCAGTGAGCCTAGATGGTGCCACTGCACTCCAGCCTGGGCAACAGAGTGAGACTCTGTCTCAAAAACAAAAACAAAATAAAAAAAACAAACAAACCAAAAAGAGATTCCAGAGAGGGGAACCCTTGCCTTGCCCCAGCTCAAGGTAGCTGGGAGAATTCTAACGGCATGCCTGGATCCCCTCTGACCAGCACCTCCTTTCTGCTCTTTTAAAATATCCCATGTCAGTGTGAAAGATGTGACAGGCCTTTCTCCATCTTCAAGAGTGACACTTCTTCTGAAATGTTCACCCAATGCGTGTTCTGCCGGATAGATACAAGGGGCTTGCCAGCAGATACTTCATCGTCATCATCATCATCGGAAAGGGATAACTCGCCGCCGCCAAGGGGAAGCAAGGATGACTGACAGCCACAGGCTCCTTTGAGTGACTCCAGCACAGGCTACCTAGCATGTAGGTTTCGGGGCTTTGCAGGGGCTTTCTCTTGGGCCCCTCCCAGGCTCAGCAGGCCTGTCAGACTGGGGCAGGACCCAAGCCCTGGCTGGACTCTCAGCACAGTGCCACTTCCTCAGCTCTCAGCTTGGGGAGTGAACACTTTACTTTCCGTTTTCATGCAGAATAAATCTAATTCCTTTGGAAAACAAGTGTGCATGTGCATTTGAAAAGCAGTCTTGCTATTTCTAAGCTTTACGTCTTGGTGCTCATCCTGTTTGATTCTTGGAACACATATTAGATTCACATTGTGGAGTCTGGAGTTGCCCTGTAAGGTGACCTGTGGGGGCTGGCACCAGCAGTTCTGGAGAGTTTGTCAAATGAATATGACAAGGTGTGGGGCCCCCTCTGTGGACGTGATGGCAAGACACAATGGGTGCCTCCCTGGCTAATGCTCCCAGATGGCCACTTGCCCGGAGCAGAGGACGGTTTGGTTAGGCAAGGGGGTGGCAGTGGCATTGCCATCACGGGATGTCTCATGCTTTCTCCTCTAGACGTCTTAATTTCCAGAACCCCTTGCCTATGTGCAGCCCTCTTCCTGTTGCCACGGCATTTTGCACAGCGTGCATCAATCCAGAAATAGGCTGAGATAGGAGCTTAGGTTCCTATTGCACACCATGCTGGGTGAACCTTTCTGTGCATGCTGCAGGGATGCCAGGTGGATGGGCTGGCAGTGTTCGGCTTCGTAGTTGCCCACAGGCCCTCTGGAAAGTGCGGAGACCAGTGGCTGGTGTAGTTGCGTGAGGACACCCAGAAGGGGTCAGTGAGAAACCAGGGAGGGGAGGGCCTTGCCTACTCTGGCAGCAGAAACCCCTCCATGTAAGGTGTTGGTGCCCCACGCCAGCAGCCTGGGAAGCCCTAAGTCCATGATCCCTCCTGAGCCTTCCGGACCCCTCGACTTTCCCCCAGCTCAGGATCCCCGGAAGTAGCGACTCAAATGAAGTTATAGTCCCGGGAGCAGGCAGGGCCCCGGCCTTCTCAGGCTGAGGTCGCGGGGCAGAATGGTCCGAAGCTCACCGAGGTCACAATAGGACCGAGGCGGGTGTGCGCCTCGACCGGACGCCAGGGGAGCCAGCAGCCCGGCTGCGCTGGCGGGACCAGGGGTTCTCTGGAGTGGGTAGGGGCTCGACCACACTGCCCTGAGGCCCAAGCCCTGCGCGAGCGTTCCCCAAAGGCGGAGCGTCCTGGCTCCACGTTGGAAGAGACATTATCTTGACCAGGAAGCCTCGCCTTCTCAGGCTCCGCCCACTCCGTGCAGCCCGAGCTTCCGGTCTCAGCTGCTTGTGTGACTCGGGAGCTACACTACGCGTGCGCCGCAACAGACAGAGCTTGTGCGCATGCGCGCGACCCGTATGAGAAATAGTAACGAAGGATCATTTCAAAACATGCCAATACAGGTGGCGCCGTGGCTTAGTTGGTTAAAGCGCCTGTCTAGTAAACAGGAGATCCTGGGTTCGAATCCCAGCGGTGCCTCAACCGAGCTTCCAAGCTCTTCCCACTTTTGCTCCTGCACTTTTCTGCTCTGAGCCTTCATGTGGCTGCCGGATACTATGTGGGTGTGAGGGGGAGCCCGAGAGGCCTATGTAGACGGGCCCCCCAGTGGGGCGTGGCCTCGGCCACGGGGCCGGGTGCAGGCGGGCTTCGGACTCCACCTCCTCGGGTCTCAGGCTCTGTGGGGCGTGGGCGGCGCGGGGACCCAGGCGACCGCGGTTGCCATAGTGCTGGCTGGCCGTGGGAGGCGGGCAGGCGAGCGGGCGGGCGGGAAAACAGACGTGCGAGTCCAGCACCGGCCCCGAGGCTGCTTCCTCAGGGCGGCCGGTGGACGCGCTCTCTGGCGCCGCCTTCTGTGGCGTGGGTTCCTCGCGCTAGTCTTCCTAGCTCCAAGCTGCCACTTGGGGGAGCTCACGCGGGTGCCGATCCTCGACGTTCGCCGGGCTTAGCTGATTCTTGCAGAGGCCTGAATATTGCCCGTCTCCCTGCAGCCGCGCAATGGGTGCAGCCTTTTCACAAATGCAAGACCTGGGCCGGCGGCGAGGCCAAGGGGACCCCATGTGGAGGGATGCGGGACTGAGTCCGGTTAGCGTGACCGTCAGTCCGATGACTGCGTGGAAACTCCAGGCCAGGCAGGGGACTCTGCCCCCGCTGCAGACGGCCGAGTGTGGGCTGAAGCCAGCTGCCTGGGCTGGGGTTGGTTGCTCAGCGCTGGGGTTCTACCCACATTTGCATGTGGGAACCTATTCCTGAGCAAGTGCATCCCAGGCTTTGGGGGTGGTGGGGTAGGGTGGGGTGAGGCATTGGAGTTTTTACAAACATTCTCCAAGGATTCACATGTCAAACCCGACAGGACAGTCCCAGTGCAGAAATTGCAGTCATGGCATAAGGCTGTGTAGTCAAATTCACCTGCCCCAGAAGCAGTTTCTCTTCCTGCCTCTTCTATGGATCTGGGTTTATTGTTTTTGTTTGTTTGTTTATTTCTCTCGTTTTCCAGTCAATTCTTGCGCCTTTGTATTTTGGTTGTTTTTGATTGACATTGCCCAGGAAAGCTTGTAAGGAGACTTTGACGCTTTGCAGTGCTGATAGGAGCGTTCACCTGGATCCAATCAGGGATGAATTTATTGGAAACTGGGCTTGCGTCATTGTGGAGCTGGTTTATTTCTGGCTCATACTTAGGCCACTGCAATCCAGCCTGGGCGACACAGCGAGATTCCATCTCGAAGAAAAAATAAAAATAAAAAAGTCCCTCATTGGATACAGGGTTTGAAATCTTCTCCGTTTCTTTTTCTCTTTGCTATTTATTTATTTACTTACTGAGATGGATGGAGTCTTTGTCGCCCAGGCTGGAGTGCAGTGGCGTGATCTCGGCTCACTGCAACCTCCGCCTCCCCGGTTCAAGCGATTCTCCTGCCTCAGCCTCCCAAGTAGCTGGGATTACAGGTGCACGCCACCATGCCTGGCTAATTTTTGCATTTTTAGTAGAGACGAGCTTTCATCATGTTGGCCAGGCTGGTCTCGAATTCCTGACCTCAGGTGATCCGCCCCACCCACCTTGGCCTCCCAAAGTATGGGGATTACCGGTGTGAGCCACAGCTTTTTTTTTTTTTTTTTTTTGAGACGGAGTCTCGCTCTGTCACCAGGATGGAGTGCAGTGGTGTAATCTCGGCCCACTGCAACCTCCACCTCCCGGGTTCAAGCGATTCTCCTGCCTCAGCCTCCCAAGTAGCTGCGACTACAGGCACGTGCCACCATGCCCAACTAATTTTTGTGTTTTTGGTAGAGACGGGGTTTCACCATGTTGGCCAGGATGGTCTCAATCTCTTGACCTCTTGATCCGCCCGCCTTGGCCTCCCAAAGTCCTGGGATTACAGGTGTGAACCACCGTGCCTGGCCTTCTTTGCTTTCTTGATACTGTCATTTGAAGTGCAAACGTTTCAATATTGATCAAGTCTAATGTATCTACTTTTCCTTTTTGCTTATGCTTTTGATGTCATATTCAAGATTCCATTGCCAAGCTGAGGGTCATAAAGATTTACACTAATGTTTTCTTTTAAGAGTTTTATAGCTTTTGCTCTTACATTTAAGTTTTGGATCTACTTTGAGTCAATTTTGTATATGATGTGAAGGAGGGGTCCAACTTCATTCTTTTGCATGTGGATTTTCATTCATCCAAACACCATTTGTTGAAAAGACCATTCTGTTCCCAAAGGTCTTGGCACCCTTGTAGAAAATCAATTGACCATAAATATGAGGGCTTATTTGTCGATTTCCAATTCTAGTCCCTTAATCTACATGTCTAGCTGTATGCCTGTGCCACACTCTTGATAACTATAGCTGTGTACTAATTTTCAAATTGGGACGTATGAGGACTTCAAAGTTGTTATTTTCAAGATTGTTCTGGCTATTCTGGGTCTGTTGAATTTCCATGAGTTTTAGAATCAGCCTGTAAATTTCTGCAAACAATCCAGTTGGGATTTTGATAGAAATTGCATTTGATAGAAATAAAGCATTTGGGGGAATATTGTTATCTTAATAATGTTAAGTTTTCTAATCCATGAACATGGAATGGCTTTCAATTTATTTAGGTCTTCTTTAATTTCTTTCAACAATGTTTTTAGTTTTCAGAGCATAAGTTTTACACCTCTTTTGTTAAGTACATTTCTAAATATTTTCTTTTTTTGATACCATTATAAGTAGGTTTTTTTTTGAGACGCAGTTTCACTCTTGTTGCCCAGACTGGAGTGCAGTGGCGCGATCTTGGCTCACTGCAACCTCCACCTCCCAGGTTCAAGTGATTCTCCTGCCTCAGCCTCCCAGGTAGCTGGGATTACAGGCGTATGCTACCAGGCCTGGCTAATTTCTGTATTTTTAGTAGAGACAGGGTTTCACCATGTTGCCCAGGCTGGTTTCTGACTCCGAGATCTGCCCGCCTCTGCCTCCCAAAATGCTGGGACTTCATGCAAGAGACACTGTGCCCAGCCTGGGTCCCATATATTTCTTGCTGGGGTTATTTCTAGATACTGTGAATGGGATAATTCCATTTTTAAAAAATTGCATACTCCTGCTAAATAGGAATGCCTTTGATGTTTAAATGTGGCTCTTTAAAGCAGCCCTCTTGCTTGCCTGACTGCTTTGACTGTCTTATTACTGCTGATTGCTTGTTTGATTTTTTGGCAGATTCTGAATTGTGCAAATTGGGATAGTGAATGATAACTTTGATCTTAAAGGGGAAAAAAAAGACAACTTACAAACAAGAAAAAGTTATCTACAACACATATAAGTGACAAAATAATTTTCAGCAGAGGAAGGGCCCAAGGGGTATAGCAAAGCAGTGAAAATTACCACATTCTATCAGAATCTGAAAAGCTGGGTTATGAACAATCCCAGCCTTCAGTATTTATCCAAAAGAAATGAAAACAACATCCATAAGAAAATGCCACAGATGCTCTCAATACAATAGTAAAAAACTAGGAACAGCCCAGGTGTCCACAGCAGATGAATAAACTGTGGGTTATCCAGGCAATGGACCACTACACAGCAAGAGAAAGGGATGGGATGCTGACACTTACACAGACATGGGTGGAATCTCACGTCGTGTACAGTGAAACAGTACATCATTTATGATTTCACTTACATAAAGCTCTAGGAAATGCAAATCCATCTATAGTGACAGCAGAGCAAGGGTTGCATAGGTGGCAGAGATTGATTTCTTGAAAAGGGGTACAAAAAGACCTCTGAGGGGTTGATGGAAATGCTCTTTATTTTGTAGGAGTTTGGGTGTGTGTTTATCAAAACTCATTAAATTGTATGCTTAAGATCTATGCATTTCACAGCACAAAAGTCAATCTAATCTAAATAAAAATATTAAAGGCTGGGCACAGCGGCTCATACCAGTAATCCCAGCAGTTTGGGAGGCCAAGGCGGGTGGATCACTTGAGCTCAGGAGTTCAAGACCAGCCTGGCCAACATGGCAAAACCCTGTCTCTACTAGAAATACAAAAGTATCCAGGCATGATGGTGTGTACCTGTAGTCCCGGCTACTTGGGAGGCTGAGGCACAAGAATCACCTGAACCTGGGAGGTGGAGGTTGCAGTCAACTGAGATTGCGCCACTGCACTCCAGCCTGGGTGAAAGAGCAAGACTCTAACTCAAAATAAAATAAAACAAATGAATAAAAAGAGTTCAAGACCAGCCTGGTCAACACAGCAAGACTTCATCTCTCTAAAAAAAAACTTAAAATATTAAAGGTCATGTTGACAGCAGTCTGGTTTGTCTTCCCAGCCTGTCCCCACCAGCTCCATGTGGATTTAACTATTTCTTGCCCATGGCCTGTGCTCTTCCAGTAGGGCAGGGCCTGCATTTGCTGGGTGGCGGGCTACCCCATTCCCCTCTGTTTCTACTTCCCATGCAACTGTGGCCTGAAGGGTTCCAGACAGGGGAAGAGAGGTTTCATCTGGGCTAGGAGGGCAGAGATATGCACACACCATCAGCTGCTTCCAGGAGAGGGGTTCAGCTTTAATGACTGAGAGGTGGCCTCAGCCTTGGGGAAGAACCCTCTTACAGCCTCTCCGGAGGAGCAGTGCCTCCTTGCTGCCAGGTAAGGCTGAGAGTGTGGTCTCCAGTATGCTGAGTTCTCAGCTGCAGGAGGCAGAATCACTCATCCATTTCCCTCACCCACCTCTGTTCAATGATGGTGATTTTTCCTTTTTTTTTTTTTTGAAATGGAGTTTTGCTCTATTGCCTAGGCTGGAGTGCAGTGGCACAATCTCAGCTTACTGCAACCTCTGCCTCCCGGGGTCAAGCAATTCTCCCGCCTCAGCCTCCCAAGTAGCTTGGACTACGGGCATGTGCCACTACCGCCTGGCTAATTTTTGTATTTTTAGTAGAGACAGGGTTTCACCATGTTGGCCAGGCTGGTCTCGAACTCCTGACCTCAAGTGCTCTGCCTGCCTCAGCCTCCCAAAGTGCTGGGATTACAGGTGTGAGCCACAGCGACAGGCCAATTTTTTGCTTTTTTAAAGACAGGGTTTCACTCACTCTGTCATCCAGTCTGGAGTGTGGTGATTCAATCACGGCTCACTGCAGCCTCTAACTCCAGGGCTCAAGCCATCCTCCTGCCTTGGCCTTCCGAGTAGCTGAGACTACAGGCATAAGCCACCATGCCAGGGTCATTTCTAATTTTTTTGTAGAGACAGGGTCCTGCTATGTTGTTCAGGCTGGTCTTAAACTCCTGGGCTCAAGTGATCCTCCCTCTTGGGCCTCCCAAAGCACTGGGATTGCAGTCATCAGCCACCGCGCCTGGCCAGTGATTGGTGAGTTTTATAAATCAAAATGTAATGGTGAATGTATTTGTACAAAGTATATTTACAAGATTCTATCATTTAATTTAAAAGGTTGACTGGTGTGGAAACAGAAACATCATTTCACACCACATTTTATTTCTTACAGTCAATTAGATTATACTTTAATACAAAAAACTAATTAAAATTTAATTGAACTTTAGCAAACATGGGATGTCTATGAAGTGTAAGACAATTTACTACATGTTTGGGGGCTGAATGGGAGCATGCTTTTGGTTTCCACCGGAAGTGGTCTCTCCCTGCCCCACGTCTGCCCCTGAAAAGAATGCCTAGGATAGGCAAATTCAGGCAGGCGGGGAGAGAAGGGTGGTTTTGGAATTAGTGTGGACTGACTTTCAGTGTTGTTTTGTTCTTCACCGATCTGTGCCTCTGAGATAATGTAACACCTTCTTCTGAATTTAGAGTGGCTCCTAAGAAGCAGTTGTGATCAGTTATTTAAAAAAATAAAATGAGGCCAAGCTGGACACTGGCTGGGCTTACTATGCTGTGTGTGGCAGATCACCTGGGGCACGTGTGCGTATCTGGGATTGAATTGCATAAGCAGGCTGGGAGCCTTGCTTGAAGGATGGTTTGGAGGCCAGCTGATGCTCCAGGAGCCCGTCTGCTCTTGAATTCCTCAGCAGAGCTTCTCTGGCTCAGTCCCACAGGCACACAGCTAAGGGTGACTGCAGGCGTCGGGGTGGACATCTGGGATGGCTGCCCAGCAGGTGATGTTCAGTAAATCCACACCTAGGAGAATCAAGCCCTGAAGACAGCCAGGCTGATCAGATTCCTCTGATGCTGGAGTGCGCACCTCTGATTTCCCTCTTTCAGTGAATCCCAAAGCCCTTTTGTTTTGAGCTGAAGTCTCACTCTGTCTCCCAGGCTAGAGTGCAGTGACATGATCTAATCTCTGTCTCCCGGGTTCAAGTGATTCTCCTGCCTCAGCCGCCCAAGTAGCTGGGATTACAGGCACCCACCACCACACCCGGCTAATTCTTTTGTATTTTTAGTAGAGACGGGGTTTCACGATGTTGGCCAGGCTGGTCTTGAACTCCTGAGCTCAACTGATCCGCCAGCCTTGACTTCCCAGAGTGCTGGGATTACAGGTGTGAGCCACCACACCCAGCCTAAATTTTTTTAAAGAGAAAGTAAAAATGTAAACCATAGGTCCAGGTGTGGTGGCTCATGCCTGTAATCCCAGCACTCTGGGAGGCCAAGGCAGGCAGAGCACTTGAGGTCAGGAGTTCGAGACCAGCCTGGCCAACATGGTGAAACCCCCGTCTTGACCCAAAATACAAAAGTAGCCGGGCATGGTTGTGGATGCCTGTAATCCCAGCTACTCGGGAGGCTGAGGCAGGAGAAACACTTGAACCCAGGAGGCAGAGGTTGCAGTGAGTCGAGATTGCACCGCTGCACTCCAGCCTGGGTGACAGAGCAAGACTCTGTCTCAAAAAAAAAGTAAGCCATAGATGGGGAGAGAAATTTGGAACACGTACACCGAGATCCCTCTAAGGGATCTCCGGAGTTCCAAACAGTCTTACTCACCTCCAGTGTGAGTAGTGTTCCAATTTCCCCTTGGCAGGCAGAGTCCATCACCCCAGCCAGCCCAGTCCCTCCCTTCTTTGTTCATTGATTCAGAGGCATGGGGAGCTCAGAGTGGCCAAGAGTCAGCCTCAGCTTCCAGTTCGGTGGAATCAGTGCTGTGACTCCTGGCGGAATCATTCCTTCCTTTGGAGCTAAGACCTCTACGCCAACAGAGCATGAAATGGGAGGAACAGGAAACAAAATTGCCTAGTGGCTCACTAAAGGTAATAGTGAACGGTGCCATTCCTTTTCCATTCCTTGATTCCTGGACCCTCGAGTCCTGGCTAGAAGCAGCAGCGCCATCTATCGGACGCTGATTCGGAGCTTATGCCGCCTTCTGAACAACCTTGCAAGATACCGCCTCTGAGCTGATGCTGTAACTGCGTCTTCAAAAGGCCATTCCAGGCCGGGCGCGGTGGCTCACGCCAGTATACCCAGCACTTTGGGAGGCCGAGGCAGGCGGATCACGAGGTCAGGAGTTTGAGACCAGCCTGACCAACATGGTGAAACCTCATCTCTACTAAAAATACAAAAATTAGCAAGGCGTGGCATGTGCTATTCGGGAGGCTGAGGCAGGAGAATTGCTTGATCCCAGGAGGCAGAGGTTGCAGTGAGCTGAGATCGCACCATTGCATTCCAGCCTGGGCGACAGAGCGCAAAAAAAGAAAAAAAAGAAAAAAAGAAAAAAGCCATTCCACTGTTCTATCAAGCCAGCTGCTTCAGATTGGTGGGGAACATGGCAACACCAGTGAATTCCATAAACACCGCCACACTTCGTTTGTGGGAAACTGAATTCCTTTTTTTTTTTTTTTTTGTGACGGAGTCTCGCTCTGTCACTCAGGCTAGAGTGCAGTGGCGTGACCCCTCGGCTCACTACAACCTCTGCCTTCCAGATTCAGGCAATTCTCCTGCCTCAGCCTCCTAAGTAGCTGAGACTACAGGCGTGCACCACTATGCCAGGCTAATTTTTGTATTTTCAGTAGAGACGGGATTTCACCATGTTGGCCAGGCTGATCTCGAACTCCTGACCTCAAGTGACCTGCCCACCCTGACCTCCCAAAGTGCTGGGATTACAGGTGTGAGCCACTGTGCCCAGCCTACTTTATTTTCTTTTTAAAAAATTTAATTCACGTTTCATAATAATCCTCTCCCTCCCCCCTTTTAGAGACAGGGTCTTACTCTGTCCCTCAGGCTGGACTGCAGTGGTGCAATCATGGCTCACTACAGCCTTGAACTCCTGGGCTCAAGCTATCCTCCTACCTCAGCCTGCTGAGTAGCTGGGACTACAGGCATGCACCACTGTGCCTGGCTATTTTTTATTTTTTATAGAGATGGGGGTCTCACTAAGTTGCCCAGGCTGGTCTCAAACTCCTGAGCTGAAGTGATCCTCCGCCTTGGCCCTCCAAAGTGCTGGGACTACAGGCGTGAGCCACTGTGCCCAGCCCTTTCCCCGTTTGTAATGATGTTTCATTTGGTTTGGGCCACCATAACACTGTTCTTAAATAATATAACAATGAATGGATTTAAATATAGCGATTAGGTTCCTAATAAAGATGGGCTGTCTGTGGTGGTGGAGGGGCCCACGGAGCTCCGGCAGGTGGGTAGCACTGCCTGCTCTCTATTGCATCCCTCAGGGAATCCCAGGGTCTCTCCCAGGGCTGGTGGTCTTGCTACCAGACACCTGGAGCCCCTCTGCCAGCTGCTTTGAGCTTGGCTGAAAGTGAGCTTGGTCTGCTCCTCTCACCTGCTATGATTAAGGAGGGGCCACTCCTTGGGATGGAAGGGCTTATCCATGGCTTTCTTCATCCACCCCTCCAGTCTTGTGTTCCCACAATCTGTACTTAGGCCTCGAGACAGGCTGTCTCAGGGTGTCACCTTTATTCCTGTGGCTCTGTAGTAACCTGTTTTGTGTTGCTGTAAAGGAATACCTGAGGCTGGGTCATTTATAAAGAAAATAGGTTTATTTGGCTCACAGTTCTGCAGACTGTACAAGAAGCTTGGCACTAGCATCTGCTTCTGGCGAGGGCCTCAGGAGGCTTCCAATCAAGGCCAGACATGGTGGCTCATGCCTGTAATCCCAACACTTTGGGAGGCCGAGGCAAGCAGATCACTTGAGGCCAGGAATTCGAGACCAGCCTGGCCAACGTAGCGAACCCTCATCTCTACTAAAAAATACAAAAATTAGCTGGGCGTGGTGGCAGGTGCCTGTAATTTCAGCTACTTTGGAGGCTGAGGCAGGAGAATTGCTTGAACCTGGGAGGTGGAGGTTGCAGTGAGCCGAGATTGCGCCACTGCCCTCCAGCCTAAGCGACAGAGTGAGACTGGATCTCAAAAAAAAAAAAAATACAATCAAGGCGGAAGGCAAAGGGGGAGCCAGTGCCACATGGCAAGAGAGGAAGGAAGTGGGAGGAAGTGTCAGGCTCTTTTAAGCAATCAGCTGTCACTCATTCATTACTGTGTGGAGGGGACCAAGGCATTCGTGAGGAATCCATCCCCAAGACCCAGACACCTCCCGCGAGGCCCCACCTCCAACACCAGAGGGCCACATTTCGATATGAGGTTTGGAAGGGACAGATATCCAAACCATATCAGGCGCCAACAGGGTTAAAGAACAAACCCTACCTGTTAACCCATCTTGGGGTTTCTGATGTGCTTGGCTTCATTAATAATTTAGTGAGGTGGACGGGATTGGATTGATTCTCCCCCAAATCAATACACAAATGATTATTGCTTGAGGGTACTTCTGAGTACTTCAGCAAGGCCGAGGGAGCTTTTTGGTTGAAAATGGGAACTGCACTCAGCACTGGAAGTTCCTGCAGAGAAGGTTATGTAAACCAAGGGGTGACCTGCTGCTAACATTTTCATTGCAATAAAACACTTTTTTTTTGGAATGGTGCTTTTATGACATACTTACTATCACCATTTCAGGCCTATAATTTTAAAATTACTGCTCAATATTGAAGGTGAAATGATTTTACTGCCGCTGGTCTATTAAGGTTCTAGGAACTGGCTGCAGCTTGGAGAATGTCTATGGCTGGATGCACTTGGGCACACCGTGCCCACTGCCCTGGATGTGCCTGCAGACACAGGAGGCTGGATGGGTGCACTGTGGCTGGGTGTGTCCGGGCACTCCCACAGGCGAGCAGGCACTCAGCTCTGAGCTTTGCAGTTCCCACCTGGACTGACCAAACTCCACCGCCCCTCCCGCCCCCTGCCCCCCTGCCCCTGCCTCGGGATTGCAGAAATGCTAGGAAGCTGCACCGAAGTCAAAGCAGCAACCCCGGCTGGCTGCGCCACCCCATTGAGCTCAGGAGGAAGTGCTGTGATTGCAGCCATATATGTTGCCAGTTTATTTGTAGTATTTTTAAATTTATTTTTATTTTTATTATTTATTTATTTATTATTGAGACGGAGTCTTGCTCTGTTGCCAGGCTGGAGTGCAGTGGCACGATCTGGACTCACTGCAACCTCCACCTCCCAGGTTCAAGCGATTCTCCTGCCTCAGCCTCCTGCGTAGCTGGCGCGTGACACCAGGCCCGGCTCATTTTTTGTATTTTTAGTAGAGATGGGGTTTCACCATGTTGGTCAGGATGGTCTTGAACTCCAGACCTCGTAATCCTCCCGCCTCAGCCTCCCAAAGTGCTGGGATTACAGGCGTGAGCCACCGCGCCTGGCCTTAAATTTATTTTTATTATTATTATTATCTTTTTTTTTTTTTGAGAGAGAGAGTCTTGCTCTGTTGCCAGGCTGGAACGCAGTGGCACGATCTCGGCTCACTGCAACCTCTGCCTCCCAGGTTCAAGCGATTCTCCTGCCTCACCCTCCCGAGTAGCTGGGATTATAGGTGTGCGCCTCCAGACCCAGCTAATTTTTGTATTTTTAGTAGAGGTGGGGTTTCAGCATGATGACCGGGCTGGTCTCGAACTCCTGGCCTGAAGTGGTCTGCCCACCTTGGCCTCCCAAAGTGCTGGGATTACAGGCATGAGCCACTGCTTCTGGCCTTGTACCTTTGTTTGATTTTTTTTTTTTTTTTTTTTATGGTAAAAGACACATGAAATTTACTATTTTAACCCTTTGTAGCTGTACAGTTTAGTGGCATTAAATACATTCACATTGTTGTATAACCATCCACACATCCATCTCAAGAACTCTTTTAATTTTCCCAAACTAAAACTCCTTACCCATTAAATAACTCTCTATTTCCCCCTCCTCTCAGCCCCTGGCAACCATCATTCTGTTTATTGTCTGTATGAATTTGACTATGCAAGGTGCCCCTGTAAGCGGAATCAGACAATATTTGTCCTTTTGTGACTGGCTTATTTCTGTTAGCATAATGTCCTCAAGTTTCATCCATGTCATAGTATGTGTCAGAATTTCCTTCTGTTAAGACTGAATAGGTGGCTCACGCCTGTAATCCCTGCACTTTGGGAGGCCGAGACAGGTGGATCACCTGAGGACAGGAGTCTGAGAACAGCCTGGCCAATGTGGCGAAACCCTGTCTCTACTAAAAATACAAAAATTATCCGGGTGTGGTGGTGCGTGCCTGTAATCCCAGCTACTCAGGAGGCTGAGGCAGGAGAACCGCTTGAACCTGGGAGGTGGAAGTTGCAGTGAGCTGAGATTGCACAACTGCACTCCAGCCTGGGTGACAGAGCGAGACTGTCTAAAAAAAAAAAAAAAACCCCAAAACAAACAAAAAACTGAATAATATTCCATTGTATGGATGGACCACATTTTGCATATTCATTCATCATCCATCAAGGAACACTTGGTTACTCCCACCTTGTGGTCATTGTGAATGATGACGCAATGAACATGGGTGTACAAGGATCTGTCTGAGTCCCTGCTTTCAATTCTTCTGGGTATATACCCTGAAGTGGAATGGCTGGATTACATGGTAATTCCATTTTTAATTTTTTAAGGAACCAGTATACTGGTTTCCACAGTAGCCGCACCATTTTACACTCCCACCAGCAAAGCACAAAAATGTCAATTTCTCCACATCCTTGCCAACATGTGTTGTTTTCTGTGTATTCCACTCCTGCCCCCCACCGTAGCCATCCTAATGGATGCAAAGTGCTGTCTCTTTGTGATTTTGATATTTTTAATTCAAATAAACCTTAGCACCTGTATTAGTCCGTTTTCAAACTGCTGTTAAAGATATACCTGAGACTGGGTAATTTATAAAGGAAAGAGGTCTAATGGACTCACAGTTCCATACAGCTGGGGAGTCCTCACAGTCATGGTGGAAGATGAAGGAAAAGCAAAAGAGACTTCTTACATGTCAGCAGGCAAGACAGGACTTGTGCAGGGGAACCCCTCTTTATAAGACCATCAGATCTCATCAGATTCATTCACTATCACAAGAACAGCATGGGAGAGACCCACCCCAATCATCCAGTTACCTCCCACCAGGTCCCTCCCACAACACTTGGGAATTGTGGGAGTTACAATTCAAGATGAGATTTGGGTGGGAACATAGCCAAACCATATCACCATCCTTTCTCAAAAGCTCCATTTTTTCTCTTCTTTTCTTTCTTGTCCTTTCACCATCTTACTCTAAAGTTGGACATAAACTTCTGTTCAGAAATCCCACAGTCACAGGCCCTCATGTTAATTTCTACACAAATGGCTGAGCTTTTCAAATGTCATTGGAGAAACATGGATTTTAATGTATACGAGGGCCTTGTGCGGTGGCTCACTCCTGTAATCCCAGCACATTGGGAGGCCAAGGCGGGTGGATCATTTGAGGTCAGGAGTTCAAGACCAGCCTGGTCAACATGGTGAAACCTCATCTCTACTAAAAATACAAAAATTAGCTGGGCATGGTGGTGCATGCCTGTAATCCCAGCTACTCAGGAGGCTAAGGCAGGAGAATCGTTTGAACCCAGGAGGCAGAAGTTGCAGTGAGCCAAGATCATGCCATTGCACTCCAGCCTGGGCGACAGAATGAGACTCTGTCTCAAACAAACAAACAAAAATAATAAAAAAAAAATGTATACGAGAGCAAAATAGCCATTTAGAAGACATCATCCTGTGAGGCACCTCTGCTAGGGTCCCGGGAGGGATCAAGGCTACAACAAACCATGATCACACCACTGCGCAAAGCATTTCAGGACAGTTTCTGCCCAAGGAGAGACTGGGCAGACAGACCTTCCTCTTTCACTGCTAGCGCCAGGTGCTTGCAGTTCTCTCCAAGGGGGCCCTGGAGACCTGGGGGTCCATCAGTATGTCCATGTGCTGGAGCAGATGCTGGCAAGATCAAGAACTTCCCTCCAAATGCTCTCTGGCTCGACTATTGGCCTGATGGAATAGGCAGAAGGATAGAAATTAGCTCTGGCAGGAGCAGAAACATTCTGAGGCCAGAGCAAGCTGGTGATGAGGGGGGCTTGGAGAAGGTGGCAGGCAGGGCTATTCCAGAGGATCATGCAGCTTGAGCTAAAAACTGTGAAGTCTGTTCTGGAGCATGTTCAGCAGTGGGAATGAACCAATGTGCATGTTAAAAATGTGAGCAATGAATTGAGAGGCAAGGGACCACATGGAAGGGGGCCTCTGTGGAGGTCCAGGAGAGAGGAGATGGTGGCTGGGACCAGGGAGGTGGTCATGGTGGTGGAGAGAGGTGGGTAGATTTGAGATACATCATGGGGACCAGCAGGTTGTAGTGATGGATTGGATGTAGGGAGATTGGAGTAAAAATTATCAACTCAGTAATGGACGTGGCCATGAACTGAGTAGGGCACAGTAGAGAAGGGGCAGATGTGGGGGTGAGGGGTGTCTGGTCTATGGCTCAGCTAGAATAATGAGGGGTTTGTCCTCTTGGAAGTCACCTGTGATAAACCTGGGCAGGTGATCATAAAACAATTTTTTCAGTTTTATTTGCCAAAGCCACTTTTGGCCTTTGACCTTCAAATAGATTGTAGGATTTTTGTTGTTGTCGTTGTTTTTGAGACAGGGTCTCACTGTGTTGCCCAGGCTGGAGTGCAGTGTGCGATCATGGCTCACTGCAGCCTCAAACTCCTGGGCTCAAGCAATCCTCCCACCTCAGCTTCCTGAGTAGGTCAGACTACAGATGCATACCACCATGCCCAGCACATTTAAAAATTTTTTTCTGTAGAGCCAGGGTCTTGCTATGTTGCCCAGGCTGGTCTCAAATTCCTGGCCTCAAGTGATCTGCCCACCTCGAGCTCCCAAAGTGCTGGGATTACAAGTGTGAGCCACCATGCCTGGCTGGTTCTAGTTATTTGAAATCAGGAAAGACACTGACCATTCAACACAGAGTCCTCTTCATTAGTGTCTGGTAAGCAGCTGGATAAGAGAGCCCTTGAGTTTGCATCTGCCTGTGGGTGAATGTTGGGGGAGGATGTGGGACTCCCCTGTGTCATTGGTTTCTTCTGTGTCACGTGAGGGCTCAGGGTATGTGGCTGATGAGTGGGCAATGGTGGTGGCCCTCTCATTTGGGATGGAGTGGGGACTTACGTGGGATGTCTCTGTGTCCCTTTTGTCTCCTCTTTGCATGTCCTCTGGCCCCTCACTCCTGGAGCAGATTCCTGAAGGCGTCACTGGCCCACAGTGAGTGTGACAGCAGCTTTGCTTCCTCCTAAGTGGGAAGGCCAGCTTCTTGCCAGGAAGCCCCTGCTGTCATGTCTGAGCCCCTCTGCCCCACCACTGCTTCCTCACCAGCCCCAGCCAGTCAGTTCCCATGTTCTGGGTCCATGCCCACCATCTCCTTCCCAGTACTGAATTCTCCACTAGTTAGAAGCTTTTGGGTTGTGATGAATAGACACGTTCTGGATATAGCTTGAGTCAGTGAGGGAGGTTTATGAAAAGGTTTCAGAGGTAGAGAGACCCAGGCGATTGCAGCTAGGGTGGAAGAGTGTTAAAGCAGAGACAGGAATACCAGGAACCTTTCCAGAAGTGGTGAGAGGGCGGTGGGGGAGAGGACTGGGCCAGAGCTACACTGGGGACCCCCAGCAAGGGTCTCGCCTGGCACAGCAACCTTTAGGGGGCACTAGATCATTATGAGACAAACGGGAAATGGGGTGTCAGATAGCCAAGGTCTCAATATGGGTCGGGAGTAGGATAGGGGAGTGAGACACTCACCTTGAGCACAGAATTGAAGGAAGTGCCAAAAAACTCAATAATGTAGACAAATCAGCTTTAATGCAAATTTTTTTGTGTGTGCAATGTGGACAGTTGTTTCCAATCAGCCCAAGGTTCCTGGGTACCTTGGCCATTTCTTGCCTTATGGGTTTATGAGGGTTCACAATGGGATGTGCATAGATTGGGGAGCATGGAGATTTAGATAAAGTCATGTTGTGATTGTAGAGCTTTTCTTAGCCTTTCCACTTGGTTCAAAATATGGGAGGATATTTTGATAAGTATGTCTAGTGGCTCACATTTTTCTTTTGCTTCAGGCTCCAACATGATTCCCATATTGGTCATTGTTCTGGACCCTAGATTCCTTACATAACGTGCAAAACATGCATCGAAGCAGGCAGCATCTTCAACAAAACCGCATATTTTGGCCAGGTGTGGCGGGTCATGTCTGTAACCCTAGCACTTTGGGAGGCTGAGGCAAGAGGATCCTTGAGTCCAGGAGTTTGAGGTTGCAGTGAGCCATGATCACACCACTGCACTCCAGCCTGGGCAACAGAGCAAGACCTTGTCTCTACAAAAAAATGAAAAAATTAGCCTGACATGGGTGGTGCACACCTGTCATCCCACCTACTTGGGAGGCTGAGGTGGGAGGATTGCTTGAGCCCAGGAGTTTGAGGGTACAGTGAGCTATGGTTGCAGCTCTGCACTCTAACCTGGGTGAAAAAGTGAGACTCTGTCTCTAAAAAAACTAAGAAGCAGCAGCAGCAGCAACAACAACAACAAACAAACAAACAAACAAACCGCAGATCCACCCTTCCATTGCCCCTGCCCCTGTTGAGCGTTTTTGCCATGCGTAAATAAATGCCTGCTCTTCCGCAGTCAGCAGTCTCAGGAAATTCTGAAACCAAATTACACATAGGCTAGTGCTCTATGCCGTCAATCTGTAATGTATCTTGTTATTTGATTCTTACATCCTTTAATACATTTCCTAAGAAGTCTGCTTTGGAAAAAATCACCAAAGGAATTAGAAGAGAGAGAATAAGAAAATCCAGAAAAACTAAAAGGATTTTTCTTCCCCCCGTTTTTTATTAAAATCCAATCAACCTGCGAAGTGCGAGTGAGTGAGTGAGTGACTGTCTACACTTTGGCTAACGGACCATCAGTTTCTCTCAACCTTCTCTCCATAAACAGAGAATATCAAATGAGGGTCTGGGGGTGTTAGAAAAGGGTTGGGAGCCTCAGCTCAGGTTGGTGGCCCCGCTGTGCCATGGAGCCTTTGGGGACCTCTGATTTCACATCCGTCTTGGCCCTAAATGGCCTTCTCAAACCTTCCCCCCCTCTCTCCCGGTTCCTGCCTCATTGGACTCAACCTCTCGGTGGGCAGCTCTCCAGAGGGCACCCCCAGCCTAAGAAGCAGGCCTCCTCCCAAGTCCCCAGCCTCACGAGGATAGTGGGTAACAGGGTGGGCTCAGGGGGCCCTGGGAGATCTCCAGAGGCCTCTGGAGTGTTCACCAATGTCCTCTAACAGGTCTTGCTCGGCACAGGGGGTTCCTCTTAGAGACATGACAGGGCACTTGGACTGTGGCAAATGAAAGAAGCGGAGGGGCAGGAACAGGGACACCATGCGAAGAAGACAGGCCTTAGCCTTGTGCCGCCCCTATGAGGTCCCCTAAGCAGCCCTCCCTCTCCCACCTTTTCCCAATCCTCGCTCCCCGGCCCTCCCCAGCACAGCCGGCTCCAGGAGGGATCAATTCCGTGGGCCCGGGAGGAGGCCAGGCGAGCACCCGCTGCCTGGAGCGGTGGGCTGGAGCGCGGGGAGCGCGGCGGGGGGCGCGGGCGGGGCGGGGCTAGTGCGTAGAGCTGTCCAGCACCCCGAGGCGGGGCGTGCGCCCCCGGCCCGCCCCAGCCGCCTCCGCCCGCCCAGCCAGCGCCACTGCGGCTCGGCGGGCGCGTCACGTGGCTGGCGCAGCGCGGCCTCCAGGCTCCGGGCGCGGGCGAGGGGCCGGGCGGGAGGACTGACAGACCCACGGACGCTCCACCGGCGGCACCCGGCCGGGCGGGCTGGGCGCAGCGCGGGGCGGCCCGGGGACGCCGGGGCCGGGCGGGCTGCTCGTTGCGGGGCATGGGCGCGCCGGGGGTCCCCGGGCCCAGGCCGGCCGCGGCGGGGCTCCCGGGGCGCGGGGGCAGCGGCGGGCGGGGGTCTTCCCTGGCGGCCGCCGCTGAGCCCCCGCGGGGCCCGTGACGCCGCGGCCGATGTGGCCCCGCGCGCGCTACGGGCCTGCACCGCCACCGCACAAAGACGCCTTGGGAGCCGCCGCCTGCACCCGGACCGCAGCAGCCACGCCAGCCGGAGCCCGAGCCCTAGCCCGAGCCCGAGCCCGAGCCGCAACCAGAGCCAGAGCCGCAGCCGGAACCGGAGCCGGAGCCTGGGGGCAGGAGGCGGCGCCCGCGGGCGGCCGGGCCCGGCATGGAGAAGCGCGCGGCCGCGGGGCTGGAGGGCGCGCCGGGCGCCCGGGCGCAGCTGGCCGTCGTCTGTCTGGGTGAGTGGGCCGCGCGGGCCGGGCAGGTCCGGGTCCCCCGCGTGGCAGTCCGCGCCGCGCCCTGACCGACCCCCTCTCCGGCCGCGGCATCCCGAGGCCCCGCACCGCAGTGGCTCCCGCGCGGAGGCCCAGAGAGCGGCCAGCACCGCTTGCCCGCCTGGCCCCGGGCCTGGGAGGGCGACTCTGGTGGCGCAGCCCCGGCTCCCTCCCCGCTCGGAGTAGCGCCCGGAGCCCGGGCTGAGCGCTGGCAGGCGGCCCTTCGTGCAGGCGGCAGCATTCAACCCCGCCCGCCCGCGCTGAGCCTGGAGGCGAGGGGGCCCCGGGAGCTGGGGACAAAGGCCAGGCCGGCTGTCCCCTGAAGAAGAAACTGTTTCCGGCCCGGAGTTGGGGTGGGGGCTGGTGTAAGCCGCAGATGGGGACTCGGGGTGCGGGGCAGGGCTGGAGGAGGGTGCCAGTGTGGAGGCGGCTTCCAGGGGACTCCTGTTTTCCCTTTGTGTCTCTCAGCCCCCAGGCAGGCCTGTTCAGTTTAGGAGGGTGCTTGGGTTGGGCCAGGGACCGGTCAAGGCCAGGCATGGGGTGGGAGGGGCTCCCGCCCTGTCCGGGAGTTTTTCTGTCCAGCTTTCCAGCGCTCTGTGTAGGCGAGAGGAGAAGGAGTTAAATCCCCAACCCACATGGCTCCTTTATTTACTGTGATGAAGGAGGGAGGCCATTATAAGAACTGGGGGTCATTAGGGGACACCCTGTGATGTCACCAGTGAGGGCTCTGTAACCTGACAGATTTGCTGAAGCCACTGAAATGACAAAGTAATCACCCCCAGGCCTCAGGGAGCTCCGAGGCTCGGGCAGGCCCGTGCCCCAGCTCTGTGAGCCTGGCTTAATGGGAATGTGCCATTGGGGAGCATTGAGGGTGTAACCCCAGCGTGCCCACCCCAACCTCGGTGTGGGGTCATGTGTGCTGGGCTCTGAGCCACTGGGTGCTGGCATCCCTGGTGAGCAGGGCAGAGGGACAGGCGCTCCGTGCTCAGGAGCTTTGGCCTGGCTCTGTCCAGGGGGCTTGGGTGTCCTGGGTGGGGGCAGCGGTTCCTGCTTCCTGGCCAGGCGGGATCTGACCCGCATCCTGAACCCCAAGAAGTCGGGCTTCCCCCCACCCCCCCGACTCTGGGCCCGTAACCCCCGGGGGCCAGAGCAGAAGGTGAAAGTAAGGGCCAAACCCCATGGAGGTGGGCGCTTGAGGGATGGCTGGGGAGTTTTGCTTTCCTTCTCAAGGTCAGCGTGGCACGGGGAAAGAGGATGGTTCCGTCACCAGCTGCGTGCCCTGTAAATGGGGATTATCAGAACTGCCTCCCCTCCTGCCCCTGCTGCTGCTGGGCGAGCAAAGCCCCTTGGAGGGGGAAGCCCTTCAAAGTTGTAGCAGCAGGCCAGGGCACAGTGGCAGGTGCCTGTAATCCCAGCACTTTGGGAGACCAAGGCAAGAGAATTGCTTGAGGCCAGGAGTTTGAGACCAGCCTGAGCAACACAGTGAGACCTCATCTCTACAAAAATAAAAAATAACAAAATAACCAGGCATAGTGGTGCACACCTGTAGTTCCAGCTACTTGGGAGGCTCAGGTGGGAGGATTGCTTGAGCCCAGGAGTTTGAAGCTGCAGTGAGCTATGCACTCCAGCCTGGATAACAGAACATGGAGGCAGGGAGGTGAGGGTGAGGTGGTAGGGGCCCTTTTGATGGGCAGTCTTGGGCTGCGCTCTGGGCCTTGCCCTGTGAGAGGAAGGGGACCAGCGGGCCAGCCTTGGGTTTAGCTGTGGTGTCCCTCATGGGCTGCTGCTGGTCCCCAGCAGGTATGTGGGACCCCTGACCCTTTCTTTGTATCTCCCACAGTGAACATCTTTCTCACCGGGAGACTCAGCAGTGCAGTTCCTGCCTTAGGTAAGTAAGCACTTTCTCTCCTTGCTCCACTCCTTTGGTCCCTTTTGGGTGAGTGGTCCCTGAGGACAGGCCTTCAGGGTCCTGGCACTACCCTGAGTTCCTGTGTGCATCTTTTCTACATCACAAAGGAGCTGTTTGGCTTTGGACAGGCTTCAACTTGTCTGAGCCTTAGCTTCCTCATCTGTAAAGTGGGTGAAATAACAAGGTCTACTCAAAACCTGGCTCTTAGTATTCCATGAGCCAGTGAGGCAAGCTCTTAGTGCGGTGCCTGGCACGTGGTGGCTTTATACCACCAGCAAGCTGCCGAGGGTCCCGTGGAATTGACATCTTGTGCCTCACACAGGCCGTGGGCTTCCTAGGATTTAATTTATAGGGGTATGACTGAGGGATGACACAGAGAGGCCCATGCCAGGGAAAGAAGGCTTTATTAATTTTCTTGAAAGGAGGGGACATGCCACACCATGCAGGGCCACCTGGGAATTACTAGATTTGGACAAGCAGGAGCAGGGTGGAAGAAAGGTGTAAGTTAGAAGCTGCATCACAGCTTCCACGGGAAAGTCACGACATCCAGGTGCTGTGGCTCACGCCTGTGATCCCAGCACTTTGGGAGGTGAGCAGAGGTGGGCAGATTGAGTGAGCTTAGGAGTTCGAGACCAGCCTGGCTATCATGGCGAAACCCCACCTCTACTAAAAGGTAGCTATAATCGCATCTACTCGGGAGACTGAGGCAGGAGAATTGCTTGAACCTGGGAGGCAGAGGTTGCAGTGAGCTGAGATCACACTACTGTACTCCAGCCTGGGCAACAGAGCAAGACTCTGTCTCTTAAAAAAAAAAAAAAGAAAGTCAAAGCACGGCAGAGTAAACCATTTAGGATTGGCTGGATTGAGTCATTCTTCTGGGCTTGGGCTATGGGGGTGCCCACTGGTTGCCTGGTAGCGGGTCTGGGGGTGCTTCAGGGCAGGGAAGATATTGGCTTGGTGTGGGAGGTTAGATAAGAAGGTGGGTGGAGGGCGTGGCCTTGCATCAGCGACACGTGAAAGGTGAGTTTCAGGCAGCTGGCTTGCAAGAGAGAGGTAAACATTTTGGCCAAAAGTACATACAGAATCCGAGAGGACACTGAGCATGCTGCCCCCACCTCTACCTGTTGGCATGGGTCTGTCCAGCCGCTGGCTGTCTTTAAGCTCCAGCCTAGTCCCCAGCACAGCAAAGACCATCAAGAGCTGGAGGGGCGGCCAAGCCCATCCATCCTCTACTACTGGAGGTAAGGGGCTGCTGAGGTTGGCAAGTGGATAAGCCCAGGCCCCTCAGGGCCCTCAGTGCCACCTGGAGAGTCTGAGAAAGGACTCGGGGAGCCTGTTCTATCATTGATAAGCCCCCATAGACCTCTGCATCTCTTGCTAATTCTGCCTATATAGTGCCATTTCCAACAACCCATAAAAAGGTATTAAAGTAAGCATAAGTATTTCCATAAAAATGTTAAGTCTGGTTGGGTGTGGTGGCTCATGCCTGTAATACCAGCACTTTGAGAAGCTGAGGCAAGAGAATACTTGAGCCCTGGAGTTTGAGACCAGCCTGAGCAAAATGGTGAAACTCCATCTCTACAAAAAAAATCTGAAAATTAGCTGGGCACGGTGGCATGTGCCTGTAGTCTTAGCTACTCGGGAGACTGAGGCAGGATGATTGCTTGAGCCCAGGAGTTTGAGATTGTAATGGGCTATGATGGCTCCACTGTGCTCCAGCCTGGGTGACAGAGCGAGACCCTGTCTGTAAAACAAAAACCAAAACCTGAGGTCAAGGTGCAGCCAGGGAGAACAATGGGGGCCTCTGACTTGTTCATTGCCTGCTGCTCTGCTTGGTGGGGCAGGAGGTGCCTGGGTTTCTAGTTCTGTGCAGGGCCCAGCTTGCTGGAGAAAGGACCCAGAGCCGTCAGGCAGCGGGACCCCTGCTGTGATCGAGGGGGAGGCCCAGGGTGCACAGAAGCTGTGCTCACTGGCTCCTCTGGCAGGCTTGGGCCTCTTTCCCTCTCTCTCTGCCCTGAGCTGTGCTCTCAGGAGCCCAGCCTCCTCTGATGCTTCGGGCTGGCCCAGGGCGGGGCCTTGCTCAGCGCTGACCTAGCCCCAGCCCTGTCTGCTGTCCTGGTCCACACAACTGATGGTGGCCCAGTCTCCCATCCCAATTTCCAGGAAAAGGCTGACTGGCCCAGCCTGGGTCAGATGTCTGTGGCCATGGTAGAGTCAGGGGAAGGGGGAATGAGGGTGTCACAGCTTATGAATGTGAGCCCCAGGACACCCTCCTGCTGGTGGGTGTGTTACCCCAAACGTGCATATACTCCACTTTTAGAAAAGTGCTTCCCCGGGGACTAGGGCCACTCATGGAGCTTGGGCGAGGAGGACACTGTCCAGGTCCTTGCGTTTGGTTGTCCTTAGCTGTCAAGACCTCAGGCCCCAGCAGGGTCCACGTTGCCAAACTCCAGGGGCTGCTGTTCACCCCTGGTGCCCTCTGATGGGAGCTGCATGCCCAGTGCGCAATGCCATGGGTGGTGGTCTGGGACCCTAGCTGTCCTAGAGTCCACTTCTGACACCTCCAGCATTACTGACCACCTGCAGGTGGCCCAAGGTACCCACCTCCCACCACGGCTCCATGATTCTGCATTTCCAGGGCTTTCCCTGGGATTCCTGCTGTGTGGGACCCTGGATTGGAAAACATTCCCCCGGCCCCTTCTCCACCCTCACTAGGCTCAGTTGCTCCAGAGGGTCTGGCAGGGCTGCCTGGGGACCTCACAGGTTTTTACCCCTCAGCAAACCCCATCCTAAGCCCAGCTATGTCGGGCCCTGACTGGTCAGAACACCTCCTGCATCCCCCCGGCCTCTGGGCTCAGCCCTGAAGCTACTGTGGCCCCAGCGGGGAGGGCCTGGACAGGGGCTTCATGCAGTTTGCAGGCAGCTGGCAGCTTCCCTGGCACGTCTGGGGTGGGACTCCCAGCTCCCCATCGTCGGATTACACCAGGCAGGTTGGCGGGGGTATTGATCAACTTTGGAAATTGGATCTGCAAATTGTGCTTCCTCAGGCCTTGCAGCGTCCTCTCAGGAATATTCGATGACTCTTTGGACCAGGAAAGGACACTGGCCCGAAAGTGCCCGGTCATTCCTTCCCACTTGTGTGGGCCACCGTGGCTCCAAGGACCCAGGCCATCTTCTGCCTGAGAGAAGGCAGGTCACCTCCAGCTAAAGCTCAGACAGACCTCTGGACAGCCCCCAACACCTCCGAACCCCTCCCTCTTCCCCATTATCCCACAAATCATGCAGTCCTCCCATCTCCCCTCACTGCCTGCCTGCTGCTACACAGCCTGTCATGAACCTCACCTCCACGGGGCATTCCTGGAAATCCCCCTCCTCATTGGCAACCCCGACCCCGTCCCCCACCACATGCACGTCTGCTTCACGTCAAGCAGGGTTCTTGCCTAGGCTGGGCATGGTGGGGTACACCTGTAGTCTCATCACTTTGGGAGGCTGAGGTGGGAGGATCACTTGAGCCTGGAAGTTGAGGCTGCAGTGAGCTGTGATCGCACCACTGCACTCCAGCCTGGGAGACAGAGCAAGATCTTGTCTCAGGAAAAAAAAAAAAAAAAAGGAATCCCTGCCTAGAACTTGCAGCTCCCTGCACAGAGCCCAGCCTCCCTCCTGCCTCACATCCCCTCTGCATGAGGCTGGGCTGCTGCTGCACCCACCATGGTCTCTGCCAACCCTCTTTGGAGAAAAGCAAACAGTTTAACCAAGTTTCCCTGATGTGGAAATTTCCAGGGGGCCCCCAGGGGCGAGGCTGTTGGGAGGCACCCATTGTCAGGGTTTTGCTGAGAGGCAGAGCAGCTGGCAGTTGTCCCTTCCTCTGCTCCTCATGAGGCTGGTGGCCTCCCAACCCCTGATGAAGGGGTCAGACATAGGTCTACGAGGGAGAAGGGTTCTGGCTGAGGTGAGTGGGAAGAGAGAAAGGTGGCAGGTGACACCTGGCTTTTCCCAGAAAGCGTGGGTGAGACACCTGGCCCCCAAGGGCCCCAAGGAGAGGGGCAGGTCTGTGTCTGTCCCCTAGGGGAGGCCTCCAGGGCTGGGTAGGAATGGACAGCGCCTTGCCCTGCCCCCGGTCCTGTCCTCTAGGACAGGGGACCTCACAGGTTTTTACCCCTCAGCAAAAAGGTGAACATGGGAGGTTCCCAGCCACGCTGACTCAGAGGCTGACACTTTGGCTTAGCATGTGCTTTAGAGATGAATGTGAGGGACGATACCACCCCAGCCTCACTGGGCCTTCCCTTCCGTGGAACCTCCTCTTCGGCCCCCTCCAATGGGAAAGATCTCTTCTTTTGGATTTCCTTCTTCTTCTTTTTTTTTTTTTTTGGAGAAAAAGTCTTGCTCTGTCACCCAGGCTGGAGTGCAGTGGTGTGATCTTGGTTCACCACAACATCCACCTCCTGGGTTCAAGCGATTCTCCTGCCTCAGCCTCCCGAATAGCTGGGATCACAGTCGCCCAGTACCACGCCTGGCTAATTTTTGAACTTTTAGTAGAGAAGGGGTTTTGCCACGTTGGTCAGGCTGATCTCAAACTCCTGACCTCAAATGATCCCCCCACCTTGGCCTCCCAAAGTGCTGGGACTACAGGCATGAGCCACTGCACCCAGCCTCTTTTGGATTTCTTAACCCTACACCTCCCAAGGAATCCCAGTTCAGGACCTCAGGGCTCTGTGAGGTCCTCATGGCCAGTGGCCTCACCTGGCAGAGGGAACCAGGCTGAGGCCGGGGCCACTTTGCATGTTTGGGTGGCTGCACCCTGAGACTCCTCTCTGATAGTTTATCTCCTGGCCTTCCGGGCTGGAAGCAGGGTGTACAGTGCCCTGTTTCTGGGGCAGGATCAGAGGCTCATTGTGGGGGCTGCCTCCCAGGGCCATGCATGAGTTCCAGGTGGAGAGGTGCTGGCTTGCACCTCACTGACCCGGGACTGTCAAGGGTCTGATGGTGACGCGGTGGTGGCCAGCCTTGCTTTAGGACCAAGAGTTCTGTTCTTATCCTTGATGCTCTCACGAACTGTCCATGGGGGTTACCAGCTCCCTATTAGTCACAGTCCCAGCTCACCTGGGCCTTCATGGTCCCAGTAGGCCCCCGGGGAAGGGGCTTCGGCTCTCAGCTCATGGCTCCAGCTGCCCAGCAGGTCCTCAGATGGACCTGTCCACTCAGGGACCCACATCTGTGGAGCACCTGCCATGCGTTAGGCACCGTGCAGGGTCCCGGGACACGGCACGGCCCTGCCTGCCTGTGTGACGTTCATCCATCAGTCCCAACAACAAAAGGGAAATGCTCTGTGGCCGAGGCTGGGGGGAGGGATGGAGGGCTGGAGCTCTGCGGGGGGCAGCCTGGAGGGCTTCCCTGGGAAGGGACCGCTGAGTTGGGGGTGGAAGCTGAGGAGTCCGTGAACGGGATAAGAAGATGGGGATAGCACCCACTAGGGACCACCAGGGCTTCCAGAACAAAGTTCCCTCCAATGTGAGAGATCGGAGAGGTCTGGGGGGCTAGGGTTTACGGGAGGGATGAGGCAGAGTGTGGGGCAGGGAGGGGGTTGGGGCTGCTGCAGTGAATTGTGGTTTTGTCCTAACAGCATGGGAGGCAGCCAGAGGGCTCTCCTTCCTTTCCTGCAGCTGGGTGCCAGAGTCTTGCTGAGAACCAGAGAGAACTCAGCTTGCAAGGTCACGGTGCCAGGGGCCAGCCATGGGAGAGTGAGGAGAGAGTGTCACTGGGCTCGGGAAAAGGGTCATCCCTCGCCTCAGTTTTTCCATCTGCAAATGGGCCCTGCCTTCATCTCAGGCTGTTATGAGAATCAGATGGACCAGCACAGGGAAGGGTCAGGGTGCTGTGGGGTGGGAGGTGTGGTCAAATGCAGCGGCCAGCCACCTGGTCCTGGGAGGGCCAGGGCACAGTGGAGCAGGGCAGGCTCACCACGCTGTCCTGGGAGGGCCAGGGCACAGTGGGGCAGGGCAGGCTCACCACGCTGCCCTGGATGGTTTAGAAGCAGAGAGCATGGAGAATGGATAGATTAAAGCGAGGCCCATGGGGCTGGGCATGGAGGGCTCCTCCTTTGAGCTGACGGGCATGATGCGTTGCTCAACCTGAGCGGTATACAGTTGGCACTCCACGAGTGCATGCTGGCTCAGTGCTGCAGTGAGAAGCTGAGGCCCCCAGAGGACTACGGTGATTCCTGACTTTGCCCCTCCCTAGCTGTGTGGCCCCGGGCAAGTCGCTGACCCTCTCTGAGCCTGTTTCCTCACCTGGTTCCGAGATCTACCTTTGGTGGCTTTCCACTTGTACTCAGGATAAAACCCAAATTCTGCACAGGGTGTGATCAGATCCAGGTGGCGTTTCCAGCCACAGCTGGACTTTGCCACCTCTCTTCAGGCCTGTTGTAGGATCTTCATTCTACTGAGGGGTTCTGCGTAAAGTCCATCTGCTCCCACCCCCAGCCTATGAGTTCCATAGAGCAGGCCTTATTCCTGCCTTACTCAGTGTGCCTACCATGCATGCTTGGCACGTAGTAGGTGCTCAGTAAATACTTGTTGAGTGAGCAAAGCCTCAGGGAAGGCAGGCAGGGGGCCATCACAGGATGGGCTATGCCGGCTGGGCAGGCCTAGGGGTGTGGGATTCTCCACTGACCCGAGGCCACAAGGCTACACCTTGGAGGTGCCGGCTGGCAGGAGGGGTTGTTGGTGGGTTTTCTCCCAGCTCTGCCAGAGATGCGGGGGACAGGACCTAGGCTGTAGCCCACTGTGTAGGGTTGGGGGCTACAGCTGTCCCAAGTCTAGGGGGCCCTCCTTGGCCTCCCATACACACCGCCTCCATGAAGTCACAAGTTGTGGCCTTGGCCATGGCCACCCTTGGCTGGACTCGATCCCACCATGGGGGAGACCTGTGCTGAAGCCCCCTTCCCCCCACTGCAACCCGCTTCCCCACCAAAGATGGGCTGGCCTTTCTCGGCCTCCTCTCCTGACAGCGGCCTGCAGTGGGAAGCTGGAGCAGCACACGGAGCGGCGTGGGGTCATCTACAGCCCGGCCTGGCCCCTCAACTACCCGCCAGGCACCAACTGCAGCTGGTACATCCAGGGCGACCGTGGTGACATGATTACCATCAGGTAGGGGCGCCTGGGGGTGTCGGAAGGAATCAACGTGGGCCCACGTGCATGGGGTGGGTGAGAATGTGTGTGTGAGCAGGTGTGGAGGGCACATGCCTGAGGGTGTACATGTGTGTGAACAGGTGTGGGATCATGTGCATGTTTGTGAGCATATGAGTGAGTGTGTGAGTGCTCATGTGTGAGCAGGTGTGAACAGGTGTGTGGGTGTGTGCATGTGAACATTTGTGAGTAGGTGTGTGCATGCAGATATGTGCATGTGTGAGGCAGGCGTGTGTAGGTATTTGAGCAGGTGTGTGGTGTGTGCATGCATGTGAGCACATGTAAGTAGGTGTGAGTGCATGTGTGTGCATGTATGTGAACGCGTGTGCTTGTGTACATGGAAAAACCCATGTCAGAGGAGACATAAAGGACACATGTGAGAGACTGCATGTGTGAGCACATGTATGTGCACGAGCCATGCCTGCAAAGGCGCAGAGAGCGTGTATGTGCGCATGCATGTAAGATAATAGGTGTAACCATGCGTGAGCCGTAAGCGTGTATGTGCACATGTGAATGCATGCATGCAAGTGTGTCCAGTGCTCTGGGTCTCCACGGGCCTCTTTGGCGAGGTGCCCAAGCTGGACCTCTTCCTGGTTTGAGCCTCGTTCATGGGGTGTGGGGGGTGTCAGTCACTCAGCCCTGCCAGGAAGTCAGGGCCAGCACACAGGCCACTGCGAACACAGCCTGGGACTGGTGGGCATGGTCTGATGTCTCTGAGGTGGCAGAGGTGTCCTCTCTGTCCTGCAGGGGTGGCTGGGGGCCAGGCTGGCACTGAGCCCAGAGCATGGTTTCTGGAGGGGCCTTGGGGAGGGGAGTGAATCAGGCAAAGCCCGGGTGCTCGAGCTGCAGGGACATGCAGAGGGAAAGGGGGCCAGGCAGTGAGCGGTGGTCCTGGCCAGGGGTGGTCACAGGGACATTTGGCTGGGGAGTCACTATAGGTTCCATCTGCCATAGTTTTCCTAAATGCCAGAGCCCAAAAGGCGCAACCCCTGACTTACTCCATAGCTGCAATGCATGAGGATGTGATGGGCATGGGCAGGGTCTGTCCTAGTCTCTGTGCCTCAGTTTCCCCAAGGGCCAGGTGGTTCAGGGCCAGTGTATCTCCGGAGATGACAAGCTGTCAACCTGCTGCAGCCTTGGCCAGCCCCATGGGCAAAGTCTCACCCTCACTTCCCATGCCTGGGACTTCGTGCTGGGCCCATCCCAGTAGTCCCGAGGTGGAGGGTTCTGGGCCCTTGGGCCTCTGCCTTTTCGGGGAGGGTGTCGGGGTGGGGGGCTCTTGACTTCCTGCTCCACTTCGGCTTCGGGCTGGGGGTGCCGTGTGCACTGGTGGAGGGAAGGGGAGCCACAGCAGAGCTGGAAATGACCTGCATGGACGTCGCAATTCTTCATGGAGCATCCCGTGCACACCTGGATGGGGACAGTGTGGGGACAGAGTGGCTGGGAGTGGAGGAACCAAGCAGTCTGGAACATGAGGAGTGGGGGCGGCCGGCCGGGACAGGGCTGGCTGTCCTGGCCGTGGCTCCAGCCTGACCACTCCCTGCTGGTCCTCGGCCATGGAGGTCCCACCTACCCCGCCTCATGTCTGGGTCTTCTCTGCCCCCCCCACAGCTTCCGCAACTTTGATGTGGAGGAGTCCCACCAGTGCTCCCTGGACTGGCTCCTGCTGGGCCCAGCAGCCCCGCCCCGCCAGGAGGCCTTCCGCCTCTGTGGCTCCGCCATCCCACCTGCCTTCATCTCTGCCCGCGACCATGTCTGGATTTTCTTCCACTCGGACGCCTCCAGCTCCGGCCAGGCCCAAGGCTTCCGTCTGTCTTATATCCGAGGTGATGGCAGCCGCAGGGCAGGAGCATACCGTGCGTGCCTACAGGCTCCCAACCCACAGGGGCAGCACCCTCCACAAGGGCCCCGTCTCCCTGTGGGATGTCCCCTGACTGCCCTGTCAATCTCAGGATAGTGGCAGGACTGGGCATGTGGATACCTCGGACCTCTCAAGGTCACTGGCCCCACTTCCCAGTCTTGGCTAGTTGTGGGAACTCACTCCTAACCCCAGGCTCAGGTCAGGGACTGAGCCCACCCTGGTGTTGGAGGGGTCTCTGCTTCCACAGTGATGGGGAACCACCTGCCCGCTTTTGGCCCCAGGCCCCCTGGCCGAAGGGAGGCTCTTCTGTCTCCTGACTGTGCCCTGCTACGTCTCCACCCAACAGGGAAGCTGGGCCAGGCATCCTGCCAGGCAGATGAGTTCCGCTGTGACAACGGCAAGTGCCTGCCCGGCCCGTGGCAGTGCAACACGGTGGACGAGTGTGGAGACGGCTCTGATGAGGGCAACTGCTCAGCGCCCGCCTCCGAGCCTCCGGGCAGCCTGTGCCCTGGGGGGACCTTCCCATGCAGCGGGGCTCGCTCCACGCGCTGCCTGCCTGTGGAGCGGCGCTGTGACGGCTTGCAGGACTGTGGCGATGGCTCAGATGAGGCGGGCTGCCCCGACCTGGCCTGCGGCCGGCGGCTGGGCAGCTTCTATGGCTCCTTTGCCTCCCCAGACCTGTTCGGCGCCGCCCGCGGGCCCTCAGACCTTCACTGCACGTGGCTGGTGGACACACAGGACTCCCGGCGGGTGCTGCTGCAGCTGGAACTGCGGCTGGGCTACGACGACTACGTGCAGGTATACGAGGGCCTGGGCGAGCGCGGGGACCGCTTGCTGCAGACGCTGTCCTACCGCAGCAACCACCGGCCCGTGAGCCTGGAGGCCGCCCAGGGCCGCCTCACCGTGGCCTACCACGCGCGCGCCCGCAGCGCCGGCCACGGCTTCAATGCCACCTACCAGGTGAAGGGCTATTGCCTCCCCTGGGAGCAGCCGTGCGGGAGCAGTAGTGACAGTGACGGGGGCAGCCCGGGCGACCAGGGCTGCTTCTCGGAGCCACAGCGCTGTGATGGCTGGTGGCATTGTGCCAGCGGCCGAGACGAGCAGGGCTGCCCTGCCTGCCCGCCCGACCAGTACCCCTGCGAGGGTGGCAGTGGTCTGTGCTACACGCCTGCGGACCGCTGCAACAACCAGAAAAGCTGTCCCGACGGCGCCGATGAGAAGAACTGCTTCTCCTGCCAGCCCGGCACCTTCCACTGCGGTACCAACCTGTGCATCTTTGAGACGTGGCGCTGTGACGGCCAGGAAGACTGCCAGGACGGCAGCGATGAGCACGGGTGCCTGGCCGCCGTGCCCCGCAAGGTCATCACGGCGGCGCTCATCGGCAGCCTGGTGTGCGGCCTGCTGCTGGTCATCGCGCTGGGCTGCGCCTTCAAGCTCTACTCACTTCGCACGCAGGAGTACAGGTGGGCGCTGTGCCCGCAGCCAGGGGACCGGGCTTCTTCATCGCCCAGGCTTGCTGTCCCCGCAGCTGTGGGTTTGCAAACGGGGGCCTGGACTAGCTACCTGGAGGCTGCCCTGGTGCACACTGGGGTCCCTACATCTTGGGATGTCTGGGTGGAGGGTAGTCCTGGAATCCTGTTGCTGCTGCAGGTCCCAGGCAGCCCAGCCATGTCGCCCTCCGCCCACTGCTTCTAGGGCCTTCGAGACCCAGATGACGCGCCTGGAGGCTGAGTTCGTGCGGCGGGAGGCACCCCCATCCTATGGTCAGCTCATCGCCCAGGGCCTCATTCCACCCGTGGAGGACTTTCCTGTCTACAGTGCGTCCCAGGTGAGCCCCCGGAGGGCGTGAGGCCCCTCCGGGGCCACTTGGGACAGTGTGCGGAGGAGGCTGGTCCAGGGGTCACAGGAGCGGGAGGCAAGGCCTGGGCAGGGTGACCTGGGGGCCCATGGCCAGGTGGGAGGGTGGATAAGGTGGTCTCTCGGGTCTCAGGTCCCTTGGGGTGTGCTGACTCCTTCCCCTGAGCAGCCTGGCTGCCCCCTCAGCCGCATCCCCCACCCCCACCCCGCTCCACCCCACAGGCCTCTGTGCTGCAGAATCTTCGCACAGCCATGCGGAGACAGATGCGTCGGCACGCCTCCCGCCGGGGGCCCTCCCGCCGCCGCCTCGGCCGCCTCTGGAACCGGCTCTTTCACCGGCCGCGGGCGCCCCGAGGCCAGATCCCACTGCTGACCGCAGCACGCCCCTCACAGACCGTGCTGGGCGATGGGTTCCTGCAGCCTGCTCCAGGGGCTGCCCCTGACGCCCCAGCACCGCTCATGGACACAGGCAGCACCAGGGCGGCCGGAGACGGACCCCCCAGTGCCCCCGGCCGTGCACCGGAGGTGGGACCTTCAGGGCCACCCTTGCCCTCGGGCCTGCGAGACCCAGAGTGCAGGCCCGTGGACAAGGACAGAAAGGTCTGCAGGGAGCCACTGGCAGACGGCCCAGCTCCTGCGGATGCACCTCGGGAGCCCTGCTCAGCCCAGGACCCGCACCCCCAGGCCTCCACTGCCAGCAGCACCCTGGGCCCCCACTCGCCAGAGCCACTGGGGGTCTGCAGGAGCCCCCCGCCCCCCTGCTCCCCAATGCTGGAGGCCAGCGATGATGAAGCCCTGTTGGTCTGTTGACCGCTGGGCTCGCTGGTGACCGCCACAGCCCCGCTTTGTAACCAGGGAATACACAGTCATTTCTACCCTGCCTCTGCGTCCTTTCTTATGGAGAGGCCCTCCGGGGACCCCAGCCGAGGGGCTGGGCCCTCAGCCAGCTGGCTGCACTGGTGGGCATGGTGGGCGGGAGCTCTGGGACTGAACAGCTGGGGAGAAGGATGGAGCGGTGAGCCCATCTGCAGGGTCCCAGTGTACACAAGCACCCTGGGGTCTCACTTCTGTCCCCCGACTCCATTCTGGGAACCCATTTCCAGAGAAGCAGGGGACCAGAGCCTTTTTGCTTCATCTGCCCTGCAGTGGCACCAGCCGCCCCTAGAGCTGGGAGTTGTCATGAGGATGGGGCCGGGCCATGGGGACGCTGGGTCTCATCCGTGGTGACTGTTCTGCCCACGCCTCACCCTCTTCCTGTCCAGCAAGGCCCCTGGAGGACCTGGGTTGGGCAGCTCCTGCCAAACCCTCATGCCCCTGGCCAGGCAGGCGCCCTTTGCCCTCCCTGAGGGTCCAATCTCCTGGGCACTGTGGCAGGGCCAGGGTGTGTGCCTGGTGTACAGGAAGCCCTTGGAGTTCCCTGCAGGCCTCAAAGACCCCAGGACATGCTGCTCTGTGCTTTCTGGGGACAGAGAGGCCGAGGCACCAACAGCAGTGGCCACATCTGTTCCATCCTATCTCAGGGCCTCAGTTTCCCCACCTGTAAGCCAGGGTGAGACTGTGGGCTCTGAAGTCCTGACCTTCAGTCTGCGGTGATTTATGGGAAGAAAGACAATCTCAGCTGGGAGCCCCGGAGCTCTCCTGGGTGGCCGAGCTCAGACTGGCATCGAGCGGCCTGGGGTAGGGGCGGACTGAGCTGCTCCCCCATCCTTGACATCCCTTTAGGGCAGGGGGACTCTGGGTGCCATGGTGGGGAGTGCCTGTGTCAAGCAGCAAAGCCCCCTAATGTCGAGAGCCTCCTCCAGGGCCTGCCACGGCATCTTCCTGGCCAGCAACATGTGTGCACCCACCGAGGTATGCCCCAGCCGCTCCCGTCTGTGCCCATCAGGGACTCCCCATAGCGCGAGCGAACAGCCAGCCCTGTTTATTTATAGGCCTTTTCAGGAAAAGCTAGCAGGGCAGTGCTAAGACAGGAAACCCAGTCCACATTTTAGGGCTTCCTTAAAACAGGCTTCTAAGAGTCGTATCTTTTTTTTTTTTTCCCAGAAAGAAAAAAAGACAAAACTTTTTTGCCAAAACACCTCCTCAATAAACAACATGTAAACAGAAACAGCTGCTTCAGTCTCTACAAACATCTCATTGTGGCTTCGAGGGTTTGTCTGTGGCAGGCAGCAGGGAGGGTGGGCAGGGGCCATTCTCCTCTTCGGGGGCGTCCTGGGGGTAGACCACGAAACACAGCTCCTGGCCCCAGCGTGTCATGGACTCTGAGGACAGACAGATGGACCTTGGGGCCTGACCTCTCGGGATAGGGGTGACCCCCAGCTCCGGACACTCCCCTTGGGCAGGGGTCTTCAGGGAGCTGCTCCGTCGGTACACGTGGTTCTGGAAACTTTGGGTACATCTTGGGAAGAGACATTTGGCGGCGGCTGGGCCCTGTGTTCCCACCTCAGCTGCTAGGACACCCTGCTCTGGGGTGAGCCTCTAAGAGGGAGGTCCGGTCTCCAGGCCCCGGCCCCCTGTGCCGGGTGACCTGCAGCTGCCCGGCTCACCTGTGAGTCTGTGCACACACTTTGGTTTGCTTCTCCAGAACACTCCCAGAAAGAAAATGGGCACCCCCGTAAGGATGATGATGACGCCGACCCCACAGACCATAGGCTCTGAGATGAAGCTGAAGACCAGCAGGAAGGCCCAGAAGACCAAGTATGCCACGGGGATGAGAAGGTTCACCTGGGGAAGGGGGAGCAGAAACACCGATGGTGCAGGGCCCCCAGCTGTCTGCACCCCCGACCCCTGGGGATCTGGGGAATTTTCCTTCCTTCCCTGGGAGCTGAGGCCTGAAGGGCAATTGCACCCACTACACCCCCTCTTGGCAACAGCCCAGTGTGTTGGAGGCCAATTCATGGGTCAGGCCGTTGGCCAGTTTTGCTGAGGATTTTTCGAAGTCTCAGCAGCACCGAGCTCCACACAGCGGTTGCATGTGGACTTGACGCTTGCACTTGGCCGGAGGTCGGTGATTTTTTGGTGTTTCACATTTCAGGCACTGAGCACTTCACTTAACGATTTATATACACATGGGGGGCTTTGCTTTTAGCTCAGGCTATGGTCTTCTGTTCTTGTGTGGGCTCATGGAATCCTGGCAGCCTTTGTGACCTTGAACAGTTCCTGAGTCTCATTTTCTTTTTTTTTTTGGAGACAGGGTCTCCCTCTGTCACCCAGGTTGGAGTACAGTGGCCCTAGCACCGCTCACTGCAGCCTCAACCTCCCGGGCTCAAGTGATCCTCCCACTTCAGCCTCCCAAGTAGCTGGGACCACAGGTGCGCACCACCACACCAGGCTAATCCTTTTAACTTTTTGCAGAGAGGAAGTCTCGTTATGTTGCCCAGGTTGGTCTCAAACTCCTGGGCTCCAGCAATCCTCCCACCTCGGCCTCCCAAAGTGCTGGGATGGGCATGAGCCCCTGTGTCCAGTGGAGCCTCATCTTCCCCATCTGTGTACACTGGGAGCATTCAAAGCTCTGTCCTCATGGGGCTGCTATGAGGAGTGGATGCCTCAGTGCACAGAGAGCCCTGAGCAGGGCCCAACACTCCACAAAAGCTGGCACCTCCCATCCCACCTGCCCCTGGTGCCCACTGTGGATGTAGGGGTGGCTCTGGCAGCACCCGGCACAGGGCCATCCGTCCCAGGGCCTCACCTTGATGGGCCTGTGGAGCGCAGGCCGCCTCCAGCGCAGCAGCAGCAGGCCCAGGATGGTGACGCCATAGCAGAGGTAGTTGATGAAGGACACGTAGTTGATGAGTGTGTACGTGTCGCCCACGAGCATGATGATGGCTGTGGCCCCGCACTGGGAGAGGACCTGGGGCTGACAGCTGGCCCCTAGCCTGCCTCCTGACGCCCCTGCAGGATGAGCCCTGGCCCCACCCCACACCCCCGCCCTGGAATGGCTCACCCCTGCCATTACCCTGAAGGTCCTGCATTGCCGGGTAGCCCTGCCTCCACGCCCTGCCTGGCCCAGGTCCCCCAACTTACACAGACGAGGAGGGCGGGGATGGGGGTGCAGTGTCTGACGTGGATCATGGCCAGCAGGCTGGGCAGGTGCCCCTCGCGGGCTCCAGAGAAGCACAGCCTAGCGTTGGGGACAGAGATGGGCACCAGCCACATCCTGGGTCTCAGCTCTGGACCTGATGTCCCTCTTAAGCTGTCACCTCTGACCTCCTGCTCCAGGCCCAGCAGCCCCACTGGACAGTTCTTCCCCTCATCCAACCTGCCTCCCTCTTGCTTTCTTTGCCTCCCAGTTGTGATCAGACACTTGTTACTGGTGTGGGATCATCACCCCAGCTTCAGGCGGACCCCTTCCCCTGGCAGGTTTCCCTTCCTCTGGCCCGTGGCATGACTGGCGCACACCTGCGCCCCAGCCTTCCCTCCCCATGCCCACGTCTCCCCAGTGCAGTCACCTGGAGTAGGTGAACAGGTAGCCATTGATCCCTCCGAAGGTTGACAGAGCCACGGAGACGGGCATGACCCAAGAAAAGTAGCCCAGCAGCTTCTCCCCGAAGGTCTGGGTGGGCACAGGAGAGAGGCCGTGTGTAAGGCCAGGGCAGGGGCCTGGGCAGGAGCCAGGGACTGAGCAAGGGCCCACTCACCACAGCCACCGCATTGGAGGAGAGCAGCTCCTGGGGGGACATGGCCGTGAAGTAGGCAATGTTGGTGAAGGTGTACACAAAGGTCACCAGTGGGATGGAGATGAAGATGGCGCGAGGTAGGTTCCTGGGGACAGGCAGTGGAGTGCATCAGCGTCAGCTCCTGAGGGTGCAGGACCCCTGAGACCCAGCCACAAGAGCAGCTCATAGTCTCCATCTCTTGTGTCTGCTGGGGATATTGGGGCAGGAAAGGGGGCAGCATTGCTGCCCGAGACACAGGGACCCTGCTGTCTGCCCTGCCCCACCCCCACCCGGACACAGGCTGGTAGGATGGGAGATGGGGGAGGGGCCGCATCACATCCTGAGGACAGGGTCTGATGTCTGTGCAGAAAGATAAAATCGCATACAGCCAAAATCAGCCTGGGAAACTCCCAAAAAGGCCCCAGAGCCCAGTCCACAGACCCAGAGTCTTCCTGGAACTTTCCAGTCCCAGCTCGCTCAGCTGCAAAGGTTCACTGTCGAGATCCCTGGCCGAGCATCAGACGCAGTCATTGGCTTCATTCGCAGGGACCATATTGTGTGCATATGCATAATTTTAGGCCAAATGCAAATCTCTGGATCTATTTACAGCAGGATGATGATATTCAGCCTTTCTGAGGCCCTGCAAGGGGCTGTGACGTGTCCATAACCAGAGAGAACAGGGCCAGGCTAGAATGCAAGCCCCCCGGCTTTCTTTCCAGGGCCATTTTTGCAGGGCAACAGGCATGGGCCACTGAGGACCAGCCTGAGCCTTGGGTGGCAGTGGGGCTGGGCGGAGAGGCTGCCTGTCCCACCAGAGGGCCTGGCTGCTTCCCAGGGCCTAGTCAGGGGCCCCACTCACTTTCGGGCGTCAACCATCTCCTCGGTGACATAGTTGAGGAAGTTCCAGCCACTGAAGGCGAAGGAGCCCTGGAGGAAGGCCAGGGCCAGGTGTCCCACGGAGGGCATCATCCAGAAAGCAAAGGCATTGCTGGGCCTCAGCTCCTCGAAGTGTCCTGGAGGCCCAGAAGTCGGGGATCAGCACCATCTCCCCAGCCCGGCCCTTACCCCGACTCGGCCCTACCTTGGAAGATCTGGAGAAGGCCCACGCCGATGATGAGGGACAAGGCCAGCAGCTTCCCGCCTGTGAACATGTCCTGGATGCGCGTGGCCCAGCGCACGCTGGAGCTGTTCACCCATGTCAGGAGCACTGCAGAGGGAAGGCGGGGGTGGGCGCCGAGGCCGGGACCTTTCACAGTGGACCATGGCCAAGTCCAGTCCAGGCGGCCTGAGAATGGCATCCCCTATAGCAGCTGGAATTTTCCGAAGGGAAATCTCACCCCTCTGTCCTGCCGCTCAGGGCAGGGTGGGGCCCGGGCAGGCGGCTGATCTGGGGACAGTGAGCCAAAGGGGACGCTTACTCAGGCAGGCCATGGACAGCACCCGGGAGGCTGCGGCGGGGGGGATGCAGTTGGGGAACACGGGCTGCAGCACGTAGTTGGAGAAGGTCATGGAGATGACAGCAAGGCTGGTGGGGTACATGATGAGCACGGCGCTCCAGAGCAGCAGAAAGCTGGAAGGAGCAGGGGTGGGAGTGGCTTAGGCTGCCCAGAGCCCTTCCCGGCCAACCTGGCCCTGATGTGTGCAGCAGGCTGTCCTGGGCCTGGCACCCAGGGGCTGGCAAGGCTGCCAGAGGCCAGCACCGGTCCAGGGAGGCAGGGTTGACCTTGTTGAGGTCTTGCGGCTGCATTGATAGACTGTTTTAACAGAGAAGGTGTTACAGTACTTAAACATTGACAGGGCTGCTGTGGGGCAGGCGCTGGGAACAACATGGGCACCAAACACTTTTCTTTTCTTTTCTTTTTTTTTTTTTTTTTTTTGAGATGGAGTCTTGCTCTGTAATCCAGGCTGGAGTGCAGTGGCATGATCTCGGCTCACTGCAACCTCCGCCTCCCGTCATGCCATTCTCCTGCCTCAGTCTCCCAAGTAGCTGGGACTACAGGCACCTGCCACCATGCCCGGCTAATTTTTTGTATTTTTAGTAGAGACGGAGTTTCACAGTGTTAGCCAGGATGGTCTCGATCTCCTGACCTCGTGATCCGCCCGCCTCGGCCTCCCAGAGTGTTGGGATTACAGGCGTGAGCCACCGCACCCAGCCACCAAATGCTTTTCTAATAACAACTAGGCCCCCCATTGGACAGAGGCTGTTTCCTGAGCCAGAGTCCCTGTCCCCAGACCTCTCAGCTTCAGCCCTGGCTCTCGCAGAGTACTGTAGCTGAAGATGGGTGACTCTGAGCTGTGTTCCCCATGAGGGACACCTATGGGGTGCAGAGACTATACCTTACCAAGAGCCCTAGCTGGGGGTGGAGAGTGATGGATGCCCCTTCTACCTAAATCTTGCCTCTGCAGGGCACCCAGACTGTGAGTCTGACCTGTTCTCAGGGGCTTTCCTGCACCCAGGGGCAGGTCTGCCCTTGGGGGTGGTCCTAGCCCCTGGCCAGCCCTCCAGGGAGAGGACTGCCTCATCGGGGACATCAGCCATCTCTGTATCACCTGCCCCTTGCTCTGCACAACCATCCCTGCTCAGCTTCTGGGACATCCTAGCTCCATGGCCCTCCTCCCCTGCCAGGCATCCCCTCTGCCCATCCCCACATGTTCCGTGCCCAGGGATGAGGTCCTGGCCCTCTTCTCCCTCCTGAATGTCCTCTCCAGGCCCAAAGCATGATTATTCTGCTTTCTTGGGTCCCAGCCCCTTTGAGGACCCTCTCCCCAGAGGAGAGTGCCACAGACACACCCACAGCGGCGTGCAAGCCCTGGCAGGTCTCCCCATCCAAGGCTGCCCAGTTAAGGACCCCTGGCCCTTAGAACCAAACTTTGTAAATTTCAGCCCAGACTTTTCCTCTGAGCCTCCAACCATCTAGGAGCCTCTCAGCAGGGAAGTGGGTGCCACCTCCGCTGCACCCACCTCTCCCTCTGCTATGCTGGCTGCCCTATCCTCTCGAGTCAGGCTCCTAAATGATTTTAGAATCTGCCTGTACCTTTGCAGCTCTTGGCACAACGCAGTTGGACAAATACAACAGCTTCAATCCCCTGATGCTCTCCAAGCCCCAGCGCCTGCCGTAAACCCAACCTGACCTCACCTCTAGCTACAGCAGACTCCCTGCACTCGCCTGGGCCACCACACCCTCTGTTCACACCCGCATCCTGGGATGCTTTCCTCACTGGTCAGCTAGGCCAGGTGGGGAAAATCCTCTTCCTCCCAGCCTCAGGGCAAGCATTGCTTTCCTGGGAGTCCTCCCTAGATGGCGCACACTGTTCTCTTTGCTGTGTAGCTGCTGCCTCTTGTACACACTCTCAAAGCAAGGCTCCTCCAGGCCTTAATCCCATTTAAGGGGCTGCTTCCTCTCTGTTCTGTGAGCAGCTTGAGTACAGGGACAGACCTTTCTATCACTGCCTTCCAACCCTGAGGCTCACAGTAAGTGCTCAGCAAATATTTCATGGTGAATGAAGGAAGGATAGCAGGGTGCTATGGAAAGGAGACCTCTGGCTGGCTGCAGTGCCTCACTCCAGTAATCCTAGCACTTGGGAGGCTGAGGCAGGTGGATCACCTGAGGTCAGGAGTTCAAGACCAGCCTGGCCAACATGGTGAAACCCCGTCTCTACTAAAAATACAAAAAAAAATTAGCCAGGCGTGGTGGCAGGCGCCTATAATCCCAGCTATTCAGGAGGCTGAGGCAGGAGAATCACTTGAACCCGGCAGGCAGAGGTTGCAGTGAGCTGAGATCACACCACTGCACTCCAGCCTGGGCAATAGAGTGAGACTCTGTCTCAAAAAAAAAAAAAAAAGACCTCATGCAGGGTATATGGTAAGAATATCACACTTCCTTCCTTGCTCCTCATGCAACATATGGGTTTACCAAAATTGAGGCCCCTCCTCGCCTGGGCACTCACATTACCTAGGGGTTTCAGACGGTAAGAATCCCCCCTCCTTAAGTACAAGGCAGGGAGTGGGGTTCAGAGGGACCTCTATTTCAAAGGAGATCCAGAGAGGCCCAGGGGCCTGCAGGAGTGCCCAGCACACATCAGTGGGGTGGAGTGGGCCTCAGTTCCACCTGCCCTGACCTCAGAAGGCTGTTCAGCATCCCCACACCTTCTCTCCATCCACCCCCACGACCTCCCTAGGAAGCCAGAAGCAGGAGTGGAAACTGAAGCCAGGGCTCATTTGGCCATCCCATTCCCAAGAGGGTGTCCCCCTGCCCGCCGGTGTCCCACACTCACCCAGCCAGGCCCCCGAAGATCTCTGTGACGTAGGCGTAGTCCCCGCCAGACTTGGGGATGGCGACTCCCAGCTCTGCATAGCAGAGGGAGCCCAGAGCCGTCACACCCCCACCCAGGACCCAGACGAACAGGGCCAGACCCACGGAGCCCGAGTGCTCCAGGACCCCCTTGGGTGAGATGAAGATGCCCGAGCCGATGATGTTCCCTGCGGGGGGAGAGATGGGGAGGCATCAGGCCTGGGGTCCCCTTCACAGCCCGGCCTTCTGTGTGGGGATCTGCCTGCTGCCAGGAGGAAGAGAGCCTGGGGTGCTTCCTGGAGGAGGAGGAGGCAGGAGGTGGGCTGGAGGTGTTGAATGCCACTGGCCCCTAAGCCCAGCAAGTGCCATTCTGGGCTCATCATCTGCCCCTTCCTCAGTCCCTCACATGGGAAATGGCACCTCGTTCAGCTGGCCAGGCCCCTCTGCCAGAGACAGGCCCTGTTTGACTTCCTCAGCCCTCCATTGCCCCCCGTGAGGCAGGGCCAGCAAAGTGAGGAGGCTGAACCACCTGAGCGACGGCAGACGGTGGCTCCCGAGGCACCCCACAAGGCCCATGCTCAGCCCTCATGTCTACTTCAGAGCCCCAGGCGTATCAGCCTGCAGCCACTTGTCCTGCCTCCAGCCCGCTGGCCAGAGCTGGCCCCTAACACAGAACTTCAACCACCCTCCTGCCACTTTCCCACCGGCCAAAGTCCAAACTCATGGAGTGGCTCAGGAAGTAGCATCTCCTCCATGAAGCCCTCCTTGACCACATCAGGTTTGGGCTTCTCTTCCTACTTCAATTTCTTTTCCTTTCCTTTCTCTTCTTCCCCTTCCCTTTTCCCTTCCCCTTCCCCTTCCCCTTCCCTTCCCCTTCCCTTCCCTCCACTTCCTGGATTCAAGCAATTCTCCTGCCTCAGCCTCCCAAGTAGTTCGAATTACAGGCGTGAGCCAACACGCCTGGCTACTATTTTTTGTATTTTTTTAGTAGAGATGGGTTTTCACCCTGTTGATCAGGCTGGTCTCCAATTCCTGACCTCAAGTGATCCACCCGCCTCGGCCTCCCAAATTGCTGGGATTAAAGGCGTGAGTCACTGTGCCCAGCTTCTTTCTTTCATTTAGACAGGGTCTCGCTCTGCCACCCTGGCTGGAGTGCAGTGGTATGATCATAGCTTACTGCAGCCTGGGACTCCTGGGCTCAAGAGATTCTCCCATCTCAGTCTCCCTAGTAGCTGGGACTCCAGGTGTATTACCACACCCACGTTTTTTTTACTTTTTGTAGAGACAGGGTCTCACTATATTGCCCAGGCTGGTCTCCAACTCCTGGGCTCAAGTGATCCTCCCTGCTTGGCTTCCCAAAGTGCTAGGATTACAGGTGAGTGCCACCACACCCGGCTAATCAAAAAAAGTTGTAGAGTTGAAGGGTCCCACTATGTTGCCGAGGCTGGTCTCGAACTCCTGGGCTCAATCGACCACCCACTTCGGCCTCCCAAAGTGCTGGGATTACAGGCAAGAGCCACTGTGCCCGGCCCCTCTGCTTTCTGACATGATGGGAAACATTCAGAGGGGCCAACTATGGTCTGTAGAGTAGGTTCCCAGGATGAGCAAGACTCTGAGTGCCTGCTGAGCCCTGAGCTCTGCAAAGAGGGACAATGTTCTGGGTTATATGGGTCTCACCATCTGTGCACATGAATCAGGTAACGTCACTAGAGATCTGCACTAGGGCCTGTCCAAGAAGAAATAAACCCAGAACCTCAGGCCATATGAACAAACAGCCCTGGTAGGACCAACGTCGTTCTCTATGCAATGGCCACACCAGACCAGGTCCTGAGAGGACGGGTCCATCTCCCTCAGAGCGGGAGCCCACCTCCTCCACCTGCCGGGCCCGCAGGGGGCTGGATAAGGACACGGTTGTAGCCGCCAATTTGTATTCACTCCTTGTCCACGGTGCTCCCCCACTGCCCCCACCCCCAGCCGACACAGATTTCCAGTCTGGACAGCTACGATGCCCCACTCAGTTTTCCGGTCACATCCCAGGAGCCCTAAATACATCCAGATAAGGACGAACTAATTCCTGTGCCTCAACCCCCAGAGGTAAGCTGTACGCTTAGTCTACTTCTCGGGGGAGAGAAGCGCCTCTCTCATCTCGCAGAGGGGCCCAGGCCTGGGTGGGCCGTAAGGTTTCTAAAGAGCCTTTGAGTTCCCTCCATCCGGCAGCAGGGCCTCTGTTCTCAGGACCTGGCGGACTGGGATTTGCCGAAAGCCAGGGAGGTTGGAAGCCAGCGGGGGCTGGGTGGCCTTGGAAGGAGCTGAGCATGTTCACGCTGGGAGCATCCCAGGCCCTGAGCCACCCACCCTGCAGAGAGCCCACCATGCTTCTCCTTGGCGGGGCCTCCTGGGTGGAGCTCCGGGGGAAGCCACATCTGGCACCCTATCTTCCAGGGCCATATCACTAGCCTTGTGCCCAGTGGCTGAAGACTCGGATACTGGGCTTGCCAGGGGTGGAGAGGCCACTATTGTTTGGAACACGTGGCCTCAGGCCACAGTTCAGGACTTTCTCCCTTGTGGCTCAAAGGACCACAGGCGTTAGCCAGTGTCTCTGGGGTCCTCAGGGGTTTCTCTTTCTGGGCCTAGACCACTTGCAGCATCTCCCCCAGGATCATGTTTGAAGGTGGCAGAAAATCGCATCACGCACTCCGCACACTGGCTGCTCCTGGCACCATGAAGGGTGGGTGGGGCACTGCATGGAGCAGCCGGGGCTGCGGGCTTGGGCACGGAGGAGGGAGGGGGCTGTGTGGACAGGGATGGGGGCCTCCAATGCTCCAATGATTATAGGAGGGGTGTGGGAGGGACCAGTGGATTTCTTTCTTTCTTTTTTTTCAGTAGAGATGGGGTTTCACCATGTTGGCCAGGCTGGTCTTGAACTCCTGACCTCAAGTGATCCACCCACCTCGGCCTCCCAAAGTGCTGGGATTACAGGCATGAGCCACCATGCCTGGCCAGATTACTGGAGCTGGAAGGGGGCTGCCCGGGGTTCCTCCCAGTGGTGTGGGAGGGTCAGAGGGTCTCCCTTCCCAGACTCCGTATTTCAGCCAAGCAGATCTACCTGATTCGAGGAGCAGCGATGAAGAAGCCCAGCCCTTGGGGGAACCTGGTTTAGAGGGGCAGGAACTCAGAGTGGAACAGGATGAGGGGCCACAGGATGGGCCTGGAGATACCACTGAGCCCCTGTTGGGTATCTGACCCATGGCTGACCAGAGAGATGTGGGTTCTAAGGCCTCCACGTTCCTGTCCACCCAGTGAGATGACAGCTCAGTGGTCCCTGCAGGTCCTCTGTGGGCCAGAGCTCTGGGCAGGTAAGCGAGGAAGTGACTGCCCCCCAAGTCGGCCTTCCCAGAGTCTCCACCACCCGCCCCTCTTCCCTGAGCCTTCGCTGGGTAGCTTTTATCACATTAAGATGTTTGGCCTGATGGGGCTTACTCAACTTCTTGGAGGAACGAAGAAAGGGCCATTGTTCCCCGTGGCCGCTGTGGTGCGTGCTGACCTATTTCTGGAGGCAGCGGCAGACCACTGAGGTCACAGGGGCGGCCCATGGAGGTCGAATCGCAGAGTGAGCCACCTCCTGTGGTGTGTGTGGGGAATGTGCAGTCTGATTTGGTGAGGGGGCAGGGAGGGCCTGTCGGGCCAGGACACTGGCACCAGTCCTCATGCCTTGAAGCACATTCTGGACCCGACTGTGTGACTCAGGCCAGTGCTGCCCTTCCGAGCCCCAGTTTCCCCATCTGTCAGGTGGGGCCACTGGGCTAGGGGGCAGCAGAGGGCTAGTCCGACCCTGACTTCAGCAGGGAGGATGCACCCTGCATATCTGTGTTGGGCCAAGGAAACAGTCTGCTCAGGGGCCGTGTCCCTCACTGTGATAGGCCTCTCCCCAGCTCACTGGTCTCCCTGAAGCAACACCGCCTCCAGGAAGCTCTCCCTGACCAGCCACCATGGCCCCTGCAATCTGGACATCGCCCCACGGCCATGGAACCTGGATGATGGCTGGAAAGGGATGCTTTTATTTGATGCAGGCATTCTCTTGATCCTGTCTGGCACATCAGAGGCCATGGGAAGTGATTTGGATCTCACTACGCACTGCCATCTGCCTTGGAGACCCCCTAGGCAGCCCCATCTTTCCTCTGAGACCTGAGCCACCCGGGACCCCAACACCCCGGGGTGATCGGCTGCAGCCTGGGTGAAGCCTACCCCCTCCAAGCGCACGGGTGTCCTCACATCCTCACAGTAAGCCTGTGTCAGGCACCTCTCCGGGATGCTGACTGTGACCACTGAGGTCTGGGCAGCACCCCAAGGAGGTGAGTGGGGACATCCAGGATGTGCCTGGAACTGCCACTTGGCCAGCACCCGACTCCAGCCTAACCCACTTTCCTTTGGAGACAGGAGATGAGCGGAAGTGTGCAGCCCTCTCCGGCTTGTTCAGCTCAGCCAGCTCAGCCAAGCAAACCTCGCCTGGGGCCCTGTCTCCTGGCTGAGGCTTCTCATGGTCACCGGTGAGTTCCACGTTGCCAAACGCAACAGTCAAGCCCTAGGCCACGTTATTGACGCATCAGCATCATGTGGCAAGTGGATTGCTTCCTCCTCACTCGGGCTCCTGGCCTCCCCTCGGCCTTACTGGCTTCTCCTTTTCAGAATCCCTTATCTTGCTTGAGTTCTAGACACTGCGTGCCCAGGGCTCAGTCCTGGGGCTTCTTCTCTTTTCTTTTTATGCTTTCTTTATAGATACATAGACCTCATCTATTACCTTGACTTCTGCTGGCAACTCCTAAATTTATATCCCTAGCATAGACCGCTCTGCTAAATGAAACCTGTATATGCAACGAACCACTCAGCCGTGGACATCATGGACTTTCCATGTTCAAAACAGAATTCCCGACTTTTACCTCCTTGTCCCCAAAATGCTCCTCTTGGTCTTCCCTGATCAATAAATGGCAAAACATCCTCCCAATTGCTTGGGCCACAACCTTGAGTCACCCATGATTCCTCTCTTTCTCCCCCAGGACCTCCATTCCATCACAAATCCTTTGGCTCTCATCTTCCAAACTCATCCGGAATGGAACCTCCTCTGACACCACCATGGCCACCGCCCTGCCCTGAGCCACCGTGGTCTCTTGCCCGGGGACACCCAGGTAGCCTCCTGACCGGCCTTCCTCCTCCCACTTCTTCCCCCACTGCCTCTTCTCCATAGTGGGCCCTGTAAGCCCCATCCCATCATCCCTCTGCTCAAAGCCCAGGGCTCCTGCTTCACAGAGAGCAAAAGGTAATACCCTTAACATAGCTTGCAATGCCCTGCTCACACTGAACCCCACCCCAGATCTCAGCTCACTTCCAAACTGAAATCCCCCACCCTGGCTCTCTCCATCCTCCTTCCTGGCTTGACTGGCTGGTCTTAGCACTTAACAATATACGCATTCAGCTTGTTCATCTTGTTTGCCGGACTCCCACACCAGGAGATGGATTTTGTCTGTCTTGACCCCCCCATGGTGTCTCTGGCATATAAGCCAGTGCCTGACACAGTTCAGTATGTAGTGGTTGAATAGATGGATGAGTGTGCCTAGGACCGGCAGGCCCCCGAAATTATAGTTGGGGCTTCCCTTGGGGTCCCGGAGCACACCGAGGGCATCTGACCCCAGGGCAGGTTGCTTCAATTTCCTCACCTGTAAATGGAACTGTGGTGGGGAACAGCTAAGCCCCTGCACAGTTGTATGGCTCCCCAGGGCCCCGGTGAGGAGGGGCTGGGGTTCTGCAGAGGTCCACCCCTCTGGGAAGCCCAGCCACCTGCAACCCTGGAGACCATGGAGGGTCCTGGCTGACTGAGGCTGGGTGAGCAGGGATTGGTTCCTGAGGAGTTGAGGTTCATGAAGTCAACTCCTGAGTCCCTGAACACACATCTGGCCCACAAACCCCTGCAGGAGCTGGACTCTCAAGTCAAAGAGAGAGCAGAGGAAAGGCCTGGTCAGCAGACCCAGGGGGGACTCCCACTTTGGAGGACCTGGGTGTGTTCCTTGGGTTGTGGATCCGGCGAGGGAGCTGGCCGAGGTTCCTGGGTCAGTATAAGAGGCCTGTGAGTCCAGCCGCCGACGGGGAGGCAGACTTCCCTGGCCGTCTGTTTGTTTGTCCACCCATAGTGGAGTAGGAGCTCAGTGAAGCCTAGTTGGACAAGCTCCCAGCTTGGTCCCCAACCCTCCCCCATCAGGGCTCTGACTCTGGCCCCAATTTGCCCAGCATCAGAACAGTATAAAGGGCACTGGGACCGGGCACGATGGCTCCCGCCTGTAACCCTAACACTCTGGGAGGCTGAGGTGGGAGGATCACTTGAGCCTAGGAATTTGAGATCAGCCTGGGCAACATGGCAAAACCCAGTCTCTACAAAAAATACAAAAATTAGCTAGGCGTGGTGGTGGGTGCCTGTGGTTCCAGCTGTTTGGAAGGCTGAGGTGGGAGGATTGCTTGAGCCTGGGAGGTCGAGGCTGCAGTGAGCTATGATCATGCCACTGCACCATAGTTTGTGCTATGGAGCAAGAGCTTGTCTCATAAAATAAAATAAAATAAAATAAAATAATAAAATAAAATAAAATAGGCACTGGACTGGGAATAGAGCCCAAATCTGGTTCCGAATCCTGAGCCTACCCCTTGGAGTGGTATCATTTCACTTCCAACCTTAGTTTCCACTCTGGAAAATGGGTATAAAAATTCCTCCCCTGCAAGGTGGGCATGAGATTCAAATGAGATAAAGGAAGACATGTTTTCATAAGGTAGTAGGAGGTGTTTTTCTGAACAGATTTTGGATGTGATGATGTCCTGCAGACCCCCTGCCCCAGACAGTTCTATTTCCTCCAGCCTGGCCGATTCCCTTCCATCTGCGCTTGCGGTGGCCAGCGGGCCCTGCCTTAAACACACTTGACGTGAGTCTCACGCCAGCCCATAGCCTGCCCTTCCAGGTCTTCCCATTCTCGAAAGCCTCACTTCCCAGTCTGAGCTGGAGCAGAGGGTACACATGAGGGAGAGAGTGATAGGATCTCCTAGGAGGGTTGCTGTGGAAGTTTTGAAAATAACATGTTCAATAACAGTAACAAACCAAGGTAGATTATGAAGCAGAACGTTGGCTGGGCAGGGTGGCTCACACCTGTAATCCCAGCACTTTGGGAGGCTGAGACAGGCAGATCACTTGAGGTTAGGAGTTCGAGACCAGCCTGGCCAACATGGTGAAACTCTGTCTCTACTGAAAATACAAAAATTAGCTGGACATGGTGGTGCGTGCCTGTAATCCTAGCTACTAGGGAGGCTGATGCAGGAGAATTACTTGAACTCCGGAGGCGGAGGTTGCAATGAGCTGAGATTGTGCCACTGCACTCCAGCCTGGGGGACACAGCCAGACTCTGTCTCAGAAAAAAAAAAAAAAGAGAAAGAGAGAAAGAAAGAAAGGAAGGAAAGGAAAGGAAAGGAAAGGAAAGGAAAGGAAAGGAAAGGAAGCAGGATGTCAAGTTCTTGACTTTTAGAGCTAAAATACGACACTTTGCAGACATTTTTTGTTCTGACCAGGCCCCCCAGGGTATTGGTGGAGAGAGAGTGAGCCCACCTGAGGCAGAAAAGTAGGGTGGGCTGGGGAGGGGCGACCCTTAGTACATCAGGTGGGGAAGGCAGTGCAGACCCCGGCTCAATCCTCACCTGCCCAGTCCCCACCTCCTATCACCTTCTGGTTGAAGTTGATCTCTCCTTGTTTTTTCCTGCCTCGTCCAGCCTCCTGCCTGCTGTAATCCTCAAAGGCTCCCCAGGCCAGGCCAAGACCAAGGCTCCCCAAGACCACCACTGAGTGCCCCGGGCTTGAGTTTTGTAGCTGAGTCCAGCATCCTTGGCTGTCCAAGTGGCCCTTCACCCTGGCTCAGTCTTCAAGGTTTGGAGGCCAAGGTAGTGGACTTGGGCACAGCAGGAAGGAACTGAAGGGTAGGGGAGCTGTCAGGGCAGACCTGGGCTGCATGGGAAACTTACAGAGTCTGTCCTGGAAAAGGAGGGTGATAGTGGAGTTGGACTTCTCCACTCCCACGACCACCACCTCCACCATCACCACCACCACCAGGGCCCCTTTCTGGGGAGAAAGGAGCCAGGCAGCCTCCCTGTGGCCTGGGGAGGATGGGATGTGGGGAGGGGATAGAGTAGGAAGACAGGTCAAGGATGCTGGGCTTAGCTGAGGAGCCCAGGCGGAACTGTGTCTCTCTGCACCTGCCTGGCGCTGTAGCTGGTTCTAGGCATGGTCTCAGTCCTATGACCCACTCATGGTGTGAGCTTCCCCTTCCCTGGAGGACAGTTCCTGGAGAGGGTGTGGGCCAAGAAAAAGCTCTAACCAGCGCCCTGGCCAAATCCCTGGAACCAGCCCTTCCTTCCAGCAGACCATCCGTCAGGCAGGGGCATCCTAGGCCAAGAAGCTCCCAGGGCCAGGTCAGGACCAGGGTCTGGGAGACAGCATTCTAAGGGGAGGGGGTGAGATGGTGGAGTGACCTGGCCAGGGGCTGTGTTCAGGGGCAACTTTGGATGTGAAGAGCTGCTAATGTGGGGTTGTGAGAGGACGAGGTGAAGACCCTGGGTCTGCCCTATTGAGCCCCCAAACTTTCTCCATCTCCAGGGGTCTGAGGGTGGGAAGGCAATGAAGACACAAGCGGCTCTCACTGGCAGGGGACCGGGAAGACTGGCTGGCAGTAAGGTGAGAACAGTCGAGGCCCCAGTCACTCATCCCCCCAAACCACTTCTCCTGTCCCTCCCTGGAGGGGCTCAGAGGCACCCTGTGTAGACAAAGAAACAAGTCAGTATCCATGACTTGGGACAGAGAGTGGAAAAATACCACTGCCATTCCCATGACCCCTGAGCTCTCTGCCTACCCAGAAACCCCTATGTGGGGGCAGGACATGGACCCATTCTCAGGTGGGGACTTTGGAGTCCAAGGCCTCCAGACCAGGCAAGTGTCCAGTGCCCACCAGGATCCCAGCCCAGGGAGCAGCTGGCCTTCTGCAGGCTGGGTCTGCCCGCTGCTGCCCCCTTCCCCCAATCTCTGGCTAACCCGCCCCCTTTCCTGGGTCCTGCTGCCAAACCCTGCAGTCATTGCGTGCTCTGAACCTCCGTCCCCTCTGTGCAGGCTGCGCTTGTTCACTCTACTCACAGGCCCTCCTGCTTTCCAAGAATAAAGTCACTGCACTGCGTGGCACCTGGACCCTGCACACAGTAGGTACTCAGACTGACCTACGGTCCAGAACTTGGGGAGCTCAGCCTGCCGCAGCCTGACCAGCCCCTACACTGGTCAAGTTCCTGCGCTAATCGCAGGACTGTAGTCATGGCCATTTCACAGATGAGGAAACTGAGGGTAACTGCCTTGCAAAAGTCCTGCAGCAAAATCGAGTCAGGAGGAAGAGTCCAGCGGTGGAGGGTCCCAAAACTCCCCCAGTGCAGGCGGCCGGGAGGTGGGAACACGGAGCTTTGGCACCGCGGGCTAGCAGCCCCTGCCCTTCCCGCGGTCATAGTGCTGTCTGAGGCCAGACCGCGGGTTCCCCAGGCACACCCGTCCGAGCGCTCGGAGAGGGGGCGCCCCTCGTTTGGGGCGGCTGCGCCCCTCATTCGGCCTCCGCCCGGCGCCCGCCCGCCTGGGTCCAGCTCACCGATGATGATGGTGCAGGCGCTCAGCAGCCCGATCTCCTTCTTGAGCGCCACCCGCTCCGAGGCGCCGGGGACGGGGCCTGGGACTGGGGAGGGCGAGGGCGCAGGCCTGGGGTTCCCGCGCCCGCTCGGCTGCTGCGTGTGGCCGGCCATGTCGCTGTCCCGCCGCTTCCCCGCTCCCTGCGCTGCCCCGTCTGTCCGGCCGGCCCCCCGTCGGTCCGTCGGTCCGTGAGCTCACGGCCCTCGCAGCCGGGACAGCGCCCACAGGCGGGCGCATGCGCTGGCGCTGGGCCCGGGACTGGGGGCCCCGGGCGGCTGGGGCCCGGGAGGGGCGGAAGGAGGGCCGGCCCGCAGCCCCCTCCCCCGCCTCCCTTAAAGGGAACGCCCCCTCCCCCAGTCCCGGCCTGGGTAGGAAGGAGAGAACTAGGGGCAGATCTAGGAAGGACTTCCCAGTTGGGTGAAGGAAGGGACCCTCCAGTTCCCTGAGTTACATCCATTCTTGGGGCCGGGTGGGGGAGCAGAGCTCCGAGACAAGACAATCCCTGCGCTCAAGGAGGCTGAGGGGGACGGCAAGAATAGCAGCTGGCCGCGTGTGGGGATCCAGTGTGTGCTCCCTTTAGTACTCTATGCCTGCACGGGGTGTGTGTGTGTGTGTGTGTGTGTGTGTAGGAGACAGCTTCCAGGGTGAGGGTGGAAGCTGAGGCCCAGAGATCAGTAGCGATCGCTGAGCAAGTGCAGGGCTGAGACCAAACCCTTTCTCGTGCCCCCTTGGCTCCCAGGCGGACAACCTCAGGAGGGGTGGGGGTTGAGGTCTGGAACTCCTCTGAGGGGTCTGGGTGTCCTATGCACCCTGCATCAAAGGCCTGAGGGTCGAGGTGAAGATCCCGGGGGCTCTCATTCTCATCACGGGGACCCAAGACCTGTGAGGAGTCCTGGACACGGCTCGCCCACCCCACCAGGCTCTGGGCCACCTCTGGCCTGAGGTCTCCTCTACAGGCTCCTCGTCCCAGGTCAGAGTGAGGGCTCAGCGGACTAGAACTCGGGTCTCTGGTGCAGGTCCCGCGCGATCCAGCCCGGCTTAAGGAGGCCAGGCGACCTGGAATGCCCGGGAGACACGGAGAAGGAGGCTGTGGTCGCGGGAGAGGGTCAGGAGTGCGGGGATCCGAGGGAGGCTGCCTCCTCCGGGAAGCCGTCTGGACTGTGCAGCCGAGGCCGGCGGAACAGATCCAGGGGGGCCGCGTCGGGGCCACCGGGGCGGCGGGCGGGGCGAGCCTGGCACTGTGCGGCCGGCAGCGGAACAGCCTTTGTTTCTTCCTGGCGGCCGCCGCGACGCGCCGTCCCCTGCATGTGGATGAGGCCTCGCCGGGCGCCCCGTCCTTCCCCCCAGTGGCGGCCTCCGGGTTTGCTGGGGCCCGGCCAGGGGTCCGACGGCCGCAGGGTTGACCCGGGTGGGACAGGGCGGGGGCGGGTCCCGGGCAGGGGCGGGTCCCGGGCAGGGGCGGGGCGTGGAGGTGGGAGCGGGGCGGGGCCGGCGTTTGTAGGCACACCGGAGCTTCGAAGTTGGGGGCGGGGACTTCGGGTAGGAGTAGGAGCGGGAAGATCCAGGGTGGACGTGCTAGGGGGACGCGGAGGGGGAGGCCACCCGGCGAAGCTGCATCCCTCTCGCTTCTGTCGTCGGAGACCGGCATTCTTGGCGCCCTCCGCCTCCAGCCCCAGAGACCATTCAGAGACCGACTCTCTTAAAGGAGCCTCGCGCAGGGTAGGGGCAGCCCTGGCTCCGGAGACCCCTGATTGTCGCGGGTGTTGGGGGCCAGGGGCCTCGACCTTCTGGTTTGACTCTCCCCAGCCCCCCAGTTGCCCTTGCAATTCTAGGGTCTGCTGGGAGACGGTCTAGCCAGGGCTGGTGCAATCAGGGGCAGCTTGCCAAGGGGCAGGGGCTGGCGCAAGCCTCGCAGCTCTGAGGCCTGTGGTTTTCGAGGGTGTCTCGCTGGGACCTGCAATGTGGAGTATGCGTTTTTTGGGGAAAGGTCGGCCTAGGGCTTTGCACAGGCTGGAGTTTGTATGTTGTCACCCAGGCCCCATAGCTCAGGAGGTCCTTTTCTTGGAATTGAACTAGAACCTGCAAGTTTCAATGGGAACAAAAGGTTAGTAGGATTGGTTTACCATCCAAAAACCAATCAGCATGATTCTCCACATTAATAGAGAGAAAAAAGGAAAACCTCAACAGATGTAAAAAACAGTCATCCGTGATGTAAACAAAAGAACTCTTAGCAAATAGAAACAGAAGAGAACCTCCTTAATCTGATAAAAGTATCTACCTAAAAACAAATCTCCAAGAAACCAAGAAACAAACAAAAACCCTACAGCTGACATCGTGTTTAATGGTGAAAATGTGAATGCTTTTCTACTGAGATTGAAAATGAGAAGGGATGTTGGCACTCATCAATATTCTATACAATAGTGTACTGGAGGTCCTAGCCAGAGCAATAAGACAAGAAAAATAAGTAAAAAGGTATGAAGATAGTAAAGGGAGAGATAAAGCTGCCATTCACATATGATGTGATTCAGTATGTAGAAAAAAAGTTACAGGCTAATTTAAGGAAGACAAGTTCATTTAGCAAAGTCACTAGACAGAAGTTTAATATACAGAAACTAATTGTATTCTATATACTAGCAATAATTAGAAAATGAAATTAATAATAGCATAAAATCAAATACCTAAGAATAATTCTAGTGAATGATGTGTACAATTTTTATGCAAGAAACTACAAAACATTTCTGAGAGAAATTGTTAAAGACATAAGCTAATGGAGGGATATACCATGTTCATAGATTGGAATTTAAAATGTTGGTCTCCACATTGATCTATAGAATTGATAAATACATCCAATGTAATTTTGATCAAAGCACCAGACAACTTTGTTGTTGATTACAAGGCTTTTTTGGAGGGATGAAACTCAACAAGCTGATTCTAAAAAGTATGTGAAGAAGAACAAATCTGGAGGACTTATACTACAGTAAGGAAGACAGTGTGGCATTGATGCAAAGATAAACAAATCTACTGGTGGAAGAAAACAGAAATCCAGAAACAGACCCATCCTGGTTTATTATAACAAAGTTGATATTGCAGAACAGTGGAGAAAGGACAGGCTTTTCAATAAGTGGTGGTGGATCTATATATTGAAGAAAAAAACCAAAACCCTTTTAATATCACCCTTGCATTATACCCTAAAACCAGTCCCAGGTGATGTACATGTGAAATGTACATGTGAAAGGTGAAACATCAAAGCTGCCAGAAGAAAACTTAGGGGAGAGAATAGATACATTTTCTTAAACAGACACAAGAAACACAGTAAGAAAGTGACAGATTGGACTACATTGAGATTAGAAACTTCTGTCAGTCAGAAGACATGATTAAAGAGGAAAGAGTAAGCCACATATAAGAGAAGTTATTTCAATACATATGGCTGATAAAGGACTTATATCTAAAAATATAAGTGTATGAGTTGTATTGAAAAATATGTATCAAATCAATAGGAAAAAGTTTTAAAATAGGCCAGACGTGGTGGTTCATGCCTGTAACCCCAGCACTTTGGAAGGCCAAGGCAGGTGAATCACTTGAGATCAGGAGTTCGAGACCAGCCTGGCCAACATGGTGAAACCCTGTCTCTACTAAAAATGCAGAGATTGGCCAGGGGTGGTGGTGAGTGCCTGTGGTCCCAGCTAGTCAGGAGGCTGAGGCAGGAGAATCGCTTGAACCTGTGAGGCAGAGGTTGAAGTGAGCTGAGATCATGCCACTGCACTCTAGCCTGGGTGACAGAGCGAGACTCCATCTCAAAAAAAAAAAAAAAAGGACTTTAAATAGGTGCTTTCCAAAAGAGGATGTTCAATGACTGTTAAACTCCTGAACAGACTGTTAAACTCAAACCTCATGGGTCATCAGGGAAATGCAAATTAAAATGAGAATAAGATACCACCGAGTAGCCACCAAAATGGTGAAAATTACACACCCAGTGTTGGCAAGGATGTGGAGTTGGTACCACCAGTTTGGAAAACCATTTGGCAGTACCTCCAAATCCAGCATCTCCACTCTGTATTAGATACCTCTTGGATATCACACCACCTCCCCAGCCTCTAGCCTCACCTTGGTGTGAAGGCTTTGCCACTTTTCCTCCCACTTCGGGTACAGGTACAACCTGCCAGCACCCTCAGGGCTTCTCTGATGCCCCTGAGGAATGAGATAATAAGGGACCAACCTGGCACCCGCAAACTTGCAATCAAAAAGGCCCAGTTAGCACACTTGGGCCTATCCTTGTGTACTGAATGGTGCCACACAGTTCCAGGATCTGGGGGACTCAAACAAAGAATTGGACGAGACACATACAGATAGCAAAAAGTGTATTAAGTGCAGTATTCCACTCTCAGAGAGGAAGAGCGGACTGATCTCTGTCAGATGAGATTGGCATTAGTTTAGTGTACTTTGGGTCTTTCTATATGTTGTTTTTTTTTTTTTCCTCTTCCCAAGGCTGCCTAATCTCTAGCCAATGTCTATCTTTTTGATTGATAGGTGTGTTTCTTAGTTACTTTGGTGCCCCGTGCACTTGCACCTTGCCTCCATCCCATAATCCTAAGTACATGCATGATATGCAGCTCATATGTATGAACCTTAAGCAGCTGATTATCATAGTGGGGTTATGTTATGTTAAGGATACCTTTTCTCTCCAATGCGCGTGCCCATCTCTGAAGAGCAACCCCTTACTGGTTTGGTCAGGATCCTGCCGGCCATGGGGTACTGCTCACTTTTTTTTTTTTTTTTTTGAGATGGAGTCTCACTCTCATCATCCAGGCTGGAGTGCAGTGGCGCAATCTCGGTGGCTCACTGCAACCTCTGCCTCCCGGTTCAAGCAATTTTCCTGCCTCAGCCTCCTGAGTAGCTGGTAATTAGAGGCGCCCACCACCACGCCCGGCTAATTTTTGTATTTTTAGTAGAGAGTGGGTTTCACCATGTTGGCCAGGCTGGTCTTGAACTCCTGACCTCAGGTAACCCACCTGCTTCAGCCTCCCAAAGTGCTGGGATTACAGGTGTGAGCCACGGTGCCCGGCCCTGCTCACTTTTTTATCTTACTTTTGTTTTGGCTGCTGAACCTCTGCTTTTTGTCTGGCTTCTTGCTCACCTGCCCCTTACCTTGCTTCTTCTGCTCTCTGCTTTTACTTATTCTGCCCTTTATCCAACTTTCAATTCCCTTTGCTATTTTCCTGCCTCATTTTCCCTGTTCTCCTATCTCACTTGGACAATGGCAGATGGATAAATGGCAGATAGGAGTCAGTGGATAAATTCTTCCCTCTACCTCATCCCAGATGGACCGTTATGAATCACATTCCTTATAAAACCTCTTGGAAGATGTTACTACAAGATTCAGCATCAGCTGCCTTTGGCACCAAGTGGTGGCCAGCTCTGAAACTCACCCTCATATTGGCTCTCATGCCATCCCTGTTCACTTCCTTTCCCCCTTACTCTTGCTTCCCTGCAATTGCACCCCCTAATTAAATTCTACCTAAGGCCAGGCACCGTGGCTCATGCCTGTAATCCCAGTACTTTGGGAGGTTGATGGGGGAGGATCGTTTGAGGCCAGGGGTTTGAGGCCAGCCTGGGCAATATAGTGAGACCCCATCTCTGCAAAGAATTTAAAAATTAGCTGGGCGTGGTGGTGCACGCTTGTAGTCCCAGCTGCTCAGGAGGCTGAGGCGGGAGGATCCTTTGAGCCCAGAAGTTTGAGGTTGCAGTGATGAGCTATGATGGTATCACTGCAGTCCAGCCTGGATGACAGAGCCAGATCCTTTCTCTAAAAACACAAAACGAAACAGACGTACCTTCTAAGCTTTTGCCCCAGGCACTGCTTTCTGGAGAGGATGAACTAAGATACACCCCCAGGTATGTCTCCAACAGAAATAAATATATAAATGTACTAAAAGGCATTTACAGTATCATTCACAGCAGTCTTCCTAGTAGCCCCAAACTGGAAACAACCCAGATAGCCATTAACAGTAGAATGGATTAACATGTTTAGAGTACATGTAAATTCCGGAGTTCTGTGCTACAAAGGAAATGAACAAATTGCTACTATGTTGCAACATGGTGAATCTCATAAACAATGTTGAGCAACAGAAGCTGGACACAAGATTACATTTTGGGATGATTCCTTTAATTTTTTTTTAAGAGACGGAGACGCAGTCTGCTGCCCAGGCTGGAGTGCAATGGCACCATCATAGTTTACTGCAGCCTCCAACATCTGGGCTCAAGTGATTCTCCCATCTCAGCCTCCCGAGCAGCTACAGCTACAGGCATGCACCCCCACACCTGGCTAATTTTTAAAATTTTTTTGTAGAGACAGGGTCTGGCTCTGTTGCCCAGGCTGGTCTTGAATTCTTGGTCTCAAGAGATCCAGTTCTGGGATGATTCCATTTATAGTTCTAGAATAGGCAAAATGAATGCTGATGTTAGAAGTTGAGACAGAGGTTTATCCTTACCTTCTTGGGGGTAGGAACTGGGCAGGGGCATGAGGAGGGGCCCTGGAGTGCAGATCATGCCTGACTTATTGATCGGGGTGCTGGTTTCACGAGTATGTTCAGTTTATGAAAATTCATCAAGGTGAACACTAGATGATTGGTGCATGTTTGTGTGTGTGTAGGTTACACTTTGACAAACATGGGACATTACATATGGCCTGGGCAGGGTCCTGGGTGGGTCAGGATCTGCATGCTGGGAGGCGGTCTGCGGCCTGCTTTGACTTCACAGTCCCTCGTGGGTGTTAAACTCACTCAGCACTCCTACGCCACTTCCATTCTCTTTGATACTCCCAGGTCCAGCCCAGGTATCCCCTCAGGCAGCCCCAGTCTTTCCTTGGTTTCTACCGTCCTGACCCCAAACCATTCCCTCTCCAAGCTGCAAGCACCTGCTAGTTTATGGCCTCCTTTCTGCTTCTGTCTCATGAATTCTCAGACCTGGACATTGTTTCTGTCGTGCTTGCCTCCTTCTCTCTCCCCACCTGCTCTGGCCTTGCCCTGCATTTCCTGCCTCCTCTCTGCACCCTCCCTGGACTTCCCCCACAACAACCATGTTCAACCCTTGCACTGGTGGGCGAAAGGCGCAAACACACACGCAAGCCCCACACCCAGGAGGCCCACATATTTCCAAGTTAGAGATGAAACTGCACCCACGATGCAGCCCTCATTCACACCTGGCCCTGCAGCCTGCCCCTGGGGGGTGGTCTCCCCTGGTTCTCATGGCCATCATCCACCCCAGTGGATGCCTAAGACATGCCTAAGACAGTGCCCAAGAACCCTGGGTGTGAGCATGCTCCTGAGTGGGGGCTGGCCTGGGCACCCTTTCCCCACCTCGCTTTTCCAACCTGGCATTTCCAGGGCATTCTAGTCTCCTCCCCAAAATCTCACCAAGGAACAGGACAAGGAGGGAGCACAGACAGGTACCAGGACATCAGGCTGCCCAGACACACACTCACACAACCACACACAACTACATACAACCACACACACAACCCCACACACACGCACAGCCATACACACTCACACACCCACATGCATGACCACATACACACTCTCACACACTCACATGCACCCAACCACACACTCATATCTCACACTGTCTTACACACATACGCACAACCACACACTCGCTGTCACACACTCACATGCACGACCACATGCTCGCTCTCACATACGTGCACACAACCACACACTCTCACACACACGCACAACCACACATTCTCACTGACATGCACACACCCACACACTCATACCTCACACACTCACACGCTCACATGCACAACCACACATACAGAATCACACAAACATTCAGTCTCACACACTCACATGCACACAACTACATACAACCACACACAACCACACACTCACATGCACGACCACATTCAGTCACATACCCAGATGCATGACCACATACACACTGTCACACACTCACATGCACCCAACCACACACTACATACAACCACACACAACCCCACACACTGCTACACACTCATGCTCACAACCACACACTCAAAACCACACACACAACCACATGCACTCAACCACACACAACCACCTACACGGCCACTCATATTCACTCTCACACAGTGACATACACACAACCACACACAACTGCACACTCACAACCACACAAACTGCATACTCACACACTCTCACACACTCATACACACAACCACACACACAACCGCACATTCACAACCACACACAACCATACACAACCTCTCACACAACCACACATTCACAACCACACACAACCACTCACACACTCATCCACACGCGCACTCCACACTCAGCCCCACATCTTTGGGTCTGTGGGATCTTTTTTCACATCTACCTTCTCCCACAACTCACTGTTGTTCAGTTATCAACCTTTAAAACACTCTGACGAGACGGAAATTAAAAAAAAATTCTTTGCATTTGCTGCTGGTGATGTCCTGGCTCTCCAGGGCATGGGGTCCACGGCAGGGACCCCCTTGCCCAAGTCTAAGGTTGGCCTGGCCTCCATAGCTGGTGGAGCTTCTAGAATGACCACAGGGTGTTGTTTCCGGTAATTTTCAGGCTGTGACATCCCACCCAGCCCCAACCCATCCCTCCTGTGAGTGGGGTCGGGATCCCAGTTGCCATGCCCAGAGCTCCGACCACCCCACCTCGGCCTTTCACCACCTCCCCACCCCCCTATGCACTGCACACCCCACCCCGTCCTGGGGGCTGAAACAGCTCCTCCCCAACCCAGGGCTGCTGCTCCGAGGTACAAATGGAACCTGCCCTGTCTCGGATCCTCTTCTTTCAGCGCAGCCACAGGCTGCGAATGACCCCACAGGCAGGTGTCAGGAGGGAGATCATTTAATTCATGGTCCAAACTGAGACAGGTTTGCAAGTGAAAGGAGGCACTATTTATAATCACAGCAGGGTATAACTGACAGATATAAACCAGGACCTCCCAGCAAACTGGATGGATGGTCACTCTCTTTCAAGCCAGTGCCTCCGACTCTGAGTGCCCAAATACAGCAGGCGTTGGTCACACCTTGCCTGCTCCTGCTGCCTCCTTGGCCGTACCTTGTCACACCTTCATGCTTGTCCCTCATGAGTCAGGCCAGGCATCACCTTGGCCAGGAAGCCTCCTGGTCCCCAGAATGGAAGAGGTGCCCATTCTGTGTCCACATTGCCACCTCCCCAGGCTCACAGGCAGAGACCTGGTCTTGCCCCCAGCACGTCACAGGTTCTCCATGGAGGTTCCAAGCGTCTGCCTCAGGAGCTGCGAGATATAGGTTCTGGTCCCGGCTCTGCCATTGACTTACAGACTGGACATGGAGCGTCTCAGTTTTTCCCTGTGAGGTGGAGAGGAAAAGGGCAGCATGTGATCCCTCAGTGCCCACAGCTGTTGGACAGGCAGTTTGCCTGAACTCACCTTTCTTGCTCCCCAGGCCCTGGGGTCCTAAGAGGGGCATGGAGGAGGGGGGAACCAGGTTTCTTGTATCTTCCTGTCATCCCATGTCCTCCCCTGAAGCCACTGCATTCACGGCTCTGTGCAGCCCAGTAGGGAACATGAGAAGGTAGGGCTTGGACTTCTGATCTGGAACCGGGATCCCCTCTCCTTCCAGGGGTTCCCAGCCCTGCATCCTGTGGGGCCAGCCTCCCGGACCAGGGTACCCTCTCCCTGGGACCTTTACCCATATCCTTCCATTTAAGGACACCCGCCATCCCAAAAGGTGCCACCAGAGGGCAGCCTCCACCTCGGTCCTTGAGACCAAGTGCCTGAGCTGGACCTAGTGGCCTGACTCTCCCGATGTCAGAGTCCGGGCCTCTGCCGGATCTTGTATTGGAGGGCTGGGGAGAACAGGCTAGGATTCCTGGGCTTCTCCTGGGACCCTAGAGTCAGCTGGGAGCCAGGGAAGTCCTTCCTGAGAGAGGCTCAGGCTCCCTTCTGCTGTAGCCCAAGAGAAGAGATGCAGGGGAGGCCCCAGGGGCTGTGGGTGCTGGCCTGGGTCAGGACATTCATAGTGAAACCAGAGTGATCTTGCAGTGAGATTCATTTCGTGCAGCGCACCTGCCTCGGGGCAGGGCTAGGAGGCACGGGGAGGCGATAGAGCCCATGTGGTGGCGGTGGCTGCGGGAGGGCCCGGCGCTTATCTGATGGGCCTGGCCTTTCTCACAGCTCGGTGGAGCCGCCCTGCCAGGCCCATCTTGGCCGGTGGGTCGGAGCTCCGCAGGCCCCGTGGGCTCAGCCTCCCCACCTGCCTGGTGGGCAGGGAGGCCGTGAGCCTGGGAAAGGCGCGGGCGGCCACTGCTGGAGGGGAGCGGGCACCGTGGGGCTGGGCGCTGCGGCGGGCTCCCCCCACAGGCTCGAAGACACGTCAAAACCGGGTACAAAAAATTGGGGCAATCTACATGTTTGCTTCTAACAAATGAATGCTTGTAACATAAAAACAAGACTTTGCACACCACCAGGGGCTGTTCCGGATCCGAGAACGCATGGGTTCACGGGACCCTGTGGGTGGATGCCCAGCTGGATGTGGCCCCTGGGTGGCGGCATCCTCAGCTCTGCCAGTGGCTGGGGGACTGTGTGTGGAAGGTCGGTGAGGGACCCCAGAAAAAAGTCTAATAGCCAAAGGCGGAGGTTGCAGTGAGCTGAGATTGTACCACTGCACTGTAGCCCTGACGACAGAGGGAGACTCCATCTCAAAAGAAAAACAATATTTTTTTTTTTTTTCTCATTAGCTATCGTTAGTGTTAGTGTATTTTATGTGTGGCCCAAGACAATTCTTCCAATGTGGTCCAGGGAAGCCAGAAGATTAGACCCCCTTGGTCTAAGGCAAAGCACTCTCAGGGTCAGAAGACCCCCCACCCCAGCTCGGGCCTGGGTCACCCTTCCTGCAGAGTGCCTGAGAGCAGGGTACCAGCCGCTTGCAGGGGACTGAGCTATCTGCTGGAGGAGGGTTCAAAACTGGCCCCCCATCCTGTGCTTATGTGAGTCACCAGTGGGCTACCTAGCGCCGCCACTCAGGCCCTGCAGACAGATGTCTGTGGAAGCACTTTCACAGCGACATGTCACAGGGATGGAGAACTGCGGATGAAGACTCTCCAGGCTGGCCAGCCGGCTCTGCCCTGACCATGGGCTGGGACCCCAGTCAACCTGGCTGGGGCTGGGCCTGCCAGAAGGGTCGCACTAGCCTGGCCTGACCATGGGATGGAACTGGGACATTGTCTGGGGGATAGGGGGGTGGGGCCAGCCCTATGTTATCTCCGTATTTCAAAGAAGGAAAAACCAGGCACAGAGAGAGGGAATCATCGGCCCAAGGCCTCACAGCTGGTAAGTGGGGAGCTGGGGTAACCAGACCCTGAATCCTGGGGATCTGGTAACTGGCACCCTGGGAGGCTTGGCCATGTGATCCTGGGGCTTCCTGGCCCCCTCCTGGCCTGAGGCACTCATCCCAGCCCTGTTGATTTGATGGGCAGAGACCCAGGTCTGCCAATGGCTGGGTGCGGCCAGCCTCGTGGGACTGAGTGGGGCCCAGAGCTGCCTTTGATCTCAAAGGGAGGCTACCCCCATTGGTGAGAAGCAATCTGGGCGCTGCTGTGCTAACCCCATGCCCCAGGACCACTCAAACCTCTCTTGAGCCTCCCTGGACCAAACTATCTGGTTGCTCTCGGTCCCTTCCATGGCCCCTCGTCCTTCAGCTGCCCCTGCAGTGCCCTGGGGCTCCCTCCAGCACTCCCATCTCCTCACATTTTTTTTTTTTTTGAGACAGAGTCTCACTGTCTTGCCCAGGCTGGAGTGCAGTGGTGGGATTTTGGCTCACTGCAACCTCCACCTCCTGGGTTCAAGCGATTCTCCTGCCTCAGCCTCCTGAGTAGCTGGGATTACAGGCATGCACAACCATGCCTGGCTAATTTTTGTATTTTTAGTACAGATGGGGTTTCACCGTGTTGGCCAGGCTGGTCTCGAACTACTGACCTCAAATGATCCTCCGCACCTCGGCCTCCCAAAGTGCTGGGATTATAGGCGTGAGCCACTGTGCCTGGCCTCCCTCACTCTTGACACTTTATGGGCCTGCCATCTTCACTCCTTGCTGCCCACACCCAGATGTTCCTCCTGGCCTCAGAGCTTTGCACCCAGCCTCGCTCTAGCTGAGGGTCCAGGCATTAATCTTCCTTCACTCCCAGGCCTCACCTCCTTTCCCTTAGCCATGGGACATCCTCCTTCTGCAGACAAGAACCCTGGGGTGCTCCTCCCTATCCCCTGCCCGCCGTGAGCAGCTAAACCTGGTTCATCTAACCAGATCCCTTCTCCTGCTGTAAAGAATCTTATTGTATCTCCTTACCACCCCAAAGTAAAATTCATAGATCATAGAATTCCAGCCAGACTTTCAAAATCCATCTAATGTCGTAGCTTTAAAATAAGGAAGAAATAGGCCAGGCACAGTGGCTCATGCTGTAGTCCCAGCACTTTGGGAGGCTGAGGAGGATCACATGAGGCCAGGAGTTCAAGGCTGCAGTGAGCCACGACTGCACCACTGCACTCCAGCTGGGGTGACAGAGCAAGACCCTGTCTCTAAAAACAATAAACAAATAAAATAAGGAAGAAATAGAAGGAAGGTAATTTATAATTTCATTATGTATATTCAATTGGAAAGAGGCCTGGGTGTGACCTACAGTGGACTCAGATGTGGGTTGCACAGAATGGCACAGGCTGTTACTGCTGCAGACACAGACGGGAGCAGGGTTACCCTCAGGGCTCAGGTGCCTGCTGGGGCCACCCTGTGATCTTGGGGATGTATTTCTCCAAAATGGCAAATGCTTCTTGGTAAATTTCCAGACAAAACAAAGCTCCATCTCCCCTCAGCTTTCATGCTCATTGCATCCCTAGAAATTGTGCATCTGGAAAAGATGCCGAACAAAAGTAGTCATTCCCAATAGGGTCATTACCGATAGGGTTTATTAGCAGTCCTACACCGGGGTTCCTCATAGCCCGCGCTGTGGACGTGTTGAGCAGAATAACTGCTGTGCAGTGGGGTATGTTCGGCAGCAGCCCTGGCCTCTACCCTCTAAGTGCCAGCAGTACCCCTAGGTCGTGACAATCAGAAGTGGCTCCAGACACTGAGAAATGTCCCCTGAGGGGCGAAATTGTACCCAGTTGGCACCTCCTCCCACACAGACCTCCCCACCTCCTGCCCACACAGACCTCCCTCCTCTCTTGTGTGGGGTGCAGGGCAACTTGCCACCAGGCGGGTTGCCCCTCACATAGCAGGTCCCTGCCACCCCATGACTACAGCACCCCATTACTGCAGCCAGTGAACCCCCTCGCATTTCTAAACTACCCCAGGGGAGAAGCAAAACCACCACTGTGGGCCTCTGACCTCCCTGATTCTCTAATCTGGGTGGGTGTGGGGGCAGTGACGCCAAGAAGCTCCTTTCCTTCCCAGCACACATTGCAAGATCTGCGGTCCTCATTTCTCCCAGGCCTGGCTACTCTGTAACAGCTGCATCCTCACTGGCCCTGTGGGGACATGGGACGCATCCCTGCCATGGCTCCCAGCGGCCCCGGTATGCTGGCCTTTCTGCCTCCCTTAATTTCAGCCTCCCTGTTCCAGCTGCTTGGAATGTCGAATGTCCTCAGTGCTTTTCCTGTGCAGTTACCCTGGAATTCCAGGGGAGTGCTTGGGTTGGTGGAGTCCTCTTAGCCCAGGTATCCTCCTCCTCCAGGGAGCCCTCCTGAAATGTCCCTCCCTTGATAGGCTGGGGCCAGCACTCCCTCCCCAGCTTCTTTAGCCCAGCTTCTTTAGCCCATGGGAGGCAGCATCCACTCATTAAGTGTTCCTCATTCCCTGCCTCCTGCTCCCCCCTACCGTCCCTTAACCCAGCCAGAGTCATTCCTCTTTGTAGCATCCCAGTCCTGGCCCGGAGTCTGGCTCCTAAAAGGCACTATAAATATTGGTGGCAAAGTTGAGGCTGTGACACTCAGTTCAATTTTTTTTTTTTAAAGAGACAAGGTCTTACTCTGTCACCCAGGCTGGAGTGCAGTGGTGCAGTCATAGCTCACTGCAACCTCAAACTTCTGGGCTCAAGCAATCTTCCGGCCCAGCATCCTGAGTAGCTGGGGTTACAGGTGTGAACCACCATGCCTAGCTAATTAAAAAGAAAAAAAAATTTTTTGTAGAGACAGGGTCTCGCCATGTTGCCCAGGCTGGTCTTGAACTTCTGGCCTCAAGCAACTGTCCCGCCTCAGCCTCCCAAAGTGTTGGGATTACGAGTGTGAACTTCAATTCAATTCAATTCAATTGGCCCTTCAATTCTGTGTTCATTCACTGAAGATTCCGATGCCCCTCCCCCATCTAAAGTGGGGCAGACCAGAGGAGCAGCGGAGGCGGGGTGGACAGGGTCCCAGCACTGGAGGACACCCACCTGTGAGCCACCTGGAATCTCATCTGCCTGCCCAAGGCTTCTGCCCCTTCTACAGGAAAGGGAGTCCCTTCAGGTGGACATAGGAGTTTCTTCATCTGAAAGTGCCCACCAGGGAAGAACTGTGCCAATCCTGATGGGCACTGGGGCTGAGGGAAGGCACTGGGGATTCAGGGTGCCCTCTAACTCCCACCCATAGAACACTTTTGGGGGCCCAGGCCTCCAGGCCAGCTCCCTGGCACACACCGCTTGTGGAGTATGAACTTCCAGCCCCTAAGCCCCGGGGCTTTGAGCACAGCCTGGGCAGCAGCTGCAGGCACGCTGGGGTGCCCACTCACTCTTCATCCACCCGCACGCCTGCCCATCTTAGCCAAGATCCATGCCACGTACACAGGTGAGTGCTGTGGGGAAGAGCACACAGAGGCTGCAGCTGGCTCCTCCTGGCCAGTCCGCAGCCCACTAGGCCCCTGGCCCAACCCTGGCTGAGACCCCAGCCTGCCCCGTGGGTGCCCGGCTTCTGTGACACCTCTGTTGCATAAGCGGGGACTAGACGTCAGGTGAAGGGTGCAGGGGAGATGGCGCTCTAGTGGATGAGGCCACCTCCCAGCTGGCAGGGCTGAGTGCATGGCAGTGAGGGACACCTGGGTCCTGGGAAGGCACAGGAGGTAGAGACCCCGAGGCCCTGCCAGCTTCCCCCCCGCAAGCCTGGGAAGCAAAGTGCCCACATCTGTTTCTGTCAGTTCCTGCAAAGTCCCAGTGCCTACAACTGGGAAATGGGGCAAGTGACCTTCTCCCTCCTCTCTTGGTGGCTCTGGAAGGAAAAAGCCATGGTGTCACCTGAAGGCAGCCCCTTTAGGCAGTCTGGGGTCTCAGAAGCCTGGTGCCGCCCCATGCTGCTGGCCATGTGTGCCCCCGTGCCTTGGTTGGCAGGGTTCTGGGCAGCCCCGCCTACAGGCCTTTCCCCCAGTTCTTCAGGCTCCCCTGGGTGATGCAGGCGGCCTGGCCCTGGCCCAGGCCCAGAAGGGAGGCTGCTCTTGACTGATGCTCACATGCCCACTCCTGGGCCTGGCCTGGCTCCTGGGCCTTCTCCCATGCCCATGTCCTTGAGGGCCACCAGGAGACGGGCCCTGGTTGGGGCAGGCATCGCCTTGGGGCTGGTCCCTCCCGGGCTTCTGGCTGGGTTGGTGACCTCCTTCCCCACTGGGTTCTGGCTGGGTGTTCACCTGGGGCTCCTGGCTCTGTCCCAGGTTGGCTTTCACAGCAGCAGCCTTGAGGCCTGGCTGGGAGGAGGTGGGTGGAAAGTCCAAGGCCCCTCCTCTAGGCCTCCCTCCCCAGTGGGATTAGTTGGTCACGGGGAGTGCTCCTGGGGGTGAGGGGTGATTGGGGGGTGCATGTGGTCCGGTAGGGCACTGGAGAAGACCCTCTGCCCAGAGGGCCCCAGGACACCCTTCCCCATGGGCCCACACGGCTCTGTGGCCGTGTGCGTGGGAGGGATGAGTGTCACAGCGGGTGTGAGTGCGCCTGTGGGTGCGGCCCGGAGAGCCGGCGCGGGGGCGGGGGACCGTGAGAACCAGTCTGTGGGTGGAGACCTAGGGCAGGGGTGCCCTTGCTTTCTGGGACGTCCCAGGCAAAGGAGTTTGGGGGCTTGGGGGCCCACAGTGCAAGAGGGAATCCTGGCCACTAGGTGTCACCCGGAGCCCATGGGACAGAAGCAGGCCCCCCTCAGGGGAGGGGCTGGAGCCCCTCACCTCCCAGGTATGCCCACTCCTGCAGCTGGGGGGCAATCTCTGGTCTGTCATGGTGTCTGAGGGTCCACTCGCAGTGGGGAGCTGGTGGCACGGCGTTGCCCCGTGCAGGAGGCCATATGCTCTATGGAAGCATCCCGTCCCCATCTCCTGCCCATACAGACCAGGACTGAGGACGGAGCCAGTGACAGGTGGGGATGCAGCATCCCTCCCAGCCCACACAGCCCCTCTGATGCCTGGGTGCCTGCGGCAGGGGCCCCCTCGTGCCAGCCCCTCCAAGAGAGCAGCTTGGACCTGCGCCTGCCGTGCTTGCTGGCCTCAGGATGGAAGAGGGAGGGGTCCTCGCTCACAACCACCCCCATCCCCACTTAGGTCCAGCTCAGCAAATTAGGGTCCCAAAGCCCTGCCCAGACCACTGGGGGCCTTTTGCAGCCTTTCAGAGCCAGTCCCCACCCTCCTGCTGTGCATCCACTCATCCAAAGCACAGCAAGGACCTACTGTGTGCTGGGAGGGCCCTGCCCGGTGGAGCTCACGTGCGATGGGATGTCAGCCGCCAAATATAGAAACCAGAAAATTTGTTTTTATTTATTTATTATGAGATGGAGTCTCGCTCTGTTGCCCAGGCTGGAGTGCAGTGGCACTATCTGGGCTCACTGCAACCTCCGCCTCCTGGGTTCAAGTGATTCTCCTGCCTCAGCCTCTTGAGTAGCTGGGACTACAGGCATGTGCCACCGTGCCTTGCTAATTTTTGTAGTTTTAGTAGAGACAGGGTTTCACCATGTTGGTCAGGCTGGTCTCGAACTCCTGACCTCAAGTGATCCACCTGCCTTGGCCTCCCAATACAGGCATGAGCCACCGTGCCCGGCTAACATTTATATTTTTTGTACGGACAGGGTTTCACCATACTGGCCATGATGGTCTCGAACTCCAGACCTCAGGTGATCGCCCGCCTTGGCCTCCCAAAGTGCTGGGATTACAGGTGTGAGCCACTGTGCCTGGCCTAAACCAGAGAATTTGTAATGGAGACAGTGACACACAGGAAAACATCATGGAGGAACTGGAAGGGCCATGGGTGAGGTGGCAGCTTTGGTGGGGCTTGGGGGAGAGGAGCATCCCCAGGGAGGGCCTTGTGAGCAGGTGAGGAAGAGCATCAGTTAGGTGAGCACCCCAGGGAAATGCATTAGGGCAGCTGGAACAGTCCGTGCTAAGGCCCCAAGGCAGGAACGAGCCAAACCTGTTAGTGAAACACCAGGACCTGTGTGGACTGGGGCGGTGATGCAGGTGGGAGGTGGGAGGAAACAGAGGGCCTTGGACCATGTTGCCTTCTCCCCAGGCCCTCAGGCCTCAGGGTCCATCCCTGCCACAGGGCAGTGGAGCCTTCTGGCTGGCACATGAGGCTGTCCTAGCCGAGGCTGGTCCTGGCTGGTGAGGAGAAGATGCCATGGCTCGGGGGTCAAACAGGATCCAACTCTCACATCCCTGTAGGCTGAGGAGCAGTTACAATCCCAAGAGAGGCTGGGTAAAGTAGCTCTCGCCTGTAATCCCAGCACTTGGGGAAGCCAGTGTGGGAGGATTGCTTGAGTCCAGCCTGGGCAACATAGCAAGATCCTGTCTCAACGGGTGGAAAGAAAAACAAGAAAAACCCCCAAAATACTTAGCCAGGCATGGTGGTGTGCGTCTGTAGTCCCAGTTACTCAGGAGGCTGAGATGGGAGGATCGCTTGAGCCCAGGAGTTTGAGGCTGCAGTGAGCTGTGATCACACCACTGCACTCTAGTGACAGAGTGAGACCCTGTTTAAAAAAAAAAAAATGGGGGGGCCCTTTCCTCACTGGCTGAGTGCTCTCCAAGGCAAGGCATGGCTGGTCTGTCCCAGCTGCCAGGCTCCTAGACAGGGTCTTCTTGGCTGGGGGACAAGGTTGGCTGGGGTAGGGCAGAGGGAAGGGCGGCAGAGGTCCTTTCCCAGCACCCCTCTGCTGCTCAGCCCTTTGCAGTATCTGCACACCCCAGAGTAAAACCAAAGACCTTGCCACAGCAGTGACCCTACGCACAGCCCCAGAAGCTCATCAACTCTCCCTGTCACCCAGTTGGCACCACCACGCTACTCCTTAAGTAGGGACGCTCCTGCCCCAGGGCCTTTGCGCTGATGGCACCTCTGCCTGGATGCCCTTTCCCCAAAACCCTCAGAGCTTCTCACCCCTTCACCCCACTGCAGGAATCTGCCAAATGCCACCTTCCCAGGAAGCTTTCTCTGCCCATTCCATTGAAAAGCACATTCCCCACCTCAGCACTTTCTTTCCTTTTCTTTTCTTTTCTTTTCTTTTCTTTTCTTTTTTCCTCCCTCCCTCTTTCTTTCTTCTTTCTTCTTTCTTTCTTTCTTTCCTTTCTTTCTTCTTTCTTTCTTTCTTTCTTTTTCTCTTTCTTTCTTTCTTTCTTTCTTTCTTCTTTCTTTCTTCATTTCTTTCTTTATTTCTCTCTCTCTCCTTCCTTCCTTCCCTCCTTCTCTTTCTTTCTTTTCTCTATTTCTCTCTTTCCGTCTTTCTCTTTTTCTTTCTTTTTTATTTTTTAGAGAAAGTCTCACTCTGTCATCCAGGCTGGAGTGCAGTGGTGCCATCAGAGCTCACTGCAGTCTCAAACTCCTGGGCTCAAGCGATCTTCCCGCCTCAGCCTCCTGAGTAGCTAGGACCACAGGTGAGCACCACCATGGCCGATTAACATTTCTTAAGATGTTTTTTTTTTTTGTAGAGACAGGGTCTCACTATGTTGCCCAGGCTGGACTCGGACTCTTGGCCTCAAAAGATCCTCCCACCTTGGCCTCCAATAATGCTGGGATTACAGGTGTGAGTCACTGCGCCCAGCCAACCACCTTGGTACTTTCTATCCTCTTTGCCCTGCTTCTCCCCTGATCACCATGTGAACTTCTAGATCTTTTATTTGTTTATTTTTATGGCCCATCTCTCCCACTACCCACACTAGGCTGCAAGCTGAATGGTCTGTTTTGTTTACTGAGGCATCCACACCACCTAGCGCAGTGCCCGCACACACAGCAACAAATACTTGAATGAATGAATGGGGTTGAATAGGACAAGGCTCCCCCATCCTTCCTGACCTCATCTGGCCACAGCAAGACCAGGATTTGGGCCTTAGCATCCACCCATCTCCAGCAGAGGCCAAGGCCTGAGCAAGGTGTCGTGTGCCCCAAGAGATCCCCAGGCTGTCACAGTCAGCTTGGCATGCTATGGGTCCTACCACAGAGGTCAAGAGAAATGGTCCCCATGAGGAGCTTCCTGGGTCAATCTAAGCTGGAGGTGGTGGGCCAAGCTGAGGCTGGACGGCCGAGCTACTGACCACAGCACCTTTGCTCCTGCTTGATGGTTCTGGGAACTGCGTTTTACCTGCAGCAAATCACATTCAGTCACCTCAGGCAAACACTGCAAGGCGTGAAACGTGGGCAATATGCTGTGCCACACATGTTACATGGAGGTACTGGGGACATGTAGGAGGATGAAGGAAACTGCATCGCAGGGAAGAGGTGATGCCTTGGGGAAAGATAGGCCTTGACTGTCCTGCCTCCCCTGGGGGAGGTGTCAGTGGACTATTGAGTGAAGATGTCCTGTTATCAGGGTCCCCTCATGCCAAGTTTCTAGTGGCAAGGCAGGGCCTCCCCTGGGAGCCTCTCACATACCTGCCCCTTTACTAGAGGGCATGAAATCTGCTACAGTCCAAGGTTGCCCAGTTCTGAGATGGACCCTGTCTCTCTGAATTGCCTCTTCTGATTCTCAAGAGGTATTTAAAGCAGAACTCTACTTGCTTTTTATTTATTTTTGAGACAAGTTCTCACTCTGTCACCCAAGCTGGAGGGCAGTGGCATGATCACAGCTGGCTGTAGCCTCGAACTCCTGGGCTCAAGCTATCCTCCTGCCTCAGCCTCCCAAAGTGCTGGGATTACAGGTGTATGCCACCAGGACCAGCTTCCACTTGCTTTTGGCTTATCCAGTTTCCCTAAATTAATTTCGTGTGCCTTTTAGGAGAAGATGGGGTCAGTAATGCATTAGAGCCCAATTAATAATTCTAAAAAAAGATCTGATTGAGACATAAACTGACTCCTAGAGCTGAAAGGTCAAAATCTAGCCTAGATATTTAAAAACATTTTTAGAGAAATGTATTCACAAAGCTCAATGCTCTTTTTAAGGTGAGAGGTGGGGAGCCTCAAATTTTGGGAGCCCTTGAAGGGACCTGAAGGAACCCCAGGGATTTCTTGGAGCATAATTTGAAAACCACAGATTAAACTCAAGCTATCCTCATTGTAGGGAGGAACCACATTCTGAGGCCTATTTTTATGACAATGGCTAGTAGAGCCAGTCTGCAGTACCTGATGTGCCCAGTAGGGGTCACTTCTAGGAGGAAGCCTCTGCCAGGCCCTGGTGTAATCAAGGAGGGCTCCAGGCCCAAGCAGGCTCATGCGCCTGTGTCTGTGCCTCAGTGCCAATGACTTCAAGCTTGAGTCTGCTCTGAGCCAGGCGCCACTACATGCCCTCCCAGTGGACAGAGCTGCCCTCTGGCCATGCCGCCAGCTGGCTAGGGCTGATCAGAAGCCTTCAGTTTCAGGACAGCTGCCAGGGTGTGGACCATGGGGACTGGTAAGAGTTTCTGGCTAAGTCCTAGCCAAGCCATTCCAAGGGACAGCTGCAGTGTCTCTCCAGTCAGCACTTGGAAGGGGGCCAGCCCAGCCTCAGGCCTGGGGCCAAACACATGTGAGTACGTGCAAACATGCACACGTGTCCACAGGCACACACAAATACACATGTGCATGAACACATGTTCACACATGTACTCCATGCACAAAGGAACACACACACAAATAACACGTGCACATGCAAGCACATGCACTAACAAGCGCATGAATGCACACATGTGCAAATGCACAGGGATGCGTGCACAAGTCACATATGTGCACATACTCACACAGACAAACACTCCCCACTCTGCCTCCCCAGGCAGGCTCTAGGAATGGAGAAACGCCTTTGCATCCAGTGTGTTTGGGGTGAGATCAGCTCGGGGAGGGGCCTCTTCCCTCCCTCCCCAGCCCTGGCAGCTCCTCCTTTTGGGGCCAGGCTTCTCCCCTGTCTGGACTGGTGGGCATGTGTATGGGAGGAGGAAGGGGCAGCAGGAATGTCCTACCACCCCCGGGAGCTGCTCTGGGCAGAGGCAGGGGATGGCGCCTTTGCTGGACTCCCTGGCTGCATCTTTCTGGGTGGGGGGCACTGGGATGGTTCCTGCATCCCATAGAATCAAGCTGGGCAGAGGGCCGAGGTGGGTGCTGTGGTCACTGTCAGGCATTGAAGGGACCCGGGGTCATCCCTGAAGCAGGTCAGCCTGGGAGAGGCCTTCCAGGCTTGCTGCAGTCGGCACCCTCTCCCCCAGGAAGCCAGCCCAGCCCACGGCCTCCTGCCCTCTTGAAGACGCTCCCTCCTGGCCTCTGTCCCTGCTAGCAGGCTGGGGCTTCTGAACCCCTCATTCCTCAGTCATCTCGACCCCATGAGAGCCTCAGAGGCCTCCTGATCCCTGTTGTCCCCTGGCCTTTGCATCCAGTGATGACACTCCCCTGGAGTGTCAGCCCGGGGCTGGCCCTGAGCTCATTTTCAGCATGACAACTGGTCCTCTGCTGACACCCCCATCCCCTCAGCCCAGGAGGCCAGCTCTGGTGGGTTCTGCTGAATCCAGCTTGCTAACCACCAGCCCATGCCCACAGTCCCTGGCAGGGGACACAGTTCTGCCCCCTCCCCCACCAGATCAATACCTCCAAGGCTGCTGTCAGCAAATCTCTGACCTCTGACCTGGCCACACACAGTGACCCCTGAACCTGTTGGTCTTTCCATCAACCCTTGCTCTAGTCTCTGGGGTGGGTGAGGGGCTGACCCCCTGGCTCTGGCCCAGGCTGTTTGGGGCAGGGAGAGGGTGAGGCCATCAGTCCCCACCAGCCCGGTCTCTTCCCTTCACTGCACACTCAGGGCCACAGTGGTTGGTGTTGTGGGGGGGGATGGATGCAGTGGAGGATGTGCCACTTATGCCAAGCAGGCTGTGATGAAGGATTCGGGGATTCCTTCTGGAGCCCAGGGGCCCTGGGAGCTCCAGCCATGAGCGAAGAGCCAGCAGACAAGAGGATGGATGGCTTCCCATCCTCTCTCCAAGGCCCACAAAGGTGCCCACCCCTTTCCGCACTGGGCCCTCCGGATCGATCTGGGACCCAGCAGCCTTGCAGCTCTGACCTGGGAATGCAAAGGGGCCTGTACAGATTGCTTCCTGAGCCCTGTTCCTTGCAGCTCAGCTGGGAGGGTCCCTGTCTTGCCCATCCATCCTGCCCCAGATAAGGGTCTAGTCCACTGTCTCGCAGAAACCGTGGTGGACCCCGGTGGTGCTGCTGGGAGCCCCACACCCCGAACCACCCTGGGATACAGCCTCGGGAGTCCTGCGCTCCCTGGCAGACACCACTGACCAGGGACCCTGCCTTCAGGAAATCCGGCCAGGACAACACGACCTGCCCCTCTGGTGTCCAGGTCAGCTCACCATGTGGCCCTTTCCTGCCCCACCCTCCCTTGCTCCTGCTCCTAGGAGGAGACGCCTCCACCTCCACTCCCCCATGGGGCATTCTGAAGGCCATGGGTTCCAGCAGTTCTGCGCTGGCACCAGCTGGGTCTGCGGTAGGACAAGGGGCAGTGGCTCAGAGACTCCAGCAGTGAGACACTTCCCTGTCCCAGGAGGAGGGGAAGAAGAGGAGCAGGAGGAGGAAGGAGAGGGAGAGGAGGGAGGATGGTCAGGGCCCCCCACTAAAATGGGACAGGCAGGTGAGGGGTGCTTGGAGTGGAGACTACGCTGGAAACTGAGGCTCAGAGAAGGTAGTCAGAGGCAGAGCCACGCATGTGTGCTCCAGTGTGCCTGACTCCAGGGTCCTGGCTACTCCTGACTGCATCAGCCTCGACCTTGACCTGTGGGTATGCTGGGTCAGGGCAGAGTGCTGACGCACTGCAGAGCCCCTCGGGGCCCGCCTCTCCGCTTACGGGGGCCTTTCAGGAGCCAGGAGGGACCAAGCCAGGCAGGGGACTGTTTGGACGAGTCCAGGCCAGGTGGAGGTGTGGGCAGCCAGCCCTGAGGTCACTGGGTGTGTGTGTGGGGGGGGGGGGATTGTCCAGGAGGCCCCTACAGAGCAACACGTCATTCTAAGGCTACATTTCACACTGGCCTCAGGTATGACCTTGGCTGTCCCTCCTCCCCTAAGCAGTCCTCTGGGCTTTCTGGGAGCCTTGGTTTCTTCTCCACCTAGGACCTGGGCCAGTCAGGTGGGAAAAGCCAGCAGCCACGGGGGGCCTGGTACAGAGGAGGAGGTGGGAGAAGCAGCAGGCGGGGGGGCGCCCTGGGAGCCTCTCTGCCTACCTTGGGCTCAGCCTTGCACTTGACCCCACTTGGGCTTGTGTGACACCCATGCCACTGATGGGGAACTGAGCCTCGGAGAGGGGAGGTGACTCACAGAGGTGACCGAGGAGATGGAACCGCATTGGGAGCTGGGGCTGGGCATTCCAGCCGCTGCCAGGAAAATCCTGCCGGAAGAGTGCACTGTGCGGGCGCCTGGGAGGCTGCGGGTCTGCACCCAGCTCCTCCAACCCAGTGCCCAGGACCCTGCCTAGCTGGCCAGAGAGGGGAAGTGCGCTCCGGGCGGCCAGCCTGCAGCTGTTGGGCAACATCTGGAGGGAAGGAGGTGAGGAGCAGAGGGCGTGGAGCTGGGTCCTGACGTGTGCCCGCCCTGCCCGGCACCCACGAGGGCTGGGGCCTGGTGCCACTCGGGGCTCTGAGCCTCCTTCTAGTCCCACGAGCCCTAGAGGACTTCCTAGTACCCCTTGCTGTGCCCTGGGGGGTCTGGGCTCTGCACAACACACCACACTCCCTCCCCAGATGGGGGCTCCCGAAGACCCATGCTCCAACGCACAGGCACACACCGACACGCATAGACAGATACACACAGATACACACCACACACAGACACACAGTTACACACCTCACACACACACCACACACACACACATAGATACACACCACACGCACACACCACACATAGACACACAGATATACACCTCACACACATATCACACAGACACACAGATGCACAACACACACACACCAAACACCACACACGCCACACACCACACACACAGATACACACCACATACATACCACGCACACACAACACACACAGACATAGACACACACAGACATAGACACACACACCACACACAGAGGCACACACAGACACACATAGACAGATACACACAGATACACACCACACACAGACACACAGATACACACCTCACACACACACCACACACATACACAGATAGAGACACACCATACGCACACACCACACACAGACACACAGATACACACCTCACACACATATCACACAGACACACAGATACACAACACACACACCACGCACCACACACACACACACACAAATACACACCACATACATACCACACACAGACACACACACAACACACACAGATATAGACACACACACCACACACACAGAGGTACACACAGACATACATAGACAGATACACACCACACACAGACACACAGATACACACACCACACACACCGCACAGACACAGATACACACCACATACATACCACACGCAGACACACACACCACACACCACACACACAGATACACACCACACACCACACACACAGATACACACCACACACACAGACATAGACACACACAGACATAAACACACGCACCACACACAGAGGCACACACAGACACATGTAGACAGATACACACAGACACACACCACACACAGACACACAGATACACAGCACACATATCACACAGACACACAGATACACACACACACAGATACACACCGCACACACACCACACACAGATATATGTGGACAAATACAGACACACACACAGAGGCACACACCACACACACACAGATACACACCACACACAGACACATGTAGACAGATACACATAGACATAGACACACACACAGACACACAGATACACATCAGACACATACACAGCATACAGACACCAAACACACAAACACACCACACATACACACACAACACACACATAAACACACACTACACTCACAGACACACACCACACACACACACCACACAGACACAGATAGACACAGGCCACACACAGAGACTGATACACACCACACACCCCACACACAGATAGACACACTGCACTCACACCACACACACAGATACAGACACACACACCATACTCACAGATATAAACACACACACCACACTCATAGACACACCAAGCAAACACACACCACACACACACAGACACACACACAGGCAGACACACACACCACCCTGACCCCGTCCACCAACACACACAGACCGTGCCTCCTCGTTGGCTGCACAAGCCCACACTGACTCGCAGTCAGCCACCCTGCAAGGGTCCTCAGCCACGCGTCCCCTCCCCCACCCCTCAACTCTGTCAGCCCCCGCTGGCCAAGGCTGGAGCTCCAGGCAGGCCTCCTGGGCTGGGTGCCCTTCCCTTTGCCCTGGGAGACTTGCAGGGCAAACTGGCACTTCCAGGGGTCCCCCAGGGGGCAGGGCTGGGGTGGCTTCATGGAGGGCGAGCTGGATGCCGGCACCCTGAAGCCTCCAGCATGGGGCTTGTCACCTCCTTGGGGCTGCCCAGAGGAACCTCCTGCCCCTTCTAGAGCCAAGTCCCCCTTTGCACCCCCTGGGGTCTGGGTGGGCACCAAGGGGGCCCTCGTCTTTGACTCTCCATATTCCCCTCATGCTGGCCTAGGGTGGCCTGCGGGCCCCACCTCACTGACGTCCTGGATTGGAACGAGGGAGTTCAGATGGAGGGGCCCACACACCATGTGGGGCCTGGCCCACTGGGGCTGCCCTGGCCTGGGCCAAGACCCACCCTCTGCTCCAGGCCATGGAGACGCCTTCCCCAGGCTCTTCGTCCAGGCCAGACTCGGTTCTCTGACTCTGAGCTGGTCAGGGCAGAAGCCCCATCTTGGCCATCAGGGCGCCGGGGACCTCTGACCTGCTGCCTCTGTGTGACATTCCACTACCCCAGCCAGATTCTTCCGCTGCAAAGTGCCCAAGGCGCCATGAAGACGTGAAGATATGAATGCTCCTGGGCTACTTGTGACGGGGTTGGAGGGGGTGGGGCGCGGTCGTGGAAGGAGTCGCTTCTCCCTAGTCTGGTGGGGCTCTTCCCTGAGGCTGCAGAGAGTGGGCAGTGGGGTTCTGAAGCCTCAGTGCAGTCCTCCCTCCCAGGAGGTGGCCCAGAACGGCAGGAACAGGCTTGCAAATGCGCAGGTGCTGGGCTCCAGCTCCTGAGGCGTTTTTAGGGTGGACGCCCTGCCCTCCTGGGCAGAGCAGGGCAGTCCCTGCCTAGGGGCGTCCGTGCTCACCAAGGTCACCACTGTCATTGACCATCACTCTTTGTTAATTATTATTATTTTAGACAGAGTCTGGCTCTGTCGCCCAGGCTGGAGTGCAGTGGCGTGATCTCGGCTCACTGCAACCTCCCCTCCCAGGTTCAAGCAATTCTCCTGCCTCAGCCTCCTGAGTAGCTTGGGACTACAGGCGCCTGCCACCATGCCCAGCTAAATTTTGTATTTTTAGTAGAGACGAAGTTTCGCCATGTTGGCCAGGCTGGTCTTGAACTCCTGACCTCAGGTGATCTACCTACCTCGGCCTCTCAAAGTGCTGGCCGAGTCTTTGTTCATTATTATTACTTTTTAGAGATGGGAGTCTCACTCTGTCACCCAGCCTGGAGTGGGGTGGTGCCACCGCAGCTCACTGCAGACTCAAACTCCTGGGCTCAAGTGCCTCCCGAGTAGCTGGGGTTACAGGCACGTGCCACCATGTCCCCAGCTAATTTTTTATTTTTTGTAGAGATGGGGTCTTGTTATGTTGCCCAGATTGGTCTCGAACTCCTGGCCTCCAGTGATCCTCCCACCTCGGCCTCCCAAGGCAATGGAATTACAGGCATGACCCACCACACCTGGCCTAGTGGCCAGCACTCCTGACTGGGCATCACTGCCCATTCAGACTCACAACTGCCAGTGCCAATCACTGCCTACTGGGCTTCACTGGCAGAGGAGGGTTGGCATTGGCAGTGGTAGTGGCCACTAGGTCTTTAGAGTAATGACCTGGATAAAGACAGCAAAGGCACCCAGATTCCTGAGAGGCTCCCCCTGCCCAGCACAGGGTCTAGGGGAGGATGCAGCCCTGGCAGGTACTGAGGGTGAGGGCACAGTGCCCATAGTCGGTTCCTGTTGAACCCTGGCCCTCCTCCTGGTCAGCTGCAGGCCACAGTCCCCATCCCTGGACTCTGACCCTTCTAGAGGACAGTGGGCTGGGCTGTCTGGGCAGGAGTCACACTCATGGCCAGGATGGGTTGAAAATGGGAAGTGGCCCCCAGTGCCTGGTGGGTGCCAGCCATTCTTCTTGGCTGTGGGGGCGGCTGCCTCTGGGAAGGGCCTTAGTCACCCGGCAGCGGCTTCCGGGAACCCGGCGCTCAGTCTCTGGAAAACGTCACAGGTTTTTCCAGCGGGACCCCCCCACCCTGCCCTGGGGTGGACCCCAAGGACCACGGTGCAGACTCCTGCTGGGAACGGGCCAGGCTGGCTCTCCAGGGTCCCTGCTGCCCCCAGGCTGACTGCCAAGCTAGCCACCGCCTCTTCCTGCCCTTGGCGTGGGGCATAGACCTTTGACCTGCACTTGCCTGGCTCAAGAGCCCTTCTTGGCTCCCAAGAACCCAGGATAAGGCCTGACACTCGGGGTTTTTGCCACCTCCATGCTGCCGACTTCTGTGACCACCCCCCTCCGTTCCTGGCCCCTGCCTCAGGCAAGCGGTCCTGGACATTCCTCCCTCTGTCTGCCCCCGAGACCTGAACAGAGTCAGCCCTACCCACCCCTCCCTGGCCTGCAGGTCCTATGGCTGTCCTGTCTCTAGGGTGCCCCAAACATCTGGGTGAGGGGCAGCTGTCCCACCAGCGCATAGCACACTCCCTGGAAGACTGGAAGATTGTAGATCTCCTGTCTAGTCCTGTTCATCCACTGAGAACTGGGGGCTCACTGAAGCCCAGGCTGGCAGGAGCCCCTCCCCGCAGCTCTGAAGCCCGCCATCCCTCTTCAGGCACTCCCAGGCCGCAGCGCCTCCCTGTGGGGTGGGTAGGGGGCTGGCCCTGGAGGCCAATGACCTGACTTTGATTCCCAGCTCGTCTGGTCCCAGCAGCCCTCAGAGCCCGCCTGTGTCCCCCTTTCATTGTCTGCACCAAATGGGGGTCGTGTTTGTGCACACACCATGCAGCAGTGACATCGGTTCGTATGCAAGGGGCCTGGAACAGTGTTGGGTAGACAGCAGGTGCTCTGTCTGTGCTAGTTACTGTCATGGCTACTATTGCAGTCTAGCCCAATGCTATCTTTGTCTTCTCACTCCTCCCTGGCCAGCAGTGGTGGCTGGGAGAGGGGTCCAGGAGCGCCAGCTTCCCCATGTGGGAAGAGGAATCAGGCCGGGGCTGGGCACCCTCTGTGAGAGGCATTTCTAGCCAAGGGTGCCATGCAGCCCGTGGCCCCGTCCCCTCTCCCCTCACGGCCCTCTCACCTGGATACATCTACAGCCAGAAGCATGTGTGTCTGATGCCAGAGCCCCACTCTCCCTTGCACAAGGTCTCCACCTCTGTTCCCTGACCTCGGCCCCCACGAGGACCCTGCAGACCCCACTGTGGAGGATCTGCGCAGCAAGCCTGGTAAAGGGAGACTCAGGAGGCCAAGCTCCCAGAGGCAGCGGGGTGGGGGCTGTGGGGAGCAGCAGGAGCCATTGGTGTGAGGGAGTGGCCGGGCCCCAAAACAGTCTGTGCAAGTAGAGAGAGGCTGGGCTCAGGGTTGGGCCGAGCCAAGTTCTGTAGGTCACGTGCAGCTCAGCCCAGCCCCTTCTTTTACAGTCAGCCCCTTCTTCTGCAGTCGCAATGCTGAAGACAGGGCACCAAGGCTCAGCCCAGTCAGTACCCACAGCCCTTGGTGTGAGGACAAGGCCAGACCAGGGCCTGGCGTCCTCCCCATTCCTAGCTTGGGGCTGTGGCTCCCAGCTCCCCGGCACAGGGGACTCCTTCTCTAACCCCATAAGGGGATGTAGATAGCAGCCCCTTGACGCTGACCGCCCACACCTCCCCAGACACTGCAGGATGCAGCCACCAGGCCAAACAGGCGTTGAGGGCTCCATCTCACAGATGGGGAAACTGAAGCCCTAAGAGGGAAAGGGCAGAGGCATGGGGGCCAGGCTCTGGGTTTCCATCCCTGTCATTGCCCCCAGACTCTGCTGAATGTCCCCACCCTCAAACACAGCTTGCTGGGCTGGAGAAGACCTTGACTGCCCGAGGTCGCAGGTCTGTCCGCTGCAGCCCCTGGCCCTCAGCCCTGCTGGGGCACCGGCTAGAAGCCAGCATGTCCTGAAAGCGTGAGTTTGTTATTCCAGCTCATCTTCCCGGGACCCCTGTAAGGCAAGCCTGTGTTGCAGAAGAGGAAGGCAAGGCCCAGGGAGAAGCCGTGACCTGCCCAGGGTCCGTGGCCAGGAACGAGTGGCATTGAGACTTGAACTTGGGTCTATCTGAGCCCAGGATCAAAGTGTGAGGAGAGTGAGGCCCAGCCATCCAAGGTCTGGTGCAGGGAGAAGTGGGGAAATGAGGCCAGGGAGCTCTGTGGGGAGGGGTCACCAGAGTGGGGTAGGGCTTGGCATCAGGGGCACCGGAGGCTGGCGTTAGCTCTGTTATCTATTGCAGCTTTTTTTGGTTACAGGGTCTAACTTTGTCACCCAGGCTGGAGTGCAGTGGTACAATCACAGTTCACTGCAGCCTCAACCTCCTGGGCTCAAACGAGTCTCCTGCCTCAGCCTCCCAAGTAGCTGGGACTACAGGTGTGCACCCTATATCCAGCTACTATTTTATTTTACTTTTTTTTTTTTTTAGAGATAGTGTCTTGCTATGTTGCCTAGGCTGGTTTTGAACTCCTGGCCTCAAGTGATTCTCCCACCCTGGCCTCCCAAAGCACTGCAATTATAAGCATGAGCTTCTACATCTGGCCAGTTTAGCTTTTAATAAAGGCCACAAGAGACATAAATCAGTGTGATGAGTGAGTGAGTGACTGTAAGGGTGAAGACTGTAGCTAAGGAGGTCAGGAAAAGGACCCCTGGCGGGGGTGGGGTGGGGTGATACTTCAGCCAAGATGTAAAGGACAAGAAGGAGCTGACCATGAGTCTAGAAGGGGAAGAGTGTATCAGGCAGAGGGAGCCGCCAGTGCCAAGGCCCTGTGGCAGGAATGGGTTTGGTGTATTTCAGGAACAGACAGGGACCAGATGATGTGGTTCTCAGATGCAGCCACCCCCGCACGCAAATGACCTGAATCTTGCCCCGGATCTGAGTGGGGTTGGGTTCTGTCCAGCTCCGGTCAATGGAGGATGCCCTGGATCTTGAAGTGTGTGGAGGGTTCCTGCTGCCACGGACCAATAGCTGGAGGCCTGTGACTTTTCCCATCTCTTCCCAGGAGGACGGGCCAGGGGAATGCAGGCACTGACGGCAGCTTGATGCGACCATAGTAGATGGCTCACTCATTCCCCGCTGTGCCCCAGGCCGACCCACAGGGCCTTCTGACCCTCTGTGTGAGGCATGGAGGGTGGTCCTGGGGCAGTGGGAGGCACGCCAGCTCTCAGGACCCACTGCAGCCTCCCCTGACTGGATGCAGCCAAGCCTGTGAACAGCCTCTGAGGACTGAGAAATCCACCCTTCCTGGCACTCTCCCCAGGGAAAGTGAGCCATGGGAGGCTTGGGTGGAAAGCACTGATGAGTTTCCACTGAGCCAGGGGAGGGTGTCTCAGAGGGGAAGGGAATGCAGAGGCCCAGAGGAAAATAATCTGAGCTGGCATAGAGGAGAGAAGTTGCAGTGGGTGAGGAGGCCAGGGAAGCCCTGGAAAGAAGCCCTGAGGGCAGGCGATGGCCCAGGCAGAGATGCAGGGACAGCGTGGCTGTGTCCAGAGGCCAGAGGAGGTCCAAGGCTAAAGGGGTCCCTCGCAGCCTCTGACGCACTCTCACCACCTTGCCAGGAGCAGACACAGGGCTGGCTGGCTGGGACTCTCTTGCCACTTTATCTCATTCTTCTCAGGAACGTAGCTCAGAGTCTGACCTTGGCCTTCAGCACTTTCCTATCTGAAGTGTCCATCCAAAGCGAAGCCACCCTCCAAAAGCCCAGATGAACACACCTTGCCATCTGTCTCACCACCCATGACTTCTTGTAAAGATCCCAGTCTTCTCACTGCACACTCTGCTTCAAGCACATGTCTTTGTATCCCAATTCTTCTTCTTTTTTTTTAAAAAAAACATGTTTTTGTAGAGGCAGGGTCTCCCTATGTTGCCCAGGTTAGTCTCGAACTCCTGGCCTCAAGTGATCCTCCCATCTCAGCTTCCCAACATGCTGGGATTATAGGCATGAGCCACCTTGCCCAGCCTCAATTCATTATTTCTGTATAAACTGTGTAGTTTGGGTACAGATAGGATTCTTTTCGTTTTTTTCCAAAAGAAAGCATCTGCAAGCATTGCAAAGGATTCCTTTTTTTTTTTGAGACGAAGTCTTGCTCTGTCGCCGAGGCTGGAGTGCAATGGTGTGATCTCGGCTCACTGCAACCTCCATCCCTCAGGTTCAAGAGATTCTCTTGCCTCAGCCTTCCCAGTAACTGGGATTACAGGCGTCCACTACCATGCCCAGCTAATTTTTGTATTTTTAGTAGAGACAAGATTTCACCATGTTGGTCAGGCTGGTCTGGAACTCCTGACCTCAGGTGATCCACCTGCCTTGGCCTTCCAAAGTGCTGGGATTATAGGCGTGAGCCACAGTGCCTGGCAACATAGGATTCTTGGTGGAAATTTTTCCTTCGCACCTAGAAGGTGTTATCCACTAGTCTTCTGACCAGTTGCTGAGCTGATATGTCTATTGTGAGGCAAATTCCTTTGTAGTATGCATTCCTTTGTAGTATGCATTTCTTTCTGGTACTTTCAAGATAGTATTTTTGTCTTTAATGCTTTTTAAAAAATTATTTATGTATTTGTTTGCTTATTTATGTATTGACAAGGTCTTGCTCTGTCACCCAGGCTGGAGTGCAGTGGCACAATCATAGCTAACTGCAGCCTCCACCTCCTGGGCTCAAGAGATCCTCCCACCTCAGTCTCCAAAGTAGCTGTGACAACAGGTGTGCGCCATGATGCCTGGCTAATTGTCAATGGTCTTTAGTTTTACTGTGGTGTGTTTGTTCCTAATTTATCCTTCTTAGGACTCAGTGTGCATCTTCAGTGTGAGGACTTCATTCCCTAATTCTGGAAATTTCTCAACTATTAATTAGGTTTTGAGGTTTTCCAGTTTTCACCTTCTGCAATTCCTATTATATGTGTGTTAGCCCTTCTTGGCCCTTCTCATTCATATCTCCAAGAATCTTAGACTCTCATATATTCCTTGTTTTCATATCTCTGTACTGCATTTCATGAAATTTCCTCAGATATGCTTTATATTTTTCTTATTCCCCTTTGAGCTGCAACTAATTTGCTATATAACCCATTCACTGAGCTTCTATTTTATACTGCAATTAGTATTTTTTGAAGGACTCTGATTTCTTTTGAAATCTACTTGTTATTTTAAAATATTATTTTTATTATGTCTTCCACTCCCTTTTCTATCTTAATTATTTTAAGTATACTTATTATTATGTAGTCTTTTACAAATTGTTCTAATATCTCTAGATCTAAGATCTCCCACTGACATAGTTGCTTGCTTTTTTGGGTCATTCATGATTACTTTTTATTGTGAGCTCATCTTCATCAGGGGTTAATTTTCTTGTTGATCTGTGTCTGGGCTGTGAAAGTGTCCATGCAAAGTAGCTTGGAAGTAAGTTTCTTTCATGGCTGTATATACATTTTTTTTTTTTTTTTGGAGACAGAGTCTTGCTGTGTCCCCCAGGGTGGAGTGCAGTGGTGCCATCTCCGCCCACTGCAACCTCCACCTCCTGTGTTCAAGCGATTCTCCTGCCTAAGCCTCCCAAGTAGCTGGGACCATAGGTGCATGCCACCATGCCTGGCTAATTTTTTATTTTTAGTAGAGACAGGGTTTCACCATGTTGACCAGGCTGGCCTTGAACTCTTGACCTCGTGATCTGCCTACCTCGGCCTCCTAAAGTGCTGGGATTACGGGTGTGAGCCACTGCAGCCAGCCATGGCTATATACACATTTTTATGTTAATTTCTGGATTTGGAGTTTTAGTACTACTGGACTGTGTACATTTGAATCCACACTTAACTTTTTCCTATCATTTCCTCAGGAGGATAGAAAGCTTCATTAGCACTTTTTTTTTTTTTTTTTTTTTTTGAGATTGAGTCTTGCTCTGTTGTCCAGGCTGGAGTGCAGTGATGTGATCTTGGCTCATGGCAACCTCCACCTCCCAAGCTCAAGCAAGATCCTTCCACCTCTGTCTCCTGAGTAGCTGGGACTACAGGTAGGTGCCACCACTCCCAGCTAATTTTTGTACTTTTTGTAGAGATGGGGTTTTGCCATGTTGCCCAGGCTGGTCTTGAACTCCTGACCTCAAATGATCCGCCTGCCTCAGCCTCCCAGAGTGCTGGGATTACAGGCGTGAGCCACTACGTTGGCCTTGCTACTACTTTTTTTGGATCAGCTTTACACATCCCTTTTGTACAGAGCAGCCCTTCCAGCCCTGCAGTTTATTGAAGGGGGTCGGTTCCAGCTCCCCACCTCAGGGAGTACAGGACTCATATCCCAGCCCTGTGTTCTGCCCTGATTCTGAAGTTTTCCCTGTTCTTTCTGGCCTAAGCCCCTAACCCTGTGCCTTGTGGCCCCAAGGTGCCTCACTTATGCTCCACGGTACAGCTCCTGGATCTGCTCTTGAATAAAACCTCCCAGTTTCACCATCCCCCATCCGGTCACAAGGGTGCTCTTTCTGGCTCCAGGCTCTGCAAGGCAGTTATGCTCAGAGCCCCAGAGCAGGCCCTACAGCACAGATACTGCAGACAGGCACAGCCTCCACCTCCCAAGAACTCCAGGCTCTGGCTCATTAGTCAACTTAGTCCATAGCTTTCTAGAAAAAATCATGAAGCAGGCCAACTGAGACCTAGAACTTTCTAGTCATGGAAGCCAGGGCCTTTTGGTGCACCTGGATCAGTGATTCTTGACCTAGGATAATCTTGTACTCTCAGGAGACATTTGGCATGTCTGCAGACATTTTTTTTAAGAGAAGGGGTCTCACTATGTCACCCACGCTGGAGTGCAGTGGTATGATTCTAGCTCACTGCAGCCTGAACCTCCTGGGCTTAAGCAATCCTCCTGCCTCAGCCTCTTGAGTAGCTGGAACTCCAGGTGTGTACCGCCATACCTGGCTAATACTTATATTTTTTGAAGAGACAGGGGGTCTTGCTATGTTGCCCAGGCTGGTCTCGAACTCCTGGGCTCAAGTGATCCTCCTGTCTCTGCCTCCCAAAGTGCTAAGATTACAAGCATGAACCACCGTGCCCTGGAGACATTTTTGATCATTGCAATTGGTGGTGGTGATGGGAAAACTGTTCCTGGTATCTAGTGGATATAGGCCAGAGATGCAGCTAAATATCTTATAATGCACAGAATGGCCCTAACAACACAGAAGTATCCAACCCCAAACACCCACAGTGAGTTCTGAATCCCGAGGGGGTGAGCCCTCTGTCCACTCTGGGTGGAGGGATAGAGAAGCTGGCTAAGGCCCTATCCCAGGGTATTCCCTGTGGGGAAGCTTGGAGCTGAGGCTGGGACTGGAGGAAGGATGACTTTATCAGATCTAGAGGACGCCAGATATCCTGACTGCTCCCAGCTGGCACACGGAGCCTCATCTGAGCCCACGAGCCAGGGTGCATCCCACATCCCACCCTACCTGCCCACGAGGCCTCCCACCCGGCCCCTCCCCGGTGCAGCCCTGCACACACGCGCCGGCCACACGCACGCCCGTGTGATGTGGTGAGCAGGCCCTGTATGATGTGGGGAACGGGCGTGTGGTCGTTGGAGCAGGCCAGGCCCCCCTGGGGGCGGTGAGGACATATCTCTGGTGCCATCTTTCCTGTTCTGATAAATAACTGATCTGTGGTTGAGGCAAGAAGGTCACCTCTGCCCAGGGAAGCTCAGGAACAAACCACTTGTGACCGGTGGGAAGAGCCTGGGGGGGCAGCGGGAAGTCTGTCTTCCCTGGCCACCGGGCTGCTGGGGGCAGATTTCAGAAAAGGGAAGTGCTGAGCTGGGGCAGTGCTTCCTGTGGTCGCGGCAGGCAGGGCATCAGGGCGGGCACGGCAAATCAGAGGGGTGACTGCCCTAGCTTGGAGGGGCAAAGAGCTGGGGTCCCCGGCTGGGCCCCGTGTGCTACCAGCCTTCATGCGTTGGGCTGAAGGCCCGGGGGGATGGAGGAACATACTAGAAAACCAACAGCACTGAGGCTCCCCTGCTTGGGAGTGCCCCTGGGCTCCTCTCTGCACTCAGAGTGAAGTCCCCCTGGGCTTCGTGATTTGCTCCTCAGCCTCTGCTTCTCTGGCATCTGCTCGTCAAGTCCCCTCTGCATAGGGCCCCCTTCTCCCACCAGCTCTGAGCACTGGGGTTGGTGGGAGGGGCCGCCCCCTGCCTCTTCCTTTCTGCTAAGCCCGGAGCCCCTGGCTTGGCTGCTCTGGGAACCCTCTTCATCCCCAAAGGAAGGCCTGAGCCCAGGAGCCTGTGAGATCCTTCCCAGGCCCTGGCACCCCTCCGGTGGGCAGCTGTCTGTACCCCTCTTCTATCCTTAGCGGGGAACTGGTGCGGGGGCTTAGGAGCGAGGGAGGTGGCCAGGCCTCTATAGTTCCTGGAGCTCCCATTTCCTCTTCCACTAAACTCTCAGCATCACCACATGACCCAGACTGTGACCCCAGGGGAGTGCTCGGTCGGGGAGGGGAGTGGAGGGAGATCGGCTCCCTCCTGTCCCAGCCGTGAGCACCAGCACTGCGGTTCCAGCTCCCTGCAGGCACTTCCTGCCTGCTCTGGGAAAGCACAGATGGCTGCCATGCCGTCACAGCCCTGGGGTTGAGCCCAGACCCCCGAATCTTGACTGTCCAGCCCTGCCAGACCCCATCAGGATCCACATAGACCCCGATGGGTTGCTCTGCCTCATTGGCCCTGGCCGAGTCCATGGACAAGGAGCATGGCTCCATCTGCCCCGCTCAGCTCTGCGCATCCCACAGCCCTGCCTGCCCTGCCTGAGGGTCGGGGCTCCCTGGACTGGTCAGGGGTGTGTGCTGTCCCTGCCCCCCTGCCCCAGCTGAGGCCTGTACCTGGCAGGGGTCGAGCCAGTAAAATCATCATCCTGCCCTAACCCACCGTGTCCAGGCTGTATGGGCAGTGCCAGGGAGGGCCCATCCAGCCTCACACCCCTCCGCTCACCCTCTTGCTCCCTCCTTTTCACTCCCTCTGTCTCCTGACCTTGGGTCACCTCTTCCCTTTCTTGCTGTCACTCAGTCCCTTCTCTCTGTTTTTCTGTTTCTTATTTTGAGACAAAATCTCACTCTGTTGCCCAGGCTGGAGTGCAGTGGCACGATCTTGGCTCACTGCAACCTCCACCTCTTGGGCTCAAGCGATTCTCCTGCCTCAGCCTCCCGAGTAGCTGGGATTACAGGCGTGCGCCACCACGCCTGGCTAATTTTGTATTTTTAGTAGAGATGGGGTTTTGCCACGTTGACCAGGCTGGTCTTGAACTCCTGACCTCAAGTAATCTGCCTGCCTCAGCCTCCCAAAGTGCTGGGATTACAGGCATGAGCCACTGTGCCTGGCCTGTTTTTCTGTTTCTCTATCACTTTAGTAAGTAAGTCCTTCTAGCCTCCAGGACTCCCCAGCCCCTCTCTGTATCTGCACACATTTGTCAGTCTGTCCCTTCGCCACTGTCCTTGTTTCCTCTCTCTTCCTCGTCACCCTGCCCTGACCTTGGGGGTTTGTGTCTCTCTGTCTCTCTCTGCCTGTCTCCATCTCCCTCTTATCCTCACTCTCTCTCTGTCTGTCTCTCATTTTCATTCTCTTTCCTTTCCTCTTTCTGTTTATTTTATTTTTATGGGTCCATAGCAGGTGCATATATCTTAATACAGGCATGCAATGTGTCATGATCCATCAGGGTGAATGGGGTCTCCGTTCCTCAAGCATTTATCCTTTCTGTGTGTTACAAACATTCTGATCATACTCTTTTAATTATTTTTAAATGTACAATAAATTCTTGGTGACTGTCATCACCCTGTTGTGCTATTAAATACTAAATCTTTTTAAAAAAAATTTTTATTTTATTTTAAGTTCTGGGATACATGTGCAGGACGTGCAGATTTGTTATATAGGTAAATACGTGCCATGGTGGTTTGCTGCACTGATCAACCCATCACCTAGGTATTAAGGCCTGCATGCATCAATCCTAGATCTTAGCCATTCTACCTAACCATATTTTTGCACCCATTGACCATCCCCACTGCCCTCCCCTCCCTCTCTTTCTCCCCTTCTCTCATTCTCTCCCCATTTTCATTTTCTCTCTCTCTTCTCATTCTCTCTCTTCCTCCCTCTGTCTCTGTCTCTGCCTCTGCAATCACCCCTGGTCTTCGCCCTCCCTCAGTCTCTACTGCCCGGAGTCCCTGCATGCGGCTTGACAGTGGCCTTGGTAGGACCCACTGGGGTGTTTCTTCGTCGCCCATGGGCCCTCATGCTGTTATCAGTTGGAAATGAATCAGAGATTAGGAAGCGGGGCCAGTGGTGGGGGTGTTATCGCCCAGTGCACACGGGGCTCTCAGCTAATCTCTGGTGGCCCTGGGTTCGAGAGGAAATGTAGTTGCAACACTGAGTCCTTCTTACCATCACTGTCATGTCCGCAGCGAGGCTGTGGGGGACACGGGCAAGAGATTGGAGAGGGGAGAGGGAGAGGAGAGAGGGCCTGGCCTGAGCTCCCGGCAGGCATTTGTACAGCCTCACGTGCACACGTGTGCACACATAGCATGTACACCTCCTGGCCCTTGACACCTGAGCCGTCGCCAGGTCTTGCCTGTCACCCTTCCATTGCCTCTGCATGCCTGCACCTGTCCATGTCTTCCCCTGCCACCTCACGTCCGCAGCCACCATCTCTCTTCATTGGATGGCAGCTCTGGCTTCATCCAGGCTCTTAGCCAACAGAGTGGCCATATCATTATTATTATTATTATTATTTTTTTTTTTTGAGATGAAGTCTCGCTCTGTTGCCCAGACTGGAGTGCAGTGGTGCAATCTCAACTCACTGCAAGCTCCGCCTCCCAGGTTCACGCCATTCTCCTGCCTCAGCCTCCCGAGTAGCTGGGACTACAGGTGCCCGCCACCACGCCTGGCTAATTTTTTGTATTTTTAGTGGAGATGGGGTTTCACCGTGTTAGCCAGGATGGTCTCCATCTCCTGACCTCATGATCCGCCCACCTCGGCCTCCCAAAGTGCTGGGATTATAGGTGTGAGCCACCGTGCCCGGCCCAGAGTGGTCATATTATTAAATGACCACATGATCAGGCTCCTTTCCGAACTTCACCTTCCCACAGTTCTAGGAAGCAGCCACCATTGTCGTGGTGGCCTCCAGGCTTGCCTGTCTAGCTCCTGTCCTTCCTGCCCTCACCTCCCACACCCCTTGCCTTCCTAGCTCCTGCAGTTCTGCCTCGACCCCTCCTTAGTGCCCTGGCTTTTGCAAATGCTCTCTCCTCTGCCTGGAAAACTCTCCTCCCCATGACAACTCCCATGCCTCCCAGGGCACTCGGCTTTCCTGTCCTTCATGAAAGCATCCAGGGTCCCCGAATGCCAAGCTGCAGCAGGTCCCTTGTCTCAGGGGCTTCTACCCTCGAGGCCTGAGCTCCTCCTGTCACCATCCTGCCTATGGATTATGGGTGTAATTCCTACTTCCTGCTCACCTCCTGCCAGACTGTGGGCCTGATGGGGCAGGGACCGAGCCCTCCAGTCTGTTTAGGGCCTGGCTGCACCAGTGATTGAATGAACAGATCCATAAAGACACCAAGAGACACGGATATACCCAGGCCCATGCACAAACACACAAATGCAGTCACCAGCCATGCACGGAAACTCTCACATTGACAGACGTTCAAACTCACAGACGTGCAAACCAAAGTTACCTAGAGACGCACGCAGTGACCAAGACACACACACGCCCACTGTCTTCCGTCTACGCTCTGGGCTCACTGCCTCTCATCCAGCCCTGCCCCTCGGGCAGGATCCCCCGTGGGTGTGGGCCTCCTGCACTGTAGCCCTGGCCTTAGCTCCAGGGGACCAATCCCAGGTGATGGGCCCCTAGCAGGATTCTCTGGGCTCCAGCAGTGGTCTTGCCATGTGACTACTTACAAGTGGCTTTTATGCTAAATGCACATAATAGCACATTGGCATAATATCATTGCCAATACTCACAGGTACCATGGTTCACACAGGGAGCATGGTGTGAATCTCCTCTTACAGGGCTTGTTAGAGGAATGTTCCAGCTCAGGCAAAGGCTTGGGATGGAGCGCACAAAGCTACAGTTTGGCCTTTTCCTCAGCAGCATCCTCCTTCTAGAATCACTGCTAAAGTTAACCCAGGTGAGGGGTTCTCTCCCAGCCTCCAGGAGGCTCCGGCTGGAGGCAAACCGCTGGCCTGGGAGAGGTACAGTGGCCAGGGAGAGGAAGGGCTTCAGGGTGGTGTGGGTGGTAGGGGCTGAAGGCAGGGGCAGCGGGGCAGGGCCTGGAGGCCAGCAGCACAGAGGGTCCCCACCTGGCTTCATTTTGGAGGTGGGGGCTGGGCAGGGTATCTGGCAGAGGAAGTAAGAAGGGGTGGCCTCAGAGACTGGCTTGCGGAGATGGGGCTGCATTCCCCGTGGCGGGGGAGTGGGCCTTCGCGGCTTCAAGGCCGTTTGCCATCTAAAGCAGGTACAGGAATCTTCTCTCTTCCCTCTTTCTTTTTAGAGACAGTGTCTCACTTTGTCTCCCAGGCTGGAGTGCTGGGGTGCGATCATAGCTCACTGCAGCTGCAAACTGCTGGGCTCAAGTGATCCTCCCACCTCAGCCTCCTGAGTAGCTGAGACTACAGGTGCACACCACCATGCCCAGCTAATTTGTGTATTTTTTGTAGAGATGGCTATGTTGCCCAGGCTGGTCTCAAAGTCCTGGCCTCAAGCAATTCTCCTGCCTCAGCCTCTTAAAGCACTGAGATTAGAAGAGTGAGCCATGGTGCCCAGCTTTCTTTCTTAAAGATGGCTTTAACCATCATTTACAGCATAGCTGCAACCCTCCTTGGCTGGGTGGGGGAGATTCTTTCCCACCTCTCTGAGTGTCCCCATCTGGGTCCTTGCTCAGTGAGAGCCAGACTTTCTGCTATAACCAGGCCCTCAACAAGAGAGAACCAGAGTCACGTGCTGTGCACCAAATGCAGTGGGAAGACACGACGGATGCCTCGGTGACCTTCTTTTCAAACAGAGGAGTCTTTCCCTGGTAACCTGCCTCTGACCTTCCATCAGCCAGATGTTATCTTCCCAAGGCAACAGTGTTCCAGAATTCTTTCTGAGGCAGCCCTGGCAGCTTCTGGGTCCTTCTATTCTGATTTCCAGTTTTCTTTTTCCATTTATTTATTTATTTATTTATGATAGGGTCTTGCTTTGTTGCCCAGGCTGGAGTGCAGTGGCACGAACACAGCTCACTGCAGCCTCAAACTCCTGGGCTCCAGTGATCCTCCCGCCCCAGCCTCCTGTGTAGCTGGGACTACGGGCACGCACCACCATGCCTGGCTAACTTTTTATAGAGATGGGGTCTCACTGTGTTGCCCAAGCTGGTCTCAAACTAGCAGACTCAAGTGATTCTCCTGCCTCAGCTTTCTGAGTAGCTGGGACCACAGGTGAGCACCATCATGCCTGGCTAATTTTTTATAGAGATAGGGTCTCATTATGTTGCCCAAGTTGGCCTCAAACTAGTGGGCTCAAGCGATCCTCCTGCCTCAGCCTCCTGAGTAGCTGGAATTACAGGCATGTGTCACCATACTGGGCTAGTATTTGTATTTTTTGTGGAGACAGGGTCTTGCTGTGTTGCCCAGGTTGTGCTTGAACTCCTGGGCTCAAGCGATCCTCCCGCCTCGGCCTCCCAAAGTGTTGGGATTACAGGCATGAGCCACTGCACCCGGCTCCAGGTTCCTTTATAAGGCCCAGGCCTCACCCTTTCTCCAGACCTCACATTCATAGGCTCGTTGAAGGGAGCAGGGTGCTTCAGGCAAACTCGGGGCTCGGGTCTCCAGGCACTCGGGGTTTTCTTGTCCCCCAGCGCTGGCAGCTGGCCTGGCTTCTCTCGGCTGGAGATGCTGAAGACTCCTCGGCTGGTCTGAGAAGCATGAGAACAGAGCTGGGAAAACCGGCCGTTTTTGTGGTTTGGGGGTTTGATGCAAGTTTCACAACTGATCTCCCAAGAACACGGTCAGTCCGGTCAGATGCGCTCCCCGGCCAGGGGCCCGCTTCCCTGCTGACGCCAGTGCTGACCGCCCGAGGTGGGGGCTCCACTCGCCCTCCCCACCCCATTCCCCACTTTCCTTCTTTGGGGAACAGCCTGGAGGTGTGGAGAAGATGGCTTTGTTTTGGGGGCTTTCGTGGTTTCCACCTCATCCTTCAGCCTGGGGAGAGCTGACGGCCTGGCACCCCTCACTCCCATCCTGGAGTTTTTCTCAGACACCTCTGGGCAGCTGTTCTTAAAGCTTTCATTCTGAGGGGACAGTGGGCCGAAGACATCTTTTGTAGTGAAAATCTTGGGCCGGGGCTGACAAGTGGGAAGTCCTAGAGAGACCTGCTGTAGGGCTTGGGGAGAGATGAGGGCCGCCAGGGAGGCACACACCTCCATATCCAGCCCACTCCAGGAACCCAGAGCTGCCTCCTCCACAGACAGCTGGGCCGGGGAGGGGGTCCTCAAGACCTGGCCCTGCCTCCAAGTGGCCTGGCCCCCGGACCTATCCTTCCACCCTGGGAAGTCCCGAGCTGCCTCAGGCCAGCTGGGGCAGAACTGAAATTGGTGACATGTGCCTCTCTGGTCCCTTGACTCCCGCCCCCGCTCCCTCCCCCCCAGAGTCTTCCTGAAGGAACCTCCAGACCCAGCGAGGAGCCACAGGCAATGCCCACCCTGAGTGGGAGCTGCTGTCCTGCCTTCCACGTGGCCCCAGCCTAGCCCGCCCTTGCGTGAACTGGGAGCTGCCCCACTTCCGGAGGTTGGTGCGTGGTTCTAGATCCTGTCGTCCCTCCGCTTGGGGGCACAATGGGCTGGGACCCATGCGCGTTTCTCAGACACTCCATCTCTCATCCCACAGAGCAGGAGGGGGCTGCAGAGGGCAGGCTGGTCAGGACACAGTGTGAGGCAGGGGGCCCCGGGGAAGAGAGTCCAGGCTCCACCTCCGCTGAGCAGGCAGTCCTGAGTGTTGTTACCAAGTTCGGGTGAGGGCCTGGGACCTGTCACATCACAGCTGGGGAAACGGCCAGGGCTGGGACTCAGTGGCGAGCAGCAAAACACAAAAGGCGGCCGCACAGACTCATGACCAGGGGGCTCGGTCAGAGTTGGGGACAGAGGGTGACCTGGACGGACGTGCTGAGTCAAGGAGTCAGGCCAGCGCTGCGGAGAATCCCACAGGGCTACACTCAGGGGCCAAGGAGAGGCATGTGGCCAGGCACATCTGGGTGGACAGAGGGGTTCCAGCCACCCATGGAGCCCTCTCAGTCAGAGCCAGATAAGCCTGGGCAACTGAGCCACTCAGGCAGGGAGCGGGCCGACATCTGAGGTCCCCAGGGAGTCTGCCTTCCTGGTGGGCACAGCTGGGCCCAGATGAGGCCCACAGCATTGGGATTGGGCAGAGACACCCAGACACGGCTGCTGCTGTGGGGCCCAGGAAGGCCCCATATTTGGGGTGCATCTGCCGGGTGCCTGCGTCCCCTTCCCGTTCCCTATCCCTGTGCCCCCCTCCCAGCTTCCTGTTTCTGTTTTGGGGCTGCAGGAACTTCCTCTTCTCATCACGGACCAAAATGGATTCTTGGTCTCAGCTGAAGGCCTGGCGGGGGGCTGGCCACCCCAGCCTGAAGGACAGCCACAGAGCAAGGGGGGCTCTCAGCCTCTGGGGGTTGTGACATCTGCCAAGGGGTGAACCGTGGCCCTTTCTCAAGAGACTCCCACAACTCCTCCGATGGAACCTCTAGTGTGAGCACCTGCCCAGGCCACGGAGGGCCTGGGTCCTGCTGGAGTGACCCTAAACGGCCCCCTTGCGCCCTTCCCGCCTCATGCGAGGGACCCAAAATATGGATTGCCTGGCCTCCCCTTCCTCCTGCTCCCTCCCAGGCACAGGGTGCAGACACTTATGGGCACCGTGTTGGCCTATGTGTGTGGATGAGCAAACACACACACGGGGGGGTGCCCCGAGCCTGTGACCCCCTGAGCCCATGACCCCTGCCTGCCAGGGAGCAGAGCTGCAGATTCCTGGACGCTGAGGGAATAGAAGGCCTGGCCCAGCCTGGGCAGTACATGGTGAGGGTGTGTTTGCGTGTGTGTGTGTGTGTGTGTGTGTCTGGGTGAGTGTGCCTCTATGCATGTCTGGGGGCACCATCCCTTTCCTCCCACTCCCCCTGCCCCCTGACCCTGAGCAGAGCTGCTCCCTTAAATAAAGCTGAGCTGTGCCCTTTTGAGCCCCTGGGCCCTCGGGGGAGCGCAGGGTGAGAGAGTGGGCTCCCCTTACTCCTGGGACTCCTCACTCACAGGGAGCCTGTGGTGGGTGTTGGGGGAGGGCGTGAGATGTGGGCACATGCCAGGGAGGGCACACAGGGTGGTGTCCCTGATCCACTGGAGTTGTGGTGCCCACAGGAGGGGGTCTCTACCAGGCTTGGGCACCCCAGGAACATCTTGGCCTTGGGATGGGGTGTGGGGGTAAATGGGGGATGCTGCTGAGAGGCCGAGCCCCGGTCTACCTCCCTGCCCATCCAGGTGGCCCGGGATGGAGCTGAGGAGCCAGATGCATCCTCTGGGGGGTTGTGGCCTGGGTCAAGGTCAGGACAGCGCCAGGGAAAGTCCTGCTACCAGCTGCCCCCAGCCCCAGGCTGCCGCTGCTGTCCAGAATTCACCCAGCGTTCACTCCATGCCAGGCACCAACATGGATGGCTCCTTTAATGCCTGATGCCCATCCTTGTCACAGACAGGTGAGTACCCTGTGGCCAAATGGGCAGGAGGTTGTGGAGCCTGGCACCCACACTGCAGAGACGCCGAACTCTGGCCAGCAGCCTCCCTCCTCAAGGCCCGCTCCACGGGGAGACAATGAGGGGAACCCACAAAGCCTGGGGTCACTGGGTACCCCTAGCTGGTACCTAGCTTGTGCCCCCATTAGCACAGAGAGGAGGCGGTAAAACAAACACTCCCGACTGTTTACTCCAACATCTCGGGGCCATAATTAAGCTTCCTTCAATCGGGCCCTTATCAGCCTGGTATCTTGAGCAGCTTCTGAAGGGGAAACATCCCGGAGCATCTAAAGAAGGAAAGTTGGACACCTTTTGAGACTTTTTAAATCCTGAAGAATAGGCCTTTGTTGCCAGCTACCCACCTGTGGCAGCCTGCCTTGTCTCTGGACTCTGCCGGCTGCCCCAGGGGCAGGGGCAGGACCAGGCGGCCCCAGCCCTGGCACCCCAGCCCTGCTGGGATGAGCCCCAAGGCCCTGCCCACCATCTGGCTCCTCCAATTGCAGTGTTCCTGCTGGCCAGCAGTGGGGTCCTGAAGGCACCCCCTCTTCTGCCCTCAATGCCCCACTTCACCCTGCCAGATGCCAATATCTGCCTTCGGCGGGCACCCTTGCCAGCCTGGGCCAAACCCAGGTGGTGGGTGGGGCTGGTGATGAAGGGTGAGCTCTGATTGCCCACAGCCCCCCATCACCTGGTTCTACAAGCTCCCCACCAACCAGGTCCAGACCTGCCACTCTCTCTCAGCCTCTGAGCTTTGCTGAAGCTGTTCTCTCTACTTGCAATGCTTGTGCCTGCTACTTCCCCCTGGATAATTTCTGCTTATATTTTAAGACTTAGCTTCCAGATGTGGCGGTTCATGCCTGTAATCCCAGAATTTTGGGAGGCTGCACTGGGAGGATTGCTGGAGCCCAGGAGTTCAAGACTGGCCTAGGCAACACAGCGAGACCCTGTCTCTACAAAAAATTAAAAAATAAGCTGGGTATGGTGGTGCATGCCTGTAGTCCTAGCTATTTGGGAGGCGGAGGTGGGAGGACTGCTTGAGCCCAGGGGTTCAAGGCTGCAGTGAACCACCGCACTCCAGCCTGGCCAACAGAGAGAGACTCTGTCTCTTAAAAATTAAAAAAAAGACTTGGTTTGAGTATCACTCCCTCTGGGAGCCATCTTTGCATTCCAGGTCAGGCTCCTGTCTCTCCTCTGTGCCCCTCCAGCTTCATGGTCTCCGTGCCCCACCTCTGTGTGTGTCCCTTGGAGGGCAGACCTTGGGTATCAGGCCAGCCCCCTACCAGGTCCAGAGCAGCCTCTACAAGTACTCAGCTTCTATGTATTGGCATCAAGAAAGCATGACCCGGGGATACCCATGCCGCCCAGCAGCCGACAGTAAACCTGGAGTCCTCACCGCCATGCTCTGAGGGAGGGTCTGTTCACTCCACATTATAAACCGGAAACAGCGCTGGAGCAGAGGCGACAGCTGGGTGCGTGGTGGCTGGAGAGCCTAGGATACCAGGCAACAAACATTTTCTGTAAAGGGCCAGATGGTAAACATTTTAGGCTTTGTGGACCGGACGGTCACTGCTATAGCTTTTCAACTGCCTTTGCAGGGCAAAATCAGTCATAAATGAATGGGTGTGGCTGTGTTCCAATAAAACTTTATTTATAGACACTGAAATGTGAATTTCATATCATTTTCATGTGTCGTGAAATCTTTAGATTGTTTTCCAATCTGGTGGCAGGCTGGATTTGGCCTGGGGGCTGTAATTGGCTGATTCCTGGTGCAGGGTGAGAATCAAATATATGTTTCCCCACCTGGTCCAGGGCCAGCCTGGTCAGTCCTCCCTCAGGGCCCCAGCAGCTGCTCGAAGGAGGAAGCAGAGTCACTCCATCTCCAGCCCAAGTGGAGGACACAAATGAGTGAACAAACTCACCTACTATCTAACCAACTAACCAGTTAACTAAGCCCTTATCTCCTGGATTCAGAGTTACCCCCGCCTCCTCTCTTTTTTTTTTTTTTTTTTTTTTTTTTTTACAGACGGGATCTAACTGTGTTGCCGAGGCTGGAGTGCAGTGGCGCAATCATGGCTTACTACACCCTGGGCTCACGTGATCCTCCCGCCTCGGCCTCCCAAAATGGTGGGATTACAGGCATGAGCCACTGTGCCCAGTCCTCTGGGCTTCTTTAGACCCGACTGACCCCTTGTTGTCTGACCTATCTCTTTGACCTCTGGCCAGGTATCTCATCACCCCCTCAACCTGCCCAAGGTGGTGGGAACCTCAAGAGAAGCCCACTGAGCCCCTGAAAGCTGCTGACGGCCACTCACTACTGATGTGGCGTGGCCTGGCCTACAGCCTGGTACAGGCTAGCAGAGGAGCTGGGTACAGCCTCAGGGCTGTGTGTGATGGGGAAGGGGGCTTTGGGACTGGGAGGGATGTCTGGCTGCACCTGGAGATGGGGAGGGACTGACCAGGCAGACATAGGAGACATTCCAGGCAGTGGAATGTCCTAGACAAAGGTGCGGAGGCGGGAGCTGGCAGAGTGCGGGGTCCCTGTAAATCCAGGACACTAGATGCAAGGGGATTCTCGCCGTGTAGGACCAAAAGCCAAGGCAGAGCTAAGCCCACCAGGAGCAAAGGCTGTGGCCCTACATCCCCATCCTAGCACTGACCCATGCAACTGGACCTGCCTGTGTGTTATGGGCCAGGAGGACCCCAGGAGGCCCCCACATCCCCCTCCTAGATTGCCAAAACATGAATTTCATATGATTTTCATGTGTCACCAAACACTATTATTCTTTAGATTATTTTTTCCAAAAAATCTGGGCAGGACATGGACGATGGGCAGGCCGGACATGTGGCCATTCCTATTTCTGACCTGCATTTGGGTTCTTCAGCATTGCCCTCTCTTGGTCATTCATTCACTCTACAAACACTGGTCCTTGGTGCCAACGACCTGCCAGATAAACCCCTTCCAGGATGCGAATGAGACAGACACGGTCCTTGCCCTTGTGGAACTGACAATCCAGCAGGGATGACTGACAGGTACAGTGCCATTTCAGAACACGAGAGGTGCCCGCAATACTGTGCATCTGCGCGGTAACCAGGGGTGGCTTCAGGAAGGCCTCCCCGATGAGGAAAAAGACCAGCCAAGGAAGACTCAGCGGGAGCTGCCATGTGATGTCGCAGGGGCAGGAGGCAGCTGTTTGATGGACAGAAAGGAACCGCCACAGCCAAGGGAGGTGCAGAGTACGGAGGTCTGTGGCAGGTGGGTGGCCAGGAGGGCCTCACAGAATTCATGGGGTGGCTGCAAGCAGAAGAGGCTGGAAAGGCTTTGGGGGCTGGGCCAGGAACACGATCTGATTGACATTTGCAAGGATCCCTGGCTGCTGTTGAGAGGTGGAGGGTAGGACCTGCAGGGCGGGAGGCCGGTACTCCTGGGAGGCTGTGGTGTGGAAAGAGTCGGAGGCCGGGTCTCCAGCTGGAGCAGCATGGAAGGCTGGGCCGGACGTGGGTGGTGGGCAGGCCCCGGGACTGCTGCTCTTGGCCTGGCTCTGGCTTTGGCTTAGCGTGCGGCCGCGGGGGAGCCGTGTGTGGGCACGTCCCGGTGCTGCCGCCCCTGCCGCCCCAGAGACACAGCCATAGGCAGGCTGGCTCCCCTGGGCCCGGCTCACACGTGGTGGAGGTGATCAGGGATGACGAGGCGGGTCGCAGGGTGGCAGGGACCTACAGGGCCCCAAGGCCAGCCCAGGGGACAGAGGAGTCCCTTGCCAGGTCCTTGTTCATTCATCCCCCCACTTTGTATGGTAAGACCACTGTGAGCCAGACACAGCCCTACCCCAGGGACCATGGGGAAATGAGTGTCTGTCTCTGGTCCAGGGCCAACCCCGAGGTGGGTGTCCCCTCCTGCAGCAGGGCCACAGGCACCTTCCAGCTCCAGCCCCAGCCCAGCCAGGCTCTGACGGAGCCTGAGGCTGCCTTTCCTCCAGGTTCCTGTTTCCCCAGTGGCCCCAAAGACAGAAGACGGTGTGAGGTTCAAGGGCTCAGTCCCAGGCTCAGATTTCCTGGGTGTGTCAGATTTCCTGGGCGCTGTGTGGCTAGTGTCTGCAAGGGAGGCCACTGAATAACGTGAAGGCCACTGGGAAAGCATAGCAGAGTGTGCAGTGGGTGAGTCTGTGTGTGTGTGCGCGCACGTGTGTCTGTGTGGGTGTGGGGTGTGACTCACACAGGCCTGGGCTTCATGTTGTCTCCTGGGAGCAGGAAGGCCTATGTGAGTCTGTGTCTGTCTGTGTGTGCATGTGTGTGTGTACCCGTGTGACTACAGGCATGTGTATGAGTGCACACAGTTGGTGCAGGTGTACTTATGTGTCTGTGCACGTGTGTGCATATCTGTGTCTGAGCGTGTGTGCATGTGGTTATGAGTGTGTCTGTGGGTATGCATGTGACTATAGTGTGTGTGACTGTGTGTGTGCACGTGTGTGTGTGTGTGGACACAGCCCTCTCTGGCCTGCACTCCTGGAGCCTGTTTTCCTGCTCCACCACCCTCCTCGGCAAGTGTTGACTTAGGGAGGGACAGGCAGCCTTGGTTCAGGATTTCCTGGTCAGGCAGAAGTGGTGCCTTGAAAAGGGAACAATCTCGTGCTAAAGTGGACGCTGAGGGTCCGCACAGTGCAGTGCTCTCGGGTGCCCAAGGCCGAGAGACCTTGTGCCTGCCTTGCCTGGGTTTGCAGTGGGGGTCCCAGAAAGCTTTGCCCCTAGGGTGGCCTGTAGGATGTGCCCTCAGGCTTTTTCTAAATGCTTCCTGATCTGGGCTGCCCGGGGTGGGGGCTCTGGAGCTGGACAGTCCTCTGACTGCTGTGGAGGCAGGGACAGCACCCCCACAAGAGGTACCCCAAGAGAAAGGGGGGCCCCAATGTCCCCAGGCACTAGCTGTCCCAGGTTCCCTTCCACAGTGGGCAGCTTTACCCCTGCACCGCCCCATCCCCCAAAGCCTTAACAAATAAAAATGAAGCTCTTTGAGGCTGAGGGTCTATTCACCTCCAAGAGCTCTCTGCCATGTTGGGAGGAGCCTTCTAGAAGTGCTGCTTCTCTCAGGGGCTGGGAGGACTGGCCTCACTGGGTATGCCAGAGAAATGCAGCGTCTTAGTCGGCACCCACCTGCCGCATCCACATCTGGGCTGTACCAAGGTCCCCCGGAGGCACCACTGTCTCTGAGAGACACTGAGTGAGCCCAGGGCCCGCAGACAGCAGCCACTTACTATGCAAATGCCGGACCTTCCCTGTCCCCACCACCTGGATTCCTCCTGGTGTGGCCCTGGGTCTTGGGTCAGGCAGAGGGCACGGCTGCCCTGGGGCAGGGAGGCTGAGTGGGGTGGGCAGCCAGCACAGCTATCATGTCCTTGTCCCCCTGCCCCACAGGTGCTCCCTTCTCCAGCCTGGAGGTTCAGGCCTAATCCCCAGGACAAAACAGGGATTTGCATCCTAAAAGCTGCTAATGTGGCTGCTGCTTCTCTGTCAGTGCCCTCTCATCGTAGAGGAAAGATGCTCTCCCTGGGGCGTTGGGAGCCGCTGGTCTCAGCTGGTTCCAGGGATGATGGAGACACAGCTGGGTGGCACAGAGCTCAGCTATCCTTGAGCCCGGTTAGCCAAAGCAGGAACCCCACGGGGGCCCCCGAGAACATCTAGCCCAGACCCCTGGACTCAGGCCTAGGTGCCTGTCCCACTGTAGACACCACCCCAGCCCTGCGTGCTGCCACCAAACCTGTCCCCTGCCAGTGATGTGGGCACCCCCGACCCCTTGCACCCACTGGGACTCTTCTCCTGCACCAGGTACCTGTCCCCACTGCCGCTTATGCCCTGTCCCCTCCCTGCTGGGTGTGACACCCAGAAACCGGGCTGTGGGAGGCAAACATGGAGCTGGCTTGGAGAGCCTTAGACCCCCTTTCTTGCCTTGGGGACCCTGGGATCCTGGCATAGGCCTGCCCTGAGTGGGGAGAGAGGATGTCAGAGTCCCTGGGGCTGCAGAGAATATGGTGTCCTCCGAAGCATGCCTGTGTCCCCCTGGTCAGGGTGGCAGCAGGGGGCAGTGCCTGGGCTTTGGGTGCTGGCCCCCACCACGCTGAGAGGCCACGAGCGGGGCTGGCCGGGCAGCCATTAATGATTAACTTGGGGCCTGGGCCTTGACCTCGTGGGCCTCTGAGTAAACAGGCCTGCCGGAGCCTGCCGGGCCCCTCATGGTCTCTCCGCCCTCTGACCTCTCCTGCCCTCCTGGTCCTGGCCTCCCTCACCCTCCTTTGCTGCTGAGGTGGAGCAGTGGCAGGCGGTCTAGATGCACTGGCCTTTCTCACCCCCACCCTGGATCAGCCTACCACTGATTCCTGCCCCTGGCTCCAGCCCATTCTCTTTGGAGCCTTTGAGGTGGGCTTTTCTTCTTGGACTGGGGCTTGCCCACTGGGGCGTCTCAAGCCCTGACCTTAGCCCCTTGTGTCCACGCTGCTGGGGCTTGTTGAGACCGGCCGCTTGGAGCATGCTGTGTAGACAGTCAGGACCGGCTGTCAGAAGGCCTGTGTTCTAGCTCCAGCTCTGGTCTCACTGGCTATGTGACCCCTAGACCATGCCCTGTCTCTCTGGGCCTCAGTTTCCCCATCTGCACAATAAAAAATACAGCAGGAATCCCAGGGCTTTCTAGTCCCAGACTTCTAGACGCCAGTCTGGTTTGGAGTGAGACCGAGGATAGGAAAAACACGTGTCCCCACCCTGCCAAGAGGACCACTTCCCGAAGAGTCACTGGGGTGGGCCTCCAAGTTCCTGGCCGCCCCCACTCACTTCCTTCTTCTAGGGCAGCCCCCTGTGTTCCCTTGGAGAACCCGCCCTCAAGCTCTCAGACCAGGGGCTTCAGGCAGGGCAGCCCCTGCCTGGGGCTCTGGAAGTGGGTCAAATGACCTGGGCCTGGCCAATGGGTGTCTGCCCTGAGACTTTTGCTGGAAATACTGAGAAAAAATCATTTCTTCTTCCCTAGCAAAGCAGGAGAATGTGAGCCCCATGGTTATCTTGCTGGGCACAAAGGAAAGGAGAGCTGAGAGACCGACACGGGTTTTGACAACGGAGCCCCAGCTGTGCCCGAACTGGCACCTTGTGGACTTTTCCATGACAGGAACCAGTGGATTCTTTTTCTGCTCAAACCAGTGAGAGTTGGGTCTCTTCCCTGATTCACACATTCACACACTGGACTCACACCATGCAGGGACAGATGCCACAAATGCACAGTTGTCACAGTTACACACACACCGATAAACATCTGTGGAGAAAATGTGCGTGACAAACAGGGCTGGGGAGGAAACCTGGCTGGCCGCAGTGAGCAAGGGTGGCAGGGGGTGGGAGAATGGGGGCCCAGGGTGCCGACCCGAGCTCTCTCCCTGTCACTTCACCCGCCATTTGCCCATCATTCCCACGTCCAGAACCTTCAGCTGGCCATTGTGGATGATGGGCAAATGGCAGCTGAGGTGGGCGGGCTGAAGCTGATTGGCCAGGGACAGACGTGGATGCTCCTGTTTGCACTTGTGCATGGGTTCACATGCACGCTGAGCTTTGCATGCAAGAAACATGCTGTGGCCCACTCGGGGAGCACTTTCAGTCCCTCCCCACTGCAGAGGCCTGAAGCTCAGTGAGTGGGGGAGGTGTCTCTGGTCAGTCGGGCCCTCCTCCACCCTGGGACTGTGTGGTTCCTGGGAGCTCAAGGGCCACCTGGGTGGGGGCAACCCGAGGAGAAGGGACTGCCTCTTCTGCTCCATTGTGGGATGGAAGGGTCACCAGGGCCTTCTGCAGGAGCAGAGAATCCGCCCCATTTGGGCCTCCCCAGTTCCCCAAGGAGTGCTGGCCTCATGGGGCTGGGGAAGAGGCTTTGTTCTGGAGCCCAGGCTGCCTTTATGACACTGGGTAGTCCAGGGTCCTAGATGCAGATGGCTTCAGGCATATTGCACATACCACGTGCACACGCAGACACGCACACGCATGCATATGGGCACATGCAGGCACGGCTATCTTGTGTGAGCTCTGTGGATGGAAAAGGAGAGCTTTCTGTGGACAGAGAACAAGGGCGACAGAGGAACCCCTTGGCCCTCCTGGGAAGGCCCCACCCCGCAGCTTGGCTCCTGCCAGTCCCCTTGGGCTCTAGCCTGGGGAAGCGCTCTCAGCCAGCAGCAGGAATAGCTGGATCAGGTGTCTGGAGATAACCCTGGCTCCCTGCTGCTGGCTAAAAGCCCTTCCCCCAAAGCTCTGTCCTCCCCTCCTGCTACTCTTCTTCTCCCTGCCTTGCTTTTGGACTTTCAGGCCACATCACATTCCTTTTTTTTTCTTTTCTTTTCTTTTCTTTTTTTCTTTCTTTCTTCTTTTTTTTGTAGAGATGGGGTCTTGCTATATTGCCCAGGCTGACCTCCAACCCCTGGCCTCAAGGGATCCTCCTGCCTCGACCTTCTAACATGCTGGGATGACTCTCTCTGACTCTGTCTCTGCTTCCTCCTGTCTCTGTTGGTCCCAGTTTCTGTCTCTCTAGGGGGGCATCCCAGGAGAGGGGCAAGGTTCAGGCCTCAGGGCTTAGGCCCCTTGGCTGCTGGGCCAGGCCTTCCTCTTTCTGCTGTCTGTCCCCTGCCCTGCTTCCTTACTCTGTCCAGAGCCGACTTGCCCTTTGCCCTGGAGCTGCAGCACCTCGGGGGTGGGGAAACTGATGGCCTCACCTCCCCCACCCCTTGCAGCCCCTGCTCCTCCCCACAGGAGTCTGGCCAGAGAGTTGGGCCCTGGGGAGGCCACACAGCCAGGACACATGTCCTGGCCCCAGGCAGAACCCTTGCCCTGGCCACAGAGCCACACCAGCCAGGTCAACTCTGTCCTCTGAAATCCTTGGAGACCAGGGCAAGCCCCTCTCCCTGGGGCAGCTTCGGACTCCCACTCACTTCCAGGTTGGGAAAACTGACCCCCAGCCCAGGGCAGGAGGCAGGATGTGGAGGGGCCTCTAGCAGAGCTGAGGTCCAGCTGGCCACGTCGGGGGAAGGACGACCCTGTACCCTGTCATTCCCCTCACGGTGTGAGGCCTCAGGGAATAGCCTGCCCTGGCAGGGGAATGAGAAGCAGGAGCAGTTTCCCAGCTCTGGAGCATGCTGGGTGGGAGCAGACACAGGGCGTCTGTGGGGGTGGGGAGCAGCCCCTCCTTGCCTAGGCAGTCACTATCTGGGGGCCAGCACTTCCCACACTCTCTTTCTTTTTTGAGACAGGGTCTCACTTTGTCACCCAGGCTGGAGTGCAGTGGCGGGATCTCGGCTCACTGCAACCTCCGCCTCCTGGGTTCAAGCAATTCTCCAGCCTCAGCCTCCCAAGTAGCTAGGCTTACAGGCGTGTGCCACCACACCCAGCTAATTTTTTGTATTTTTAGTAGAGATGGGGGTTCTCCATGTTGGCCAGGCTGGTCTCGAATTCCTTTTGATTCTCGAATTCCTGGTGATCCACCTGCCTTGGCCTCCCAAAGTGCTGGGATTACAGACCGTGAGGCACCACGCCCGGCACTTCCCACACTCTCAGTGCATTCACTGCTGCTGTCCAGGCCAAAGTCGGCTGGTGCCCGCCTCCAGGAAGCCCACCTGGGCTGGACCAGAAGAGAGAGGAGCCTGAAGCAGCCGGCCTTCTTCCCCACCATGCACTGGGACCGGGGCTTCCCCTCACCACACTGATAAGGCTGGAAGTCGGGGGGACAGGGTCAGCTTCCCACTCCTGGAAGACCCCACCTGCCACCCAGCCTGCCTGGGGCTCAGGGCTGCATTGAAAATGCCCGACTTTCCACCCCAGAGTCCAGGGCAAGGCACAGCTTCTGATAACCCCTGGGCTGATGTTTGAACAAGGCCCCTGGGAAAAAGTCCTCAGGCCTTACTGAGCCCAGCGCTGCCGCTGTTGCTACAGCAGACGACCTGGGGCAACGTCTCTGGAAGCTGGAGAACGGGCAGGTGGGGCAGCCGCAAAGAGGGTTCCAGCGGTGTTGGCTGCCTGGGTGTGCGGTTCACTGTGGCTGTGTCCACCTGCTGCCTTCCTCTCTGGGCACCTCCACTGATATCTGGGAGGAGGCCACCTCCAGGGGTTGTGAGCACTCAAATGAGGCAATGTGGGCAAGTGCCTGGCCTGCTGCTTGGCACACACTGAACCCTCAATGAATGCAGCCGTCAGCCCTGCTCAGGCCGGCAGGGTTGTGAGGACTGGAGGATCCAGGTCATCTCTGCAGACCAGGGCAAGGCCTACTGCTGGCCAAGGGGATGGCTTGGGACTAAATCTCCGCCTTCCTGGCCCCCAGAGTCCACAAGGCACAAATGTGCACTTGCACACCCCCCCCCACATACACACATACACACACACACATACACACACACACACACACACACACACACACCTGGCTTGGCTTCCCATTACCCAGACACCTGCTGGAAAACCAAGAGCTGTCTCTTGAAAAGGATGATTAAGAACCAGCCTTGACTACTCAAACTGAAACTCCAAACCCTCCTCTGGGGTACTCAGCTCCTCTGGAGCCTGTGGGCGAAAAGCTCTTACCATAGTGGAAAAAATATTCTGCCGAAACGGAAGTCGTCCTCAATTTAGCTGAGTCATTTTCTTGTGGTTAAGGAAGTCCGGGTTACCTCTGGCCCTTCCCCTGATGCCCATGGCCTAGCCAGCTTGGGGGACCCCAGTCCACACTCCCGCCCTGGCAGGGGGGTATGCCCATCCCGGCAAACCTGAAGGGCCCTTGATTGTAAGTCACCCCGCTGACCCCGGGCTGCTTCTCACCACTATTTCTTGTGCTCAAGTGGGAGTCCAGACCCCCAAGAACCAGGATCCAGGGTCACTGATCACCAGGTCACCAGGGGCAGCTCCTACAGGCCTGGGGTCTGCCTATGCTTCCTGTCGGGGATGGTGGCCCCTTGAGGATAGAGGCCTCCTGTGGACTGACACTGTGCCCCTATGTCCCCAGCTCGGGCAGCTCTTAGCACGAGGTAGGTATCAGGAGCCCAGTCTCCCAGCATTCAGCAGCTCACAGATCCCCCAAGGAGCTGGTAGCTTGGGATGAGTTCCTAGTGGATGGGCAGTGGAGGGGCTGGGTGCCAGGCCCTGCTTAGCTCTCAGACCCAGTTGGGCTCATGGCAACCAGGGATGGAACCTGTTTCATTCTGGATCCCAGGAGTCTGAGCCTGCAGGCCAAGGCACCTGGCCCAGGTGTGGCAGAGCCTTGCCCAGTCGGGGCTCTGGCTGGATGGAGGCTGGTGCTGGTGGTGCCCCACCCTGGCTGCAGGTGGCTGCCTCCTCCTGGGGAGACCTTTTGGAAGGTGCCAGAGGCTGTTGTGGGGGAAGGCGGAGAGATGACGGGGCGGGCCACCTGAGTGCCGTGGGGAGAGCCTTGAAGGTGCCAAGTGGTGCCAGTTGCAGGTGGGGCGTGGAGGCCAGCTCTGTGGGCACTGGGTCCTTCCCGTGCGGCCACGCTGTGTGTCAGGAACCAGAGACCCCCTGGCTGTGCGTTCCACCCTGGCCCTCCATCTGAGCCCTGGGCTACTGGGGAGGCAGCAGGAGCCCAGGCAGACCGCTCATCTGAGCTCGGCCTTCTGTCAGCTGACAGGGGTCATGTGCTGTCTGGGCTTGCCTGGGGCCTGAGAAATGGGGATGCGGGCAGCCATGGTCAGGGCTGTTGGGGAAATTCAAGGAATGGAAGAGTTAGAGGGAGTTGGGAGGCCACGTCTCAGGGTGTGTGCGGGGGCATCGAAAGCCCTGCTGGATTTGGGGGATCAAAGGACTGCCACACGTCACTTGTGGGGTCTCGGGGTGGTGGGGGTCAGGGCTGCTCTTCGCTGGGGAGGCCAGTGGCTAGCAAAGTCTGGGGCTCAGTGAATAAGGCCACGCTTGCGGCCGCCCTTGTCCCAGTGCTTGGAGAGCCACCAGGCAGACTTTACCTGCATCCCTGGAAGTGACCTGAAGAGACTGCTGGGCACTAGAGGGGCCCGTGTGGGACCCGGAACCCAAAGGATCAGGTTCACCAAAGCCTGGACTTCCCTGGAGGGCCCCCAACCCCTCTCAGTGGCTGTCAGGCATTTGCCAGCTGGGCCCTGCAGGCTGTGCTGCCCAGCGACTCCAGAGTCCTCCCACACCCACTTGGACTGGGTCCTCCCATGGCTCTGGCAGCCAAGGTTTGGGAAATTAGGTGAGGGGGGCCTGGGACAAGGGTGAGGAAAGGAACAATTTATGTTCAAAAGTCATCTTGAAATTTTCAACATATTTTTTTATTTTTCAAAACAAAAGCTCTAAATGTTGGGGCTGGGGGGTGGCGGTGGACCTAGCTTTGTGGGAAGTGAGTCAGATGGCCATAAAATGTGTTTTTCTGAGCCGAGGGGATTATTTTACATCTTGTGGCATGGAGACGCCAGGAGGAAGCCCTCCTCCTGGTCCCTGGTGGGGCTGCCTGCTGCTGGGCAGGGCTGGGCCTCAGCACTGATCTCTTGAGATGGGGGCTCCTGCCCTTCCAGGACCCCTCATCAGCCCTCTCCCTCCCTGACCTCACATCCCGTTCTTTTAGGCAAGAGTGAGGCTGGGAAGGTGGTGGCTTCATGGTGGGGCCTAGTACTGGCTGTGCCATGTCAGAGAATCTGGGTAAAGTATGCCTTGGGGATCCCCCAACCCCTCGTCTGATGGATAGGCTGATGGCAGGACCACCACCCAGAGCAGCCACCGGCATGAAAGGAGAGATTTGAGAACGCACCTGCAGGCTGTCAGGGCTCAGCAAGTGGGTGCCCTCCCACCTTCAAGAACATCCTTGAGTGCAGGTGAATCAATGAAGGGCAAAAGGGGCAACTAGGGTCTTTGGAGACCCTTCCTAAAGCCAGAGGCACAGGGGTCCTCCCCTAACCTCTGCTGTCGCCGGCATCTTCCCTGGGACCACAGCGGGGCAGTGGTGGCTCAGGGGAAAAGTCATCTTGAAATTTTCAACATTTTTTTTATTTTTCAAAACAAAAGCTCTAAATGTTGGGGCTGGGGGGTGGCGGTGGACCTAGCTTTGTGGGAAGCGAGTCTTCCCAGGGAAGAGGATGCTGAGTCCCCACTTCAGTGACCAGAGACCTCAGAGGGGCTAGGGTCAGGGACTCTAGATGCCCATCAGGACAGGACCTGGTGGTTTCAGAGGCCTCAGGGTACAGGTCCTGCCACTCAAGGCAGGGACTGGGTGGGACCTGTAGGGAGGGCTCCGTCTGGAGCCTCCCATGCCCTCTGCCTCACTGGGGGCTGCTGTCCACTGCCATGCATATCCCCTGAACCCTGCCTTCCCTGGGCTGGAGTCACAGGCCCCATGAACAGCCCGGGGTCCAAGGGCCCATGCTGCCCGTGAAGGGAGACCCCTGGTAGCCTGAGTCCGGCAGAAATTGGGAAGAAATCTGGGGCCCAAACCACACTGGCTGATTCCAGAAAGCCTCCACCCTCCTCTTGAAGCTGCAGTAAAGGGGTCTCCCTGAGCCATCCCCACTGACCATGGGCTCTGCTTCTTCCTGGGACCAAAGCGAGGCACAGTGGACACCCACTGTTTTGCCTGTCTCAGCATCCATTTCTCTCCTTCCAACCAACACATGGATTTTCCTCGGAAAACCTCCCTCCTCCACGCTCATTCCATGCAGTGTGGGTGGGGCTGAGCCCCCAAACTGTGTGTGTGTGTGTGTGTTGGAAGTGCGGGGTAAGGACGTGACTCAGGACTGGCCAGTGTCTTCCATGCTCCTGGATACAATGGCTGGTTCAGTGATGAGCCCATGGTCCATCAGCATCCAATTCTGGAATTTCTAATGGAATTATTTAGAAATGGAGGCTCTAAGTCTGGGCACAGTGGCTCAAGCCTGTAACCTCAGCACTTTGGGAGGCCAAGTTGGGTGGATCACTTGAGGGCAGGAGTTCAAAACCAGCCTGGCCAACATGCCAAAACCCTATCTTTACTAAAAATACATAGTGGCACACACTTGTAATCACAGCTACTTGGGAGGCTGAGGCATGAGAATCGCTTGATCCCAGGAGGTCAAGGTTGCAGTTGAGCCAAGGTCACATATGCCCTCTAGCCAGGGCGAGAGAGTGAGACCCTGTCTCAAAAGAAGGAAAGAAATGGAAGCTTTAGTCCAAGTTGTTGGGTGTCTGTTTGGAAGCCTTACTTACTGGGAATCCCCATTAGGTGGCTGAAGCCAGGGCAAAGGATGGCAAAACCAGGAGATGGAATGGGAGAAGACTCCAGATGACATAATTTGGGCTGCTGAATCCAGCCATGCCTGAAGATGAATCCTGATTATTTTCCTCATTGTGCCCAGCTCTGTTCCTGAATCTCCATCTAGAGGCAGAATTTTTGGTGAGATGTGTCAGTGTCGTGTGCCCTTTTCTGATCAGGCCACTCAAACTGGGATCCTGTGTGCATTTGTAAGCCGGTAACTGAGAGCTAGAACCTGCGTGGGGTGAGGGGCCTGTCAGGGCAACCCAGCACACAGCTGGGCTCACCAACTACAGGAGCTGGATACGTGGGTGAGAATGGGAGTCAGGTAGCTCCCTGCAAAAGCCTGTCCTCGAGGGTGAGTTTGGGAGAAGACTTCATGGGAAGTAGCTCATGATTTTCCAATTATTAAACCTAGAAAAAGAACCAGCAGAAGATTCTCTTTGCCTTCATCTTTCTGTCTGTTCAGTGGGTACCTTGACACATCCAGGGCACCGAGTTGTGGAGAACTGGTTAATTTTGTCAGATGTCAGCCTTCGTGACACTGGAATGTAAGCTCCCGATGGCAGAACTCCTGCCAAAAGTGGCTCACTGCTGTGTCTGCAGCTAAGGAGAGCTCTCAGCACTCAGTGAATACTTGGTGAATGAGGAAAAGGCATGATGCTGTCACTCTCTCTCTCAAAACACTCAAATGCCTTCCTATTGCAGCTAAAATATATAAAAGCTAGACTTTTTGCTCTGCCCTCTAAGTAGAGTGACTGTGTCATTTGCTGAACAAGCAGGGGCATTTTTTTGCAGGTCAAAGGGAATGCTACCAATTAGGCTGGAACAATGGGAGCAAGCCAGAATTATTCCAGGCAAAGTGGGATGCATGCTTTCCCCAGATCCAAGGCCCCCAGGATGCTGGTTTCTGTCCCAGGCGTCAGCCTCATTTTCTGCCCTCCGAGTCATGGGCCACACTGATCATTCATCAGAACTTCGCACTGTCTGTTTCTCTATCTGGAGAAGTCCTTTGAGTGGCTCGGTCTTTTCTGGCACCTCGGTTTCCACTGCACGCCACCTACCCAAAGAACCTACCCAAAGAACTCTTTTCTGACACCCATCCTCACCCAGGCAGCCTCTACCAATAGGCTGTGTTTCCTGTTCCGCATTGCACTGGACTCTATGCAGGCAGGCAGGGAGTGAGCGCTGAATTTCAGGGCACAGCTCCCAAGCTTCTGTCATCTTCCGAGTAGGTGCTTGTGTGCCCAGCACGTGTCTTCAAAGGGAAAGTGAAGTGAAGCCAGTGTCAGTGCAGAAGTGGGGTGGGAGGGGAGGAAAGACAAAGGAAAGGCAAGAAGAAGAAATGAAGCCTGTGGCAGAGAGGCCAAGTCACAGCTCTATGCACAGCCTCAAAAGCAGTGAGTCCGCTCCAGAAATCAGATGCACTTTGACCTCAATCACTGGGGCACCTCTTTTTTTTTTTTTTTCTTTTGCACTCTTGTCACCCAGGCTGGAGTGCAGTAGAGCCATCGTGGCTCACTGCAACCCCTGCCTCCGGAGTTCAAGTGATTCTCCTGCGTCAGCCTCCCAAATAGCTGGGATTACAGGTGCCTGCCACCACACCCGGCTAATTTTTGTATTTTTAGTAGAGATGGGGTTTCGTCATGTTGGTCAGGCTGGTCTTGAACTCCAGGCCTCAGGTGATCCACCCTCCTCGGCCTCCCAAAGTGCTGAGATTACAGGCATGAGCCACCACACCCAGCCTGGGGCACCTCTTTTAAGATGTGTTTGGAAGCGGCATTTGAATGCAGATTGTAAAGCCTCCCCCTGCCCTGCCCCATGGCTGGAATTCCTGTAGACATATGCAGGGATTGTGCAGCCAGAGAGGCCACCACATACGTTCCCCATTTTCCCGATTTCCTCTGTCCTTGCTGCTATTGGGGCTCTGTAACATTGTCCCAGCTGTGTTTGTCATTTGGCTCTGCCTCTCCATGCACACCTGTGGGTGTTTGTTTATAGAATGCAGACACCACCCTTTTGGCTGCCACGAGGGACTGGCGCCCCTCCAGGATCCCCAGACAGATTTGCTTCTCTGCCTTCTAATTTTTTTTTTTCTTTTTGAGACAGGGTCTTGCTCTGTTGCCCAGGCTCACTGCAACCTCTGCCTCCTGGCTGAAACGATCCTCCAACCTCAGCCTCCCAAGTAGCTGGGACTACAGGCATGCACCACCATGCCCAGCTAATTTTTGTATTTTTAGTAGAGACAGGGTTTCACCATGTTGCCCAGGCTGGTCTTGAACTCCTCGCCTCAAGTGATCCACCCACCTCAGCCTCCCAAAGTGCTGGGATTGCAGAGGTGAGCCACCGCACCTGGCCTTCTCTGCCTTCTTTAAAGCAAAAGGACTGGAGTAGCAGGGATCACTCAGGGTCCTGGCTGAAACCAAACTCACCCCTGATGATTCCAATAAAGGGATATTAACCAAGGGGCCAGTTTATGGAGGTGTGCGCAGGGGTAAGGGAATGAGGATGGGATGCTGAGGCCCCAGAAGCTGGCCATGGCTGCCATCATCACCACCTATCAAGCTGAAGGGGCAAAGGGAGGAATCGGTGCTACTGGATCCTCATGGAGGGCGGAGAACAGGCCACCTGACAGGGGTTGTAGTCTTGGGGGTGCAGATGGGGCATGGACGCAGAAGAGAGCGGAGAAGAAACACCGCAGCCTCTCTCTCCTTCCTCCGTCTGATTTCCTGCTGGTGCCGCCCATTGGCCAAACCCAACAGGAAGCCAGACGGCCTGGGAGGCCCTGAGTGCGGCCCACACAGAGCAGACTCCAGGGCCCAGGGCAGGATGTAGAGGGGATGGGGGCAGAAAACCAGCACAGGCGGGTAAGCCAACCGGGAACAAGTCCATGCTCAGTCTTAGTGCAAATCCTACTTTTCTGTGGCTCCATCCACCTCTGGCCACAGAGCTTCCTCACTGGGCTGACAGAGGTCCTTTTGCTGGTCACGACCCATGCTCCACACACCAGCAGAGTGATCTTAATAAGCAAACCTGGCCTGGTACGGTGGCTAAGGCCAGTCATCCCAGCACTGTGGGAGGCTGAGGGGAGTGGATCGTTTGAGCCCAGGAGTTTGAGATCAGCTTGGGAAGCACAGCAAGACTCCATCTCTACAAAAAATTAAAAAGTTAGCTGGGTATGGTTGGACATGCCTGTAGTCTCAGCTACTTGGGAGGCTGAGGCAAGAGGCTCGCCTGGGCATGGAAGGTCAAGGCTGCAATGAACTATGATCACGCCACTGCACTCTAGCCTGGGCAACAGAGTAAGACCCTGTCTCAAAAACAACAACAACAACAAACAAAGAGAAAGCAAACCTGTCCTCCATGTTCTCTATGGTTCTTGTTGCTCTTGGGTTATTGACTAAAGTCTGAACCCCTGCATGTGAGAGCCTGTGTAGTCTGACCCAGCTGACCCTCTGACCTCACCTCTTGTCCTCCACCTCCCTTTACCCCCCACTCCCTGCTCTGTGCACTGTGGCCACAATGGATATTTTTCAGGACCTAAGAATGTCATGCTCATTCTCAATTCTGAGTTTTGTATATGCTGTTCCCTCTGCTGGGATTCTTTTGCTCCAACCCCAACTACTTATAAATACCACTTCAGGGGGCCGGGCGCAGTGGCTCAAGCCTGTAATCCCAGCACTTTGGAAGGCCGAGGCGGGCAGATCACCAGGTCAGGAGATGGAGACCATCCTGGCTAATGGTGAAACCCCGTCTCTACTAAAAAAATATAAAAAAAATTAGCTGGGCATGGTGTCAGGCGCCTGTAGTCCCAGCCACTCGGGAGGCTGAGGCAGGAGAATGGCATGAACCCAGGAGGCAGAGCTTGCAGTGACCCGAGATCGTGCCACTGCATTCCAGCCTGGGCGACAGAGCAAGACTCCATCTCAAAAAAAAAAAAAAAAATACCACTTCAGATCTTCAGATCTCAGCTTAAGAAAACACACCCCTAACAGTGACTTCCCTGAGTCTACAAAGCAGGTGAGGATTCTGGGCAGACACTCTCACCACCCCTAAATTTCCTTACTTCACAATATGTGTCACAACTGCAATTAGCTAATCAATTGTGTCACTCTCTGTTTACTGTCTGTCTCCCCAGAGAAACTAGGAGCTCCCCAAGATCCTGCTCTGTCTGTCTGTTTCACTGCTGTGCTCACAGCACAGTGCCTGGCACATAGGAGGCACTCCACCAACACTTGATGAATGAATGAAAGGAGGACTTCCAGTTCCCAGTACAGGCACACTTGATTATTTGGGCTTATCCTCTTGCTGTAAACAACAGCTGGATAAAAAAAAAATTAAAATGTATTAAAAGGAAGGAAGGGAACCACCAGGCCAAAATTGAGGAGAAAAGGAATCCAGACAGGTGAGCAAGAGAAGAAGCCACTTTTTCCCTGGGACACATTCTGCACCCCAAAAATGCAAATCTTGTTTTGATAGCCTCATGGAATGAAAGAGACAGAAATCAAACTTTGGGGCTCATACAAGGTGGGGCATATAATAGGACACCCATCCCATGTTGATGCAGAACTTCAAAGGGCTACACCCTCGGGATAAAGGTGAACCAGAAGTAAACCAGCCCTCATATGAACTTCCAATCTAAGTTCTCATCTCCTGGGTGGGATAGGGACCACTAAACCTTACTAGTTGATTAAGGTGGTCCTGGAATGTCAGTATTCCTCGGTGTTTGGCAGGAGAAAATGAAAATGATCTCCAGTGGAAGACACCTTTGTCCTAAATCTTTCTTATAAACAATTTATCAAAACAATGACCAGCACATAGTCAAAGATAATCAGACACACACACAAGACACTGAGTAAAAATTGGAAGAACTGATACACAGACTTCAAATTATTGACTATAAAGTAATTGTGCCTATGATGTTTAAAGAAATAAGACATGCTTAAAATAACTGCAGAAATGGGAATCTGTAAAAACCAAAATATCAGATCTGCAAAAGAATCAAGTAGGATCTCTAGAAATGAAAACTACAATAACCAAGACCAAGAACATCAATGGACAGGTTTAATAGATTAAACACAGCTGACAAGAGAATTAGTAAACTAGAAAGGATGTCAGAAGAAATTGTCACAATTGTAGTACATAAAGACAAAAAGAAAATACAAAAGAGAAGATATGAGATAAAGAATAAGACCTAATATATTTCATATTGTCCTTGAAGGTGAGGAGAGAGGAAATGGAGTGGAGCCATTATTTTAAGGATGAATATGGGTAAACATTTTCTGGAACTGATACATGACTGTGTGAGAAGAAGCACTGAGTCACTGTGCCTTGGTGACAATCAATCCATCTCCATGTTTCAGACAATCTAGAACTCAAAACATACTAATGGGAGATTCTGGACCTAGTCTACTCTTGGCCAAAGGCCATAGTGTTGTACAATACCAAGTAAAATATAGCAAATGACACATGAAAACAAGATCAGGAGTGAGAAATCAACTCTTGCCTGTCTCCTGCCTCTGTGGTTCACCCCTGCCTTCTTAGGAACTATTTGGGCTGCTCTGAGATGACCACAGCTGCGTCCTCCTGTCTCTTCTTCCCTCCCATGGGCCTTGCTGACCAGCACTAGGAGATAGCAAGACAACATTCCACAGGCAACTGGGGGTCCGATGGCATGAGTGGGTGGGTGAGGAATGCCTCTCTCCCACCCTGATTCAGTGCTGATGCTGATATCTTCCTCCTAGACCCTGTTCCTCTTCTGTCCACCAACCTCTGTCTCCCCATTCTGTGCCTGGGCCCTTAGGGGTGCTTGGTGGAGACTCATTCACTAGCTGACTGATATGAATTGGTCCAAAGGAGCACCAATGTCCCTCACTTCCCAGCACACCAGCATCACCTGGGACCTGGCTGTCAAAGACCTAGGAGCTGGGCTCCAGGGGTAGGCATGAAATTACCCAACCCTGGGTCCTGCCATCCTCTATCTCCCAGCCTTGTGCTTTCTTGGACGGGTTAGTGATCTGGCTGGCAGGTGGGTAGCTTGTTTGTGACTCACGCTCCCCACCTTGGTGGCCAGGTGGCCTGGTCCCTGGCCTCCTCATGGTGACTCGTCCTGGAATCAGGTTCTCGCAGTTGCTCTGTTCTGGAGGGACACCATTCATCATCTTGCCTCTGGGAATCTCGGCACGCCTTTCAGACATGCTCAAACAGAGAGGCTGCCAAACCTGTGCCGGGTCACACAGCAGGTGTGTGTTGAGGCCAGGGCGCACACACAGTCCCACACCCCCAGTGGGCGGGAAGGCAGGCCCAGCCCTTTTGTAACCAGCGTCAGGGCCTGGGCGCTGTGAGCAGCTTCATGGTGGAGCTCAGGGAGGCCCTGGTCCCACCCTTGTCCTCAGGCATGTGCCAGATTCCCCTACCCCCAGCAGCAGGTCCCTCCAGGCCCCTGTGCTGGGCAGGACACCAGTCCCAGGGCAAAAGCAGAGAGGGGTGGCCAAATGGTGGTTGATCTCCCAGCCCCTGATGAGCGAAGCCTGGAGTGTCATGTCGTCTCCCAGATCTGGCTCTGCAATGTCTCGGACATGCCGTTCGATTTTGAAATTCTCAAAGATGTTCCAAACAGCATGCAGTTGATTTAATTTTTTAAATTGAAAACTAAAGGAAATTGAGTTGAGGAATGTTGAGTGGAGGCAGTGGTGGGAGGTGTGATGGAATTGAGCCAATCATGAGGGCATTGGGGAAACAGGAGCATTTCACTCCCCTGGGTGGATTTGGGGGTACAGAGGGTTAAACTACCCCACTGGATGGGAAGTCTAGGAGCTCAGGTGCCGCTCCTGCCTGTGTTTCAGCCCTGGTCTTATCACTGCTCCCGGTGAGAAGGGTCCCTGAGGGACCTAGGCTTTATGGCACTGGGCACCTGGCTGGGGCACCTCCTAGGATGCCTGGCTCCTGGGTGAGCGGCTGGGACCCTGAGGAGTCTGGTGCTTTCCAGGGAGGCAGAGGAACCCATAGCAGGCTGCTGTCCCTCCAGCGTGGCTCACACACCTCCCAGGCAGCGCTGCCCCACATAGCAACATCACTGCCTTGCGCTGCCCCACATAGCAACATCACTGCCTCGCTCAAGATGCTCATCTCACCTCTGACACATTTCAGGCTTGGAGCCATTGTCCCCACCTCCCCTCGGCTCACGGGCCTGGCCTGTGACTCACGCCTCCACCTCTCCCAGACAAGATTGCTCCTTGAACAAAAGAGCCCAGGCCTTGGTGAACTTGGGAATTGCACTTGAGGGGACCCTGAGCCCCTGGGTCTGATCCCTCCAGCCCTGCATCAGCCTTGAGCTCGCATGCAGGTGGCACGTGGCTGCACCAGCACCAGCACCCCCACATTGCCCCTCTCCCTGGTTGCTCTGGGAGTCACCCACACCCCAGCCTTTCCTCTGTCCTTTCTGCTGCCCTGCACCGAGCCCAACTGATCCGCAGGGTGAAGAAGCCAATGATTTAAGGCCTCCCAGCCCCTCTTCATAATTGTGGCCCTCCTTTGCCTTGGCAAGTGGAATCCAACAGCTTCCTGTGCTTGAACACGGAGACGAAGGGGCCCAAGAGCTGCCTGCCTTCCTTGCCTGAGGAGTTTGCTCATTAACTTGAATTACCCTCGTGGTAGCATTCCTGGCAGGGCAGGGAAGAGCAGGGTCGGTTTCTAGAACCTTTTCCTGTTGGCGGCCCCAGCGCTAGGGAAGCTTGGCTGAGGCCTCCTCCTACCTGCCTTCGTGCCCCTCCTCCAGGACACCCTAGGACCCCAGAAGCTTCCCTGGTTGTTGGAAGCCCTGCCTGGGTGGCTCTCCTGCAGGGCTCACGCTAACCTCCTGGGCCCGAGCTGGGTTGGGCAAATGGAAACCAGCTGTGATGCCAAGTGCTGAGACGACGCAGTTGGGAAGTGAGGGGGCAAGGGAGCAGGATGTGTCCCCCACCCCTGACACACACAGCACATGTCTCTGGCTCCCTTCTCACCAGCAAGGGGAAGGCAGGACCCCCACTCCCGCCCCTTTACTTGCTGAGGTCACAGCCTTCCAAACAGAAGTTAACTGGGAGGCCTTTGGGGCCGAGGACTCTCTCAGGACCTGGTGAGGCCGCTACCCCAGCGAGAATACTTGTTCTCTCTTGAACTCCCCATGGGTTGTCACCTGGGATTCTGCACTTGTATGAAGAACATTAAAACAAATCTTGTAGAGATGGGGGTCTGGCTATGCTACCCAGTCTTGTCTCAAACTCCTGGCTTTAAGCCATCCTCCCACTTCGGCCTCCCAAAACGCTGGGATTACAGGCATGAACCACTGCACCTGGCCCACAAAGAGCATTTTACTTCGACAAGCACACGGGGCACCTGTGCCTGCTCGTCTGAGTGTCGTACAGGGTTTGACCACTGTGCTTAGCCTTCAAAGTCACTGGCAAGGGGGCTCTGCCCCCAGAATAGCTCATTAAGTGTTTTCTAAGCAAATGAAAGGCATCCTTAGTTGGGGGGGAGGGGGTGTGGAAATCTAAGCAACATTAAAATGACTTCAGTTCTTTGGTTATTTGAAACAAGCATTTTGCCCTAAATTCTTAAGAAGGCTGTCTCCTTCCATGGCGTTTTTCAGGGACCAAGGTGTGCCCTAGCCTCCCACTCTGCTTTCTGCCCCAGCACGTGGGAATCATTAGCTGGAGCCAAGTGTCTCACAAGCTTTCCCTGTTTACCTTTCACAACTCCATGACATGCTACTTGTTTTGCATACATTTTGCATAAAAGGAAACTGAAGCTCGGAGAAACTGACAGACTCAGTGCGGGGCCACCCAGTCAGCAGGAGGCAAGGCCAGGATTCGGTTTGATGCCAGGATGGCACGGCCCTCTTCCCATGGGCCATCCTCATCATGGGATGGGAGAAACGGGAAATGCCTCCTTGTCACCCGTGAACAAACTGCTTTGCTCCAGAAACCAACTCAGCACACACCTTGAGTGTGGACTGTGTCAGGGCGCCCGGGCTTCACTTACGTGTCCAGTGTGAGACTGAAGGACCACTGTCAGCCAGGCTTCTGTAGCCTTCAGCTCCATGCCCAGTGGTCCTGGCTCCAGGCAAGTAGCACTTGCGATGCTGAATGAGGCATATATTTCAGCATGACAGACCACAGTGCCTTCAAATTGTTCTGGGATAAATCCTTTGTCCTGTGGCCTCCTGGGCTAAGGCCAATTAAACAGCTGCCAGGTAGGGCTTATTCCCTATAAATCAGTGGGAATGTGGCCACATGAATTTTAAATATCAGATTAAAATCAAATTAGTGGGAAAATTTGGAACAAATTGCCTTCAAGTACAGTGAATGAGTCTATTTTTAAAATGCTGCCGCACCAGGCAAAAGAGTGAAGCAAACACACATTTCCTAACAGCGAGCAGACACCGTGCTGGGAGTGATCTGTCATGCTTAGTCACAGTAATTGCTCTAGCAAAACTCAGGAATCAAATAAAACGTGTTTGCAAATTGTAAATCGCTCCAGGAGGCTACTTCAGACGGGTCCTAACCTGATGCTGAAGGTCATGGCGGCTCCCTTTGGAACAGACACCCAGCCCTGACGCCCCCTTGACCCATTCCTACCCCCTTTCTCCGAGCAGGGGTTGAGCCGGCTGAGACCATTGCCCAACATGTGCACGGGAAAGGCCGCCGTAAATCAGCCACATTTCCGCATCTGCGGGAGGGCATGGCATACTTGGGGGGTGCCGGGGAGGGTGCTCTGGTTGGCTGGAGGGAGGTGAGGGACTCTCCGAGGCCTCCATGGCCGAGGCAGAGAAGAAATGGCGGCGGTGGCTCAGGGAAGAGAGGCTGTGTTTCTGGTGAAAGGTTGGGCTGCCATTTGGCTGAAGACAAGATCTTCAGATCCAAGAAGGCTTGGGACAGGCGGTGAGGGCTCCCTCAAGCCCCGTCCGGGTCCCTGGGTGACATGCCCTGGCTCTAGGCCACCACATTTGGTCCCTAGCGTCCCCACCCTCAGGCTGTAGTCCCTCAATAACAACCTTTCCAGTCGTCCTAGAGTGGAGATAAGAGGAGAGACACGAAGCTTTTAAAGCAGAAATGTGGCCGTTCTTGTTCCCCGTGCTCACCTGTGGCTCCTGCGCTTGGGGGCAGACAAGGCTGCTTCTCCCCTACCCTGTCCCCTCTTTTGGAAATCTTGCCTCCTCCCCACACAGTCTCCTGCAGAGCATGACTGTCTCTCTGGGCCTGGCCAGACCTCTGATTCTCGTGATAAACTAATCACATGAAGGCAGGGAAGATTATCTAGGACCGGATGGGTTACCTTTCTTAGGATTCTTGCATGTTAAAAGTAACTTCAGGGGCCGGGTGCCGTGGCTCATGCCTGTAATCCCAGTGCTTTGGGAAGCCGAGGAGAGAGGGTCGCTTGAGCCCAGGAGTCCCAGACAAGCCTGGGCAACAAAGTGAAACTCCTTCTCTACAAAAATATTTGAAAATTAGCCTGGTGTAGTGGCATGTGCCTATAGTCCCAGCTACTTGACCTCCTTGAGTGCAGGAGGTGGAGGTGGTACTCCAGCCTGGGCAACAGAGAGAGACCCTGGCTCAAAAAAACAAAACAGGCCAGGTGTGGTGGCTCACGCCTGTAATCCCAACACTCTGGGAGGCCCAGGAGGGTGGATCACCTGAAGTCAGGAGTTCGAGACCAGCCTGGCCAACATGGTGAAACCCGTCTCTACTAAAAATACAAAAAGTATCTGGGTGTGGTGGCGTGTGCCTGTAATCCCAGCTACTCCGGAGGCCGAGGCAGGAGAATCACTTGAACCTGGGAGGTGGAGGTTGCAGTGAGCTGAGAATGCACCATTGCATTCCAGCCTGGGCAACAAGAGTGAAATCCCATCTCAAAAAAAAAAAAAAAAAAAAAAATGCCAGGCGCGGTGGCTCATGTCTGTAATCCCAGCACTTTGGGAGGCCAAGGTAGGCGGATCACTAGAGGTCAGGAGTTCAAGGCCAGCCTGGCCAACATGGTGACACCCCATCGCTACTAAAAATACAAAAAAAAAATTTAGCCAGGCATGGTGGTGCATGCTTGTAATCCCAGCTACTTAGGAGGCTGAGGCAGGAGAATCACTTGAACCTGGGAAGCAGAGGTTGCAGTGAGCTGAAATTGTGCCACTGCACTCCAGCCTGGTCAACAGAGCGAGACTTTGTCAAACAAAACAAAACAAAGTAACTGTAGAAGCTGCAACTCAGTGGGCCACCACAGGGGAGCCTTATTTATTGTGCTCTTGTGTTGCCTCTGACAATGGTGCAGCTTGCTTGGTGGACCTTGGGCCAACCCAATGAACCCTTGGATAGAAAGGAGAGGGTGAGGATGTCTTGTAAAGAAGGAGAGAGATCCTTGCATTCAGACACGTATGTTCAAGACCTGCATATCCAGACACTTGAAGTCTGCTGCAGCCAAGTTCAGTAGGAGGCCAAGACAGGCAGGAAGGACCCCAGGAGTGGTCATTTTATTTGGCTTTAGGAGCTAGTGTGACCTTGGGGAGAAGAGTTTCCAGGGAGGATAAAGGTGGAGGATGAGGTCGAGGGGACAGTGAGGATGAGTGTCAGAAAATGGCTCTCTGGCTATGTGACAACCACAAAAGATGTTTCTTAAACAAGCTAGTTTCCCACCCCAGCTTGATGGCTGCAGGAGAACTACGTCTTTAAGTCGGGGGAGCCTGCAGACAAGTCTGAAAAACGGGGCTGCTATAGAAGAGTCTCACTTCTTGGCTCTGCCTAGAAAAGGCTTTGAATTCATAGAGGATTCTTTGCCTGTCGCCCTGGTCCAGCCTCTTCTGGGCCCCTCGAGGGAGCCGGGCAGTGTGAACCCTGTGCCCCGGCTGCCCCAGCAATCATGCTGGCTTTTGAGAGCTCAGCTGGTCTTGCTCGAAGTGTCTACCGCTTTGCATTCTGTTTTTTCTTATTTTTGAGACAGGGTCTTGCTCTGTTTTCCAGGCTGGAGTGCAGTGGTGTGATCATAGCTCACAACAGCCTCCAACTCCTAGGCTCAAATGATCCTCCCACCTCAGCCTCCCGAGTAGCTGAGACTACAAGCATGTGCCACCACACCAGGATAATATTTTTGGAGACACAGGGTCTCACTATGTTGCCCAGACTGTTCTTGAACTCCTGGGCTCAAGCAATCCTCCCACCTCAGTCTCTCAAAGTGCTGGAATTACAGGTATGAGCCACTGCACCCAGCCTTTGCATTCTAAGGGGAGCTTCTGGGGTTCAGGCCTACTGGAGTTCCCCAACACTGTCTTCTGCTATTGTCGAGCACAGGCAGCGGATGTGGGCACAGCAAATGGAGAGAAAGGGTGTCTATGCCAGCCAAACCCGGAGAAGCCTGTTCCTAGTGGGTGGAGCCAGAAGGCTAGAAAAATATAAATAAAAACAAACCTAAGGGAAGCAAAGCTCTTGGGTGCCAGAACGGGGCTAGCCAGGGCTGCAGCTGTCTGAGTAATGGGTTCCACATTTGTCTGGCTCGGTCTGCAGCCACCAGGATCCAGGGTGCACTGTGGGCCTTGCAAGGGCTGGAGTGGACAGTCCAGCTACATCTGGACCTAGCATACCCTTACGGCGGCCCCATCCCCGGCCACCACAACAGGGTGGAGATGTTGCTGCGAGCTTCCACTTCGGCACCCCAGCTTCCCTCCCCCCACAGCCCCACCCCTGCCTGGGGCTCCTGGGTTCCCCCGGCCAACACAGATTGTTCGTGTTATTAATGCCGTTTTCCCAGAGATTCCATCTGGCTTTTTAATTGCTCTGGGATGCGGCTGGGATGCTTTGATAGTGAATCGGTATCTTCCCTGGGCCTCAGCTTACGTCAAACACTCCATCCGCAGAGAGGGGCGTGGGGGAGGGGGAGAGGTGGGGTTGTCCAGAGAGAAGAGATAGCAAGCGTCTTTCACAGAATCAAGAAAGCTTTCAAAGGTGCTAGTGGGTTAATTTTATGTAAAGAAAGGAAAAAGAGGCCTGGCAGGGTGGCTCACGCTTGTAATCACAGCACTTTGGGAGGCTGAGGAGGGAAGATCACTTGAGGCCGGGAATTCTGAACCAGCCTGGGAAACACAGCAAGACCCCCATCTCTACGAAAAATAAAATTAGTCCCAGCAGCTACTTAAAGGCTGAGTAGGAGGCTGAGGCAGGAGGATTGTGTGAGTTCAGGAGTTTGAGGTTGCAGGAGTGGTGACTGCATCACTGTACACCATCCTGGGTGACAAAGTGAGACCCTGTCTCTAAGAAAAGAAAAGAACAGAAAAACCTTCCCCTCTTCCCTAGTATAGGAAAGAAACAGCTGGAATATCAACACCGTCTAGGCAAGGACTCTGCCCCATGCCTGGAGAAGGCCTGTGGGTGCCTTGGAGGCCCCTCTTGGCTAAACAAAGTCAGGGGTTTCTGCTATCCCTTGTCCTTCCCCATGAGTGGCCCCCTCCCCTCCTGTGAGATCAGCAGCTCCTGGAGGAGGCCTGGCAGGTTCCTGCCTGGGAAGGAGCAGGTGGGAGAGCTGGGAGGGGCAGACACTCCTCACCAGGCCCAGTGGCTCATCGCAGGTGTCAGGGCCAAACCCCACGTTCACAGATTCCCAGGAGATCCAGGAGATAAGAGTAATATCCGTGACAGCACTAAGCCATCAGGACGCATCTGGCAGCAGAGGAGATGCCTCCCTCCCTTCTACCCTTGCCCTTTCCTTGAAGGCCAGCTAACCCTGAACAGCGCTGTCATGGGACACAGGGCTCAGGAGTGGTGCAGCAAGGGGGGCGAGGTCCCTGCAGTCAGGTGCTACATGTCAAGGGGAGATCAGGGCAAAGGAGAAGCATCCAGGCATCTTGGGACTGGGGCCAGCAGGAGGCCACCCTCCCCAGGTGTTTCATCGAAGCTGCTGCCTCCAGAAAGCCCTCCCTGGTGGACCCTGTTCACACTCTGAGCTCCCCTTCGTTGCACTTGGTAACCTTAAACCACAGCTTAGGGCCTCAAGGGTGTGAGCTCCCCCAGAGCCAGAGCAGAGTCGGCTTGTTCCCAGCCCAGTGCCCCATCTTTGGCGCAGGCCCTGGCCTACAGTAGGCATCCGATAAATACTTGAGGTGTGTTCAGTGCTGGGTTCTTGGAATGGTTCTTCCTGAAGATCATAGTCAGGAGGGGAACTGTGAGGAACCCTGCAGGAAGCGGTGGGTGGCCAAGGGTGACTCTGTTCCCGGGAGGCCCCTACAGCTGGGCATGGGGTACATGCTGGGCAGGTTCACCCCATGCCGCCCAAAAGACCTTCCTCCCCTCTACTTTGGCCCCCCCGGGGGCCTCGCCCTCCTCATCCCTTCCCTGGGGCTGGATGTGATTGGATCCTTCTTGTCCCTAACAAAGCCCACCCTGGAACTCAGGACGAGGAGGAGGACTCGGGGTAGGAGGGATCCTTTCCGGGAGCCGACAGCTTTGAAAGAGGAAGCCCCTAGCTGGCTGGCACAGCAGAGAGGAGAGGAAGGAGTGAGGGCAGGAGGGTTGCCCCACCCCCTCCCGTCCTAGGACCTGTTCTGGGGGGAAAGGGGGAAGACAGGGATCAGCCCCCTCAAACAAGAAAAACTGGAATTAGCACTGAACTCAGAGGGTTTGCTGGGGTTTAGCAAGCTGTGGCCTGCCCCAGGCCTCTGGGCACGCGGCGGGGCTCTGCCTCCTCTGTTCCCAGGGTGGCGGGGCAGGCGCCGCCTCCTCACTGGGCTCGTGGCCTCTCCTCTGCCAAGGGCGGCCGTGGGTGAGGAGGTGGCCAGACACAGGACAGAGCTGGGGGCCGGAAGGGGTGCCAGCTAACCACGCAGGCAGGTAAAGCTAAGCTTCCAGAGTGTAAAAGGAATGTGTAATTTCTCGAAAATGCCCCAGCCCGCATCGGCACACACAGTAAGCCACTCAGTGAACATTCTCTCGGTACAGAGTTAAAAAAAAAAAAAAAAAAAAAAGTGCAATTTATCTTTTACCCTTCGTGAGGGTAAAATCTGAAAAGCACCATCAGCCTCCTGGGCCTATTCCTCCCAGGCCTTGTTAGTTCAGGCATAAGGGCTGCCCTCCCTTGCTTGGCTGTCACTGCTGCTAAGGGGGGTGCCAGAGTGCCTGACCTTACAGGGTGCTCATTGGAGTTGGCGGTACGCCAGCACTCAGTCCCCTGCTGGGTCCGGGATGAATGCAGTGGGGAGTGTGGATGCTGGGTCAGTTCTTGAACAGCCAGTGTGTGGGGCAGGACCAGACCCCTGTTGCAGGCCTGCCTCAGCCCCCTTTCTTGTGAGGGCTGGGGCTGGGCAGGTGTGGAGGGCTGGATGGAGGGCTCTGTCTCTTCAGGCTGCCTTCAGGCCTCGCAGGGGTAGGGTGTAGCCACATGGTCCAGGGAAAGAGGAGAGGGTTGGAGAGTCCTACCACTGGAGGCCTCTTCCTGCTGGCTGAGGGTCCTGCTGGAATCTGGAGCTGCGGTGGGTGTGAGTGAGGCTGCCGGGGCTGGAGCTATAGGTGATTTGCAAGGAAGTCTGCACAAAGGGCTCCTTGAGCCTGGGGCTGCTAAGCCAGGCCTGCCCCTCAGGCAGAGGACTCCCTCTCCTCCCAGGGGCAGATAAGAAGCCTCGCCAAGGCCTCAGCCCCGTAAACCCCTTCAGCCCCCTCCCCTGACACCAAGAGACTGCCTTCAGGCTCTGGACATACCCCGTTTGGAGCCTTGTCCTCTGCTATTTATTTGTCTTGCCTGGGGGAAGTAAGTCACCCCCTTAGGGTAAGGGGCTCAGGATGGATGGAGAGCTCACGAAAGTCAGGACTGCCGCCAGGGAAAATGCTGTATTATTCACAAATGTGACCTGGCCCACAGACAACCTTGGAAGTAGCTTCTTTCTGGTTTTAAAAAGACACCGACATTGACTTTGATATGTTTATATTATAGATATAATACATAAAACATCTAGGGTGAGACTCTACGTTCTCCCCAAAAGAAGAGAACCAAGCCGTCCTTCCCTGCTCCCAGCCCCAGTGATGCGTTGGCGGGAGGCCACCTCCTTTCCCGACCAGGAGCCAGGGCCTCTGGGGGACAAGCCTTGTGGGCAGCCCAGGCCGGAGGGGCTGGGGAAAGCTGAGGGCAAAGGAGAACCCCCCTCACCTCATTGGTCCCCCAGGATCACAAGTAATCCCAAAACCAAAAGGAAAGAGAGTCTCAGACCCTTCCCCCAGCTGCCGACGGAGAATCTCATTTTGGCAAGTATCCGAGCAAAACCAAAACAAAACAAAAACCAAATAAAATGGTGGTTTAGCAGAGACGCGCACATTCACATTGCACAAGGCACTGCTGGGGCACAGAGGCCAGATACAAGTGTTGATATCGGCTGATAAAGCAAAATATTTGGAAAGCTTGTCATAACTCCAGTCCCTCTGGGATGGACTGATCGTGCTTCGTGTTCCTAGGCAATGCTGAAGGCATACAGTACAAACAAGGCTGAGGGTCCCAGTGGCCCTTCACCCCCCATGCCCTCCCCACGGCCAGATCTCTAGGTCTCCCTCTCCCACCAGGGGTATACATCCTCAGAGCTGACCCACGACCTAGCTTTCTCGTCTGACTCGGGGTGGGGGCTCCCACTGGTCACCTGGTGACCCCCATCTCAGTGAGTTCCGCCCCAAGGGGAAGCCCAGCCTATAGCAGGCTGAGGTGGGGTGTGTGCGGAGCGAGGTGGGAGAGGCGTGGAACTAGAGACCCTCCACCTTCATGTAGAACTAAGGGAACAACCTTAGGTTCCAAGCCCCAAGTCCCTATGTTTCCACCCCTTTCTAAGGACAGGCGCGGAGGAGCGGCTGGGGCTGGCAGGCTTGTCGGGATCTCAGCTCCCTGAGCCCTCCTCCTGCCACGGGCCTGCTCCCCTCCTTCTCTCATGGGGGTCTGCTGTAGCCTCGGGAAGGAGGCAGGAAACCTCCAAATAAAATGACAAGGCACGATTTGCTCCCCCTACTCGGTAGGCATCGGAGCGGTGAGTTTGCATTTCCAAGGCACAAGGTTATCCTTAATACTAGAGTTGCCGGGCTCCCAGCTCAGCCCCAAGAATTCTCCCCTCCTCGCAGGGAGAAGCCACCGCCTGGCCCCCTCATCTTAGACGCACCAAGTCCGGCGCAGAGGAAGGGAGGGGACACGCGGAGCAGGCCAGGCTTTCAGGAGGCACCGGAATCTCCTAGTCCTGGCTCGCACGGCTGATGCAAGCCTCGAGATCCGGCGACCCCAAACCACTCCCTGGGTCCCCGCCGGAGGCTGGCCCAGGGCGGTCCCACAGCCGCGCGCCTCACGCGCAGTTGCCCATGGCCTTGACCAAGGAGCTCTCTGGCAGCTGGCGGAAGATGCCCCGCAGCGTGTCTAGTTCGCGGCTCAGCTGTTCCACCCGCTTGCGCAGGCGGTCATTGTCACTGGTCAGCTCCAGCACCTTTTGCTGCGTCTCCACGTTGCGCTGCTTGGCCTTGTCGCGGCTCTTGCGCACCGCGATGTTGTTGCGCTCGCGCCGCACCCGGTACTCGTTGCTGTTCTTGTCCACCGACTTCTTGGCCTTGCCCGCGCCGCTGCCGCCACTCGCGCGGAGGTCGGGGTGCGCGGCGCCCAGCCCCTTGAGCGCGCTGCCGGGGCCCGGCAGGCCGGCGGCACCGAGCGCGGGCGCGGGGTGCGGGCTGGGCACGGGCGTGGGCGGCGGCGTAGGGTGACCGGGCTGCAGGTGCATGGTGGTCTGGCCGCAGTGCGCGATCTGGAACTGCAGGTGCGGGGCGGCCAGGTGCGCGGGCGGCGGGTGCGGGTGCGAGGGCGGCGGCGGCGGCGGCGGCTGGTAAGGGAAGAGGCCGGCCAGCGCCAGCTGCTTGGCTTCATCCTCCTCGCGGGGCTCCTGCTTGATCACCAGCGGCCGCAGCGCCGGCGCCCCGACGCGCTCGTACAGGGGCTCCAGCCTGCCGTCCAGGTAGCCGGCGGCCGCGCAGCCGTAGCCGGGCGGGGGCCCGTGCGCTCCCCCGGGCATGACGGCGCCGCCCGGGCCCGCGGGCGCGCCCGGGTAGTCAAAGTCGCCGCCGCCGCCGCCGCCCGCGGGGCCCGCGGCCGCCTTGGCCTTCTCCTGCTGCCGGCTGTGCTGGAACAGGTCGGCCAGGAACTCGTCGTTGAAGGCGGCCGGGTCGATGTAGGCGCTGATGTCGATGGACGTCTCGTGCTCGCAGATGCCGCCCAGCGGCTCTGGGGCGGCAGGTGGGGCAGGAGGCTGCGCGGGGCCCGCGCCCCGGGGAAAGCCGAAGGCGGCGCTGCTGGGCGCGTGCGGGGGGCTCTGCAGGTGGCTGCTCATCGGGGGCCGCGGCTCCGCCTCGTAGAAGTCGGCCGACTCCATGGGGGAGCTAGAGTTCTCCCGGCATGGCGAGCCTCGGCGGCCTCCAGCCTGCGCGGGGCGTCGCCGCCGCCCACCTGGAGACGCTGCTCGCCCGCGCCCGCGCAGCTCCGGGTCGCGAATGGCCCGGCCCGCGCCGGCCCAGCTTTTATACCCAGCGGGCCGCGTCGCCCCCTAGAGTCGGAGGCGGCCTCTGTCCCCGGGCGGCGGCGGCGCGGCGCCTGCTGGGTCCTAGCGCGCGGCCGGGATGGGGCGGCTAACGAGCGCGGCCCAGCGCGGCGATCCCCAGGCAGGCCGCGGCGCAACGGCCACCGCCTCCTGCGCGCCCAGCAGAGACTCGGCGCTCGCTCCAAGCTCCGCCCCCGGCCCGGCTGTCGCCCCCGCGCCCACGTGGTCGGTAGCGGGGGCCCCCTCCTCCTGCCTCCCCTAGGCGCCCGTATCCAGCCACGGCCGGGAGCCCAGGAGTATCCCGAGGCTGCACGGGGTGGGGGTGGGGGGCGGAGGGCGAGTCTTGGTCTTGAGCTGCTGCGGCGCGGACTCGCTTTCAAAGCCAGACCAGGCCTGTCCGGGACCCGCGTCCCGGGGAGGCTGCGGCGCAGAGCAGCGGGGCTGGGGCCGGTGGGGGGCCGTTTGGGACGCGCGGAGAGGCCCGGAGCGCGGTGGCTCTGCGTCTCCTAGCTCTGATCTTCGGGCTACCCCTGTGATTCCGCGCAGAGGCACCTCTCGAAGGACGCCGGGGTCCCATGGGCGGCGCCGCGCAGGGCGCTAGGACCCCGCGGGGAGCGGAGGCGGCCTCGGCCCGGGAGCCTGGAGGACCTGGCCGGTTGATCCGCCCGCGCTGGAAAACTTTCTTTATAATTACTTCTTCAGGCCGGAGCGCGCGGCTTGCTAGGCGCGCGGAGCCGGCGCTGTTACCCGACGTGGAGTCGCCGATTTTTTTTCCTGCGGGACGGGCGGGCCCCCCAGACGAGCCGAGCTGGACGCCGGGGCGAGCACGGGGAGGGGCTCACCGAGGGAGGAGACAAACTTGACTCTGGGGCCGGGATTCCGAGGCGGGGGCCGCAGCCCGCGAGGCCCGAAGCCACCGCTTCCTCCCCCGCCTCCCCATTCAGGTGGGCGCCAACGGCGGGAGCGAGGGTGTCCAGGCCGCCGGGCTGCCAGGTCTGATCACCCACAGGGAGAACTCTGCCCAGTGGTTCGCCGGGCGCTGTAGTCCCCGGGATCCTAGGGACCGAGGCGGTCAGGCCCTGGGGCCCCTTGAGTGCGGCAGCTAATGCTCTCACCGCTGCGGGGGAAGGAGCTTGCCACTGAGACCCCCAGCCACGTGCGTCCCTCGCATTCTTTACTGGGGCCGGGGTGGCGGCTACGGACTGTCAGCTGGGCCCACATGGGGTCTTGGGAGTTCTCAAGTGTCTCCTGTCCTTGCTCGCGCCTCCCCTCGCCACTGGCGCTGAGGCCTGACGCCGCCTGGGTCCGGGCTAGAGGCGCGCTTGCCTACAGGTGACGGAAGACCCCCTTCACCGACAGTGGCCTTCTTAGGCCTGGCAAGGCGCCACGACCCGCCCAGGAGCCCCGGAGGGGGCGCAGCTAAAAACACCGCTGGAGAGCCCCGAGCTTCCGCGACGATCGCAGTAAAGAAGCAGTTTCATCTGGGCAACGCACACTGCGCTTTAATCAAGTTCCTATTCAACATAGTCCCAGTGATTAATAGCCCAACTGCTTCGTTTTCGGTCCAGAGCTCATAAACAAGATATTTTTAGCTTGACGCTTTTGGACGGGAGGGAGTAAAAACCAGATACGTTAAATAAATAACCCGATGTGAGCCGAAGAGCTGCTTGCTGAGCCAAATGCAGGACCCATGCATATACCATTCACCTGTGGAGGGAGACCTGGCCGGGAATCAAAAAACACCCAGAGCGATTTGCATTTTTTTCTGCGGTGCTAAAACTAATGGCTTTTCCTACCTAGGAACAAAGAAACGCCACTGTACATGCACTGTTCCCAGCCTGTGGAGTTGTGGGAGAAAGGCGATGTCTGGCCTTTTTTGCACAGCTGCTGTTGCCTGCGCAGAGATCGGGAACTCTGCCCCGTAGGACCGGAAGAAACCTCAGTAATGGGAATGAGACTTTGTCCAATAGGGGGCTGATGTATGTGTGGGGGCGACAATGGCAAGGAGTGGGACTCCCAGCCTGGGGTTCTCCAACCCCAGGGGCCACAGGTCCTCCTACAATTGAAACAGAATTCACCCACCCGGGCCTGCCCTGTGCAGGGTGCCGAGAGCCCAGGGATGCATGAGAGGGTGGCTCCTGCCTCTGGGAACTGGGACAGTGGGAGAGACAGATAAGTTGTCACACAGAGGCTGCTGGGAGGAAGGAGGAGACAGAAGGAGTAGGGGATGGGACTTCATTCTTTCATCAAATGCACAGGAGGCACAAATGGGAATCAAGGGTGGATGTGCTGTGATGAAGAGAAGTCCTGCCCTGAACAAGGTGGCCCTGTGGAGGAGGCAGAGATCAGATTTGTCTGGGGAGGTATTATGGACTGAACTGTTTCCCTGCCCCAAATTCCTATGATGAAGGCCTAACCCCCATGTGACTGTATTTGGAGATAAGGCTTTTAGGAAGTCATTAAAGTGAGATGATGTCATATGGGTAGGGTCCTAATTTGATAGGATTGGTGGCCTTATCAGAAGAACAATGTCGTGGGCATGCACACAAAGGAGGTGGCCATCTGCAAGCGGGGAAGAGGCCCCTCACCAGAACCTGACGGTGCTGGCAGCTTGGCCTTGGCCTTGGGCATCCAGCCTCCAGAACCATGAGAAATAAATGTTTATGGTAGGTCTGTGATGGCAGCCTGCTTGGACTGAACCGGCGGAGAGACAGGGCTTCATGCAGGAGCAGACCTTTGAGCTGGGCCTTGAAGATTGAGCAGGAATTTACTGGAAGGATAAGGGAGGAAGGCTCTTCTAGGAGGAGGGAATGGTAAGTGCAAAGGTGGAGAGCCTGCCAGTGCATGTGTTCTGGTAACAAAGAACGAGATGTTTGGCCGGCTGGAGAGTGGGGTGAGGGAGGGTGGGGCCTAGATAAGGCTGGATCCGCAGACGGGGCTGGGCTGATGGCCAAGGCTGCTTCAGGTGAAGGGGGAACCCTTATCTCCCAGGCTTTTGACCTCCAGATTTTAGCAGGGGAGCTTCATTGTCGGATTTGGGTTCCTGAGAAGCTACTCTGGCCAAGACGGAGAGGGGGTGTTGACCAGATGGGAAAGGATGGAGACTTGTATTGCCCCAGTATTGAGCGGGCAGGGTAGATTAGAACAAGATGTCAGGACTTGGGGGCTGAATGCCAGGCTTCTGGCTAGGATTACCACCCCCTGACACATATAATGCCCAGGAAATTGGAGGCCCCTCTCCAAGCCCCCAGGAGGCCACTGGGGACTCATTCCAGGATACTCACCTGCCTGCTTTGTGATTTTGGAGGGGAGGACCTTGAAGTGGTTGCTAAGATCCATCTACCATGTTCTGGTTTTTCCTTGGAAGCCTAAAAATGTACCTTGGGATGAGGAGGAAGTGGTTTTGAGGGCAAGTGGTAGGTCTCTGGCTAGGCCTGGCTGGGTTCTTAGAGGACAGGGGGTGTCTAGGGCCCTAGATAGAAGTGTCCTGCCCAAGCCCTAAAGCAGGAAATTAGCTGGGGAGTTGGGGTGAGACCTCAGGGTCGATGGAGGCACTTTCCATGGGAGATTCCCACAGGGTAAGGGAGAGCAGGGCTGATGCTTGACAGTCTCATAGACAGTCGGCTTGTGGCTGGAGAAGTGAGAGCAAAGGAGAAATCACCTTTGATGGAGAGAAGTGGCTCTGGCTCGTGTGCAATTGAGACAAAGCCAGTCATAAGAGCAGCTTGTAAATTCTTCTGTGACCACCTTTAAGGTCCTTCGTCCTGAGGCTGTGGATGGGGGTGTACACAGGCCGAGCGTAGGGGGGTGAGCGTGAGTCCCCGGGAAACGGTGGTCCTGAGTTTTGGATGCTCCAGGATGAAGCCTGATTCTGGAGTCAATCGCAGCACCAACCGTTTTGAGAAGACAAACAGAGCCCTAGAAATGTTTTATTTTACTTTGGTTTAACCTTCCTAATGCAAGGCCCACGAGAGAATTAGTATGTAAGTTTGGAAATCAATCAAATTCTGAAGAGCAAAAACGGAACTAACCCTTCTGATGTAGTTTTCTGACTTTATCTGAAGCTGAAGTGTGTGTGTAAGATTGGTTGCTCCAAACAGGACCAATTCAGATAAGATAAAAGTCCAGAACTATGATTTCAGGCTCAGCTGAGCTCTGGCTAGGGGCACAAGCATCTAATATGGTATAGCTAATAATGTTTCAGTCGTTCAATAAGATACTCTCAAAGGCCTTCCTCAAATTAGACAAACAAAACAAAATAAAAACACTAGTTACTTTTTGTTACAAATGGATTCACAAACGAGTTTTATACTGATTCGTTTTAGGCTTTAGATCTTGACATGTAAAGCGTATGAACTCAACACATAATCAACCCAAAGTCTAGTGTTTCTTTTTCTTCTTTTTTTTTCGAGACAGGGTCTCACTCTGTTGCCCAGGGTGGAGAGCAGTGGTTGGATCTTAGCTCAATGCAACCTCTGCCTCCCAGGCTCAAGTGATCCTCCCACATCGGCCTCCTGGGTAGCTGGGACTACAGGCATGCACCACCATGCCTGGCTAATTTTTTATATAGATGGGGTTTCACCATTGCAGCCCAGGCGGGTCTCGAACTCCTGAGCTCAAGTGATCCTCCCACCTTGGCTTTCCAAAGTGCTGGGATTTACAGGTGTAAGCCACTGTGCCTGGCCTAGTGTTTTTTATCAACAGGCGCCCAGCTCTACCCATGAGATTACTCATCCTGTCTCCCCAGGAGGCCCAGTGGTGTAGGGAGCTGCCGGGAGGATTAGGGAGGATGTTGTGCCAAGGCCAGTTCCTGGCATGCAGGAGACACTTGCTCAGTAAATAAGAGCTTGGCATATTCTTCACTACTCTCCGTGTCTCTCCATAAGCGCACTTTTGAGGTTCTAGTTTCCCCCAAAACTTTCAATATTAAGCAACTCATTTCTTTTTTTCTTTTTCTTTCTTTTCTTTTCTTTTTTCTTTCTTTCTCTCTTTCTTTCTTTTTTTTTTTTGACATGGGGTCATGCTGTGTCACCCAGGCTGGAGTACAGTCGTGCAATCTCAGATCACTGCAAGCTCTGTCTCCCAGGTTCAAGCGATTCTCCAGCCTCAGCCTCTGGAGTAGCTGGGACTACGGGCATGCACCACCATGCTCGGCTAACTTTTGTATTTTTAGTAGAGACAGGGTTTCACCATGTTGGCCAGGCTCGTCTCAAACTCCTGACCTCAGGCGATCTGCCTGCCTCGGCCTCCCAAAGTGCTGGGATTACAGGTGTGAGCCACCACACCAGGCCTAAGCAACTCATTTCAACACATGGTTATGGAATATTCTGGCAGTGTATTAGGCTGAGGTTCTCTCTATGTTCTGCAGAAAAGTACCTAGAAGGCATGGTAGTCTATGCAGAACGTTCCAAGGCATAACAAATACTGTCTTCATAAGGTAGAGATCATTTAACCGTTAGGAAGTGTAACTGTATTGTATGTATACCACATAAAATCACAACCATAAGTACTCAAGTCTATAACAAGTCCATACTGTCAAATTCACAAAAATCAGCTGTTTCCAGTTCTCTCTCTCTCTCTGTCCTCTCTGTCTTTTTTTATTTTTATTTTTTTTTTGAGATGGACTCTTCCTCTGTCACCCAGGCTGGAGTGCAGTGGCATGATCTTGGCTCACTGCAACCTCTGCCTCCCCGGTTCAAGCAATTCTCCTGCCTCAGCCTTTCAAGTAGCTGAGATTACAGATGAGCGCCACCATGCCTGGCTAATTTTTGTATTTTTAGTAGAGACTGGGTTTCACCATGTTGGCCAGGCTGATCTTGAACTCCTGACCTCAGGTGATTCACCCGCCTCAGCCTCCCAAATTGCTGGGATTACAGGCGTGAACCAGCGTGCCCAACCTCCAGTTTTCTCTTAATATTCATCTACTATACCATGTGTGCGATTTCTTTTGTCATTTTTCATGTTTATAATATAGTTAGGCTTTGTGTCCCTGCCCAAATGTCATCTTGAATTATAATCCCTATATTCCCCACAACCCCCATGTGTCAAGGGAGAGACCAGGCGGAGGTAATTGATTCATGGCGGCAGTTTCCCCCCATGTTGTTCTCATGATAGTGAGTGAGTTCTCATGAGATCTCATGGTTTCATAAGGGGCTCTTCCCTCTTCTCTCGGCACTTCTCCTTCCTGCCGCCTTGTGAAGAAGGTGCCTTTCTTCCCCTTCATCTTTTGCCATGATTGTAAGTTTCCTGAGGCCTCCCAAGCCATGCTGAACTGTGAGTCAGTTAAACCTCTTTTCGTAAATTACCCAGTCTCAGGCAGTTCTTTATAGCAGTATGAGAAAGGACTAATACAGTTTGTTTATTTTATTTGCTTGCAACTGCTAGCAGGTAAGCAGTAGCTGGCACCAAACATTCTAGAAAAAGAAAATTGAGTCAAAATTTAAAAATCAGGACCGGGCACACTAGTTTATGCCTGTAATGGCAGCACTTTGGGAGGCCAAAGTGGGAGAATGTCTGGTGGCCAGGAATTTGAGACCAGCCTGAGCAACATAGTGAGACCCCATCTATAAAAAAAAATGAAAAAAATTAGCTGGGCATGGGGATGCGAGCCTGTAGTCCCAGCTACTCGGGAGGCTGGGACAGGAGAATTGCTTGAACCTAGGAGTTTGAGGCTGAGGTGAGCTATGATGGCACCACTGCACTCCATCCTGGGTGACAAAGCAAGATCCTGTCTCTAAGAAAATAATTTTAAAAAAATTAAGCATTCAGAAAATTCTATCTAGTACTTTTGTTTAGCAAATTGGGAAAAGCCCTTCATTCTATTTTGGTGGAAAACTTCTTTGGTAAATGATGGGTCCCCAAACTCTGCATCTAGCATTTGGGGAGCACTGCAGAAAGCAAGCATTGGATGTGGCAGGTTGCCCATGCTTCTGTGAGATTCGAGACAAGAGTACAAATGGCAGCGCCCATAGCATTTGTTTAAATATGAAAAGTTACCAGTCAAACTGAGAAACTGTTAGAGAAAATATGTTCTACCTTCTTGTCTTAACACATACATCTTTATCATGTCCTAGAAGACCAGATAGAATCTGGTTTGGGAACATGGTGGCGTGGGGATACTCAGCCACACCAATTCTCTTCCCATCCGCCAGAAAGGTCCTGAGTCAGGGGTGTGGATTCCCAGCACAGGGTGCAAATGCTGCCTGTGCCCCTTGACAAATGCCACACCTTCTTCCTTCCCACATCCTGGGGCTTGGGGGCCTGGTGAAGAGGACCACGCAGGTCCAGGCAGCTGGCCCTGGGCTGCTACGGCAGGAAACTCCTTCGCCCGTGGGCAGGAGCAGCCAGAGCGGGACTAGCGGGCGCCCTCTCCTGTGAGGGTCCAGCATGGAGGCCCTCCTGCCTGAGTCTAAGGGTGGGACTAGGCCGGCACTCACAGGGTAAGCAGGAGAGCAGGGACCCCGCTGGTCCTCGCCTTGTCTGGGGGCCCCTGGCCCTGCTTCTGTAGGAGGACACGACAGTTGGCAATAATTCCACGCCTGTGTCCCCAGTTCTTCCCTTCCCTCCACCTCACTGTGTACATCCTGCTTCTTCCCTTCCCTCCACCTCACCATGCACATCCTGCTTCCAGCCCCGGGGCTTTCTCACCTGGACCACTGCACCAGCCTCTGACTGGCCTCCCTGTGGCTTTCCCTGCCGCCATGCCCCCCACTCTCTCCACAAAGTAGCCCGAGTTATCCCTTAAACATGCACTCAGCCTGTAATCCCAGTGCTTTGGGAGGCTGAGGTAGGAGGATCACTCAGGGCCACGAGTTGGAGACCAGCCTGAGCAACATAGCAAGACCTCCATCTCTACAAAAAAAAGTTTTTTAAAAAAACAAAGCGAAACATGCACTCAGATCACGCCACTCACCAACTTAAACCCTCCTGTCACCACCCATTGCATGTGGGAGAAAACCCAAGTACATCCAGCCGGCCACAGACCCTGCCTAAATTGGCACTCATCTCTGCTCATGCCCCATCTGCTCCTTGACTCCCTAGCTGGCTTTGCCAAGCAGAGCCTCTCCCAGCCACAGGGCGCTACGCTTTGCACTTTTGGCTCCCTGGAATGCTCTTCCCAGGTTGGCATAACTCCTTCCTTCCTGTTATTTGAGAAGGGGCTCTCAGGCTCCTCGCAGGGACGTGCTGCACACTTGTCACCCCTCCCCCATTGTTCCGTAGGCCACTGTGTGTTTTATTTTCCTCATAGCACCCTCTAAAAATGGTATTTTATGTGTTCCTTATCAGCTTCTCCCCACTAGAGTGCCAACTCCACAAATGCAGGAACCTTGTCTGTCCTGTTCTGCCCATTCCCAGAGCTAGGGCCAGCCTCAGCCTATGAGAGAGCCTCAAATATTTGTTGAATGAACACAGATGGATTTGACTGCAGAAAACGGCTACCCAGCCACCCTCCTGGAACCGAGTCTGTTCCTAAGCCTAGAGTTGTTCAAGGGTGGCCCTGAAGGATGCTGGAGAAGACCCGACTGACCCCCCGGGTCAGGGATCACTACATCTGACTCAATCCGGAGCTTCCTGAAGCAGTTTCAGGCAAGGCTGCCAGGGCCTGGCGGGCCTGCTCAGTGCCTTTAGGTAACTCCAAAGAGGCCACTGACAGGCAGCTATGGCCCCCAGGGGCTTGGCTAAGCAAGAAGAACCTTTGTAGGGAGGAAAATGGGCCCTTTTTTGGGGGTAGCTGCAGTCCAGCCAGGACACAAGGCTTCGTGAGCAGAGTTCACCTGAATTGGTCCCTGCCCGAAGCGCCCCCTCCACCGTGGCTCCAGAGCTCCCCCTACCTGTAGGGCACTGCTGGGAGGGGCGCCCAGGGAAGCATGGACATGGCTGGGCATCAGACCCACCTAGGGAAATGGGCCTGTCTCCCAGCTGGCTCATGGGGGCCACAGGGACTGCTCTATCCTGCCGACTTGGCAGACCCCACTGCTCCAGAGATAGGATGGAGTCCTTGGAGCCCATTCTTGTGCACCCACCGTTCTGACCCCATTTCTTTTCTTTGCTGAATTCCAAGGATTTGTGCCTCAAGAGGCATCTTTTTAAAAAATTTTAGCTTGATGCCTCAGCTCGCACCTGTAATCTCAGCACTTTGGGAGGCCAAGGTGAGAGGATCTCTTGAGGCCAGAGTTTTAGACTAGCCTGGGCAACATAGTGAAACTTCGTCTCTACGAAAAATTTTAAAAATTAACTAGGTGGGGCCGGGGCAGTGGCTCAAGCCTGTAATCCCAGCACTTTGGAAGGCTGAGGTGGGCAGATCACCTGAGGTCAGGAGTTTGAGACCAGCCTGGCTAACACGGTGAAATCCTATCTTTACTAAAAATACAAAAATTAGCCAGCCATGGTGGTGCGTGACTGTAATCCAAGCTACTCAGGAGGCTGAGGCAGGAGACTCGCTTGAACTTGGGAGGTGGAGGTTGCAGTGAGCCGAGATGGCGCCACTGCACTCTGGCCTGGGTAACAGAGTGAGACACTGTCTTAAAAAAAAAAAAAATTAGCCAGGTGTGATGGTGCATGCCTATAGTCCCAGCTACTCAAGAGGCTAAGACAGAGGATTATCTGAGCCCAGGAAGTCGAGGTTACAGTGAGCTATGATTGTGCCACTGCACTCTAACTTGGGTGACAGAGCAAGACCTTGTCTCTAAAATAAAAAAAAAAAAAATCCTAATAAGGTGAGAAGCCAAATCTTTTGAAAAATCAAAATAAGAGTGTCTAGGGGCTGACTGCGTGAAAGCCCCAATTCTAGCCTTTTTTCCTTGTGATTCTACTCAGCTGCCTCCAGTCTAAGCCCCTCAACACTGTGTAAAGTAGCCCCAAAGTGCAGACACTGAAGCTACGGGAGGAACGAGCTGCACGCAGCGGGCTACTTGGAACATTTCCAAAGGCTGCATCTGCTCTAGCACATTAGCTGGAACTTGATTTTTCCCAAAGGAAGCTAGTATCAGGTCCTGCTGTGGCCTGTGGAAATACACTGTCAACTTACAGGTTAAGAAACCGAATTGCAGAGTGTAAATTAGTTCAACCATTGTTGAAAGCAGTGTGGCAATTCCTCAAAGAGCTAAAAGCAGAACTACCATTTGGACCAGCAATCCCGTTACTAAGTATATACCCAGAGGAATTAAAGCATTCTATCATAAAGACACATGCATGCGAATGTTCACTGCAGCACTATTCACAATAGCAAAGACATGGAATCAACCTAAATGCCCATCAATGACAGGCTGGATAAACAAAATGTGGTACGTATATACCATGGAATACTATGCAGCCATGAAAAAGAATGAGATTGTGTCTTTTACAGGGCCTATTATCCTTAGCAAACTAACACAAGGACAGAAAACCATGTTCTCACTTATAAATGGGAGCTAAACGATGAGAACTCATGAGCACAAAGAAGGGAACATCAGACACTGGGGTTTACTTGAAGGTGGGGGGTGGGAGGAGGGAGAGAATCAGAAAATATAAGCTTTGGGTACTGGGCTTAATACCGGGTGATGAAATATCTGGACACCAAACCCGTGTGACACGAGTTTGCCTATGTAACAAACCACATGTACCCCTGAACCAAAAATAAAAGATTAAAAAAAAAAAAGAAACACAATTGCAAAGGTTACCATTCTTGACATCCAAGATAAAACCTTAACTGAAACAAAGCAAGTTGCAGAATAGCTTTCAGCTTCCACTTTTCTGGGGGAAAAAATAAATCTCTTTAAATATACATTTGTAGGTGTATAGAAAGAAGTTAGGAGGACTTCACATCAAACTGTTAATGGTGGATTCTCACTTTGTGGGAAGGGGGTAATTTGCACTTTTTCATTTATATGCTTTTGTATTTTGGATTTTTTAAAGAGATGAGTATATATTTATTAATTTTATAGTTTTTAAATTATAAAAATATGTTGTCACTTCAATTTTATAGTTTTACAAACTGTAAATTGTTTTAAGTTACTTGAATTTACTCTACAAATTATATAATGCTATAATGGATGGCATAGTTTTATAATAACTTCAAAATGCTTTTCAGTAACCATATTTTCCAAATAAAAAAAACTGGAGGCTGGCGTGGTGGCCCACACCTGTAATTCCAACACTTTGAGAGGTCAAGGCGGGCGGATCACGAGGTCAGGAGTTCAAGACCAGCCTGGCCAAGATGGTGAAACCCCGTCTCTACTAAAAATACAAAAAAAATTTAGCTGGGTATGGGGGCAGGTGCTTGTAATCCCATCTACTCGGGAGGCTGAGGCAGGAGAATCGCTTGAACCCAGAGGGTGGAGGTCGCAATGAGCTGAGATCATGCCACTGCACTCCAGCCTGGGTGACAGAGTGAGACTCCATCTCAACAAAACAAAACAAAACAAATAAAAATCTGGAAACATGCTCTAAAATAGATTTTTAAAAAACTGATTTGTGGATTTTCTCATATGAAGAATCATATGCAGTTATAGATATAATTTTTTTTTTTTTTTTTTTTTTTTTTTGAACGATTTCTGTACATGAGTGCAGTGCAATCTCCCCCCCCCCCCCCCCCCCCCCCCCCCCCCCCCCCCCCCCCCATTTTTGTATTTTTAGTAGACGTTTCACTGTTCATTCTATGATCGCCCTCCCCCAATGCTATAAGCTCCACCGCCTAATTCTACATTTAACAAGTCATCTTTATTTTAAAAGAGAAAAGCTTATTTATTTATATATAAAGAACTTCTGGCCAGGTGCAGTGGCTCACATTTGTAATCCCAGCACTTTGGGAGGCCGAGTCTGGCAGATGACTTGAGGTCAGGAGTTTGAGACCAGCCTGGCCAACATGGCGAAACCCTGTCTCTACCAATAATACAAAAATTAGCCAGGTGTGGTGGCACACACCTGTAATCCCAGCTACTTGGGAGGCTGAGGCATGAGAATTGCTTGAATCTGGGAGGCGGAGGTTGCAGTGAGCCAAGATCGCGCCACTGCACTGCAGCCTGGGTGACAGAGCAAGACTCCGCTCAAAAAAAAAAAAAAAAAAAAAAAGAGACCTTCTAAAAATCAGTCTGAAAAGGAATTACAATCCAAAAGAAAACTGAAATATATAGAGAGTTTATTTTAAAAAGTAAATGCTGGCCAGGTGTGGGGGCTCACACCTGTAGTCCCAGGACTTTGGGAGGCCAAGGTAGGAGGATTGCTTGAGGCTAGGAGTTCAAGACCAGCCTGGGCAACATAGTGAGACTTTGTCTCTACTAAAAATAAAAGCTTAGCCAGGCATGGTGTTGCATGCCTGTAATCCCAGCTACTTGGGAGGCTGAGGAAAGAGGATCCCTTGAACTCAGGAGTTCAAGACTGCAGTGAGCTATGATTGTGCCACTGTACTCCAGCCTGGGTGACAAAGTGAGACTCTGTCTGTTAAAATAAGGGAAATGCAAATAGATTTTAAACATGCTTAAAAATGCAAATTCTCTGAAAATGATAAACAAATTGATATACAAGATGATATACTAAATGATATACAAACTACACCATTGGACAGGTGAAGATGAAAATGTTTAATAATATGCTGGATTGGTCAATGAATAGGGCAAATAGGTAGAATTCTATATTGATACAACCTCTTTGGAGGATAATTTAGCAATACTTACATAATTTTAAAGTATCATTTTCCTTTCAACTTGCAATTCCACTTATAGAAATTGAATCCCATAAACTCTTATGTATACACAAAGGGGTATGTGTTGGATATTAACTGGGGTACAAGGGATATTGACTGCAACATTGTTTTTGTTTGTTTGTTTGAGATGGAGTCTCGCTCTGCTGCCCAGGCTGCAGTGCAGTGGCGTGATCTCGGCTCACTGCAACCTCAGCCTCCTCAGTAGCTAGGATTACAGGTATCCGTCACCACGCCCAGCTAATTTTTGTATTTTTAGAGACGGGGTTTCGCCATGTTGGCCAGGCTGGTCTCAAAGTCCTGACCTTAGGTGATCCACCCACCTTGGCCTCCCAAAGTGCTGGGATTACAGGCGTGAGCCACTGCGCCCAGCCAACATTGTTTATAATTGTAAAATAAAAGAGTGGTTAAGTGACCATGGGCTAACTGGTTAATAATCCCTGTGTCTGTTAAAAAGAAGGAGAAAAAGGCTGTATGAACATTTATAGAAAGATCTCTGGGCTGGGGGTGGTGGCTCATGCCTAGCATGTTGGGAGGCCAAGAGAGATCACTTGAGTCCGGGAATTTGAGGCCAGCTTGGGCAACATAGTGAGACCCTATCTCGACAAAAAAATTAATAAGATATATATAGCCAGGCATGCTGGCATGCGCCTGTAGTACCAGGGACTCAGAGCTGAGGTGGGAGGATTGCTTGAGCCTGGGAGGTCGGGGTTGCAGTGAGCTATGATTGTACCACTGCACTCCACACTCCTGGTTGACAGAGTGAAACCATGTCTCTAAAAACAAAAACGAAAAAACCTCTGATATATTCATTCATCATTACACAGAGGTGCCTATGTGGACCTGGAAATATGCTCTAAAAATGGATTGTTTAGTGACTTGTGAGTTTTTGCATAAGAAGAACATACACAGTTATAGACACTAAATCACTTTTTTGTTGTTGTTGTTAGATGGAGTCTCACTCTGTCACCCAGGCTGGAGGGCAGTGAAGTAGCCGATCTCGGCTCACTGCAAACTCCACCTCCCAGGTTCAAGTGATTCTCCTGACTCGGATTATAGGCACACACCACCATGTCTGGCTAATTTTTGTGTTTTTAGTAGAGACAGGTTTCGCCATGTTGACCAGGCTGGTCTCGAACTCCTGACCTCACGTGATCCACCCACCTCGGCCTCCCAAAGTGCTGGGATTACAGGCATGAGCACTGCACCTGCCCAACAGTAGCTTATTTTTGTTGGTGGCCCTGAAAAAACCTATACAGTATTCAGATACAGTAAAGTTTTTCATACAACATGAGCCCATTTCTCTCAAACATGGACTGGGGTTTCCTGTCGTGTTGATTTAGCAGTTCGGAGACTGTAGGTGCGGCAGGATTGTCCCATCCCACCTCTCTAATTAGTCTCGTCTCTACCATTTTCAGTCAAAATTCCAAAGGTCACTTGGAAGGCACATAGCCCACAAAACTGTCCAGACACTCCCTTTTGGCCAAATAACCCTCCACGACCCTGATTGCAGTGCAGAGCCCTGGGAACCAGGGGCACGCTGTTTCCAATCCTCATCTGCTTAGCCAACAGGGAGAGGTGACACTGAACAAATTGAGTTTCAACCAGCATATCTTTAGAACCCAATTTTTGTTATAATTGATTAGAAAATCTAGCTTACATTCCAAATGCACTCTTTTTTTTCTTTTCTTAATCTTAGTCAAGGTGCAATAACAGTTAAACGAAAACCAGCATGAGTCATGTTCCTATAAAACTGTCTGCTCTCAGAGTTCAGCATTTTTCTAGAGCAGGAACATTCGCCGGCAGTCAACATAGAACGGGGTTATTCTGGCCTCTTACTTTTCTAGGGGAACTCATCATAAGACAAGCAGGTCATGTGGAATCTGACACTGACATGGAATGCACACACTGGGTGGACATTGATGGAGTTCTTGGGTCTCACTCTGTTGCCCAGGCTGGAGTGCAGTGGTGTGATTTTGGCTCACTGCAACCTCTGCCTTCTGGGTTCAAGAGACTCTCATGCCTCAGCCACTCCATAGCTGGGATTACAGGCACCCACCACCATGCCTGGCTAATTTTTATATTTTTAGTAGAGACGGGGTTTCACCATGTTGGCCAGGCTAGTCTTGAACTCCCAGCCTCAAGTGATCTGCCCGCCTCGGCCTCCCAAAGTGCTGGGATTACAGGCATGAGTCATGTCGCTCCGCCAGGGAATTCTTAAGTAGAATTTGAAAAACAGCAGCAGCAACAACGATACACCTAGGGACATTGGAGTCAAATTGATAAAACTAAATAAAAATACAATCTTGAACATGGTCAGAGAAAACAAGACCTTGCATACAGAGGTGCAAATATTCAAATGACCGTGGACTTAGAAATAAATGAGGCCAGAAGACAGTGAAACAACATCTTGAAAGCACTGGGAAAAAACCAGTCAATCCAGAATTCTGTATCTAGTGAAGATATCTTTTAAGAATAAAGGTGAGGCTGGGTGTGGTGGCTCATGCCTGTAGTCCCAGTGCTTTGGGAGGCTGAGGAGGTGGGGGATCACTTGACCTCAGGAGTTTGAGACCAGCCTGGCCAACATGGTGAAACCCCATATCTACTAAAAATACAAAAATTAGCTGGGTGTAGTGGTGCGTGCCTGTAATCCCAGCTTCTTGGGAGGTTGAGGCACAAGAATTGCTTGAACCAGGAAGGCAGAGGTTGCAGTGAGCTGAGATTGTGCCATTGCACTCCAGCCTGGGTGATAGAGCGAGACCCTGTTGCAAAAAAATAAAAAAAAATTAAAAAAAATAATGGATAAAGGTGAGGCTGGGTGTGGTGGCTTACGCCTGTAGTCCCAGCACTTTGGGAGGCTGAGGCTGGAGAATCAGCTGAGGTCAGGAGTTTGAGATCAGCCAGGGGAAAAAGGTGAAACCCTGTCTCTACAAAAAAATACAAAAATCAGCCAGGTGTGGTGGTGTGTGCCTGTAGTCTCAGCTGCTCAGGAGGCTTAGGTGGGAGGATTGTTTGAGCCTGGAAGGCAGAATATGAAGTGAACCAAGATCATCCTGCCACTGCAAGAAAAAGAAAAAGAAAAAAGAATAAAGGTGAAATAACATGGACATAAAGATGGGAACGATAGACACTGGGGACTACTGTGGGGAGAGGGAAGGGGGTGTGGGCTGAAAAACTACCTGTTGGGTACTGTGCTCACTACCTGGGTGATGGGATCATCCGAACCCCAAACCTCAGCATCACACAATGCACCCACATAACAAACCTGCACATGCACCCTCTGAATCCAAAGTAAAAGCTAAATATATATAATATATATAATATATATTATATATTATATATTATATATTATATTATAATTATATATTATATTATAATACATAATATATTATATAATATATAACATATATAATATATATTATATATATATATATAAAGGTGAAATAAAAATATTTTTAGTTTTTAAAATAACTAGGAGAATTTGTTAGCAGCAAAACTGCACTACAAGGAATGCTAAAGGTGCTTTAGGAGGCCAAGGTGGAAGGATCATTTGAGGCCAGGAGTTCAAGACCAGCCTGGGCAACATAGTGAGATCCCATCTCTATTGAAAAAAATGCTAAAGGAAGAGTTCTGCACGCTGAAGGGAAATGAAACCAGATGGAAACTCGGATCTACAGGACAGAATGAAACTCATCAGAAATGGTAAATATGCGGATAAGTAGAAAAGATTACTTTTGTCCTCTTAATTTCTTTAAAACACAGATAATTGTTTAAAGCAAAAATTATATTGTGTTATGGGGTTTATAATTTCTGTAGGTGTAGTAATTATGAACTTTTGGCAGGCTATAAAAAGTTAAGGGTGTATATTCTAACCCTAGGGCAATAACTTAAAAATAAGCCAAAAAGGTGTAGCTGTAAAGCAATGGACAGGTTAAAATGGAATTCAAAAATATATTCAGGTAATCAAAAGGAAGGAAGAGAAACAGAATTCAAAAACAGAAGGCAAACAGAAAACAGTAAAATTACAGGCTTAAATCTAATCATATCAATAATTACATTAAATAAGAAGGAATAGCATTGTAGTTAAAAGGCAGAGATTGTCAGAATAGATAAAAATGTTTGGGAGGCCGAGGCAGGTGGATCGCAAGGTCAGGAGTTTGAGACCACCCTGGTCAACATGATGAAACCCCGTCTCTACTAGAAATACAAAAATTAGCCTGGCATGGTGGTGCACGCCTGTAGTCCCAGCTACTCGGGAGGGTGAGGCAGGAGAATTGCTTAAACCTGGGAGGCAGATGTTGCAGTGAGCTGAGATCATGCCACTGCACTCCAGCCTGGGTGACAGAGCAAGACTCCATCTCAAAAAAAAAAAAAAAAAAAAAAAAAAACAAAAAAAAAATCCAAGGCCCAATTATATGCTGTCTATAAGCAACCTGCTTTTTGTTTTTTTTTTTGGTTTTTTCTTTTGAGATGGTCCCGTTCTGTCACCCAGGCTGGAGTGCAGTGACACCAACACAGTTTACTGCAGTCTCAACCTCCCAGGTCCTCACTTCTCAGTCTCCTAAGTAGCTGGGACCACAGGCATGCACCATCATGTCTGGCTAATTTTTGTATTTTTTTGTAGAGACAGGTCTCCCTTTGTTGACCAGGCTGGTCTCAAACTCCTGGGCTCAAGTGATTTGCCTGCCTTGGCCTCCCAAAGTGTTGGGATTAGAGGTGTGAGCCACTGTGCCTGGCCATTAAGTAACCTACTTTAAATATAGACACGAATAAGTTGAAAATTGATAGGAAAAGATATATCATGTAAACCTTAAGCATAAGAAGGCTTAATTGGCTTTACAAATATTAATAGTTTTCAAGACAAATAATATTACCAGAAAAAGGAATCTTTTATAATGATAAAAGGTCAATATATTATGAAGTTATGGTCATTGTAAATGTGTATGTACCTAATAACAGAGCCTCAAAACACATCAAGTAAAAATGGACAGAAAAAAAGGACTGGAGGTTGAGGGTGGAAGACTTTTTTTTTTAATTTCAATTTTATACTTCATATGGTTTAAATTTTAACACCAAATGTGTATTCTGCCATCATCATCATCATCATCATCAAAAGAGTGAAAATAATATTTGAGCCAAGTCTTAAAAGATGACTAAGAATTTTTCAGAGAGGTGGTAAGGGAGGGCATTCCAGGCAAAGGTTACATGTGTGCCAGCACAGGGAGGCATGAAAGTGCCTGATGTGTTCTGGCCCTGCAGTTTTTTTGGCAAGTCTGAAATATAGGATTGGGTTGGTATTACTGAGGAGGAATAGGAGATGAGCAACAGACAAGTAGAAGCCAGATGTGGAAGGGGTTTATCAGTATGCTCATTTGAACTTTACCTTTACAGTCATGGATAGTCACTAATGTGTTTTTCAAAGGGAGGATACAGGATTGTCTCTGGGCTTTAGAGAGACAATTCTGACTGCAGCTTAGAGAATAGTTTAGAGGAGACCAGAGTGAAGGCAGAGTGACTTCTGGGAGATGCTTTAATAATGCAGATTAGAAATGCTGGTGGCCTAAGCCAGGAAAGTAGAGCAGAGGTAGAGAAAAAACAAGTGTGGTTTTGAAAGGTACATAAGGGCCAGGCACAGTGGCTCACGCCTGTAATGCCAGCACTTTGGGAGGCCAAGCCAAGTGGATTGCCTGAGGTCAGGAGTTTGAGACCAGCCTGGCCAACATGGTGAAACTCTGCCTCTACTAAAAATACAAAAATTAGCCAGACATGGTGGTGCATGCCTGTAATCCCAGCCACTCAGGAGGCTGAGGCAGGAGAATCATCACTTGAACCTTGGAGGCAGAGGTTGCAGTGAGCCGAGTGCACTCCAGCCTGGGTGACAAGAGCAAAACTCCACCTCAAAAATAAATAAATAAATAAATAAAAAATAAGAAAGAAAGAAAGAAAAAGAAAGGTACATAGGAAGCAAAATAATGAGAATTTTGCAATTCTGGATCTAAGTGATGAGAGACATTGACATCTATTAACTCCTGCAAGTTGAGTCTCATGAAACCACTTAGTGACACAACACTTTATTTCCATTTCCATAAAACAATAATAACGTAATGATGTCTACCATTTAGAAAGTTTATTTTATTCAATGCAATCCCTATAAGAATCTCAACTGGCTTCTTTATGTAATAGAAATGGACACACTGCTGATCCTAAAATTCATGTGAAACTCAAGGGACTTAAAATAGCCAACATAATCTTGAATAGAAGAACAATGTTTGGAGGACTGAAACTTCCTGATTCCAAAACTTACTACCAAGCAAAGGTAATCAAGACAGTGTGGTACTGGTGTGAGATTAGACATATAGATCAATGGAAGAGAATTGAGAGTCCAGAAATAAATCCATATATTGATGGTAAATTGATTTTTCAACAAGGATGCCAAAAGCATTCAGTGGCAGAAAATAATAGTCTCTTCAATATATGGTGCTGGGACAACTGGATATCTATATGTGAAAGAATGAAGCTGGACCCCTACCTCACACCATATACAAAATTAATTCAAAATGGATCAAAGACCTAAATGTAAGAGCAAAAGCTATGAGATTCTTAGAAGAAAACAAAGAAGTAATTCTTTATGACCTTGGTTAGGCAAAATGGTTTCTCAGATACGACACCCAAAGCATAAGCAACAAAATAAATATAGATAAATTGGACTTCATCAAAATTAAAAATTTGTATGCTTCAAATGACACTAATAAGAAAGTTGGCCAGGCTTGGTGGCCCATGCTGTAGTCCCAGCACTTTGGGGGGCTGAGGTGGAAGGACTGCTTGAGGCTGGGAGTTCAAGACCAGCCTGGACAACATAGCAAGACCCTGTCTCTCAAAAAAAAAAAAAAGAAAATTAGCCAGGTGCATGGTGCATACCTATAGTCCCAGCTACCCAGGAGCTAATGTGGGAGAATCATTGAGCCCAGGAGTTTGAAGCTGCAGGGAGCTATGATTGTGCTACTGCACTCCAGCATGGGTGACAGAGGGAAACACTGTCTCGAAAACAGAAAACAAAACAAAACAAACAAAAAAGAAAGTGAAACAACTAAACAATGGCAGAAAATACATGCAAATTGTATCTCTATTAAGGGACTTATATGTAGAATACATAAAGAACTCTTACAACTCAAAAATAAAATTATCCCAATTAAAAAAATGGACAAAGGATTTGAATAAACATTTCTCCAAAAAAGTTCTACACCTGGCCAATAAGCACATGAAAGGGTGCTCAACATCATTATTCCTCAGGGAAATGCAAATAAAAACACAATGGGATACTCACTTCACACGCATTAGGAAGCCTATAATAAAAAAGACAGCTAGTAAGTGTTAGTGTGGAGAGACTGATACCCTCAAACCCTGCTGGTGGGGATGTAAAATGGTGCAGCCACTTTGGAAAGCACTCTGGCAGGTTCTCAAAAAGAGCTGCCATTTGACCCAGCAATTCCATGCCTAGGTATATAGGTAAGAGAAATGAAAATATGTTGTGTTAGCCTGTTTTCATGCTGCTGATAAAGACATACCTGAGACTGGGTAATTTATAAAGAAAAGAAGAGGTTTAATGGACTCACAGTTCCACGTGGCTGGGGAGGCTTCACAATCATGGCAGAAGGCAAAAGGCATGTCTTACATGCTGGCAGGGAAGAGAGGGCTCGTGCTGGGAAACTCTCCTCTATAAAACCATCAGATCTTGTGAGACTTATTCATTATCATGAGAACAACATGGGAAAGGGAAAGGCCCACACCCATGATTCAATTATCTCCTGAGTCCCTCCCACAACACGTGGGAATTATGGGACCTACAATTCAAGATGAGATTTGAGTGGGGACACAGTCAAACCATGTAATATGTCCATACAAAATCTCATACGTGAATATATATGGTGGTATTATTTATAACAGGTAAAAGGTGGAACCAATCTAAATGCTCACCCACTGCTGAAAGGATAAACAAAATATGGTACATCCACATGATGGAATATTACTTGGCTGTGAAAAGGAATAACATGCTGATATGTGCTACCACACAGATGAACCTTGAACATATTATGCAAAGTGGCAGAGACAGTTACAAAAGATGACACAGTCTGTGAGTCCATTTATATGAAGTGTCCTGAACATGCAAATCTATGGAGACAGAAAGGAGATTAATGGCTGCCTAGGGCTGTGAGGAGGGGGTGATTGGGGGTGGCACATGATAGCTAAAAGGGACAGAGCTGGTTTTGAGAGTGAAGAAAATGTTCTAAAATTGTACTGATAGTTGTACAACTCTGTGAATATACAAAAAAATCATTAAATTGTACACTTAAAATGGGTGAATTGTATGGTGTGGGAATTATATCTCAGTAAAGAAGTTACCAATAACATTACAAACAAGAAAAAGAGTTTATTTTATTTTATTGAGAGATGGGGCTTCGCCCTGTCACTGAGGCTGGAGTGCAACGGCACCTTCTTAGTTCACTGCAGCCTCGAACTCCTGAGCTGCCTCAAACTCCTGGCCTCAAGCGAGCCTCCCACCTCAGCTTCCTGACAAGCTGGGACTACAGGCATGCACCACCATGCCCGGCTATTTAAAAAAGTGTTTTTTTTTTTTTGTAGATGGAGTCTTGCTTTGTTGCCCACGCTGGTCTCAAACTCCTGGCCTCAAGCAATTCTCCTGCCTTGGCCTCCCAAAGTGCTAAGATCACAGGTGGGAGCCACTGGGCCCAGCCCTTTTAATTTTTAATTTTTAAGTTATACAGATGATATATGTGTATTTTATTTTTAAGAAAATCAAAGTATAGCAAGGTGTAGAGGAAAACATTTTCAATTACCCCCTTATCCCAAATTTCGAATCCTACCGCAGTTCTAAGAGGAAGCCACTGTCATCAGTTTAATGCAAACCTTTCTTCACCTTTTTTTGTGATGTATAGGTATGAACATAAATAAGAAGATGTAAATACATCATTTAGTTTTCTAACTTTAAAAATAAAAGGGCTCGTGTGGTATGTATTGCTCTGCTGCTTGCTTTTTCACTTAACATTTTGTTTTGGAGATCCCTCTGTGTTATTACATAGAGATCTGCCTTTGCTTTAAAAAATACTGCATGGTATAATATTATATAGCAAAGATGTGTGTAGGCTTAATACTTAGTAGTGAAATTGTTGGGTCAAAGGGTGTGGGGTTTAAAATTTAACAGAGGCCGGGAGCAGTGGCTCACACCTGTAATCCTAGCACTTTGAGAGGCCAAGGTGGAAGGATCACTTAAAGCCAGGAGTTGGAAACTAGCCTGGGCAACATAGTAAGACCCTATCTCTAAAAACTTGGCAGGTTGTGGTGGCACACAGCTGTGGTCCCAGCTGCTTTGGAGGCTGAGGTGGGAGGATTGCTTGAGCCTGAGAGTTCAAAGCTGCAATGAGCTATGATCACACCACTGCACCCTGGAGGGGTGACAGAGCAAGACCCTGTCTCTTAAAAAAAAAAAAAGAAAATAAAAATAAAATGTAACAGATACTACACATTGTTTTTCAGAAAGGCTACACAGTTTCACACACTCACCAGCAGTAAATACATACATCTTTCAATAATATTTTGTAATATCAAATAATGGATATTAATAATTTTAAATTTTGTTTGTTTGATAGCTCATTGTTGCTTTAACTTCTATTTTCCTGATTACTTATAAGGTTAATGAATATGAAATTCCCTAATGTTTTCACTCTGAGTTATTTTTCTTAGGCTGCCTGGTGTATTTTTTATGTCTTTTTATTTCAAGGGCTTTATTTTTAGTTTGTTTTACCCATAGCTCTTGTCAACAGCAAGTAGCTGATTTTCTTGGTTGAAGTTCTTGTAAATGTACCTGATGTGGGAGCTGAAAAAAAGGGAACTTGCAAAATTTAACAGTTTATTAATGACAAATCACTAAAATTGTTTAAAAGTTGTCTATTTGGCCATGTATTGCCTTAGTTTAGCATATTATCATGTGCTGTAGAATTAAAGTTTATTTATATAGTACATTTTAAGTTTTTGTTTGTTTGTTTGTTTTGAGACAGTCTTGCTCTGTCGCCCAGGCTGGAGTGCAGTGGCACAATCTCAGCTCACTGCAACCTCTGCCTCGCGGGCTCAAGCAATTCTTGTGCTTCAGCCTCCTGAGAAGCTGGGATTACAGGTGTGCACCACCATGCCTGGATAATTTTTTGTATTTTTAGTAGAGATAGGGTTTCACCATTTGGGCTAGGTTGGTCTTGAACTCCTGACCTCAAGTGATCTGCCCCCCTTGGCCTCCCCAAATGCTGGGATTGCAGGCATGAGCCACTGCGCCTGGCTCATTTTAAGTTTGACCAAAAAGAATTCCACTTGGTCATTATGATGGTTTTAAAACATGTCCACAAATTCTTTGCCACTTCTCTCACTAAAGGTGGAGTCTAATTCCCCTGCCCTCGAATGTGAGCTGGCCTTAGTGATGCACTTCTAACAAGCAGAATGTAGCTCTGGTGCTGTCTTCCCCTCCAGCTTCCAACTGGCTGTTTTCCTATTGGAATCCATGTCCTTGGAACCTAGCCACCATGTTGTGAGGAAGCCCAAGCCACGTGGAGAGGAAAGGAGGCTCCCAGCCAACGGCCAGTATCAACTGCCAGACACATGAATGAACCAGCCCTGGGATGACTGCAACTCCCAGCTTATAAGTCTTCCAACCAAGGCCCCAAACACCCTGAAGCAAAAACAGGCCATCTTCATTGTATCCTGTCCAAATTACCTATCCATAGAATCTGTGAGCAAAATAAATGGTTGATGCCATTAAATTTTGGGGTAATTTATTATGCGGCCACAGTAACTAGCATATTTATCGATAAAGAGAGTTAGCCAGGCATGGTGGCTCACACTTATAACCCCAATGTTTTGGAGGCTGAGGTGGGAGAATCACTTGAGGCCAAATATGTAAGATCAGCCTGGGCAACATAGTGAGATCCTCTCTTAAAAAAAAAAATAGCCGAGTGTGGTGGGGCATGCCTGTGGTCCAGCCCAGGAGGCCAAGACTGCAGTGAGCTATGGTTGTGCCACTGCACATCAGTCTGGGCAACAGAGAGAGACAGAATCTTTCTCTTCAAAAAAAGAGAGACAGTTTTAGAGGTGTTTCTCAACACCTTTCAATTGGGGTGAAAAAAAGAACACAATCTTGCCCAGAAATGTAATTATGTTTTTCTAGTAAATCACTTCTCCACTGTCCTCAGTGAGATATGTTTGAAACTGTTTATACCATCTTATTTTAGATTTCCTATTTTTATTTCCAAATAGAAATATTTTTCTTTTTTTGTCTTTCTTTTTTCATTAAAAAAAAAAAATTGTTTCCTTCATTGAAGAATAGGATTTTCTTTCTTCCATTCTTTTTCCCTCTGGGAATTAGGATACACAGAATTTATGCATCTTTTATTTTTCTAGGATTACAATTTTTTTTTTTTTTTGAGATGGAGTTTCACTCTTGTTGTCTAGGCTGGAGTGCAATGGTGTGATCTCAGCTCACTGGAATCTCTGCCTCTTAGGTTCAAGCAATTCTCCTGCCTCACCCTCCCAAGTAGCTTGGATTACAGGCATGCACCACCACACCCGGCTAATTTTGTATTTTTAGTAGAGACGAGGTTTCACCATGTTGACCACGCTGGTCTCAAACTCTTGATCTCAGGTGATCCACCCACCTTGGCCTCCCAAAGTGCTGGGTTTACAGGCGTGAGCCACGGCGCCCAGCCTACAGTCACATTTTTAAAAGACATTTTTTCTACCAATATTTAGTGGTGCCCAGTATCTTTCCTGTCCTGAACAAGACAAAGAACTTAGTAGGATTTCACGCCTCTCCTTCTCTGCCCCTCCATCTCTCATGTTTACATCATCTGAACTTGAGTTTTAGACTACCTTTAAAAAAAAAAAGCAATTATTTATCTTTAATTATAAGTTTATGTCCCCACCCTCCCCCCCCTTTTTTTTTTTTTTGCTTGTCACTGTTTTTAGTATCACTTATCTTTCTCACGGATTCATTTTCTGACTTGTTGGAATTTGTCTTATAATAAAATTTTCAGGGAATTCTTTGAGGGTAAACTTTATGAGTCTTTAGATGACTGAAAATGTCTTTATTTTGTGCTTTCCCTTTTTTTTTTTTTTTTGTACGGAGTCTTGCTCTGTCGCCCAGGCTGGAGTGAAGTGGTGCAATCACAGCTCACTGCAAGCTCCGCCTCCCGGGTTCACGCTATCCTCCTGCCTCAGCCTCCCGAGTAGCTGGGACTACAGGCACCTGCCACCACGCCCGGCTAATTTTTTTTGTATTTTTAGTAGATACAGAGTTTCACCATGTTAGCCAGGATGGTCTCGATCTCCTGACCTTGTGATCTGCCCGCCTCGGCCTCCCAAAGTGCTGGGATTACAGGTGTGAGCCACTGCGCCCGGCCTGTGCTTTCCATTTGAATGCTGGTTTGACTTGGTGTAGAGCTCTGGGTTTAAAAATTGTATTTCTTTTTTCTTTTTCTTTTTTTTGAGACAGAGTCATGCTCTGTCACCCAAGCTGGAGTGCAGTGGTGTGATCTCAACTCACTGCAACCTCTGCCTCCCAGGTTCAAGCAATTCTCATGCCTCGGCCTTCTGAGTAGCTGGAATTACAAATGTGCACCACCACACACAGCTAAATTTTGTATTTTTAGTAGAGACGGGATTTCACCATGTTGGCCAGGCTGGTCTCGAACTCCTGACCTCGAGTGATCAGCCCACCTCAGCCTCCCAACGCCTGTTGGGATTACAGGTGTGAGCCACCGCACCCAGCTTAAAAATTGTATTTATTTCAGAACTATCTATAGTGTGTTCCATCATCTCAGCACCCAGTGTTGCCAATGACAGACACGATGCTAATATGATCGTCGTTCTTCTGTGGGGGCCTGATTTCCTGTCTCTGTTTGGCAGGATTTTCTCTTTCTCATGCTGAAATTTCATGAGATGAACTTCCTCTTTATTATTCTCTCTTCATCAGTCTTCACCCACCCTCTCTTTTGTTCCTTCTATTGTAACAAGGGAGGTGACCCTCCTTCTGCCCCCGGTGAAGCCCTGTTCTCATGCTCTGGACGCATTTTCTTCCACATTCTCAGGGGTGCCACCCCACCTGCATTGAACTATGCTCTAGGGTCTCCCACTTAAGAAAACAAAACGCCTCTCTCTGACTACACACCTTTCCAACCATCTCCCTATTTCTTTTTTTTTTTCTGAGACAGAGTCTAGCTGTGTCTCCCAGGCTGGAGTGCAGTGGTACAATCACGGCTCACTGCAGCCTTGACCTCTGGGGCTCAAGCCATCCTCTCACTGCAGCCTCCTGAGTAGCTGGGACCACAGGCGTGCACCACTGTGCCCGGCTAATTTTTATTATTATTATTTGTAGAGACAGGGTCTAGCTATGTTGCCCAGACTGCTCTTGAACTCCTGGCCTCAATGATCTTCCTGCCTTGGTTTCCCAAAGTGCTGGGGTTATAGGCGTGAGCCACCACACCTGGCCCTTACTTCTTAACTCTTCACTCATAACTAAACTTCCTGACAGAGTTCTCTCCAAACACTATCTCTGCCTATTCACCTTTCATTAATTTCCCAATGCGGTTTCATCTGTTCCCCACACCTTACTGTGGTTGTTGTTGGAAAGGCGCCCTCCCTGTCCTTAGGCCCAGCAGCGGCCCCTCCCCTCGTCCGTGGCAGCGTGCTGCAGCCTCCTGCTGGTGAAATGCTTCCTCTCTTGCTGTCCACCTGCTGCTTCCAGTCTCCTGTGTCAGCTCCTGCTCTCCCAGGGGCAGCCTCACTTGTCTCCTCTATCTGCACTGTTCTTCTGGGGATTCTAATCCTCTCCCCCGGCTTTAAATATGATCTCCTTGCTGTTTAGTCCCAAATTCGTGTCTTCAGCCCAGAGGCCAAGCCTGAGCATCACCCTCTAACATCCCATCTCTCTCTCTCTCTATTTCACAATTATCTCGGAATTAACAAGTCTAAGATGAAATCTTGTTTTCCCGGTGAACTTACCTCCTGCCCCTAATCTGCCCCTTCTTTCCAGCTACTTAATCCAGAATTTGAGGAGCCAATCTCTACCTCTCCTTCTTCCCCACTGTTCCCTGCCTAATCTCTTATAACTATTGTCTCCTCTTTGGCTCAAAATAGACCTATCAACTTCTTATCCCTGCTGCCAATAGCCTAGTACAAACCACTGCTGTCTCCCACCTGGACCACAATGATGGGCAAACCCTAACTGGGCTCCATGCCTGCCTTCCTGTTCCCTTACAATACATTCTCCATCCAGAGGCACTGTTGCAAAAACATAATCCAGTGCGTAACTTCCCTTTGCGCTTAAAATAAACCCTACAAGGCCCAGCATGATCCAGCCCCTGCTTCTCTCTCTCCAGCAACACCTATGTCCTTCTCCAGCCCCACTCAGCTTCACACCTTCATTCATGCAGGGACTTCGGTCTTTCAGTTTCAGCCTCCATGTCAGCAAAGACCCCTTCCATTTTGAAGAGAATCAGCCAGTTGAAGAGTGGGTGGGTGATAGAGCAAGTTGCCCACAGAGACAGCAAATTGGACTCATTCTCCTTTCCATTGACAAAGGATATTTATTTTTCTGACTCAGGACTAAAGGGGGCTGAGAGGCCCATGCCGGGAAAAGTACTTGCAATACATATGGCAGAGGAAGGGTTAATATCCTACACGCATAGACAGCCTTGAGAAGAAAAGCACAAAAAATTCAATGGGAAAAGGAGGGGGAGGAATTTAATAGGTTTTTCACAGGAAGAGAAATTTAAATAGCCAACAAGTAAGTGAAAAGATCAGTTTCATTAGTAATCAGGGAAATGCCAATTAAAGAAGCTAGAGCAGGTTTTTAAAGAAAAAAATCATCAGATTGGCAAAAATTAAAGAGTGGCTGGCTGGTAAGAATACATGAAATCAGACACTGTGTACCTTGTGGGTAGAATTACAGCAATGCTTTGGGGAAATAATTCGGCAATGTCATTCAGATAAAAAAAACATACACGTGGCCGGGCGAGGAGGCTCACGCCTATAATCCCAGCACTTTGGGAGGCTGGTGGATCGCTTGAGCCCAGGAGTTTGAGACCAGCCTGGGCAACATGGCAAAACCCTGTCCCTACAAAAAACACAAAAAATTAGCCGGACATGGTGGCACAGGCCTGTAGTCCCAGCTACTCAGGAGTCTGAGGTGGGAGGATGGCTTAAGCCTGGGAGGCAGAGGTTGCAGTGAGCCGAGATGGCACCACTGCACTCCAGCCTGAGTGACAGAGTGAGACCCTGTCTCAAAAAAAAAAAAAGGAAAAAAAGTAGTTCCCTCTGACCCAGAAATGACAATTCTTGACAATCTATCTTCTAAAATTATCTTACAAAATTACCAGCCTGCAAGTATATTTACACCAAGATGGCATTTTAGCACTGTTTGCAATGGGAGAAGTCAGAGGGGAGGGTAGGAAAAGATTCTACCAAAACAGAAAATTACCCATGATGCCATGTTAAGTAAGATAGGAAGAAACAAACTTCTATCACTATTAGTCCAAATCTGTAAACATTGACTAAGTATATGGACAAAGGCTAGAGGGTGCCATGTATCTACAGAAATATTGATTTAAACAGCTGATGGAACTGTGGGGGAGTTTTGCTTTGAATTGTAATATTGTTTTGCCAATTATGTAAATAATTTTTAAAAAAATTATTTTATCTTTTTTTTTTTTTTTGAGATGGAGTCTTGCTCTGTCAGTGAGGCTGGAGTGCAGTGGTGCCATCTTGGCTCACTGCAACCTCCACCTCCTGGGTTCAAGAGATTCTCTTGTCTCAGCCTCCCAAGCAGCTGGGATTACAGGCACGTACCACCAAGCCTGGCTAATTTTTGTACTTTTAGTAGAGATGGGATTTTGCCATGTTGGCCAGGCTGATCTCAAACTCCTGACCTCAAGTGATCACCTTGCCTTGGCCTCCCAAAGTGTGGGATTACAGACGTGTATTTTATCTTTTTTGAGACAGTTTTAGTCTATCCCGAAGCCTGGAGTACAGTGCCGTAATCATATCTCACTGCAGCCTTAAACCCGTGGGCTCAAGTGATCCTCCTGCTTTAGCCTCCTGAGTAGCTAGGACCACAAGTGTGCACCACCATGCCTGCCTTATTTATTTATTTATCTATTTATTGACTTATTTATTTATAGAGGTGGGGGGTCTTGCTATGTTGACCAGGCTGGTCTTGAACTCTCAGCCTCAAGCGATCCTCCCTCCTCGGCTTCCCAAAGTGCTGGGATTACATAGTGAGCCACTGTGCCTGGCCATGAATGGAAAATAATAATAATAAGAAAAACCCACAAAGAAGCCATAACTGAGCATTCTTCTGTTACTTGATGGATCTGTAGAAAAATTAAACTTTGCTTTCAATAAGACAAACTACTTTCATCAGAGATATTTCCAAAAATAGTACTTCCTCACTTTCTGGTGAAACTATTCCTCATTTTGCATTGCTTTATACTAATATTTTTTGGTTTAATATTGAACTCAACTGCTTTTTCAAAGTCTTTGCAATATAGCTAGTATATTTTCCCTACTGAAGACATCCTCTTCCTTCTAAAAAAACAATTGCTTGGTTGGTTTTGCCCATTATATAATTGTAAATAGTGGACACAGATGACCCAAACTACCCCTTGGAGCTTTAGTCTTTCGTGATGGACCAATTCCTCCATTCTTTTAATAGCTTTGGTTCCTCTTTGCACGCTGCCAGCCAGAAAACTCTACATGCTTGTGGTAGAAAGCTGCCCTAGCTAAGCACAGTTTTCTGGGTGTGGCTCTACCTTACTTCCCTCATCTGAGCAGCCGGGGCTCTCGCTGGCCTTTTTGGGTTCTCTGGCACTAGCTGGTCTGTGACCTTCTCCTGAGAGGGCTTCTTCAGTGTCTCTATGTGGCTGTGCTACAACCAACTACGGCCACAGTCTCTACCACTCATACTCTCTGCCACTTATAAACTCCACTAAAAAGATCTATAATTTCCCAATCACACATGAGCGTTAACGTATCCAAGCTCACTTACTATGATGACTATTATCATTTTTAAAAAGAGAATGACAAGTGTTGGTGAGGATGTAGAAAAATTGAACATTCATATATTTCTGGTAGAAATGTCAAAAAGTGGCTGAGCGTGGTGGCTCATGCCTGTAATCCCAGCACTTTGGGAGGCTGAGGCCGGTAGAACACCTGGGGTCAGGAGTTCGAGACCAACCTGGCCAACATGGGGAAACCCCCCTCTCTACTAAAAATACAAAAATTAGCCCAGCGTGGTGACATGCACCTGTAGTCCCAGGTACTCAGGAGGCTGAGGCAGGAGACTCGCTTGAACCTGGGAGGTGGAGGTTGCAGTGAGCTGAGATTGTGCCACTGCACTCCAACCTGGGCGACATATCGAGACTCCGTCTCAAAAAAAAAAAAAAAAAAAAGTGAAAAATTGCAGTCACTGCAGAAAACAATATGTTGGTTCCTCCAAACATTAACAATAGAATTCCTATATGATCCAGCAATTTCGCTTCTGAGTACAGACCTGAAAGAACTGGAAGCAGAGTCTCAACAAGGTATTTGTACATCCATGTTCATAGCAGCATTATTCTCAATAGCCAAAAAGTAGAAGCACCCCAAGGGCCTAACAATGCATGAATGGATAAACAAAAGATGGTATGTCCATACAATGGAATATTATTCAGCCTTATAAAGGAAGGAAATTCTGGTGCATGCTACAATATAGATAAACCTTGAGGATGTTATGCTAAATGAAATAAGCCAGTCGCAAAAAGCAAATACTGTATATTCTAAGCAAATACTACATAAGGTACCTAGGGTAGTCAAACTTATAGAAACAGAAAGCAAAATGGTGGTTGCCAGGGGCTGGGGGGAGTGGAGTTGTTCAGTGGGTACAGTTTCAGTTTTGCAAGATTAAAAGAGTTCTGGAGATTGGTTGCACAACAAATGAATGCATTTAATACGACTGAAACATACACTTAAAATTGGTTAAGGTGGTGAATTTTATCTTATGCATATTTTACCAGGATTTAAACTTTCTTAAGAAAAAAAAAAAGTCTTAGAGCTGGGATCCAAACCCCATCATCTGATGGCAGTGCTAACTCTGAACAATAGGCTATGCTAGTCCTGCAGGTAAGAGGACCCACACACATTAGAAGGCAGTTCACGTTCCCACTCCTGCCAGAGCGTGCACCCTGGCGGTCTCACTCCCCAGCCCAAGTAGCTTATCAATGGATTCCTTATATGTACATTCAGAGCACCACCCCTCCACCCCACCCCTGTCCAGCTAGGTTCTGGTAAACTCATTTCTGTGTCTCCATTAATTCTTTCATGACTGGTGTCTTAGCAGCCACCCTCAGTCACACACAACAAAAGCAGCACATCCTCTATCACCTATAAAGTTGGAGCCTGGGCCAAGCATGGTGGCTTACGCCTATAATCCCAGCACTTTGGGAGGCTGAGGCAGGAGGATCGCTTTAGCCCAGGAGTTTGAGACCAGCTTAGGCAACATAGCGAGACCCCTGTCTCTACAAAAAAATTTAAAAAACTAGCCAGGTATGGTGGTATGTACCTGTCGTCTCAGCTACTTGGGAGGTTGAGGCTGGAGGATCACTTGAGCCTGGGAGGTCAAGGCTGCAGTGAGCCATGATCTGAGCCACTGCATTTCAGCCTGGGCAACAGAGCAAGACCTTGTCTCAAAAAAAAAAAAATCTGGAGCCTAGTGAGTGGTGAACATGCATTAATTAATAATTTAATAAATTATTAATTAATTGTTGGTAATAATCACCATCTGGTTATTAATAAGAATTTAATAAATATGTAATAAGTAATAGCATTAAATGAATATAGACAAAAAATTGAGCATTTAAAATTGGATGTAAGAAATAACTTCTTGGTAGGTCCACTGTATTTCTTTTATTCTTTTTCTTTTTTTCTTTTTCTTTTTTTTTTTTTAGAGATAAGGGCTTGCTCTGTCATCCAGGCTGGAGTGCAGTGGTACAATCACGGCTCACTGCAGCCTGAACTCTTGAAGTGATCCTCCCACCTCAGCCTCCTGAGTAGTTGGGACTATAGGCATGCACCATCACACCTGGCTAATTTTTTTGTTTTTTGTAGAGACAGGGTCTTGCTATGTTGCCCAGGATGGTCTTGAACTCCTGGCCTCAAGTGATCCTCCTGCCACAGCCTTCCAAAGTGCTGGGATTATGGGCGTGAGCCACCATGCCTGGCCTACTCCATTTCCTAATAGGTGACATTGTGGCATATACTATTTGTACATATCTATGCTATATTATGCCTTTCTGAGGTCATTTATTATTAAAATAAAAATTTTTTTGAGACAGGGTCTAACTGTTGCCCAGGGTGGAGTATAGTGGTAAAAACACAGCTCACTGCAACTTCAACTTCCTCAAGCAATCCTCCCACCTCGCCTCTCAAGTAGCTGAGACTATAGGTGCATGCCACCATGTCCAGCTAATTTTTGCATTTTTTGTAGAGATGCGGGTCTCGCTACATTGCCTAGGCTGGTCTTGAACTTCTGGCCTTAAGTGATCTGCCTGCTTTGGCCTCTCAAAGTGCTGGGATTACAGGCGTGAGCCACGGCACCTGGCCTCTGAGGTTATTTAAATCTAATTCTGCTTAATAACAATTTAGGAATATGCTAAATTGCCTCTTAACGTGTTTTCCCATTGGTTAAGTCCAGAATTCATCAGGGTCTTATAGGGCTTGCTGACTTACAAGCAAGAGAAACTGAGTCTAGTTAACTTAAACCAAATAATCTATTGAAAAAATGTGGAGAAGCTCATAGAAACCAAGAAAAAACCTGGACAACTGTGCAAATGACAGTCACTAGAGCAACTCCAGGAATCCAGATGGCAGGAACGGACCAGTATCTACTACCGTGCCGCTGCTGCTGAGAACCATCCCCAGCCATTCTCTTTGTCCCTGCTGTCATCATTGGAATTCCCAAGAGGAACATCTGATTGCTCTAGCCTGCTCAACTAACAAATCACAATGACTGTTGTGGCCAGGCCAGGCTGGCTGCTCAAAGAAGAATTTGTGCCGTTATCAAAAGAATTAGTGGGCGATGACAAGGACGAGCTGTGTCCACCCCAAAGACTCATGAGCCTTTCTCCTTGGCAGCGCCTTCCAACCTAGCATTTTTTTTTTTTTTTTTTTTTTTTTTTTTTTTTTTTTTGCCCAGGCTGGAGTGCAATGGCCTGATCTCGGCTTACTGCAACCTCCACCTCCCAGGTTCAAGCGATTCTCCTGCCTCAGCCTCCTGAGTAGCTGGGATTACAGGCATGCGCCACCATGCCCACCTAATTTTTGTACTTTTAGTAGAGATGCGGTTTCTCCCTGTTTGTCAGGCTGATCAAGAACTCCCAACCTCAGATGATCTTCCCCCCCTCGGCCTCCCAAAGTGCTGGGATTACAGGCGTGAGCCACTGCACCCGGCCCCAACCTAGCATCTTATGGACGTTACTTGGCTTATATAGACTCAGGTATGGCTTTAATTTTTTAAATGTTAAGTAATTTTTAACCAGTCCCTAAAATACTGTCACCCTCTGTGACATCACCTCTCTGTCCACACAGAGAATGGACAAGGTCCAGGAGACCACAAATCTACCCCATCCATTTTGACCCCAATTCCAGTTTATGAAATTGATAAATACCTGGACTGTCTATGCAAGACACTTTCTTGTGGCAAGTCAAGTTCTATTTTCCTATTAACTTATTTACAATATTAAGGTTTTGTCCTCTTCATTTCTGACTGTTCTTCAGTAAATACTGGCCATGACTATGGGATTGTCTTATGAGTTAAGTGATGCTCTGTTCAAAGCCTACTCCATGTGAGATCCTGTAACACTGCTGCTTCAGTAAAGCTGTTTTCTTCTACCTTTGGCTCGCCCTTGAATTCTTTCCTGGGCAAAGCAAAGAACTTTCCCGGGCTAAGCCCTTATCTGGGGCTCACCTGCCCTGCATCAGTATTGGCACAAGGACAGACAAACTGACCAGTGGAAAAGCACATACAGATACATACAGTCAACTGATTTAGGACCACAGCCACCTGTATTGCAACCAGGAAAGAAAGGATGAACTCTTCAGCCAGGCACAGTGATATGCACCTGTAATCCCAGCTACTCGGAAGGCTGAGGCAGGAGGATCCCCTGAGCCCAGGAGTTTGAGACCTGCCTGGGCAACGGAGTGAGATCCCATCTCTTTAAAAAAAAAAGGGAGAGAGAGATTATCTTTGATAAATGATGGAAATAATGATGGGTCAGGCTTCCCTCTCCTATGTGGATGGGCCTCATCCAATCCACTGAAGGCCTGAATAGAACAAAAGGCTGTGTAAGAAAAAATTCTTTCTCTCTGTGTGATTGTCTCCAAACTGGGACATGGGTCTTCTCCTGAATCCAGACTTGGGCCCAGACTGGAACTTAAACCATCAGCTCTCCTGAGTTTGGACTTCTCAGACTCTGTAATTAGGTGAGCCAATTCCTTGTAATTAATCTCTTTATAAAATCACACAGACAGACATACACATTCTATTGTTCTGTTTTTCTGGATAGCCCTGATATAGTATGTTATACTTTGACAAATAATTTTTTAACTGTTTAAGAAAATATGTGAATAAAAAATCTGGCCTGGCATGATGGCTCATGCCTGTAATCCCAGCAGTGTGGGAGGCTAAGGTGGGCGGATGACCTCAGGTCAGGAGTTCAAGACCAGCTTGGCCAATATGGTGAAACCCCGTCTCTACTAAAAATGCAAAAATTAGCCGAGTATGGTGGCATACACCTGTAATCCCAGCTACTCAGGAGGCTGAGGCAGGAGAATCACTTGAACCTGGGAGGTGGAGTTGCAGTGAGCTGAGATCATGCCACTACATTCTAGCCTGGGCGACACAGCGAGACTCCATCTCAAAAAAAAAAAATTTCTCTAGTGACTAAGATCTATAAAAATATCATCAAATGGAAAATCTAGTGTGAAAAGGACAATAGCCAAAATTAAGACCTCAAAAGATGGAGTTAACAGTCAATGCACATTGAAGAGAGGTCACTAAACTGGAAGGCAGGTGGATTGAAATGCTGAATGGAAAGATGAGAAGGTCAGTGAACTGGAGGATAGGTCCAGACTGAAGTACGGTGAAAGGAAGAACATGGAAACTATAGACAGTAATTTAAGAGGTATGTTAAAAATGTTTAATGTCCTATCATTGGGGTTCCCAAACAAGAGGAAAGAGAGAACGAGGCCGGGCATGGTGGCTCATGCCTGTAGTCCCAGAACTTTGGGAGGCCAAGGTGGGCGGATCACTTGAGGCCAGGAGTTTGAGACCAGCCTGGCCAACCTGGCGAAACCCCATCTCTACTAAAAAAAAAAATACACACACAAAAAATTAGTTGGACGTGGTGGCGCATGCCTGTAATCCCGGCTACTTGGGAGGCTGGCGCATGAGAATCGCTTGAATCTGGAAGTCAGAGATTGTGGTGAGCTGAGATCATGCCACTGCAATTCAGCATGGGTGACAGAATGAGACTCTGACTCAAAAAAAAAAAAAAAAAAAAGAGAGAGCAAGAAAATCAATCCTACGCTGCGTATAAACAAAGAAAGCCATACTTAAGCACATCCTCACAAATACACTAAAAATCAAAGAGAAATCTTAAAAGTATCTAGAGGAAAAAAAATCATATTATCTTAAAAATGAACAATATAAATGACAGCTGAGTTTTTCATAGAAAGGATAGAAGCCAGGAGAAAATGGAATAATGTCTTCAATGTGATATTAAGACATAATTTTTGACTTCAAGTCAAAAATGACTTTAATAATCAAAAGAGTAATAAAAAATAAGAGTAAAAAAGAAGATAATTGCCAACCTAGAACTCTATGTTCAGTGACCTATGCTTCAGAAAGGAAGGCGAAATGAATAAATGTTTAGGCAAACAACAACTGAGAGAATTAGTTACTTGTATACCCACACTAGAAGAAATGCTAAAAGGAGTTTTTTGTTTTTGTTTTTGTTTTTTGAGACAGGGTCTTACTCTGTTGCCCAGGCTGGAGTGCAGTGGCGTGATCATGGCTCACAGCAGCCTCGACCTCCTCTGCTCAAACGATCCTCGCACCTCAGCCTTCCAAGTAGCTGGGACTACAGGTGTGCACCACCATGCTTGGCTAATTTTTATATTTTTTTGTTGAGATGAGGTCTTGTTATGTTGCCCAGGCTGATCTTGAACTCCTGGACTCAAGCAATCCTCCCGCCTTGGCCTCCCAAAGTGTGAGCCAATATGCCCCAAAGGAGTTCTTCAAACATGAGAAAAACCATTCCAGAGTTAAGGGCAGAAATTCAGGAAGGAATAAAGAGTAACAGAAAGCATAAAATATGTGGGTAAATCTAAGTGCACACTGGCTGCATCAAACAAAAATAATAATGACTTCTGGGTTTTATATACACCTAGAATCAGAATATATGTCAATAACATCGCAAAACAAGGGAAGGGACTTTACCAGAAGCAACCCTTGAAACAAAGATCTGAGTCCAAATGATTTATTTGGGAAGTTAACCCAGATCACATCAGTATGGGACATGGGAAATGAGGTAGGGAAGGGAAGGGAACCAATACATTGTGCATAATCCCGCAAAGTATTGCTCTGGGTAATTGAAGCTAAATTCTGCTTGGAAACCCTGGGAACGAAGGTGGAAAACGCAGCTCAGAGTTACTAGCACCTGAAGCACACAGAAGCTGGGAGAGTTATGCAGCAACTGTGGCCAGTGATGCCTTGAAAACTACTCCAGGGAGATTTTAATTTCCCGGCACTTCTAGCCAGCGCTATACTCAGCCTCCACAGAAGCCCTTGGGCGGAGGTGAGTCACAGATGCTGGGAGCTGTAAACTGAGCCAGGATGTGCAGGAATGGGAGTGCCAGGGGATTTAGATGGGGCATAGAAGGCATCTACTGCAGGAAAAGAGGAAGTTAAAATATTCTAAATGTATTCTTAATCATCCGGGAAGAAATAAATGTACCGACTCATATTGGCGCTAGTAAATACAGGATGCATATTGCAATCTGCAGATTTCAAATAGTAAAATAATATGTATTTGACAAGCTAGTAGAGTGGTGAAATGGAGTATTAAAAATGACTTGGCCGAGTCCAGTGACATGTGCCTGTAATCCCAGCTACTTGGGAGGCTGAGGTCAGAGGACTGCTTGAGGCCAGGCATTCGAGACCAGACTGGGCAACACAGCAAGACCTTGCCTCTACAAAAAAAAATAAGAGTTAATTAAAAACAGCTGGGCACGGTGACTCATGCCTGTAATCCCAATGCTTTGGGAGGCCGAAGCAGGAGGATCACTTGAGTCTAGGAGTTTGAGACCAGCCTGGGCAACACGATGAGACTTCATCTCTATAAAAAATTTAAAAAATTAACCCAGCACTGTGACACATGCTTGCAGTCTCAGTTATTTGGGTGGCTGAGGAGAGAGAATCCCTTGAGCCTAGGAGTTTGAGACTGCAATGAGCTCTGATCACATCACTACACTCCAGCCTGGACTACAGATAAGGAATTAAAAAAAAATAAAAATGACTTGAATAATCAAAATGAAGATAAGAGAGTTAAAACAATGAAGAGAGAAGAAGGACTGATGATAGATTTTAATCTTATGTGTCACTAATTGCATTAAATATAAAAAGATCAAATATTCCAATTAAAATACAATTATCAGATTGAATAAAAAACACAATCCAACTAAACACTGCTTACAAGAGACACACATTAAATATAAAGATATAGAAAAACTAAAAATAAAACTATAGGAAAATGTAGACACTGCAGACATCAACCAAAACAAAGTGGATGTGCAGTTATAGTCAGATGAGACAAAACAAGGCTAAGGCAGAAAGCATTAAGAAGTTATGACTAGGCCTAAAGAGGGGTAATGAGAAAAGAGTCAATCACCAGGAAGATACGATAATTCTAAACTTGTCTGACTTTTGGCTCTCTGAGCAGCGCCACGGTGGTCGGCAAGAACAAGCGTCTTTTGAAAGGCAGCAAAAAGGAAGCCAAGAAGAAAGTGGCTCATCCATTTTCTAAGAAAGATTGGTGGGCTGGGTGTGGTGGCTCATACCTGTAATCCAAGCACTTTGGGCGGCCAAGGCAGGAGGATGGTCTAAGGCCAGGAGTTTGAGAACAGCCTGGGCAACAAAGTGAGACCCTGTCTTTTCAAAAAATAAGTAAATACATACATAAACAAACAGACAAACAAGCAGACAAATAAATAGCAGGGTGTGGTGGTGCATGCCTGTGGTCCCAGCTACTTGGGAGACTGAGGTGGGAGGACCTCTCAAGCCCAGAAGGTCAGGGCTGCAGTGAGCTATGATCACAACATTGCACTCCAGGCTGAGTGATACAGGGAGACTTTGAGAAAAGGAAGGAAGGCAAGAAGGAAGGCAGGAAGGCAGGAAGGCAGGAAGGAAGGAAAGAAGGAAGGCAGGGAGGGAGGGAAAGGAAAGGAAAAGGAAGGAAGAGAGAAAGAGAGGAAGGAAGGAAGGAAGGAAGGAGAAATAAAAAGAAAGAAAGAAAGAAAGAGAGAAAGAAAGATTGGTATGATGTGAAAGTGTGAAAGCTCCTGTTATATTCAATATAAGAAATATTTGACAGACACTAGTCACCAGAACTCAAGGAACCAAAATTGCATCAGATGGCCTTAAGGGTCATGTGTTTGAAGCGAGCCTTGTTGATCTGCAGAATGATGAAGTTGCACTTAGAAAATTGAAGCGGATTACTGAAGATGTTCAGGGCAAAAACTGCCTGCCTAACTTCCATGGCATGGATCTTACCTGTGACAAGATGTGTTCAATGGCCAAAAAGTGGCAGACCATGACTGAAGCTCATGTTGATGTCAAGACTATCAGTGATTATTTGCTTTGTCTATTTTGCGTGGTTTTACTTAAAAAATGCAATAATCAGATACGGAAGCCCTCTTATACTCAGCACCAACAGGTTTGCCAAGTCTGGAAGAAGATGATGGAAATCATGACCCAAGAGGTGCAGACGAGTGGCTTGAAAGAAGTGGTCAATAAATGGATTCCGGACGGCATTAGAAAAAGACATAGGAAAGACTTGCCAATCTGTGTATCTTCCTTGTGATGTCTTCATCAGTAAAGTAAAAATGTGGAAAAGCCCAAGTTTGAACTGGGAAAACACACGGAGCTTCATGGGGAAGGCAGGAGTACTAGAAAAGCTACTGCGGGCCGGGCGCGGTGGCTCACGCTTGTAATCCCAGCACTTTGGGAGGCCGAGGCGGGCGGATCACGAGGTCAGGAGATCGAGACCACGGTGAAACCCTGTCTCTATCAAAAATACAAAAAAAAAAAAATTAGCCGGGCGTGGTGGCGGGCGCCTGTAGTCCCAGCTACTCGGAGAGGCTGAGGCAGGAGAATGGCGTGAACCCGGGAGGCGGAGCTTGCAGTGAGCCGAGATCGCGCCACTGCACTCCAGCCTGGGCGACAGAGCGAGCCTCCGTCTCAAAAAAAAAAAAAAAAAAAAAAAAAAAAAAAAGAAAAGCTACTGGGGATGAGGCAGGTGCTAAAGTTGAATGAGCTGATGGATAGGAACCACCGGTCCAATAATCTGTTTAAAATTTGGACTTTTTTTTTTTTTTTTTTGAGACAGGGTCTCACTCTGTCACTCTGCTGCTCAGGCTGGAGTGCAGTGGCCCAATCGTAGCTCACTGCAGCCTCAAACTCCTGGGCTCCTCCTTCCTTAGCCTCCCAAGTAGCTGGGACTACAGGTGTGTACCACCATGCCTGGCTAATTTTGTGTGTGTGTGTATGTGTGCTTTGCTTTTGTTTGTTTGTTTGTTTTTTTAGAATTTTTACATCTACGTTCATGGGAAGAGATGGGCTAATAATTTTCTTTTCTTACAATATCCTTCTTAGTTTGGGGATAAAGGTCATTCTGTCCTCATACAAGTTGAGAGGTGCTCCCTCTTTTAGTGGTCCCTGGAAAAGCAAATATTTATCCTCCTGGAATATTGGATAGAATCCATCAGTGAAGCCACCTGGACTTGAGTTTTCTTCATGGGAAGGTGTTAAATCATAAATTCAATTTACTCAATTGAGTAAATTGAGTAATGAGATCATTCAGATTTTTCTACTTTGGTAGGTTGTGTTTTTTTCTAAGATTCATCTGAATTTTCAAATTCATTGGCATAAGAGCGTCATTGTTTATCATATGCTCTTCTTATCTTTTTAATGTTTGTAAGATCTGCGGGCATAACAAAGTACCACAGATTGGGTGGCTTAAACAATGGAAATGTATTTCTTCACAGTCCTGGAAGCTGGAAGTCCATCAAGGTGTCAGCAGGGTTGGTCTCTTCTGACGGCCTCTCTCCTTGGCTTGAAGATGGCCATCTTCTTCCAGTGTCTTCACAGAGTCATCCCTCTGTGTGTGTCTGTGTCCTGATCTCTTCTTATATGGACACTAGTCATATTGGATTAGGGTCCACCCTGATAACCTCATTTAATCTTAATTATCTTTTTAAAGGCCCTACTTCCATATATAGTCACATTCTAAGGTAGTAGAGGTTAGGACTTCAGCATATGAATTTGGAGGCCCACAATTCAACCCAGAACATGGGGCGACTGAATGTCTCATGTGCTTTGAGTGTAAGTTGATAGAACCACTTTGGGAAATGATTGGGCAACACGAAAGCTGAACAGACGCACGTTCTGTAACCTACAGATTCAATTCCTAGGTGTATACGCAACACAAATGCACATGTGCACATCAGAAGATGTAGGACAATGTTCATGGAGATGTTCATAATAGCCCCAAACTGGAAACTAACCACATGTCTCCAATGGATAAATCTTGGAATATTCACACAGTAGAATCTTATGGAGTAGCAAAAATGAGTTATCTTTTGCTACTCCCAACATAGGTGAATCTCATGAACATAATGTGGAATGACAAGAGCCAGATATGAAAGAGGACCATCTGCACATTCCATGGAATTGCATTTATATCAAGTTTTCTATCAAACAGGCAAAACTACATCATGGTGTTTGAGGAGGAGGGAGGGTGGAGACTGGCATAAGAATCACAAGGGGACTTCTGTTCCTTTATCTGGGTGCTAGCCTTGTGAAATTTCAGAGCTGTGCACTTATTAGTTCATTGAAAGAAAAGTAAAGCAAGGCTGGGTGCAGTGGCTCATGCCTATAATCCCAGCACTTTGAGAGGCTGAGGTGGGAGGATTGCTTGAGCCAGGAGTTCGAGATGAGCCTGGGCAATATAGTGAGACCCCTGTCTCTACAAAAAAATGAAAAAAATAGCCAGGCACGGTGGTGCTCACCTGTAGTCTCAGCTACTTAGGAGGCTGAGGCGGAAGGATCACCTGAGCCCAGGAGTTTGAGGCTGCAGCGATCTATGATCATGCCCCTGTACTCCACACTGGGCTATAAAGCAAAATCCTGTCTCAAAAAAAAAAAAAAAAAGAAAGAAAGAAAAAGAAAAAGATAGCACCTCAAACAAGCCTGATACTGATTTGCAATTCATTAAACAACTAACACTTTTGTCAGTACAATGCAAGTATCCATCTTGTTAGGTCCTTGCCAGGCAGGTGGCCAAGAGGTCAAATCAGCGTGATTCTCTCCTTGCTGCTGACAGCATTTCTAATTCAGCTCCTCATCAACAGTTCTGAAAATTTCCCCCAAGGGACTACATTTTCCATGGTCAGAGAAACATTAAATTGAGTATTTTTAGAAAAAGGAGCTTTGATAAGAGACTACTTTTCATTATGGAATTGAGAAGAAAGAATTAGGAGAGAAAACAACTTGGGTAAACAAGACAGAAATAGACCCAACAAACGTACCCAGATGTGGTCTTGATCCCTTAGGAATCCAAAACTAATTCACACCATGGATTCTTCTTAAGGATATGGTTTTCTTATTCCCAGCTGATTTTTTAGGAGAATTTCACTATGAGGTGTCCCAGAGCTGGCCGAGTCTGCAGTTGCCATTCCCAAGCCCCTCCCTTCTCCTCTCTTCCCGGATACCATGGAAACCCATAATCAAAGGCAACGCCAGCAACTCCTCTTCCTTCTCCCACGGGGCAGAGCTGAGCGCTCAGAGATGCAGCTTTGGATGAAAAATGAGAAAAAAAAAAAAGAAAGAAAGAAAGAAAGAAAAGAAACTGAGCTCACTGGAGATTCACCCTTGGAACTCTTAACAAGATTTGGCATCTGTGTACCTCATGTGATTCTGGGAGAATTCTGTATCAAAAACAGTTGTGTGTGTGTGTGTGTGTGTGTATGTGTGTGTGTTTTAATGGCAATCTTGACTTGTTGAATATCCCAGTAATCAAAGGTGAGAATTTCCTCATATGCCAGTGCCTCTTTTTCCCTTCCCTCTAAGGAGAGCAAACTCCTGGCAGATCTCATGTGAGTTTTTGGAAATAAGTGTGGCTGTTACTAAATCCATGCACAGGAGAACACACTCTACTCTCGGGTGGATCCCACTGGCTCTCGTTTGCACGTGTTTTGGATTGAGAGGCCCCTTTTAAAAGATAATTCACTAAGCATGTCATTTCGGTGAGTTTTACTTAAATTTCAGTTACAGTAAAATTCTCCCCGCAGGAACGCATCTCTTGTCAAGAGAAAGGAACTTAACATTTTCCCTTGTAGGAGTCTAGCTGCCTCTGTGAACACAAATCCTATATATAATCCCTGAAGAGAAGGTGGAGAGGAGGGGAGGAGACATTTCCCAAGGGAGTGACTGTGATTATACCTACGATAGCATGGGGTAGGAGAAAAAGTGAATTTGGCAGTTTTCAGAGTAATACAACATCTCTAGAAAGCCATTCTAGATAGTCCAATCTCATGGCCCATTTTGGGAGCTTTGATCCTATTGATGGGACTCTGTAAGTCTTTGGTTCCACATGGCCTTCTCACTGTGGCCTGGGCCATGCTATTTAAAATGTACTTTATCCCACGCCTGTTCCTCTTTAGCCTCCTCCACTTTCCACCCCCACGATACTTACCACCTTTTAACACAGCGTGCACTGCTAGTGGGAGTGAAAATTAGTGAGAAATAATAGAAAACAGCATGGAGGTTCCTCAACAAATTAAAAATAGCACTACCATAAGATCCAGCAATCCCACCAGAGGGTACAGATCCAAAGGAAATGAAATCAGTATGTCAAAGAGATTTCTGTACTCTTATGTTTATTACAGCATTACTCACATAGGCCGAGATATAGAATCAACCTAAGTGTCCATCAATGGATGGATGGATAAAGAAAATGTGGTATATATACACAGTGGAATACTATTCAGCCTTAAAAAAGAATGAAATCTTGTCATTTGCAGCAACATGGATGAACTTTGAGGACCTTATGTTAAATGAAATAAGCCGGGCACAGAAAGACAAAGTCTATGTGACCTTACTCATATGTGGAGCCTAAAAAAGTTGATGTGGCTCGGCACTGTGGCTCATGCCTGTAATCCCAGCATTTTGGGAGGCCAAGGCAGGCCTATCACCTGAGCACAGGAGTTTGAGACCAGCCGGGACAACATGGTGAAACCCGTGTCTACAAAAAATACAAAAATTAGCCATCTGCAGTGGAGTGCGCCTGTAGTCCCAGCTACTCAGGAGGCTGAGGCAGGAGAATTGCTTCAATCTGGGAGGCGGAGGTTGCAGTGAGCTGAGATCACACCACTGCACTCCAGCCTGGGCAACAGAGCTAGACTCTGTCTCAAAAAAAAAGTTGATCTGGTAGAAGTAGAGAGTAGAATAGTGATTATCAGAGAAGCAGGGGGCAGGGGGTGGGGGAGATAGGAAGAGACTGATACGAAGTTACAGTTAGATAGGAGGAATAAGTTCTCCTGTCTATTGGTGATCTATTGCAGAGTAGGATGATTATGTTTGTTTAGCAACATTGTGTTGCATATTTCAAAATAGCTAGAAAAGAGAATTTTGAATGCTGTCACCACAAATAAATGATAAATGTATGAGGTGACAAATATGCTAAATATCCTAATTTGATTATTGTACAATGCATACATGTACTGAAATATCACACCGTTCCTCATACATATGTGCAATTATTATATGTTAATTAACGCAAAAAAAAATAACACGGTGTCCAGCTTACCTCTGTTTTCTATTATTTGTGGTCTGTTTCCCCTGCTAGAATGGGACCCCAGGAAGGCAGGAAGCTTCCTCTCTTTTATCCCCTGGTTCATACTAAATGCTTAGGACTGTGCCTTGCATACAGTGAGCACTCAATAGATACTTGTTGGCAGTTTAAAAAGTCAGTACCTTAATTAACCAAGTACCAAGGCTTTTAATCTTTTTGCCTCAAATCAAACTAAAAACCTTGATTAAAAAGTCTTACCCTGTCTCTACAAAATAATTTTTTAAAAATTAGCTGGGCATGGTGGCATCTGCCTGTAGTACCAGCTACTCAGGAGGCTGGGGTGGGAGGATCTGAGACCCAGAAGAGCTGTGATTGCACAACTGCTCTCCAGCAGCCTGGGCAACAGAGCAAGACCCCACCTCTAAAGAAAAAACAAAGTCTTTGCTGTTATCCAAAAGGATAAAACAGATTTTCCAGACAGAGGGTCAAGTTGTGCTATCTTTTTCCATAAAATCATTTAAAACAAATTATTAAGAAATAATAGTTTTCTAATATGAAGTTATACAAATCCTGGACATTAAAAAATTATGTCTGCAATATTTACATAGCCTATGATATAAAGCAAATTCGGGGTTAATCAGTTTCTCTAAAGAACTTAAAGACACATTTGTCTTTAATCATGGCATGAAGTGTCTGATAGAGGAAGATCATATGAAAATGTCCACATCTGATTATAATTATTAAACTGTGTATTAAACACTTGATATGTGCCAGGCATTTTTGCCTAAATTATCTCCAATTTTGCCAGCAACACTTCAAGGTAAATATTACCATCCACAGATGAAAAAGTTGGGACCCAGAAAGGAGAAATAACAAGCCAAGGTCACACGGATCTCAGATGAGGACATGGGTTCGCTCCACTCCTGGATTTCTCCCCAAACAGCTTTCTGGGTTTTCCAGAGCACAGTGCAGTGCAATTTCACATGTGTCATTGGTTTCACATTTGCAGTCAACACACATGTTTTGAGTAATTGTTACGTTCCTGGCACCGTGCAGGCTTTCTTGGAGATCACTGTAGGAAGCTTGGCATCTTGCTGGGAGGTACTCGGGAACCCTGGGCACATTTTGGGATGTGACAGCGAGTGAGAGCCATTGTAGATGCTTGGGGCATTCGGAAGAGGGAGAGATCCTCGTGGGCTGGGCTCTCGAAGCCTAATGATGGTGTCCCTTGGCCTTCCCAGCCAGGCAGGGGCCATTGTTGGGTCTGGCTGCCTGGCTGCTGCATCCCCTTGCAGGGGCACCTCGGTCCTCAGGAGCAGTGACCTGTCCCCTACCATGTGGTCTTGGCAGAGAGGTAACTTCAGATCGATGTCTCCCACTGTCCCCTGCTGCCCCTCTGGCCTCTGTGGAAGCTGGAGAGGCCAATTCTCCCTCGCTGGGATGCTGGGGACTGGGGCCTGTGACCCATACTCAGGCAATTTCAGGTCCAGTCCACTGCCCAGACCTTGGACTTTAAAGATGGCAGAGCATCCGCACACAAGGATGGCGGGGCATCCACAGGCAGTGATGGCCGTGGCGGGAAGAAGTCAAAACGGAAGATATCTGGCTGTATCTCCAACCGGCTGTTCTTAAGATGAGGCGGTGACCAAGTTCCCTGAGAACAGGATCATCTTCCAGCTCCCACCAAGCCTGTGAGCCCACGATGGCTTCCCAATCGACTCCTTTTGAATCAATACAATCTTAAAACTGTTGTCCAGCCTGTACTGGAAAAGTAAGCTTTTTCCTTTACCCTTTATCCGAAATTCAACATGGATGGATATAGGTCATGAAAAGACGTTCTGGGGACAATCACAGAATCAGCAGGTGAAATCTGCTTTTAAGGAGTTTTTCTTTGCCTACTCTGATGCTTTCTCCACAGGCTGATGAAGGCTGCCTGATTCTTACTTAACAAAGCTGGGAAATTTCATCAGCCTGGGCAATATAGTGAGGCCCTGTCTCTACAAAAAGAAAAATAAATAAAACTTTAAAAATTAGTCAGGTGTGAGGTGAGAGGATCGGTGAAATCCAGGAGTTTAAGGTTACAGTGAGCTACCGTTGCACCACTGCACTCCAGCCTGGGCGACAGAGCAAGACCCTGTCTCAAAAAATAATTATCATAATAAAATGCTGGGAAGTTTCAGTGTTTTCTTCATTCTCCCGAAGCTAGGGAATCACACACCAGGACAAGAGAGAGAGCCCGTCAATTTGCCACAGGAGAGCTCGGGCTGTCTGGGTTGGGCTGGGGTTCTGGCTGAGGCATCAGGAGCTGGGCATCAAGGCCCTGGGCTCCCTGCTGGGTTGGATCTGTGGACTGATGCAGGGAGAGGCTTTCCTGTATTTTGGCCCAGAGCACACGATCTTATCTGCAAAACCTCAGCACTGTGCCTGGTGCTGAAACCATGAGAGAATTAAGCCTAAGATGACCCAGTTACTGGACAATGCTGTCCAGCTCCAGGACTGCTCGTTGCTTCCACAGCATGATGTGTTAATTCGCTGACTGTATTTTCAGAGTCCATCCACCGCCCTAAACTCTCTGCACCCACAGTTCCAATGGGGAGCAGTTAACTTCAGTTCATCAAAGCCAATTATTCCAGTTCTTCTTTTTCAGCTTGGACTTTTCCATTTCAAGTCGTCATGGGAAAACAAGTCTTAATAAATCCCTTTATGCACAGAGAACTAGGGCAATGGCTGACATTTTAAGAATTATTGAAACATTTTTAAAAGTTTTTTGATTAAAGTTCTAAAGGACTTAAATAATCCTTTTTTGGTTTTTGGAAGGGCTTCAATTGTTTTCAAGGACAGAAGTTGGGCACACGGGCTGTTCAAATCTAATTAATTATCTGGCTGTGCCCACAAAAGTCACACCTTCAAAACACTGCGGTTACAGCTAATCATCTGAGATTCTCCCACACTGGAATAACTGTACCCACCCTCTGGGGCCATGACAGATGTATGTACAGGACGTGTTATAGGAACTCAAGGCACACCTCTGCAGGGAAATCAAGTTTTGTTTGTTTGTGACTCAACAATTATAGTCGTGCATTAAATATTCAATATCTGATGCAAAGGATTTAAAATCCTGAGGTGGTACCTTGGAGCAAAAAGCACACAGGCTGGGTTAACCAATCACATTAATATTTTTATACCATAAATTAGATTAGAAATCCCACAGCTGGGACAAGCCAGGGCGGAAAGATCCCAGGGAATGATGTGGCTCAGAAAAATCAGTGGTAAGCAAACTCCATGAGGCTGGATGAGGGTCTGTTTCGGTTTAGGATCAACAGGAAACTGAAGGCAGGTAACCTTTGACCATTGGAGAGACATACCCATGCCAACCAGAGTTCACTGGAGTTGATTAGTTGATTTACTGCACTATGGTATGCTCTAAAAATAAGCACATAGTTTGACTCAAACTTGCTTTTGAGTTAAAAAAAAAAACCAACTTTTTTTTTTTTAGTTTACCATGCATTGGTAAATTTTGAAAGAGGATAAGAGCTGGGCAGGAGGATCACTTGTGGGTGGGAGTTTGAGACCAGCCTGGGCAACATAGCAAGACCCTATCTTCAAAAAATTAAAATAACTTAGTTGGGTGTAATGGTGCATGCTTGCAGTCCCAACACTTTGGAAGGTTGAGGTGGGGAGATCCCTTGAGACTTGGAGTTCAAGACCAGTCTGGGCAACACAGCAAGATCCTGTATCTACAAAAAAATTTTAAAAACTTAGCCAGACATGGCGATGTGCACCTGTAGTCTCAGCTACTTGGGAGGCGGAGGTGGGAAGATCACTTGAGCCCAGGAGTTTAAGGCTGCAGTGAGCCATGGTCGTGGCACTGCACTCCAGCTGGGCAACAGAGCAAGACCTAGACTCTAAATACATAAATAAAAATAGGATAAGAGAAAAATACTTGACCTTGAAACCCCTATTGGAAAAGCTGCAGAGGTCATCTGTAGTAAGGCAAAAGGAGAGAATGGAGAAGCCACACCTCCATCATTGCTGAAAGCCAAATTCTTTCTATTGACTCCAGAAGAAGACATATTACGCCAGTTTTTTAAAGCTGCCATATGTCTTATCAGAGTCACAGTTGAGTAGTGGTATGTAGGTCTACGGTACAAATACAAAAATAAGCGTTTGAGCAGGTCACAACATGCCCACACACCGTCAACTGCATCTTTTCTTTGGCAGAGGAGTTTGGAATTCATGGCTCCAAGGAAACAACTGTTTGTCAATCCAAACCTTGGATGCCGATACTGGTGGGCGGCTCAGTGATGACTTTCCTGTGTGACTCAAGTGGTTTCTAAAAGGCAAGAAGCCATCCCCGTGAGGCATACGGTGACCGATGCTGAATCTTCCAACACCATTTCCCACAGGGATAAGTTGTAGTCAAGAGAATCTGTTTTATTCAGAGGAGGACGCCCTGTGTGAGGGAAGAGAGGGGTGAGCAGCTGAAGGAAGGTGAATGGACAGAAAAGTTGGACACATTGGCCAGACTGGGGAGGGGGATGGGGGCTTACGCCTGTAATCCCAGCACTTTGGGGGGCCCAAGGGGACAGATCTCTTGAGTCCAGGAGTCCAAGGCCAGCCTGGGCAACATAGTGAGACCCTGTCTCTACAAAAAAATACAAAAATTAGCTGGATGTGGTGGCACACACCTGTAGTCACAGCTACTCAGGAGGCTGAGAGGTGGGAGGATCACTTGAGCCCAGGATGTCAAGGCTGCAATGAGCTGAGATCACGCCACTGCATTCCAGCCTGGGCAACAAAGCGAGACCTGGACTTAAAAAAAAAGAAAAAGAAAAAGAAAAAGAAAAAGCTGGACACAGCAGGCCAAAAGACTGAGTTCCACTTGATCATTGTTGATGAATCTGGGAGAAGCGGTATTTGGACCCGAATGTCTGCGAGCAAGTATAATACTGCCAACAGGGCCTATGACTTGGCTACAAATGGCTTTAAACTGAAGTTGCCAGTGTGTGCCCCCTACTCTGTGTGTGCCCCTACTCTGTGTGTGCCCCCTACTCTGTGTGTGCCCCCTACTCTGTGTGTGCCCCCTACTCTGAAACCTCTGGCAGCACCTCGCCTTTCTGAGGATGGGCAGGGAGCAGGGCCGCCGCTAACTCCGTATCTCAGTTGCCCAACTTGTTCCGAAAGGCCCTCGGCTTTTCAGCAATCAGATACAGAAATTCATGTGACAAAACCCATTGCTGATGAAAAGTTCATTGGCCAAAGGTGCTCATTATCCTAGGACAGATAGAATGGCGATAACAAAAAAGGAATTGGAGTGAATCCACTTAAAACAGGAACCCATATTGCATATACAGTGAAAAAAGATATGATTGGAGCTTTGCCTTGAGAATTAAACAAGCATTACAAAAAGTCAGTTTTATTTTATATTTCAGAAAACTAGTTTATAGCTGCAATTATGCATTGTTCTTAAAAATCAATGACGAATAAGTCAAGTGTTGATGGGGGAAGCTCTTCTGAAGGCACTTGATGAAGGCATGTGATGATGTTCTATGGATTTCCTGTTGGACTGTCACAGTGTAATCACAAAGAGAGCCACTTTATTAATTTTCCCAAGAGCATCCAAATCCTCTGCTATTAAACTCATTCTCTTTCATGTCAGTATCCTGTATCCACCGATTTCTCTTCTACAGTTGTTAACCTGTCTGAATCTTGTCTCATTCACTTGTCAATGGCTTTGCTCCTGATAGAAGCAATCAATATGGCTTTCACAGGCTGTGTATAATCTGGCTTCTTCTGCAGTTTCACTTATGGTAGACCTATCTTATGTGTCTTGCATCCCACTCCATTGCTAGGAAGAGACTGAGCCCTCAAAATGGGCACATGATAGGCAAAATGGCTCCCCTATTGGGTCAGGTGTAAATAAAGCTTTGACTATAACCTCAAATTGTAATATATACTGTTCACATCACTTTTTTTTTTTTTTTTTTTTTGAGATGGAGTCTTGCTTTGTCGCCCAGGCTGGAGTGCAGTGGTGCAGTCTCAGCTCACTGCAAGCTCCGCCTCCCGGGTTCACGCCATTCTCCTGCCTCAGCCTCCCAAGTAGCTGGGACTACAGGCACCCACCACCACACCCGGCTAATTTTTTTGTATTTTTAGTATAGACAGGGTTTCACCGTGTTAGGCAGGATGGTCTCAATCTTTTGACCTCATGATCTGCCTGCCTCGGCCTCCCAAAATGCTGAGATTACAGGCGTGAGCCACCACACCCGGCCTGTTCACATCATTCTTTTCTCTTTTTTATTTTTCATTTTTTTATAGAGATGGGGTCTTGCTATGTTGCCCAGGCTGATCTTTACCTCCTGGGCTCAAGCCATCCACTCACCTTGGCCTCCCTAAGTGCTGGGATTATAGGTATGAGCCATTGTGCCCAGCCCCCATCATTCTTTTCTAAACATAATTGAAATTGCCATATTGTATCTGAAAGATTTATTATACCCCAAATACTTTTCTTTTTTAGATGGAGTTTTGCTTTTATTGCCCAGGCTGGAGTGCAATGGCATGGTCTTGGCTCACTGCAACCTCCGCCTCCCAGATTCTCCTGCCTCAGCCTCCTGAGTAGCTGGGATTACAGGCACATGCCACCACACTGGGCTAATTTTTGTATTTTTAGTAGAGACGGCGTTTCACCACGTTGGCCAGGCTGGTCTCGAGCCCCTGACCTCAGGTGATCCGCCTGCCTCAGCCTCCCAAAGTGCTGGGGTTACAGACATAAGCCACTGTGTCCGGCCTCCAAAAGATTTTTAAAAGATGATTTCTCTTTTGATTGGCAAGTTATTTGATTATTTTAAAGATCCTTTTTATTGTATTTTGGACAATGAAAGTCCTACTTTTTTGGAATATATTAAATTTTCTTTATTGCCTAAGGTAAAATTCTTTTGTGTGTGAATGTTCTATCGATACTTAAAAAGAATGTATATTATTTGACCTATACAGCATTAATGCATTTTCTCTATTAAATCACAGTTGTATGTTGTTATTCAGATCTTCCTTGTCTATTTTAAAAAACAGACTTATTAAGATGTAATTTGTATACCATACAATCCACTGATTTAAGGTATGCAGTTCAGTGTTTTTTGGTACATTCACAGAGTTAGGTAGCAATCACTATATTCTAATTTAGCCTAACTTATCAAAATCTATGCAGATTTATAACAACTTAAGTCCAGTGAAATATAGAATCCTCAGTAGCTCCTTTATACTCCCTTCTAATGCTATTATTATGCATTTATAGTATAATAGTATTTATGCATTTTTAATAGTATTCATGCATTATTATTGTGTGTATGCTAATATGTTATACATATTATTATACATGTTATGTTTTTATATGTTAAAAACCCAACAATTCTTTGGTATCATTAATGCATTATGCAGTCTGAAGTCTTTTAAAGAAACTGAGAGAAGAAAGGAGAAAAAGTATATCTACACAGTTGGGCACGGTGGCACATGCCTGTAATCCCAGCACTTCGGGAGGCCAAAGAGTGGATGGCTTGAGTCCAGGAGTTGGAGATCAGCCTGGGCAACATAGTGAAACCCTGTCTCTATGAAAAATATGAAAATTAGCCAGGTGTGGTGGCACGCACATCTATAGTCCCAGCTACTTGGGAGGCTGAGGTGGGAGGATTGCTTGAGCCCAGGTGGTCAAGGCTGCACTGAGCTGTGATTATACCACTGCACTCCAGTCTGGTGACAGAGCAAGACCCTGTCTCAAAAAAAAAAAAAAAGTGTATCTATAGAGTTTTTAAATTTTATTTATTTATTTATTTATTTATTTATTTATTTATTGAGATGGAGTTTTGCTCTTGACACCCAGGCTGCAGTGCAGTGGTGGGATCTCGGCTCACTGCAAACTCTGCCTCCCGGATTCAAGAGATTCTCCCGCCTCAGCCTCCCAAGTAGCTGGGATTACAGGCACCCACCACCTCGCCTGGCTAATTTTTGTATTTTTAGTAAAGATGGGGTTTCACCTTGTTGGCCAGGCTGATCTCGAACACCTGACCTCAGGTGATCCACCCGCCTCGGCCTCCCAAAGTGCTGGGATTACAGTGTGAGCCACCATGCCCTGCCATTACCTTTCAATTTACCCATTCTGCTTGTCTTTGTTTATTACTATAGTTTGAGCTACCGTCTCATGTCCTTTCCTTTTCCCAGTATAGCTTTGCTTTCACCTTTCATGTAGCATCAGTGTCAAGTACACTGTATTTCAATAGATTACGGCCCCAACAACACAATTATATACACATTGTTCTATGAAATTACTTTATAAATCAGTTAAAATAAGAAAGGAGAAGAAGGTCAGACATGGTGGCTCAAACCGGTAATCCCTGCACTTTGGGAGGCTAAGGCAAGAGGTTCACTTGAGGTCAAGAATTTGAGACCAGCCTGGGCAACATGGTGAGACCCCATCTCTACAAATTATTATGATTATTTTTTTTTGAGATGGAGTCTCGCTCTGTCGCCCAGGCTGGAGTGCAGTGGCGTGATCTCGGCTCACTGCAAGCTCCGCCTCTCCGGTTCACGCAATTCTCCTGCCTCAGCCTCCCAAGTAGCTGGGACTATAGGCGCCTGCCACCATGCCCGGCTCATTTTTTGTATTTTTAGAAGAGATAGGTTTCACCGTGTTAGCCAGGGTGGTCTCGATCTCCTGATCCACCTGCCTTGGCCTCCCAGAGTGCTGGGATTACAGGTGTGAGCCACCGCACCCGGCCTCTACAAATTTTTTTTTTAAAATTAGCCAGGTGTAGTAGTGGGCATCTGTGGTCCCAGCTATTTGGAAGGGTGAGGTGGGAGGATTGCTTGAGCCCAGGAGGTTGAGGCTGCAGTGAGCCGTGTTTGCACCACCGCACGTCAGCTTAGGTGACAGGGTTAGACCTTGTCTCAAAAAAAAGAGAGAAGAAATATACAATTATATACTGTCTTTTGTAATTTCTACATAATTTCCTTTACCAATGTTCTTTGTATGTGTGTGTTGTGTGTTTATGTATGTTATGTGTGTGTGTGCGTGCATGTTCACATTACTGTCTGGAGTCACTTGCTTTCTGCCTGAACATTTCTTGTCAAGCAGGTGTGCTATCAACAAATTCAGGTTTTGTTTATCTGGGAATATCTTTATCTTGCCTTCATTTTTAAGAGAGCATTTTGCTGGATATAAGATGCTTGCTAGATGAAATTTTATTTTCAGCACTTTGACTGTATCAACGCACTGCCTCTGGCTTCCATTGTTTCTGATGAAAAGACTGCTGTCAATCTTACTGGGGACTTTTTACATGTGACACGTTGTTTGCTCCTGTTGCCTCTAAGATTTTTCTTTGTCTTGCAGCATCTTTACCGTAATATATCTGGATGTGGATCTCTTTGTTTGGCATACTTGGAATTTGTTGAGCTTCTTGGCTGTGTAGATTAATGTTTTTCATCAAAGATGAGAAGTTTCAACCTTTGTTTCTTTGAGTACATTGATGCTTCTGCCCTTCCTCTTTACCTGCTAATTCTTCTGTGTGTATTTTAGTGCATATAATGGCATCTCACATCTTCCTGAGGCTTTGATAATTTTTCTTTCTCCTCTTCATTTTTTTTAACTCTCTGTACTCGTGATTGGATAATCTATATTGATCTAGCCTCAATTTCACTGATTTGCTCCTGCCAGCTCAAACCTGCTGTTGAATATCTCTAGTGAAGTTTTAACTTTTTAAATTTTGCTTTTCAATTCTAGAATTTCTATGGGTTTCTGTTTAAATAATTTTGTCTTTTTCTTGATGTTCTCTGTTTGATGATATGTTGTTATCATCCTTTCTTTTAATTCTTTAAGCATGGTTTCCTTTAGTTCTTTAAGGATGTTTTTAATAGCTGCTTTGAAGGTTTTTCTGCTATTTCACCATCTGGGCTCCCTCAATTTCATGTATTTTTAAGTATTTTTCTCCCTGGCCTGTCAAAGAATGAGAGATATATTAATGTATCCCACTAAAAATGTGTTATTTTTTTCTTCAGGTTTCTAACTTTCATTTAAAAAATTTTGTTGATGTTAGTAGGTGTATAGTTTTCTATTATGGTATTATTAAATATTGAGCAGGTATAAACTAACATTCATAAAATAGGAGTTAAATATTAATGGCATAACAAATATCTGAGTTTATACCCATCACATTTGAGAAAACACATTATCACACATTTTTTCCCTTTTTATTTTGAAGAATGAATTTGGAGGATTTATACCAGATGTCAAACCTTATTATTATGTTTACCATAGCATATTATTATGTTATCATAAAAGAGTGTGATATTAGCACTAGTGTAGACAGACCATTGTAACAGAACAGAGAGTCTAGAAATAAATCCGCACATATATGGCCACTTAATTTATAATTAAGGAGACAAATGCAGAGTGGTAGACTTGATGTATAGAAGCTCATATATTAATAGTAACCCCGTACGTATTATAGATGTTACAAATGTTTTCTCCCATTTAGTAGTTTATTCTTTAACCCTTTAACTTAAACCTCTACTTTTTTCTTAATAGCTGTAGAGTGTAATAAAAAAGAAAAAAAAAACTCTTTTTTTTGGTCACACAGAGTTTATTTATTTTTTTATTTTATTTTATTTTTTTGAGACTGGGTCTCACTCTGTCACTCAGGCTGGAATGCACTGGTGTGATTACTGCTCACTACAGCCTCGACCTCCCCGGGGTCACGTGATCTTCCCACCCCAGCCTCCCAAGTAGCTAGGACTACAGGCACATGCCACTATCCCTGGCTAATTTTTGTATTTTTTGTATAGATAGGGTTTTACTATTTGGCCAGGCTGGTCTTGAACTCCTGGGCTCAAGTGCCTGCCTTGGCCTCCCAAAGTGCTGGGATTACAGGCAGGAGCCACCGCGCCCAGCCTACTTTTTAATTTTAGGTGGTCAAATATGTTGCTTGTTCTTTTTTGGATCCTAGGTCTCATGAGATAATTACTAGAACTTTCTCTAACCCAAGTTTATAAAAATATTTCCCTCTAATGATATAAAAAGGGCTTTTAAAATACTTAGATCTTAATTTTCATTCAGAACTTATTTTCATGCACAATGCATGAAAATAGGTGTCTAACAACAGCAATTGTCACTTTACCATTTATTGACTAAGCCTTTCTTCCCCCAGTAACTTAAAGGGCCAAATTTTTATCCTGTACATTCCCACATGTAACTGTCTGTGCTTTGGGGCTGTCTGTTCTGTTCCACTGGTTTATGTGCTCTTGGGCCAATATCACATTCTTTTAATAAATATAACTTACTACTATATTTAGAGTTGTGCTAAAACAATGTCTCTTCATAGTTTTTTTCCCCAAGCCTTTCAAATCTAGATGCACTGGCCTAGGCCAGGCAAAGCTCATAAGTCAGATTCCAATAAATATCTTTGATGGTAGGGTTCCTAGAAACAACCACACAAATACACTGGACAGAATTCTATCTCCAGCCCCATGCTGCCCTGAAGTCTCACTTTTTCGGGGTCAGCTCTTTTTTTTTTTTTTTTTTTTTTTAGATGGAGTCTCACTTTGTCGCCCAGGCTGGAGTGCAGTGGCACGATCTCTGCTCACTGCACACTCCACCTCCTGGGTTCAAATGGTTCTCCTGCCTCAGCCCCCCAAGTAGCTGGGATTACAGGTGCCTGCCACCACACCGGGATAAATTTTGTATTTTTAGTAGAGACAGGGTTTCACCAAGTTGGCCAGGCTGGTCTCGAACTCCTGACCTCAAGTGATCTGCTTGCCTCGGCCTCTCAAAGTCCTGGGATTACAGGTGTAAGCCACCATGACTGGCCCAGGGTCAGCTCATTCTTTCTACTATTCTTCTTAGCTCTCATTTCACACTTAACTCTCTGTAAACCACCATCTCTTCATTTCCTCCTCCAGGATGAACTTTCCTTCTATTTTACAGAGCAAAATCCATGATATAGAAACCCCTTAACTTTCTTTTTTTTTTTTTTTTTGAGACAGAGTCTCGCTGTCGCCCAGGCTGGAGTGCTGTGGCGCGATCTCGGCTCACTGCAGGCTCCGCCCCCCGGGGTTCACGCCATTCTCCTGCCTCAGCCTCCTGAGTAGCTGGGACTACAGGCGCCCACCACCTTGCCCAGCTAATATTTTGTATTTTTAGTAGAGACGGGGTTTCACTGTGTTAGCCAGTATGGTCTCGATCTCCTGACCTCGTGATCCGCCCGCCTCGGCCTCCCAAAGTGCTGGGATTACAGGCGTGAGCCACTGCCCCCGGCCAGAAACCCCTTAACTTTCTAATGGCAAACCGACAAACTGACCCTTAAATCCATCTGTTTCTTTCCCTATTATTAAAATAAGAGTAGAGTCCTGCCCTCTCTCTTCCTCTCAAGCTAAAGTAAGCTCTATTGAGTGAGATCTAGTTTCCTCCCACACCCTTAGGACATGGCTCGGCTTGGTCCTCCCTGTCTGTGTTTAAACATGCCTGTCCCTCCCACTCAAACACACACATGTTCACACACACATCTTTAGGCTCCAGATTCTCCTGCAGCCATCTTGCTACCTCCTCTTGTTCAAAGCTACACTTCTAGAAAAAGTTGTCTACCTCACTGTTTGTTCTTTCATTCATTTCTCAGCCTACTGCAAGGGCCGCCGGTCACTTCCTTACTGTTAAATCTTTGCTAATATTCCTGTCTCCAGTCTTGCTCTCCTCCAAACTGTTTCTCACCATAGAAGCCAGAATAATCCTTTTAAGATGCAAATTTGGATATATGATTCCCCTCCTTAAAAACTTTCATGACTTCTTATTGATCTCAAGGTCCTAACTCCTTGACAAGGCCTCTGCCTCCAGTCTTCTCAATCCCGTGAGCCCTTTCCAATCCTAAATTCTGGTCACATCAAGAGTTTCCCTGCCCCTGGCTTCCTCACTATGCCTTCACCTGGTCTTTCATTCCGCACGTTTGCCTGGCTAGCTCCTACTCACCTTCAGTACTCCAGCAAGAAGACGCTAGTGACCACCCTACCACTCCTTCCCCCACCCCAAGACCACATGAAACACCCCTACTTTGTATTTTCCCGGCACCCAGTACTTATTCCCACTACGTGGAACATTCCTTACACTGTTTACTTCTCTCTCTCTCCAACTAGATGGAAAACACTTTGTCAAACAGGGTCATTTCTTAATTATTATTTAACTCCAACATTTAGCAAAGTGCCTATTGCACAGAAGATGGATTATGGCTATCAGAAATGAATGAACGAATAGCTCCTCTATTAGCCACAGAACTCAGCATCACCTGTGACCTTTTGTTTTAACTAAAGCTATTCACTCATTCATTCATCTTATTGCGGTAAAAACACATATCATAAAATGTACCATCTTAGCCATTTTTAAGTATACAGCTCAGTAGTGTTAAGTGTATTTACATTGCTGTGAAGCAGAACTCCAGAACCTTTTCATCTTGCAGAACTGAAACTCTGTACCCACTAAACGATTCCCCATTTCTCTCCTGCTCCCAGACCCTGGTAACCACCATTTTACTACCTCTACGAATTTGACTGCGTTAATACCTCCTATACTGAAAACATTTGGTAGTTGTCCTTTTATGCCTGGCTTATTTTACTCAAGTTTATCCAGGTTGTGGCAAGTGATGGGATTTCCTTCCTTTTTAAGGCTGCTTAGTATTCCATTGTGTGTAAATACTACATTTTATCTGTTCACCTGTGAACATCCATGAACATCCTATTTTTACCTGTCTGTGACTTTTTGTGATGATTTTCTATGGTATTTAGAATTTTGGATTTTTTGCAAGTTGCCGATTCCACAGCATTCAAATATACTATTACAAAGAATACATGCAAATATATGCTTTCTATAAATACAAAGGGCTTTTTAAAATAGAAGCTTTTGTTACTATCATAAAGTTGTTCATGCTTTTTGTAATAAGAAGCTCTTTTTATTAAAATGTTTTATATTTTAACATATATTTCACTGTATCAGTCCTTATTTTTTTTTCCACAAAAACACTTTTTATTTAAGGCAAAGAGAAGTCTTGCTGAAGGGATTACAGTTCCAAGCAGCCAAAACTCAACTGTTAGTGGCACTATTTTGACCTGGCAGATTTTGCTTCTCTTTGGTCAGAAAAGGGTATTGAAGTTGTACTTTCCCCAGTGGGGCAAAAAGGAGGGCAAAGCAAACTGGAAGAGACTTCTACTCTATTGACTGGGCTCTTCAGATCCAACATCAAGCTAGACACGCCCTTGCTGGCCACTCTACAGGTTGCTGTCCCACTGCTGGAAAAAAATGAGACAGGAAACACAGGTATAGGTCACTTAGGGATGAGCAGGCATCCACAGCTTCAAAACTCTTCATGGAAGGGGTAATGCTTGTGGGAGGCACAGCTCACCAAGGCACAGACCCTCCAGTTCCTGTTGTAGCTGAGTAAGGAGGTCATATCCTGGCTGTTCAGTTCAAAGTCAAAGACCTTAAAGTTGTCAGCAATGAGTTCTGGTGTCACAGACTTAGGGATCACCCCCAAGTTCCTCTGCATGAGGAACCGGATCAGGACCTGGGCTGTAGTTTTACTGTGCTTGGCTGCAATCGCCTTGATCCTGGGATCCCCCCGGAGGGAAGGGTCCTCAGCATTGGCCCAGGGCCTGTTGGGAGTGCTGAGGGGGCTATGGGCGGTCACCATGATGCCTTTGGACTGCCAGTACTGGATTAACTTCTCCTGAGTGAGGTAAGGGTGGCACTCAATCTGGTTAACCACAGGCTTATACTTTAAGCCAGGTTTGTTTAAGAGCCTCTCCACCTGGAGATGGTTGAAGTTGGAAATGCCAATAGCTTTCACCAGCCGTTCATCCACCAGCTCTTCCATGGCTGCCCATGTGTCCAGAATGTTGGTGTCACTGGGAACCACATTACCCAACTCATTCAATGGAAAAATTCCTTCCCAGGCTTAAAGCCAGTCAGCCAGTGAATAAGGTAGAGGTCCAGGTAGTCCAGCTTCAGGCTGCTGAGGGTCTTCTGGCAGGCTCCTTTCACCAGGCCCTTCCCATGGTATGTGCACCACAGCTTACTAATGATGAAGAGCTCCTCACGCTTCACCACCTGCTCCCTGAGCTTCTCCTGAATGGCCACCCCCACCTCATTCTCATTCTAGTACACGTGGGCACAGTCAATGTGGCAGTACCCGATACTGATGGTCACCTTCACGGCCTCAGTCACCAGGCCTGGAGGGGACTTCCAGGTGCCCAGCCCCAGGATGGGCATCTTGGCGCCATTGTTGAGCACATGGTGGCTGGCCATGGCTGCTGCGCTCCCTGGAATTGTTTCATACTGTCTTGGGTGCCTTGGAGGACTTATCTCCTGTTCTCTGCCATGCTAACCAGTGCTATGTATAACCCTGCCCAGTACAGGGTGGTGAGGGAGGGGTGCCTGTCTCTTCAGCACAAGGCTACTTCCACTCCCCACTCCCAGCAAAAGCTGATCTGACCATGGAACAATGATCAGAAGTAGGAAAATAGCACTGGCCAGGTGCAGTGGCTTATACCTGTAATCTCAGCACTTTGGAAGGCTGAGGCAGGAGGACTGTTTGAGCCTGGGAGTTTGAGACCAGCCTGGGCAACATAGCAAAACCCCGTCTCTACAAAAATTTTAAAAATTAGCCAGGTGTGGTGGCACATGCCTGTAGCCCCAGCTACTTGGGTGGTGGAGGTGAGAGGATCACTTGAGCCCAGGAGAGCAATGATTGCCCCACTGCACTCCAGCCTGGGCAACAGAGCAGGACCCTGGCTCAAACAAACAAACAGAACCAAAAAACCCAAACCCACCAAAAAAAAAAAAAAAGACAAATAAAAAATTAAGGAAAATAACATTGACATAATACTATTAACAGACTTACAGATCCAATTTGATTTTCTCATTTTTCCCACTGTTGTCCTTTCTGTTCCAGAATCCATTCCAGTAGCCTATGGGGCATTGTTGTTGTGTCCCCTTCATCTCCTCCACTACGGAGCAGTTTCTCAGCCTTTCTTCATTTTTCATGACGATATTTTTGAACAGTACTGGCAGCTATTTCATAGAATGTTCCTCAGCTTGAATTTCTATGATATTTCCTCATGATCAGATTGAGACTGTGTATTTGGCAAGAATGCCACATGGGAGTGAGACTGTGCACTTCTTGGTACATTGCAGCAGGGGGTCCGTGATGTCTCTGTGTTTTATTGCTGGTGATGTGAACTGTGATCACTTGGTTAAGATGGTGTCTTCCTGGTGCACCACTGTGCCCAGCTAATTTTTAAATACGTTTTGTAGAGACAAGGTCTTGCTATGTTGGCCGGGCTGGTCTCAAACTCCTGGCCTCAAGTGATCCTCTTGCCTCGGCCTCCCAAAGTGCTGGGATTACAGATGTGAGCCATCATCTGGCAACTCTCTCACTGTTTCTACCCAGTTCCCATATACCTCTTGTAGGTAACCATCTCATTAGCTTCTGATTTATTCTTCCTATACTTCTTTTGCAGATATGATCCCCTGCCCAATTTTGATGGTAAATGAACAGGTGCAGCAGCCAAGGCTTGAGAAGGACATGGTAATAAAGCATGCAGATTTCTCAGACATGAAGGTGTGGGTCACCCCACAGGTGAACTACTTAGACCAGGAGAGGTGTGCTAGCCAAGGGTGAGGGAATCTAGAATGTGTAGTAGGGGAGGCAGATGATGAAAACCAGCTATAGCCTTGAGGTCAGCTGTAGCAGTAGGAGCTGCTGTTCATCCTTCATCCCACTAGCTGTCCTCTTGGAGGCTTCTCCAGGAAAGGAAGCCGTCCAGAATCCCAGAGAAGCTGTTCACCGATGGGATTAACTTACTATGTGTAAGTAAGAAGTGGATCCGAATGACGCAAGAAGTGGATTGTAGTGGAGGTCATCATTGTGTGCCTCCCAGATCCCACATTCGGGTTGGAGGGACCCATTTCCCCAGCTGTGTTTTCTAAAGTCTCATAGGTACATAGCACAGCAATATGTATATACAACAGAGTCTTGCCAAGCACAGTGGCTCATGCCTGTAATCCCAGCATTTGTGGGGCTTAGGTGGGAGGATCACTTGAGCCTTGGAATTCAGGACCAGCCTGGCAACATATTGAGACCTTGTCTTTACAAAAAATTGAAAAATTAGCCAGGCATGGTGGTCCACAACTATAGTCCCAGCTACTCGGGAGACTGAAACAGGGGGCTCTCTTAACTCTTAAGCCCAGGAGATCAAAGCTGTAATAGCAGGCCATGATGGTGTCACTGCACTCCAACCTGAGTGACAGAGCAAGACCCTGTCTCTAAAGCACACCCATACACACACACACACACACACACACACACACACACACAGAGAGAGAGAGAGAGAGAGAGAGAATCTTCTCTATAAGAACAAAGTACACGCACAGGCCAGGACTGAGACTGGAGTTTGGGGAATGGGAAGGATTTGGATATATGGAATTGGGAGGAAATGGCCCACCAGATGGCACATCAGAATGAGGCGGGCATTTCCAGCTTTTCTTGATCATCCTCCACCTCGCTCTCCCTAAAAGGAAGAATCCTCCTCCTTCCCTCTCCCACTTCCCTCTGCCCTAGACACACTCCGATCTCACAAGCCATTCTGGCTCCTGTGACTTTTAGTTTTATCCATCGTCTAGCTGAGATTAAACTGGAATGTTCCATTTGCTCTTTTGGCTCTCAAGTTGGCCCAGGGCTTCCCACCTATGGGTGCAGCTGGATCTTTTTCACTGTAATAGAACAAATGCTCTGACCTCCACCACAAAGTGTTTCTGAGGGTGCCTGGCCTTAGTGAGTTCCTGGGCACTCCCCGTAATGTACCCAGGCCATTCATATCTAAGGCCCCCAAAGTCTCCTGAGGGCCTCAGTGGAGCCTCTGCTTCAGCTCCTTCTTCTTCTTCACAAAGTTGATACACCTATGCCAAGGGCATGGATTCCTGATTTTTATAAGAATCACTTCCTAGAGGCATCAAAGTGGTTTCTGCGTTCACTCCAGTCCCCACTTGGCTGAAGGCACAGAGGATCGTTCACGGAGGTGGGGGGAAAGTCACTCTCTTTGTAAGGACTACAAAACAGCACTTGTCTCTCCCCAAATCCCAGTTTCTTCTGCACCTCACTTTCCCCCCAGAAACCTCTGCAAAGGAAAGACAACAATCCCACCTTCCTCTTCCAGCCAAAACCCCAAAATTTATGCAATAGACTGGCGACTCCACCTGCCAAACCCAAGTTAATATGAATCCCAGTTGAGGCTGACACAAGAACTTATTACCGTGGGAATCTAAACAAAAAATAAGATGAAAAAGGAGCAGTCACGACGGCCTAGGAGTGGACGCAGATTCCTGACGCTAAGCTCAGGGATTCTAGGCTACAAGCCCACCCGGCCTGGCTGTGTCTCCTCGGCCCTGTCTCATCTGTTGGGCACCAGCTCCCCCCGCACCCCTCTCCAGCCCCTTGGCTTGGTTCTCACAGGACTCCCAGAACTTGGGACAGGGCCTGGCTCAGAGCAGGAATTCAATCAACATCTATTGACTGAGACAGATGAAAGAGAATAGGAGAATGAGCGCCAGGGACAACCATGTCCCTCTGTCTGGGAAGCTTTTCATTTCCTTCTCAGCTCAGTCTTGTGGATTCCAGGGGTTGACCTGGTGTTTGGACCTTCAGCTGAGGATGGGGCTTCCCCACTAGGCCCAAAGATGGTGTCCTGGGCTTCTCCGTCATCCTGCAGTTTCAAAGTGGACCCCTCCACCTCCCCTTCCTTCTTTCTATCCCTCTCTCCTCCTGGAGGAGCTCCTGTAGATCTACTCTCCCTCTCTGCTCCATTTCTCTGCATGATTTGGATTTGCCCGGCAGAAGCACAGTCACCACTCGTGGACTGAGGGAGGGAGTGGGGCCTGAGACTCTTCTGCTGCTTTCTTCTTTACCCATTTGGCTAAAATCTGGCCTGGGTTGTTCATGTTTTAAAACAGTACTGTTTTAGGTTAATGTTAAGACTGCAATGCATCCCAAATACTTAAAAAAATTTCTCAGAACTATTTTCTTTTTAATTAATTATTGTAAGAGATAGAGTCTCGGTCTGTTGCCCAGGTTGGAGTGGGATGGCGCTATCGCAGCTCACTGCAGCCTCGACCTTCCAGGCTCAAGCTGTCCTCCCGCCTCAGTCTTCCAAGTGGCTGGGACCACAGGCACATGCCACCATGCTTGGCTAATTTTTAATTTTTTTTTTTTTTAGAGATGGGGCCTCACTATGTTGGCCAGGCTGGTCTCAAACTCTTGACCTCAAGCAATCCTCCCACCTCAGCCTCCCAAAGTGCTGGGATTACAGGCACTGTGCATGACTCAAAACAACTTAAGATTTATAAAAAATTGAGAAGGAGGTATAGATTTCCCAGTTTCACCTATTACTAACACCTTACATTCATATATTTGTTATAGTTAATGAAGATATATTGATACGTTATCATTGATTGAAGTCCATTGTTAAATATCGCCCATGCTTCAAATCTGGATTTCCTTAGTTTCTAATATCCTCTTTCTGTTCCAGGATCCCATCTAGGATACCACATCACATTTAGTCATCATGTCTCTTGAGGATCCTCTAGACCAGGTGTCCCTATTTCCTGAGGCACAGACCCGTTAGCAACCGGGCTGCCCAGCAGGAGGTGAATGGCAGGTGAGCAAGAGTTACTGCCTGAACTCTGCCTCCTGTCTTATCAGCAGCAGCATTAGACTCTCACAGGAGCGCGAACCCTATTGTGAACTGTGCATATGAGGGATCCAGGTTGCATGCTCCTTATGAGACTCTAATGCCTGATGATCTGAGGTAGGACAGTTGCATCCCGAAATGCTCTCTCCTCCCCTGCTGCTCCCCATCTACGGAAAAACTGTCTTCCATGAAATTAGTCCCTCTTGCCGAAAAGATTGGGGACTGCTGCTCTAGACTGTGATACTTTGTCTGACTTTCCTTGTTTTGATGATCTTGACAGTTTTGAGAAGTTTTAGGTAGGTATTTTACAAAATGCTGCTCTATTGGAATTTGGTGTTTTTCTTAGACTGGGGTTATGAGTTCGCAGGAGGAAGACCAAAGGGTAAAGGGCCATTTTCATCTTATCTTATCAAGGATACTTGCTATCAACACGGTTTATGACTGCTGATGTGAACTTCGATCACCTGCTAGTCTTTGTCAGGTTTCTCCACCATAAAGTTACTCTTTCTTCTCCTCCATATTCTATGCTTCGAAAGGAAGTCACTATGTGTAGCCCACAGTTAAGAATCAGGGAGTGTAGCTCTCCAGCCTGAGGACAGACTGTCAATTATTTGGAGTTCAGCGAGGGAGATTTGCCTCTTCTCTGCCATTTATTTATTTATTCCATCATTTATTAACATCTGTAGGGACTCATGGATATTCATCTCATACTTGGGGTTATAATCCAATACTACGTTATTTGTTCTGCCACTCAAACAGTTCCAGCTTTGGGCACTGGGGGCACTTTCATTTGGCTCCTGTGGCCTTTGGTATAGTCTTATAGATGGAATGTTTATGTCTCCCCAAATTCATATGTTGAAGCCCTGCCCCACATGTGATGGTATTTGGAGATGGGGTCTTTGGGAGGTAATCAGGGTTTAGATGAGGTCATGGCGTGGGGCACTCGGGATGGGATTAGTACCCTTATATGAAGACACGCTGGAGAATTCAGTCTCTCCCCACACAGACTCCCCAACAAGTGCACAAAGAAGAGATCATGTGAGCACACGGGGAGACTGCAGCTACCTCCATGCCAAGAGAAGAGGCTTCAGAGTAAAATTTACCTCGCCAGCACCTTGATCTTGGACTTCCTAGCCTCTGGACCATGAGAAACAAAATTGCATTGTTCACGCCCTCAAGTCTGTGGTATTTTGTGATGGCAGCCTCAGCTGACTGAGACACACACCCCCAATTGCTTCACTTTCTGAGGACTTCCTTACTTTCTGGCACTGCAAGATGTTCCAGGCTCACCTTGTATATTTCCTGCCCCAGCCCTAGAATCAGCCACTTCTGTAAGGAGCCGGCTCCTGTTATTGGAGAACAGTATTGGAAACCAACAACAGGCTCCTAGGTAGCAAATTATTCTTGGATGGACACACTAGAAAACACTTATTTTGTGCCTCCTATGTGCCAGGCACTATGCTAGCTCCTTTTCATGTTGGTTTACTTAATCCTCATAACAACTCTATGAAATATTTACTGTCAATCCTCCCTAGATGAGGACTGGAGGTTTAGCTGGTTGAGTGCTAGTCAACACCACTCTGTTCTGTCTCCAAAGCCCATCACACTGCCTTGATAAAGACTGGTGTCACATGCCTCACAAACACCATTTTTTTTCTTTTTGAGACAGAGTCTTGTTCTGTCGCCCAGGCTGGAGTGCAGTGGCGCAATCTCAGCTCACTGCAACCTCTGCCTCCTGGGTTCATGCCATTCTCCTGCCTCAGCCTCCCGAGTAGCTGGGATTACAGGCGTGCGTCACCATGCTGGGCTAATTTTTGTATTTTTAGTAGAGATGGGGTTTCACCATGTTGCCCAGGCTGGTCTCAAATTCCCGGCCTCAACTGATCCCAGATGGCACACATCTCTCCTTATGTGCAAAGATGTCAGGCACCTTTCTGTGTGTGCACAGATTCATGCAGCTCTCCTCATGTGTGCAGGTGATATGTACCTATTTTCATGTGCTCACAGACCTTTGTGTGCAGAGATGACATGTACTTATCATTAAGACTGATGACGTGTCTCAACTCACGGGATAATGAAATCTGACAAACTGAAAAGTGCTCTAGGATGGACATTTACAGTACTTGCCAACTGCTCAAGCTTAGACCATGTGAGATTTTTTGCTATCATCCATAGGACTCCCTTATGAGATGTGGGGATGTTCTAAGACAACCATTTAGCATCACAGCTGTTATGATTTCAAACAGTGCTTCCAGAGATAAAACTGGAGGTTTACATTTTGCCCTCAAGCATGGGGATCCTATCACACAAGAAAGAACAGATTAGTCAGCCAGGGTGAGTAAGGCTTCCATCAGAGCGACCACAGTGTGATCTGCCACTTGAAATGCATATTGATGGGTTTGTCTACCCAGCACTTCTTTTTCCTCTGAGATCAGCCCCTGCCAGCCTCTCCAGAGCAGCCATGTTCGGTCCATCATGACCTGCTTTTAACACTTCATCATTCCTAGATGAGCACGTGACCCAGCTGTGCCAATCCGAGAGTCCTTGCCTAGGACTGTTGGAACAGGAACTTAAAATGAGAGCTAGCCCTTCTTTAGGGACTGAAGCTGTGAACACTGAGATTGTCACTGGCCATGTGAAGAAGCTTATGTGCCAGCAGAAAGCATAATGAAATCAACAGGAAGATACGTACACACACTTACACACACACACACACAGAGAGAGACAAAGACATCTGTTCTTGGTTCTGACATGACCTGGGTATTTCATGGAGTGGCCTAGCATCTTTCACCAAGGCCTTGTTTAATGCTTAGGCTACTCAGGGATGGTTTTCACTTACTTCCAACCAAAGACCCTTAACCAACGCAGAATGATTGATAATCATATTATCACCAACATGCTGCAAGACATCAACTGAAACTCAAATCTGACGGACATTTTCCCAGCTCTCACATATTACAGATACAGTCTGGATCTCCTGTCAAAGGTGGTTAATTTGGCTCATTAGTTTTTCAGAAACTTTCCAAATATACATTAATTTATTTCAGTTTGCATAGTAAACTTCTATTGATCTGGCTTTCAAATACAAAAAAATCAAATTACTAAATTGTTCCTCCACTCTACCTTATGGAAACAAATGAAATAAGGTGGGGTAACTAAGGAACTGCTCTAAAAATAACACCTTTTAGGATACAACATGGGGTCAACATCAGGACCTTCAATATTACGTGTTTAGTGCCTGAATCAGCAAAGCAGTATAAGCACAGCTTGGCCTCATTTTGCAGTGTGTTTTAGTCTGCTATGATTCTATGGATGCAATTTGTTTATAATTCATGTATGAGCATCGTGGTAATAATAGCTAATACTTTTTTTTTTTTTTTTTTTTTGAGACTGAGTCTCAGTTGGTTTCCCAGGCCGATCTAGGCTCACTGCAATCTCTGCCTTCCGGGATCATGCGATCCTCCCACCTCAGCCTCCTGAGTAGCTGGGACCATAGGCACATGCCACCCATCACACGCAGTACTTTGGGAGACCAAGGTGGGAGAATCATAAGCCCAGGAGTTTGAGACTGGCTGGGACAACATAGAGAGACTCCATCTCTAAAAAAATTTCATCTCTCAAATAATTTTTAAAATAAACCAGGTGTGGTGATGCACGTCTGTAGTCCTAACTACTCAGGAGGCTGAGGTGGGAGGACTGCATGAGCCCAGGAGTTCAAGGCTGCAGTGAGCTATGATCATGCCATTGCACTCCAGCTTCAGCCTCCCAAAGTGCTGGGATTACAGGAGTGAGCCATTCTACCCAGCCATGTAGCTAATACTTTTGAGGTACCAAGCAGTCACTGTTTTAGGAGCCTAGCACACTAATTCCTTTAATCCTCAGAGCGACACTGTTGTCTTCTCCATTTACAGATGACAGAGAGGTTAAGTAATTTTGCCAAGGCTGCACATCTAGCAAGCGGTGAAGTTGTGGACACTAGAGTTCATATCTCTTAGGTAACTAATGTAGTTAATCAGTGGCTGTCAGGTAACTACAATATTCAATGAATAGGACATCCTACTTCCCAAGTCCTTTGGAGGGTTTTTTTATTTTAAAATTTTTAAAATTAAATAGAGATGAAGGGTCTCACTATGTTGCCCAAGCTGGTCTTGAACTCCTGGCTTCAAGTGGTCCTCTCACCTCGGCCTCCCAAAGTGCTATAGAGGCTACTCAGTCTTTGGATTTGTAGAATATATATTGATTACCGTAAGGCAGAGAGATATGCAGGAAATTTTTCTTTTACTGTGATGGCTTGGATCCCTGTGACTTGTAAAAAAGCTACATAGTAGACCTCCAAGGCTTCACCAGGCTCTTATTTCCTTATGGAGAGCAAATCTTTCGGAAGCTTCTATCTCTTAGGGTAAAAATCTGAACGCTTCTTGGGCCCACATGGCCCTGCCTATCTTGTTCGTCTCCACTTTACTTTCAGCCACTTTAGCCTTAAATTTCTCCCATCACAGGACCCCAGACAAGAAATCCCTGTGACTGCTGCACCCACGTCCTCTGCGTTGCCTAGCCAAATCCTGTCGATCTTTCAGGCCTCCCCGGACCCATCAGATTAGGTCTGGTTCCCTTCTGATTTCTCACAGTGTCTTGTACTGCTTTCTTGTAGTATCTATGAAAATGGTAATTGAAAAATTGTGGACCAGGGGAGGTAGCTCATGCCTGTAATCCTAGCACTTTGAAAGGCCGAGGTGGGTGCATCACTTGACCCTAGGTGTTCGAAACCAGCCTGGGCAACATGGTGAAACCCCATCGCTACAAAAAATACAAAAATTAGCCAAGCATGGTGGCGCATGCCAGTTGCTTGGGAGGTTGAGGTGGGAGGATCACCTGAGCCCAGGAGGTCGCGGCTGCAGTGAGCCATGCTCGCCCCACTGCACTCCAGCCTAGCTGACAGAAAGAAAAACTGTGTAATTACCAAATGCCTGTCTGCCTGGCTGTAAGTGTAAGTTCCATATGGGCAGAGACTGTGTGTTTGTCTCGCTCATTGCTGAATCTCTAACACTTAGCCTACAGCTTAGTACATAGTTGGCACCAAACGCATACTTGTAAACTGAGTAGAAGAAAAAACTACCAGCTACCAGCTGAAAAGGAAATAAATACCCGAGTGTCCTGGGCACTGACTAGACTTGCTGGGTGTGTAAGAAGGCCTGCCCAGACACAGATACAAAGAATGCTGGAACAGCTTGGCAGAGCGGTTTGCAAACCAGAGGATAACTGAATATACCTATACAAGTTCTTTTTCTCCCCTTACACATTTTTCTTTTTTCTTTTCTTTCCTTTTTTTATTTTTATTTTTTATTTTTTTTTGAGATGGAGTCTTGCTGTCACCCAGGCTGGAGTGCAGTGGCGCGATCTCAGCTCACTGCCAACCTCTGCCTCCCGAGTTCAAGCAATTCTTCTGCCTCAGGCTCCCGAGTGGCTGGGACTACAGGCACCCGCCACCACGCCTGGCTAATTTTTATATTTTTAGTACAGACAGGGTTTCACCATGTTGGCCAGGGTGGTCTCAAACTCCTGACCTCAGGTGATCCACCCGCCTCGGCCTCCCAAAGTGCTGGGATTACAGGTGTGAGCCACTGCGTCTGACCCCCTTACACATTTTTTAAGTGATTAGGAAATATTCAGGGTAAAATTATGATTTTGTGAGCAATAAATCACAATCCTATTTTAATACTACTAAAATCTTGATCAAAGCAAGTTCAGGCAGGACTTGGTTACTCACACCCATAATCCCAGCAATCTGGGAGGCCGAGACAGAAAGATCACTTGAGCCCAGGAATTTGAGACCAGAGTGGACAATATGGTGAGACCTTGTCTCTACAAAACATTTTTAAAAAATTAGCTAGGTGTGGTGGTGCATGCCTATAATCCCACCTACTTGGGAGGCTGAGGTGGGAGGATGGCTTGAGCCTAGGAGGTCGAGGCTGCAGTAAGCTGTGATCAAGCTGTGGCAGTGCCATTGCACTCCAGCTGGGGCAACACAGCAAGACCGTCTCAAAAAAAAAAAAGAAAGAAAAGAAAAACTTCAGCTCAGAATACTGAGAGTCAACGTGAAGAAACACACTTGTTTCAATGACACTTATTCTCCCAAGTGTGCATCTGTGAGCATTATTCCCTTGTTTTTTTTTGGAGACAGGGTCTCATTCTGTGGCTCAGACTGGAGTGCAGTGGCTCAATCTCAGCTCACTGCAACCTCCGCCTCTCAGGCTCAAGCCATCCTCCCATCTCAGACTCCAGAGTAGCTGGGACCACAGGCACAGCGCCACCACACCCGGCTAATCTTTTATATTTTTGGTAGAGATGGGGTTTTTCCATGTTGCCCAGGCTGGTCTCTAATTCCTGACCTGAAGTGATCAGCCTAGCAAAGTGCTGGGATTACAGACCTGAGCCACCGCGCCCAGCCCATTGTTCACTTTTGTGACCTCTTTTAATTTTTATTTATTGCTTTATCATCTTACTGATTCCTCGAAACAATCTTACGGGGCGAGCCGGTTCCATGGGCGCTGAAGAAACATTTCCTCTTTCAAAGCCTCAATTTTTTGAACGATACGCATTGCTAAAGAGGAAGCAATTAAACCTATCAGGCGAGCTCTGCCCTCCGCCCAGCGAGCTGCTGCTTCCTGGTGTTAAAACGCTTTCGGGTCCTCCTGGCGAGTTTTAAGTCACACTGGATCGCTGCTTATTTTCAGAGATCACCTCGCACCCATCCACCTGGAAGGCACCCAAAGAGAATCATTTTAAGAAATTCACTTCATCTCACCCTAACAACAAAGCACAGCCTGCAGCTTTCACCCATGTGACATCAATGCTAATCCTATGTGTGAAACATCTGGGTTCATTCGATTTTTTAAAAATTAGTAACAGAGATGGGGTCTCGCTATGTTGTCCAGGCTGGTCTCCAACGCCTGGGCTCAAGCCATTCTCCCGCCTCGGCCTCCCTCGGCGCTGAGATTACAGTCGGGAGCCACCGCGTCAGCCTCCACTCGTTTTTCGGCGACAAAGCCCGCCCGCCTGCGGGGCGTTCCGTTCGGAGAAACTCTGTGAGGGACGCCGCGGGGGCTCCCAAGGGACGCGGCGAAACCAAAACAGTCACCGGTGGTTCACAAAACCACCTCAGGAAATGCTTCCAAAGGCACGTCTGGCCTCCACAAGGTGACGGCTCTTCAACCTCCGACTCGAACCTGAGTCGTCCACAGCACTAGGCCGCCGCCAGCCCGGGCGAGCCGCCGAGGGACCGCGGATGCCGCAGCGAGCAGCCCCCTTCTCCCGCCACACCCACCGAGCCAGCCGCGCGGAACCCACGCCCCCGCCGTGGGCCCGCCTCCCGCCGGTCCACGATTGGTCAGCTGGGCTGCCCGTCGCGAGAGAAGGCGGTACCTCCCGCAGGCCGGCGCTCCCATTGGTCGGGATGACGGCGGCGGCGCGCGCGGCCCCGGCGAGTAGGGGAAGCCGGTGGCCGCGGCTGCGGAATGGGCGGAGGCTGCCGGTTTCGTAACTGTCGCTCCTCCTCGCTGACTCGCGGGCTGTGAGGCCTGGGTCGGCTCGGGCCGCACCGCGCGGGGCCGCTCGGAGTGGAGGCCGCCTGGGGGCAGGCGGGCTGGAGGAGCAGGTAAGGGGGCCGCGGCGGGCGCCCTGAGAGCGGGGAGGAGGAGGCCGCGGCGGCACCGGCCGCTCGACTGGGCGCGGGCCCGGCTCGGGGAAACCCAGTCCCGGCCCTGGACGGCCGGTTGGCCCGGGAAGGCCCCGCGAGGCTGGAGGCGCGGGCGGCGGCGCCGCGCGGCGTCTGATGCAACCTGCCGGCAACACCCGGCGGGGACGCTGAGCTCATTCCTGGCCGCGGCCCAGCGCCGCGGCGCCGCCCGTCGACCCCCGCGCTGCCCGGGGCGCCCCTCGCGGCGGGCCGGGAGCGCGCGAACGGCCAGGGAATGCCCCCTGCGGAGCCCGGCCCCCCTCTCGGTGAGACGGGCGGTGTGACCGGCCAGGCTCGCATTGGCCCCTGGGGATGAAGGGTGTTCCCAGAATAGCAGAAGGTGGACCGAGTCGAGCTTTAGAATCCTGATCTTCTAGAAGGGCTCAGCTTGCGGTGATCGAAAATCTGTTCAGAAGTTCAAAGACTGATCAATAAAATAGGGAAAGCAACTGGTTTTTAAATGCATGACTTTGCAGAGATAATATTTTGCTTCTTTGTGGAGCTGTTCGAATGTCCTGCACTTTACTGTTGAACGTAGTTTAGAAGAACACGGAACACCTACGGGTCGAATAGAGAAGAAATGAAGCGCTTCGCGGGCATAGTTGGAGGGAGCGGAGCAGGGCAGCCAGCCAGCAAAGGTGTCCAGATGCGAAGGATGGAAATGCATGTGTGGCGGTGGGGGCAGGAGAGTGTTTTCCAGGGCAGCTGGTGTGTTGCTTCTCTTCCGCAGGTTTACGTATTTGGTTTTCCTCTTGTTTGAAGTTTATACTGTAATCTGGCATCCTGAAATGTATAAGATTTAGAAAGGTCTCAATGTTGATGGGTGACACCAAAATTGGTAGTTGTGTCAGAATTGACTGCTTATATGAATAGGTTGTCACTTAAGGCAGATTTCTCCCGAAGAAATGTGACTCCCAGAGAAAATTTTAAAAGAAAATCCTGTAAGGGCTTGCTTTACGAAGACATTCTACACCTAGAAGCTCTTGATATTTAAGATGTGGTCATCTGTTAGCCCTTGAGTAGTATTTGGGATAAGCTGTTCATAAGGTCGATTCTGCTTCTGGAAAATGTTGCTGTAAACAAGGCTAAATAATTACAGGGTACGAGGAAGCTCAAGCATATTTCAGCTTCTTGATTCTTGCTTCTTGTGGGCACACTTGGCTGGTTCAGTTATTTTTAATACCTGCTTTTAAAAAAAGTAGATGGAAACAAAACTTCATTGAGAATATCCTGTAAATTCTCAAGATCACATCATGTCTGTCTGCAAGGCTGTCTGATCTTGGAGAGATGGTTTCATCCCTGGAAAATTAAACACTATGTGCTGAGCCCCTGGTAAAGGCAAATAGGACCTCGTGGGGCTGAATTTGTTCTTGTGGTCTAAGATTGCCTCACTTGGTCACAGTAATGATAAATACAGGTAGCCACGATTCCAGGTGTATTGTACATTCTTGGGAGGGTTGGTTCCATGGGTTGTTATATTGATAGGTACACTGGCCTCCTGCGTTTGTGGCTTTCTAGCTCTATCAGTAAAAAAAAAAAGAAAAACATGAGCATGAGCTCTTAATGGATGTTTATTTACAAACAGTCTATTTGTTTTGTGTGTTGTAAATCACTTCAAAAGGATTGGGTTAGAAAGATGATGTTGATGTTCTTCTCATGCCCCAGTGACCCACTTCTGTACTCCTAGAAAGGGGACGTCCCCTTCCTCATGGACCCTGCACTAGATGCTTGTGAAGATCTTCAGGGAGATACGATGCGACTGGAGTTGACAGACCTAGGGAACAAATCTTCCCAGATGCCCAAAGAAAAGAGAAAGCACAGACAATGGTGGTTTAGTACTGTCAAGATGTGGTGTGAGGGAGGAGAGAGGGTCAGGACCTTGGATTTCATCCTGTAGACTGGAGCCAGAGATGAATTTTCACCAGGAGAGTGACTCACTCAGGTTTGAGTGTTCAGTTGCTCTGGAAACAGGTTGGAGGAAGCAGGCTAGACCAGAGACCAGTGTCCCTGAGAGATGATAGTGGCCTAAGGTGATTTCGATGGGATTGGGATGGAGAGGAAGGGTAGATGGGAAGTTTTTTTTGTTTGTTTTAGGTGGAATTGTCAAATCCCAGAGACTAAACAGTTAGGACCAAGGAGAAACATCTGTGACTATTTTGAAATGTTGACCTTGATTGAGGAAATTGAGTGAAAAATTTATTTTGGTGGGCAAGGGGAGGAATAATGGATTCTAGGTCTGTGGAGAAAAGGGACAAAAGGGTTAGGAAAATTCTCGATAGGTTTATTTTCCCAGGTGAAACTTGAGAAAAATTTGATTTTGTTTTACTCATTCTAACATTCTGCGCTTTCAGTGTGACTGACGTGAATGAACATTACTTGAATTAAGTTTGAATTAAAACAAAGCCTGTTATCCACTTAGTCCACCATTCTCAATATTCATTGGGAATCAACAGCAGAGGCCCTCAGACTTCGGTGTATTCGAAGTTACTTACAGGTCTCCTTATGAAAAGATTACTCAGCTCTGTTCTTAGAACTCCCAATGCTAAGTCTGGGGCAGCCTGAGAAGTTACATTTCTGAAGAGTTCCTGGATGATGACGATGCTGGTCCAGGGACCACACTTTGAGAACCACTGCTCTTCAGCTTTCCTGCTGTTTCCTCCTTAAGTGATTCACATGGAAGGAAGCCAGGCGCCGCCCTGCTTCCTGTAGCCTGAACTTTGGAATAGTGTTTGTCCACAGAGGAGCCAGACTTGAATTTAGGACTGAGTGTCCAGCTTTGAAATAAACACTTTTTGCCTTTTGTAGGTGTTCAGTAAATGTGTGTGGAGGAACAAAGCATAAATGAGAGTGGCCTTTTCAGTGTAGAATCACTTAGCTCTTTGATCCCCTTTTACTTGGTTAATTTTCTCTTCACTTTAAGAGCTATTTATATGGTTAAAGAACTTTCTAAACAAAACATTCTTGGAGTTATTTTGATTATCTCCAAGTTTCTCTTACATTTTCACCAGTTTGTAGGTTCAGTGAATACTCTTTTCAGGCCAAGGGCTTACCTTTGAAACCTCACCTACCACACACGTTCAGCCTAGTACCTTGCAAGATGAGTCAGGCAGAGGTAAAAGAGCCCTTCCCTGTTCCTGTATCTTTGGATGCAGAAACAGGCGTGAACGTTGCTGAACTTGGACCGTGTAGTGAGTAAGAGCTGTTAGTGACTGAAGGTGGTGGTGTGTTTTCTGTAGGAAAGTGTCTTACTATTCCACATCCCTCATTTGCATGTGGGGAACAGACGCCCACGGAAGAAAAGAGATTTGCCCAAACTAAAATAGGGGGAGCCACAGCCAAGACAAGAACTGGCCTGGTCGCTGGTCTCTACCGCTTTGGATCATTGCTATCTCTGAGCTTGGCCAAGTTGACTGTAGAGAGCTTTAAAGGCTAAAAATATAATTGGTATATAAAAAAAAGTAGAAAAATAAGGTGAACATGATTATGATTGTTAAGACAGTCTCAGGAGAGGTGTTAAACAAGTTCTTAAAAATTGAGTAAAGCACTTCTCACTTGACACCAAATAGATAATAATAATGTTAGGTGGCACTACGTGTGGCTCAGATTAATACCAAACAGCCACTTTTTTCCTGGAAGAAAAATGAGGCAACCTAATAATGACCAAGGGAAATTGTGAACTATCCATTACTGAAGATAGGCTTGGAGTGGATCACCCTCATGGTTTGGAGGGATGCTTTTTGTCTTGCCTTAGTGCTGTAGTGAGAACAGATGACCTACTAGCTCAGGGCCGCCTGTGTGGCTTTGAAAACAATGGAAAGTAATGACACATGGACTTTTCAAAGCAAAGATGTTTTTTAAAAAGAGACCAATAAACAGTGTACAGAACTGCCTGGCTAAAGGTTTGGGTGTAGCTACTGGTGTTTGCTAACTGAGCTTTCCCCCATTGTGGGATCACTGCATAAATCTGACTCCAGATTTTTTCCACTGATGTAATTTTAGCAGTTTTGTGAAAAGAGAACAGGATAGTTTTATGTTCCTAACACTGCTTTCTAAATTTCTAAGAGTGCCCTGACTCCTTGGTGGACACCATTCACTGAACTTAGTTTGTCTTGAAGTGGCCTCATGATGATAGGATAGTCACACTTTTATACTTCTTGGGGCAACTGTAGGGACTTAATTGGATTCAGAGTAATCTACATGTGACTGCTTTTCGAAACCGTGCCTTCATTTCTGCAGGCAGCAGCACAGGGATGCTTCAGAGCTGGTGCGTCCTCCGAGCTCACACGGGCTCATTTGGTAGCATGAAGTGGCCACAGGCACGGCAGCTGCTCAGCTCCTTTGTCCAGCCTGGGTCCCAGGACCCGCACTTCCTTGGATGCATCATGAGGGCTTCTGTTTCTTTCCTTGTGGTTTCAGGTTCAGTGTGTTTCGAGTTTTACTAATTATGTCAAGAAGAAAAAACACACTTTCTACAAGCCTGGTGGGATGGGGAGCAAATTGAGTGTCAGAGCTCTTAAATTCAAGAAACTGACTCAGTAACTTTGGTTAAACTGTGGAATTATCATTTGAGGTCATTAAAAAAATAAAGCAAAAAACTACCTTTTCAAAATATCCGATGAAGAGAGCTCTGGGAGAGAACTCAAGTCCTCGATGACTCCCTCTCTGCATATTAGAACATGGAACCTGCAGAGGTGATAGCATGAGAGTGCTGGAGACAGGGTGCGCCACCCCAGCCTTCTGTTTTGACTTGAACCAACAATGGAAACTTTTCTCCCCTTTCATTGCAGGTGTCTCTCCTACTACAGTCAGCTGCAGCTCCTCCCTGGCAGATTGTCAAGTGCTGTTAGTTCACATGCGCCACCTAATTAGTGGCAGTCTTTTGTTTTCCTCCCATTTTTGATAACAATCGCAGAGGGCCAGTGCCCTCAGGGATCCGGGTGGGCTGAGTTTCGCCTGATGGTGCTTCTGTACTTACTTACCTTTCTAAGTGAAATGATTTAGACTTCAGAAACATTGGAACAGTTGGCAGTTGCTATAGACTTTTCTCAGCAGAATCAATTAATGTTGGCCTGATGTTAGGTACGTACAAGTTTGATCTCATTTGATCCTGTCATTTCAAACATTTTAATGCAATTTATTTTTTAACTAGGTACATGTGAAGATTTTTTGGCAGCTTAGCGTGGAAACCATTGATCACCCTGCTCTCATTTCTACCTGTTCTGTGTTGGCAAGGGAGAGTGCCCAAATGAGCAAGATATCGCAGCAAAACAGCACTCCAGGGGTGAACGGAATTAGTGTTATCCATACCCAGGCACATGCCAGCGGCTTACAGCAGGTTCCTCAGCTGGTGCCTGCTGGCCCTGGGGGAGGAGGCAAAGCCGTGGCTCCCAGCAAGCAGAGCAAAAAGAGCTCGCCCATGGATCGAAACAGTGACGAGTATCGGCAACGCCGAGAGAGGAACAACATGGCTGTGAAAAAGAGCCGGTTGAAAAGCAAGCAGAAAGCACAAGACACACTGCAGAGAGTCAATCAGCTCAAAGAAGAGAATGAACGGTTAGAAGCAAAAATCAAATTGCTAACCAAGGAATTAAGTGTACTCAAAGATTTGTTTCTTGAGCATGCGCACAACCTTGCAGACAACGTACAGTCCATTAGCACTGAAAATACGACAGCAGATGGCGACAGTGCAGGACAGTAGACCTCACCCTTTCCAGACTTTAGAGCTTGTGGCTTGAATGTTAAAGGTGTGACCACCGACACCACTTGTGTCAATGGCTGAAAGTTGTCCTTTTCCATGACTCAAAGACCCATTGGAGGCTATTTTCTAGGATCAGCACTGAAGAGTTGATTAGCTAAAAATGTTAGCCTTGTAATTTGACTATCTGGTTTTAAATGATAGAGATTTTTGTGGGGATCAAAATCCCCCAAATATTAAGGTATATGGTAAAAAAAAGAAATATCTGGGATCCCGATGTTCTTAATAAATCCTGACTTCCCAAGAAATGCTTCTTTTTTAAGTTGACAAAAGGAACGGGGAACTGGCAGGCCATGCAGAAGGTTCTTGGTTTTAATGGATAGGCTGAATTGGATTAAGAAAAGTTGAATGCCACCTATGGTAATCTACGTGATTTTCTTCTAAATTATGTATTATAAATTCATAGAGAAATAGAAAGCAATGAGTGTGTAATTTGGAGTGATTTTATATATGGCATAAACTTTGTTTTAACATAATTAGTACTGTTTTCCCCTAAAAGTACAAGTTTTTGAATAGTGAGGTTAAGTAAAGAAACCTCATCACATCTTATAGGTATTGTGTGGCCAATTGACTTAAAAAATACAAATAACATTTAGGAAGCAAATAGATTAAACACAAAAATAAAACTAAAGCGTAGGAATTATGTTTTGGGGATACCTTTGGGCTTAGATTGGCATTGTTTTATTCTAAAAACCCAACTCAGTGGTGTAGAGAAACTTGTGTACCAAAATTTTAGTTTCTGCGGATGCTAGTAAGTGTTTTTTTGGATACAATTTTGACAACCAAGTTAGTAAACAAAATGTCTTAACAGTTTGATGACACAAGCTACTGATTAGGGTTTGGAATATTAATTCAGAAGGTAGTTTCTCTTGTGTTCAAGATAGCTGCCATGGGGCCATTATTTTTAAAGTCAAAATTTTCTTCTGAAGGCTCATTTTGGTATTTGATCTTAACCAAGTGATTATTAGAGAAATGTATCAACTCCATGCCATCTCCCAAAATAATCGTCTAAGAAAACTTGAAAGTGTAAGGTTTTAACCTTTAATTTATTTCTCTTAAATACATCTTTTGATATTGTTGTTGTGACATTTCTTTTTCTGGTTAGTGGGCTTTCCAGACTTTGTACCACTGCTTCTGTTTATTCATTTATATGCTTTTGTGTCCCATAAATTATTTTAGAAAATACTGGTAAAACTCAGGATATTGACATTTTTGTTGAGACTAAAAAATGGCAGTCGCTAAAGTAGGGACTCTAGAGTCTGGCTTACGTCAGTGTTGGTAGTTTAGATTGTCTTTGTCAACGTTTTTGCTTCTCTTTCTCTTTTCTTTTGCTTTCTTTTCTTTCTCTTTTTTTCTTAGTACAGTTCTAGCTCAAATTTGTGTATTTTTTGTGTGCCTGGGCTGGAGATGAGAGACGAGTCATAACTGATTTAAAAGCTTGTGTTACCAGGTATCTTATTTGAACATGGTCATTTTTGACCACGTTGCTGTTTCATACTAGGACTTGGGATGATGTAGCCAGAATGAAACTCAAGTTGAACCGTCCGGTTGGTGGAAGAGTGCTGACCGTGTCGTTTCTGGGCAGGAGAAGACATCATGGTGCCCAGCAACTCAGCAAAGCCATTCTTAGAGTCGTGAGGCCCTTCTGAATGTAAAACCGGAGCCCAGGAGAAGCTGTCCCAGGAGGGCTGTTAACTCCCTATAGAGCCAGGAGACAGGATGGGGGTTTCTAGAGTCCAACACCAGCTTACCTTGGAGTATGGATCTACCCATGAAGGATGAGAGATGTTTTGAATAACTAGCCAGGACACACCCACAGGATCCTACTGGCTCCTTAGCAGCTGATTGGTGTTACATAATTAACTTAATTGGAGATGCATTAGGTCACTTGAATGTATAAGCAAGCACCTATGGTGGGCGCTACAGACATTTAAATCTCTTGGGAATTCGATGCCCCCATGGAATTTATGGTTACCAGTTATATGAATTGACTTAAGTATCTTGAAAAAGAAACTTCAGAGAAATCATCAGGGGTGTGTACTCAGTATTTCAAATCAGAACACAAGATTGGAACTTTTGGAAAAATGGGTTCAAGCTTTCCTATTACCCATGGAAATGCAAAGTTTAGCAGAAGCAAGTAATTAGGCAGAGAACAAAAATGTTAAGCATGGTGTTGTCTATCTTACTGAAGTGGTTGGAAATGAAAGCTTTTAATTTGATAGATTTATCAGTATAAAATTGGGGAAACCACGTGTGGGGAATGAATCAATTTAGAGCTTTGGGAATTGTAAGGTGACTTTTGTGACTTTTGTTCTGTGTGTGACCTGTGAACCATTAGGATGTGATCTGCCCTTGTGGGCAGGTCCAGCAGTTTAGGAGTTAGGCTTTAGCATAAATTTCTAGCTGCATCTGAGTCTCCTGGGATGGATGCTCTTTGGCTGGTTTTGGCTGCGGATGGTGAGATCAGAGCAGCTCTTCCTGCTGCTGGCCCCTGCAATCAGTTGTTGGGATGCCAGTGCAGATACTAAGTAGTAAGATTTTAATCAAACACGACCAGGTCTGAAATGCAGGTCATGAGTGTGAAATTCTCAAATTTACATAAAAAGTAGAAGTATAGACAGTTTAATATTTGGTATTAAAGGAGAGGAAATGGTAGCAGCTTTTCACGTTTCCTAATCCCCATTAGAGGACTTGAGACCTTGTACCCGAACAACCCATTTCGCACTCAGTGCTTTTTGATGCCTTAGAAATAGGAGAATTGTATTGTTTGACAAAAGCTGGGAAGGAAAAAGTCCATTCTGCAGCTGTTAGATCTGCCTCTCAGGAAAAAGTACTAACTTGTTCTTTTTGTTCCTGGCTTTCATCAGTTTGTGAGATTTCTCTATTTTTTTAAATATAATTTTATTTCTTTCAACAAATATAAAATAAAAAACAACTTTGGAACAATGACTTGTCTTTCATCGTGGCTTTCTTTATGTTAGATACCAAAAAGCAGTCCAGATGTTAAACAGCTGGGAAGCCCAGGCAGGTGCCTTGCTGTCTTTCCTGTTCCCACACTGGACGGCCGGGGGTAGGGGTGGGGAAAGTGGGGAGACAGGCAGAGGTATTTGTGTCCAAGTCTGGATCTCCCCGATTGCCCTTAGGGGATAGGAAAATAGTCTTCTCTGGACATGGGATACATCTTTAGTTATATTTTTAGTCACTTTGTCTAAACTAAAAATTATACCAGAATAGGGAAAGGAATAAGTGAATAAATTGGTTCCCGCTTAATCACCTAGTGTCTCAGAGCATGGTTTCCATTTAGAGAGGGAAGAAATTCTTATGTTTCGAGGTAGTCAAGAATTTAAAGTAAGGCCTTTCCCCTATCTGGAGTTTTGTAGTACATGTGGACACCGTCCTCATTTACATTATGCCATAGAGTGTCTGTAGAGATGAATTTGCTGGTTTCATAAACTTTGTTGAGTCCAGGGAGCTGATGTGAATTGAATATTTCAAGGGAATGCCATTTAAATGCTTTTCTTCTATGATGCCTCAATTATTTTCATGTCTTGGGAAAGAAATCTCTGCTTGCTGCATCTTAATGAAAAGTGGAGGTCAGGAATTATTTCTATGGGAAGTGTGGCCCGTTTCACTTTTTTGAATTAGTTGTAACTTAGAATCCAATAACGTGTCTTGGGGAATTTTACGGAGCGATGACATCTTTGTGAGGCAGCCAGGTCTTTTTCTGACAAAAGCACTTTTAGACCAGCTCATCCACTGCCTGTGCCTAGCCAGAGAGTTCATATGCGTTTTACAGTTTTACATACACTCAGAGAACACCATTGCCTAGGTATTCTTTTACTGCAGTATCCCACTCCTCACAGAGCTCTAGGCCTGAAAGCTGTATAGAGGCATCTAGAGAAATGGGGGTTATAGAATTGGAATAGAATTGTCAATGAAACAGTCACACGTTACACTTTTTGCAGCCCAAATGCCACCTCTTGTCCCTCCCTTTAAAGCAGCTGTTAAAACCAGATGCGCTTCCGCATAGCCATCTTTCACTTCCACCTTCTAAATGGAGCTCCTGTACCTGTCTGCTTCACCCACCCTGACCACCCATGCAGAGCCATCCTCTTCTCTTGCCTGGACTTGGTGACTGGCTCCTCGTTGGTGTTCCTGGATGGCAGCGTCACTGCCTGCTCTCCAGAACCATCTGTTGCTCCCCATTGCACCGGGGGTGAGACCCAGTCTCCTTGTGTCGTGGTGTTTCCCCTCATCAACTTAATTTCCCTCCATCCTCCTGTGCCACTGTACTTCGGCTCTAGGGCTTTTCCAAGCTCTTTTCTCTCCTTCCTGGGGCAGCTCCTTCTGTCTGGAATGAAGCATCTCTGGCTTTTCACTAATAAGTTCCCTCCTCTGTCTTAGCCCCCTGGCTGTCTATGCTAAGCCTATCCTGTTGCTTGCTTCACGGCACTTTGCAGTGTTTGAGACAATATATTTGTTCATACTGGTTTGAGGTGAAGGCCTCGCAGGAGACTAGAGGCTCTGGAAGGAGGGGTCATGTTTGTATCCTGCACTGGCAGAGTAGATGCTCAATTATGTATTGAATGAATACCTAGACACTGAGTTTCGGAAGGGTTGTAGCACTATACAGCTTTCTGGAGGGGTCTCTAATGGATTTCTGAAGCTACATGAATTTCTGCAGAGGTTAGAAGAGACAGAGTTAGGTTACAAACATGGGAGTAGAGGAGGTAGCTACTGCTGGCCCTCTAGACCTGTGCTTCCAAAGAATGCCCTTTGAGACAGGTGGGAGACTCACGCCTGTAATCCTAGCAATTTGGGAGGCCAAGGCAGGAGGATTGCTTAACGCCGGGAGTTCCAAGACCAACTTGGCCAACATAGCAAACCCCTGTCTCTATTTATTTAAATTTTTTTTTTTTTTTTTTTAAAGAGCACCCTTTGACCTACTGGCTCAGGAAAAACATGTGACCTCTCTGTTCCTAGTGACCTTCTGAAAAGTGTTTAGGTAGAAATAAGAGATTTCTCCTTGCTCCTTTTTGTTCACTTCTTGATAATCAGAGATGATGTTTATGTGGAATGGGCAGCTTTGGTATGGAATGTCTGAAAGGAAGGAGAAAGATGTGTGATGCATTCAGCTCTGTTTCTCAACAGAACTAAACTGTCCATTTTGAGCTTCATCCTGACTTTGAGTGGTTTTATCCTGAAAGTGGTGGAAATTAAAGCCTGGTACACCAGACTGTGTCTGTCACAGGGGAACAGGGGTGGAGAAGTGCTTGGTGAACTCTTCAACTTTCCTTACACTCAGAAGATACTTTTTTTTTTTTTAAAGAGACAGGGCCTTGCTCTGTTGCTCAGGCTGGAGCGCAGTGGTGCGATCATAGCTCACTGCAGCCTTGAACTGGGCTCAAGCGATTCTCCCACCTTAGCCTCCAGGGTAGGTGGGACTATAGGCATGTGCCACCACGCCCAGCTAATTTTTTATTTTTATTTTTTAAGAGACGGGATCTCCCTATGTTGGCCCAGGCTGGTCTTGAACTCCCAGCCTCAGACGATCCTTCAGCCTTGGCCTCCCAAGGCATGAGCCACTGCGCCTGGCCAAAAAGACATAATTGCTATTGCTCAATGTCACAGATGGATAGCTTAGGGAATGTATCTGTACCAGCAGAAAACCTTAAAGAATGGATGTTATAAATCTAAGAAGCAAATAAGATAAATGGTGATTTGGAACTGAGATTGGCTTTTAATGTGACCACTTTATAAACACTTCTGTGTTATTACCATAGGAAGAAATCAATTTGTATTAAACTCTTTGGTGACTTTTTTTTTTTTTAAAGGCAAGTCTTGCTTTGTTGCCCAGGGTGGAGTGCAGTGGCGTGATCTTGGCTCACCGCAACCTCTGCCTCCTGGATTCAAGAGGTTCTCCTGTCTCAGCCTCCAGAGTAGCTGGGATTACAGGCGTGTGCCACTACGCCCAGCTAATTTTTGTATTTTTAATAGATATGAGGTTTTGCCATGTTGGCCAGGCAGGTCTCAAACTCCTGACCTCAAGTGATCAAAGTGCTGGGATTACAGGCGTGAGCCACTGTGCTGGCCTTTGGTGACTTCTGAAAATGTCTCTCTCTTAAGCTACAGTTTTCCACCCCCTCATCCTCATGGTTTCATCTGTGGCATCCTTCTCACTTGTCCTTCACCTTGGCTTGGGAGCTCCTGGATGGGAGCTCTGTGAGAAGGCAAACTGGAATGGTGTACAGAATTCTAGAAACCAGCTCCAGGGGTGGGCTGTTCTGTGGGACCCTGGGAGAACTGGACAAGCAGAGGCAAGGACAGATACTTCACCAGGCACGACTGGGCCCTGGCTGGCTTCCTGCCTGGTGGAGTTTGGTCAAGGACTACACTTAGGGAGGACAAACGGTCTCTGCAAATTCGCTGTGGCACTGCCTTCGTTGGCAGTGTCTCCGACAGATGCTGGCTTTGGCTTGTGTGTCCCACATGAAATCAAGGACAAGAGATCCCTGCAAGTCTCAGGTTTTAAATATCTGCAGCTCAAGTGCTACATAATTCTACCACCTTCAGAAATCTAGTTTGGAGGCAGTGACCATATCAAAAAGACTTGTGTTAAATCAGTCCGCCCTTTAACTTGCACAAAGGCATGGCGCGGGGTGACTTGGCCAGTCTGACCTGAGTGCCTAGGATCTTCCTGCAGCATTGCTTGCCCCACCTCAAACATCGGGCTGCGCTGGTACTGACAAGCTAAAACCACCGTGCCTGGGAGTACTTCTCACACTTGTCTGTCAGGAGCATCTGGCGGGCGCTTGTGAAATACACAATTCCTGGGCTATTGCCCCTAGAGATTGAGTCAGATGGTCTGTGGGGGTCCCAGGAATCTCTTACCAAATGCCCCAGTGGTTCTGATGCCTGTTAGGCTTGGGAAACCTTGCAGCAAGTGACAGGGTGACACCAGAGCCCCGAGTCCCAGGGGCTCAAAGCAGGCTCCTCGGGGAGGACTCTGCCCTTGTCCCGCCAGGCCAGTCTGAGGCAGAAGCAGCCGTTAGAGGGCCTGTGCCGCCAGCACCATTTTCCTGGAACTGACTTGATACTGACACCAGGTGAGCCATCTTTTCAGGGTGCATGGGGTCCCAAATGCTCATCTGCAAAGGAACAAAGAATAAAGGGGAAGCCATGCACAACGGACCATTTTAGGAAATCTTTTATTGCAAATGCCATTCTGCATATTGATCTTTGATAGAAAGTATCAGAAATGCTTCTTTCCTGGAAAAAGGAATATAAATGACAGCAAGACACATTATAGTTGCTACTAAAGAACAGCATTATTTTCAATCATTTTAAGTTGCTCATTTAATAAGCAAGGTATACAACAGATGATTAAAGGTGGGAGCCTGCAAAAGGGTAATTAAAAAAGTGTTTCCTCCCCAGGAAACAGCGCTGTTTGGTCTGATCAAATGCCGAAGCTGTGATCTGATTCTGGGTGCCATCTCTCACTACTGGAGTGCTGACCAGCAGGCTGCCCATCGCGAAAACAGGTTGCAAGGCCAGGCCCCCAGGTGCGCTGGGATTTCTGGCTGGCTCTACTTGGGGCCAGAGATGGGGGTAAAGGCCTTGTCACAGCCTGCCATGCACGCTTCAATCTCTTCCACAGTGCGGGGCACGCAGGTCAGCAGCTCCATGCCGCTGTCAGTCACCACGACGTCCTCCTCGATGCGGACCTGGGTCAAGCCGACAGACACACATTATCATAGAACAGCCTCATGTGCCAGGCTAGAGGGCCGGGCCCATTCCAGGCCCACCCCACCATGGGGTGGGAGCAGCTGACACTCCCTGGGAGAAGGGGGTGGCCTCCAGGCTCCTTTATGGAGCCATTTGCTCACGTCACCTGCTCACCCTGTCTTTGCCAGGTGGATGGGTGCCCCTGGAGCGGGCAGGGGTTTTGCAGGATCTCTGTCTGTTCCTACTGAGGGGTGAGGCTCTATCCCGTGACAGACCACACGAAGAGGCAGGCTGAGCCCACCTCAAGGGAAGATGTCACTAGGGCTCCTGTCTTGGGACTAAGGAGTCTGCAGCTGCAGTGGAGGTGGCAGATGTTCTGGGAGCAAGAATGGGGCCCATGGGCACTTACCCCGCCAAAACCGCAAAAGCGCTGCAGGACCTCGCGGTTAAAGAAGCAGGCACGGGCCGGGTCCGCCAGGGCCTCGTCCAGGAGGTGGTCAATGAAGTAGATGCCCGGCTCCACGGTGAGCACCATGCCTGGCTGCAGGTGCCGTGCAGTGCGCAGGCTCCGCAGGCCGGGCTCGTCGATGCGCTCCACGCCCTGTGTGGAACAGAGGTGAGGGGCCCGATGAGCAGCTCCAGGGCTTGCCGTGGCCTCATCAAGAGAGATGGGCACGTGAGGGCCGGTGCCAGTCTCGTGGGCTCTCTTGACCATTGGGGTCCTCAGCCTAGACTCGCCCCTGCTGTGCTTGGCCATGGGCACCCTGATAAGACCTTCCACCCTGCACATACCCCTAGATCTTGAGTGTCCCTGGCCACACTACCCTAGGGCTTGCTTGAGAAGCCCTGTAGCTGCCCATGTGCACAAACCCGGGGCAAGCTGCCCAGACAGGCCTGTGGGGCTGGCTGAGGGTTGGGCTGCCCTTAGCCAGGCCCCGCTCCTGGCCAGAGGAGTGGCAGATGCCAAACCACTGAAGCCAAAAAAGCTCTTAAGGCGGCTATGAAGCCCCTTGGGGCCACAGCTTTCCTTCCAGGCAGCCCAAGTGGAAACTGGCCCCAGAAGTCGTGGTCCCAGCTCCCCTAGGCCGAGGCCCAGATTTTCCGTGTGACTGTCCAGGGAGAAGGACAGGTGCCGTCATCAGGGTGGGTCCGCCAGCCTTAGTGCGCCAGTGCAAATGTGCCGTGTGCGCGTGGCTTGGCGGGTGTGGCTCCCAGAGGAGAGCTCAGGGCCTTACGGCAGGGCCCTGGGAAATAGCCCCCAGCCTTGGAGGACGCCTGAGGGACAGTGGTAGAGCTGCTCCCTGCAGGGGCCCCTGTCTGCACCCCACACTGCCCCGGTGCACACCCAGCCTGGCCTTGTCCACTCACAGGCACAGCTGAGGGGACTCATCTTGGCTGAGGGCAGCGGGTGCTCTGGGAATTACAGGAGAGCTCCTGCTCGCCTCAGGTCCCTGGGGCACCATCCGGCTGGCGGCCAGGGCCTCTGAGCCAGTGGGCACGAGTACGCTTTCTGGTCAGGGGATGAGCCTGCCCTGCCCAGCTGCACTCCCTCCCCAGGAAGCCCAGCTGCTGGAGCGGGAGCTGTCATTTCTGACTGTTTGGGGGCCAAGAACATCAGACTCCAATTAGCAGTTCACGTAAGGTAACCAGAAACAGGCTGGCTTGGCCTCCACGCTGGGCATGGCCAGAGAGGCTGTGACTGATTCCATGGGGGGCAGGGACAGCCACGCTGACCTGGAGAGAGCAGGCCAGGGGGGAGGCGATGAGGAGACACCACAGCCTGGCTGGTGTGGCCCCAGCCCCACAACACTTGCCTCTGGGCTGCTCACTGGGCGCTGAGGCCGGAGGGCAGGGATGCCCCGTGGCTAAGGAACCGTATGGAGTGACAGTCCCTCTGCGCAGGTGAGAGGTGCATGTGGACCGAGCTGGGGCCTGTCTCCTGCCCAGAAGCTGCTGGGGGTCCCGAGGTCTCTGCTCCAGGACCTTCCCATCCCTGTCATCTGAAGCCTGCGCTGGGCACCCCCACCCCACCGCCGCCCATCCTTCTCCTTCATGCTACTCCTGAAGTGTCCGTCCCTGTCTTCACCCCACAGCAGTCGAAGCCAGGGGCCTGGGGGAAGGCAAGGGCCTGCCAGCATCAGGTTTCCTTCCTCCCAGTCACCCCTCCATCCCCATGGGCCCACCCCTGGCCGCTCCATGGTACACGGTTGGGGGGCAGGTTTGTTTCCCCAGAGAAACGAACTTTCCTCCCCTCTGAAATCTTGAGGTCCACCACTGAAACGGGGTGGGGGAGATTAGAAGGGATCCCCAGTGGGCACAGGGGCAAGGCCTGCCTCAATCCAGTGGTGCAGCTGCCCCTTCAGGGTGTTGGCTCTAGGGGCCTGCCCAGGGGACCTGCTGAGAACAGGGCGCAGGCGCCATAAGAGAAGGGGAAGGGCTGGGCCGGGTGGAGCACAGAGCCATGTGGGGAGGGCACGAGCCCCTGTGGCTCAGGAAGCGCAGTGTTCAGGGGTGGGGAGGGGTCCTGCCCTCACCGCACCCATGCTTGCCTCTGCCTGGGCACAGGGCTTGACAAGGCCTCAACTTTTACTGGGCTCCAAGCAGAGGAGCCCCAGATGTGTCTGCAGGCCTGAAATAAAACAAATGACTTTTATAGGAAAAGCCATATTTTTTCCACAATGTTTATCTGTCAGAAGAATAGACTGAGCACAAAGAGGTGCTTACTGGAAAAGATGAAAACAGTTTGCTGCCAATTTTTGCTGGTGGAAAAAAAGCGCTTTGGCAACTAATGAATAACGAACCTCAGCTAACAATGTCTGGAAGGCCCAGCTCTTGGCTCCCTGCACACAATGGGATGAATAGACATTAGGAAATTAAAACTGATTTTGTTTCTCCAAATTTAACTGTTTACACTTGAGGAAGAAAATAATTGAATAATAATGCTTCTCTTAAGCAATTCCCCCCACTGCCCCCACCCTGCCAAAAAATCATTCTTAGTGCTTTCAAAACATCCTGCAGCCAAGAAGCTGAGCCTTGTCTTGGCTAACTGGCTGGGGGGCCCCAGGGTGTGCACGATTGCACAATCAGCCCCCTGCATTGGGCAGCCCGCCAAGGGCAGGGACGGGAGCACCCCACCCGCCCAGCCGAGAGGCCGTAGCCACCTGCCCAGTTGGGCGTCCCCAAGCCTCACGTACCTTCTGGGTGGTCCTCTGAGGGCTGGGGAGCCATGTCTGGAGATGGCCCCCAGCCTCCCTTATCTGCCAAGGGTCCCCTGGGGACCTCCAATGCCTGGGGATGAGGAGGCTGCAGGGTCACAGGTGTGCGGCCCAGGGGCCTGGGAGGAGAGGGCGAACCAGCGGCAGAGCAGGGCTGCTCCGGGCTTGTGAGGGGCCAGGGCGAGTCGCCAGTGAGTGGGGCCTCATCAACTCCCCACGCCCCAGGTCTGAATGAAGCCAGAGGCGGCAGGACGTGAGGGGTGCCATGCAGCTCCATCACGAAGACCTGTCCTTGGCACCACTGTCCTGTGGGGCCCCATGCACTGTATCCTGACTGTGCCAACTTCTGGACAGGTGACACCTGGGCCCAGCATGCAGACAGCACCGCCTCTATGTCCAGTTCTGTGGAATGCTCACAGATGCACCCGTGCCTTGGCCAGGGCCCTGATTCCCCGCCCCCCGTGCCCTCCATGTACCACAGGGAGCCAGGGGGCCCATCTCTGCCATCCCAATACATGCCTGCTGCCTCCTAGAGTCCCACCCTGCCCTGGGGGTCAGGCTCAGCGGCAGCTGATGGGCAGGCCACTCCGCCTGCCATGTCCACACTGACCTCTGGGTAGCCTCCCACGTCGTGCACGTCAATGCCCATGAAGTGGCCGAGCCCGTGAGGCATAAACACGGCCCCCAGGTGCGCCTGGACCATGGCGTCCACGCTGCCGCTCAGGATGCCCATGTGGGCCAGCTCCTCCAGGTGGATGCGGTCAGCCAGGCGGTGCATGTCGGGCCACCAGACACCTGTAGGCCACAGGGAGCTGCCGTGAGCCACAGAGCCCAGCAGCCAACACCGCAGGGCCAGGGGCCTGGAGATGTGAAGGCTTCGCACTGGCTGTGGTGGGAGGGCCTGAGGCAGGGGGTGAGGGGCAAGGGTACTACATCGGGGGCCCAGGGGGACAAGGACTAGGGTGGCCCCCCCCATGCTGGGCTCTCCCAGCAAAAGCTCTGGCCCTCAGGACCTTTCTTGTCCCTCCATTCTGCCCCTAGGAGCAGGTTCGTCACCTGTGGCCAAGGGCCCAGCCTGGGTCTACTCTGTAGCCCATGGCATGTCCACCCTGAACAGCCTGTGCTTCTGGGCCCAGGGAAACCCAGCCAAATCCCTGGGCACCAGGAGAAACGTGCACGTCTCCCCAGTAGCAGATACCAGGAAACTCTGTGGGCCCTGGCCCTGAGGCTCAAGCCCAAACCCTGGCTCAGGGCCCCAATAGGGTTTTGCTGCTGTGGCCTGAGGCTGAAAAGAGGGGTCCCTGCACATCCCAGAATGGGGATGAATCACCCCTGGAGCTACTGCAAGGAGCAAAGGTTTCTGGGGAGAAGGTGCGGCTGGCACGGCCCCACGAGCTGGCTGGCAGGGGTCCAGGGCCCTGCCTGCCAACAGCAGCGGCACCATCTCCAGGGGAGCCCAGATGTCCAAGTCCCGGCTTCAAATCCAACTCATCTCTGCCGCGTGTTTGTGGGGCAAAGGCCACCAAAGAGAGAACTTCCTAAGCACAGAGCTTTGGGGGCCACACAGGCTCTGTGGGGCTCTGGAGCATGGCCCCTAGGAAGGAGGCCCTTAGAGAGCTCCCCACGTAGAGACTCAGCAGCCCATGGGTGCACCCGTCCTATCCCCGGGCTCTGTGGAATCCCAGCATCAGCCTCTCCCCATGGCAGCTTCTGCTGCTGGACTTGGCCTGAGCACCAGACAAGGACCCAAGACCGGTGAGGCCTCCTGCCCTGGCCCCATGGGGGCTGGGTTTGGGCAGGCCACGTGCTGGCAGAGGCCGGGGCCCCAGGACACTCTGGCCAGGCGCGTGGTGGGGGGCCCTTATCAATGTGCAGCTCACTGGCTGGACAGGGTGCCCGGCAAGTCCCTGCGGCACCTCCTGGAGAGCCCCAGCCCCACCAGGCAGAGTGACCTTGGCTCCTGAGGGCCTCCCTGCCAGGCCCTGCCTTGGCGCAGAGCCAGAGCCTGCTCTGCATGGTCCTGATCGCTGCTGTGGGAGGGGTCCGGGAGACCCTGAGCTGGCGAGGGCTGGGCTGTGAGACGCAGGGTTCTGAACCTCTGTGGCTGGTGGAGGGCAGATGATGGGCTCAGCCAGCGAACAGGGATAAGAGTCCACACTGGGACACAGGCCATCACCCCCGACACACTGGGCCCAAGTCTTTCATGTTGGGACCCCTTTAGTGCCAGAGTTGGCCACCCCGGTGCTGGGGTCTCGGACAGGCTGGGGGAGCATGGCTTTGGGCAGGCAGTAGGGCTGTTGCCTGCCACTCACAGCGCAGCGCCCCAGCCACGGCCGCAGCCTAAGGGTGGCAGGGGTGGAGATGCCCAGACCTGTCCCCACCCCCCCACACAGCAGGGATCCTCCTCAGAGCCCAGCTCCCCATCAGCCCAGCCTCCTAGGGGCTGAGGTGGGGGCGGCTGTCCTGGGGTCTGGGGTCTGACATGGGGGCAGACCTAGGGCAACTCTGGCTGCAACTGCCCTGTGTCTGGGGCAGCCTGGGCACACACACACCCCTGGGTGGCCCAGCCCACACTCCTGGCTTTTCTGAGGGGCACGGCATCCCGGAAAAGGAGACCTGGATAACTGGAGCCCACTTGGCTGCTCCCCCGCCTCTGTGAGCCTCAGCTGCCGCCAGTCAAACAGCCACAATGCAGGCCCCGGGGGGCTGCTCTCAGAGCCTCTGTGTCACCCGGGGACTGGGGACAGCAGCCCAGACAGTGGCACTGGCCACCATTCCTGCATCGCACATGACCAGCCAGCCCCGGTTCCACACTTGACGTTCACTTGTTCCTGGGGGTGTGCGCCAAACCTGCCCAGCCTCTGCTGCTGCTCTTCTCTGAGACCCCAGCCCGGACAATCCCAGCCCACCTTGCCCTTCCTCCCTGCCGCCGCATCCTCCAGAGGCCAGACCACCCTAAGGCACACAGGCCTTTTTACCTCAGGCCCTTTGCTGTGGCCTGTGCCAGGCCTTGGCCTGTGATGCGCCTCATGCAAGGGGTCTCTGCATAAAAGCTGTCCCCTCTCAGGGGAGACCTTCCTGCCTTGCTCTCCCAGGCCTGGTGATTTCTCCTTGCACCGTCCATCCAGCCTGCAGCCGTCCCCTGGACGGATCTGCTCGTTTGCTTCTCATGTATCACTCCGAGGGTGGGAATCTCCCAAGGGCACCGCTGGGCCTGGCATAAAGTGAGTGCCCCTCAGGTCCCCCAACAGCCTGCAAAGTTGGCACGTGGGGCTGGGAGGCCTCCTGTGCATGGCTCGTGCACCAAGCCCAGCTCAACTGCTTCCTCTTGGACGCGCCCTTCTCTGGTCACCAAAGGGGAGCCCCGGGAAGTGCAGCCGGCTTTCCAACCAGGCTAACTTCAGCAGTGGGCTGCGTTCTTGGCCCAGCGTCCACAGAGGGCGGGAATCAGGTATAAATCATGCTCTGCGGTGGCCCTTCCCGGGGGCAGGCCCGGCGCCGCTCGGACGTGCCGGCCCGGGGGTCCCCTTGGCGCCGCTGGTCTTCTTTGCCTGTGCACCCTCGGGGAAGGCCTTGCACACAGCTCTCTTGGCCGGGAGCGGGGAGTTTCTGCCTGTGTGTGGTTAGGGTTGTGACAATGATTCAACCTCCAGCAACTTGGCCCCAGCGTCTGGCCCGGATGGTGGTTACGACACCCACCGCCTGGGCGGGGGCCCCTGGAGTGTGTGAGGGTCACTGTCCTTGCACTAGACTGGCAGGGTGGGCACCAACTTGAGGGCTCCCTTGCTGGCCTGGGCCCACTCTCAGGCTCCTCCCACCCCGGCAGCCTGGAGACACCGTCAAGCTCTCTAGTCCAGGCTGGAAGGCACCCCCGGCCCCTAGCCAGCCTATACCTAGATGCCACACTGGGAATCACACAGCAGAAGCTGGGCACCAGCTGCCCTGCGTGCCCCAACCTCCCCCCCGCCCAGCAAGCACCAAACCTCATCTGGCTTTCCTGAAGCACCCCTGCACCTGCCCCACCCCTCCCGGAGTCTGCCTGGCTCCCTCCTCCACTGCACATCCCTTGGATGCCTGGACCATCTCTTTAGAACGAAGGGGCAAACAGGGCCATTCCTGGCCCCGGACGAAGCCCAGGTTCTCAGCTTGGCCTGGTCTCCAGCCTCCCCTCACCCACTCCTGGGTGGGGCAGCTGGACCAAGGCCACGGGTCCCAAGAACTGGCCCTCCCCACCTGCTGGGGCCACCTCCTCCGAGCCCATTTTCCCAGATGTGCTCCCATTCCTCCTGTGGGCGTGTTGAGGCTCCTCCTCCAGGAAGCCCTCTCTGATTGCCCCTTCCTGTGCTTTGAGAGTTCACAGCACACACAGCACAGCTGGGCCTGGTTATGACCTCTGGGCCTTGCAAGGGTGGTGCCCGTACCCTGCTCTATGCCTGGCATGCAGCAGGTGCTTGGTAAACGCCTGGAACGAGAGGAGCCCCAGCCTCCCTCATGGCTCTCCTGCAGCCAGTGTTGTGCCCCATCCCCCGCTCCTCTGTGTACTCAGACCCTAGAACGGGCAGGGTGGCCTCTAGGTTAGTGTCCCATCATGCGCCTCATGAAATGGCGGGGCTCAGAGGAACAAGCCCCGCTGCTCCTGCCATCCAGGCCCCAGGTGTGGCCAGAGTAGCCCCTGGGTGGTCTTCTGGGTCCACTTGGTCTCCTCAGGCAGCACCCGCTCCTGCTGGGCCTAGGGCCCAGGCCAGCTCCTTGGAGCCTCAAAGCATCCATCACAGCCCCGAGGCCTCCTACCCGGAGTGCGACAACCCCAGAGGGCTCCCGGGCCTGACCAAGCTACAAAGGCAGCGTCCTCAGAGCTGCTTCCAGACAAAAAGCACACTTCATCTGTGCAACATGGCCCTCAGGGGATGGATGGGAGTGAGCCAGGTTCTAGGGGTGCAGGACAGCAGGCTCCGGCCGGGGTCCCAGGGCAGGCCCTGAGGGCTGGCTGAGCTGGCATGGGGCTGAGGACTTCCAGCTCACCCCACCCTGCACGGGACGTGGGTAGAACCCCGTCTGCTGCCAGAACCTCTGGGGACCCGCTCACCCTGCGTGACAGCAGGGTGCTGTGTTGGCCCAGGCTGCTCCTCGAGTCTCCTCCCCCACACCCTGGCAGAGTGCCCCGAGGAGTAAGAAGAGGCCAAGGAACTGGCTCACCATTGCGGCCGGCAGGAGGGGTGGACATGGTGCCCACACTGAAGACAGCCCTCCGCGTCCTGGCACCTGCCGCAGAGGGTACCTATGGCTGGGGTGGCACGTGGCCATCATGCCTGTCTGCCTCAGCCCTGCACTCCATGCTGTCTCGGAGGATGAGGACTGACCGGAAGTCTAGCTGCTGGGCTCCTGCCCCTGGTGCTGGCTGGGAGGGGAGCAAAGCTGGCAGAGGTGCCCCCTGACCACGGGGCCACAGGAGACACATGCCAGGTGGGCCGGGGCCGGTGCTGCTGGGTCCCTCTCCCGGCCACCTGGTCATCCCACGCCTCAGTGCTCCTCTCTCGCCCTGTCAGGCCTGTTTTGGAGGTGGGGACACTTCCTGTCACTTCTTTCCCCTCCTCTGACCTCACATTGGCAGCACCCCCTGTCCCTTACAAGTGGCCAGGACCCTGAGGGCAGGGACAGAGCCAGGAGTGGGGGACGAAACACAAAGGAGCTCACGAATCGTGGGCCACCACTGCTGTTCCAGGTTGATAGGAGCTGGGCCCCCAGTGACAGGGGCACAGGAGGCTCCTGGGTGAGCACAGGAAAGAGGAGAGAAAGGCGGGGAGGCCAGGGAGGGCGGGTGGGTGAGGAGGAGAGGGAGCTGGGTGGGGGCTAGGAGGCGAGGTTGCAGGAGGCTCTGGGGCTTGCAGGTGGAGGGCATGGGGCCCTCAGTGCTGGGGTCCTCTGGAGCTCCAGGGTGGCTGCAGGGACTGAGCCCGCGGGATGGGGACAGCCGTGCTGCTTCTAGGAACAGCCTTCCTGCTGTGGCTGTGCCAGTGCAGACCCTGGCTCAGGGCCACCCTGCCGGGCTCGCCCATCCGTCCCAGCAGCACCTCCCCATTCCCCTCACCATGCACGCAGGGGTCTGCATGGGGTGGGCAGCCTGCCCCAACACAGGAGCTGCGCTGAGCTTGGATCCCACCCAGCCTCCCATGCATGGCACTCCCCGAGGTCCTGCAGCTGCTGGGCCTGCGCTGCCACCCGCCTGTGGACTCCCAGCCGCCAGGGTAGGGTCCCCATCTGAGCGAGCGCGGCCTCCTTCCTCGCCGACTGTGAGTGACAGTGAGGAATGCTCCCCAACCGGCCCTAGGATCAGGGGCCAAGGCCTGCATTCCTCAACCCCCCAGGGTCCTGATCATTCTTTCCTGCCTCTCCTTGGGGCTTAGCTATGGGGTTTCCTGCTTTATTTACTCTCCCTGGAAGTTCACAGGATGCAGTCGGGCAGTCTCGGTGGGGTGTTTGTCTTGGCCCAGGAATTGAACCCACAAACCCAGGGTATTTCCGCTGGGACAAGGCAGGGGGCTGACCTGGCCACGGCCTCCTCGATGCTACGGGAGGCGACCTGCCCCATCCAGAGGGCAGCTCTGTGGGCCCAGGGCCTGCCCCACGGGCCTTCACTGTGTGTGATCCAGATGTAGTCCAACTCTGCCCTTGGGGGACACCAATGCCACACAGCTCAGTGCGGGTGGTAGGTGTGGGGGGTGCTGCTGGGGGTCTGCTCCATTCCCTTACACAGGGATCCTCCAGACCCCAGGCTGGGTCTGGGCAGCGAAGCCCAGTGGTGGGTAGGAGTGGGGCTGGGGGAGGACCTGCCTCCCATGGTCTGAGACGAGCCTAGCTGGGCTTGGCCTGTTGGCCCCAGACACCCCTGCCAGGCCTGAGGCCTGTGCCTGCCCCAAGAGTCAGCATGAACCAGGCAGCACCACAGGATGGGAGACCCAGCTCAGGCCTTTCGCAGTGCCACGTGGGGCCTGGGGACTTGCCCCCAGGCCTGGCCACTTTCTGGACAGAATTGGGGCTGCTGAGTTGGGCCAGTGAGCTGGCCAGGATGCCAGCTGTGGAGATGCCACTCAGGTCCTGCCCAGGCCGCAGCAGGGCTGGGCCATCCCCGGTCTCAGCACAGGAGACTGAGGGGTAAGACAATGGCTTTCCCACCAAACACCCACTAGGCCTTGGCCCCCCGTGCTGCGTCAATCTGCCACCCTGCTCCCCGTGGCCTGGTGCTGCCTCTGGCTCCCTGATGGGCCCGGCACTACCTGCTGACCATGCTGAACTCCTCAGCCTGATGCTTGGGTGTACAGGGTTGCTGGGTTCAGTGGGCCCCCGCCCCTCACAGGCCGCAGAGCTCTGCTTCGCTGCTGGGAGCTTCAGCCCCTTGCAGCCTGGGCTCTGACTTCCTGGACATCTGGATTTCACAACTGCCCGTGGATGTCTGACACTACCACTTGATGTGATGGTGACACAGTTCACAATGACACAGCCCACCTTGGCACAGCTACAGAGTGGGAGGCCAGCCCCGTACGTGGAGGATATCTGAGAGACTCTGGCCCACCTGAGAGGCTGTGCCTGGCAGAGGGCTCTCCGTGGAGGGTAGAGGAGCTGTGCTCACAGATATCAGGTGAATACACCGCAGGCCACGCTCACCTGCCAAATCCTCCTGCTGGATCTGAAACACTGATCATTCATTTGAATGACTAGTGGTATTTAAAACTAAGCAAGAAATTCTCATCCCCAGAGTGAAGGAAGGAGGAGGAGTGGTGCCCCTTGGGCGACTGCTTCGTGGAGGCTGGATTGGATTTGACAGCTAACCGGGGATGCTTCCTATGGCTGAAGAGTCAGAAAGAATAAGAAGGGACGCAGCGAGCACTGGGCCCCATCCCTTCCTGCACCTCCTTTGTGGTTTTCACAGGTGCACGGGAATTCACGCTCTCACTCCCTCTTCCTTTTACCCACAAGGGCCCGCTGGCCATACCCTCTGGCGCTCTTCTGTCCTCGCCCACCCATCTGCCTGGAGACACCTGTATATTCATACTCAGGGGGGCAGCTCCTTTTTGTTTGTTTTTTTGAGACAGGGTCTCACTCCATCACCCAGGCTGCAGTGCAGTGGTGTGATCTTGGCTCACTACAACCTCCGCCTCCCAGGTTCAAACGATTCGATTCTCGTGCCTCAGCCTCCCGAGTAGCTGGGATTACAGGCGTGAGCCATCACGCCCAGCTAATTTGTGTAATTTTAGTAGAGACAGGGTTTCTCCATGTTGCCCATGCTGGTCTTCCAACTCCTGACCTCAAGTGATCCGCCCGCCTCCCAAGTGCTGGGATTATAAGTGTGAGCCACAGCCTGCTGCTTTTTAAGCAAAGCAATTCCACACAAAATGCTGTTTTCCTCGGTAGCCACTAAACCAGGTGAGTCCGATCAGCGCTGTCACCCCATCACGGACTTATTGCCTTTTGGATTTTCTGTCTTGTCTTCCTTTTCGGGCACATCTGGGGTCCCCCTGCTTGCACTCATGCGTTTGACAAGCTCTCTTCCTGTTGGATGCATGAGGGTGTGGGGCTGGGGCCTGGCACTGCCCCCAGCGTCCCTCCGCGGTTCCTCAGCCTCTGGTGGGGGCTCTGGAGGCTGGACTGGGCACCATCTGCAAAGGCCTGCCCACAGTCTGCCTCATCTGAAAGTGACGGTGGCTGAGGGCCCCTCTGAAGCAGCACTTGGGCCAGCGATCGAGGCTGCAACTCATCCCAGCAACGGGCTGTGGGGCCACAGGGACTGTTTAGTCGATTGCCGAGCCATCGAGTTCTGAGGCCACATTCTGGAGGCTCCAGATCTTTCTTTCCTTTTTTCCTTGAACACTGAGGGCACACTGGGCAGCTGCCAGCTCTCTGTGGGTCCTTAACAGAGGGCACTCCGTGTCTAACCAGATGCCACGGTCCAGAGCTGGCCGGGCCCGCCCTCGAGTGGACTCTGCCTTGGGAGAGCAGGGGTCTATCCTTGGCCTGTTTGGGGCTTAAGTAAGGTACCTGGCCAGCAGGCAGCAGAGCTGGGGCTGGGCTCGGGGCACTGTGGGTCTAGGGCCTGCATCCTGGACTCTGAAGCCTTGCTCTACTGGGCTATCCCCTCTGCCCGCGGTAAGCCCACCTGGCTCCTGGAGGACGCCTGAGCTCCCCTACACAGGGGGCTGCCTTGGGCCTGCCTGTCTCTCTGGAGGTCTGTATAGCTGTGGGTGGGAGGCAGTGGGTGAGGGTGGGGGCAAGCTGGGGGGCTGGACTATGACCTGGGCTTGGCCAACACGAGGTGATCTCTGACCTCCACCCAGATGGAGGGACTCCAGGCTGCAGAAGGTGGCTGGAGCCTGTGTGCTGAGGGCGGGCCCTGGCCAGACGATCCAGCTGTGAGTGCAGGGCCACTGTCCTGTGCTGCTGCAGCCCTGGCCCCAGCCCAGACCTGATTTTCCACCTCTGTGAATTTGTGGCGGCACCAAATGACCGAATTGGCTGGAGACTGTTCTGTTGCTTATAACCAAAGATGCAGAACCCGGGTGCCTTGGGGGACCAGCTGTGCCTGGGCCGGTGTGGGCAGGGAAAGCCCCTCTGCACTGCAGGCTGGAGCCTGGCAGCTGCCGAACAGATCTCAGTCAGAGTCGTGGGAGCCATGTGTCTGTAGAGGGCCAGGCCTAGGGGGTGGCCGGCACATGGTGATCCCATAGGAACCTGCCCAGGCTCTGGTGAATCCAAGAATTACAGCAGGGGTGCTGTGTTGAAGCCCTGGAAGGCTTGAAGCAAGAACATGACAAGACCACATCCCTCAATTCTCTCCTCTGGGCAAAGGTGACAAGCCAGGACCTCCCATCACTGCTGGGAAACGGTTTCTATTGTTGCAGGGCAGAGAGCTGGGGTTTGATCCTGTGGGTGCTGGACTCCACCCCTGCCAGGGCTATGGAGGACCCAGGGGTCACTCGGCAGGAGCCTGGCTGAGCGGGATGGGGACAGCAGGAGGTGCCCAGGGGGAACTCCTGAAAGCTGGCCTTGTTGGGAGGATGCTGGCTCCCCTCCAGGGGACCTCCTCTGCCCTCCCTGCCAGACATCAACGGCATGCAGTGGGAGGTCAAGAGGCACCAGTGGGGCTTGTGCAGGCTGCCTGGGGTTGGGAGGGGTGGGGGCAGGACAGGTTGGCCTACGCTGGCCGCTGGGAGACAGAAACACCAGGCCCATCCTGGCCTCAACATGGCCATCACGGTGGTGACTGTGACCCCTGCAGGGCACTGCCACAGGCCAGGCGGCCTTGCAGGTACTTTGCACAGCTTAACTTAGTCTCCATGAGTCGCTGCTTCCCCATTTACAGATGTGGAAACGGCCACCCAGAGGAGGGCTTTCCATCCAAGGTCACAGAGCGCTGAGCGGGACGTGAACCTGCTCTGACCTCATGCCAGTGTCCAGAGTGGGTTGAGCCCTCCCTGGAGTAGACACCGCTTAAAGACAAAGCAGGAGACAGGCTGGTGTGCTGGCAGCCAGTGGAGATGCGCAGGTGGAGGCCACCAGATCGGGGGGCCTTGGCCTGAGCCCCCCAATTCCTGGTTCTGTCTGTCCCTGCCTGGTGGTCAGCCTTGTTTCCTAGGAGTGACCCTGGAGACCTGATGCCACTGGAATCTCAGGGACTAAGCATCCGGAGTGTGGACAGATTCAAGTCACGCAATGCAGGCCCGGTTCCTGCAGGCACCTGCCACACAGCAGCGCCCCCAACGCCACATCAGGTGCGCCTCCCCCCACTGCCCCGCTGCTCACCTGGCTTCATGGCACCCATGACGGCGCGGGAGCTCCGCAGCACCGCCTCGTAGATGGCCTTCTGGTCTGCAGTGAACTTGCCATTGGCAGGAAAGGAGCAGGTGATGTCGGAAGCGAAGCAGTAATACTCACCGCCCATGTCGAACAGGCTGCAGAGATAGGAGGGCAGGGCAGGTGGGTACTGGGGTACCACCACCCCTCTTACCCTTACTGCTCCCCACCTGTCCTGGATTCGAGGGCAGCTGGCCCGGGTCCTGGATGCAGCTCCCCCTCACAATGAGACTGGTGTGGGGAACTGCCACCTGGTGTCTCCCACGGGTGCGTGGGCAGCAAAGAAACCCGCGAAGCCATCCTGGAAGACCTGTGTCTTCCAGGGAAAAAGGGGCTCAGGGCTCAGCCCAGGCAGGGAAGGCTGAGGGGAGTGGGGCTGTCCTATGCAGATGACCCCTGCCCCTGTGGCCTGGCCTCCAAGAGCTCAGCTGTGGAGAATTGCTTGGAGAACTAAGGAGAGGCAGAGATGCCCCAGGACCCCGCCCGCTGCGTGGCCTCCACCCGGCACCCCAACAGGCCCTCCCAGGTCTCCCTGCACCCAGCACAGAACACAGGCTGAAGCCTTGCTTGTGGGAAGCAGAGGAGGAGGGGGCTGGGCAGGGGCCCCGGATGGGATGCATGGCCTAGAACTCGGGGCCTGAATCACACCACCTGCTTCTTCCGGGACCCAGAGCATCTGGGCAGACACTCAGTCGGCGGCTAGGGCCTCTGGCTCTGCTGCAGCTCTGGGGCCCCCTAGCTGGAGGGGTGTGCCCGACACTACCCCCTGCCCACGGGGGTGGGACGGACATACTGTGCCAGGGTCCAAGGGGAGGGCAGGGAGAAAGTGCCAGATAGCCTCATGTCCAGCAAGGCTTTCCCAGGGCCTGCTGGCCACGTGCCCCCGAAGCTAGGTGGGCCCCCTCACCGGGTCCACCTGCACCCTGGCACCCTCTGGTGGCAGGCGGAGACCAGCAGGACGCAGGCAGGGGTGTGAAGAATGGGGCAGAGGTGCCAGCTGTCCAGGACGGGAGGGGCCTGGGGGCCAGCAGAGAGGCAGGACGGCATGGGACAGTGTGGGACAGATGACAGGAGGCCTGCTGAGGCAGGAGGACGGTGGCTGGGGCTGCCCTCTGGATGCCCCGTGGGAGGGACCCTTGGCACAGCAGGGCCCGGAAGGAGTAAGGCCTGTCCTTGCTGTGCAAAGGACCTCAGGGCCCTCTCTGGGCAACGGCGGAGAAGCAGCCTCCCGCTCATCCTGTGGTGTGGAAGGGACAGGATACGGGAAGGGCTGCTGGATCCAAACCTGGCTCTCAGGACTCCCCGGAAGCAGCCCAGGTGGACAAGGCTGGGCCTGGCTGAGGGAGTGGAGGGGCACAGGTGGTGCCCCTTTCCATCCCATCCCACCTAGGCACCTCGGGAGGCTGCAGGCAGCAGACACAGAGCGGAACCCTTGGGTCCACCAGCCCCTTCACAGGTCATGGCCAAGTCACGACACTGATGGTGATGACCCTGGCTAGGGGAGGCTGGTCCAGCCCTAGGACCGGAGCCCACCACGTCTGCAGGGTCCAGAACTAGAACCAGGAGGGCTGAGGAAGTGCAGCTGCCCCTCTTTGGCTCCACCCTGGGCTTCCCATGGGGTCCATCTGTAGCTGGGTGAGTCCTGAAAAGTCTGAGGCCAGGGGCACAGCCGCGGTTTCCGTCACGAGGGCCTCTCACCCAAACCCCAGCTCTCACGGTAAACACAGCCACTCCACAAACATTCCAGAAGCTGCCTGTGCGCCTGCCTGTGGGGGGTCCTGTCCCATGGGAGGGAGCCAGGGGGTGGAGGACCCTGGCCCCACGTGGAGCAGGGCCATGTGGCTGGACAGGCAGCGTCAGCCGCCCCATGGAGGCAGATTTCTAAAGGAAAAACTTGAATGCACGGCCAGGACGCTTTGCTGAAATCCAAAGTCCCCAGCCGGGCACTTTTTAATCTCCTGTTTTTTCTGATTGCAAAACACCATAAGCAGTGTCAACAGGGCAGAAAGGTCCAGATAACACCTCAGGTGACTCTCAGGGTTGGGGGAGGGGCCCCGCCTGCACGACAGGGAGCTTCAGCGTGGGTCAAAGTCACAGGATCTCTGGATGCAGTGGGCTGCTTGGGCCAACAACTGCCTGGAAGTTTACTCCTGCACAGGGCCTAGGCTTCCCCACAGCTGGCCAGGAGGGCGGGGCACATGGAAGCTCTAAACTGACGGGAAACTGAGGCTCAGATCACGGGTCCAGGAAAGCCCTGAGTCAGGAGGGTAAACAACTCGAAGCCCAGCAATGGGTTCTTCGGTCCTGACGGCAGCGCTCAGCCTTCAGGGCCTCAGTTTTTCCATCTGTAAAATGGGACCCCCCCACTGCTGTAGCTCTGGGAAGTGGAGCCGTATGGACCACGGCCCAGTTTTGCCTGGGGACAGCTAAGCATTTTCATTTAGGTTCCCCAGAGTCGACCAAGAAAAATGGTTTGTGGTTTGTTGGTTTTAGAACATGCAAGAATAGCCTGGGCAGAGAGGACAGGGCCAGGAGTATGGAGGACATGGATTCCTAGGAGGTGCCAAATCAGAAGGTGACCCTGCAACAGCAGCTGGGGCAGAAAGTCCTACCAGACTGTGCTGATACAAAAGAAAAAGCAGAAACTGAACTATTGTTTAAAAAACAACAACAACAACAACCAGGAAGCCCACAAGAATACCCCGAACAATGGAATCATCTAGGAGTATAAAAACAAGACTGTTCTCCAGTGCAGACCAGACTCGGATCCCAGTTCCCCAAACTCTCGCCAGCAAAGCAGAAAGACCACGGGATGGTGGGTGCCTGGATATCATCCACCAGCCTGACTTTATCTTCCAGCTTGTAGGAGACTGTAACTGCATTTCTTGTTTGAAAATGATCCACTTTCTGGAGAGGGAAGTATACACCCAGCCAGCCAGCTCCATCCCGCCCAGCGAGGCTTGGGTACGGAGCTGAAGTCTATTTTCGTGCTCCTCTCAGTTCCCTATCTTTTTCTGCGTTAAAAAAAAAAAAAAAAAAAAAAAAAATCCCCCTAGAGTTTCTGCACACATAAGTTATTCAGATGCAAGCTTTTCTGGAATCCAGGGACGAAAGCCATGGCTTTGATAAATCATCTCCCTCCCACTCCTCTGCGTCCACTTCATCCATCCTCTGAATGCAAACCGACAACAGAGAATTCGGTCATACATTGGCTCAATCAACAACAGGGAACGCAGGATCCCTCCTTCCTGGCTGTCTGGGGACCCTACCATCTTTGGCCGAGTGAGTCTGTGATAATACAAGACATCTGGGAGACAGGACGCATCTCCAAGCAACGTGCTGGGGTCTCACTCCCCACGTGTTCTGAGGGCTCTGTTTCTGGCTCCTTCTGGGTAGCTTTGGGCCCGGGCTACCTGCCACCATTGGCCCACCCAGACCCTCCCTGGGCCCCACGGCAGGGACCTGCCAGCCCAGAGGCAGAAGGCCTCCAAGATGGGTCGGCCAGTGACAGAAGGCTTGGGAACAGTTTTCTGGGGGAAATGCTGCAATGTTTATATGACAGCCACTTTGGACTTGGTTTGCAGTTTCATTTGAATCTCCTGAGTAGTGGCACGGCTCTTAGCTGTTCAATCCAACAGTTTACACGCGCTCATATTCGGGGCTGCAGGAGCACTGCAGACTCCGATGTGCAGCTGCCCTGGTCGGTGTCCCAGGCCAGGCTGGGGGATTGCTGAGCAGCAGGAAGCCCTTGCTTCTCCTCAGTGTGAGACAGAAAGGGAGGCGTACGGGTCACTCTTCCCTTCGTGTGCCGCAGTGGGCGGCCCCTGCAGACACGGTGGCGAGCTGTGGTCTCCAGGGTGCACGGGCCGGCTGCCTGCTCCCAGCCAGGCCTTACAGATGGAGTGCCAAGCTCCAAGCGTGGCCAGCAGGGGCAAAGGCCACCACTCGGAGTCTTTGAGGCTCCCCATGCCATGGCCTAACCCACCAAGGGGACCTCTCTCCAGTGCCTTCCTGGGCATCTCTGCTCCCTTCCCATGTGATGGCCACTCCTCCAGGGCCTCGGCAGACAGGAAAGCTGCCCATGACGCCAGCCCATGACAGCGGCAGCTTCTGGTTCCCAGAGCCAGCAATCCCTGGTGCACGCGGTGGGTGATGGGAGCAGCTGCGTGCTGTGGGCCTCCTGGGTGTCTGGAGGGAACTGGCATTGCCATTTTATGCATGACATGGACAGAGGCATGGCACCAGTGAGGTCCCCGGGTCCCAGAAGAGCACTGTGGGGTGCCTCGTCCAGAGGTGGGTGAGACACAAGGGCAGCTGCCAGGAAAGCACAGTGGGGTGAGGCCCGGGCGTCAGGGCAGTGGCCTTGGCAGGCGGGAGAGAGAGTCACACGCGCAGCACATGCTGCATTTTGCTTTTTTTGGTGACCAGTGTCTCATGATGTCTGGGAGCACCCAGGATGTCTGGACAAGTGCTGTTCAAACTGTGGGTCATGACGTCAGCTGAGGAGGGTGCAGCCACGAAGCACAAACAAGAGACAAACCGAAAACGCGTGGGCAGGTGTCTGCTCATAACCAGGCCTGTCCATGTGTATGAGGACGGGTGAGAATGGAGAGCACGCTCCTAACGGGGATGGGATGGGATGGCCACACCTGTGGGTCTGGACCCTCCTGAGGGCATTCTGTGGTCCCAAGAGCATGTCTTTAAGACCGCAGAGTGCTCAGGGCAGGGCTGGCTGGCTGGTGACAACAAGTCTCCCTCGGAGGAAACAGCAAGGTGGTGGGGGAGAGCTGGGCTGGGCCAGGCAGCAGAGAGCAGGCCTGGGGGCAACGCTCTACCCTGGAGCTCACCAAGGCATCGGGCCCCAGGTGGAGCGGGGCGAGGGGGTCCCCAGGAGCTTGCCACCTGTGGGGGCCGCAGCGCGATGGTGGCAGACAGACTCAGGCTGAGTAGACGGCAGGAGTGAGTAGGCTCGCCACATTCCAGGCTGCAGGGCCCATGTGAGGCCAAGGTGGCTGCTGAGGTCCTGGGTGAGCGGGCACCCCACAGCCTGCAGGGGCAAGGGCTCGCCATTATCTAGGCAGGGAAGGAGGGGAAGGGGGCACTGGTGGCTGCTGAGTGTGAGGGCTGGGACAGGTCTCTCCGCCTAGCCAGGCTGGCCACCCACCCCCCATGCCCAGGAGCAACACAAAGACCAGGCCCAGCAGGGGAGAGGCCTGGCCCATCGTCCTGAAACAACACTGCCCTCTTCTGGCCAGTGCTGGAAGGACCGGCTCGCTGCCCACCAGCTGCATCCTGACTGGGACAACCAAGGCCTGGGGCATCCTGGGACACGTGCTCTAGAAACTCTGCAAGGGGCCACAGTAGATTAAGGCCCCCCCCTCCAACCCCCACCACATGATCAGGAAGTGAGGGAGGCGGGAGGAGTGTCCCAGCTGCTTTCCCAACCAGAGCCCTCCACCTCTGCCCTGTGGGGTGAGCCTCTCTGGGACCTGGGGCAGCCTCAGGCCCGGAGTGCTGCAAGGGGTGGGCCCTCTCTGGGCGCACTGCTTCCCAGAATCATAGACCATGCACCCCCTGCCCTAGCTGTGAAGCTTGCTGGCCTGCAGTGGCTCTGGTGCCCACAGCCCAGGCTGTTTGTGGAAGGACGGGGCAGCACATGGGGGCTCAGAAGATGACCAGGAGGAGCAGGGGGATGAGTCCTGGCCACCTGTGTGCTCACACAAACCTGCTCGGGGCTGGAGTGAGTGGGGAGGGGTCTTCTGGGGCCTCCCACTTAGGAATGGCCTCCAGTGATCTGATCCGTGTGAACATGTTGAAAGTGTTAATTAGCAAGTGTGCTGCGCTTTTGTAACCCTGCCCTTGAAGGTCTGCCCGGGGGGGTTTAAAAAGGAAAACAAAAAAGCAGCGAATGGCCCCTCTGGTACAGTGACTTGGAGATGGGGTTCATGGCAAACCCCAGGATCACAGCGGGAAAAGACTCTGAGAACAACAGCAAAACCCCCAGAGGCTTGGCGGCTACAGGCCCCACATGGGGCCGCTTGGCTCTGAACCAGGCTGAGGGTGTATGCAGCCACCACAAAGTCCCGCCCCTCACCCCTGCGTGCATGCGAGTGGGTGGGGCGGGATCACGCCCAGAGAAGCGGGAAGGGGCTCGGGGGCGGCTGGCTGGGGGTGAGGGACGGCCCTCAGGATGTCTGTCTCAGTCCTTGGCTGACAAGCCTGACCTGAAGCAGAAACCAGGGTGTCTGGTTCACAGGCCCTCTCAGGCCATGACTGTGGCCAACAGTGGACTCAGCCTAGCTCCAGGGAAGCTGCTGGAAGGGTAAAGACGGAGGAGTAGGAGGGGGGCCTAGCCAGCCCCAAACCCCGCTTGGTGTACACATCATGGAGGACACTTTTGGGCTGAAGACACAGAACAGGGCAACCACGGGACGGGAGCTGTCTGAAAATAAACCAGGCCTGGCCGGAGCTCTGCCTGTGGCTCGCACCTCCAGCCTGTGCTGCAGAACCAGCTGCTGGAAGTGGGCATCGGGGCCTGGCCTGCCCAGCTCGGTGAGGACACCGGGGCTGCTGCTCTTGCCCGAAGAGGGCCTACGCTGTGCCAGGTGGCCACTGCAAGAGAGGGAGGCAGGGGCTTGCCCTGTGATCACTGCCACGCAGCACGGCCTCGGTCAGTTCCCTGTGTGTGTATCCATGTGTGTGCGTGTTGGGGGAGTGCTCGTATCTGGGACTGTGGACAGAGGGATGGAAAAGGCTGGCCTCCTCTTAGTACCCCCACCCTTCTCCAGTACAGCTGTATAATCTGGGTGCCGTGGACCAGCTCTGATTCCCCACAAAATCCCATTCCTAGAAGCTAAAATATCTCTGGGTGTCTTCCCCCAGTCAAAGGACTAAAACCCAGAACAGGCCACTGCAGCAGGCGCACTGCTCTGGGAGGCGCTCAGCTTCGGGGGAATTCTACGCTGGGCTCATGCTTTAGTTTCATACCTTAGGATGAAGTATCGTGGCTTTTATGTTGGGATAACAGACTGATTTATTATTTACCGAACGCAGTAGGCGCTCAGCAGATCAATTTCAATACAACAATGGATTATAAATGCCTCCAGCAATCTGGCAGTAGCAGTAATCAACAAAACATGTTGTTCTAAATGCTGCATAATAAATTGACTACAATAAACTCATAATTATTCTACTGGCTACATTTCAAAGTTAGCACTAGAAAAATCAAATCACCAATTTGGACTTGGCATTAACATCCTCGGATCACTCCTGCCTCTACAGCTGCAGCCGGGAGATGCAGGTGCCATGTGCTGTCCCAGAGGGCCGAGGCCACAGCATCTGGGATTATCCCAGGACCCTCTCCAGGGCAGATAAAGAGGGTCATAAAGGAGCAGCCACTTCTTCTGGGGTGTGCTGAGCCCACGGAGGAGAAAAGCATGGCCACGTGGCTCTGGCACAGGGCTCTCCAGCCACCCAGAAATGCCCCCTGGACTGTGGGGACCCACTGATGTGCCCTCTGCCCTGAGACTGGGTTCCCATGTCCTGTCCTCCAGGCCCAGGCAGAATGGGCTACAGGGTTAAAGAGCTTTAGAAAAGGTTTCAGGGCTGGGCACCGTGGCTCACATCTGTAATCCCAGCACTTTCGGGAGGCCGAGGCAAGAGGATCACTTAAGCCCAGGAATTCCAGACCAGCCTGGGCAACATGGTGAGACCCTGTCTTTTTAATATTAAAAATAAAAAAATTGGCTGGGCATGGTGGCTTGTACCTGTAGTCTCAGCTACTCGGGAGGCTGAGGTGGGAGGATCTCTTAAGCCCAGGAGTTTGAGGCTGCAGTGAGCTATGATTGTGCCATTGCACTCTACCCTGGGAGACAGGGCAAGACTGTCTCTTAAAAAGTTTCAGGAGGCCAGGTGGTGTCTGGAGCCACTGGTGGGTCCATGGTGTGGGGGCAGGGCTGCCACCCTCTCCTGCTCTAGTCCCCGGTCGAGCCAAGTCTGAGTTTGCCAATTCCTTCCCTAAGTGCCTCTGGCCTCACACCTGGGCCTGGTGCCCTCCTTGTGTCAGAGTTCCTTGGCCCACACATGGGGTGAGGTGCCTACATCGCAGGATCAGGGTAAGGAGTGGGTGAGAAAATCCACAGAGATCCAGAGGAAGGGCCCGGTCACCTTCTGGCCCCAGGCATGTAGGAGGAGAGCTGAGCTCTGCTCTGAGCCTCCCAGCCCCGAGCATGGTGGCTACCCAGTGGGGAGTGGGGACTGGCCCACCATTTGTGGGGCTCACTGTGGTGGCAGAGTGAACCAGGATCCGTGGAGCCAGTGCTGTCGGGTAGGCCAGGGAGTCCACTGAGGCCCAGCGCGCAGTGGGCGGCAGTTCCACTGGCCTGCCTCCGCTTGCACCCTCAACCTGCCGCGTTCCTAACACAGCCCTACTGCGGCGGCATGTGCTGGCCCCACCCAAGGTCTGAGCTGGGCTCCTGCTAGCATGGCTCAAGCTGGAACAGCTCATCAGCTATGGACCTGGGTGAGTGGGGAGCCCGGGCAGTGTCAGCGGGCCATGTGCCCAGGGGCAGGGAGGGCCCCGAGACTGAGTGTGTTCCTGCAAATACTCGGCCTTGATGGCTCAACGCTCTCCGGGCAGCTGGTCGTCTGGCCATAGGTCTGGGCATGTGGGTTCCTGTCCTTCAGTGGGCATGGCTGGGGACTCTGGGGGGTGGGCTCCCACCACTACCTGCTGTAGGGTGAGGCGGGGTCCAGGCCGGTAAGCAGCCATCACGGTAATTCCCGCTGGAGGAGCTGGCACATTGGGGTGGCTCCTCGATGGGGAGGTGGAGGCAGCCCAGCCGGGCGCCACGCAGGCCTGAGAACATGCCACGCTGCCGTGGGGCAGAGGGCTCTGCGGGAGGCTTGTTCAAGTGCATCTGCCATAGAAGAAAGGGCACCAAAGAACCGGGAAGGACAAGGCACCTCCTCTGCTAGTCAGTGACCACAGTGAAATGTCTGGAGGCCAAGACAGGGCCTGCGTAGCTGTGGCTGAGCCCCAGGGCCCCAGCACTGGGGTAGCTCTCAGGAGCTCTGCACTGCATGGGCTGGCCCTGGCTGACATCTGACGTGCAGGGCACAGGCAAAGAACGCGGAGGGACTGAGCAGGGGCCAGGCTGCAGGTACTCACACACCCCTTCCCCGCCCCAGGGCAGCGGCCCAGCTGCTCTGCCCTGCACACCGAGGGGCTGTGGGTAGGACTGCAAGTCCTCCAGTGAGAGAAGAGCCTACCTGAGGGGCGGAGGCTGCAGAGCCTGCCCACATCTCCTTGTCATGGCTTCTATGAAGAGCTGTGAGCACAGCAAGTCGTGCTCAGGAAAGCCCTGCACGCAGCCACAGGTCAGCACTGCTGACTTGCTGAACGCAGGGCCGCATGGGCCACGGGCTCCTGCAGCAGGAGGATGGCAGGTTTCAGAGCATGGGAGGCTCCCTGGGGTCTTCCCAACTCCAGACCAAGGGGCCTGCCCTCCTGGCACCAAGACATAAAGATGTGAGCATGGTGCCCCCTGAACGGAGAGGACAGCCTAGGTAGAGGCTGGGGATGGTTCAGGCCCCCTCAGAGAGCCCACAATCCCATGGCCCACAGGAAACCATTGGGGGCCCCTCTCCTGTGCCCTCTCTCTCAGTGCTCCCTGGGGGGTACAGGCTTTTGGCCCTGGAGAAGGCACCACGCAGGCCGATGTCCTTGGCAGAGAAGTCTGGGCCAAGAAGCCCAGGGACTTGCTGTGGTCAGCCCTCTCAGGACAGGGACCCAGAGGCTTCTGGTCCATCTTGAAGTTGAGTCCAACCTTGGCCTGGCTGTTCACACACAGAGCCAAGGACGCTGGCCCTACTTACCACATGTCCCCATTCTGGATCGTTCGGTCGTTGGGAGCTCCGGCGTGTCCGTAGTGCAGCACGGCTGAGTTCTCACCACTGCAAAGAGCCGGGGGAGGGTGAATCAAAGCTCATTCTTCTGCAGCAGGCTCTGGAGGAGGGGGTGGATGCCCGATCCCCTGCCCATGAGCAGCACGGTCCCCACCTCCAGCAGAGGCCCAGGCGTGGCTGGACCAGGTCCACAGCCAGAGGTGAGGCCGGGGGACACGATGGCCCTGTCACCCCACAGCCACATGGCTGGCAACCAGCCTCAGTCTGTGGCAGAGCCTCCCAGCTGAAAGCGTGGTTAGGCGGCTGCCCTCTGGGCTGGGATGTGGGCACCATGGGGAGCACACGTAAAGCTTAGCAATGGGCCGGGTGCGGTGGCTCATGCCTGTCATGCCAGCACTTTGGGAGGCCAAGACGGGCGGATCACTTGAGCCCACAAGTTCGAGACCAGCCTGGGCAACATGGTGAAACCCCACATCTACAGAAAATGCAAAAAAATTAGCCGGGTTAGGTGGCTCACAGCTGTAATCCCAGTTACTCAGGAGGCTGAGCTAGGAGGATCACCCGAGCCTGGGAAGTGGAGGCTGCAGTGGGCTATGATCATGCCACTACACTCCAGCCGGGCAAAAGAGGGAGACCCTGTCTTTAAACTAAAAAAAGAGCAAAAAAGGGGAACAGCAGTTCCTGGGCCTGGAGAAGGGCCCTACGGAACCCCTCCTTTCCTGGTGGCCAAAGGGAAGAGGGCCTCTATGGAAAGGGCCCCGGCTGTCTTGGAGCTGCCCTGGTGTCCTGACCGGGCTGGAGAGACAGGAAACCAAGAGGATCCTCGCTCCTCTGCCAGAAAAGGCTTCCCTAATGAGCGATGCCTTTAAGAAAAAAAGGACTTTTAAGTCTGTCCAAAGCAGGGGGAGAAACCCCCACCTGGGTGTAATATTTATGGCCCTGCTCAGGAGTCCCGGGAATCATAAAAGTACAAATAATGATTTTCTCTCCATCCACCAGAGAAGAACATTTCCAAGGACTGAGATTTCACATGTATTATTCATGTGCCGGGGACGTGCGCATTGGCAGAGCTGCCTGGCTCCATCCTGGCCGGGCAGGGGCCAGACCCGAGGGGCAGAGAGCAGGGAGACTGGCTGGGAGAGCCTGGGAGACGAGGGGGCCACGCCCACAGCCAGGACGCATGTGGGGGCAGACACAACCCAAGGGACACACGCCGCTGTGCATGGCCCACACAGCATGGCAATGATCCCATATCACAGTCATTTCTACCATGTGTGTGCCTCTAAGCACACCCAGCCATGTGTTGATGGCACACACCCAAGCACACACACCCACACAGAGCCCTGCCCTCGCCACCATGTGCTATGAGCAGGCATACCAACAGTGACACGCACACCCACATACAGCAGCACTGGTCCCCACGCAGCCACACCCACACATAGACACACCGCCACCACTTTCTGCACTGACCCTTCCACACTCCATCCCTGCTGCACACAGAAGCTGCCCAGCCTGAGCTCACAGCCCAGTCCCCACATGCTCTGTGTGTGCCCATGTGGACGAGTGGCCTTCCTGTGCTTAGCTGCTGTGCTGACCAGCTGGGGACAGGAGGGAGGGGACGCCAAGCAGCCCCTCTGCAGTGGGCAGGCCATGCTGCCTCCTTCACCCAGTGCCAGGTCCTGCAGGCAGAGGCCACCTCAGTTCCTGGAGTCTTGGGAATGAGGAGTGACTTCCAAGCTTGGGCCAGGCGCTGGTGTGGGTGTGTAAGTGAGCAAGTGTGGCTGAGCTGGGGGATGGTGGAGCCCCCCACTCACTAACTGCCCTACCTCCTCCCACTGGTCACCCCCAGGGGAGCCAGGGTGCCCCGCTTACCTGCCGCAGATGCAGGTGTAGGAGCTGTGGCGCATGCCACCCCGGGAGTAGCAGTAGTGCTCGAAGAGGCTGCAGGGGCAGAGATGCATCAGGGTTGGGTCACCAGAGCAGGCACACCCCACTCCACGAGCCCCATGAACCCCAAGGGAAGGCCCTCGGCCCATGTCCTCCCCTGCTGTGGCCCCAAAATGGTCCAAGCTCTCAGTTTGAGTCTGTGAGGCTTACAGCCTGGGGGTCAGTCACAGGCTGCAGAATCTCAGAGGCCAGTGTGGAGTGACGGAGAAGCTGGGGGCCCAGCAGGGGGCAGCCACCTGCCAGAGGAGCTTGCCAGCCTCCACTGACTGCCATGGCAAGTGGCTTCCCAGGCACATCAGGAGAGATGGGACTCCTGGGGCCCGGGCCCTGGGGGAAGCTGGGCTGGGGCAGAGGCCACACATTTCTGCAGAGCTGGAGGAAGTGATTCCCTGTGACTCTGTGCCCAGTGGCCACCACCCACCCTGCCAGGAGGGGCTGGATGTACAGCCTGCGCTCACCCAGGGAGAGGGCACAGGAGCTGTGGGTGGAAGGGGCAAGGGACAGGCCTCCTACAGGTGGGGCAGGGCAGGGTGGTCTCCAGGGATGTGGGAGAGGCAAGGCCTGGGGCACACATCCTGTTTCTCCCTCCTTGGAACGAGCCGCCTGCTGGCTGGGCCCTCTCCACAAGCTCCCACCCTGAGCAGGTGGGGCCACAGCCAAGTCTGGAGAGAAAGACAAGCCCTGGCCCCAGGCTGAGCCCAGAGCCAGCACTGGGGAGGCCTCTAGGATGGCGGATGGTAGCACAATCGCTGCACGGGTCTTTGAGCTCCAAGGGACTGAGCCATTCTGCCCTGGTCTTCCTCTACTGAACCCTTATGGTGAGGGGTGTGGTGGTGGGGAGCTGCCCTCACCCCTTCCCTGAGGCCTCGGCCGTAGCTTTCCTGCCGGACCACAGCTGGTCCACCTGCCACCAGGTGAGACAGGCCCAGGTGGTCCCCACCCGCCCACCGCCGACCAGGGCAGTCGTTGCGGCCGCCCAAGGGCACGCCACATGGCGATCCTGCCCTGCATGTTCCAGGCCTGCCTTAAGAACGTCCGTACGGGGGAGTTTCATCTTCTAGGCACTGTCAACACAAATTATGTATAATTGTCATGATTGGATATTAAGCAGTTGTTATGCAGGAACGGCTGTGGTAGATTCAATCAGCTTTCAGACTTGCCTTCCAAACCTCACAGGATAATTGGGTATCTGCAAGTGAAATATTTCTTGAAAATAAAGGATTTCAGGAACTGCCAGAGAGGCAAGGAAGCCATGCGCTCCGCTCCTCAGCCGCCCCCGTATTCGTGGTGCAAGCGCTCAGGAGGCGGCTTCCACCTCACTCCTGGGAGTCTCAGCGCTGAGTTTCGCCACAGTCCAGGCACGTTCCTACCAAGGCAGGCAAGGCCAGTGCCCCACGTGGCAAGCCCTGTGCGCCAGGCCAGACAGGCGGCCTCAGAAGCCACTTCACACCTCTGTGGCGCCCTCCCAGAAAGTCCGAGAAGAGGCCTGACCCATGCCGTGGAACAAGGGTGCTCCCTTGGCTTTGGGAGATGTGATCCTGCACCGACAGAAGTGAACCTCAGAGGCCACATGGTCATTCTCGACATGATGGGGACAGCGGGCCTCTGTGGGACAAGTGACCTGCAGACAACCACGGGCTGCACTGGGACTGGCCGGCTTTGGAAAAGACAGGCAGAGGGACAGAGATGCCATCCACATGTGCAGAGGAACTCACATATTCTACAAGAAAGGAGCGGCAGGCTGGGCGCAGTGGCTCACATTTGTCATCTCAGCACTTTGGGAGGCCAAGGTTGGAGGACTGCATGAGGCCAGGAGTTTAAGACCAGCCTGGGCAACACAGCGAGACCCCATCTCTTAAAAAATCAATCAATCAATACAATAAAAAAAATTGGAAAGGGGAGGCGGTGAGGAAACTTGACTCTCTCGCCTGCAGCAAGCTTCCCCCTGCATAACCCACTCAGTGGAGACAACTGTCTTTGAATGCCTTTGCTGCTTTTTAAGAAAAAAATAGTACTTTCAAGAAGGCACAGCTCACAGAAGCATCAAACTAAAGAAACGCTGACCCAGTTTTCACCTGCAAAGTGCAGCCCGACACTGGTCACCTTTGCCGGCCACGCTGACAACTCCACACACTATTCCATAGGAAGGAGTTGGAAAGAGGAGGAGCACCATGTGCTGGATATTCACGCCAGCCTAAAAGTGTCTGAAATGCTTCACAGTGGACTTCAGTCTTGAATTTTGTTTTAAATGACCTTTTCTGACGCAACTTGAGGACACACTGGTGCTTTGGTGGCAATAACAGGTGGGCAAAACGAGCCCACGTTTTCTGTAGACTTTGGGCTTGGGGTGTGGACGCACAAGGGCACCCAAGTTCTGGGCAGATGTGGCAGCACAGGGGGCCTGTGGATACGTGTGAGCCCAGCGCGGCACAGTTCTGATCTTCAAGCGGTGAGCACTGAGGGGTGGACGCTCCAAACTGGGGCCCATGCTTGATGTGGAAGCAACGTGCGGCCCCGCACAGCTGGGCCAGAGCTCGACGAGTGGTGCTGGGATGACCAGGAGCAAGTGTGGGCTATGAGTACAGGCTGACAGCCTGTCCCATGGATGACCGACATGCCATGGCAGTGGCAGCATCACAACTCCTCCAAGTGCGAGGCAGGAGGGGTCCAGCCAACTCATCCCTAGAGCAGGCTAGCTACTACCCACCCAAAATAATTAACACCTGGAACAGGCTCTCCAGCAGAGGGCAGCAGACAGCAAGACAGGGAAGAGTGTCACCGCCCCCGCCCCCCGCGACCATCTCCACAGGCTCCTTCCATAAATTTATGACTCACATCGTGCAGCCCTGGACCAGCTGGGTCTAACAGCCCCTGCTCCCTCCTGCTCACCTGGAAGGCAGATGGGGTGGTGCACACACCCCAGCCAGGCTCAAGCCCAGTGCACACCTCCTCCCCAGCTGCAGGGAGGGGCTTCCTGATTGGCTGAGAGGAGGCCGTGGTCTGCCTAAGTCCCAGCCAACGACATTGTTTTTCCTTATGTGGCCATTCCTCTAACACCCTCACCTATAAATTTCTCTCAGGCAAGACTCGGGTAGAAGAGGCTTGTATCCAGGCATAAGTGAGAGCCCTTAAGCAACCTGGGGGAATCTGCATGAGTGGTGAATAACGAGGTGGATGGAGTTACTGCAGTGTCAGGGGGGGCAGGCACATTTGTCAGTGCCAGGAGAAGACAAATGGGGCAGGAGCAGCAAGTTCCCAGACCCAGATCTGCAGGAATGGGGTCCCCAGAGACCGCATCGCTGGGCCTCCTGCTGGGACCCACAAATCCAGCCCGTGGAGCGCTCCCGGGCACACGGCCCAGCCCCTGCCCTCAGAAGTTTATCACCTAACATGAAGACGAGCCACAGTCCTATAAAAATGCTGCAGGTGCCCAGACAGCGGTGGAAGGGCTGCCTGGCAGCAAGTGTCGGCCAAGCTATGTGCCTCGAGCATGGGTGGGGTGGCGCCGAAGAGGTTAGTGAGGCAGTGTAAGGGGTGGCCCTGGCCACATCATTCCCTTTACCTGGCTGGGCCTCAGTGGATCTGAGGTACTCAAGAGGTGGAGATGGGAGGCTGGGCCGGGAACAGAAGCTTGGGAGCAAAAATGGGCAGAGCTGGTGGAGCCCCCTCAGCTGGGCGGAGGGCTTAGGAAAGCAGGTAGTCAGGACATGGGGTTACAAACCTGAGGTGGGGAGAGTGTTCCGCACCCCGGTCCCTGTGCTGGGCTCCCTGCTCTGGGCCCCACATACCCAGCCTTCTGGGACTCAACACCAATCTCAAGGGCAAATCTTGGCTCTGCCGCTGGCCAGCTGAATGGCCTCTCCATGCCTCAGTTTCCTCATCTGTAAAATGAGGATGATAGTGGTGCCTCCCTCCCAGGGCTGCTATGCCAGTCAAATGATTTAACATACATGGAGTATACAGAATGGTGCCTGGCACCCAAGGAGCTCTGTGTACAGTGACCTAGCCATCGCCATCACTGTTCAGAGGCCTGGAGGGAGGCTGGAGAATGGGGATCCCTCCTCAGCAGCAGGAGAGGAGGTCGTGGGCATGCTGTGCCAGGCTTTGAGAAACAGCCTCTTGACTATTCCTTTAAAACCAAACAGAATCTGCAGAGGTCCACGGCCTGGACACCCACTCCCGCACCCTCTAGGCAGCCAAGTTCTCTACAGAAGTCCTTCCTGGGCCCACACACTCCCAGCATCTCCAGGATGTTCACCAGCAAAAACGCGGAGGTGTGTCCTCTGCACCAGCTACCGGGACACGTGCGCACAGACAGGCTTCTGGCTGGACAGAGGGCGCCTGTGCCCACCATCCCTTCACGGCTGCCCCTCACCCTCACAGAGCTGACCCAGGGTCCCCGCCTTCCCAGGGTGCACCCAGGACTGGGGCATGTAAGAGGAAGAGAGCCACAGAGAGTGAGAAGTACCTCATGATGTTTGGGGCCAAGCAGTTTTGCTGTGTATAGTCGTCTCAGCACTAAGTTGCTTATAATTCACATTTATTTTAAGTAATTGCTGCGATATTTTCTGGGTACACATGACCATAATTGTGTAATTAACGTGATACACCACTTACTAAGGGAAAATCCTTTTCAGAGTAAGGGCCATGCAGTCCTGCAGGGGATGCCCTGAGACACCTCAGGCTGAGCAGAGGGTCCCTTATGGTCCCCAAAGTGGGAGTAGCCACTATGGAGGACTTGGAGCCAAAACCGGATGTTTCTACCAGTGGAGCCCCGGCATAGCTCCTTATGCATGGAACCAGAAGCACGTGCTACATTCTTCTTGAATTCCCATGGAATTCAAGCTTCTCCAAGCTTTTCTTCTGGGGTGACCAGTGGGTCATCAGAAGGCACAGACGAAGGCGCCCAAGCCCTACCCTTCGAATCGCCGCCTGGGTGGTACCAGCGACCTATCCAAGGCTCTGCCCCAACTCCCAGGCAGGTCCTGGCTCTTTTAGCACTGTTTCCCGTGGGTCTTCCAAAGAGCAGGTACTGGGACATGGCAGTGAACTGGGGGGCTGCTGCGTGCCTCCCCTTCCCCAGGCCCCAGCGTGAGGACAAACAGAGAGAAAGCTAGGAATGAGCACCCGCTGAGGCTCCGAGTGCCTGAAATGAGCAAGAGGCATTCACGTGACATGTCACCAAGAAAGGACTGACCCGAAGCCTCGGACTAAAGCTGGAAATGCATGATTAATAAAACTGGTTCTAGCGGAGAGCTGGTCAGCATCACTGTGTAGCTGGCACCAACATGGCAGCGTCAGACACAGGCCGTCTGTAGCAGATGCAGTGCTCGGCTTCAGCAGCTTGCTCTGCTGCCCGGAGCTCCTCACTCCCTCTTCTCGCCGCTCCTACCCCAGTCCTGGCCCACAGACAGAGACTGTTTGACCTGGGGCAACACCTTCCCACCAGGGCTTTCAGAAGGCCAGCCAGCATGGTCACAGGGTATATGGGGCCAGGCTTCTTGGGCATGCATGGACCATCTCCATGTGGGCAAGCAGATAAAGTCACACTCCTGGAGCCCACTGCCGCCCAGATCACTCTCCCTGACTCCTCAGCTCCTGCCAGGGGGCCGCACAAGGCACTGTACTGTGGGGATGGGTGGGCAGACTGATTCAATCCAGGCCCTGCTGCCCACTCAGTCTGAGGCTTGAGGCAGGTTGTGTAGCTGCTCCAGTAAGAGAAACTGAACAGCCAACAGCAGCATTTAGCACGACAACAACCCTTTGGGGGCTGAGGGATTTTCCCACTGCACAGAGGAGGATGCTGCAGTCAGAACAATGACAGGTTGGGGTCAAATCCGTGTTCGGGCTTGGAGTCCACGCAGGGTCTCCGACTGCAAAGCTTATGGTCTTGACCCAGATGCCTCTGAAGCCTCAGGTCTGTCAGTAGGTGGGGGCTGGAACAGTGCTGACTTCGGAGCTTGCTGTGAAGGCTGAAGAAGATGCAGGGAAAAGCTTCAACTCCATAAACACTGTCAGTGGGTGATGCCATGGCTAACGCCTTCCGGGGCCCTGACCTCGCATCCATGCACGAGGCCCGAACTGAGCAGAAAAGGGTCTGCAAGGACAACTGGCCCACCAAGTCCTGGGCGAAGGAGCCCCAGGCCAGCTGGTGGAAAGCAGGAGCTGGGGTCTGAGAGAGGCATGGGATGCTGAGGCCCCTCCCAGAAGGGGGGATCCACCAATCACAGGCAAGGGCAGCGGCCAAGACGGCAGCGGTCACAGCAGGAGGAAGAGACACAACAGACAGGAGCAGCTCACCCTCTCTCTGAGAGCTGCCTTATCAAGGCACAAGATAATTAGCATTTTAATTGGATAATTGGGAATTCTAAATTGCCTATCTTGTATTAAGCATAACTGAGGACACAACATGACATTCAATTAACAAATCTTCCCCTTTATTTTCAACGTGCTTGATTAGGTTGAGTTTCTGAGTTCCCTGGATCAGTTACTGGGTAAAACATTCTATCTCCTTCTCTGTCCCCAAAGCCCTGGCTCGTCAGACTGTAATATACTTATGTTTTATATGTACATGGAGAAGTCTTAGAAATTCTCTGCACAAACAAAAAAAGTCACTGGTCGTGTTAACACCCAGAGGTCTTCTCTATCCAATATTTTGTTGAACATCCTTCCAGGCATTTTTTTTTAAATGTATAAACACAGATTAATATTTAATAATTATTTTAAAAATAATAGCTGTGGCCAGGCGTGGTGGCTCACGCCTGTAATCCCAACACTTTGGGAGGCTGAGGTGGGTGAATCACCTGAGGTCAGGAGTTCGAGACCAGCCTAGCCAACATGGTAAAACCCCATCTCTACTAAAAATACAAAAATTAGCCAGGCATGGTGGCGGGTGCCTGTAATCCCAGCTACTCAGGGGGCTGAGACAGGAGAATTGCTTGAACCTGGGAGGTGGAGGTTGTAGTGAGCCGAGATCGCACCACTGCACTCCAGCCTGGCCGACAAAGCCAGACTCTGTCTCTAAATAAATAAATAAATAAAAATGATTAGCTGTAATTAAAAAAAAAAAAAAACTTACCTTTTTACGGAAGTGGGACGTACATACAGAAAAGAACCCAAATCCTACAGACACAGCACAATGGCCTGGCACAACTTGCGCACGCCTGCGTGCCTGGCCCCCTCCTGGTCAGTCTCTCTTCCCCAGGGGTAGCCTGACTCCTATCACCATAGATTAGTTTGCCTATTTTTTAACTTCATGTAAATGGAGTCAAACAATATGGTCTCTGGTGTTGGCTGCTTCCGCTGCCACAATGTTTGTGGACCCGTCTAGGTGGGCAGCAGTCCCTGGTTGGTTGTCACTGCTGGCCGGTGTTCTGCTGCAGGGGTGGGCCCCCGTGTGTTTCTCCATTCTTCTGTGGGTGAGCGTTTGGATTGTTTCCAGATCATAGCTATTATGGGTAATACAGCCATGAATGTTCTTGTACAGTCTTTTGGGGCCCATGCATGCATCTCTGGTTGAGCAAACAGCCAGGAGTGGAAATGCTGTGTCACAGGGTTTTTGGGGGGTCAGCTTTAGTAGACAAAGCCCAACAAGTTTTCTGAATAGTCACATCTTCGTGGTCATTGTCCTGAAACTTCCTCCCCTCCATACCTGTGAATGGGGCCCAAACTGGGCTGAAACAAGTCTGCAAGGACAAACATCCTAGCCCAGTCCAGCGCAGGGTCTGGGCTGACCCACTGAAGGTTCTTGTTAAAGCAAAGAACATTTTCCTTATCAACAGATACATGTATGTACTTTTTATTTTTGTTTTTATTTTTATTTTTAGAGAAAGGGTTTCACTCTGTCACTCAGGCTGGAGTGAAGTGGTGCAATCATAGCTCACTGCAGGCTCAAAGTCCTGGGCTCAAGTGATTCTCCCCCTTCAGTTTCCTGAGTAGCTGGGACTACAGACATGCACCACCATGCCCAGCTAATTTTTTCACATGTTTTGTGGAGATGGGGGTCTCGCTATGTTGCCCAGGCTGGTCTGGAACTCCTGGGCTCAAGCGATCCTCCCACCTTGGCCTCCCAAAGGTCTGGTATTACAGGTGTGAGCCACTGTGCCTGGCCTATTTTTATATTTAATACTGTCACTATGTCCAGAATCTGACCACTTCTCCCCACCACCACTGCTCCCTCCCTGGTGCAGGCCATGGTTCTCTCCCCCCTGGGAGATGGATGGTGGCTAGGGATGGTGAATGGTGATGGTGGTCTGGCTGGCCCCCCTGCTTCAGCCCTTGTCCCCTACAGAGTGTGCTCCACAAATGGATCCTTCCACAACTTAAGTAGAATCACAGGACTCCTCTGCTCACACCAACCCTGGCTTCCCATCGGCAGCCCACCTCCCCCTTACTCCCGTCTTGTCTTGTCTTCTTAGTCGAACTCCGCGCTGCTCCTGGAACTGCCAGGCAAGTTCCCACCAGGCCACTGGAACAGCTTTTTCTCTCTGCCTGGGGTGTCCACCCCAGAGAGCCACAGCATGCTCTCTCTCCCCCTTCAGGTCTCTCCTCCCCTTCACAGGGAGGCATCCTGAGTCCCTGGATAAAGGTAGCTCCCTCCCCTGTAACCCTCACCACCATCTGACATGTTTCTCTAGCTATCCCTATCTAGCATCAATCAATCAATCAATCATCTGCCTATATCTACCTACTTAGCATCCATCTACCCATCCATCCATCTATCCATCACTCTATATCTACCTACCTATCATCTACCTACCTATAACCTGTCTACCCATCCATCACTCTATCATCTACCTACCTATCATCCATCTACCCATCCACCTATCCATCTATCATCTATTTACTTACCTACCTATCATCCATCTACCCATCCATCCATCCATTACTCTATGTCTACCTATCTACCTAAGTGCAATCCAACTGCCCATCCATCCATCCATCACTCTATCATCTATCTATCCACCTACCTCCTACGTACCTATCATCCATCTACCCATCCATCCATCCATCCATTCCTCTATCTACCATCCATCTACCCATCTATCCATCCATCCCTCTATCAATCATCTATTTCTGTCAACCTACCTACTTATCATTGATCCATCCCTCCCTCCATCTATCCATCCATCCATCCTTCTATATCTGTCTATCTATCTAATCTATCCATCCATCCATCCATCTATATATATCCACCCATCCATCTATATATATCCACCCATCCATCTATATATATCCACCCATCTATTCCTCTATCAATCATCTATTTCTATATCTACCTATCATCTATCTATCCATTTATCACTCTATCTACTCATCCATCACTCTGTCAATCATCTATTTCTATATCTACCTACCTACCTATCATCTATCCATCCAGCCATCATCCTATCTATCCATCCATCATCTAGCAAGGTGATGATCATCTATATCTACCTACCTACTTACCTACTTATCATCCATCCATCCATCCATGCATCCATCCATCCATCTATCCATCCATCTCTAGCCTCCCATTACGCTTGGGCTTTATCTTTTTGTTCACTGTAGTATCCCTCAAGAGACCAGAACAATGCTTGGCACATCAGAAGTCTTTGGTATACCTCTGTTGAGTGACTGAATAAGTAAACGGCTGTATGAGCAGCACCACAGCCTCTAATTTACTTAACCAACTTCCTGCTGTTAGAGATGGAGGCTTCTTCTGCCTCTCTGTATGATGGCCACCCATGGCCTTGTGCCTCTTCACTGTCTTCAGGCTAAATTCCTAGAAGGGAGATTATTGAGCAAATGCACATTTCCAATTCTCAGGGCATGTTCTGCAAAAAGGACCCCTGAACAGTCATAAGGATTTTGGGGTCCTGAGCAGTGCACCGCAGGGCCCATCTGCCTGCAGGAATGGGAATCTGGTGGGTAAAACACAAAAGTATTTCACTGTTTCACTGATGAACTGACAAATTTTAACATGCTTACATGTCTACTTCTTCACATTTCTTCCTTTCTGAATGGCTTGTTCCTTTTTTAAAAAATGCGAATGTTCATCATTTTCTTATTGATCCTTAAGGGATTTATAGAGGAAGAACACAGGCAGTGGATCTGACTATCATTTATGTAACAAGTTTCCCCTTTGCTCCTTAATTTTCTTTATGGCATTTCTGGACAGATAATTTACATTTTTATTGGCTAGATCTGTTACATTTTTTTCTTTATGGCTTCTTCCTTTAAGAAGTCGTTCCCTACCCCTATGATTACATAAACTCTATCATCTTTTGTGGGCTTCCTGTTTGCACATTTACTTAATCAATCAACCTAGAATTTATTGTGATGTAGGTCATGAGGCAGAATGCCATTTGATTATTTTCTTTGCTTTCACTAACTGCCCCTTGTGCGCTGGCTTGGAGCACCGTCTTGTTGAAAGATAAATCCTTTACATAACAAGGGTGGTTGGGGGCTGCGCCTGTCACCTGCTCCTGTGCTGGGACTTCCCACTGCCCTCACTGGGGCTTTCAGGGCAAGTCGACCCCTCCCCAAGCAGCTGGCCCTGTAGTGACCCCCTCCAGTAGTACCTTCTCTACTGATTCCCAGGAAGAAGGACAGGACACCAGGGGCAGAACTTGACTGGTGCCTGGGAGGCTGACAACACAGAACAGAAAGAAACTCAAAGCTCACAGTACCCACCTTGAGGGAAATTCACAATCTGTGACTCTAGACCTGTGTTTGGCACCTTGAGCAAGCGAGGGAGCTCCGGCTTTGGAAGGCCTGGGAAGAGCTGTGTAAACACAAGCACCACTGGCCAACTGTTCTCTGACTTATTCTGGGATCAACACCTGTTCGCGTCTGACCCAATCTCACTAATCCATGCCAACCGTAGAGATGACACCTTTCTTGGCCCTAGAACAAAAACTCCCCCTTTTAAAAAGGACCAGAAGGCCAGTGTGGTGGTGCATGTGTGGTGGTGTATCAGGAGGATAAGGCGGGAGGATCGCTGGAGCCCAGGAGTTTAAGTCCAGCCTGGACAATCTAGTGAGACCTGGTATTCGTCCATTTTCAAGCTGCTGAGGAAGACATACCCAAGACTGGGTAATTATAAAGAAAAAGAGGTTTAATGGACTCACAGTTCCATGTGGCTTGGGAGGCCTCACAATCATGGTGGAAGACAAGAAGGAGCAAGTCACATCTTACATGGTGGCAGGGAAGAGAGAAAATGAGAACCAGTGGAAGGGGTTTCCCCTTATAAAGCCATCAGATCTCATAAGACTTATTCACTACCATGAGAACAGTATGGGGGAAAAGCACCCCCATGATTCAATATCCACACAGTCAAACCATATCAGACCCCAGCTCTTTAAAAAAAAAAACAAAAAAAACAAAACAACAACAACAACAATAAAAACCGGGTTACCCTCAGATACATCCAGAGAGGCTCAAACCACATGACCAGGAAACAAAAAGAATTGCCAGAGTCCGGGTGCGGTGGCTCACGCCTGTAATCCCAGCACTTTGGGAGGCCGAGGCGGGTGGATCACTTGAGGTCAGGAGTTCAAGGCCAGCATGACCAACATAGTGAAACCCTGTTTCTACTCAAAATACAACAATTAGCCAGGCATGGTGGTGCACATCTGTAATGTGCCACTGCACTCCAGCCTGGGCGACAGAGTGAGATTCAGTCTCGAAACAAAGAAACAAACAAACAAACAAAAAGGCTCACCAGAGTGGCAGATGATCCTAGTTCAACACAACCCAGAGGCCACATTGTCCCTCTAAGGAACGCTGGCACCCTGTCTCCATCCTCCCCAGGAAGGTGTGGGGGAAGCAAGCCAGGTATGCAGGGAGCTTTCTGGAGGGGCAAGCAGGGGCGAGGGGAGGGAAGGGGCTGCTTTTGAGCTCACATTTCCCAAAGCACAATACGAGTCCACGGGATGACATTATGTAGTACCCCACTAGCATATTTCCTTCATGCACTAGGTATTTATTTTAAAGCGCTAATGTCTGTTAATGGCAAATTAGATTGGGTTTCATTCATGACGAGGATAAAAAGCATCTTAAAACATATATTTAAAGGAAAAAAAAATGAGTCAATTGAAAGAAAACGATTAAGCAGATAACAGTAGAGGTGGGACAAGAACTTGACCGAAACTGCCAGGGTGTCCCGTGGAATGACTAACTCTGGGAGATCCTGCCTTAAGGCTTCTTTGAGGAAAAGCCTGGTTTTTCGTTCTTGGGCGAGGCCTTTGGTTCAGAAGCTCCCCAAGTCCCCAGATGGCAGGTGGCGGGATGCAGCCTCAAACTCCCGGGCTCAAGCAATCCTCCTGCCTCAGCCTCCTGAGTAGCTAGGACTACTGGCGTGCACAACCACACCTGGCTAATTTTATTTTATTTTATATTTGTAGAGACAGGGTCTTGCTATGTTGCCCAGGCTGCTCTCGAACTCCTGGCCTCAAGTGATCCTCCCACCTCGGCCTCCCAAAATGCTGGGATTACAGGTGTGAGCCACTGTGCCATGCCCAGGTTCAATATTTAGGGAGCACATGTTTGACAGAGGATCTCAGGTCTCATGCCACTGCACTCCAGCCTGGGCAACAGCGGGAGTCACCCAGATCCCACCTTGTAGAGTGAGGACAGAATCCCCAAGTCACCCCTTCCAGAAAAAGAAAATGCTTTGCTTTGGATTCCCTCTAGGGCATTTTTCTGTTTTGTCTTGAAAGAGTCCAGCACTACTTTATTTCTAACCATCAAATTCCTTTTTCAGTCTTACAATCTGAAAATACTTCACAAATGTGTCATTTCAGATCTAACTTTCTCTGGAAAGTGCTGTTGCCTATCAATGCCTTTCTAAAGCACTGTCGCACCTGGGCCCAGCTCTGGGCAGCCCCTGCAACTCACTCAGTTCATCCTGAGGGTCTAGTACCCAGTTCCCTCCCTATTGTCCTCTGCTGAGGGCTCTGGTGGAGAGGAGAAGCAGTCTGTCCACACGGACACACAGCCACTCTTGGTGCTGTGAGCACAGGACACTGGATACAGGGACCTGGTCACCCGGGAGGCAGCGCCAAGCCAGTAGTCAGTGCACAGCAGGTGGCCTCGGCTACCCCATTAGGCTGGAGGGAACCAGGAGGAGCTGGGTCACTGCGGAACCAGGAGGAGCTGGGTCACTGCAGCCCCAGATCCCCAGCACCGCAGGAAGCGAGGACCACAGACGCCTGTGAAAGACGTCTCCTCTCTGAGAACGTTCTTCCAAGCATCCAGGAACCACAAGGCCCAGGACGCAGCGAAATGTGCCATGGAGGGAGGCCCAGACACCATCTGGCAGGGCCAGCCTGGGCGGGCCCGAGGTGGGCAGGGTCCCTCCACCGCGTGCAGCTGTGTTTTATGGCAGCGAACCGGCTGTTAGGCGTGAACTGCCGACAACCCCTCTTCTAATAAGCCTTTCCATCCTCACTCACGACTCCAAACGTTATTTTAGTCACACTTGGCTGAAGGAACAACAGGAACGCTATTTATCACTTTGAAAGTCTTTATCTACTTAAGATGATGAATGGGGGTGGCAGTCACGCCGCCCCTACAGAGATCAGCCCTGAGAAGAGGAGTGCCTTGGCCAGGGATGCACTCCAAGCATGGAGCCGGGGAGGCGGAGGCTGTCGTGGCTCGTGGCATCTCTAGCATGTTCTGCACCTGTGCCCCATCGGGGACCTCTCAGTGCGGATGCCACCAACCAGGTCCTCAGCAACCTCTCGTGCCACAGAGCACAGAGGTAGGAGGTGGGGGAAGTGGGACAGCCCCAGGCGCCCCCCATCAGTCCCCACCTGCAGCAGGATGTCCGCTTTGGCTCCACAGAGGATGGGAGGGGCGATTTAAGAACCAACTCACATGTCCTAAACCTTTGCTGCTGACATCCCAGAGACGCAGGGCAGGTTCCAAAAAATACTCCTCCAATCGGAGGATGCCAGGAATAACTCTTGCAAATTCAACTTTGGGGTAGCTTAAACCTATTTATCAATAGCTAATTAATAAAGTCTAAGTCTTTGGATGACAGGATGATTAAACTGGTTTTGAAATAATCCATTTTTAATTAAAATGCTACCCTCTTTTGGCTTCTGGATATATTCAAAAGGAAGCCTTAACAGATGTCTTGTTTTTAAATATACATTATACAAAGCCAATAATTAGAAGAATTTGTGCTTTTCATTATATCTTAATTATTCTTTGCCTATTGATGCAAAGTTAAATATCCTTTCTTTATGACACCAACACTACTCCCCGAAGCCAGTAGATTGCTAGCAGGAATTCCGTGTGTGAAGCCTGCTCCCAGAGATCCGTGCAGCAGCGACGGTGCCTGTAGGCAATCCATACCCCCGTCCTGGCAGGCGGCAATCTGATCATGGCAAAGCACTGGCTCTGGGCAGCGCTCTCCTGGCCCCCGCCTTGTAAGAGACACGCTTGAAGACAGAAGTGGTCGTTATGTGATGAGGGTCTGGACCCCTCTACTGTGTAGCCAGGAGCCAGGAAGTTCCTTGACTTTACTCGCCAGCCTGCGCACACTCTGAAGCATCTCATCAGCGCCACCCACTGAAATTTAGAAAATTCGCACAGTGCCGAGGAGGGCTTGGGGGATGCGGAAGAGGGAGTCACACCCTTGGATGCCAGGCTTCCGGATGTGCTTTGCTGGGTCCCCGCAGGGAGCCCGGGCATCACACACCTGTCCAGCGTACCCCGAGCTCCCTCTTCTGAGACCCACACCAACACCTATCCCAAGCCCACCCACTTCTATCGGACACCTTCCACACTGACCCTCATCCACCTGCCAGTCCTTAACAGGTCCCCTCCTGGCCCACCTTCCCACCAGGAGGTCATGCCTAGAGGGGTCTCAGTGGACTCCTGGCAGCTGCTGCCCCTCAGGAGCTGGGAGGACGTCCACGTTCCACCTCCTGCTCACCACCAGTTACCATCCAAAACCAACCGCGAGCCAGGCTGACGCCCCTCTCCAGGAATCTCCCTGGGTTCCCCAAGGGGTCTCTCCCTCCTCTCACCACCAAAAGCCCTCTGTAGGCAAGTCCCTCCCCACACTCCTACACTGCAGAGCTTTCAGCCTGGCACCCTCCCGTTCCCTCCTAGTCTTGAAAGGCACTCCTAGAGGCAGGCGCATGTCACCCATACCCAAGGCTGGCCACAGTGATGAGCACACAGTAGGTTCTCAGTAAACATCTGAAGAAAGGGTAACGGATGGCAGGAATAGCAGGCCTGAACATGCCCAACAATCCAAAGAGAACATTCACACATACATGCACATATGCATATATGCACACATCCACAGGCAGCCGAAACCCTGTCTGCCCAGGAGCAGCCACAAGTGGAGATCTAGCCCTGTGTTCACTCTGCTTCCTCTTTCTGGGCACATATCTTAGCCTCCCTGCAGCTAGGCTGGGACCATAGGACTGACTCTCATCCCAAGAGGAATACGAAGTGACATGTGCTGCTTCCAGGCCATGGCTTTTAAGAGTGGGTGTGAATTCTTCATGTTCTCTCTCTTCCTTCTCAGAGGGGGCAGAGTTGGGCAGTGGAAGCAGCCCTGCATCCCTGCTGGAGGAGAGCCACTGGGCCAGCCACAGATGGCAGCATGAGCAAGAAATGAGCCTTTACCGTGCTAAGCCACCGAGATCTGGGTTTCTGTTGTTACCGCCCCAAAGGCTACCCTATACTGACTAATACACCTGGGAATTTAGAATACAGCAAAAATGGAATTTTACAGTGGGGGGCAAAGACATTACTCCAAAGACAGCAGGTCACTTAGTAATTATGCGGGGGCAGAAAAGCCAGAATCCTTGTTTATATATTATTCTTAAATGCAGTTTAGCTCAATTAACGTATTAAATATAAAAAACGAAACCATGTGTATACACAGATATCTATTAAACTATACACAGTAGTGTTCGAAATATTTCATAATTATGCAAAAACTATTATTTAAAAGGAAGTCATAAGACTATAAAGATAGAAAAAACATGCTGGTAACTGGATTATATTGAGGTAGTAGAAAAAGCAACTTCACAAAGGCATAAACTATACAGGAAAGGACCAACATGACAACTGATATTTACAATTTCTGTACATCAAATTGGGAAAAATATTTTCAACACACAGAACAATAATACAAAGAGCCCAATTACAAAGCAATAAGTCACCCACAAATGTCCCTATTGCAACTGGGCAAAGGACTGAAAACCCACAAAGATAAATGCCCAAGAAATACTTACAAGAGAAGTTTAAGCTCGTCAGTAATCAAATCAGCAAAAATAAAGATGGGGAATTACTTTTCCCTAATCAGAATGATAAAGGTGAATAATGGAAATAACACAATTAATCTTGCAGCCTGGGTGGGCACACCAGCACTCATGGTTTGGGAGGAGGGGTGTCCTGCACGCTGGCTGAGAACATGGCTTCTGGAAAGAGGCCACCTGGCTCCTCTAAGACCCATCTGTCTACTGTGAGGTCTCTATAATGCAGAGAGGATGCCACACTCCTCTCTGCTCCCTGTCACAGGATTAAATGAGAACATCCCCGGGAAGCACATGGTATTTGCTCACCAGACACTAACCCAGCCCCAGCCGTGAAGGGAGAACAACTTTTCTAGACGGCACTGGGCTTTGGGCATCAACATTTTTCCAGCAATTCCATTTGCAGGAGTTTACCCCAAGGCGACGGTCAGTTTGACACCCAAGAGACGGCGAGGTAGGGTTGACGGTCACAGGGTCGTTCACACTGAGAACCCCCTGGCTTCTGGGGGCAGTCTGGGTAAGTGGATTATGATGCAGCCCCAGTGTGCCCCAGTTCACTGCCGGGAAGAGACTTCCACTGCACAAACTCTGCCCAGTGTGAGCCCAGCAGATCAAAGCCCATCTGTCTGTGCCCCAGAGAGACCGGAAGCCTGTTTGCTAGAGCAATAAGGTTTTGTGCGCCTCTGCATCAAAGGGTTTTTTTCCTATCTTGTTTATAATGTTCTGTACTGACTGGATTTCCTACTGGCATATGTATCTTTTTATCAGAGTAAAGCTATTTTCATTTTGAAAACACTTTTGGGAAGAAATGAAAGCTACCTGTCAAAGACCTGCTCCCCTAGCCCCAGCCTCCCCCCACTGGCCCCAGGGGGCTTCTTGTCCTTATGTGTTCTGCCCAGTGGACACAGCACACACTCCCCAAGCACAGCTGCCACCCAGGACGACACTGGGAAGCTGCCACCAGAGGTCGCAAGTGCACGCCGTCTGCCACCCACACAGAGCTCCTTGAAAAACCTTCAGCCTGGCTGGAGGAACCATAGTGTATCTCTGTTTTGTATACCATTGTTGTGGACAAAGTAAAAAATAAGCAATCCAGCCAGGTGCTGTGGCTCAGCACTTTGGGAGGCTGAGGCAGGAGGACTGCTTGAGCCCAAGAGGTCGAGGCAGTGAGCTATGATCGCACCACTGCACTCCAGCCTGGGCAACAGAGCAATATCCTATGAAGGAAGGGAGGAAGGGAGAGAGGAACGGAGGAAGGGAGAGAGGAAGGGACAGAGGAAGGAAGGAAGGAAGGAAGGAAGGAAGGAAGGAAGGAAGGAAGGAAGGGAGGAAAGGAGGGCAATTCAAGCCCAATTCCTTCCTGAAGGAAGGAAGGGAGGGAAGAAAAGAGAGAAAAGCAATTCAAGCCCAATTCCTCCCTGACTCTATCAGGAAACTCTACCATGGGCTGAGATCACCCAAAATCTGAATGTCCAGGTCCCCCCCGGAGGCCAGGGCTGGGTGCCCGTCTTCATCATCCCAAAACTCATGCAGGAAATTTCCCCAAGAAGAGACAGAAAACAAAGCAAAGATTTCCCCTCTTCATTCTGCCCAAGACAAAGCATCTGAAATTCCATTCTCGATGTTTCCTTCATTATCTCCCACTTTCTACCTCTCCTTTTTGCCACAGAGGGAAAAACTCTTCCTGGGAAGGACATCCTCAGAGACACTCCCCTCCCAATTAACACCCATCTGGCAGCATCTCTGCCTCAAGATGGGTAGCAAATGCTAGTGGAGGGACCACTCTTTTCCTGCTTCCTGGCCTCATCATCAAAATGGGAAGATTAGGCAGGTCGTGGTGGCTCACGCCTGTAATCCCAGCACTTTAGGAGGCTGAGGCAGGTGGATCACCTGAGGTCAGGAGTTCAAGACCAGCCTGGCCAGTATGGGGAAACCTTTTCTCTACTAAAAATACAAAAATTAGCCAGGTGTGGTGGCAAATGCCTGTAATCCCAGCTTCTCGGGAGGCTGAGGCAGAAGAATCGCTTGAACCTGGGAGGCGGAGGCTGCAGTGAGCTGAGATGGCGACACTGCACTCCAGCCTGGGTAACAGAGCAAGACACCACCTAGAAACAAAAAAAAGATTAAACCCAGAGTGACCAGTCTAAGAGTCATAGGCTGAAGCTAAGAAGTCTTCCCAGGTAAGGGCCACTCTGGGAAGAAAGTGTAGCCCTATCCCTTCCTCCACTCGGAGCTCCTGAGCTGCTCCACTGCACTGGCAGGTTTGGAAGCAAACTCTGTCGGCAAGGCTCTCTGGTATGCAGCCTGGAGAATCCAAGCCCCTAGAAGGCCTGCTGAGTCCTGCTTCAGGAGCCCACTTAGCCTTCTTCTCTGGAATCAGATTCTTTGGCAAAACCTCTGTCTGTACATGGAGGTATCCCTTTTGCACGGGGAGCTAGAGAAGTCAGAGACTGGCTGGAAAACAGCCTTGCTTGTCTCCTCTGGCTAAACACTCCACACACGGGGCACCTCACCCTGGGGACCACCCACCCAAGCAAAAGGAGCCCACCCCACCCCAGGCGAACACAGACAGCTCAAGCTTCCGCTGCAGACAGGATGGGGCAGAACCCGCAGCTCTGAAGGGCCGATTGAAAAGGCAAATTTCCCTCTGGTGCTCTCACTGGAAAAAAAACATGATAGCTCTCTCCCCTGGGAGCAGGAGGAAGCCTCTTTGCCCAGGAGGACTGTGCTGTTCCTTGGAAACGAGCCTGCTGCCATGAACGGATCCAGCAGGTATGGGCAAATCACCTAGAATGCATAAAACATTACGTTCGCCAAATCCCCCTGGACAGAAATCTCGGATTCAGCAAACGGCTCAGATCTGATCAGATTTCCACTCACAGCTTCAAAATCCCCCAATTAAAGGCACAAGCGCATGGCAAAGGTGGAAGCTTGGGGCTTCCGGGCTCCCAGTACCCACAGCCTGGAGATGGTGGCAGTGACATGGCCTGGGTCACATGCACACGCCTTCCAGAGGCACCTCGGCCTCCTCGGCTGTAGCAGCTTGCGGGTGTGGCTGGCCTGGAGCGACAGGCTCCCTCACTGCCATGCTGCCTGCAGCTGGGTTCCCTTGAGTTAAAACACTTTTTCTATCCCTCCAGTCCTGAACAAGCCAGGGCCCCAGGAGCTACACACCCATTTGCATGTTGTCCCTAATCAACTGCAATCCATGTCAATCAGGGCCTTACTGGTCTCGGGCACAGAACATGCTGGGTGATGCCTCAAAGCGCCAGCCTCCCCAGAAACTTCACTAAGGAAGAGGCTTCTTCATAAAATGTCTGCAGTCTGATGGCTGGCTCTCCCCTCTTTCAGTGTGAGCTGCTGTTTTCTCCTTAAACTGCAGAGCCAGAGCTCTCTTCTCCCTGCCAAGGGGGCACGCCCACTCCACAAACACACAGGGTACACTAAAGCCCTTGAGACACTCTTGGAATAATGATGCCCACTTGGTACCTCCAGGGGACTTAACTAATTTATAAGGCAATTTTAATAACCATATATTAATTTTACATCCCCTTTTTACCTATTTCAGTGGCTATGAACTGTTAGGAATTAGGTAATATATTACAATGGGCTCCTGGGGTCTTTTTATTAACTAATGCCCCATATTTAAAAACCTTCTTGTCAAATGAGAAACATTAAGAAGCGCTGTCCCTTTTATAATTGCTTCTAATAGACTCGATATTCAGGTCCTGGCCTGAACAGACAGGTGATACTTCCCTAAATTGCATTTAACTTTTCATTTTCTTTCTGTCATCAGCCAACAGAATAATTCAGCAAGCGCGCAAATGGTCATTTTACCGTGTCGGTCTGTAGCTCTGGAGATGTCTGTAAATCTGCAAGTTAGGAGGACCACTCAGGTCAAGAGACGCGCAGCCTTTCTGCCCGGAGTCTGGCTGCAGGAGCAATGCTTGGCCATTTTGGTGTGTGTGTGCAAGCCTATTTATCAAAATATATGCCAGTAAACCGCACCCATCTTAAACATCCAGATTGATGACATCTCACAAACGTGCCCCGTGGGTGAAGACCCAGGACATTCCTTGTCTCCTAACAAGTTCGCTCACCGTCCCTTCCCTTCCCCTCTCCTTCTCTGTCACCAGTTTTGCTTGCTGGGAACTTTATGTCAGTGGGATGGTACGTGCCTTTCTGAGCCTGGCTTCTTCTGCTAGACATCACTTTCAGTGCTGTTCGTGTCCCTGACTGTGGCAACAATCTGCTCGTTTTCACTGCCCGACAGTTCTCCCTGTATGGACACCCACAGTTTACCCACCCGCCATACACAGGCTTGGCTTCTCTCCAGCTCTAGACTACTCCCCAACCTCACGCGTCTCTGGTGCACATGGGGCAGGCAAAGGGGGAGTGTGGGGCGGCAGGCATGGAATGCTTGGTTTTGTGTGGACGCTGCCAGCTGTGTAACGGCGATGGTTCTAGCATCTCTGTTTTCTGCTTTTTTATCCCCCCTGGCAGAGAAGAAACTTTGAAGCTCATCACTTTGTGGGCCTAGGCTGGAGGCATCGGGGCACCTCAGTAGGCCCAGGGGCTACTGGGCATTCCTCCACTGCACCATCCCTGGCAGGGCAGGCAGGAACTGGGTTCTCCTAACATCAGGCTTCCCCGCGGGACGAGGGCGCATCTGGCCTCCCTTGGCCTCAGGGGTGAACTTCGCAGAAATGGGAAGTTTATCATGAATGAGGAAAGGGCAGTAAAACCCAACCCCATTTAGCCAGGCGAGAAAGCTGCCACCCAGGGTGTCCAAATCAGCTGGGAAAGGTCATGCCCTTTGGGTGGCCACTGGGCCTTGGGAACAGGGCCAGAACCCAGCCAGGTGGAGCAGCAGAAGCCTGGCACATCACACGTATGGTCCAGCCCTCCTCGGTCCCTGACCCTCCCTGTTCTGGGAGTGAAGGCCTGAGACAGGGCACTCAGGTGTTAAGGTTGGGGGGTGGCGGGGTGGAGGGGGCAGGTACAAACCCCTGAGGACAGCCTGGAGGGAAGGCAGCTGGGTAGACAGCAGCCTCCATGCCCAGGGACTCGGGAAAGATCAAAGCGTGAGCCAGAATGCGATGCCAGAGGAAGACGAGGGACGGAAGAGGCAGAGAACCTTGGGCACTGGGGAGGCCAAATGAGGCGGCGTGGACAGTAGCTCCCTCATCGATCTGGCATCTCCAGGGAGAGGAGAGCAAAGGCCTGGCCACCCACGGCTGCCCGAAAGCCACAAGGCTGGGATCCTTTGTTTTCATTTCCAAACCCAAAGGCCCTTCGGCTGGGCTGGCGTCTGATCCCAACTCAAAGCCACAGGGAGCCTCAGCTGGGACGCAACCCGGCTTGGAAAATGGAGGACCCAGAGCCAGTTTTAGCAGTTGATGAATAATAAATGTAATTAACATGATGGAAAACAGAAGCTGGAGGCCCGGCTGAGGCCTGGGGGAGTGACTCATCAGCTGCCTCCCTGTCACTTCCGGCTGCCCGGGCCCCTCGGCAGGGACAGGTACCAGGAGGTGAGGGGCGCCGAGCCCAGAGCGAAGGACAACTGGGGCAGGTCCAGCTGGGGACAACAGCCCCTCCAGAACCAACCCCCCTCGTTCGGTCCCAGCAGGGCCTGCCCTGGTGCTGGGGTCCCTGGGCCCTGCAGTACGCCTCTCCGGCCTCAGGTGCTGTGCTTGTAAAGTGGGAGTGACAGCCATGCTTTGGCTGTTGTCCTCTGGGCACTGTGTGAGAATCTGCTGATGCTCGTATGGCCCTTAGTTCTCAATCATGACAGGACTGGGGGTCAGAACCTCCCAGGGCCATGGGCAGAGGCCGTGCAGCCCAACCCATGCTCCCATGGCGTCCCTGGATTGGTCACTGGGATGCTCAGGTGAGTCTGAGGCCAGGGGGTGCCCTCCAGGCTCTCAGCAGGTCCTCGGCCTTCCCAGGGCTGTAAACACTGGGGGAAGTTGGGGGCATGGGGGAGGCGCACTGGCCTCCAAGAAGCGGTGAGTAGGGAAGAGTGCGGGCAGCTGCTGGAGAATATGGGTCTGAGGTTAGTGCAGCCCAGGGCTCCCTCTGACATCTCTGCCCCCACCTTGGTTTCAGGGCACTGCTTTTGGTCTAGAAGAGCAGAGGAGAAAGAAGCGGAGGAGTGGGAGGACGAGAGTGGGGAGAAAAGAAGGGAGAAGGAAGAAGGAGGATGGAAGAAGAGGAAGGAGAGGGAGGAAGAGAAGAAGGAAGAGGAAAGAGAAGAGGGAGAGGGAGAGGAGAGAGATAAGAAGGAGAGTGGAGTGGGAACAAGAGGAGGAGTGAGAAGAGAAAGAAGCGTGGGGGGAAGAGAAGGAATGAGGGTACTCACCAGGCAGCCTTCCCAGCAGGCCCCATGCCCTGCCTAGAACGCAGGCAGAGCCATCCTCAGCATCTCCCAATGGCCCAGTACAGGGGTGCTTCTGCCTCACCATGATGGGCCTGGTCTAAGGGCTCCAGTCCCGCCTGGGCTGCATGGGCTATGAGCCAAGTTCCTGCCTGGCAGGCCCTACCCGAGAGACAGGGGCAGAGGGGCTGGGGGAAGATGGTTAGGTACTGCCAGGAAGGTCCTCTCACCACAAATTCCACCTTTATGGGAAAATCAATGTTATTACCTCCTCCATCTTCCCACACTTGCTGCTGGTCTAAAGCAATCACCTCATGGGCACTGAGCCAGAACTGAGCCAGCGCTCCTGGGGTCACTGGCCTGCCCACCCTTGTCTCCCGGGAGGGCCAGAAAGGGAATTGGTCGGAGAGAGTCAGCATGCCCAGCTCTCCGGGTGCGAAGAGAGGCCCCTGGGGCCGGTTCATTGGGTCCGAGCACCAGCCATGTGATGCCTCGCTCACAACACTAGCAAGACAGGCCCCGAGTCTATGGGGAGGAGGGAGATCTTGCTTAACTACGAGAGCGTTAAGTCTGACAAGGCAGAAGCCACACGGTTTGGTGGAAGACTTCCTGGAGGAGGAGGAAAGAACAAGTGGGAAATCCAGAGAAGCTGGCACGGAAGAGGAGCAGCAACCAGGCGGAGCAGCCAGTGCTCCAGGGGCCACGGGAGAAGCAAAGCAAGTGGGGCTCTCTGAGAACACGGCCCAGGAGCCTAAAGAAGAGACACACCACCCCCAACCACCGGGCTCCGGCCCTCAGAAAGGCTGTGTTGCCTGGCCCTGCACACTACTCTGAATGTTAGTGTCTCAAAATAGTCAACTTTTTCCTTTCAAGAGTCTTTTAAATGATAGTTTAACTACCTCCATCAATTGGCTGGCAATTCCATGAACAAATGGTTCTCTGCTTGTCTCAAAGTTCAGCCACTTTTATTTGTCCCCAAGTATTTGGCAGGAGCCAGTTGCATCAATAAAGAAACGTCAATTTTCAACAGCCACATGAGATGCAGGGGTTCAGATGGATTTTGTGTTGGCAGACAGGGCGCCTGGAGGAGCTGTTATTAACAGCCAGGGGAGACATGGGGGCAGGCCCGGGAGACAGCACTCCAGATTTAGACTGGATTAAGAAGATACTGTAGGCACCAAGCCTCTAAGCGTCATAAATAATGCTAAAATTTTAGACTGTGGTTGAACTCTCTGCTGTCACAATCGTTTAGATCATGATGTGTTTGATGTTTTATAACAAGATGACAAATACCTTTTTCAACTGCTAAGTGCAGAGAGCCCATTGGAATAAATCCAACCAAACGCCCACCACAGGTAAGTAGGTGGTGTCATTAGGAGGAGACTGGGGGTGGGGCGGTGGTGTCAGAAAGGCCTCAGGCAGTGATTTCCAAAGGCACGCCCCGACCGTGCAGTTCGGGCCATTTTTCTCAATCCTCACCAGTTTCTGGCACGTAATCTCATTGTTGGAAGAGGCAGAGTCCAAACTCAGAATAACACATGGAGTCTGATACCCTGGCTCTCCCCTCAACAACAACGAAGTCACAGCAGAGCCAGAGAAAGGGACAGAAAAAACAATGCAGGAAGGACAACGTGGTGAAATTTCTAACCGTGAAACAGGGGCCGGTGCAAGAGAGCCACAGGCAATTCTTCTGGGCTCCTGGAAGTAGCCCTCCAATCACACCAGCTGGCTCCCTGCCCAGACACAGGCTGCAGGGGTGTCCAGGAACCCAGGCAGGATCTCAGAGGGCAGACCCAGGGTGCTGGGTTTCTAGCACGGATCCTCAGCTGGGCACAGAGTGAAGAGAGCCACCTGCTTGCTGGGCCCAGAATGACTCCCCACAGTTCTCCCAGGGCACAGGCTGTGCCCGCTCTGCAGGGAAAACAATGCCCATCTTACAATCCTGCCCCGCAGGGGGCCCCAGACCAACACAGCTGGCTACCTCTTCTCTGAGCCAGGCCAGGGTGACTCTTGTGGTTGCCAGAAAATGGCAACTGCGGGACATCAAGAGAAGAGGCAGGTCCAAGGGTCTCTCTCCCCTGCCCTTTGCCTTATGAGGTCTGATGCCAAGATCTATGTCAGGGCACTCTATGCCCCCAGCCTTGCCAATGGTGAGTGTTTCCACTACCCAGGACTGCAGTGGCCCTGAGGTGATGGGGGGCGGGCAGGGTTCTGCTGGAAGCCGACAGGCCAACCCTGGCAGGGGCAGCTGTCCAGGAGGAAAACATTCTCCCCGGGCTGTTTCTCCTCCTCGGAGCTGAACTGTGACACCTCAGTACCAACCAATGGCAACCCTGGGACACAGGAGTGCTTCCTGCCCATTCTTTTTTTTTCTTTTGAGACGGAGTCTCATTCTGTCACCCAGGCTGGAGTGCAGTGGCATGATCTCAGCTCACTGCAACCTCCGCCTCCCGGGTTCAAGAGATTTTCCTGCCTCAGCCTCCCAAGTAGCTGGGATTACAGGCACGCACCACCACGCCCAGTTAATTTTTGTATTTTTAGTAGAGATGGGGTTTTGCCATGTTGGCCAGGCTGGTCTCGAACTCCTGAGCTCAAGTGATCCACCCGCCTTGGCCTCCCAAAGTGCTGGGACATAAGAGACAAATGGCGTGCCTTCTAGTCAAACGGGCCTGTGCTCAAGGCCAGGCCAGTGGCACAGTTCTCCTCCCTGGTAGTGCAGAAGTGGCTGCCCAAGGACAGGACATGGAGTCGAGGCTGGAGGGGCTGCTTGAGACGTCACGGACTGTTCACCCCACGTGCTTCCCCTGAGGAGGGAAAAGTGTGACGTGGACAGGGCTAGCGTAACCTGGGCACATCTCACATGCATCACAGCCCTGAGGGTGCCCCACCAGCACCTGAGTCCTGTGCCTCCTGGCCTCCCTGCCCCCTGCCTCCCTCTGGGCTGGGCCATGACTTCTGGCAGGACCCTGAGGAGCAGCACAAGGGCCTGCAGATCCTGTCCCAGAGGGGCCAGACCTCGGGCATAGGCGGGTCCACGTAAAGACTCCTCCCCTCTGTGCACATGGGCCTGGGAGTGCGCGGGCCTAGGCCAGGGCGGGCTGGCTTCTGGTGTGGGCTGGCTGTAAGGCTCATCGAGCCTCCCCAGCTGCTCTGACTAACAGGGCTGCCCAGCAATGCCTCTGGGGCCCAGGCCATTTGCTTTAGCTCCTTGGGAGCTCTCAGCAAAGGAGACACCCCAGGTGGGAAGGATCCGGCCGAGGGATGACCACCACAGGGGGTTCCTCAAGTGTCTGTGGGTCACACAGCCCAGCACCTCCTGAAGAGGCTGTCCCCAGCTCGTGCGGGGCGGCTGGCACCCCCGACTGTCAGCCTGTCCTGTGATTAAATGAGATCACAACCTACAGGGTGCTGTCACCCTTGAGGCTGATAAATGCCTTTTATAAACTCCCTGGAGCAAATGCCAAACTTTCCAAGGTGGGGTTCCAAGAAAGGTTCTTGTTTTTGTAGAGATGGGGTCTTTCTGTGTTGCCCAGGCTGGGCTCGAACCCCTAGCCTCAAGTGATCTCCCTGCCTTGGACTCCCAAAGTACTGGGATTACAGGTGTAAGCCAAGTATCTGCCAGAGAGGTTCTTAAATAATGATTTGACACTGGCTTTTCTTCAAGCGTTTCTAAACCTTCTAAATGACAACCACTGGGACATGCGCAGGACGAGTGATCCTGGCTGGAAATGAACCTCTGAACCTCTCCCCAGATGCTCTTCTGTTCGTCCCTCTGCTGCCTCAACTTCCCCAGGCACAAGGGGTCTGGACTCTTCTCCCTGTCCTCCCCACTTCACTCAATAGCAGCTCCATCCTTCTGGTAGCTCAAATTCAGGCCCTGGAGTCATCCTGGACTCTTCCCACAACACCCAGCCCTGATGGGCTGCTGAGTCCTGCTGGCTCTGCCTTCACAACCTACCCAGGGCCTGCCTGCTCCTTCCCCATCCACTCCAACCCCAGGGCTACAGGAGCCTCCTCCTGGGCTTGCTGCTCCTGACCCGGCCCCTCCATCTCTGCTTTGGACAGTAGCCAAACGGCTGGACCGTGGCCCTCCTCTGCTCGGCCCCTCACCTCTCTGACCCCATCTCCCGCCTTCAGTCCTCTACTCTGCCCCTCAAGTCTCCTGGCTGTTTCTGTTCCCTGACATCCCAGGGCTCAGTCCCTCACCTACTTTGGGTCTCACTTGACTATCCGCTCTGTGCAAGGCTTTCAACATCATCCTACTCAACACTGCCAATCACTCCCAGGACTTCCTCTACTGCCATCCCCCCTTTTATTTTTCCACAGTGCTGGTCACTATTGAATGCACTATGTATTTTACTTCTTTATTTGGTCGATTTCCCCTCTAGAGCTTCGCAGATGGGGTTCCTTCTGTTGTGTCTCCCCAGCTCCTAGAAGAGTGCCTGGCACCTGTTGTTACTCAGCACATGTGTGTAATCCGGTGAGGGGCACTGGCAGGCTGGAAATGAGGAACACTCACCAGCCAGGTGCCAGGGCAGGTCCATGCGCAGCCTGACTTCCCAGGATGGGTGGTGCATGGTGGGCACCCATCAGCCTGCTTGGCCGGGAGCAGGGAGAGGATGGGGAGACCCAAGCTGTACTCCAGGCAAACCCTCTGAATGGTCAAACTGGAGTTGTCTGAAATGGACAACCCTACACGTAATGTTTAGATGGATCTTGCCCCACCTACAGCATCTGGAAATGATGTCTGATCCTGAAGGGATGATGAGCCTGGTTCTGCTATCTCCACCAAGCCCAGGGAGCTCAGCCTGGGCTCTCCAAGGCCTCCTGAGATGGCACCTTCAGAAACACGCCCTGGCATTTAACATCTTTCTGGTGAGGCTGGCCTTTGGCCCTGGGACCACCTGGGAACGGTTGCCACATGCACCTCACTACAACACCAACACGTGCCCCTTATCGGCCAGCCCAGTAGTGCAGACCTGATTCCTCAATAACCATTGGGCTATCAGGCTCACTAGGGCTGGTGACCACATCCCCAAGAAACATGCCCGCCTTCAAGAGTGCACAATCCCTGGGAGGCTGCCACCTTGCTCGGACCTGCACGTCTTTGCGCCCAGCCAGGCTGAATCCCTGGAGGGCTGAGTGAGGAGCCCACCCAGTCCTCCTTCCCCACCACCAGGGTAGGAGGCAGCCCTGTTCCTTCTCTTCACTTAGGAGCATTTATGAACGCCTGCTCTATGCCTGACTCTGCCACAGTGAAAACAGTGTTGGGGTTACAGCAATGGCCCCTGGCTTCCTGGCTGAGGCCGACCTTGACCCAGAGGTGGCTGGAGGATTTGAGCCCCTTCCCAGGCAGTCTCTTTCCACTTCATCAGGCAGAAACTTCTTCCTTACTAGAGCTGGCTTGACTCTAGTAATATGTTATTTGTCATCATAATTCATAATGCAATAGGTATTTGTCCTTTTTATGGGTATTTTAAAACCAGAACTTCTCTGCAAGACAACTGTGCCTTTTCAGTGCCCTGCACTGAGACAGTAACTACCAGGTCAGAAGAAGCAGGTCTCCTTCTGTAGGGCAGAGGTCACCATGGAAAAGTGGAGCACAGGCCCTGGGGCCAAAGATCACGGTTCAAAGTTGGCCTCCCCCACTAGCTTATGTGTGATCTTGGACAGGTTACTCAGCCTCTTTGTTCCTCACCTGTAAAAGGGGCTTAATAATAGTCCCTGGGCCGGGCACAGTGGCTCAGCCTGTAATCCCAGCACTTTAGGAGGCTGAGGCGGGTGGATTACCTGAGGTCAGGAGTTCGAGAACAGCCTGACCAACATGGTGAAACCCCATCTCTACTAAAAATATGAAAAATTAGCCGGGCATGGTGGAGGGTGGGGGGCACCTGTAATCCCAGCTACTTGGGAGGCTGAGGCAGGAGAATTGCTTGAACCCGGGAGGCGGAGGTTGCAGTGAGCTGAGATTGCTCCATTGCACTTCAGCCTGGGTGACAGAGTGAGACTTTGTCTCAAAAAAAAAAAAAAAAAAAAGCCTGGGCGCGGTGGCTCACGCCTATAATCTCAGCACTTTGGGAGGCTGAGGTGGGTAGATCATGAGGTCAAGAGATCAAGACCATCCTGGCTAACACAGTAAAAACCCATCTCTACTAAAAATACCAAAAAAAAAAAAAAAAATTAGCCGGGCACGGTGGCACACGCCTGTAGTCCCAGCTACTTGGGAGGCTGAGGCAGGAGAATTGCTTGAACCTGGGATGCCAGAGGTTGCAGTGAGCCGAGATTGTGCCACTGCACTCCAGCCTGGGCAACAGAGCGAGACTCCGTCTCAATAAATAAATAAATAAATAAAATAAAAATTTAAAAAAATAAATAAAATAATGGTCCCTTTACTCAGAGGGTTGCTCTAAGAATTAAACCGATCTTACCTGTCATTTAATTATAGACACGTGCAGGGCCCACACCAGAGGCTGGCACGTGGTGAGGCCTCGGGAAATGTCCACTGGGGCTGTCCATTGGCTCTCCCCACAGAACTGTGCTCCACAGGGGCTGGGCCTTTCCTCCACCACTGCCTCCCCAGGGTCCAGAACAGCAACTGGCACACAGTAGGTGCATCATAAATGCTGACAAAACCAATTTCCTAACATTTTTATTACCCACCAAAAAAACTCAGTACCCATCTGCAGTCACTCCTCCCTGCTTTCTCCCCGATGGTCCTGGAAGCTCATTGCCCCATCTCTGTGGACTTGCCTGTTCTTGACATTTTACACAAATGGAATCACACAGTATGTGGCTCTCTGACTTCTGTCACTGAACACCATGTTTTCAAGATCTATCGATTCTGTCATATGTCCCTGTACTTCATTTTAAAAATTACTGAATACTATTCCCTTGTACGGCTAGACTGCACACCACACTTTATTTATCCGTGTAGGAGTTGGTGGACATTTGGATTCTTTTCCACTTTGGGGAGAATGTGAGATTGTAATTTGCCTTTCTTGATACATGACTGAACAAGTTAATAAAAAGATATTTAAATAGAAAACCGAAAATTATTATTCATTTAAATTTATTCATAAGATTATATGCTTATTTTTGATTCTATTTCCTACATAATTGCTGTTTATAGGCATGAACATAATTGCCGTGTACACAATACCATTTGCCATGATAAATGGCAGATTTCTTTAAGGATTTAAATTTAAAAAGAAAACAATATAAAAACAAGTCAAAGATAGGAAATTTTTTGAAAACCCAAATAAAGAAAAGCCTTTTAAACTCTTATTCCAAAAAAAAAAAAAAGTTTGCTGAACAAATGAATGGGCTGAAAGAGGAGTGATCTGACAGGCAGGTGCAGGGTGAGGGGGTGCGCGTAATGGGTGTACACATCACACGCACATGCGCATGCACACAAGCACACACACAGTGTGTCCTCAGGGTGAGAAGAGTGTGTAATGGGTGTACACATCACACGCATTTGCATGCGTATGCGCGCACACACACTCACACAGTGTGTCCTCAGGCAGGGAGGGTGAGAAGAATGTGTAATGGGTGTACATATCACACGCACTTGTATGCATACGTGGGCACACACACCCAGTGTGTCCTCAGATAGGCAGGGTGAGAAGAGTGTGTACTGGGTGTACATATCACACACTTGCGAACATGTGTGTGCACACACACAGTATCCTCAGGCAGGGTGAGAAGAGTGTGTAAAGGGTGTACGTACCACATGCACTTGCATGCATACAAGTGCACGCGCACGTGCACACACACAGCATGCCCTCAGGCAGGGAGGGTGAGAAGAGTGTGTAATGGGTGTATATATCCCACGCACTTGCGTGCGTACATGGGTGCACGCACACACACAAAGTGTGCCCTCAGGCAGGTAGGGTGAGAAGAGTGTAATGGGTGTACATATCACACGCATATGCACACACACATACGCTGTATGTCCTCTGGCAGGCAGGGAGAGGGGTGCGTGCAATAAGCGCATACACCACACACATGCATGCACACTCTCAAGGCTGGGACATGGAACCCAGCCAGGCTGGGACAGAAAGTGCAGCGCCAGTGCCCTGGGGAATCTCTCAAAATCATGGACTTCATAAAAGCATAGGCTGTGGGCAGAGCCTCTGAGGTTTAAGCAGGAACAGCAACTGTGAGGCTGGGATGGAAAAGGGAGCAACTGACACAGCCCCGGCTGTGTCCCGGTAAGGGGCCAGGCAGCAGACGCATGCCATGTGGGGCCTGACTTAGTCTAGACACTGGCTCAATGCCACTGGGTGGTGGGGACTCAGGGCCCCTCCTCCCCTTCCACCGCCTGCATCCAATCCACAGGTGAGCGCTCTCAGCTTCACCTCCAAACTCACCCTCCAGCCCCCTCCCTCCCATGGCCAAGCCTACCAGTCTGCCCCCATGGCAGCCTCCTCACTGTCCTCCCCACGGCCACCTCTGTCCACTCACCCCCTAAAGCCAAGCCCCAGCTGGGCCAGGCACTCCCCAGCTCCCAGAAACCACTTAGTGTCTCATGGAGACCTGGCCGTGTGGCCCACTCCTCTCTTACCCGCCACACCCCATCCACCATGTCTCTCTCCCACGTGGCAAGTGCCGGAGATCCTCATTCCTCTCGGCCTCAGCTCAAGGGTCACCCCATTTTCCTGGACAACATTTTATCACCGTGTGTAATCCTCCCACTTGTCTGTCTCCTACTTTGGGATGTTGGCTGTGCGTCCAGCCTGAGGCCAGCCCAGCCCTTCAGAAAGCTGGAGGTCACCACAGTGAAGTGCAACGCAGGCTCCAGGATCAATGCCAAGGTTCCAATCCTGCTTCCCCCTTTAGCCCACAGTGTGATGCTGGATAGGTTACTCAGCCTCCTCAATGGTCCCCATACACAGAGGGCTGCTTCGAGGATTAAATGGATCTTGTCCCTCATTTAACTACACACATGCAGAGGGCCCAGACCAGAGGCTGACACATGGTCAGGGCTCAGGAAATGTCCACTGGGCTGCCCACTGCCTCGCTGCTGAATCAGCGTGTATGCACCAACAGATAAGGAACCAGGCCTGGTTTCTCCAGAGACCAAATGCACTATTTTAATCAGCTCAACAGTGTCCCCCCAAATTCATACATCAAAGCCCCTATTTACAGTGCCTCAGAATGTGACTATTTGGAGATGGTGCTTTAAATAGGTGATTAGGCTAAACTGAGGACATTAGGGCAGGCCTAATCCACTCTGACTGTTGTCCTGATATGAGGACATCTGAGCACATGAGAGAGACCCCACAGACGCGTGCACAGAGAGGAAAGGCTGCATGAGGACATGGCAAGAAGGAGGCAAGCCCAGGAGAGAGGCCTCAGAGAGTAGCAGCCCTGCCGATGCCTTGATCTTGGACTTCCAGCCACCAGAAGGGTGAGAAAACACATTTCTGTTGCTTAGGCCACCAGGGCTGTGGTCTTTTGTGGGGCAGCCCTAGCACACTCACACAGGCACCTTCAGGCCAGAGGGTGGAAGAAATGACCCCAGATCCACCAGTGAGTGTGCGAACCACCAGGGCCTGCACTGCCCATGACCTGAGCTCTGAACTCGAGTCCCACTAGGCTCAAAGCCAGGACCTCAGAGGACATCAGACAGGTGTGACGAGTCCCTTCCCCCAAGCCAGCTCTGGCCACAGCCTGATGCCCACCAGGAGGGGCCTGAATTATTCCCCACGGCAGAAGAGAGAAATCCACGACCTCTAGCCTGCCTGCCCCTGCCCCCATCACCAAGGAAGGGCCACCGGTCCAAACCACCCGGATCCCGTGGCCTGTTCAGGATTCATTTCTTTCCTCTTCAAAGAATTACAGATTGATTGCCAAGTCTTGCCGTAAATCAAAAGACAGTCACTACTCATTACCTACTTAGAATTCCCCAAGTTCTTCCTGGGAAGCCATTTCTCATCTGTTTGATCTCGGAGCCACCAGCACTATCTCCAGGCACGCCACCCATCACAGCAGCTGCCAGACACTTTTTTCTTCCGGGCTCCTTTCTCAGCACCTAGATGAATTTCTACCTTTCTCCAGCTTTAAGAAGAGCTGCCAAGATAAATGATTCAAAGACTCCAGCTCATGCTGAAAATATATGGACTGCTTAGAGCCTATTCTGAATCAGCCAACACTGGGGAGAGACGCACCGGCCGCATCCTCACTGGACGGGTCATCCTGGCTGCTAAGCCTTAGACCCACCAGGGCATATGGACACTCTCTAGAGTCTTTTCACCCGTGGGATCATGATACTTGTCCAGCTTCAACCAGCACCAGGTGCCCATGCCATCCCCAAGCCTCTGCGACCTCTCAGCACAGAGTGGCCGAGAGCCCCACAGTCACATGCTGGCCTAGCAGGAGGGGTCCCCTGTTTGCACAGTGCATCCAGGAGGAACTTCAGTCCCCAGCCTTGAAGCTGGGACCCCTTTTGCAAAAGCGGCATGCTCTCAGCCACAGCTGCTCACCACCCAGAGGGGAGGGCCCAGCGGGCATCAGGACCCCGCACCGAGGGTGGTGAGGCCTTTCTGCCACCTCTGCTGATAGGGTCCCAGGACCACAGCTTTCCGATGTGCCTCCCACTGTCTAGCCCATGCTCCAGTCTCCATAGCCAGCGCAGGCCCCACAAAGGGCATCTAGCCCCTCTTCTCTTGCTCGGATGGACAGTAAGAAAGTAAAACAGCACCAGCAAAGCCCAGCCAGGCTCCGACTCAACCAGCCACCCAGGCATTGGCTGTGCAGGGGACTAGACCGCCAGGGCCCTCCAGCAATGAACTGCAGTCACCTCGGGCTGGAGAAGTAGCTATGGTGCACTTCGCCCTAGCTGGGATGCCCAGGAGGGCCACCTGTGCCACCGTGCTGCTTCTGAAGGTTGTGACATGGGAAGAGCTCTATCCCCAGGTGCAGATATGGAGGTCAGCAATCACTACTCGCCAATGAGGAGACCCCAAGTGCTGTCACAGGTACATCCACAAGGCTTGTGGCACACTCATGGAGGGTGGCCCCAGGGGAACACTGCTGCACCAGTGCCAGATGACTGGGGGTGAGGAGGGACATAGACTCATGGACCCTGGGGCTCTGCCTCCACAAAACAGGCTTTTCTAACAAGACGGCGGAATTCACATGAAGGAAGCTGGCTGGTTCTGTGGGCAGCGGTGACAATGACCCCAGATGCATTTCCCGCTGTCCCCCTGCCAAGTTCCTGCAGGTGCAGGAGCCCAAGATGCATGGCAGTGACAATAGCATTTGTGCAGGCAGGGCAGGGGCGTGCTAGCCCAGGCCAAGTCTGAGGCCTGTCACTGACATGGGACGGAGCCTGTGCCCACCAGCAGCCTGGCTCCTGGGCATCCAGGCCTGTTCAAAACCTGTAACATGGCAGCCAACGGAAATCCACAGCCAGAGGGAGCTGCGAGAGGACGGTGGCTGAGTGGGTGGGGCCAGGCCAGTTTCCCTCCTGCTCAGCCACCCCCAAGACGCTTCCTCACCCTACTCTGGGGCAGCTGAAGGAGGAGGCAGCTGTGGCCAGGCCCATGGCTCGCTCCTGGACAGCTGCCAGAGGAAGCACGAAGACCCACACTGCCCATCCTCCATGCCACAGACAGAGGGTCCAAACCCTCAGCCTGAACCACAAAGGCAGAGGATGGCCTGGTGCGGGAGGTTCCTGAGGACACAAACTCAGCTTCACAGCCCCAGGACACAGAGCCTGCTGTTGGAGTATCTAACAGGGATGGGGAGGAGCCTCAACTTTGGTTTTATCATAAATTACCTCCAGGCTTCAAGAGCAGACGTGCCTGCCGGCAGGTATGGACACAACCCTTCCTGGATGAAACCATTCATGACATCCATAGAATTCAGAGCTAGGAGGAGAAAAACTCACAGCCCGGAATAATTACTCCCGCAGGGAGCGTCTTTCGCACCAGCAGGTGATAGGTCTGGATGAGGATTTTCTAAACACCCGCACCAAACCTCCCAGCATAATCACTACTGTCTGCCTGCTCTGGGAGCCAAACCTAAATAACTGCTCCTGCGGGGCCGCTCCTCACTAGATGCGCCCAGGACTTGGAGCCATGCCTTCTCACAGGCAGAACCAGACAGGACACAGCCACCTCCGAGGTGGGCGTCTGGTCCGCCTGCCCAGCTCCATACCCTCCCATCTACCACAGGCTCCTTCTGGCATGGAAGAACAGGAAAGGCTCCTTTATAGTGGGGGACCAGCTCCAGAGGCCTGGAGGCACCCACAGGAGTGAAGCTGGCCAGGTAGTGGCATGCAAAACAGAAAAAAACAGTCTTTTTTTTTTCCCCACAGCTCTCCTATTTTTCTTGAAACACATGACCCTTTCGGCTATCTTTTTTTTCTCTTTTGATAGAGATGCTGGTATGAGAAGCCTTTCTCATTTATGAAAGAATCGACAGCATGAAAGCCATCATAAGAGTCAGCTTCAGTGCTCGGGGAGGTGACGGGGAGGGGTGGGGCCTGTGGCGTGCACCCTGAACGAAAGCTACGTAGCAACCACCATGCTGCTGCTCTGTGGAAATTCCAGCCCACGGTTACCAGCTACTCTGATTTTGCAGGAAAAGCCAAAAAAATCTGATTTTTCAAATTTGGTTGACTTAAATGAACCAAAATAAAGTGTTAAAATACCCATTGCCTGGTCCAAACAGAAACTGCCTGTGTACTGGATGTGGCCCAGAGGCCACCAGTATATAAACTCTGGCCTTTGTCTTGCTAGAAAATTCATCCTGGAGAATGAGAGGTGGGGACCCAGGGTTTCCCCATACTCCCCAGCCAAGACCCTGACGGGACAGAGGCCCCCAGAGGCTGCAGTCCACTCTCACAGGGGCCTCGGGGGAAGGCAGGCAGCAAATGGGGGTGTGGCCAAAGCCAACTCCAGGTAGCTGGCCCACTGTAGAGAAGATATCTTCCATGTCCACCGAGGTGACTCGGTGCTGTCTGGACCACCCGGTGCAACTCATAGCCCCCTCCCTCCTCAGCTCCTCTAGGGTCACTCATCTTGCACAGCGAATCTACAAGCAACCTAAACCGTTCCTGCCCCTTTCTTCTGGGCCTGAGCAATTTCAGCAGAGCCCCGCATGGTGGAGTCAATCAGACAGCTCTTGGCCAGCTGTGCAGAAGAAGCCAGAGAGGTCTCCTGGGTGAAAAATTAGAGGAAACCTAAAAAGAGCCACCAGCCCATGTTTTCTCAGGATCCATGAGGACAGCTCACCGGAGGAGCCTGCGCCAAAACAGGAAGGGACCAAGCCATAAAATGCACACAAGAAAACAGCAGCAGAACGAGTGTGCGGGGTCACAGCAGGAGAATGGGAGATGGGCTTGAGTTTCTCACTGGTGCACAAGTGGACATCATGAGAGGAAGCTAACAGCCCCGGATCACATCCAGGAGACCTAGTACGTGAGGAGGAGGAATTTCAAAGATGAACCTGAGATGCAGAAAGCTTTCACTGCTCAGATGAAAGAAGTCGGTCCCACACTATCGCAGGTGCTCACAGGGACCACCCCAGGCCAATGTGCATGGGTCCGATCCCAGCGGGTACCACGTTACCTTCTGAAACTGATAAGGAAGCCACAGAGAAACCGGGGAATGAAATCTGTCCGGGGTGACATGATCAATAATTATATCACAGGTCTCAGGTAGCATGACCCAAGGGGATGAATGCTTGCCTCTGGGAGTGACCAGGGAGGTAACAGACAGGAAGCAGAGCATGTGATGCCCCCGCTTGGGTGCAGGAGTGGCCACTGTCACTGGCCTGTCCACTGTGTGCAGACCAGCCTTGCTGGTAGCCAAGCTGCCTCTGTCTCTGCAGACCTGTCAAGTGTACCACCTGGTCTCTGTGTTAGGTGTGACTGCTTCTTCCTGACTTTTCATCAGTCTAGTCAGAACACGCCGGATGTGAACTTTATGGCCTGAGTTGCTCGGCCCTCCAGACCCCCCATGCCGCCTACTGGCTGAAGAACTTGGAGGCTAAGCAAGCCCCGGCTTGTGCCCCTTCCCAAGGAGCCTGCCTTCTCCTGGTCTTCCCAGACAGCTGGCAGGATTCTGAGCCCTGAAGGCAGTGAGACAGATCCTCAGGAAATACTGTTACTTCCAAGAATCAAGAATCCTATAAGAATCCAGTGCAAGAAAATGAAAAGTTCCCTGGAAAGAAGGAGGAATATGATTTGCTAGAGATCTCTGGCAACAAAGGAGGGAATGGTTTTATGGAACAAAGGGTCAATACCCACTGAAGCCACCATTCACGCAGGAGACAACAAAAGAACACTCCAACAAGCAAGACACTGAAAGTACTGAATCAAAACTTACAGCACTCACACGAGGAAAGGGAAAACATGGTACAAAATTGAGGTCCACGTTGGAGTGAGTGAGACAGTGCTCACTAAATAACCGTTGGTAAAATGATGGTAAGACAATGCAAATGTTGAAAATAAAGGAAAAAGAAGTTATATAATAAAAAACTAGAAGGTAGGGGAAAGGGAGATTATAAAGTAAAACTGAGGCAGGAGGCGGGACTTGACTCTGGAGGCGGGGCTCGGAAACCAGATCAAATGGAGAACTAGCTAAAACAGGTCCCAGGTAAAAGCAGCTTTCCATCAGACACGCCCACCAGTGCGCCATGTCAGTTTACCATTGTTACTGGGAGTTACCGCCCCTTTCCGCAGCAATGACTCGATGAACCAAAAGTTACTACCCCTTCCCTAGAAATGTCTGCATAAACTGCCCCTTACTCTGCATGTAATTAAAAGTGGGTATAAATATGACTGCAAAACTGCCCTGAGCTGCAGCTCTCAGCACACTGCCTGTAGGTAGCCCTGCTCTGCAGGGGTAGTCACGGAGCTGTCACAATGCCTGAACTGTAACACCGCTGCTTTAATAAAGCTGTTTCTTCCTACCCTACTACTGGCTCACCCTTGAATTCTTTCCTGGGTGAAGCCAAGAACCCTCGTGGGATAAGCCCCACTTTAGGGCTTGCCTGCCTTGCATCAAAACTATGCTAAGTTTCTAATTTTGTAAGGAAAATTAGAAACTTAAAATTGTTAAATTGTTTAAATTAGAAAATTAAAATTGTTTAACTTTTGAACATAAGTAGAAAACAGAAATACAGGTCTTTTTTTCTTGATTTAAAGGTGATTCTACATTTAACATGGCATACATATAAAGTGAGCAAAGGAAATTTCACCAACCTTCCAAAGATAGAAAAAAATTTTTAAAGCCACAAAGGAAAAAACAGAAATGAGAAAACACAAAATAAGGCTGTAGAAAAGAGAACAGATGCTGATTATCACTGTGAATTCAAACAGCTCTCCTAACACGGGGAGGCTCTCCATTTGAACAATGAGTACGCTGCACCTTATAAACAACCTACTTTAAAAAGTTAAAAATACAGGGATAAGCAAAGATATGCCAGGAAAATGTAACAACAACAAAAATAGCAACACCAATGTCAGGTAAAGTCAGATTCAAGACATAGATTAAATAGGTTAAAAGGGGTTTCTTGAAAGCTATAAAAAAGCAAAATATATAATAAAGACATAACAATCATCAACTTTTATGCCTCAAACAATTTATCATGTAAATGAATAAGACAAAATCTATCATGAATCACAAAGAATTATAAAACCATCTCTCTAAATCTTAGAGCAAATATACAAAAATAGGGGAGAGGGGAGAGGACTGGAATTAGATAATAAACCTGATTCATGTACACCAAAGTATATATTCTAAAGGTAAAAACTAAACACTTTCCAGTATTCCATAAAATACTGACCGAAATATTTTTAAATAGGCCATGAAGAAAAACTTCAAAATTAAAAACCAGAAAGATTCACATCAGCTGCATTCTCTAACTCCAATAGTGACAGAACTAGTAGCTAAAAACCAAAAGGTCACCAAGAAAAATTCAACCACATCTATTGGGAAATGAAAAAAAATACACTAGGTCAGTTCTTGGGTTCAAAAACACATCACTCTAGACATATCAGAATATAGCTAAGGCAGTATTCAAAAATAAACTAGCCAAAATATATTTATTACTAAAGAGGAAAAAATAAAAAAAAAACTAAGATTCAACTAAACAAGTTAAAAGATAGATGTGTCAAAACAAGGTTCAGGAAGAGAGGAGAAAGGAATTAATAATAAAACTGGAAATCAATGAGTCTGACCAACAGTAGAACTGAAAAATAAATTTAAGAGCTGATTTTATGAAAAGGCCAATAAAGAAGATAAAACTCTAGCAATTATAATCCATAGAGAAAAAACACAAGTTACATTAGGAACGAGAAAGAAACAACAGCTACAGATATAGAGGAGATATTTTAAAAACATAAGATTTTAAAAATATATGAGAATAAAATTGGTTACTTGGTTACAATTTAAAATCTTTGATGAAAACAAAGACTTTATAGGAAAACATACTTACTGACTCTAAAAGTGATGAATTTGGACTAAAACAATCCCATAGGAAAATCTGAAAAGTTACCAAAGAAATCTTCCCCAGAGAAACAACAGGGTCTGAGAGATTCAAAGGACTTCATGCCTTCAAGAAACAGCCAAGCCCTATGCTTTCCAAGTTGTTTCAGAAAACAGAAAAACATGGGGGTGCTTCCCAAAACATGATCTCAAAAACCCTGGTCTCAAAATATGGCTAAGTGAGTTAAAGGAAAAAAAAAAAAAAAAAAACTTATAGCTCAATTTCCTATTTTAAGCCTGTATAAAATGCTAGTGAAAAAATAACAATAATGGCCAGGCATGGTGGCTCATGCCTATAATCCCGGCACTTTGGAAGTCCGTGGCAGGAGGATCGCTTGAGTCCGGGAGTTGGAGAGGCAATATAATGAGATCCCAAGTCCACAGAAAAATAAAAAATTAGCCAGGCATGGTGGCGCGTGCTTCTAGTCCCAGCTACTCCAGAGGCTGAGGAGGGAGGGTCACTTAAGACTGGGAGGTTGAGGCTGCAGTGAACTGTGATTGCACCACTGCCTTCCAGCCTGGGCAACAGAGCAAAACACTGTCAAAAAAAAAAAAAAAAAAAAAAAGCAACAACAAGCACCATAAGGATGCTTAGTGGATATCCATCTGCTGCATGTGTTATGCATACAGGCATGCCTCATCTTACTGTGCCTTGCTTTTTTTTTTTAGAAATTTTAGGTTTGTGGCAACCCTGCGTTGAGCAAGTCTACTGGTGCCATTCTTCCAACAGCATGTGTTCACTTTGTGTGTGTCAGCATTTTTTAGCAATAAAGTCTTTTTAAATTATGGCATGTACATTGATTTTTTGAGACATAATGTTATTGCACCCTTAAGAGACTACAGTATACTGCAAACGTAACTTTTATATGCACTAGGAAACATGAAAATTTCCAATATTTGCTTTATTGCAGTAGTCTGGAACTGAAGCCGCAACATCTCTGAGGTATACCTGCATATCAATTCGTTGGATCCTCCTAATCCTTCTATGAAGTGCTATTATTTTTTTTCCAGATGAGGAAACTGAGGTAGTGTTATCAATGTGCCCAAGCTGGTAATCAGCAGAGCTGGGACCCAAACCAAGAACCATGGTCTCTGGGGACCATGCTCTACCCACTCTACTATACTGCCTCCTAAGTCGGCTTCTTAAAGTCCTGATAAACCACAATAAAGTAGCGTGTGTGCTGGGATGCCTCACTGGCTCTGCGCCAGGACGTCTGGTCATAAAATTCATCTAAGGTGCACCAAGCACCCAATCTTGGTTTCTAATACCATCCTCCAATAAAAGGAGCCGGGCTCCTTAGTGAAATGGCTAATTCTGAGGTTGGAGCAGGGAACAGACAAGATGAGCCCGGTGCAACCTGCAATGCCAGAAAGTAAGGGAGTGCTCCAAAAGTAAAATGATGGGGTGCATCAGAAAGACACAGGAGTCAAACAAAAGAGCCCTCGATGCCCAAAGCTGGAAGGATTTGAGCATCACAGAATACTGGATTATAAAGTATAAAATAAATATCCATGGGTCTATACAAATATAAGTTTAAAAAAAAAGAGGCCAGGTGCAGTGGCTCACACCTGTAATCCCAGCACTTTGGGAGGCTGAGGCCGGAGGATCACTTGAGGGCAAGACTTTGAGACCAGCCTGGCCAACATGGCAAAACCCTGTCTCTACTAAAAATACAAAAATTAGCCGGGCATGGTGGTGGGCAACTGTAACCCCAGCTACTCGAGCGGCTAAAGCAGGAGAATCACTTGAGCTCACGAAGTGAAGGTCGCAGTGAGCCGAGACTGTACCACTGCACTCCAGCCTGGGTGATGGAGTGAAACTCTGTCTCAAAAATAGAGGCCAGGCGCAGTGGCTCACGCCTGTAATCCCAGCACTTTGGGAGGCCGAGGCAGGTGGATCACTTGAGGTCGGAGTTCGAGACCGGCCTGAGCAACATGAAGAAACCCTGTCTCTATTAAAAATACAAAATAAGCTGGGCATGGTGGCGCATGCCTGTAATCCCAGCTACTCGGGAGGCTGAGGCAGGAGAATTGCTTGAACCTGGGAGGCGGAGGTTGCGGTGAGCAGAGATTGCGCCATTGCACTCCAGCCTGGGCAACAAGAGCGAAACTCCGTCTCAAAAAAAAAAAAAAGAAAGTACAATTTCAAGTTTTAAAAAAAGGTTGAACAAATAAATAAATGAGGGAAAAGAGACAAGTGTGTACAGAAGGATCACAAATAGCATAATTCCCATGCCTTAAGTGTGGGTGGCACACGGTGGCTGCTTTCCAAGAGTGCAGAAGAGTGGGTAGGGGAGTGACTTTATGGCAGAGAAACCTGACAAGCACTACCTTAGCTGGGTGATCAAGGTCAACATCATCAGTGATAAGTCATGCTGATGTGATGTGATGACAATGGCACTTCTGTGCTCTCCTTCCCAGTAACCCATAACTCCTGTCTCGCTGAAAGAAAAACTAAAATTGAAAGGCATTCTTCAAAGTACCTAGCCATACTCCTCGAAAGTGTCAAGGTCATCAAAACGAAGGCAATTCTAAGAAACTGTCACAGCCCAGAGGAGGCTAAGGAGATGTGACAATGGAACGTGATGTGGTCTCCCAGATGGGATGCTGGAACAGGAGGAGGGCATTAGGTAAAAGCTAAGGCCACTGGACTAAAGCATGGACTGAAGATAATAAGTACGTATCAATAATGTGCATCCGTGGTAACCAATGTTCCAAAGTAATGTTAATAACTTTACTAATAAATAATAGGGAAAATGGGTGCCAGGTACATGGAACTCTCTTAATGTTCCTATAACTCTTCTGTAATCCAAAACTATCCTAAAATAAAAAGTTTACTGATTAAACACACACGTGGAAAAGCCCAAGGAAGATGCCGAAAAGGCAGCTGATAAAATTCGACATCCTTTCCTGATAAAATCTAGTAAGCCAGGAAGACAATGCTACTTCCTTAAACTCATGATAAATATTTATCTGAAATCAACAGTCAGCATCAGGTTTTTGGCTTTTTCTCTTTTTTTTAAGAGATGGAGTCTTACTCTGTCGCCCAGATGGGAGTGCAGTGGTGTGATCATAGCTCACTGCCGCCTTGACCTCCTGGGCTCAAGTGATCCTCCTGCCTCAGCCTTCCAAGTAGCTGGGACTACAGGGGTAAGTCACCACACCCAGCTAATTAAAAACTTTTTTTTTTGTAGAGGCAGAGGTCTCCTACGTTGCCCAGGCTGGTCTTGAACTCCTGGCCTCAAGCAATCCTCCTGCCTTGGCCTCCCAAAGTGCTGGGACTACAGGCATGAGTGTGTAATTACCATGCCTGGCAATATCAGGTTTAATGGTGAAACACTAGAGGAAAATCCATAAAGATGTCCACAGGCGGCACGGTTCCTTATGATTCCTAATATGATTCTCCAGGAGCAATGCGCCCAGCATTTGAAAAGACAATGCCTATTTATTTTAGTTTTGCCCCAAAATCTCTAGTCCTTCATCAACCAGCCTACACATTTGCAGAAAGCTCTTCTCTCTGGTTCTCTGTCCAACTTTCTGGCTGGACATCAAGTTGGTTTTCTCCACATGCCCACTCCTCAGTTACTCTTAGAGGCAAAATGAGCCATCCCTGCTTTAAGCCACAGGTTCCCACAGCCCCTCATCCAGCTGAGAGCCCCAGTTGCATTCTTGGATCCCTGGCTCTGTCGAATCTCCGGTGGAGAGACTCTCTACACTCGCCTGCTCCCCAGCTCCCTCCCTCATGCCAGGTGGTGTAGACAGAGCAGGATGAGCGGCCACACAGGACCTGCTCTGCCAGCATGGGGTAGCTCTGGACTAAGGAATTCTCCATCCAAGGCAGCCCGGGCTCTCGGGAAGGGCTCAGCTCAAATGCCCCGAGGCATGGCTGGCCAGGGTGCAGGACTCAGGGACCGCCCTCCTAGGGCGTGGACATGCAGATGGTGTTTCCTGACTGCTCGCAGGATAGGCTGCGGCCCATCTCCCTGGGGCCCGTCTCCAACAGCCAAGCAAGTGCTAGCAGCAAACCTACTCCAAGCCACCTGAGGCAAGGAGGGTGTTTCTCCAGCCCAGACCTGTGTCTGAAGGGGCCCTCTTCTCTGAATGGGCTGTGCCAGTGCCCTCACCCATCAACACAGCCACCAGAGAAAGTATGTGTCTGCTCGGCGGGTGCAGCGTCCTGCCCACGGACACACAGCTGGCCCCCAGGGCCCATCACATCCATTCTTACCTGGGGGCTCAGGTCTCAGAGGCCGCCTGGACCCAGACTTGTTCTAAACAGTCCTCAAAACTGCAGCACCCTTTGTGGGGGTGGCTAAATGGATGACAGTCTCATTGATGCCCACATTTGCCCAGGCTGAGAGCAGATTAGGTCAGACTGTGCCTGGATGACGGAGACTGCATCTCCAGGACCTCCTGGAGGAAGATGGGGACCTCCTAGTGACTTCCCCCTCCAGTGAAACCTGGGTCCTCTGCATGCCCCATGAGGGGCCCCAGCCCTGGTCAAAGACAGACAAGATGTCTCACCATCCACCCAGAGTGCCCAGCAACACAGCCCCGTGTAGCCCCAGATGGGAGGAAGACCATGTGGGCACAGGCATCTGAGATACAGTTCTTCAGGAGTTACTGTGCACAGGAGGGACTGATGAAAAGCAGAGGGTGCCAGGCCAGGCATGGTGGTTTATGCCTATAATCCCAGCACTGTGAGAGACCAAGGCAGGAGGAATGCTAGAGCTCTGGAGTTCTAGACCAGCCTGGGCAACAAGGCAAAACTCTGTCTCTACAAAAAATAAAAAATAAGCTGGGCACGGTAGTGAGCACCTGTGGTGCCAGCTGTTTGGGGGGCTGCGGCGGGAGGATCACTTGAGCCTCAGAGGCAGAGACTGCAGCAAGCAGAGATCACCCCAGAGGGGCGTCCTCTCTGTGGCTCCACGCCCCCTGCAGCCCTGAGCACTGTGGGCTAGCAGGGATGAGAGAGGCTGCCCACAGACTCTCCCACCTCCTGGCTGTCCTTACTGGAGTGAAAGTTTCTAGTCTTTTTTATTTATTTATTTTGAGATGAAGTATCACTCTGTCGCCCAGGCTGGAATGCAATGGTGTGATCTCGGCTCATTGCAACCTCCACCTCCCAGGTTCAAGCGATTCTCCTGCCTCAGCTTCCCAAGTAGCTGGGACTACAGGTGCCCAACACCAAGCCCGGCTAATTTTTTGTATTTTTAGTAGAGACGGGGTTTCACCGTGTTAGGCAGGATGGTCTCGAGCTCCTGACCTTGTGATCTGCTTGTCTCGGCCTCCCAAAGTGCTGGGATTACAGGCATGAGCCACCACGCCCAGCCAGTTTCTAGTCTTAAGAAAAAAAAAAAACAGAAAAAAGGAGAAAAAAATCTGTCCTGTTTAACAAGAATGCAGCAAGGGTTTTGCAACCTGCTCCCAGGCTGGATTCACGGAGAGCTCCATCCCCGCCCCAGCACCCTCAGCTCGGGTGGCTCTGTGTGGGTGGGGGGGCGGGTGTGTATGTGGTACGTCAATGGGTGTGGTACATACCGTATATGTGAGGCATGTGGTGGGTGGTATGTGTATGGTGTGTAGTGTATGTATAGGGATGGTGGGTACATGTGTGTGGTGTGTAGTATATGTAGTATGTATGATGTGGTGTGTGTATGGCTGTGGTGCATATGTGTGTGGTGTGTATGTGTATGGCTGTGGTCTGTGTGTGGTGTGTGCAGGGTATGTGGTGTGTAGGTGAATGTGGCATGAGATGTGTGGTGTGTGTGGTGTGCAGGTACATGTGGCATGAGATGTGTAGTGCGTGTGGTGTGTAGGTGCACGTGGCATGAGACGTGCGGTGTGTAGGTGTGTGTGGCAAGTGATGTATGGTGTGTGTGGTGTGTATGGCATGTCATATGTATGCAGCATGTGGTATATGTGTGGTGTGTGTACGGTATGTGGTGTGTGGTATGTAGGGGTTGTGTGGAGGTGTGTATGTGTGGCATATATGGCGCATGATGTGTATGTGTGGTGTGTGTGTGGTGTGGGGTGTGTGTGTGGTATGTGGAATGAGTGTGGTGTGTGTGTGGTGAGTATGGTGTGGGTGGTGTGTATGTGTGGTGTGTGGCATGTGTGTTGTGCTGTGTGTGGTATGTGGCATGTGTGGTGTGTATGGTGGGGGTGTGCGGTGTGTGGTGTGTGTGGTATGTGGCATGTGTGGTATGTGCTATGCAGCATGTGTGTTGTGTGAGGTGTATACAGTGTGTATGGTGTGTGTGGGGGGTGTGGGAGATGTGTGTGGTATATGGTATGTGTAGTGTGGGGGTGTGTGTGGTGTGCGGGAGTGTGTGTGGTATGTATGGCATGTGTGGCGTGTATGTGGTGTGTGTGGTGTGTACGGTGTGGTGTGTGTGGTATATGTGGTGTGTGGTGTGTGTGGTGTGTGGGGCATGTGTGTGGTGTATGTGGCATGCACGGGATGTGTGGTGTGTGTGTGGTGTGATGTGTGTATGTGGTGTGTGGTGTGTGTGGTGTGTATGGTGTGGTGTGTGTGTTGTGTATGTGGTGTGTGGTGTGTTGTGTATGTGGTGTGTGGTGTGGGAGGCATGTGCGTGGTGTTATGCGGCATGCACAGGATGTGTGGTGGTGTGTGTGGTGTGTATGGTGTGTTGTGTATGTGGTGTGTGGAGTGTGTGGTGTGTATGGTGTGGTATGTGTGTTATGTGGTGTGTGTGGTGTGGGGGGCATGTGTGTGGTGTATGTGGCATGCACGGGATGTGTGGTGTTGTGTGTGTGGTGTGCATTGTGTGGTGTGTGTCATGTATGTGATGTGTGTGGTGTGGGGGGGCATGTGTGTGGTGTATGTAGCATGGATGGGATGTGTGGTGTGTATGGTGTGTTGTGTATGCAGTGTATAGTGTGTATGGTGTGTTGTGTTGTGTATGTGGTGTGGGGAGCATGCATGTGGTGTATTTGGCATGCACAGGATGTGTGGTGTTATGTATGTGGTGTGTATGGTGTTGTGTGTGTGTCATGTATGTGATGTGTGGTGTGTGGTGTGTGTGGTGTGGGGGGCATGTGTGTGGTGTATGTGCTGTGCACAGATTGTGTGGCGTGATGTGTGTGGTGTGTATGGTGTGTTATGTCTCGTGTATGTGGTGTGTATGGTGTGGTGTGTGTCGTGTATGTGGTGTATGGTGTGGTGTGTGTCGTGTATGTGGTGTGGCAGGGCATGTGTGTGGTGTATGTGGTGTGCACAGGAAGTGTGGTGTTGTGTATGTGACGTGTATGGTGTGGTGTGTGTCGTGTATGTGGTGTGTGTAGTGTATGTGGTGTGCACAGATTGTGTGGTGTGGTGTGTGTGGTGTGTATGGTGTGTGTCATGTATGTGGTGTGTGGTGTGTACGGTGTTGTGTGTGTCGTGTATGTGGTGTATGGTGTGGTATGTGTCGTGTATGTGGTGTGGCAGGGCATGTGTGTGGTGTATGTGGTGTGCACAGGATGTGTGGTGTTGTGTATGTGATATGTATGGTGTGGTGTGTGTGTCGTGTATGTGGTGTGTGTAGTGTATGTGGTGTGCACAGATTGTGTGGTGTGGTGTGTGTGGTGTGTATGGTGTTGTGTGTCATGTATGTGGTGTGTGGTGTGTATGGTGGGGTGTGTGTCGTGTATGGTGTTGTGTGTCATGTATGTGGTGTGTGGTGTGTATGGTGTGGTGTGTGTCGTGTATGTGGTGTGCGGGGGCATGTGTGTGGTATATGTGGCGTGCACAGGATGTGTGGTGTTGTGTATGTGGTGTGTATGGTGTGGCGTGTGTGTCGTATGTGTGGTGTATGTGTGGCATCTGGCGCATGTGTCTAGTTGGGGGAGACCCTCAGGCCGTGTCCCCTCTCCCCAGCCCATCTGCACTCGAGGGGCGCTGGGCACACAGAATCACAATTCACTCCCTCTGGCCAAAGAGTGAGTAAAGCACCAAGGCCTTGAATGAGAAAGAGCACAGCTGGGCAAGTCCTTCACTCACAAAGGACTGATGGGGACAGGAGGCTGCGATTGAGGGCTGTCGCCTGTGGCAGGAGCGCCCAGAAAAGCCCAGACTTGTGGAGAAGGGTCTCCAGTGGGTCCTGGCCTGGGAGGGAACGCCACCACAGTCCCCGTCACACTACACAGATCCTCTCCCTTTCCCATGATTCTCACGACCCCCCAGAAACAAAAGGGCCCCAAATGCCCCATTCACAGCTCAGAGAGAAAGAGCACAATTTCAATCAAGGCCCCAGGCTGTCAGAAACATCGCGTTATTAATCTCCTTGTGGCAAATGTGAGCTGGGACTCGCTTACACAGCCAATGGAGCATGCTCTAAATTAGCGTTTGCAGGTAATGGATCCGGCCGCCAGCCCCACGCCAGCTGGCTACAAGCTGGTTATGCCACTAACACGAAATAATAGGAGGCAGAAAAACGGATGGCCTGATTGTGCCTGCTGTTAGAGCCCGATTTACCCAACACGGACGTCTTATTGGTTTAACACAATTTACTACACCTCAATCACAGAAAATGATTTTCATTCCTCTGAACCCTCAACTCCCAGGCGCTGCACGAGGGAGGAGTCTTCATAAATGCCATCCGCTCACTTTCTTTTTTTTAACATGCCTTTAAGATTTTATAACAAATCATAGATAATAAAACAAAAAGAGATGAGGCTTAGAACTGGGGGTCCAGGCCAGCATCTCTTGAGTCCTGGGATGGGTGGTGTGTCTACATTTGAGAAAACCAGCCCTGACTCCTGCCCCGAGTCCTGAACTGCAGAGCTCCCTGCCTTTGTGCCCAGTGTCCCTGTGCAGGGCTGAGGCCGGCCAGGCCCCCAGCAGAAAGTCCAGCAGGTCTTAGGGACGCCCACCTTGCTCACAGGGTACTATCAATACATATAAAAGAGTGGCTGGCTTCCTTTAAACCCAGTGAGTCAGCGATTCACACAGCAGTGTAGCCGCACCCCAGCCTTCCCTGGTAGCAGTTGAGCCTGTGTTCAAAGAGGCACACCCCTGGGTAACCAAAAACACCGGCTTTAGAAGAGATTTTTATTTCCCGACTAGTTAAGAAAATAATTCTCAAGTTCCCAGTGACACAGAAGATGGCAGAAAAATCGCTTAAAACCTTTTCTTCTATTTTCCATCCATCTATCAAACCCACCCACACGTTTCCCGACACCCACAGTGGGTCAGACACTGTGCAGATAAATGAGACGTGGTCCCCAAGAAGGCACCTCCAGGCTCTCCAGGACAAGGACAACAAAACTGCGTCACACAGTGATCCTGCCCTGGAGAGGGAGCTCCAGGTGGAAGAAGTGTCAGCCCACCTCCCTAGCTGCAGATGTCCCCAGGGGCTTCAACCTGGACACCGGCAATCAGGGCGCCTCCTCAAATCTGGCCAGGGATACTCCATGATGTGACACTGTCCCCAGACACCCATCTTCCCACCATCTTCAGAGGGGGTGACTCCTCTCTCCCCACTCGGTCCCCTCAGGAACAACCTCCATCTCTCGTTCTTGCTGTCTCAGTCCCTGTACCCACCCCCCTGCTCTAAGCTCTCAGGGGTCCACAGATCAGATAGCTTCCCTGGTGGGCACGGTTTCCCCTCCGTATGTCCGGTGGCCAGCAGCAGATGGGCGCACATGGCAGGTGCACAGCATGGGCAGCAGGTACACACGCTGACCCGATGCCACTCAGCACCCTGTGGGAGGCTGCTCCTGGCTGAGAGCTTCCCGGTGCACTCGGCTGTGGTCTCTGGCTTTGAGCTCATCTCTCCAAGAGCCACCCTGGTCCACACAAGAGACGGCAGCAAGGCCAACCCGGGGTCTTGGGATGGGGGTGGAGGGAAGGTGGAGCAGTTTGTAGACAGGGGTGACATCTCCCCAGAGCTCAGGTTCACAACACCTTGCTTCCAACAGCAGCCAAGTGCAACGTGTGGACTCTGTGTGGATCCTGACTTGAACAAACCAATGCTAAAAAGAGTTTAGGATCAATATGGACTAGATATTCATGACATGAAGGAGTTACAGTTCATTTGTGATAATGAATGTGATACTGGCATGGTGGTTACGTAAAAGTAGAAAAAAGTTCTCACCAAATGAAATACCTATTGAGGTATTTACAGGTGCCATGACATGATGTCTGGGATTTGGCTTTAAAATGCTCTAGCAAACAAAACTAAACACAAAAACCTGATGGGGACTTCGGGGCTCATTATACTTTCCTATTATTTTGGACATTGAAATTTCCTGTTAAAAAGAAAAAAAAAAAGACCTCCATTACCTGGAAGGCGTGACAGCTAAGGAACAGGGGCGGGTATTCCAGGGCCCCTGGCCCCTGACCCACAGCCCGTGCAGCCCTGTCCCCAGGCTGGGCAAAGTCAGGCTCTGGGACGCTGTGGGGAGGGAGGCTCAGGGCCCCTCCCAGGAGCCACCTTGGGAGCAGGACTGCCTGCAGCACGGGGCTCAAGCAGCCAGCATGCAGAGGACGGCAGGGTTCCACATTGGGCTCAGCTATTCCTGCCCCAATTTCTCGGTTATTTTTATTTGAAGCATAGCTATGGGTCACTATGATTCAACTCAAGCTGGGACAGGTTTCCGGGGCAGTGCCAATCTGAGGGACCCACTGCCCAGCCCACCTCGCTGGAGGAGCCCCACAACACACTTCCCATCCCAGATCCTCAGAGCGGGCAGGGGGTCCTGGGAATGCCGGGCCACAGACACCGCACTGCAGAAGGAGATCACGCAGACGCAGCGCTGGGATAGCTCTGCCAGCCCTTCTCAGCCTCCCCGGCTGACAGAGCTGGGCTTCTGATTAACATGTGTTACATGCCCCCTCCCGGGATGCCAAGCACCCAGGCAAGGCCATTTTAACCTCCTCCTGGGTGGGGTAAGGAGAGAAGCACAGGAGCTGACTGCTCAGAACTCCTTCCAGGGCGAGACCTTAAAAAGACACCCATCCCCCAAGCATAGCCACAGCGAACGGAAGCGTCCAAGCAGCCCACTGTGGGCCACATCCGACCTCGGCCCTGCACCCCACTGATGACAGGCAGGCCAGGGGGGCTGGGAGGGTGATATGGGGCCAGCACCCCCAGGGCCGCGGCCCTGAACAGAGCGGGCCCTGAAGACATCTGGGGTGGACTTGGGCCCTGCAAGGCGGGTAATGGATACCAGAAACCAAGCTCTCACAACGATAGGCAGGAAAGGAAAGCCCAGAGTGAGGACAGGGGGATGGCGGCCTCTTCAGGGTCACCTCCCCAGAGCTTCCAGGTAGTACCAACACTGGTGGGAGGTCTCAGAATGGGGGCCTCCTGCTCCAGGACATGGGTGGGAAGGGAGCCACTGAGGCAGTTGGGTCTGACCCAAAGGTTTCCTTGTACCATGGGTGGCAGCGCACTGACTTCTGGGTCCTGGAGCGGGGCTGAGCTGGCCAGGCCACAACCGCCATGGCTGGGCAGCTGCAGGAAGCTCCCCGGGTGGCACTGGCTCGCTGCAGGCCTAATAGGAGCAGAAGGCCAATGGAGCTCTCCAGAGCTCTTTATGGGCCGTTTAACCATCCCTCGACCCAGTCGCCCAAGCACAGCAGACATAATGGCAGTGTTTACACATAAAAATGGCAAGCTGTTTTACTGGTGGCTTTCAGAGTCGTAAGAGCAGCAATTTGGTAAAGTTTCCTGCAAATGGCAGAAACAAAGTCTGAGAGTAGAATGGTGGGGCACTAAACCACGCTGAAAAGTCATCGAAAACCATTACATCAAACACTCTGCCAAGAGCCAGGGAGCGGGGAGCAGTCAGAAGAAAAATAATCTTCGCCCGTGATCCTGAAGCCCTGTTTATAATCTCCACTCACGGTGTGTGTGCCACTGCGGCGTCTCATCTGTTACTCACTCAGGGAACGTAAATTACTGTTTTTTTACCTTTTAATTTTGCCCGGAGAAACATGGTGGCTTACCTTTCCAACTCATATTCTTTCATTCCCACTTTTACAGCCTTCATTACCTGGAGGACGGATATTAAGCAAAGACATTCGTATTAAGCAGATCAGTAACACAGTGTGATAAATAACATACAGCACTTCTTCAAAAGCACCTCGTCTTTAAAAAGGAAAAAAAGAATGATATTTGCATGCAGTGGTACAGACATGTGACAAATTAGAACTTTTTAAAAGCTCCAAAATCCATACAGTTTATTTAAACTGCTATGGAGCACTTCCATTTGGAAGCTGATAAATGCCAAGCCTCGAGTTACAGCTCAGAGGCCACCAGCAGCCCGAGGACAGTGAGGATTTAACCACGAGGTGCTTGGTGAATACTTAATGCCACAAAAGCTATGATGATCACTAAAAGGCCTCCTTTGTTTAACTTTCATAAAACACGGACAGCATTAACTCATACAAGAGAGTATGCTGCCCATCAATTACCCTTGTCTGTTTCCTAACACAAAATTGCAATGTTCCTGAGTAGACGCTGGGCCATCCTCATCTTTCAAGACATGTGTTTCCTTATTTGGTCTCATTCCTCCAGTAAAGTGGGAAGGTTTGGAAGAGAACCACGTGAAGAAATTTTCAGAAAATGGATGATGGTAATAAGTGTGTTTGAACCATAGTTAAGGACAAAAAATTCTTTAAAATGAGCTGAGAACTGCTGGGACATCAAGAAGGAGCACTCTACCTTCCAAAGTTGGGACTTTTTGTTGGAGAATTTCCTGAGGATTGGTGTCCACGACTGCCATGATGGGCAGGTGCCCTAAGCTGAGGAATTGGGGCAGAGCCTCTCCTGTCCCTGCCCTGTGCCCACCAAGCAACAAAAAAGAGAACCATCACCGTGTAAAACTTCCTACCTTTCGTGTGGCCCTCGGGGATTAGAGCCCACCTGGAAACCCTTCACCCTCACGCAGTTCTCTCACCACACAGCAACACTGCTTTCCCCACTCAACCGGAGCCGGTGCCTGACTTACCTCACAATGGGCCTCGCTGGAGATTTTATTGGTGTAGCGCAGAACCTCCAGCTCCATGTCTGTCTTAAACACTCGGCTTCAGAGACAGAAGAACAAAGCAGCTAGTCAGTGACTTTCAGGAGGCACTGGCTGGACCCCTCCAGGGAGTCCTCAGGGCCCGCCACACCCTGCACAGCCCGGAAGGGGTGTTGTGCGAGGCCAGAGTGGGGCCACCAAGGCCCAGGAGTGACAAGCTCTATGGAACAGTCTAGAAGAAAACCTCTCGCGGGGAGCAGAGCTGCTGCCCACCTTCCCTAACACCACCCAGCGGGCAGGCTGTTTCCAGGGATAAGATCTGGAAGCTGCTGTGCAGGGGGAAGAAGCCCGGTTGCTACAGCCTGTCACAGGCTGCCTCCCTCAGCCTCAGTTTCCCCATGCATGGAAGGGGGATGAAATCTACATGGCATGGCTGTTGGGCCATAATCCTAAGCCTGCCGCCTCCCAGGGCTCTGTCCTATTGGCTGAAGAGGCCGCGTTTCCTCCCCACCCCCACCCACCTGCCCACGGGTGGGTGACAGGGTTGAGTGAGGTGACTGAAGCCATTCCAGCTTCGTGTGTGCCGGTACAAATGTGGAAACAGCTGGACCGCAGACACAGGCAGGAGACCAGGAGCAGCGGAGAAGAGGGAGGCAGCCACAGATGAGAGGGTGGTCTACGTGGGCAGGGGAGTCGCAATCGGGGGACACTGCTGTCCCTTCCCGGCTGGGCTGTGCCTCTTGCAACTGGACTCCTGGGGCTCCCAGGTCCTCCCAACAAACTTGTGTTAATTTGCCCAAATGTGGTTAGGTTTCTGGTGGTTGCAATCAATCTCACCCACGAGTAAGACCCATAGAGAGGAGCCAAATAAGTATTCATTTTCTACCTCCACCCATTTAAAAAAACCTGGGTCCATGGGCACTGAAAGGGCAGCCGTGCTGAGGCATTCAGAGCACCGGCCTGGGAGAAAGGCCTTGGGCTCTAGTTCAGCTCCACCCCTTCCCAGCAGTGTGGCCGAGATCCCTACTCTGTGCCTCGGTTTTCCCATCTGAAAAACGGAGATATGAACACTGATTCTCATCAAAACATTACTCCCCGGTATTCATGACAGGCCCACGAAGCTAGAGAAATCTCAGCAGGCAAACGCAGCCTCCCTTCATTTTAAATTGCCATTTACTGGGGACCCGCCCCATGCTGGGTCTTGTAAGTTGCAGTGGACGCTGGGTGCACTGCCAACTCATCCCCTGAGGCCACACCCTTCTACTAGTCTCCTTGATTCAATGGAGGGAGCCAAGACTCAGTTCCCTTGCTTCAACTGGGGACATCTCTGGGGGCCACTCCAGCACCAAAGCTCCCCATGGGAGCAGCCGAGATGCCCTTGTGACAGCATCGCAGCCCAAGCCTGCTCCCTCATTCTGACACACACGCTGATCCCAAGAGCACTCCTCAATACGCTTCCTGCCCACTTGGCTCAGAGACTCAGCTTCCCATGGAACCCAACCTAGAACAGGTACTACATTCCCATTTTACAGATAGTGACACTGAGACTTAACTGAGACGATGTCAAAGGGTGCGTGACCCACTCTGTTACACTCACCCCCTTTTTGTTGCACTCTATGCAAAAATAATAGAACCCTACACCCAGACAAACTACTAATCAAATACAGAAGGAAACTAGGCCTTTTTAGACATTTAAAAACTCAGAAATGGGGGAAGTACTTAAGGATGTACTCCAGCAGAGAGAGAAGGGTAGAAGGGTGGGGAGAGGGAGAAAGCACAAGCCAATAAAGAGAAGGAGGTGATATAATGGGATATTTTAAAAAACTGGAGTCAATCCAAAAGTATAATTAGACGATGGACAGCAAGCCTAGAAAGCAATCAGCAGAAATGAGAACTCCAAGTATGTGGCTCTGAGAAAAACATCCACAAAAAGAATGGCATGGATTCCTTTCTGCAGATAAAATCAACAGGAAGCTTAAAGCTCTTAGCGATATGGTGAAGAAGATACGTTTCTTCTCTCAATAAGAAATAAGAAAGGCAAATTAAAACTCTAGGAACAACAAAACAAAACAGATATTTGTATGAAGGCTGCATTTATTCACATGGTATCAAAATAACAACAGGCAGATTACTCTCCAGGTCAAGGGGGAAAATGTAACCCAGTGATCAGTCTTAGCATCATTGATTGTGGGTCAACTAAGTATAATTTGTGTCTGAATGTAGTGCAATAAGAAATACACATCACCTGGGATGTATTCCAGCAAATGTTTTAAACTTCTATGGCTTTAGATCTAACTTCCAGTTTGCAAGAAATATGGGGATAGAGGAACAAGCTAACTGCCACCACAAGTGAACAACCATACAAATCCAGAATTGGGATGCTGTGGTACAACTGGCCCAGCCTTTCAGTAACTGGGGGGAAAACCATCACAATACCCAGGTAAGAGACAGAACTATATTGGCCACGTCCAGGATGTCTTATGGACAACTGGAGGAATTCCTGTTTATGTGAACTTTCTAACTTTCAGCAATGCATGTATATATGTTGCTTTTGTTCTAATGGAAAAAAAAAATATTTTTTCTAATAAAAAAAACCATTCTTTAAACAGAGAATAAACTAAAATATGGAGTGATTTTGTACAACTGATGGTTATGTAAGAAAAACAGTCTAGGCTGGGAGTGGTGGCTCACACCTGTAATCCCAGCACTTTGGGAGGCCGAGGCGGGTGGATCACGAGGTCAGGAGATCAAGACCATCCTGGCTAACACGGTGAAACCCCATCTCTACTAAAAATACAAAAAATTAGCTGGGTATGGTGGCGGGCGCCTGTAGTCCCAGCTACTTGGAGAGGCTGAGGCAGGAGAATGGCATGAACCCAGGAGGCGGAGCCTGCAGTGAGCCGAGATCGTGCCACTGCACTCCAGCCTGGGTGACAGAGCGAGACTCCGTCTCAAAAAAAAAAAAAAAAAAAAAAAGAAAAAAAGAAAGACAGAAAAAGAAAAACAGTCTATATGCTCTTGATGCTAGGAGCCTCCTCTTGAGGGAGGCCCTGGGCTTGTGACATCCGACCCACAGAGAAGGCACTCCTGCCCTGATACGTTCCTTAGTTCTGCATAGACCACAGTCATAGTGATCATAGAAACACAGTTTTATGGCTTTTTTTTAAATCTTTTAGAGTTAATGTCTCCCCCAAACAGGTAAGATTTACTGCTCACATAAATGCAATGGAAATATTACAAACCCTAACAAGGAAACAGCAACAGAAGTCGGGAGGTGAAGACAGGTTGCAGAAAAGAAGTGTAGAGAGAGCAGGGCCCCATCTGTGCAGCCTCAGCTCACCCAGGGCAAAGGCAAGATGGGGTGGAAAGTTCACGGAGCAAGAACTAAAAGAGGCTCAAATCCATGACAAGAAGGCAAATGGAACCCGTGGAAGAAGAGCAATAAACATACGATGAAAAGATGGGTGGGGGGTGACAGAAATGGCCCAAAGAATTCGCTTTGGGGAGGGCTGGTGTGGAGAGAGATGAGCTGGCAGGAGTTGCTGGTTTCATGATAACCTAGCTTTCCCATACTGATTTTGTACTAGTGGCTTTTTAAACCAAGGGTACATATTGCTTTGATAGCACTTTAAAAACCTTAACGAGGTGCTGTCCATAATGGTAAATGTCCATTCATTCATTTCACATCACTAATAAGTAAGTGTCAGCTGGATGTACCAGGCACCAGTGATAGAGTGGAGTGAAAGGGCCGCGTCCTCCCCTAATGCAGCGCAGAGACCATGGAGAGACAGATACAGTGCGAGTAAACACACAATGATGGAGTGGAAGGAGGGCTGCTAAGAGCAGGAGCCGGGGTGCTATGTGAGGGAATGATGGAGAGGCATGAGCCCTTTTGGTTTGGGGCTGGCCACCCGGTGAGGGAGGTCTGTAATACTGAGACCTGGAGAATGGAGGTGGGCAACCCAGCTGAGTCCCTCTGCATAAGGCAGAGTTCCTGGTGCACCCTCTGGCCAGCTCCTTTCCCTTTACTAAAGATGACCTACCTACACGAAAGCTCCCAAAGGCCCACCCATGACTCTCACAAAGGTATCAACGCAAACACCCTCAAGATCAGCAAAGCTGGAGTGTCTGAGGACGCAGACCAGCACCTGTGCCTCTGCTAGGAGCAAAGCCAGGGTGTCTGAGGACGCAGACCAGCACCCAAACCTCTGTTGGGAGCAAAGCCGGGTTGTCTGAGGATGCAGACCAGCACTCGCTCTTCTGTCGAAGGGCACCTCTCCTGCATCTCCTCTTCCTCCTCCTCGGCCTGGCCAGGAGCCCACCTGAGCTGGCCTCCATCAACGCAGCCCAGATAGACGCCCCGAGGCAGGCAAGGATGGCGGGAAGGCGAGGGGCTCGGTGGCTCCCCAACTCCCGTCAGAGGCAGCAAGCCCTTGGGAACTTCACGGGAGCAGCCCAAGCCAGCCAGCTGCTGACTCACACGGTTTCTGTGATGCCACACAGCTGGGACAGCCAGCCATTTGTCACTGGGAAATGAGGCGGGCACCCTGCAGCGCAGCGACACCTTCCTGAGACCACAGAACCTTCTGCGGAATGTGGAAAAAACAAACCCACAAGCCCAGGGAGACTTTCTCGAATGAACGCCCTTTCTCTCTGGCGGAGGCAGCGCTAAAGCCTGACAGCATGCTGTTAATCATCACGAAGGTGCCTCTGATGCTGCCGTATGGCGGGTGCAGTCCCATTATCTGGGACCAGGCACTTGCTCCTGTCCCCAGAGGGTGACAGTTCAGAGCCACGGGCAGGACAGGGACCAGCAGCTCAGGCTCCCAAGGTCCGAACCAACTCGCGGTCCCTCGGGTGTCATTCCCACTGCCACCCTCTATGACGCCAGCCTGGGGAACCCGCTGTCAGGGAGCAAGTCTCTCTTCTCTCAAATGCAGCGATGATCACTGGGTGACGGCATGGGTGAGGGCCAGGACCTCCTGCCCTCCAACCTCTTACTTTCTCCTGGAGCTGCCCTCTGCCTCCATTCGGCTTAGATCCCTGGCCCTTCTCTAGGGCCACCACTGTTGCCAGTGCTGTAGACTCCTCGGCCCTGTGCCCACCCATCCCCATGGGCTCGGCCTGTGCCTGCTCCAGGAGCACTGAGCACTGCCAGGGGACGTAATGCACTGGTGATGGTCAAGCAAGCCCCAGTGACCTCGGCGAGGCCCCAGCTCTGCCATGAGCTGCAGGGGAACCCGCAGGAGGGCTATTCTCAACTTCCTGCACCTTCCGAAGATTTCTACCCCACACTTCTGCCCCCCACGGGAGCCGCCGCAGATGAATGAATTCCACTCCTACTTCTTGGAGCGCACAGCAGCCAGCAGATGGGTCCACTCTCACCTCTCCTCCTCCAAACTCCCAGGACTCCCCATCCGTCCTCTCCTCCCTCCCTTTCAAGGGAAGGTGCATCCTCTTCCCAAGCTCACACGCCCACCTGGGGATCCCAGCTCCAACCTCCACTAGCTCCTGCTAGAAGCTCCATGGCCACCGAAACAGCTTCCTCTACAAGTGAAGAATCCTCCCCTCACTCGCCTCCTTCTCCTCTTCCAGCCAAGCCTCCCCTACGCTGCCTGCCAGGCCCTAAAAGTCCTTGAGGAGGGAAAGCAGCTTTTGCGTTCTATTTTGAACTTCCTACCCATCTCCTCCCCTCTCCTCTCCCCTCTCTGCTTCTCTCTTCACCCCCATCATGCTACCAGCCCTCCCCTCCCCTCCTCGCAGAAGGTGTGGTTCCCTCTGCCTCTCCCTGCTTTCCCTCTGCACCCACCTGTGGGTCCTGGGTGCCCTGGAGCTCGGCATGCGAGAACCCCCACCGTGCCCCCATCTCAATGCGGCTCTGCCATCTTCCTGCTGCTTCAGCAGAGACCCAGGCGTCATCCTAGATGCCCTCTCCCATCACATCCATCTGCTACTTCCCACATCCAACCCATGGCCAAGGGCTGCCACTCCCCCTCCACGACCTCCCTCAGGTCCCCCCATTTCTCTCTATCCGGCCCCAGCCTCTCTGGCCTGGACAAGCCCTCCAGCCTCCAGGCCTCCAGCCCACCTGCCCTGATAGCAGCTGGGGATCTTTAGGAAATGCAAACCTTATCAGGCTTCCCCTCGTTTCCAGTGGCCTTTAGGTAGCCTCAGGATGAAGGTAAACCTCTAGTAGAGCACAATTCACGTCGGTGCAGGCCATCTCCACCACTCACCCCACGTGCTCTCCCAGCATCCTCCCTCCTCTGCCTGGAATTTGTTCCTGCCCACCTCCAGCTCCCACCCAAAACACACTTTTCTCGGGGTCCGAGATGACCCCCTTCTACCCTCTCACCCTGGGCTAAATCCCTTCTCTGTGTTCCCTGGGTAGTCTAGACGAATCCTCAGAAACCTCTAACTCTTAGAATTCTTTTAATTTAAGTCTCTTCTGAAAGGCCACATATAGTCCTGAAAGACAGGGTCCCAGCACCGGCACAGACACGCAGTATCTATGTGTCATCAAAGCTACCTGTCCTTCCACCGAAGCCAGACAACAGCTCATTTCCAACAAGGAGAGCTGATGGCCTCATTTCAAAGAGAAAAGGAGGCCTCTCCACCCAACCCTCCCCACCCCATGGCAGCATGGGATGTTGCCAAACCGGGCACAGGAGGGGCAAAGCCTCCTCAGGCTCCAGCAGCCCAAATTCCCTCTGCCACTGCCTCATCCCAGTCCCACAGGTAGGAAGAGCAGCCCAGGGTTGACGACAGAAGCCCACACTCCCAGGCTCTCCACTCTGCCTCCCACTGCAGCTGGGGCATCCTCCTATGGTGATGAGTGGGAAGAGGTCGTAATCTGCCAAAGGAGAAAGGACCACATCCTCCTCCCAGCAGAGGCGATAATCACCTCTGCATCGGCCGGGCGCGGTGGCTCACGCCTGTAATCCCAGCACTTTGGGAGGCCGAGGCGGGCGGATCACGAGGTCAGGAGATCAAGACCATCCTGGCTAACACAGTGAAACCCCGTATCTACTAAAAAATAAAAATAAAAAATTAGCCGGGGAAGGTGGCGGGCGCCTGTGGTCCCAGCTACTCGGGAGGCTGAGGGAGGAGAATGGTGTGAACCCGGGAGGTGAACCCGGGAGTGCCACTGCACTCTAGCCTGGGTGACAGAGCGAGACTCCATCTCAAAAAAAAAAAAAAAATCACCTCTGCCATCGAGGCCCAGGGACCTACTTGCTTTTCTAATCTTACTTTGGGGGAAGTGGGAAAAAAAAAAAATCAAACTGAACCAGGGCAAATTATTATACAAAGGCAGTTCTCTGATGAAACCGGCCTGGCTGGGCTTTGGCCTGGCCCAATTGAATCTATGCTTAAATAGACGTCTGCTGTGTGCTGGCTTAACCAATTATCCATAGGGCACTCTGGGCCTGAAGTCTCGCCCAGGCGCCAGGCATAGAGGGATGCATCCCAGCCTGGCCTGGTTATCTCACAGCACAAACACCAGAAACTGTTTTTAAGATGATTGCAGAAAAGAATGGGATTTTCCAGAATTCCGCGCAGTTTCTCCCTGTCTTCAGCAGGAATGCACCACCCTGAATATGATGAGCCCATTTCCAGTGTTCTTGAGCATGAACAGACGAGGACAAAAGGGTGCCCCAGCCTCCGTGGGTCCACCGGCCCCTGGAGTGAGAGATGCATGGTCACACTAAGTCCCAGCCTTGTCTGCCCCAGGGGATGTGTGGGGTGGTTGTTAGAAGTATGATCTACAAGGCTGACAGCCCCATGAGAGGACAAAGGCCACCTCCTCCAGGAAGCAACAGAGAATCATCGCTCAGGACAGGATGACAAAGTTGCCACCTAAGAAGTTTGAACAGGCCAGGCATGGTGGCTCACACTTGTAATCCCGGCACTTTGGGAGGCCAAGGCTAGAGGATCTCAGGCCAAGGCTGAGCGCAGGAATTCGAGGCCAGCCTGGGCAATACACTTAACCTGTGTCTACAAAACATTTAAAAATCAGCCAGATGGCCAGGCGCAGTGGCTCATACCTGTAATCCCGGCACTTTGGGAGGCTGAGGCAGGCGGATCACCTGAGGTCAGAAGTTCAAGACCAGCCTGACCAACATGGAGGAACCCCGTCTCTACTAAAAATACAAAATTAGCCGGGTGTGGTGGCACATGCCTGTAATCCCAGCTACTCGGGAGGCTGAGGCAGAAGAGTCGCTTCAACCTGGGAAGCGGAAGTTGCAGTGAGCCAAGATCACACCATTGCACTCCAGGCCGGGCAACAAGAGTGAAACTCCATCTCAAAAAAAAAAAAAAAAATCAGCTAGGCATGGTGGTGTGCACCTGTAGTCTCAGCTACTCAGGAGGCTGAAGTGGGAGGATGACTTGAGCCTGGGAGTCCGAGGTTCCAGTGAGCCATGATTACAACACTGCATTCCGGCCTGGGCAAGAGTGTAAGACCCTGTCTCTAAAAACAGAACTCTGGGCAGAAGTCAGCTCAGGCTCTTTGGCCAGGAAAAAACATGCCAGGAGATGTGGGCACTGCACAGCCTCAAAGAGAGTCCCCAGCTCATGGCCAAGCTGTGGGCATCAGCATGCCTGGAGGCTGCTCAAACAGACAGGGAAGCTGGGAGGCAAAGTCTCCTACCCCATGTAGGCCTGCTCTCCTGCTACAGACCTAAAATCACAAAAACTAAACAAGGCAAAGATGTACTTGTGCAACCTTATTTTTTTCCTTAAATATTCACAAGTCCCAGCACTGCCTCTGAGCATTAAACCCTGAATTAAGATATCAATTAACTGAGGTCTAAACACTCCACTGATTAAAATAGTAGTGAGACAAGGATGAAGGATTTCCAAAATCAGCCTCTAAGCATCAAAGTGCCACCGTGTTGAACAAAACTCATTTAAAGGGCCAGGAATTCCATCTCTCCTGGAGATGGATGTGCAGGGAATGATTCTATTGGAGCCAGGTGGGCGGGAATTCAACATCACTGAACCCCCAACAACTATCCCTCCCACACTCCATGACCCAGTGATGCAAAGGCTAAATCCCACAAGGGGAAGGACAGAAAGAAAAGAGCTGGTTAGAATTACATATCCTCCGGGGGATCAATCAATAAGTCCTCTCCAAGAAACCAGAGCCATGAAGAAAATGATGGTTTAGCTCAGCTGTGAGCTGAGTGTGCCTGAAACCTAGCCAGGGACAGGCAGACATGGCGCAGAGGTCCACCTCCATGCTGGACCAGGGCCTGACCACGCCTTTCCTTCTGTCTGATGCTCCCACATCCATCTCCTGCCTCCTGGTGCGCAGTGACTCAAGTTCTCACTCTCCCCTAGGAGTCCCACTTCCCATGTGGCTTTCTTGCTGGCGTAGGGTTAAATGCCTATTCATGAGGACACAAAGATGAGCAACGCTACTGGAATCCTTTTCACAGACACACCGAGAATTTAGGTCATCATCTACGTATCTTTTCTAATTTGGGACATGTTACCCAGGACGTAGAATCCTGGGGCACGTCTACCTGTGAACCAACCACAGCTTCCCATCTCCTGTGCACACAGAGAGGCTGGGGAGCAGAAATAGACACGTTACCCACTGCCTGATTAATGCATGCAGGACACTTTTCGTTCTGTGTAATTAACAGCTCTAAAACCGGCGGATGACTCAATTTAACAGTCTCGCTTAAAACCCAAGAAGGCACACGGCAATTGCTGACACGCCTGCTCTCCCCTGATGCTTCCAGAGGTACTTAACCGAAACCCAAGGCACTGAGCTATCAGGTGGTATGAAAGCATCTCCTTTTATTTCCCACCTTGCCTTCAGATCAATTTAATCATCTGCAAAACAGTAAAGCAGAATCACAGCCTAAATTATGGAAGATGCCTGCTCTTTTGAAGTTTCAACTTTTGACCTTCACATTCAAACTGCACTACCCAGCACAAGAAAAGAAATTATCCAGTTATGATCTCATGTTTGTGGGGAAGAGTATGATTATAGAGGAATTTACAGGAAATCAAAAAGGCGCTCCTTGAGAGAATGGAAAACAATAAAACAGTCACAGGAAGGAAATGAATGACAGCCGAACAAAAATGAGAAAGCGAGTTTGCCCGTGCTAGGAGAGGCTGCTTGCTGCCTTCCAATCAGACAGGCTCCAGAGGAACCCCGTGTCCCCAGCCAAGCTGCTAGCGGGAGCTGGGGTGCACATGGGTGCCAAGGAAGCCAACCATCTGCCCCCTGGTCCTCCACCCTACTATACCCTGGCCCCAGCACAAGACCATTCCAAGGGTGCTGGACCATACGTTCAGTGGGATCAGCAGTGAGCTGGGAAGATGACTGACACTCAGGCAGCCCCACTCCATGGGTGCCCCCTCAGAGCTGCAAGGAGCAGTGCAAGAGCCTGGGATTAACAGTCTGGGCTCAACTGGCATTTTCTTGGGCAAGTCACTAACTTCCTTGTGCCTCAGTTTCTTCATCTGTAGCACGGAAATAACTAGATCACTTACCTAACACACCACAAATAAAATATCTTTAAATATAGTGACATGTGTTAAGTGCTTAGCACAACACCTTGTACACATGGAGTCTCAACAGGTGACAGTCAGTGTTATCAAGATGTGCCAGGCTGCAGCCTGGCTAACATGGTGAAACCCCATCTCTACTAAAAATGCAAAAAGTAGCCGGGCGTGGTGGTGCGTACCCGTAGTGGGGAGGCAGGAGCTGAGGCACAAGAATCACGTGAACCCAGGAGGCGGAGGTTGCAGTGAGCCAAGATCATGCCACTGTACTCCAGCCTGGGCGACAGAGCAAGACTCCACCTCAAAAAAAAAAAAAAAAATGTGCCAGGCGGGGTGCGGTGGCTCACGCCTATAATCCCAACACTTTGGGAGGCTGAGGTAGGAGGATCTCTTAAGGCCAGGAGTTCAAGGCCAGCCTGGGCAACATAGGAGACCCCATCTCTACAAAAAACAGAAAAATTGGCTGGGTGTGGTGGCGTGTACCTGGAGTCACAGTTACTTGGAAGGCTGAGGTGGGAGGATCGCCTGAGCCCAGAAGGTCAAGGCTGCAGCAAGCTACGATCATGCCACCGTACTCCAGCCTGAGAGACAAAGTGAGATCCTATCTCTTAAAAAAAAAAAAAAAAAAAAGACATGCCAGCCCTTGACTTATACTCTCATTCAATCTTTGAGCCTACTTTGCAGGTGAGGAAACTGAGGCTGGGTGAATCTTCACAAGCAAACCATGAGTTAGGTTTCACCACATCTCCGTTTTACAGATCAAGAAGCTGAGGCTCAGAAAAGTCAAGTGACTTCCTGAGCGGGGAGGAGATGGGGCTAGAATTCACATGTGCCCGAGTTGATGGTTTCCTGTTATCTCCATGACCCTCCCACAGAGAGAGGGTGGTGAAGGCATTCGAGACCTAAGGGCAAAAGATGCATCCCTGAGTCGTAATCTAACATCATGGAAAGCCCACCCATTCCTGTTAATAAAGGACCTGCCCACTGCCCCACACAGCATCCTTCCTTCAGTGACCCTGGGAGTGTGATGATCATGACTACAGTGGACCCACCGAGAGTGACTGGGACCCGGGCTATTAAAACATACCCCTGAGCAGCAGGGACGATGTGACATTTCTAAAACGATTCTACTGCCATCAACTTTCTGCTGCTTGCTTTAATAAAGTTGGGAGGTATGCTTACGAACGCGGGCTCGACCTCAAAGCCTCAAAAATGTCACTTGAATTAAAGCATGCTTCTTTGAAAGTGACGAATTAATGACTTATCCCTTAGGAGATGGCAGGAGCACAGGACCCAGCCGTAGTCTCCAAGGCACCCAAGCTGTAAGTGACCACAAGGGAATGTCCCATGTGAGGAAGTGTAAGTGGACATGGCCCATTCTAGGTATCCAGGATTTATTCTTCTGCCAAATGGGGGCTACAGATAGGACAGGCTCTCTGGTTTCTCTTCAGATCCTATGAATCATTTGCCTTTTACGGACAAGTCAGGCATTTGTTACTTTATTTTTTTGAGACAAGGTCTTGCTCTGTCACTCAGGCTGGAGTATGGTAGCATAATCATGGCTCACTGCAGTCTTGACCCCCTGGGCTCAAGTGATCCTCCTGCCTCAGCCTCTCAAGAAGCTAGGACTATAGGAGTACAATGCCGTGTTTGGCTAATTTTTTAAAATTTTGTTTTTGTAGAGATGGGATCTCTCTATGTTGCTCAGGCTGGTTTCAAACTCCTGGCCTCAAGTGATTCTCTCGTGTTGGTCTCCCAAAGTGCTGGGATTACAGGCGTGAGCCACCAGCTTGGCTTTGTTACTTTATAAAAACAAGAGGTAGTTGTGAACTTGAAGAACACCAGCCCTGTCTTCACAGAGTGTGGCTGTGAGGGGCGTCGGACTCACTTGCCTCTAACCCTGAGGGTCAGTATTAGCGCCCGTCATCAGCCCTCAGTTCTCCACCCCCAGCTCAGCCCTCTCTCCCACTGGCACCTACCTCAGACTCAACACACCCCAAGTCCCAGATCTGCCCCAGTATCTGGCCCTCCCAGTTGTCCCCATCTCAGTGACACACCACCTAGCTGTGCAGGACAAAAACCTGGAGTCACCTTCAACTCTGCCCTTCACTCATGCATCATAACCGGTCCCTCCCAGGAGCTTTCCCTCTTGACTGCGGCTTCATCACTCAGATCTGTCCTGCCACGGCCCTCCACTGCCAGCTGGACCCCTGCAACAGCCTCCTAACTTGCCACCTCTTCCCACACTTGCCCTACAGCTGGGTCTCTAGTCTGAAGCCAAAATGATTTCTTATTTTTTATTTTATTTTTTTTGAGATGGAGTCTTGCTCTGTTGCTCAGGCTGGAGTGCAGTGGCGTGATCTCGGCTCATTGCAACCTCTGCCTCCCGGGTTCACGCCATTCTCCTGCCTCAGTCTCCCTAAGAGCTGGGACTACAAGCGCCCGCAACCACGCCCTGCTAATTTTTGGTATTTTTAGTAGAGACGGGGTTTCACTGTGTTAGCCAGGATGGTCTCGATCCCTGACCTATGATCCACCCACCTCGGCCTCCCAAAGTGCTGGGATTATAGGCATGAGCCACCACGCCCGGCCCGAAGTGATTTTTTAAATGCAAACCCAATTCTACCATTCTCCTACTTAAACCCTTCAAGGGTTTCCTGTGTTTCCCATTCCTCTCAAGAAAAAGTCAAAACAGACACCAAGATCCACCCAGCCACTGCCTGTCTCTCCAGCTATTCTCGGGCTCCACTCCCTGGCTCTGCACTGGCCACACAAAGCCACCACCCTTTCTCTTGTTTCTGTGAACAAGTGGTCCTTTCGCCTGGGTCACTCTCTCCTACTCCTTCTTTTTCCACAGCTGATGCCCATTCATCCTTCAGGGCACCTCCTTGGTCCCAAGCTCTAAGATGAGGCAAGTCAGAGCTCCAGCAAGACGGGAAAGAAAATCTGACCTAGGGTCAGATGTGAGAAGGGTACACATCTCCTAGGCAAGTGATGATGTGGCAAAGGCCTGGCCTCGCCTCTCTTCTACATTCTCAGTAAGTGCAGCCATCCATCAACGAAAAAATGCCTTGCTGCTGTCGAAGAGCAATGCGATGGCTTAGGAAGAAAACAGGTGGCACATTGGGATGGGAGGGCCACCTCCAGGGCCCACAGAGGTGGCGCCCAGCATAAGACAGCTCACTTTGTAGGCAGCTAGTAGAAGCCAGTTGTGCAGCAGGTAAGGGCTAACAGTATCACCATGGGAAGGAAGGTGACAGAAGAATGCCACCTTTGTCAAGACACATGCATGACACGTTTACCTTTCTGGCAATGGGATTATGTGTTATGTTTCTTTCTGCCCTTTTCACTGTCTACCTCGTGCTGGAGCTATCTAAGTTTGGTTTACTTATAGTAGGAGTTTTTGTAAGATTGCAAATAAGGGAAATAAGTTTAATTGATGTTTAAATGACTCATGCCCTTTCAAAAAAAGTACAGCCAGTCAACCAACAACAAAGAACAAGCAAAACAGAAAAGGCTATGGGAGAAGGTTCTGGGAATCTGCTTTCTGAGGGGCTCTCTGAGATGGTGTGGGCAGGAAGAACAGGGCATTCCAACCCCATGAGCCGAGCACAACAAACAGGCAAGGTGACCACAGGCCATACTCACCACTCAACGATCTCTGGGTGAAGAATGGTGTTGTTGACTTCGAACCTGTAGGGCGAAAAGAAATAAAGCCCATTAATCCAATGGTCTATCATGTCCCAGCAAGAACTACCTCATTCAAGACATGCACACATGATGAAGAGAGGGTCCCACACTTTAATTTCATGACTTCCTGACCCACAAAAGGCCTGTTGATCCCTTCCTGCAGCAGACCTGGCAGCCTGGGACACGTCCTCCAAATGCAGTCAGTTAGAGAGCAAGCTTTACGGCTACAAAACACTAGCCCCGATCCCCACTAGGCAGACAGCATAGTCTCTTGTGTCAAGTATATCAAAATACACACAATAGGAGTACCAGAAGGAAAGAATGCAGAGAAAGCAAAACCCTCACCAATTTGATGAAAAACATTAATCTACATATCCATAAAGCTCCATGAACTCCAAGTAGATAAATTCAAAGATTTATACGCACCTAGACACATCATAATCAAACTGTCAAAAAAGCATCTTGAAAGCAAGAGAAAAGTATTAATAATTCATCACTTACAAGGGATCCTCAATTAGATTAATAGCTGATTTCTCATCAAAACCTATGGTGAACAGAAGGCAGTGGGATGACATTTAAAGAGCTGAAAGATAAAAAAAAGTCCACCAAGAATTCTATATCCAGCAAAGCCATTATTAAAAAATGAGGGACAACTAAAACATCCTGGATAAGCAAAACCCAAGAGAATTTATCACTAGCAGACCTGCCCTGAAAGAAAAACCAAAGGGAATTGTTTCAACTAAAATGAAAAGGTACTGCAGAGTAACTTGAATCCACATGAAGAGAAAGAGAGCACTGGCAATGGTAACCATATAGATAAATATAAAGACAGTATAAATGTATTTTTTGTTTGTAACTCCTTTTCTCTCCTGACTTAAAAGACAACTGAAAAAAGCAATAATTGTAAATCTGTACCAATAAGTACAAAAAGAATAAAGACGCAATCCACATGCAATAACAGCATGAAAGAGAAAGAGTAAAAGGAGACATATAGGGGCAAGCTTTTGCATGCTATTTAAATTAAGTTGACATTAATGCAAACTAGATTTTCAAGTAGTCAATTGTAATCCCCATAATCATTAAGAAAATAGCTAAAACATAACAGAAAAGGAAATGAGAAAAAACCCAAAATGTTACAATAAAAAAAATCAAACACAAAAAAATGTAATGGAGAAAGTGAGGAAGAAAAATGTTATAACATGTAGAAAACTAATTTTAAAATGGTAGAGTTTTTCCTTATCAATAATTACTTTAGATGTAAATGGATTAAATTCTCTAATTACAAAGCAAGGATTGGCAGAATAAATTCTTTTTTTTTTTTAAATTTTAAGTTCAGGGGTACATGTGCAGGTTTCTTACCTAGGTAAACTTGTGTCATGGGGCTTTGCTGTACAGATTATTCTGCCACCTAGGTATTAAGTCTAGTGCCCATTAGTTATTTTGTTATTTTTCCTGATCCTCTTCCTCTTCCTACCCTCCACCTTCCAGTAGGCCCTAGTGTGTGTTGTTCCCGTGTCCACGCGTTCTCATCATTTAGCTCCCACTTGTGAGAACATGTAACATTTGGTTTTCTGTTCCTGCATTAGTTTGCTGAGGATAACAGCCTCCAGCTCCATCCATGTTCTTGCAAAGGACATGATCTCATTCTTTTTTATGGTTGCATAGTATTCCATGGTGTATACCACACCACATTTTCTTTATCCAGTTTACCATTGACGGGCACTTAGGTTGATTCCATGTGTTTGCTATTGTGAATAGTGCTGCCGCGAACATACACACACGTGTTGTTATAACAGAACAATTTATATTCCTTTGGGTGTATACTCAGTAATGGGATTGCTGGATCTAATGGTATTTCTGTTTTTAAGTCTTTGCGGAATTGCCATGCTGTCTTCCACAATGGTTTAACTAATTTACACTCCCACCACCAGTGTATAAGTGTTCCTTTTTCTCTGCAACCTTGCCAGCATCTGTTATTTTTTGACTTTTTAATAAAAGCCAGGCAGAATGATTTTTTAAAATATGATTCAACTATATGCTCTAAAGAGACACACTTTAGATTCAAAGACACAAATAGGTTGAAAGTAAAAGTATGAGAAACGATATGCTACACAAACAGAAACGAAAATGGAACTAGAATCGCTATACTAACATCAGACAAAATAAGCCCTAAGATACAAAGTTTTACTAAAGACAAAGAAGGACATTTTATAACGATAATTAGGTCAATCCACAAAGGAGATAAAACAATTACAAATGTATGCACATAACAGAGCCCTATGATATATGTATCAAAAACTAACAAAATTGGAGAGAGAAACTGACAATAGTTGGAGACGTCAATAATCTACTTTCGGTAATGAATAAAACAATTAGACAGAAGATTAAGAAGGAAACAGAAGACCTGAACAAAAATGCCGTGGCTCACGCCTGTAATCACAGCACTTTGGGAGGCCGAGGCGGGTGGATCACGAGGTCAGGAGATCAAGACCATCCTGGCCAATACGGTGAAAACCCGTCTCTACTGAAAACACAAAAATTAGCGGAGCATGGTGGTGGACGCCTGTAATCCCAGCTACTCAGAAGGCTGAGGCAAGAGAATCGCTTGAACCGAGGAGGTGGAGATTGCAGTGAGCCAAGATCGCACCACTGCACTCCAGCCTGGCAACAAGCAAGACTCCATTTCAAAAAAATATATATATATATCTATCTAGCGTGTGTATGTGTGTGTGTGTGTGTATATATATATACACATGCCAAATAGTATATATATGTATATACACATACCAAATAGTGTATGTATATATATATATATATATACACCAAATAGACCTAACAGGTACCTCTAAAATACTCAGCCAATAGCAGCAGAATAGCCATTTTCTCAAGTGCACATGAATCATTCTCCAGGATACACTTTATGTTAGGTCACAAAACAAGTTCCAATACATTTCAAAAGACTGAAATCACACTAAGCATGCCCTCTGACCACAATGGAATGAAATAAGAAATCAGTAACATAAGGAAAATAGAAAAATGGACAAACATGTAGAAATTAAACAGTAGACTCCTAAATAACCAATGGATCGCATATCAAACCTCACAAAGGAATGAAAAGGGGGGAAATTACTACTGACTTTATAGAAATAAAAAAGTTTATATGGGAGTATTATAAATAACATATAGCAACAAATTGGATAACCTATTTAAAACAAATCCCTAAAGACACAAACTATTAAATTGATATAAGAAACAGAAAATCTAGGCTGGGCACAGTGGCTCACGCCTGTAACCCCAGCACTTTGGGAGGCTAAGGCAGGCGGATTACCTGAGGTCAGGAGTTCGAGACCAGCCTGGCCAGCATAGCAAAACCCCATCTCTACTGAAAATACAAAAATTAGCCGGGCGTGGTGGCTTGTGCCTGTAGTCCCAGCTACTCAGGAGGCTGAGGCAGGAGAATTGCCCGAACTCAGGAGGCTGAGCAAGCAGTGAGCCGAGATCGTGCCATTGCACTCCAGCCTGGGTGACAAGAGTGAAACTCCATCTCAAAAAAAAAAAAAAAAAAAGAAAAGAAATAGAAAATCTAAACAGACCTTAACAAGAGATCAAATTTGTAATAAAAAACTTCTCATAAAGAAAAGCCCAGGACCAAATGCCTTCTATGAAATGAATAGAAATTCTACCAAATGTTTAAAGAATTAACACCAATCTTCATAAACTCTTACCAGAAAAGGGCCAAGTGCAGTGGCTCATGCCTGTAATCCCAGCACTCTGGGAGGCAGAGGTGGGAGGATGGCTTGAGGTCAGGAGTTCAAGACCAGCCTGGCCAACACAGCAAAACCCCATCTCTACTAAAAATAAAAAAGATTAGCCCAGCGTGGTGGCGCACACCTGTAATCCCAGCTACTTGGGAGGCTGAGGCAGGAGAATCACATGGACCCAGGAGGCAGAGGTGCAGTGAGCTGAGATCACACCACTGCACTCCAGCCTGGGAGACACAGCGAGACTCCATCTCAAAACAAACAAATAAACAACAACAACAACAAAAACAGAAAAGGAGGCAATACTTTTCAACCATTCTAAAAGGTCCGTATTACCTTGATGCTAAGCTAGACAAAGACACCTTAAGAAAACAAAACTACACACCCAAATTCCTTGTGAATAGAGACACAAAAATTTTTCAACAAAACACTAGTGGCCGGGCATGGTGGCTCATGCTTATAATCCCAGCACTTTGGGAGGCCGAGGCGGGCGGATCACGAGGTCAGGAGATCGAGACCACAGTGAAACCCCGTCTCTACTAAAAATACAAAAAATTAGCCAGGCGTGGTGGCAGGCGCCTGTAGTCCCAGCTACTCGGAGAGGCTGAGGCAGGAGAATGGCGTGAACCTGGGAGGCGGAGCTTGCAGTGAGCCGAGACTGCGCCACTGCACTCCAGCCTGGGTGACAGAGTGAGACTCCGTCTCAAAAAAAAAAAAAAAAAAAAAAAAAAAAACACTAGCAAACAGAATCCAGCAACATATAAAAAGGATATATACACATCATGACCAAGTGGGATTTTTTCCCAGGAAAGCAAGATTCCTTCAACATACAAAAATAAATCAATGTAACACATCAATCATATTAATAGAACACATAACAAAACCATATGCTTGTATAAATAGATGGAGAAAAATAAACTGATAAAATCAAACACCTTTTCATAATAAACACTCAATGAACTAGGGAGGGAAGGGAACTTCTTCAACTTGATGAAAAGCATCTACAAAAAACCCCCTCAACTAACATCATAGCATACTGAATGGTAAAAGACTAAAAGCTTTCCCCTAAGATGAGGAACAATGCAAGCATGTCTGCTGTCTCCAATTCTATTCAATCCTGTACCGGAGGTTCTAGCCAAGGCAAACAGGCAAGAAAAGACATGAAAGGCATCCAGATGACCCTGCAATTCCACTTCTAGGTATATACCCAAGGGAACTGAAAGCATATGTTCACACAAGAAGTTTGACATCTATGCTCATAGCAGCATTACTCAGAACAGCCAAAAGTTGGAAGCAACCCAGGTGTCCACCAACTGATGAGTGGACTAACGAAATGTGGTATGTATCCATAGAAAAAAATATTTTTCAGCCATAAATAAAGTAGTAGTGACAGAATAAGCAAGCAGGGAAATCAGGAAAGATATAGAAGATATAAACAATAAATTAACCAACTTGACGTAATTGACATATACAGAACACTATGGCCCATAACTGCAGAATACATGCTTTCTTTAAGTGTATGCGAAACATTTATCATAATGGTCATGTGCTGGAAGTTTCAACATATTTTAAAGGGCTGAGATGCAGAGAACGTTCATTAATCACAGTAGAATTAAATGAGAAATCAAAAAATATCCATGGTTCAAAGATAAAAATACAATGAAATTAGAAAATAAACAATATGAAATATCATAACCTGTGAGAAATGCAGCTAAAGCAGTGCTTACAGGAAAACTCATAGCTCTAAACATACATAGCACAAAAGAACACTGAAGATTAGCGATCTGAACTTCCACCCTAAGAATGTCCCTTGAAGAAAGCAATGAAATAAAAAGGAAGCATATAAGAAAAATCTACATCTTATCTTTGATAAGATGAACATCATTGAAAAGGTGACCCCAGGAGACAAAAGGATCAGGTAAGAGCACGTCTCTGACACTGGAGAACCATGTGTGACCCAGAGCTCAAGCTGGAGAATAAGGTAGCCTAGCACAAGCTATAGGCCTCAGCAGAGAAGCCTCGGCAAGACTTCAACTCTCTGGATTCCAAGACCTGCTCCTTAGCCAGGTGTGGTGGCTCACACCTGTAATCCCAACAGTTTGGGAGGCCAAGGCAGAAAGATCACTTGAGCCCAGGAGTTCAAGACCAGCCTGGGCAATGCGGCGAGACTTCGTCTTTACAAAAAATTTAAAAATTATCTGGGTGTGTTGGCGCACACCTGTAGTCCCAGCTATTCAGGACGCTGAGGTGGGAAGATCTCTTGAGCCCAGGAGGTTGAGGCTATAGTGATTCATGATTGTACCACTGTACTACAGCAGCCTTGGCAAGAGTGACACCCTGTCTCTTTAAAAAAGAAAAAAAGACCTGCCCCATCTTAGGGAAGGATAGCACACACAAGCACATGCAGGGTCGTGACCTCCTGTCCTCCTGCAAGCCAGGGACCCTCCATGGCTTCGTTAATGGTGTTGAAAACACCTATGTAATGCCATAGTTGTGAGGCCAGCAGCCCTTCTAGCTGAGCCAACTGAACAGGGGCAGGGACAGGGGAGAGAAGAGAGAAGGGGGTAACAGCAGAATGAGAGGATTCCAGATCTCTGAAGCTTTCAGGATCCTTAACTATACAAACAGGACTATATGATTCAAAGTCAACCTAAATGTTGTGGAATCAAAGCCTTACTTATGAAATATCAAAGAGACTACGGGCAGCCAGTGTGGTTCAGAGTGAAGAACAGAGCAGCAGGTGACATAAATCAAAACTACAAAATAGACTCTGGTTCCCACTGCACCAAATGCCACTTTGACCTTAGGAAAAGCAGTGGCCAATCTATTCAGCAGCCAAACACACCACCAACACCTCATTTTACTCAACGTACGTACGCATACACACGTGCACATGCAGACAGGCAGCAAAGTGACTCAGCACGCAGACACAGATGCACACACACAGACACACAGAGACAGGCATACACTTGGAAAAGAGGCACACACAGACAGGCACAGCCATGTGCACAACAAGGGCATGCTCAGACACACATAGATAGACCTCACTGTATATGCACACACAGAGACGTAGGCAGGCATGAACAGGAACACAAACACACAAACACACATTAAGGCACAAGCTTAGGGGAATGCAGACACACAGATATACATACACATACTCAGAAAGGCAAACACTTAAGACACACAAAAAGATCCACACCCTGATATACACACATACAGGTACACACAGACACAGATCAATATATATACACAGATAGACACACACACACAATCAGACACAAAAATATACTCAGAGAAACACAATCAGACACACACGGAAGAATCCAAAAGACAAGGTTAACAGGTTGAACCCTGGGTAATAAAATTCATATAGTTCTCGTTTTTGCCTCCATGCTGGTTAGCATTTTCTACAGTGAGCATGTATTAACCGTGTAAAAGTATCAACGAAATCCCACTGGGCCTGTGAGGGTAGGAGTGCCCTGGGAGCAGAGTGTAATTTCCTGATGAGCTCTAAATGTGGGCTGGGAGATGAGAGGGCCAAAGCCCCTGTCCCAGGCCACTGGCTTCTTCCCTGGCATATCTCACCCAAAGATGAGGCAGCCCCTCCACTCTGCTTCCTGCCAAAGGGCTGGGTCAGGTTCTCACCTCTTGAGGGTCCCTCCCCTCACTGAGAACTCCATGGGTCACAATTAGAAAGCCAATCCTGGCTGGGCACGGTGGCTCACGCCTGTAATCCCAGCACTCTGGGAGGCCGAGGCAGGTGGATCATCTGAGGTCAGGAGCTCGAGACCAGCCTGGCCAACATGCTGAACCCTGTCTCTACTAAAAATACAAAAATTAGCCATGTGTGGTGGTGCGTGCCTGTAATCCCAGCTACTTGGGAGGCTGAGGCAGAAGAATCGTTGGAACCTGGGAGGTGGAGGTTGCAATGAGCCGAGATCGCGCAACTGCACTCCAGCCTGGGCGACAGAGCAAGACTCTGTCTAACAAAAAAAAAAAAAAAAAGAAGCCAATCCTACATATTAACTTGATATCCAAGTTAACACTAACCAGAAAACCATGGTCCTCAAACCACAGATTGGTATTTTGCTGTAATTGTCAAGTTTTAATAATGTCTCTCTACTTCCTGGGTTTTAAAATGCACATCTTCTGATATTAATATTCCTGCATTAACAACCCCCAAATTCAGAATTTCATCTTTAACTGCTGCTTAAACGGAATCAGTTTGTTACCAATTGTCTTCAAACATGCAAGGTGATCTAAGTAAATGCCTAAAGATAAGAAATACACTTAGCCTGAATAAGTGTATTTCTTACACTGATGTAAGAAATGTAAAATACCGACCATATTTCTTTCTCAGTCAATGGCAAGAAATGGAGCCCCTGTCACTCGCTGCCCCGGCCCAGGGCTCCTGGGTACCGCTTTTGTCTGTCTGGGAGGCGACTGCCTTGTGCCAAGAAGGCACCCCCGTTAAGGCATGGAAACTTGATGGACAGGCAGCCCTCAGCTCAAGCCACCCGGCCCTTGCCAACAATCCCCCAACAGACCGTCTCTCCTTCATGGTCAGTCTCCTGCTCTCAGGAAAACCTGCCCTAAAGTCTACCTCCTTAGATGTTTTCAGAGATCTACCATGTCTGACTTTGCTCCCAGCCTTCAGGAGGCAAGTGTTCTGGGGAGCCTATCTTGCCATCCACAGGAAGAAGTCTCAAGTCTCTTTTGCTGCAGGGTTCCCCTCCCCACCTCAGCCCCCACTAGCCCCCAAACCAACCCCCCGTCATGCCCCCGCCAGGACCTGGCAATGAGCACTCGACCCCATGCCCACACCCACCCCTCCTGCCAGAGCCCGCAGCAAGGCCTGCTCTTCCCAAATCTCCCTCGGGACTGCTCCAATCAAGCCACACACGGAGCTGCGGCCTGGGCCAGACCCCAAACTCACAAGGCCCTACAGACCATCCTGGCCTACACCCTTCACGCTACTGTCATCACGCTGAGCCACACCACTGGGTGAGCCCAGGGGCCTCAGGCCACAGGGGGCTCCCTCTGGTCTCTCTGGCCGTGTGCATGCCCATCACCCTCTGTCCCCTCTGCTCCTTGTCCTCTGCTGTCCCCATACCTCGAGACCCCACACACTCCTACTGCAGGCAGCAGGCGGCCTGGCCCTGATCTGGGGAGGTGGAGGGAGGTCTGAGACCAAGGCTGAGCCCAAATGGGACAGACCCCAGGCCAGGCACCCTGAGTAGCCACAGCTGGAGGGGTCCTGGCCCAACCATCCAGCTGGACCAGGGACCCAAAGATATAGGCTGGGTGGATAGGTGGGGACCACTGTCTACCACGAGCTCCTCTTCCCTGCAGGCCAGGGGATAAGGGGAGCTGGGGGGGCCCATCAGGTCAAACCAAGAGGCCAAACCTGAACTTCTGTTAGAGGAGGAGGTCAATTGAAGCCCAAGGTGCAAGGTGCTGCAGAGACATTTAAAAGGGTCAAAAAGGACAATTCCAGGAACAAGGAGTTTCATTAGAGCAGTGAGAGGCAACTGGGGCGGAAGCAGCTGCGTATTGGAGAGGAGGACGACAGCAAGATTCATCTTGCTTGGGAAACAGGCTATTAATATCCTAGCTAGCAGCTGGAGGTGCACCCGGCAGGCAGAGGAATGCAGTTGCTGAGTGGCAGCAGCTCTTGGGGACATGGTCTCTGCCCAGCCCAGCACAGAAGTGCTGGCGGCCTGGGTGAGTGGAATGCAGGGGGATGAGCTGCGCCTGGACCCCAGGAATGCAGACGAGACTGTCCACAGGGAAGCGGCTGGGAGCAGCTGGAGGGAGAGGCTGGGGCCCCATGTCAAGGCCCACGGCATGCAGGGTAGGGGTCACCAGCCAGAGCTCCTGCCTCAGTGAAGCAGCCCTGGTGACAGTGAGGTGGAAGGCCCCGAGGGGAGAGACATGGGTGGATGGCCCCCTGCAGGGGACAAGGAAGGGAGGGAGTAGAATAAGCAGGCCAGAGATGGCCACGAAGGTTCTCATCCGCTGCGCATTGCATCAGCCAAGTCAGAGACTCGGCCAGCAGCCCGACGCGTGGGTGCGGAAACTGATGCACCAGCACCCAGGGTGGGGGGCAGTGTTTCAGCCCAGCCCCCAGCTGAGGGGCCGGGTGAGCACCCCCCAGTCAGCCCCAGCCTGGCCTGGATCAGAGGTTGGAGAGGTACCAGCCCGGTGCCTGGGGAGATGGTGCAAAAGTAAGGCAGTCCCTGGCTCTCCAAAAAGTGTCCCAGTGGTGACAGAGTGGGGTGGGGAGTTTGCAGAGCACAGCCTCCTCTGGGCTCTTGGCAGGGGCCACAGGGACTCGGGGGCAACAGGGGACAGAGACTGGGATGAGAGGTCACACCTACGAATCCTCCTGGGGGGTAGAACAAGGCCTTTGCTTCCTGACACTCACTGACAGTGATGAGGGCCCTGGGGAAGCCGGGGGCCCCACCTGCCTCCCTCGGGGAACCTCAAGGAGCAGCTGGCACAACTCTGCTTCAGGGGCCACATCTTGGGCTCCTGGCTGGGAACCATGCCCACTACACAGCTGCCAGATGTGGTCCTGGGGGGCTCAGCATTCTCTCTAGAGGAGGAGCAAGCAAAGCTCTCACCACTGAGAAGGCCCTCGACTCACTGGGAAACTGGGAACTGGTGATCCTGGAGCCCACCTGGCCTACCACGCAGATGGGGAGACTGAGGCACAGAGGAACAACGGGATTTGCTGGAGTTTGCTTGCGGGCAACTGTCACTGAGCACCAGCTCTGTGCCAGGCTCCAGGTGAGCATGATCTCCTCCAGTGCCCACCACAAGCCCAGGCAGCACCAGGTTACACGTGGAGGAGCTGAGGGTACCCCTGCTGCAGAGACCCAAGCAGAGACCATAGAGAGGTTCCATGGCATGGTCGAGGAAAGGTGTGCAGGACACTGGAGACCTGGCACCAGGTAGTGCTGGGGGGATTCAGGGAGCCCCAGGCCTAGGACGGGCAGCAGCTGGCTGCATCCGTACCCCCTCCAAGGGCGTGGGGGGCCTGGGAGGCCTGGGGAGAGAGAGCAGCTCCATGGCCAGCATTTCAGTAAGCTGGGCTAATTGCTGCCAGGCGTGGGAGGTGGGGCCGCTTTGGGGAAACTCTCAGGAGGACACCGAGATCTGTGCAGTGAAAAAGCAAACCTACTACCCGCCCCTCCGCCCGCCCCACTGCTCTTAGCATAGGGGGAGGTGGGAGGTGATACATATTCATGAGCTCATAATCCCTCCTTATCACCCCTACATCACACACAGAGATTCCAGCAGCTTGGGCTCATACATAATTATAAGGCGGTTCCTCCATCACTGCCTTGGTCCACCAGAGGACAACAGAAGACATGGGGGCTGCAGGGGATGCATGATAGGGGAGGGGCTGGGGATCCAGGTCCCGAAGTTGGGGCTGGGAGCTGCCCACTGTCCACGCTCAGCAGCCTCCAGCGCAGAGGCCTTGTCTGCTACGGCATCAGCCAGCAATGCAGGCCACAGACCCCCAGGGCCAGTAACCAGCCAGTCCAGGGACCCAAGCACAGTCAGCGGGCAGGGCTCTCCTGCCCTCTCCAGGCTCTCCTGGGGGCTATGGGTGAGGGGTGACAAGCAGGGGAGGGGCTTCTTTCCCTGTGCCCAAGGTCTGTCCTCCTGCCTGGAGAGAAAAGGGGAACCGCTTCCCAAGCAGGGTTTGGAGGCTCAGCCTGGCTCTTGGTTAAGAGTGAGAAGAGGTTAAGGGGATCCTACCTGGGATTAGGGCAGCAGGGGACACGGGGGGCTACTGAGAGCTGGGTTGGAAGGGGTTAATGGCTGGGACTAAGAGAGGGGGCTTGGGACAGGTGCGATGTCTCACATCTGTAATCCCAGCAGTCTGGGAAGCCGAGGTGGGTGGATGACCTGAGGTCACGAGTTCGAGACAAGCCTGGCCAACATGGCAAAACCCCATCTCTACTAAAAATACAAAAATTAGCCGAGTGTAGTGGCGGGTGCCTGTAATCCCAGCTACTCAGGAGGCTGAGGCAGGAGAATCACTTGAATCCGGGAGGTGGAGGTTGCAGTGAGCCAAGATCGGGCCATTGCACTCCAGCCTGGGTGACAGAGCGAGACTCCGTCTCAAAAAAAATAAAAAGGGGGTGATGGCTTGATGCACAGACCACAGGGGCTCACAGCAGATCTTTAGAGGGAAAACAGCCCCACCTGTGCCTGCCCCTGCCCTTGCCCCTGCCCCTGCCCAGTGGCCAGGGCTGCCTGAGCACTTTCCTTATGCAGCAAACAGAAATGGGGCACCTTTCCTTCAAGAAAAATCAAGGTGATTTTTGGCAAATTATGCTTCTAAACATTTCCTCAAAACGCCCAAACTCCTTAAAAAGAAGTTTGCGTAGTTCATGTCTTATTTGTAGACCGGGAAAGACCTGCTGGTGAAGGTGGGAGTGGGGGAGGGTGGGGAAAGAGTCCCTGGGGGCCCAGGACTCACTTGCTGATGCCGTCAAAGGAGGCCTCCCTGCAGACGCTGCCACTGTCCGTGTTGACGCCACGCTGGGGAGAGAGAACACAGACGTGCCACATGGGGCTGCACGGTGCCCCCACAGCCTGCACCCCTGCACAGCCAGGCTCAGGACAGGCAAGAACAGGATCCCCTCCTGCCTTCCCCTGACAGATGAGCCACCCAGCCAGGTAGCTCCAGGCCTGGCCCCAACACAAGGACAGCCCTCTTGCTACCACTTGCCAAGTGGAGGAAGTGGGGGCCCCCCAAACTCTGCAGCATCCCAGCTGCACAGCAAGGCCTTCTCCATGGAGGTCAGAGCACCCTGCTGAAACCAGCCAGGCTGACCAGGCACAGGCGAGGACCCGGGACCACTCCCACTACAAATCTGCTCTCCCCAGCCTGGTCCATCTTCCCTCTCCTGCACACACTCCCCACTAACTGTATAACATCTGAAAGAGTCCTGTCAAACCCAGCCCTTCTGGGGAGGTGTGCAGGACCCGACTGTGGCAGGACTGCTATGAAGCAGGGTGACATCCCTCTCTTAACTCCAAGGAGACTCCAAATGGGACTTGGACAGGAGTGGAGACAAAACAAGGGACTTAGAGAAAAATGGGCCCTCTCCAGAGAGGCAAGGCATTTTATTTTATTTATTTTACTTGTTTTTTTTTTTTTTTTTGAGACAGTGTCTTGCTCTGTCGCCCAGGCTGGAGTGTGGTGGCACCATTTCAGCTCACCTCAGCCTGCACCTCCCAAGTTCAAGTGATTCTCCTGCTTCAGCCTCTCGAGTAGCTGGGATTACAGGTGCGCACCACCATGCCCAGCTAATTTTATATTTTTAGTAGAGACACGGTTTCACCATGTTGGCCAGGCTTGTCTCGAACTCTTGACCTCAAGTGATCCGCCCACCTTGGCCTTCCAAAGTGCTGGGATTACAGGCATGAGCAACTATGCCCAGCCTGGGCAAGGCATTTTAAATCACCATTTCTTTACCCAGAACTTCAGCTTGATGTCTAATCGTGTATCTAAATTAAACACATTGGATCATCTATGACCACAATCATCTCACATAAGCTTCCCTTGTAGCCATCAAGACAGTAAAGCAAAAAAAAGCGGCCAAGTGCTAAAGGAAATAACCAAAAAAAACTATTTTGGTAAAAATCAATTAAGAAAAGAGAAAGGCTGGGCACAGTGGCTCACACCTGTAATCCCAGCACTTTGGGAGGCCGAGGCGGGCAGATCACCTGAGGTTGGGAGTTTGAGACTGACCAACATGGCGAAACCCCGTCTCTAACCAAAAACACAATATTAGCCAGGTGTGGTGGTGCATGCCTGTAATCCCAGATACTGGAGAGGCTGAGGCAGAATTGCTTGAACCCGGGAGGTGGGGGTTTCGGTGAGCCGAGATTGCTCCACTGCACTCTAGCCTGGGCAAAGCAAAGCCTAGCAAAACTCCATGTTTGAAATGCTTGTTCTTCAGTGCCATAAAGAAATAGCACTTGAACATAAATTTAATTTATTTATAAGGCCATTTTCACTTCCTGCAGAAAGGGTACACTCTCCAGCAGTTTTGCCATGAGAGTTCACCGAACAAAGGAGACAAGGCCATTTATAACCTGGCGTGTCCACCCTACTGCTGTGTCCAGTTTCCACTGGCTGGAACGGGACCTCACATTCTGTATTTGTCCCGATTGGCTAGCAACTTAGAACTTTTTAAAAAAGGCAAAGGTAGAGGGGGAGAAAGGAAGAAGGAAGTAACTTGTGGAATGCTGAGAAAGGTAAAAATACTTTTAAATAAGGAAGAGGAACAGGCTATGACCTAATGCTTGCTTGGACCAGGATAAGCATGCCAGGGCAAATATTTAGGTTAAATTGTGGGAGCTAAAAACATAAAGTATACTGATTTCTTTATTACAGCTAGCAGATATTTAAGAATGTTAGCACAAGTCTTTGAATAAATTTTGCTTCTAAGAGAAGTTACTGTTTATTTCTAATTAGACGGGGAGGAAAGTCTTTGAAGAGGAACCTCTACTTTACTTTTTATATTCCATCTCAAAAAAAAAAAAAAGACAAGAGGGAAGGGTCACTTTGGGGGGAAGAAGGCTTGTGGACATGCTTCTTATAGGAAACTCCCAAGCTCAAAGAAGTGTAAGAAAGCACACTTCTCTGAGAAATTCCAGAGAATTCTTTGGGGGCATGCCACAGCTCAAGTGCCCCCAAAACCCTGCCGGCGTACCCAGAGCCCACCTCACACCCCCAACCCTAGCCCAGGCCCTCGGTCAGTCACTGCGCCCCACACCCCTGCTACCTTGAGGGCAGACGCCTGGGGGTGTGGTTTTCAGATCCCATTAACAGGTGAGACAGAGGTGGGAATAAACTTTCTTTTTTCCTTTTTAAATTTTTTATTCTTAATTTTCATGGGTAGATATTAGGTGTATACATTTATGGGGTACATGAGATATTCTGAGACAGGTATGCAATGTGGAATAATCACATCAGGATACATGGGGTATCCATCACCTCAAGCATTTATCCTTTCTGTTACAATCCAATTGCACTCTTCTGGTTATTTTTAAATGTACAATAAACTATTGTTGACTGTAGTTACCCTGTTGTGCTATCAAATACTAGATCTGATTCGTTCTACCTAGCTATATTTTGGTACCCATTAAACTGACTTTCTACATCCACAAATTCCATGAGCTCAGCCTGACACAAATACATCTTCTAGCCAGGTTTAACCTTAGGAGTGGGTGTGGTGTCAGGTCCACATCCTCATGACAGGACATAGCAGGTCCCAGAGAGACTCAAGGATGGGGTCCCATAAACAGCTATTCAGACTGAGCAAGTGTCGCTACTTATCACCGATGACCATTCCTCTTGGTTTATTTTTTTCTTTTTTGAGACAGGGTCCTGTCTGTGGCCCAGACTGGAGCACAGTGGCGCAATCATATCTTACTGCAGCCTCAAACTCCTGGGCTCAAGCACGCCTCCCACCTCAGCCACCCAAGTAGCTGGGACCACAAGCACATGCCACCAGGCCTGGCTAACTTTTTAATTTGTTGTAAAGACAGGGTCTTTCCATGTTGCCCGGGCTGGCCTGGAACTCCTGGCTCCAAGCGATCCTCCCACCTTGACCTCTCAAGGCACTCGGATAACAGGCATGAGCCCCTGGACCCAACCTCTCTGTTTTTTAATCCTCCCCTATGGTCCCGACCTCTGCAGGAGAGATGGCCCCCTAAAAACCCTCCCCAGAGCCAAGCACTGCCCCACCCCTGGACACCAGCCACTTACCAAAGTGAGGAGGACGGAGGGCTTCTGTGATGTCAGGACACTGGCAATCTAGAAGGTCGGAAAGAAAAATCCACTTTAGAGGCACCACAAAGCCTAATGAAGATGACATGCCACCATTCCTTCATAATGACAGTGCACATTTATCAAGCAGATCCTTAGAACAGGCGACGTGGGCGCTGCCTTCACCCTGCAGGTGAAGAAACCCAGCTTCCCCCGGTTGAAGGACTTCTGAAAGCCACACAGCCATCGAGGGGCAGAGAGGATAAACCTACACCTGGCTCTCTTCCCACCGCACCACCCTGCTTCCAGGCACCACACAGATCCGTGGCTCCAAGCAGCCAGCCCTACCCATCCTCCAAGGCCAGCCCCTCTGCCCATCTGCAAAGTCCCTGCTCAAACACCCGTCCCCCGGGAACCCTTTAGGCTCCAGGCCTATCAGCCTCTGGTTCTTAGGGCAGAAGACTCCCTCCCTGCTCCCCATTCAACCCCTAGACCCAGGGGAGCTGGCCTTCTCCAATCTCACCCTCTGGCCCCCACCCCACAGCCCACTCTCTGTCCCTCCACCATGACCCACTTGGACCTCCCGCCACTGCAGGCCAGTTACTTCCCAGCCCAAGCCCTTGAATCTGCATGCTGGGCCAGCTCATCTCTCCACGCCTCTGTTCCAGCTCTTACCTCTCCCTGAGTGCCTTCTTCCCATCTTAGTGCCTCATCAATTTGCACTCAGGACGGAAGCCCCAACCCTCTGGGCAGGTTTGTTCACTCCCTCCTCTACTGGCCCACTGACAGTCACCACTCCCCCAGCAGAGCACCATGTGCCAACCAGCCTGCCAGGAGCAATTTCTTCCTCTCCCAGCCCCTCCTCCTCAGTCTGTCCTGCATCTTGGCTACTGCAGACCCTCTTGTTTCTGAGCACCCCCTGGGCAGAGAACAGTCTCATCTCCACAGCCCTCGCCTCTCCCCACATCCTTATCCTAACTCTTTACACCCGCAACATGGGGAGAGTGAGGAGAACATGTTGTTGTTTTAACAGCTTGATTGAGTGATCACTGACATACTCCACGCTGCCTGTATTTAATACAGACATTTTGATAAGTTTTGACATATGTATACATATACCTTTTTTAATACTGAGATGCCTCCCAAGAAAACCTGGAACGTACTGAAAACTATAAAAAGATAAAATGCACGTACAATCCTATCTCCAGAGACGTTTTAGCTTTGCACATAAAAACAGAGATCTGTAATGACATTTGGATCATATGAAATTACATGCTTCACTTATTTCCTGTTATTATATATTCTTCAAACATGCAATTTTTAGCAGTCACTACCACTGGGGACAGTAAATGTCCAGTAAGTCGCTGATGGCGGCCTGTGCCAGTCACCTTACACACAGCATCTCATTTAACCACACGGAGAGACAGGGCGTCAAATGTGCAGGTTTCGCAAATGAGAATGGCTTACAGGTTAGAGAACTTGCCTGAGTCCGGCTAAATAACAGCGCAGCCCAGATTTGAACCTATGGCTGTAGAATACTCTCTTAATGGATGCTACTCATTCCTCTATGGGATACTTAAATTACATCTAATATACTTTGGGAGGACAGGGCGGGCAGATCACGAGGTCAGGAGATCGAGACCATCCTGGCTAACATGGTGAAACCCTGTCTCTATTAAAAATACAAAAAAAATTAGCCAGGCGTGGTGGCGGGTGCCTGTAGTCCCAGCTACTCAGGAGGCTGAGGCAGGAGAATGGCATGAACCCAGGAGGCGGAGCTTGCAGTGAGCCAAGATCGCACCACTACACTCCAGCCTGGGCAACAGAGCAAGACTCTGTCTCAAAAAAAAAAAAAATTACATCGAATAATTAGCTATTATAAAAACAATGCTGTGATGAACATCCTCGCATACATTTCCTTAAAATTAAATGCCAGCCGGCCACAGTGGATCATGCTTGTAATCGCAGCACTTTTGGAAGCTGAGGCGGGTGGATCACGAGGTCAGGAGTTTGAGACCAGCCTGGTCAAATGGTGAAACCCCCGTCTCTACTAAAAATACAAAAATTAGCCGGGTGTGGTGGCACATGCCTGTAGTCCCAGCTATTCGGGAGGCTGAGGCAGAAGAATTGCTTGAACCTGGCAGGCGGCAGTTGCAGTGAGCCGAGATCACGCCACTGCACTCTAGCCTGTTGGGCGACAGAGCGAGACTCTGTCTCAAAAAAAAATAAAAATAAAAAATAAAATACCTTTAAAACTGTTGGGTCAAAAGCCACAGACTTTGTCAAGTCTGTGCTTGCTCCCGGCCCAGTGATCCTCCAGACATGTATCAACAATCTCCCGGGATCCTCCCTCATGTTACTGAGTGACTGCTTGGAGAATGGCTGTGTCCTTTGGCCTCAGTGTTGCAAAAAAACAAAAGGCTCAGCCGGGTGTGGTGGCTGATGCCTGTAATCCTAGCACTTTGGGAAGGCTGAGGCGGGTGGATCAACTGAGGTCAGGAGTTCAAGACCAGCCTGACCAACATGGTGAAACCCCGTCTCTATTAAAAATACAAAAAAATTAGCCGGGCTTGGTGACTGTAATCCCAGCTACTCAGGAGGCTGAGGCAGGAGAATCGCTTGAACCTGGGAGGCAGAGGTTTCAGTGAGTTGTGACCGCGCCACTGTACCCCAGCCTGGGGGGCAAGAACGAAACTCAGTATCAAAACAACAACAACAACAACAAAAACCCAAAAGGCTCAGCTGTGTCCCTCCACAACCTCAGCCCCTCCCGAAGGAAGGGGAGGCTTATTAAAAGGAACAGAGCTACACGTGCCAGCCCTGGGTGTGTTGTTAAGTTGATGTGAAGGTTCTGCATTCAGCTGCACAGAAGGAGTCCGTCAATTACAGCAGCTGAATCAGAAAGCCAGGAGGCACTTGGGGATTGTATCTGCTATCGTCTGGGGAGGGAGGGCAGGATAACAAATGTGTGGGCTGATGGTTTTTCTCCGGGTGACGACTCTCAGGACATGCCGGTTAGGAATAATGGAGGAGGGGAGGGCAGCCGTTTCCTTGCAGCCCAGTGCTCAGACAATCCAGGCCCAACTCGGAGAGCAGGCTGTGCGTCTCCTAGTCCTGGCAGGGCAACATCTTTTATTGATCACAACTGCTTGAGTGGGCCCTGGTTACTTCTGCGGCTGCAAAAACCTCTCCCGACCTGGCAGCTCCACCCGCCCTTTCCCACGGAGACCCATTAGTGCTATGCTCTCATCAGCACACCCTGACTCCGTGCCTCAAATACTAAGGGAACACGACGCGCTGTGCGTTGCTGGCTCCCGATGTACCCCCAGCACACACGACAGCATGGCTCTGTCAACTCAGGGCCTCGTTTCCATGGAGTGGTGGCCACTGGGGACCTCTCACACCCTGCGCTGTTAAATGGCCCTGCCTCGCTTCGTGCCAAAGCCAGCATCGATTCCTCGGGCAGCCTCCGGCCTCTCTGGCAGATGGAGCTGGATGGTCACGGGCAGAATTCATCGGAGCCCTGTGGGTGTACATCCTCCCCTGGGGACAACCAGAGGCTTCCCACAGACACCTCCTGCACTTTCCTAACCAGGGCCCAGACCAGGCCCGAGGGCTGCTTTTCGCAGGGTGATAAGCTGGAGAAAAAATCTGGATATGCTTTTGCCAGTGTAGGGAAAGCCTGCAAGGCTCCAGAGAGCTGGCTCTGCCCTGCAAGCACCGAAGCTTTTGAAAATAAACCTTCTTTCGTGGCATTCTCTTCCAACAGTACTGTATGCTGGTGGCCTGCACTGCTTTCACAATTTCAAATTTATTTCTCAAATGTAAACATCAGGAAACATCGCCAACAGTCTGGATGTGTGGCTACTCCTGAACAATCAGGTTCCTGGAGCCACGGGCTGGTGGTCCCACAGCGCGGTGGCCCCTGCTGACCCCATCGCTCCCAATGCCTGTCCCTGTGCTGCTGCAGTTGTCCTCTTACATCTGTCCTGCCTGTAGCAGACTTGGTGACCCTCGGACCTTCTCACATATGCCTGGCGCCATAAACGGAAGCAAGTGCATGGAACGCACACTTCACCTGCCAGCTCTCAGCTGGTGATCCCGCCAGCCTTTGCACGGGGCCTTCACGGCAGAGCCTCGGGGCCCCACTCAAGGTTCTGCTGAATGCCTCCTTTTCAGGGGAACTGCCTTCTCAATAAACTCAGGATCCTCTGTGGGGAGGAGGTAACCTCGGAGCCAGCTGTGCCCCATCAGACACCTGCATGGCATACATGCTATCACGTGACCGGCCATGGCATTGGAGGCCTTCCTGCCTTTTTTTCAGAGGAGACAAGCGTTGGCTGTGATTTGTCACTGACAGCTAAGGCCACCCCAAGTGAGATGGGGCTGAGCACTGCAGAACCAGCCTGGGGACCCCTTCCCTGCATAAAGGGCTTCCTGTCACCTCCCACGATGCAACAGGCCCCAGGTACCTCGTGCAACCTGGGATACCTTCCAGCTCAGGGGGCTCAGTCCAGCAGGTCACACTTTCTGGTAGGCTCCCTTCAGAGCCACAGAAAATCTAAGGCACAGGGAGTCCATGTCGCCTCCGCAGGAGTGTCCTACAGCAGCCCTCCTTTCTGAGGGGAAAGGGAGGCCTGGAGGGGAGGCCCCTGGGGTCACATCCCAGTACCACTCCCCTCCAGCCGTGGGACCGTGGATGAAGCCTTTCTCTCTGAGCCTCAGTCTCATATCTATGAACGGGGTGGGGGCTACGGCCCAGCACAGTCCCCACCCCGCTGTGTCCCTCCCACAGCAGGAGGGACAAGGGGCTCCAAGAGAGCTCCAGTGTTACTGGAGCCCACATGGGCCGCCCCGGCATGAAGCACTTGCTCTGCTGTCAACGTGAGCCTTGTTCCCAGTAAAAACAGCGGCAGTAACAGTAACATCAACACCAATCTGCAATGGCAGTGGCGGTGACGTGGTGCGGTGGGGTGCTCCCGAACCCTAAAGAGATTCTAGCCTTTGAACTCTACTGAAGCCTCAACATTCTGCTTTGTATACGAAGACAAAGAATGAGCCAACCTCCGTGCTGTCATTCTGTGCAATCACTGACAGCTTCCCTGCCCTAACACTCAAGGCGGCCTGTCTCTTACTTCGCTTAGAGACCAGTTCTCTTTCCTCGCCCCCAGAAATCACAGTAGACACGGAGCTGAATTTTCCGCCAGTTATAAAGACAAAAATGTCAGACAGTGGCTGGGGAGGCTGTGGTCCAGAGGTGGCTCGGACTCAGCAGCTGAGTCCAGGGCAGAGGCAGGTGCTGTCCCACCAGGGTCCTTGAGACAGGGTCCTGGAGGCAGGTGCCAGTCCCGCCAGAGTCCTTGAGACAGGGTCCTGGAGGCAGGTGCCCATTCCACCAGGGTCCCTGAGACAGGGTCCTGGAGGCAGGTGCCCATTCCACCAGGGTCCCTGAGACAGGGTCCTGGAGGCAGGTGCCCATCCCACCAGGGTCCCTGAGACAGGGTCCTGGAGGCAGGTGTCCATCCCGCCAGGGTCCCTGAGACAGGGTCCTGGAGGCAGGTGCCAGTCCCACCAGAGTCCTTGAGACGGGGTCCTGGAGGCAGGTGCCCATTCCACCAGGGTCCCTGAGACAGGGTCCTGGAGGCAGGTGCCCATCCTGCCAGGGTCCCTGAGACAGGGTCCTGGAGGCAGGTGCCCATCCCGCCAGGGTCCTTGAGACAGGGTCCTGGAGGCAGGTGCCCATCCCGCCAGGGTCCTTGAGACAGGGCCCAGCCCAGGCTGCCCCTCCAGGTTTCACATCAAGGAGACCTGAAGGGTCAAGGTTTCAGAGGATAACAGTGTTAAGAAGCAGTTTCTGGGGCAGGGAACACATCTGCCAAGGAGACGGTCGGAAGGAAAATGAGAATGAATGAGTAGGTGCCTCCCGCTCCACTTCCGAGACATACAAGGCAAGTGGCAGATGGTCTCGTTGGGGGCATGCAAATAAACGTTCCTGTACTCAACGGGATCAATATGATAGGTCACATGTATATTGACAGAATCTTCAGATGTTAAGAGTCACCCCCAAAAGCTTGGGATTGAAATAACATAAAGATACATCAAAAGCCTCCTCTCTCCACAGTCCAACCAGGCAGAAGATGCTGTAGAGACAGGCCCCCGTGGCCCTGTAGAGGTGGGCAGTGCCCTTCACAGAGGCTCTTCCGGGGACCTCTGCCCAGGCACCACCACCCTGCGGTGACTGTTCACTCATGTGGTCACCTCCTGCACTGGACCGTGCCCTGGGCTGTTGAGGTCAGCCCTGGGTCTCAGCCACCTCTGATGCCCTACATGTCCCTGGGACTGGGCAGGGAGAGAGTGCAAGAGGAATGTCTGGGGAAAAAGAACTGGATGTTCAGGACAAACACAAGACAGTCAAGGGCAGGGTGCACATCAGAACACAGTCAGCGTCCATGGTGTCCACTTGTCCTGAGGGCTCAGGGAAGCGGCACCAGTGTGGGCCAGAGTCTACAGCAGATACAGCGGCTGGTGCAAGGTTGGTGCAAGGCCTCAAAAGATGGATAGGAGAAAGAGAAATGGAAAACATATTCCAGGACAGCAGTACCGGGGACAGGGCTGGGCACATGGTACTGGCCCACCTGGAGTCAAAGAGAGCTGGCCACCCCCAAGCTGGATGGGGCGGGCTGGGCCCCCACATGCTGGGCAGAGACAAACTGGTCTCTCACAGCACTGTGTCTGGCCATGATCCCTGGGAACCTGCCTCTCACCCAGTGCCGTCATCTTCAACCAGGCTGTGACCTGCCCAGGGGAAGGGGGAAGCTGCTTGGCCGCCAAAACTGGCTCCCCTGGTCACTTCCACACTGCAGCCCCAGCTCTTAGCATGGCCCACACGTGATCTCTGTCTGGGGAAATGTGGCTACAGGACGGCCCTGTCCAAAGCTGATGCTGCCAGGTCCAGGTTGGACTCCCAGTGGCAGGCACTGACTTCTGGGTGCTTCACATTCTACACGGCACAGACCTGCACAGGACATGGGGTTGTGACAGTGCCCAGGGCCAGAGCGCAGAGGCCTCCCGTGTGCCAGGCAGCGGTTAAGTGTCAGGGCCTTTCGTCACGTGGACCACAGGGGCTCCCAGCTGTGCTCTCGCTTCTGTCCCAGCCCTGCCCCATTGGCAGGAAGTAGAGCTGGAGTCGAGGAGTCAAGGCAGCCCCTTTCACCCGCCTGGACTTGGTTGGCACAGATTCAAAACCCCAAGAGGACAGTCACATGCCTACCCAGGCCACACGACACCTGCTGGACAACCCCACTGAGAAGTGGACTGAAGTCAGGGGACCTCCAACACCACTCTACAAGCCTTTCACAGCCTCGGGCTTTTCCGACAGTGGCATCTGCAGTCAACCAGGGCTCGAGACACACGAAGACCTCAGCCCAGCCTCACGGTGACTTAGACCGTGTGCCACCGCTGCAGGCAGGCCTGCCTCTCAGAGACACCTCATGTATCTCAGCGGCCACAACCCAGGTCACCAGACACTTCTACCCACAGAGTCAGGGGCCTTCCCAGGCAAAGCAATGGCTCCGTAGAGAAGCCTGAGGCATGGGTTGCTGCCTACTCCTTCCAAATGGAAGCACCCACGGCGCGGGGACTGGTAGCCAGGCAGTAGTGTCCCTGACATCCAGCAAGGTTGTGGCAGTGGAAGGAGAGGAACTCCAGGAGTGGAAGGCGTGCTGGAAGCCCTGGGCTGCTCAGAGGAGGAGCCAGCTACCCACCTCATCTGTGTACTGGACGTCGTCCACGGCATACTTCTCCTTGAAGTGCTCCTTGGAATGGATCCTCAAAGAAAAGCACAAGGAATGTCAGGGTCAGGGCTTGGTAATGGCTCAGCGTGGCCACCTTCCTGCCTGCCAAGCCCAGGCCATGGAGCCCCAGTCCCATCCCCATCGCGGTCAGCACCCAGCACCCAGCACTCAGCACCCGGCACCGAACAGCTCGGCCCAACACACACTTGGAGGGCAAAGGGCATCGGGCCCCGGAGTGACGGCTGAACCACAGCTGCTTTCCTCAGCAACTCCCCCTCCTCCGTGACCCCGGCCACCTGCAGCCAGCCCCTGCAGACAAAACCCCTATCATCCCCTCCGCTGCCAGAGACAGTCCACCAGGGCAGCCAGCCAGTGCACCCCTCCCTCTGTGGCATAAAACAATCTGCCTGCCAGGTCTTCATGGAGCATCTTTAAACGCAAGTTTATTTTAAGGTCAGGCGCAGAATCCCAGCACTTTGGGAGGCCAAGGCGGGCAGATCACAAGGTCAGGAGATCGAGACCATCCTGGCTAACATGGTGAAACCCCATGTCTACTAAAAATACAAAAAATTAGGGCGTGGTGGCGGTTGCCTGTACTCCCAGCTACTCAGGAGGCTGAGGCAGGAGAATTGCTTGAACCCAGGAGGCGGAGGTTGCAGGGAGTTGAGATGGCGCCACTGCACTCCAGCCTGAGTGACAGAGCGAGACTCCATCTCAAATAATAATAATAATAATTATTATTATTATTTTATTTTATGTTCTAGAGACAGCATCTCATTCTGTCACCCAGGCTGGACTGCAGTGGCACAATCATAGCTCACTGCAGCCTCAAACTCCTGGTCTCGAGCAATCTTCCTGCCTTAGCTTCCCAAAGTGCTGGGATTACAGGCATTAGGCACTGTGCCCAGCCAAAAATTAACATTTTTAGAAAGTCAATATCAGTATTACTCAATGTGATGAGAACAACTCAAGCTTACGCATTACCTCTGAAAAATCTGCCAGTGAGAAGACACAGAATGGACGAGGTTGGGCAGCCCTTGTCCGCCTCCTGACGGGCCCTTTGGTCACAGCTGTGCTAGGCAGACCTCCGGCCTGGGTCCAGCAAGCCACCACCCCCAGGCTCTCGGTCAGCAGGTAAGTCAATGTCTCTGTTGGTGGCAGAGCTTACGCAAGGGGAAAGGAACACAAACTGCACAGGGGAGACACTGAGAGCCAAGTCCAATGACGCACGCACACTTGGTCCTACGTCATCCCACACCTGGACCCCACCTCATCACAGGGGCTCTATCCCCAGCCGTGCTCCAGCCCTGCAGCTGTCTGTGACCTCACAGCGTTACAGTCACCAGATGCTGGGTCCCAAATAGGCCTCAGACAAAAAACAGCAGATGGTTTCTGGATGGTGTTTCCTGGGCTGTCAAGGGGTGGTGGTGAGGCAGGGGAATAGGGACGGGAGGCGTTAGGGCTTTTTCATGCAGACTTCCTAGAACTAAATTGAAAGGAAAACCCTAACTTTCCACACCTAAGTAACAAAGGACCAGAGGCTGCTCCCTTTGCAAACCCCCTTTTTTTTTGAGGCAGATGGGAAATTGAAAGTACCTCTGATTGCAAGTGGAGTCTTGGTTTGCACAGAAATGCAACTTTGTAACTTCACTTTAGCCTCTGATTGGTTGCATAAGTGAAGTTACAAAGGTTGCTTTCCACAACCAATCAGACTGATGGCAGGCCACCACTTCATTTACATGAGGCGAGCACCAAGTGGCCAATGGGAAACCTCCTGGGGGTATCTGGACCCGAGAAGATTCTGTCACTAGGCCCTTGAGCCTCTCTGCTCAGCCAGCTCCCACACTGTGGAGTGTACTTTCATTTTCAATAAATCTCTGCTTTCATTCTTTCGTTGCTTCATTCTTTCCTTTGTGTGTTTTGTCCAATTCTTTGTTCAAAATGGCAACAACCTGGACAACTTGCAGTCAAGACCCTCCACAAATAACTGGGAGGCAGCGGAGGCAGTGTTGTGGATGCAGAGGATAATGTGCCTGGAGAACCCCACAGAACACGGTGGAGGGAGAGAACCTTCGGACTTGGAGGTGACGAACTTCATGAGTGAGCTCCTGAACTGGTGTCCTATGTGCCATTCTCAGCCTTTGTGACACTAAGGACCAGCATCACCTGCAGGAAACAGAATCCACTCCTCTTTCTGAGTCTTCCACCACTTCCCTCCCCACCCAAACCAGGAAGTACCAGCCACAGGGCCCAGGGACAGCCACAGGGAGCAACAACAAGGAGCACCGAGAGCCCCGGGAGACGCTGGTCTCACCTCGATCAATCGACTGCTCAGTGCAGCCCACAATGCCCTTTGCTTTCTCTCCCTTTTGGCTTCTCTGAAATGATCACGGGGTATCAAGCGCCTGCTGTTAATTAAATTTGCATGATTCAGTCACATTCACTTGTGCATTTGAGACAGGACTCAAAAGTTAAATGGCCAAGGTCTGACACCTCCATTAGCACGGCCTCGAGCAGTTATGGGGCAGGAATTGATGACGAGCGCCTCGCCTGGACTCCGGAGGCCCCAGACGCAGGGCTTATTGTGCAGCTGGCTCAAGGGAAGCCTGCAGACCCTTTGCTGCTGAGCAACCACACTCTCAGCACTGAGTTGACCCTACAGCCCAGCACAAAAGCATGTGTCAGAAATATAAAAGGCAGGGCCATCAGCGAAACGTGTGGCTGGAATCAACACATCAACTCGGACTTTCTGGCTCCATAACAGACACCCTGTGTCCTCAGTTGTTCCCAGCTCTGCCTCTAGCCCCCGCTCCCTTCATCGCCTCCAGCTGTGACAGGAGTGGAAGGCAACCTCACCGCAGACTGGGGAAGTACAAAGGACCTGATTTTGAGGCCAGCGCCCTACAGAGGGGCATCTCAGCCATCAGTGTGGCACCTGATCTTGTCACCTCCACTCCCGTTAGGGGCCTGAAACCTCCCAACTCACCCCAACTGTGCAGAGGGAAGCCACCAGGAAGTGCATTCCCGCCCCTCCTGCCAAAAAGCACCTCCCAAGCCGGAGGTCTGGTTCTCAACAGAAGAGCCATTCGACAGATAAAACCTGAAAAGCTGCAAGCAGCTTTTCTGGGAACTGCGCATTTCATTCTCTTTTAAAGGGCAGAGATAATTAAGTTTAGATAGTACTTATTTTTCATGTTTGGGGGCTAATTATAGTAAAAACCATTTAAACGTCATCCTAAGGGGTATGCGTGCCAGACTCCCACATCAAACCAGCCACCGAAGGCTTGGCAACCATGATTTGGTGGGGTTGATGAGAAAAGAAGAGGTGTGGCCACACAAGCGCTACAAAGCTGGCTGGAGAGGCCCCTGAGGGGCTCTGGACTCCCTGAGGCCAGGCTGGCCAGGGCAGGAGGCAGCCACTCAGAGGGAGAGCCTGCACCCTGCCCCGTGGGGAGTCTGGGGTCCAGCAACGGTACTTCATGTCAGGTCCCATCGCCTGGGAAGTCTAGATAGAAACAACCAGACTGGAGGCCGGGCACAGTGGCTCACGCCTGTAATCCCAGCACTTTGGAAGGCCGAGGTGGGTGGATCACCTGAGGTCAGGAGTTCAAGACCAGCCTGGCCAACATGGTGAAACCCCATCTCTACCAAAAATACAAAAAAATTAGCTGGGTGTGGTGGCTGTAATCCCAGCTACTCAGGAGGCTGAGGCAGGAGAATCGCTTGAACTCGGGAGGTGGAGGTTGCAGTGAGCCGAGATCGCACCATTGTACTCCAGCCTGGGTGATGAGATCAAAATTCTGTCTCAAAAAAAAAGAAATTACTGGACTGGAGAGGATGGGTCAGCAGAGAAGCTGCTGTCACCCCACACACATTCCCCTCAAGTGCCAAAGATAGCTTTGGGAGGAGAGAGGAGAAGTCCTCCTACTCAAAGGGGCTCTCGTCCTCCACAGGGGTCAGCATCCAGGGACCCCAGCTGGGCCCTGGCATAAATGAGAGAGGCCTTTCCCAGTCCCCAGAGTCAGAGCCCATGACTGCACACTCTGCAGTGACCGCCAGCACCTGTGGGGGCCACGGAGGGGAAGGAGACATTAAATTAATGCCACACAGCGCAGACACGAGGAGCCCTCTAGAAAACGAAATTTCAAAAAGCAGGTCTTGCCGGCTGGCTGACCACCTGCATGCGGTTAATGAATAAGTAATAGGGCCAAATTACAGCCGTCACCATCCATTTCCCGCGGCCCGGCCCGCCTTCAGCTACAAACAATGCTGCCTCCCTGACTCTCACTCTGCTCTCCACAGAAGGCAGCGGCACTTGCTCTGCGGTGGATGCCGGCAGCCATCTGAGGATGTTATCAGCTGGTCAGAGACAAAAGCAGACCTTGCCACAGTGACGCAGGTGCCTACGCCCAAAGACCACTCCCGAAGCAAGCTTCCTCGCAGGGGCCACAGAGGGGACAGTGCTGCCTGGGAGGCTGGAGACCAGGTCCAGTGACCAGGCCTGCCCAGGGTCAGTGCCTCAAACCGCCTGGGCAGCAGCTGAAGGCGCTCCTTAGCCCCTTCTCAGAGGCCTGCACGGCAAAGAGGGCCCCCCACACCCTGCCAATCACAGGGAGCGTGGGAGGGAGGCACCAGAGAGGCTGGGGAAGCCTCGATCCTCGGGACACTTAGTGGGGCAGAGTTGGGAAAAACACACAACACACAACACACCCTCATCGCAAACACCCTACACAACACACACACCTGCACACAACACAGCACACTCACACCCACCACACCCCATCACAAACACCCTACACATTACACACCCACATACACCCTCATCACAAACACCCTACACACTACACACACACCCACACACAACACAGCACACTCGCACCCACCACACCCCATCACAAACACCCTACACACTACTTACACACCCACACACACCCACACATACCCTCATCACACCCTACACACTACACACTCACACACAATACAGCACACACACCCACCACAACCCATCACAAACACCTTACACACCACTCACACACCCTCATACCCTACACACCACACACACAATACAGCACACTCCCACCCACCACACCCCCATCACGAACACCTTACACACCCCTCAGACACCCAAACACACACACCCTCATTATACCCTACACACACATCCACACACAACACAGCACGTTCACACCCACCACACCCCCATCACACCCTACACAACACACACACCCACACACTCATCACAAATACCCTACACACTACACAGACACCCACACACAACACAGCACACTCACACCCACCACACCCCATCACAAACACCTTACACACCACTCACACACACACAAACACCCTCATCACACTCTACACACTACACACACCCACACACAACACACTCATACCCCCCACACCCCATCACAAACATCCTACACAACACACACACACACACCCTCACATGCACCCTACACAGCGCACACACACAACACAGCACACACACACTTCCATCACAACCTACACACCACACACACTCCCATCACAAACACCCTACACACCACACGCCCACTCACAACACAGCACACATATGCCCACACATACTCCCTCACATGCACCCTACACACCTCACACACCCACACACAACACAGCACACACACACTCCCATCACAACCTGCATACCATACACCACACACACACCCATCACAAAAAACCTACACACCACACACACACCTCATCATGAACACCCTACACACCACACACACACAACACAGCACATGCACACCCACATGCACCCCTCCTCAAAACACCCTACACACCACACACCCCCATCACAAACACCCTACACACCACAAACACAGCACATGCTCCCCCACACACAACATACTCTACATGCATCACACACCTCACACACACCCCAACATACGTCCTCTCCACACCACATCCATACGTACCCACCCCTCCACATGCACCACACCACACACAGGTATGCACTCCATATGCACACACAGCCCCCCACACATACACCATGCATGTGCAAACCCTCCCACCATACCCGCATCCATCTCTCACACAAGATGTGGGTATGGATGGCCCTGGGAAGGCTGAGTGCCCCGCGCCCCTCCCTGCATACCCAGAGCCGGGGATGGAACGTGTTACAAAGGTTCCAGGAGGGTCCCCCGACCTGGTCAAACTGGCTCCCCAACTCTGGGCTCCGAAGCTGCCTGGGGTGCTGACTCACAGAGGCCCATAGCCAAAGCCACCCTCCTCTAAGCCCAACTCCGATGAAAAACGATGGGAAATGCTCTCACATCAAAAAGACACCACACACTATTGTGAGCAGAGACTCTGAATAAAAATGCATTCAGAGCTACCACCCTCCCCATCCCAGAACAGGCCTGGGGTGAGGAGTGGGCCGGCCTCAGGCTGCCCACGGCCCCTGGCGTCTGCAACCCTGACAACAGCAAGACCGTTTCCGCAGGAAGCAGCAGATCCTGCAGACGGGGGTGTCGTTTCCCTGGGCGACTTTGGATCGCAGTATCTGCCAGATGGATTTTCAAAAACCATCAGATAGGGACTCAAAAGGAAGCTGAGGAGCTGAAGGTCAAATGTGAAGTCTGGTGGGTTTTGCTTGCAAAGGCCAGGTACTCCCGTCAGCCTCGCTCCTGGTGCCCTATTGATTCCAGGAGCGGCTGGAAGCAGCCGTATGCAATCAGATCTGGCCACTCCCCAGCTCCAGTCCCACACAGTCAACCTCGCCACCACTGCTCTGTTACAACTGAGCCTTCTCTCCTGAGGGCTCAGGATGTGCAGACTCAGACAGGGTCACTCCAGGACGGAGGAACGGAGAGGCCTGCTGGGGGTGGCTGTGGTAGGGAGCCAGGATGGCAGGACACAAGGGTCTACCTCTCAGCTATGGGGCCAGAAGCCCCCTTGGGACCAAGGCTGCCTGATCTGACCTGCCCAGCATGTACACAGCCTTTTCCAACAGGGGAGACCCCTGTTGGAAACCCCTGGAAACCCCAGGTGGGGCCCTGCTGAGGCCCTGATCAGACCCTCCCTGAAGCTGTTTCTCCTTCTCAGTCCATCCCCACATCTCACAGAGGAGGCATCTGACCTGACTGCTGAGCTACTTCTCTGAGCAGTGGGACATGTCAACAGGCTCTGAGCCAGCAGTGAGGGCCATGAGGAGGCTGAGAGGGCAGCCAGGTCAAAACTGCAGGTGTCACCTGGAGCCAAGGGTCCCCTGGCACAGGTGCCCTCGCTCATCCTGAGTTGTGCCCCTTGCAAGAAAGGCTGAGGCCACAACTCTGCTCTGGGTGGAGAGGGGATGCTGGGAGAATCCTCCTGCAGAAAGCAGACCTAAACTCTTCGTCCCTGCTGTCCCACTTACAACGGCTGGGGAATAAACAACTCCAACACTTAGTGGAGTGCAAAACCACCGATCATGTTCATGGACTCTGAAGGTCGGGAATTTGGACCGAGCCCCGAGGGGACAGCAAAGCTCTGCTCCACATCTAGGACCTCAGCAGGTGGAAGGCTGGGCCTCATGCACGCTGGCGGCTGGTGCTGCTGGCGGCTGGGGTCCCCCCGCGGGGAGTCTGCGCTTCCTCATGATGTGGCGGCTGGGTTCCCAGGGCAAGCATCCCATGGGAGAGAACCAGGTGGAAGCCACAGTGCAGTTTAGTCTAGCCTCAGACGTCACACAGCAACACGGCCACATCCGTCATGAGGCCCAGACCTGGGACAGGCAGGAAGGAAATAGATGTCACCTGCAGACAGCAAGTGTCCAGAAACACTGCTGTGGCCATTTTTGGACAAGACAATCTGCCTCCTGGAACCATCCCTGCCTCATGTCAGTGTCACAGATACAGTGGCCAGCACTGTAACTCCAGTCCCGGGGGGCCTCCAGAGCGGCATCACAGGGAAGGAACTGGAGCCCCAAACATGACCAGACCCACTCGCAAGCCCCACAGCCTCTCAGAAGCCACATTGAGCCAGCAGGCAAGCTCAGCCTCCGATTGCAGCTCCAGCAAGACCTGGCGGGAGGACCTGCACAGGTCACACCAGCATGCTGAGCCATTTCCTCTTTTGTAACAGGGCAGTCATAAGGATTCCACCGGGAATGGGATAAAGGTCGATGATAAAGATCACGACAGGATGGGAAGGCACCGTCAGGCCAGGGCCTCCGAGGAGCAGCCCGGCAGAAGCCCCAAAGGCAGTCGGCCAGGGTGTGTCCACTCCATTCCCTTCTTCCCAGGGGCCGAGACAGGAGACCACCCCCAGGAGAAACAATCCTCTTTTCTTCTGCGGCCAATTGTGCTCCAGGCTGAGTCCTGCCCAGCAAAGATCCCAGTCTTGCCAGGCTGGGATCCTGCCAAGCGGCCTAAGAGCAGAATGATCACCAACTTGTGAGCCTGAACCCCTCTCCCTGAGATAGCAGGAGCAGCACACACCATGGCCAACGAAGGCAGAAACAGAGTCTGCACTGAAGGGAGGGTGAGGGGAGGGTAGCACTGGAAGCAGGGGAAGCTCCACTGTGGCCCCAGTCCTCGGCACAGAGCCCAGTCCCTGTGGCAGCCAGGGGCCTTGTCACTCAAACCAGCCACAGCCTCTCCAGCCCACCTGGTAATGAGCGTTCTGGGGCACCAGGCAGCAAAGCCTGCAATTTATACATTAGCCCAGAATAATCACTCTCCAGGCGGAGATGACACGCAGCGAGGCAGCCAGCATTTAGCGGGATCCTCTGATCACCTCAAACCTCCCTGGTTAAGTACAGTGTCTGCCCCTGCACCACTGAGCAGGCACAACAGCTCCTCGGCAGTGGCGGGTACCTGGAACAGCAGGCACCATGGAGGGTGGAGGAGGGTGCCCAGCAGCCCGAGCCTCTGCTCTATCTCACAGGTGAGCTGGGAGGGCAGGACCTGCGCTGCGCCCAGAGGAAGGCAGCAAATAACACACCCAGCATATCAGCGACGGGCCTCAGAGAAGGGGTTCCCTGATCCAAACCCAACCCACCACCCTCAGGCACGCACAGGGCCATGCCACACCTGTCGATGCCATGCAGAAGTGACGGCCTGCCAGGGACAAACCCTCAGGCGTTTTCACAGGGCGGGGAAGCTAGAATTTCAGGATTAACAAACTGCACTTCTAAACAAACAAGGCTCCCAGTTGACAGGGCTCTGATGAGTGGAGGAACACCAGGGTTCTTGGTCTCAAATCGAATTAGAGAAAACGACATGGACACACGTGGAGTGGTTTTAAGGAGCAGAGAGTTTAATAGGCAAGAAGGAAGGGAGAAGACAGAAGCTCCTCCATACAGAGACAGAGAGAGGGGGGCTCCAAAGCCAAAAGAGGAGGTCCCCAAGTGCAGTGGACACCAGCCAGGTATATACGCAGAGGCTGGAGGGGGAGATGTCTGATTTACATAGGGCTCAGGGGATTGGTTTGACCATGAATGTTATTCACATAGCCCACTAAAAAGCTGGCTCTCCCACCCTAGTCTTTTAATATGCAAATGCAGGGCGCCATGGATGTTCTACACACGTGGGGATATTTGGGGATGTTCTACACATGGGGGGCGGCCATGTTGCCAGGAACATGTGGGGCAAGAGCAAGAAGGCCTTGGGAATTGCCCTGTTGGGTGGACCCAGTTTCTAATGGCCTGTATTTGCATTATCAAAGGTTGCCAGCCTGGCTCTAGGAGCTGGGGCTTTACCAGAAAACTTCCCAAGGACCCCTTTTCCTCTCTATCTACCTAAAATAATTTCTCAATGAACTCCTACCACACAGTCATACTCCAGCTCTAACATCCCTTCCCAACCAAGGGTGCAGGGCTCTGGCGAGAGGCAAGCTGTGACAGCCCTGACCGCATGCCCTTCCTCCTGCAGCTCTTCCCTCCTCCCCGTCCCCAGGCCCAACCCCGCTCTCTCATCCCACCTCCCCCTCCCACCCCCAGCCCATGGTTGGTAGCCACGGTGCCCTGGCCAGGCTGCTCCTTACCTTCCCATCCAGGTGGCATAGCTGGCAGGAAGCCTGGGCACAAACAGGGTCGACTTCCCAGTGTCAACGTCGATGACACCATAGCAGCCTGGCTCAGTGACACCGAATGCCCAGTGAAAGAAGGACTCCTGTGGCGGGAACAAGAACTATTGTTAGCCAGTGGAACATGAGGTGCAAGGACGGACCGGTGGCTGCATCGCAGCACCCCAGAGAACCAGCTCAGACCGACAGCCTCCTGTCAGACCCAGCCCCAGACAGCCTCCCAGCCCCAGACATCCTCCCAGCCCCAGACATCCCTTCCCCTCTGCACCCGACTCCCTGGCTCATCCTCCCGTAGTTTGGCAGGGGGCAGCCTGGCAGCTCCTCTACCCTGCTGGGAGCCCTCCCTGACGCTGTGGGTTTCAGGCATGTGCCCGAGCCCACCTGTATCCCCACCCACTAGGCCCACAACAGGGCGTCCAGCAGCACCACACGTCCAGCTCAGCCCTGCCTCTCTGCCACGTGCAGGCAGGCAAGACGCCCCCTGGATTCCGACACCCAGGCCGCATATCTGCACGGAAATGGATTCCTCCATTTAAGACTTCTTACTTCCCTCTCCCACCCCAGGGACGGCTGATGACTTGAGTGTTTAGGGATGAATGCTGCGCTAAAAGGACGTCATAAAGGTATGGTGGAGGAGGATCTCTTCCAAAATTAGCCTTGCATACCATCAGAAAGGGAGCCAACAGCTGAATTTAGGAAATCGGTTTTTAAGCCACAGAATATTTAAACTGGAGAAGCATCAAGACTAGCCAGAGAAAACTTATTTAGACCTCCATGTTTCTCACAGCCATGGGATTGCAGGCTTGCAGCTGCGTGAACAATGGAGTGGAGAGACGGGACCCTTCAGGCAGAAGGTGCTTTTGTAAAGAAAAAAATACAGTCTGCGGTCGCTCAGCAATGGCCTGCTGGGGCGACAGGGTCCAGCTAGGGAAGTCACGCCTTCCCATATCCTCTCCACACTCGGCTCCCCTTCGCATTCCAATTTCTCCTCTTGCCAGGATGCTGCATGGACACATTCCCTAGGCTCTGCCTGCCCCAGAGAGGTTCTGAAGTTCCTGCTGTGGTCAGGCTCCAGCTCTGGGCATGGCAGCAGGGAGAAAACAGCACTAGATTTAGAGTTGGAAGACAAGGTTCTAATCCCAGCTCCACCTTTTGGCAAGTCATTTCCCCTCTGAGCCTCAGTTTTCTCATCTGCAAAATGGGTATAATGCTAAGATCTGTGAAAGTGGGCCCAGCTCAGAGCCTCACAGTCTTCCTGGGTGGGTGTCCTCATGTTCCTGTGCCTGGGTACTGAGTGCTGCCAGTGACTCTCAGCCACGGCCACCATGGCCAGGCTGCTTTCCTGCAGCTGGGCCACCGGCCGCCCCACATCTTCAAGTTCTACATCTTCAAGGAGCCCCTGGACCACGTCCCAGGTGAGGAAACAGAGGCTGAGGGAGGGCCACAAGGGGCAGCACTGGCCAAGCTGGGGCCTCCAACTCCTGCCCAGGCCAGCAGCACCATCACACGCCCGCTCACTTGTGGCCAAGGGGGCAGGCTCACCTGGCGGAAGAGGACCCCAGTGTCGGTGCAGTAGCGCTGAGTCTCCTCCCCGCCCTGCAGGACCACGATGGAGTCGGCCTGCACAGCATGGTTCTTCCGTAGCCGCTCACACAGGCGCTGCCGGTTCAAGGCAAAGAGCGCCAGCGGCACCTTCAGCGTTTCATTCCCCAGCCAAAATGAGGGTCTGCAGAGACAAGAGCACGCACGGCCACATGGGCCTCTGTTAGCATCTCCAAGCATGCCCAGACCCGAGGTCAGGGTGACCGGAGGCCCGAGCCTGCTGTGGGACCCCCATCAGCTCGGGGCAAGCTGCCCAAGCTCTACCCGCTTATGACCCAGAAACAGCCCCTCACTGATCCCCCTGAGGACCACAGGGGCTTGTCTCCCCTCCACCACCCATGCTGTCCTGTCTCCATCCCCCTGCTCCTCTGCCCCCTCACCAACTGCCCAGCAGGCCACAGTGACCCCCACGCTCCTGAATCTGCAGCAGGTCCCCAGTCCTCACTGGCCACTTGGTGCCCATGACCTTGGGGGCCACTCTCTCTGCGGAAACCTTCTCCAACAGCAGCCAGTCAGGCTCCCTACCAGCCAGGCCCCTGGCCTCCCTGCTGGAGGCCAGCTTGGCCCAACCCCGGGGCCTCTTCCCTAACTGGCTCCCTCCCTCAGCTCAGCTGAGCTTACCCGGTCCCTCAGCTCAAAGGACCATCTGCATCTGCAGACTGATGATGTCCGGCTCCAGACTCACAGACCCATCAGCCACCCTCAGCAGGCAGAAGATGGCCCTGAACCAAAGCTGCTCCTCCCCAGCCTCCCCTGACACAAAGCACCTGCACCTGGACAGTCCCACAGGCCATCCCGGCCTCCTATCTCATCCCACCTCCTGGCCACCAGCAAGGTCTACCCTCAGTGCACATCCCCATCCCCAGGGCCACCTCCCCATGTCCTGTCTGGACAACTGCAGGAAACTCTCAACAGTGCTCTTGGCCCCAGCTTCCCCGTGGCCTGGTCTGCACCTTCTGCCGGAAGGGCCCTTTCAAAATGCCAGTCCCAGCACACACTCCCTGCCCAACCCCGTGCCAGCTGGCTTCTCTGAGTGCAGACTTCACTCCCCAGCCATGAGGGATCCAGACCCCCAGTTCACCCTTGGCTTCCTCTGCTGCAGCACGGGCATCCTCGCCCTTCCCTAAACCCCCAGAACACTCCAGCCTTTGCCACTGCGGTGCCCTGTGGGGAATGCTCTTCCCAAGAGAATCCCATGCCCTTTTACCCAGCCTCTGCAGAAATGCCTCTTTCCTACCCACCCCATCCCCCAGCTCTCTTTGTGTCTCTCTAGAGCCCCCATCACTCTTCGTTTATTTGTTTGCTGGCCCTCCAGGTAACATGTAAGCTCCCTGAGGGCAGGGACAGAGCAGGTGTCGGTATCTATGGAATGAATGAATAAATGGATGGTGGTCTCAGCAAGCAGGCTGGAGGCTGGGTGTGGAGAGAGAATGGGGATGAGGTGGAGGAGGAGAAAGCAGGGGCGGGGTGTGCAGGAGGGAGCCCCTGCAGGCTCTCCAGCCAGAGGGCAGTGGGTGGGCACAGAGGTCAAGGAGGCAGGGACATCCCAGGGCTGGTGTGAGCAGAGAGCTCTGCCTGAGGACTGCAGTGAAGCTGTGGATGAAATCTGCCCTCACAGCACAGCATGGGGAAGTGGCCTGGGGCACCTCTCACACTCACCTCACATGGGACCCTCAGAGGCCGTGACCCTCCTGCCAGGGTCACATGAGCAGGTGACACCTCCTGCACATCTGGGCTCCAATACGACCTTTTCAGGATGGTCTTCCCCGGCCTCCCTCTTTGAACCTGCAACTCTTCTCCCTGCCCGACCCCCTACTAGTCCCTGGCCTGAGGTTTCCCCACTTGCCCTCCAGATACACCCCTTTGCACTGTGCCCAGAGGCCTACCTACCCGACCTCGTCAGCATGCACGCTGCCTCCTGCCTCCAGGCGCACTGAGCCAATGACAGGCACATGAGGCTGGGGGCAGGAGGAGAGGGAGGAAGACAGTGGATCCACTCTCCTGGTTCCCTCCCTGGGGACCCTGGAACTAAATGGCTGGGGGTACCCCTCCATCCAGGCCCACTGCTCTGATGACGCCGCCCTGCCCCACAGCACAGCCCCTGCTGGGTTTCTGACCAGGTTCCCCACTCTTCTTTCCACTGTCTTCCTCCCTCTCCTCCTGCCCCTAGCCTCATGTGCCTGCTTTCCCTTAACATTCACACAGCTCTGCATATCGTCCCCTCTCTCAACTCACCTTAGTGGCCCCCTGGAGTAAACTCCGAATGTGGGGCCAGGTCCCTGGCTAACACAACACTTAGCACTCAGCACCTTCCAACCTAAACGCAGCGGGTGCTGCCTGGTGCTTCCTGGTGTTCTCCGGCCCGCCGCCTTGGGTGGAAACACTGGGAGATGGAGCTCCAGGTTGCCTCGGTCACTGCCGTGCCCTCGCCTGGCACCTAGCCTGACATACAGCAAACGCTCAACACAGATCTGCTGAATGACACACGGGGCCACACACACAGCTGTGGGATGAGAAGATGCCACATCAGCTGCAGCGGGGCAGGAAGCAGCCCTGGAGCCCCAGCCCGCCCAGGAAGGGTAGAGGGTCAGAAGCAGCCGCACATGCTGACATGACTAGAGCCCCCTCCCACTCCCCCACGTGCCCTTCCTACCCTCCCAGAAGGGTGAGCAGATGGCTGAGTGGACACTAGCGGCCAGAGCTTCCTCTGGGCTGGGGCTGCTTTTCTGCCACACTCAGCCACTGGGATGAAAGGGCAGAGGGAAGTTGGTGAGAGTTTGTAAACATGACCACATCCCAGACGGCCATGCCGTCAGCAACTAAAAGTGCAGTCACCAGCACCTTGTGCTCAGATGTCCCCCCCGGCCTCCCACGCCCTTTCCCTTCACTCAGGAAACCCCATGGTGGGATGGGCACAGAGGCAAAACTCGTCTCTGCAGAGTCCCCAACAGCATAGGGGCAATGACACCGAGGCCCTGCTATGGACAGCCTCAGCCACAGTCGTCGAATAGCATGACCGGCCGAAAATGCCCATCCTCTGCCACCAGCCTGCATAGCCCAGCCCAGCCCACTCTCCCACACTCCCCTCTCCCTGCCTGGCCGCCCTCCTTAATCACAACAGGTGCTGGCTCCCCATGGCCTGACACCATGCCCCCACCCGTAATGCTCACAGAAGGGCTGGCCTTCCCCTTGTTCAGAACTTTCTGAGAACAAATTTCTCAGGGCACCCAGACTGGGATCCTAAGGGCTGAGCAGAAAACTTGATAAGCCACCTTCTCCTTGAGCACTCAGCTGCCACTGCAAACAAAATCTACAACCATGCTTACTTCTCTATGGGGCTCCGCCAGAACAGAACCCACCCTGTGCAGGGCTCTGGGCATAAGAATGGCTAGCCTGAGCCACCAGGCAAGGCAATATGCTACAGTCATTAATTACAGGACACCAAGGAGTAAAGTTTTATAGAGACATGCCCTTTGATTTCCCATGGCATAAACCAAGCCCCCAGAGAGACTGTCAGGCTCAGAGTCAACACAGATGAATTCTTCCTGCAAATTCAGCAAATGTAGCACCAATAAAACATCTCTAACAGGTTTCTGCTGCAGCTTTTGTTAACTGGCACCCAGAATTTAAAAGGCAAAAGCCATTATCATCCCCAGATCCCACAGTAAATAAGTCATGCTTTGCTGCAGACAGACAAGGCACAAGAGCTCCAGGGCCTCAAAGACCCACAGAACAAGTCTCTGAGCCCCAGGGGCCAGGACCCCCGCTGCCCTGGCAATAACCAAGACCCATGAGCAGCCCAGGACCAAGAACGGAGTGACCAAGACTGAGGCCAGTCCCCAAGGAGGGTATGATGCCACTGCCCCTGCAAGCCGTCTCTGTCTCCATACAACCCACACACCTATATCAGTACTGGGCCACCCTCTCCTCAACAGCCACCTGCAGGGCTCTTACCTAAGGCTTAGGGACCCCCAAGCATTCATCTTCAAATTCAGGGGCTCCATCTACTTGGATGGGAAAAAGCTATACCTTCATTTTCTCTAACCGCCAATTCAAATTCACATTTTCTTCAGTTATTAACATAAGCAATAAACTACTCAGTGTCAGCAGTGCACGTTCATCTGTCACCAAAAATCAAAGGTATTTTAATATCACGTTATTGCTCTTCCAGTATCTCGAAATACCACTTTTGCTCCTCACAACTTCAAAGTTAAAGTAGTTAGGCCAGGCGCAGTGGCTCATGCCTATCATCCCAGCACTGTGGGAGGCAGGAATTAGAGACCAGAATGGGCAACATGGCAAAACCCCATCTCTACCGAAAACACAAAAATTAGCCGGGAATAGTGGCTTGTGCATGTGGTCCCAGCTACCCGGGAGGCTGAGGCAGGAGGATCGCTTGAGCCCTGGAGGCGGAGACTACAGTGAGCCGAGATTGCAACACTACACTCCAGCCCGGGGGACAGGGCGAGACCCTGTCTCAAATTTATATAACATTTTGATACCTGTATTTCCATATAATTGGGTTTTATTTTTGTAATATTATGTACTTATTTCATACATTTAAAAACATTATGCCAGCCAGGTGCGGCGGCTCATGCCTATAATCCCAACATTTTGGGAGGCCGACACGGGCAGATCACCTGAGATCAGGAATTCGATACCACCTGGCCGACATGGTGAGACCCTGTGTCTACTAAAAATACAAAAATTAGCCGGGCATAGTGGCACACACCTATAATCCCAGCCACTCGGGAGGCTGAGGCAGGAGAATCGCTTGAACCTGGGAGGCGGAGGTTGCAGTGAGCCGAGATCAAGCCACTGCACTCCAGCCTGGGTGAAAGAGCGAGACTCTGTTTCAAAAAAAAAAAAAACCTGATGCCAAGAATGGTGCGTAGGTTTCACTGATGCCCGTGGGGTCTACCGCATAGACAAGGAAAGATCTCTGCACTAGAATGTAGAGCTACTGGCCAGGCGTGGTGGCTCACGCCTATAATCCCGGCACTTTGGCAGGCTGAGGTAGGTGGATCACGAGGTCAGGAGTTCGAGACCGGCCTGGCCAACATAATGAAACCCCATCTCTATTAAAAATACAAAAAAATTAGCCAGGCATGGTGGCAGTCACCTGTAATCCCAGCTACTCAGGAGGCTGAGGCAGGAGAACCACTTGAACCCAGGAGGCAGAGGTTGCAGTGCGCCAAGATCACGCCACTGCACTCCAGCCCAGGTGACAGTGCAAGACTCCCTCTCAAAAAAAAAAAAAAATGTGGAGCCACTTCTAGATAGGGTCACACCGCTAAGCTCCCAGTAGGAGAGGCTAGCCAAGGACCAGCCACCTCCTCCCCTCAGCCTCCAGCGTGGGGCCAGGCACCAGACAGATGCTTGGGCAGCCCAGTGGGCACTGGACCGTAAGCGCCAGGCTCGAGAGGGTCGCCATGGTTGAAGAGGACCTCGAGGCAACTGGCCAGCAACCTCTACCTTGCACCTCTCTCTCCTGGGGAGGATCGGGGTGCCAAGCATACACAGAAACCAAGAGAGGGCTGTGTGGAGTCAGGACCTGGGAAAGAGGCAGGGAAGGCACAGGGATACTCAGTGGCCAGCCTGCCTCCCACAGGCCCACCCGTCCCCAGCCCCCAGAGTCGGCCTGAGTCTTCTGCTCCTGGAGCACAAGGTTCACATTAGGGTGAGGTCGGGCTCTTGACCCAGAATGTGAGTTCTGCAGAAGACTCTCCAGAAGAATGCTGACTCCAGTGTAACCTATGGCCCAACAGAGGTACACGCCCAGAGCAGCTCACTTGTTGCCTCTTTCTGGCTCTGCAACAGCTCCTGGGAGCCACTCAGTTAAAGAATTAAAGCTATTTCTTCATCCTACTCCTCGGAATTCTGTCCCTATTCCCCACCATGACTCCTTCCCTCAGTCACTGGGAGTCTCCCAGGAAAGCAGGATGGGATGCTGGACTAATTTAGAGTAAATCCCCTTTTCATTCATTTCACCAAGCACCAATCACAGGGCAGCCACAGACTGGCCCTGGGGATACAACAGAACCCCTGGGCTCTAAGGATGCTAGGAGAGGCATGAAGGGAAGCAACTCCTAACCCACAATGGGCAGACGTGGAAATGTGTACTGCTGGGGAGAAAACTGAGTGCTCTGGAGTTCCGAGCACTAAGCCTTTACCAGAGGGCTGGGAAAAGCTTCTGGGAAAGGGAACCATCTGAGCCGGGCCTGCAAATATGTGAACAATCACATAGAGGACAAGAGCATTCCAGGGCTAGTGGGTGAGTGTGCAAGCGAAGAAGGGAATGGAAAAAGCCATGTAGGCGAGCAGATGCAGACAGGTCTGGCTGGAGCTGACAGATTTCAAATTATCAACCCTGTCTGTGGAAAGCTCAAAGCATTGCTCAAGGAGACAGCAGTGCCACCAAGTGCCATGGGATACGGACGCCTCTCCATGAGGGGATGGGAGGTGACCTCAGAGCACTCTGTCTCAACCTGAAGCCTATACCCAGGCTAGCAAGAGAAAGTAGGATCAACCCTGAAACACCCCGCATCTTAAAAAGAGAGATGCATTCAGAGTAGATTCTTGAGTTTCAAATTGAATGAGATGCTAGTTTAGGGCTTCCCCTACTCCCCAAATCATATGGGGCACACCCCAGTCACCTGGAACTCTCATGGACCCCCTCTGTCCCAGGCTCTGGTAGGATTCTACAGACAGCCAAATCCAACTCCCAGGGAGCCCATGGCAATGGCCATGACTTGCTGGCATCATGCCTCGTTATGCCTGACTCTATGATCTGTCCTGTGAGTGCAGCTAGGAGCTGAGCTTTGCAGGAAACATACTTAATCATTCTGCTCTTAAGGAAGCCACTGGGGTCAACCTCAGGCTCAAAGTACCCACGGGAAAGCCCCATACCAGACTGGGATGGCTCTTCCCAAGGAGACTGCCAGGCTCTGGAAGCTCCCACACCCTCTCAATAGCACACCTCTCTAAGACCTGCCACTCTGTTTTGCCTCCCTCAGCCACCCTCTGTGGTGGCCCAGAGAATCGTTTCTGCTAGAAAAGCTCTCATTCTGGGGCCAGGCGCAGCGGCTCACACCTGTAATCCTAGCACTTTGGGAGGCGGAGGCGGGTGGATCACCTGAGGTGAGGAGTTCGAGACCAGTCTGGCCAACATGGTGAAACCCCATCTCTACTAAAAATACAAAAAATTAGCTGAGTGTGGTGGCACACACCTGTAATTCCAGCTGCTCATGAGGCTGAGGCAGCAGACTCGTTTGAACCTGGGAGGCGAAGGTTGTAGTGAGCCGAGATCGTGCCATTGCACTCCAGCCTGCGCAACAAGAGCAAAACTACATCTCAAAAAAAAAAAAGAAAGAAAGAAAGAAAGAAAGAGAAAAAGAAAAGCTCTCATTCCAGGATCCAGTCAGTTCCAGACTTGCTCCCATCCAGACATCAGCTTGGTTCCTTCAGGAGAGCAGCAGGTCTCAGGCCAGCTTGGAGTCCTGAACCCAAATGCAACGCCTGGCACTCCCTGTGAGCACCGAGCCAGCCTAACCAGAGAGACAGCACACCCACAGCTGGGCACCAGCCTGCTCATTCTACCCTTTAAAAGGGTCACAGGCTGGATTCAAGGATCTGACCCTGAGTTCCTCGACACCCATCTGAGACTTTGTCTGCACTGTTCTCTACCTGAAGGGAGTCTCATTGCTGAAGGACTAGCACAAAAGTCATCCAGGGAGTGAAGCCTTCCCACACTTTACCTGAGCTCAGAGTTCATGTCCCTCCTTTGCAAATGCCAAGACCACAGGCGAGCAGATGGATGACAGAGTCCCATGTGTCCATCTGCTCCAGTGGCCTATGAGTACCTTAAGGGAAGGCCCAATGCTATTCCTGGAATACAGCAGGTGCCCACAAAATATTTGATTTGTATGCTCTAAGCTCCCTCAACCTTGGGGGCCACCTTAGAACCCACTTTCTGTTGCCATTTTTCCCTGCATCTTAAAAAGAGAAATGCATTCAGTCCACCAGATCCCCCATTCTGACCTCAGTTTCCAACCTGGCATCTGGAATACTGCCCCCTCCTACACCATGCCCCCCTACCCCACTGTATCACGAGACCCACACCTTCTCCCACTGAACTCACACATAGCTCAGGGGAGCCTAATCTTTAAAAAACAGATCCAACAGCTTGTAACAAAACCCTCCCAGCCCCCCAGGGCAAAGTCTGAAGACGCCACCTGGAACACCACATCTTCCAGCCCCAGGCATGTACTCCTGTCCCCAGAACACTCTGAAGTCTCAACCTTTGTCCTTACCCTGGGTTCAGATGCTCCCTATCTGGGAGATTCCGCCCAACGCTCCGGTGAACCCATCTATCCACCCTTCCTCCCACCATGACCACTCAGCTTTCTTTCATTCAGCCCAGTATGGAGCACCTACTGTGTGCAAGGCACTGGGCTAGTGAGAAGCAGGTAACATACCTGTCCTTGCACTCTAAATGCAGAGAAGATAATGAACAAGTACAAACAATGCTCTATATACTTTATCAGGTGATGATGAGGGCACAAAAAGTGGGACAGATGGTTAGAAAAGGATTCCCTGAGGGGGTGACATTTGACCCCTGAAAGAAATGGGGACGTGCCCTGCTGGGAAAAGGGAATTCCAAGTCCGTCTCGAATACCGCCTCCTCCGGAAAGCGCCCAGGTCCCTGGAGTCCTCGCAACGCCGCCCTCCCACCCGGGGGCCTTGGCAGCGAACATGCGTGTCGACCCCAGCCCCCACCGCAGCCGCACACGGTGGGGCCGCCAGACGTGGGCAGGTGGGGCCGGAGCCAGCCAGGAGGGTGGAGAGGAGCTGCGGCCCCCGCGCTGACCCTGACTCGGAGCGTGCAGCTCGCCGACCCGCGCTCGGACTCTGGGCCGATGGGAAGAGGCGCCTACCCGCGGCATTCAGCGAGCCCGGCTGAGCTCTCACCCGCGGTCCGGCCAGGACACCCATGCCCCTCTCCACGCCTGCGGGAAAGAGCGAGGGAGGTGCAGCACTCACCCGCTGGCCGCCGCCATGTTAGCCCGGCACCTGCGTCACGGGAAGTGCGGCGTCAGCTGAGCCCCTCCGAGTCCCAGTGCAGGGGGCGGGGTAAGGGCGGGGCAGGGGGCGGAGCCTGGAGTCCTTCACCCACCTCCTTCAGAGCCAAACTCCATGGGACGGGAAGGGGCGGTACCTGGGGAAGGGCGGAGCCCCGATGGGACGGGGCTCCCGGAGAGGGGCGGGCCCAGGAGCTCGGCCAGGATAAATGGGCGGGCTGCCGGCTAGAGACAGTAGGTCGGGTTAGCGGGCAGCAACTGCAGCCTTTGCGTGGTGGGAGGGAGGTCCTGAAGCAGAGGACACCTTTGATTCTGGTTCAGCCCCCGGTCTGGCCTCCCAGCCCACCCGGGAGAAGAACACATAGGAGTAAAGAAACTACGTGGGAGGAGAGGAGGGAGACTGACCCAGGCTAGGGTCGGGGCAGAGGTGGCGATTTTTGTTTAAGAAGGGAAGGGTCTTGAGCAAAGGCCGGGGGGCAACTGGAGGACTCTAAAGGTGCAACGTCCAGGAGAGTGTGCGCGAGAGAGGGGCAGCCTAAGGGAAGCAAGGGCCAGACCCTGCGGTGCCTCCACTGTGGGGCTTATGAGTTAAGTCTGGTAGGATCTTTTCTAGGTTTCCTGGGCTGCAGAATGGAGAAGCTGGAGGAAGGGAAGCCAGGGAGGAGGGCAGGTGAGAAGTAGGCACAGCCGAGAAGGGTTTAGGAGGGAGAGTCTGCCAGAAGGCTTACTCCTCTGCCCCAGTGGGCACTGGTACTGGGTGCAGAGTCCTGCAGAGAAGGGGTAGGGACCCTGCAGCAGACGCTGCCCTCCCTACTGCCAACGGGGTCAGGGCATTACAAGCACGGCCCAAATGCGTTGCACATGTGAGCTCATAGAAACCTTACCACAGCCCTATGAGGTCGAGACTATCTTTAAGTCTATTTTACAGATGAGGAAACTGAGGCCAGAGAATGCTCACACAGGGGCTGAGCTCATGAAGCCATACCCTGAGGAGTGACCTCACTTCCCCTGTGAAGGAAGGGGGACCCCGCACTGTTGGGGGAGGGCATCCCTGGCGCCCAGGGCGACACAAGGGTGTACAGATGTGTGTGGACAGGTGGATGGGTGGCCCAGAATAGGCCTGTGGGGCTCCCGACCCCAGCCTGCAGCTGTCCCACAGCTGGAAGTGGCTTCTGATCAAAGGTCGTGGGTTGGGGGATGCTTCTTGTTTCTTTATCAAAACAAGGATGTGGGTCACCATGGCCAGGCTGGTGGGAGCCAGGGGCTATGACTGGAGAAGCAGCTGCTGTTTGTCCCCATGAAGCAGGGACGAGAATAGTCCCCTTAAATAGGAGGAAGGGAGCCAGCCATAAGCAGGGTAGTGAAGGGCATGTGGCACGGTTACCTGGAAGCCCAGTACCATCCCTGCTGTCCTCATCTGTCAGGAGAGAGCTAATGGGGCCACCTCACGGGGCTGCTAGAGGGTTTTACACTCAAACCTGCAGGCACAGCCTGAGAGGCCAAAGCTGCCAGGAGGAAGGTGGCCCCTCCAGACAGCCCCTCCCACCTCCCAGACCCAGATAAGGAAAACGAGAGCTAATGGAAGAGGGGGGGCCTCATTCCTTCTACCCCTTCCCACAACACATGGGTAATTTGCAGGGGTCCCTGACCTCCAGGCAAGGTCCAAGAGGAGCTCTCTCCACCCTCTTGCCAGTTTCCAGGGAGAAGAACAGAGGTAAGGATTCACACCCCACCGCCTGGCCTAGGGGCCCCCGAGAACTTCGAACACCCCTAGTTAAGCAGTAGCTCCGCCTTCAGCTTAAGAAACTCAACTCCCTAATAAGTGGCACTTTAAAAAATATATAATAACAAAGGGTGAGCAGAATGAGCTTTCCATGCACCTTCAAGGAAGGAAACATACACCCCAGCTCATTCATTGCACCTGCCCCCCGTTTCTTTTGACATAAAATATGTCAAAATTAAGCCAGCTGCCAGCTCTGAGTGCTTACTAATATGAAAAAGAAGTCAGTATCCCAAACACTCACAAAATAATAGGAGGAAGGCACCCACCAACTGAGTGGAGCTCCCTCGTTTGTGGACAGTAATACGGAGGCACTGCCCATGACCCCTGCCCACCCAGGTCCCCTGCCCTCTCCCCTCCTCATCGGGGCTCCGGCAGGGCTGCCCCTCACCCCTCACCCCTCCCCATCAGAGGCTCTGGCAGGGGCTCCAGAAGCCGCCCAGAATATGGGAGAAGACCGTGTAGTTACTCATGCAGGGCAGACCCAGGACGTTGCTGGGAGCCAGGAGGCAACTGGGGGAAGATTGATTTTAGAGAGTCGTAGTGGGAGTGTGTAAATCAGCCAAGGCAGCGCGCCAGGCAGCACTCTTACGTGGCATTGCCTCCGAGGTCACAGGCCCTTGGCTGAAACAGTCTCCCCTCGTCAAGCCATACAGTTGGCTGGGAGGGGTCTGCACTCGGTCAGCCTGGTAGCCCGGTAGCCAGCAAAGCATTATTCTCCAAAAGGGCCCCCCCACCCCTGTTAGGCCTTGCAAAAGAAGCTTCACCCTGCGAAGACACCTCTTGTGTCCCGGGACACTGTGTCCAGCCAGGTTTCCCTCCTCCACCTATTCCCCACAATCTAGCCCCCACTCTTGCAGCTCCATGGACGCTGCTGACAGCTGGCTGCCTGGAGACGGCAGGCCCAGATGTGGCGGCCTGCTAGGCTCTGACTCACGAGCCACCCTTGGGCCATGAAGGGGAGGTCCCCAGGAAGAGCCCTGTCCATCTTCTGCTGTGGATCGAGGGCACTGGTCTAACAGAGGCTCTGTGGGACTGCACTGGAGGTAGCCTGGATGCTGGTTCTGCCCCGCACCGCCCAGTTGTTGCCCACAGTGCCACTCTGGCACTGGCTATGCTGTGAGGGCCAGGGATCCAGACCCTGCCCTTACCTAGAGGATCTTTGGTCTGGGGACAGAGGTAGAGGAGCCCTCTACACTGTCCCTGGAGAGTCCATCATCTGGGAGGTCCTCAGAACGGGGCTTTGAGGGTTCTGCTTCCTCTTGGCTAATGGGGAGATCCTGGGGGATTCTGAGCTGCAAGATGCCAATCCAAACCCCTCTCTCCGGCAGGAGCCCAGGAGGATTAGCAGAGAGAACTGAAAAGAGCCAATAAGAGCCAATAAAGCCACTGCACAGGGCCGCCAGCCTCAGATGGTCAAAGCCCTACACAAGATGGCATTTGGGTGTTTTGCGATTGTTTGCTTTTGCTGAGAATAGAAGACTGGATGCAGAAAGCCAGCACCAAATAAACAGAAGAGGAAGAATAGAGGGGACTGTGGGTGTGAGATAGGGGCAGGGTGGCATATGGCAACCCAATGTCTTCCCAAGTGGGAAGGCAAGGAGCGTGATGGGCGTGGAATACCCAGGAGGCCGTCTCTCCATCCTGGTTCTGGCAGATCCCAGCCTTGGGCCTTTGCAGGGCCTGCAGAGGTAGCCACATCTCTCCCACTCCAGAGGCCTGTGTGGCCTGCTCCTTCCTCCAGGCCTACACCCCAGCTGTCACCACCATCCCTCAGCCCCCTTCCTCACAGGAGCCCCCACATCACGTTCTACTCCTCCTGTCCTTTCTCCCCCAGCCCAGCCCACCTGGGCATCTATCTTCCTGTAGAAAAGAGGCAGGCAGAGGCTGAGGGGCCTTCCCAAGGAAGCCCCCGTCACCGCCTCAGATGAAGTGGTCCCTGCTGAGTGCTTTGCCGGGGTCTACGAGGCAATTCAAGATGAGAAATGGAACGGTGGCTTCGGAAAGGCAAATCATTCCAACAGCACCTGAAAACATCGAAGGAAACAAGCTCTTTTTGTGTGTGTGGAAATGGGGAATATATTGTTTCTCACTGTTGGGAAGACTGTTTTCCCATCTTGAAATCACAAGCTGTTTTCTTCCAGAGAGACTTATAAATACATCCAATTATCGACATTCAATATAAGAAATAAAGTTCTGAAATGATTTTCTTCAGCACACGCAGAGTGAGCCGACCAGGTTGGGCAGGTGATAATTACTTTTATTTCTTACGAGTGGGTATCACCGCGGAGTTGCTGGAAGCTTCACCTTTTATTGCCTTCACCTTTTATTACATTTCCCATGTTGTGCAGGGCTATTCATTGGTAACTTTATTATCCCATATCAAGATCTCGATTTAAAAAAAAGGATGAAATTTCTAATTTCAAAAAGTATGAGTGCAAAGTCCCAGAGTAGGGGGATTTGGTCCTATAACTTGTGACCTGGAGAGCAACCTTCCAGGGGGATGGATTGTCCTTGTGCCCAGCTCCAAGTGACTGAATGTCACTGACTAGACAGTGGGTGTCTGCTGGCATTCACAATTGTTCCTTTTTTTTTTTTTAAATAGAGATGGGGCCTTGCTTTGTCACCCAGGCTGGAGTGCAGTGGTTGATCATAGCTCACTGCAGCCTCAAACTCCTGGGCTCAAGCAATCCTCCCGCCTCAGCCTCCTGAGTAGCTGGGACTACAGGTGTGCCCCACCACGCCTAGCTAATTTTTTTTAATTTTGTATTTTTTGTAGAGATGGGGTCTCACTATGTTGCCCAGGCTTGTCTCAAACTTCTGGCCTCAAGGTGTCCTCCTGCCTCGGTCTCCCAAAGCTCAGGATTGCAAGGCATGAGCCACTGAGCCTGGCCTCAACTGTCCCTTTTAGGGACTCTGCTCAGGGTGTCATTTTAAGAAGGATGCTTGTCATTTTAGGATGGTGTCATTTCTTTTCTTTTCTTTTCTTTTTTTTTTTTTTTGAGATGGAGTTTTGCTCTTATTGCCCAGGCTGGAGTGCGATGGTACAATCTCCGCTCACCACAACTTCCGCCTCCTGGGTTCAAGCAATTCTCCTGCCTCAGCCTCCGGAGTGTCTGGGATTACAAGTGCCCACACCACACCTGGCTAATTTTTTGTATTTTTAGTAGAGACGGGGCTTTGCCATGTTGGCCAGGCTGGTCTCGAACTCCTGACCTCAGGTGATCCACCCACCTCGGCCTCCCAAAGTGCTGGGATTACAGGCGTGAGCCACTGCACCTGGCCAGGATGGTGTCATTTTAAGAAGCATTTCATGAAAGCACCTGCCGGTCCTTCTGTCCATGCCACCGGCAAGATGAGATCACCTGTGTCTCCTCCCTCTCCATCCACTGGGATTGCTCCTGCCCCCACCCCTGTCTGCACTTCCTCCTCAATGTCTTGTCTCTCCTCCAGCCTCTCCCTTCCCGTGGTCTTTTGCTGCTCACCTGCATAACTACTTGGCTGCAGTCCCTTCTCATTCTGAGCCCTGACTCATAAGGATTTTTCTGTAGCAAGCAGCCCCTGAGTTTCACCTCAAGTAGAAGAGGGACGCATTCAAATGCTGTCCAGTTGCACAGTTGCAGGAGAGGCAGACTCAGAAAACAGGCAGAGCCAGGGAGGCTGGCAGCTGAGTGCACCACCAGGCTACCCCCAGGACATGGCAGCTGGCACGGCTGCTCAGACCCTTGCCACCACCTCTGCCCCTGGGCATAACTGGGACTGATACAGTGTCCTGGCTTCACCCCCTGCATGCCCAAAGCTCTTGGTGGGCAGCACAGCCAGTTGCAGTGCCCAAGTCTCATGCCCACACCTTGGCTATCATGTCCCTTTTGACTTCTGCTGGGGGTGGGGATGTGTGTGTATGGGGTGGGCTGGGGTGGGGTGGGGTGGGGTGGGGGTAGATACCCAAAACCCACCCCCATAAGTAAAACCTTGTAAAGTTTAGCTTGGATAAAAGCCTGAATGTTTCAATCAGAATGTCTAGAATGCAGCTATTTTCATTTTAGCATAAGTGTGAGTTTCTTGTTTGATGGTTTGGTATAATTTAAATTTTTGATTTACATGCTGGGGGACAGGATACACAATTTTCTTTCTTTTTTTGAGTGGTGGGGGGACAGGGTCTCCTTCTGTCGCCCAGGCTGCAGTGCAATGGCACCATTATAGCTCAGCCTTAAACTGCTGGGCTCAAGTGATCCTTCAGCCTCAGCCTCCTGAGTAGCTGGGACCACAGGTGTGTGCCGCCATCCCGGCTTATTTCCAGTGTCTTGGCTCTGGAGCTCTTACCTAGCTCTGTCTCCATGTCATTGCCAAATAAATATCCCCGAGCACAAAATGCTCGAATAGAAACTGTGTGGTAGAAAAAGAAGTGCATGGACTTCAAAGCCAGAAGCCTGGGCTTGACTCCTGGCAGCTTGACGTCTCTGGTCCTCACTTTCCCCATTTGGAGATGAATACGGGATGGGCTTTACCTCCCTGACAGGGCAGTTCCAAGGGATCAGATGACCCCTTGAACACTAAGGCCCTTGCGGGGGCAGTTTAACATGATGCAAATGTGGTGGTGGTCACTTTCCTTATTGATACTTATTGCTCTTTTTTTGTTTTTGAGACAGGGTCTTGCACTGTCCCCCAGGCTGCAGCGCAGTAGCACAATCATGGCTCACTGCAGCCTCGACCTCCTGGGCTCGAGCAATCCTCCCACCGCAGCCTCCCAAGTAGCTGGGACTACAGGTGTGCATCACCACCCCCAGCTAATTTAAAAAATGTTTTCTGTAGACATGGAATCTCACTGTGTTGCCCAGGCTGGTCTCAAACTCCTGGGCTAAAGCAATCTTTCCACCTCAGCCTCCAAAGTGCTGGGATTACAGGCGTGAGCCATCATTCCTAGCAGTACTTATTATTAGAGAACCTGGACACAGTGGTTAGGAATTGGATGTAGGAACCTAGGTCCGATTCCTAGCATTGCTATTTACTTGCTGTGTGGCATTGGGAAAATAACCCAACCTCTCTAAGCCTCAGCATCCTCATTGGTATAATGGGGACGATGGGTCCCAGCTGGGAGGATTGTTGAGAGGATTAGATGAGTGTCGCAGGAGACACTCAGCTCAGCCCCTGGCTCATGGGGGTGCTATCCTTATTTCAGTGGTCATGTGAGGGGTAGGGGCAGTGAGGAGGGACAAGCATCCTTATCTCCAAGGTGTGAAGGTGGGGGAGATGCCCTGTGAGGTCACTGTAGCTCTGCTCAGCTACAGAGCGACCTTGACCGAAGGAGTGAGTCCATAACCCCAAGCCCAGGGGGCCAGTGCTCAGCCCCTTCGAGAGGGCTGGCTGGGACCTGGGGTTGCCACACCACCTCAAGCAAGCAGGCTGGCAGTCCAGCCAAACACAGCAGTGCTAAAGGGAAAGAGAGGAACAAGGATGAGCAGCAAATCTTCCAGGGTAGAGGAGATGCTTCCTGGCTACACCCAGGGCCTCTGGTCCAGTCCGGGGCTTCAGCCGCAGGGCTCTGCTTGTGCGCGTGGATTCGCATGTAGGGAAGAGACAGCCTGCAAGGAGGTTTGTAAGAAGAATTAGAGACATGTAATAGATTGCAGAATTGACCTCAAATTTTTCTCCGTGCTGCGTCCACAACCCGCTTTTGTGATGTTCAACCCCTCCCGTCTAGAGGTAGAATCTATTTCACCAGCCCTTGAATGTGGTGGCCATGTGACTTACTTTAGAAAATGAGGAGGAACGCTTGGAAGGCGCTCCTCCACCAGGCTCACCTTCTTGCCATTCTTGAAAGCCCTGCTACCATCACCATGGGAAGATGCCCTCGCTGGAGGGTGAGATGCCTGGTCAACAGCCTGCTAACCAGGAGACACACAGGCACGGGCAGCCTCGATTATCCAGCCTGAGGCCAACTGCTGGCCCACGAGTGAGTCCAGCAGAAACCAGCCAAGCCAGCCCCTGCATCCTGAGCTCTCTCAGGGATCGTCTTACCCATTGCATCCAGCAGCATTTTAGACCACGATTATAACCAACACAGGGTGGAAGGAGGAGATCCTGGGACTACTGCCCCAGAGAGAAGGCTGGGGGAGACCCTGCAGGGTCTGTGTGCACAAGGAGCTCTGCAAAATGCAGGGTCCAAGCAGCACTGCTGTGTGGCCCTGGAGACAGACTGTGACCTTCACCTCCCCACCCCGGCCTGGGGCACAGCATGGCTTCTGAGAGCCATAATCCCAGCTACACAGGAGGCTGAGGCTAGAGAATTGCTTGAACCCAGGAGGCGGAGGTTGCAGTGAGCCAAGACTGCGCCATTGCACTCCAGCCTGGGCGACAAGAGCAAAACTCCGTCTCAAAAGAAAAAGAAAAAAAAAAAGATTAATAGGTACCACTGCCGCGCCTTGTTCAGAGAGTCGCATGGTCTCTGAGTGAGCTGCCAAGTTCCCTGATGCTGGGATAAAATGACAGGAGTCTCACTCCTTTTTCCATTCTTTCTGGATGTTCAGTTCAAACAGCTTTTGGGAAAAATCACAATTTTATTTCCAGATCTCAAAGATTGATATCATACTATGCATTTTAGGGCTTGTGGGGAAATGAACCGAAGTCATCCTGCAGTGGTGAGGCCGGGGCAAGGACTCTGCACCTGCAGGTCTTCCAAAGTGGTGCCATCTCAGTTCCCAGACGAGCCCACCTACAGGACCCACTATTGCCCAGTACGAGGTCTTCCTGAGCTTTCCTCTCCAGGTGTGGCCAGGCAGCTGCCCTCGCTGCTCAGAGTCTCAGTACTAGCCCTGTCGGGGCAGCAGCCAGGCCTTTCTTCACAGGGATCTGGGAGCAGAAGAGACCTAAAATCTCCACCAGGTGCCATCTCTGCTTGAAAGGAAGAGGAGACCAAAACTGGGCTGAGAAAAGCTCATGAAATTGTTACAAATGTTCCCTGAACTCCAGGCTGGAGAATTGGCTGCACAGAAAACTGTTTTTAGCTTTGGATGTGGCACCAAGGACAGACTTTGTCCCTTCTGTCATCAGTGGACGCTTGTTATGTGAAGACTAAGGGCACTTTCTGAGGGTCTCCAAATCCTCTGGGGAGGCTCCACAAAGCAGAACGATAAGTGCCAAGCTCCTTTGGGGGTTAGGGGGATAGGTGGGTGGGAATGCAGCCTGCCCCCAGAGATGCTGATGTGGTGGGCTTGAGTGCAGCTCAGGCTCCTGGATTTTGCTGCTGTTGTTTAGAGATAGGGTCTCACTCTGTCACACAGGCTGGAGTGCGGTGGCACGATCCTAGCTCACTGCAGCCTCCGACTCCTGGCCTCAAGCAATCCTCCTGCCGCAGCCTCCCAAGTAGCTGAGAACAGTGGCACGTGCTACCATGCCCAGCTAAATTTTTAATTTTTATTTTTTGTAGAAATGGGGTCTTGCTATATTGCCCAGGCTGCAGGCTGATCTCAAATTCCTAGGCTCAAGCCATCCTCCTGCCTTGGCCTCTCAAAGCACTGGGATTACTGGTGTGAGCCACCTTGCCCTGCCTAGGCACCTGGATTTTTAACCAACACTCCAGCTGCCTGTGGTTTGTAGCCAGGTTTGGAGTTCGTTATCTGGGCAGCCACCTAAGGAAGCAGCCTCTCTTGTGCCTGGAGGTCAGGCCGGCCCTGCTGGCTGCCTCTCCTGAGATGAAGCTTAGCCACTGGGCATCCATTTTCCAACCTGGTTTATTCCCTCTCATCGCCCAGTGAGGGTCCATCAAGCCCTCTGATACCGACTCCTTCTGCCCTCCCCACAGCTCGGGCAGGAAAGCTCACTGGCCTGGCCAGGGGACTCGTGGGATCTACAGGGGCTCCCCACTCCCACCCAAGCCAGGCACCAAGTACAAGCTTGCTGAGATCAAATGTTGTAGGGCTGTGTGGAGAGAAATTGAAACAGCTACTTTGGAAGGTGCTTTGGCAATATCTGTAAGAAAGAAAAGAAAAGGAAAAGAAGGAAGGGGCCAGGCGCGGTAGCTCATGCCTGTGAATCCAGGACTTTGGGAGGCCAAGGCAGGTGGATCACCTGAGGTCAGGAGTTCGAGACCAGCCTTGCCAACATGGTGAAACCCCATCTCTACTAAAAATACAAAAATTAGCCGGGTGTGATGGCACATGCCTGTAATCCCAGCTACTTGGGAGGCTGAGGCAGGAGAATTGCTTGAACCCGGGAGGCCGAGGTTGCAGTGAGCCAAGGTTACGCCACTGCACTCCAGCCTGGGTGACAGAGTGAGACTCCGTCTCAAAAAAAAAAAAAAAAAGAAAATAAAAGAAAATGAAAAAGGGGTTAATTACTGCTGACTTTACAGACATAAAAAAGATTATAAGGGAATATTATAAATAACATATAGCAATAAATTGGATAACCTATTTGAAACAAACAAGAAATAACCATAAAAATGGGCAACCAGCAGTCATTCTTTTTTTTTTTTTTTTTTTAGATGGAGTCTTGCTCTGTCCCCCAGGCTGGAGTTGCAGCGGCAAAATCTTGGCTCACTGCAATCTCCGCCTCCCGGGTTCACACCATTCTCCTGCTTCAGCATCCTGAGCAGCTGGGACTACAGGCGCCTGCCACCACGCCCGGCTACTTTTTTTGTATTTTTAGTAGAGACGGGGTTTCACCGTGTTAGCCAGGATGATCTTGATCTCCTGACCTCGTAATCCGCCCACCTCAGCCTCAGCCTCCCAAAGTGCTGGGATTATAGGCGTGAGCCACCGCGCCTGGCCCCGGAATAGCCATTCTTTTATTCCTCTACTTTCTTAATAAACTTGCTTTCACTTTGCTCTATGGACTCACCCTGAATTCTTTCTTGCGGGAGATCCAAGAACCCTTTCTTGGGGTCTGGATCCAGACCGCTTTCTGGTAACACCATGGGTCCTGGAGTCTGTGGAACCTGCTCCCAGACGCCCCCACCTCACCCCCACCCAGCCCATCACCACTGCTGTCCTGTCCCAGCTTCTGGTTGCAGAGTCACACGGTAAACTGTCCAGGGAGGGGAGGTTGGTTGCTTTGTGTTTTGCAGGAAAAGGCCTGGTTGTGATTTATAAGAATCACAGACAGAGCTCTCCAGGGCTGGGACCAAGGGGACACTTGGGGCCTGTGAGGACCAGGGGCTGCCATGGCTGATGGGAGTTCAGACCCCGCGTGCCCCGCCCCACTTCCCCACCCTGGCCCCGCCACCCCTGCCTGCCTCACTCCAACCCCACCAGCCAAACTCCATCTCTTCCTGCTACTGACCCCATCTTCCAACCTCCACCTCCTGGCCCCACAGCCCCTATGCTCAGCCCCAGCTTGACCCCTGAGCCCCACTTCCACCACACCAACCACTACCTCTGACTCTCATTCCCCTGCCTCTCCCCCTGCCCTGCCCCTTGCTTCCCACCCCAGGGCCTGCTAGCTCCTCCCACCTCATCTGCTCAGCTCTGGAGAGAAATGGGAACCCACCCCTTGGCGAGGTGGCTGCTGGTGAGAAAGAAAATGGTATTTGAGGCTTTTACTCATCAAGGAAGGGAATATCCCCTTCCCCCTCCCAGGACTTGCAAGGCAGCACCCAGCCCCCTCCTCCTTCCTGGTTTCCAGCCTCCTGTGTGGTTTCCATGGATTCAGAGATTTCCTTCTAGCACCTGAGCCCCAAGTGAGGGGGAGGGGAGGGAGGGGAAGGGCCCAGCCATCTAGGGGAGGGTGGTGGAGAAGCTGTTCCAGGACGGACCCCACAGGTCCGCTGGCCCCATCCCCTGCTCCCAGAGACCCTGAGGCTGGGCACCCAGGGGACTTGCTGGGGACTCGCTGGGGACTCCCCAGGGGAGGTCATCCCATTGGGTCATGTTGGTGAGAAGAGCTGTCCCAAATCCTGACCCTGTCCCTGACCTTGACCCCTATTACATCCCAAATCCCAAGACCTGGTCCCAGAACTGAAGCCCCAGGTTCTGACATTCAGTGGACTGTGAGGACGACAGTTCAGGGAAGGGACCAAGGACATCCCTGGGTCAGCCTCCATCCCACTGAGAACTCACGCGGGTCCCGTGTTTCTGGGGCTCTGGTGCTGGATACATATCTGGGACCCCGGAGAGAAGGCGAGAAGTGTTTACGGTGGGGAGTTAGTGAGCATCGGGCACTCGGGGGTCTCCATCCTGCCCAGCATGGCCCCTTCCAGAACAGGCACAGGGTATTCACCAACTCCTCCTGCTCTGCCAGAGTCCCCACTCTGCCAGAGTGGCGGGTGGAGAAGCTGCGGGCACTGTCGTGGCGGCTGCCCAGAACCTCGACACCCTTTCTCTCGGCGGGCAGCTGGGGTGCAGGCCCAAACACGGCCAGGCCCATGCCCCTGCCCAGAGCTTAGCTCAGTCAAAAAAGATTCGTCGTGGCTGCAGCAGAGCAAGAATCAGAGCCAGGAGCCAGGGCAACTATGGTGGCTGCAAGGGCAGAGCCAGTTGCCCACGGAAAAGCTCTGCCCAGGTGGGGTTCCTTCCCCAGCCCAGGACCTCACAGGTTCTGAGAGCTGCCCAACATCCTTCCGATGGGGTCCTTTTCTGCATACAGTTGTCTGCGTTCATTTTTATGGGTTGCGGTCAAGAGCTCATCCTGGCATGACATTTGCCAGTGGGTGGGTAGGTGGTCTACGCTCTTGGTTAGGCTCTTGGAGACCAACTGAGATGCAGAGGAACCACTACCACATGAGGACCCAGTGGTCCTCTGCCTGGCTTCCAGTGGAACCTTCTGGAGTTTATTTATTTATTTATTGAGATAGGGTCTTGCTCTGTTGGCCAGGCTGGAGTGCAGTGGCACAATCATGGCTCACTGCAGCCTTGAACTCCTGGGCTCAAGCCATCCTCTTGCCTCAGCCTCCCAAGTAGCTAGGACTACAGGCATATGCCACCATGTCCAGCCAATTATTTTATTTTTTATAGAGACAGGGGTCTCACTATATTGCCCAGGCTGGTCTCAAACTACCAGGCTCAAGCTATCCTCCTGCCTCAGCCTCCTAAAGTGCTGGGATTATAGACTTGAGCCACGGCACCTGACCTCTTGGAGAATCTTTAAAAGCTACTAGCAGGCGAGGCACAGTGGTTTGCACCTGTAATCCCAGTACTTTGGGAGGCCACAGGAGGAGGATGGCTTGAGGACAGGGGTTTGAGACCAGTCTGGGCAACATGGTGAGACCCTCGTCTCTAAACAAATTTTAAATAAAACAATAAAATAAAAGCTGTTAGTACCCGAGCTTCACCCCAGACCAAGTAAATCAGAATTTCCAGGCACGGGAATTTGTGGAAACTCCCTCAGAGTTTTCATGGGGAATACTGGGATTTTTGACCGCTCCCTGGTTGATTCTGCTGGAAGCCAGGACCAAGAAAGCTTCAAGACAGAGTCCTCCCCAACAGGAACAGTAGGTGCTGGGGGCAGGGGAGGGAAGGCAGGGGGAGCCCCTGGGCATGGCCTCCTCTCTTCCCACCCTGTGCGTGACAGCTCCCCCTTGGTTCCCATCCCTCCGCCTTGCGCCTGCCTCCTAAAGGCTGCCCACGGGTCCTGCCCCCCTCGTCCTCTTTGTCCCTTCATCGCTCATTCCAGATCTTGTCTCAGTCTTCACAGTCAGCCCAGATGACTCATGAAACCTGGAAAGGAAACCATTCATTTGCAACCTTAAAACAGTGCTCTTCTTTGACCCAGAAACTCCACTCCTGGGTGTACGCTCAGCAGAAATGCGAGCCGACGTCTGCTGGCGGACACAGGCGAGAGGGGGCTCATAGCTGCACTATTCAGCATACCCCCAAACTGGAAACTCCCTGAATGCCCATTCACAATAGACTGGATGAATAAAGTGGTGTTTTCATCCAGTGAAATTCACATCACAAAGAGGATGGATGTCAGAAGCACGACGCTGAGTGAGATCAGCTAGACACAAAAGAATCTGTGTTGTATGACCCCATTTATTTAAAGTCAAGAAGAACACAGGAGCCAGGCACGGTGGTTCATGCCTGTAATGTCAGCATTTTGGGAGGCCGAGACGGGCAGATCAAGAGGTCAGGAGTTCGAGACTAGCCTGGCCAACATGGTGAAATGCTGTCTTTACTAAAAATACAAAAAATTAGCCAGGCATGGTGGCACACACCTGTAATCCCAGCTACTTGGGAGGCTGAGGCAGGAGAAACACTTGAACCCAGGTGGCAGAGGTTGCAGTGAGTGGAGATTTCGCCACTGCACTCCAGCCTGGGCCACAGAGCGAGACTCCATCTCAAAAAAAAAAAAAAAAAAAAAAAAGAGGAACGCAGGAAAAACTAATCTAAACTATGGGAAGTCAGAGTCATGGCTCCCTGGCGAGCAGTGAAGGGAAAGAGACACAGGAGAGACTTCTGGGGTCGGGGATGGCAGGTTTAACTCATCTGGGTGGTTACAGGGGCATATTTGGTTTGTGAAAATGTAAGAAGCTGTGTGCTTACAGCTATGCACTTTTCAGCGTGTGTTATTCTTAAGAAAAGCTGTCACAATTAATCTAGCTGCCCTCAAGGAGGACAGGGGAGATGAGGGAAACATTTGTATTCATTCTTTCCAAGACAGGAAAGAAGAAAATGTAGGTTTTCTTTTTTTTTTTTCTCTTTCTCTCTCTCTTTTCTTTCTTTCTTTCTTTCTTTCTTTCTTTCTTTCTTTCTTTCTTTTCTTTTCTTTCTTTCCTTCTTTCTTTCTTTTCTTTTCTTTCTTTCCTTTCTCTCCTTTCTTTCTCCTTCTTTTTTTTTTTTTTAAGACGGAGTCTTGCTCTGTCGCCCAGGCTGGAGTGCAGCGATGTGATCTCGGCTCACTACAAGCTCTGTCTCCCAGGCTCAAGTGATTCTCCTACCTCAGCCTCCTGAGTAGCTGGGATTACAGACATGCGTTACCACACCTGGCTAATTTTTGTATTTTTAGTAGAGACGGTGTTTCACCATGCTGGCCAGGTTGGAGGTTTCCATTTTTAAAGGCAGTTGGACTTCTACATCCTGCCAGGGAGTTCCCCCCACTGCTCCCCCAAAGCTTCCTTTTACTCTCACACCTGGACCGCACTAGACTCCAAGGAAGGGGAAAACCTCCACTTGGGGGCTGGGAGATGGGGGCAGGAGGAGAAGCAGCCCAGCCCAGCTCACCTCTTTGTCCCTCAGAATCCACTGAACACCCTTCAGCCTTGTCCCGCTGGGACGATCAGGATTTTAGGGCTCTGGGGACCACTTCTTATTCTATTTTTTTTTTGTGGCGGCGGGGCACAGGATCTCACTCTGTCATCCAGGCTAGAGCTGAAGTGCAGTGGCACAATAAATTTTGTTTATTTTGTAGAGATGGAGGCCTTGCTATGTTACCTGGGCTGGTCTTAAACTTCTGGCCTCAAACAACCCTCCCACCTTGGCCTCCCCAAGTGCTGGGATTATAGTCATGCACCACTGCATCCCGTTCATAGGTCATTTCAGATGGTAAAAGGAGCCAAGAAGAAAACAGACCAGGATGCCCAAGGGACTCTAGAGAGGGTAGAGATGACACTGAGGCTGAGGGTTGAAAGGGCCTGTCTCCTCCTCCTGCCAACACTGGCCTTGGCCTCAAGTGATCCTTCCACCTTGGCCTCCTAAATTGCTGGGATTAGAGGCATAAGCCCCCGTGCCTGGCCTCACTCCCTATTTTTGCAACTGTCTCTTGCTTGCCTCCCAGGTGCCCTCCTTCTCCTGACTTTGCCCCTCTGGTCAGTCCTTCTCCAGCTGCTGAGACTCAGCCCATCCCTTGGGAAGACCCTGTCTTTTCCAACTGCCCATCAGGTGCAGGCAACTCCAGCAGCCTTAGTTCCAGCTCAGAGTCTTCCCTGGCTCCATTTCTGTATTGCCCATGGCTGCTGTCAGTTATTTCCAGGTGTATTCATTGGTTCTCACGCCGCTGGTAAAGCCATAACCAAGACTGGGCAACTTACAAAAGAAAGAGATTTATTGGACTCACATTTCCACATGGTTGGGGAGGTCTCACAATCATGGTGGAAGATGAAAGGCACGTCTCACATGGCAGCAGGGAAGAGAAGAGAGCTTATGCAGGGAAACTCCCATTTTCAAAACCATCAGATCTCATGGGACTCATTTGCCATCAAGAGAACAGCGCAGAAAAGACCCGTCCCCATGATTCAATCGCCTCCCACAGGGTTCCTCCCACAATACATGGGAATTGTGGGAGTTACAATTCAAGATGAGATTTGGGTGGGGACACAGCCAAACCATAACACCAGGCAAGACAAAGCCTTAAACAGGCACAGCTTACCCACTGCCCTGCTCACTGCCTTGGTATTCCCCATCTCAGCATCCACGAGGTCATCTGTCCACATCAGAGATTGGATGTTGCCCACTTTCAAAGGTACATCCCAGCCATCACCAAATGCTGCCTGTCCTTCTCCCAAATATTTCTGGAATACCCTCCCCTCCCTGCCCTGGCCAGGCCCCCTCTTCTCCCACCCCGGTTATCACTAGAACCTTCAACAAGACCCTCCCGGCTTCTGCTCAGCAGTTCTTTAAATGAAAGTGATCTGGCTGGGCTTGGTGGCTCGCATCTGTAATCCTAGCTCTTTGGGAGGCCGAGGTGGGTGGATCACCTGAGGTCAGGAGTTTGAGACCAGCCTGGCCAACTTGGCAAAACCCTGTCTCTATTGAAAATACAAAAATTAGCTGGCCGTGGTGGCACATGCTTGTGGTCCCAGCTACTCAGGAGGCTGAAGCAGGAGAATTGCTTGAACCCAGGAGATGGAGGTTGCAGTGAGCCAAGATTGAGCCACTTCACTCCAGCCTGAGCAACAGAGTGAGACTCCATCTCAAAAAACAATTTTTTAAAAAATAATAAAAGCAATGTGATCTTCTCCCTCCTAGCTGCTTACAAGGATGCTGCATTACTCTTAGGCCATCGGAGTGAGGCCTCAAGCCCTGCTGCATTTTAGCTATGCCTGGATCCCATTCCCAGCCCCACCTGAGCCTAACTCCTGGGTGTGGGGCCTCGAACACTGGCACAACGTGACCGTTTCCTGTGGTCAGCTCCAGCCCCATCTTCCTCTGTTCTCCTTACCAGGCACTGGGCTCCTTGGCTTCTGCACATCCAAGACGCTGTACCCCTGCCTCAGGTGCTTGTCCTCCCTGCCACCTCCTGGCTCTACCTCCTTCAGATATCAATTTGGCCCCTTTCTCTCCTTCCCTGGCCACCCCTGCCTCCTGCCTGCCCACTGCCCCTGCTCTATGCACTCACCCGCATCTGCGTCATCCCCATCACCCCACACTCTCGTGGGCAGCCCTTCGACTTGTCTGTGTTCCTGTCAGGAGATAGCTCCCAGGAGAGCAGGGCTTACCCAGCCTCCACCTGCCTGGCATGGAGTATGCACTCCTGGACAAAGACTGTCTCCTTGGCCACACTCAGGCTCCTCCGAGCCTTCTTCTTGATGAGGGCTCAACCTTGGCCTCTAAGAATTGCTGATTCGGCAGGGCACAGTGGCCCATGCCTGTAATCCCAGCACTTTGGGAGGCAGAGGCGGGCAGATCACTTGAGGTCAGGAGATCTGGCCAACATGGCAAAACCTCGTCTCTACTAAGAATACAAAAATTATCCGGGTGTGGAGCTGTGCACCTATAGTCCCAGCTACTCGGGAGGCTGAGGCGGGAGAATTGCTTGAACCCAGGAAGCAGAGGTTACAGTGGGCCGAGATCATGCCTGCCACTGCACGCCAGCCTGGGCGACAGAGTGAGACTCTCTCAAAAACAAAAACAAAGAACTGCAGACTCTTAGCCCATTTCCACCCACCAGCACCCCTGCTCCCACCAATGCACACCAAGAGACTTGGAGCAAACTCTAGCCTGGGGTCTATCAGCTGAAGGCTGTATTCTTGGGAAGACCCAGCCCCCGCTCAGAGAACTCAAGGCTGCCAAAAACATTTACTGTCTGTTCCTGCCAGCATCTGAAGATAGGGCCCTAATTTCAATAAGCATCAGTTAGCAAACTCAAATGGCTTAACCCCAGTGATCAACCTCCCCTCCCCAATTTTCTTTTTTTTTTTCTTTTTTGAGATGAAATCTTGCTCTGTCACCCAGGCTGGAGTGCAATGGTGTGATGTTGGCTCACTGCAACCTCCATCTAATGGGTTCGAGTGATTCTTGTGCCTCAGCCTCTTAAGTAGCTGGGATTATGGGCACACACCACCACGCCCAGCTAATTTTTGTATTTTTAGTAGAGACGGGGTTTCACCATATTGGTCAGGCTGGTCTTGAACTCCTGAACTCAAGTGATCCGCCTGCCTCAGCCTCCCAAAGGGCTGGAATTACGGGCATGAGCCACCACGCCCGGCCCCTGCCAACTTCTTATTTCACCTCCCTGACTCTGCACAAACCCCCACTGGTTCCACCTCCACCCCCTTTTCCCTTCAAAATGCCCAGTCACCGCTACCTGGGTTAGAGTTGAGCTGAGTTCTACAGTAAAGTCTTTCTCCTACTGCAGTAGTTACTGACTGAATAGCATCCGTCTTTACCACCTCTTTTTTTTTTTTTTTTTTTTTTTTGAGTCAGGGTCTCACTCTGGAGGCTGAAGTGCAGTGGCATGATATCAGCTCACTGCAGCCTCAACCTCCTAGGCTCAGGCGATCCTCCCACCTCAGCCTCCCAAGTACCTGGGACCACAGGCATGTGTCACCGTATCTGGCTAATTTTTTAAATTTTTTGTAGGTGAGGTCTCACTTTGTTGCCCAGGCTGGTCTCAAACTCCTGGCCTCAGCCTCCCAAAACACTGGGATGACAGACATGAGCCACCATGCCCGGTGTCTTTACCAGCTTTAACTAGCATCTGGCTTTGTGTCCCTCCAACATCCTTTAGCAGTGGCTGAACACTTGTATGACAGACAAGCGGAATGTGAACAGCCTCATTCCCACCTCCCAGAGGAAGATCTGAAGTCCTGTGGCTGTTGCACTCAGCCAAGCCCATGCAGGAGGGAGTGGTACCCACTGAGCCGAGCCCCCTGCTCCTAAGTGAGCTTTCCAGGTGTCCTGATTTCCTGGGGCCGCTGTGATGAATGATCATGTGCTGGGTGGCTTAAACAACAGAAGTGTGTTCTTTCACAGTTTGGGAGGCCAGAAATCCAAATCAAGGTATCAGCAAGGTGGGCTCCTCCTGGAGTCTCCCAGGGAGAATGCATTTCCTGTCTCTCTAGCTGCCGGCAATCTTTGGCATTCCCTGGCAGCATCACTCCATTCCCTGCCTCTGTCTTTGCATGACGTTCTCCTGTGTGTCTTCCTCGTGTCTGTCCCTTAAAAGGACACTTATCATTGGACTTAGCACCTGCCCTAATCCAGGATGATCGTCATCTTGAGATCCTTTACTTAATTACACCTGCGGAGGCTCTTATTCCAGATAAGATCACATTGTGAGGTTCCAGGTGGACGTATCTTTTATGGACCACCATCCAATCCACTACACCAGGGCTTAGCGGTGGGTACCCTCCCTTCTTTCTGGCACAGATGCTGGCATCACTAGCATGGGAAGGCAGATCCATGAGGTGGGAAGAGCTGGGCAGACAGAGATGGTCTCAGGAGTGCGGAGGGGCCTGGGATGGAGAACCTGGGACCCCCCTACAACCCATCTTCTGGCAGACACACCCTCCTGGCCTCCTCCCCAAAGACAAACACTCAGTGTAAAGTTAAGAGACCTGGGTTCAAGACCTGGCTTCACTCCTTGACTCGTGTGATCTCTCGCAAGCAGGTGCCCTCTCTGGGCAGAGATGATTCCCCAGCTCCTCACAGCGCTGGCTCTGGGACTCTGAGTGGGAGCTGACAGCAGGAGCTGTGTGTCTGCATCTCAGAGCTTGGCACCTTGTACGTCTCAGAGCACAGAATGACACTGAAGAAAGGGGTGACTGAGCAGTGGCTGGGTGTGCCTTGGGATGTGCTGAACTGGGCATGTGGTGGGATCTGGGAAGCCCCTGAATTCCCCAGATAGTCACATCCCCACTGCAGAGGTGATGTTCCCTGCTGATATACCACTGCTGGCTCAGGGTTGGGCCAGGCATATTCTATCACTGGAGGATCAGGACATGAGGACCAGCCAGGGTCAGGAGTCTGCAGCTGTGCTTAGGCAGTGGCTAAGGCAGGAAGGTGAGGAGAGGACCAATATTTACTCAGCTCCATCTCCTTTCAGTCTCATAATGTACCAACAAAATAGGTACCATTATATGCCCAGTCTATAGATGAAGACACAGAGGCTCAGAGAGGCCGAGCGACTTGCCCGAGGTCACATAGTTCTTGAATAGGGCAGGATTCCAACTTGGTCAATTAGGCTTCAGAGTTGCTCCCTAACACGTCATCTTCACCCCTGAGGCCAGGCCAGGGCTCTCAGTGCCCAGAGTAGAATAATAAACACATCACACAGGCTCGTCAACCACATCAGGGACGCTGTCATTCTATTCTCAAAAAATATTTTTAACCATGGTTGCATTAGGGTTGTAAGATTATCAGAGCTCTTTTTCTCTGTTTTTCAAATGTTTGCTAATGTGCTTATATTATCTTTATCATTAAAAAGGTAAACATTGAAAAAATCATCTACTAAGTGGCTTCTGTCAAGGGTGCAGCTAGGGTAGTTGTCATTCGGAAGAGGCTGTTCCGGGGACAAACCAACAATTTAAAGATTTTCCGCTGAGCGCGGTGGCTCACACCTGTAATCCCAGCACTTTGGGAGGCCAAGGCGGGCAGATCACGAGGTCAGGAATTTGAGACCAACCTGGCCAACATGGTGAAACCCCGTCTCTACTAAAAATACAAAAATTAGCCAGGCGTGGTGGCAGGTGCCTGTAATCCCAGCTACTCGGGAGGCTGAGGCAGGAGAATTGCTTGAACCCGGGAGGCAGAGGTTGAAGTGAGCAGAAATTGTGCCAATGCACTCCAGCCTGGGCGACAGAGCGAGACTCTGTCTCAATAATAATAATAATAATAATAATAATAATAATAATAATAAATTATCCAAGCCCTGTTTCCCTTGTTTCTACCCAGATTACCAAAAAGTGTATTTCTCTGCTTTCACACAGAGCTGTTTTTACCAAACCATGTCTTAACACTCTGTCCTCGGTTTCTGCTGTGGATCAGTAGATAAAATGTGCACGTGTAGATTGTCTCTTTATTTCCCACAAAACTGTTCTCTCAAACACCGCCTGTTGTGTCCTTCACATTTCTTGCAAAGATCCAATTGACAAACTCCCGTTAGCTTCATAGCTGGGAGAAATGCTCTCTTGATCAATCTGTAAGCTCCCGAAGAGCTCAAAAATGTCTGTTTTCACCCCTGCTGTTTTCACAGCACCCAATAAAGTACTAGGCATTTACTCTGTGCTCAAATATTGCTTTTTGAGTGGAAAAAAAGGCATTGATTGACTCATACAACTGAAAAGTCCAAAGGAATGTCTTGCTTGCTTCAGGTACGGCTGGATCCAGGGGTCCAAATTGTATCTTCAGGACTCTACCCTCCCTCTTTTGATTCTGTTTTCTTGTGTTATTGACTTCATTCTTGGGCAGGCTGACTGCCTGTAGCAGCCAAAACAGCCACTCATATTTCCCAAAGTTCCTTCTACACACCAGTTTGCAAGCCTGGAGAAAAGAGGGCAAGCACTCAGTTCCCCAAAGTTCCAGGGAAGACACCCATGAGCTGGCTTGGGTCTGTGTGCCCATCACTGAACCAATCAGGGTGTCTGGGGGGAATGACATAATCTCATTGGCCAGGTCTGGGTCAAGTCCCATCCTTGAAGCCAGGGGGCGGAGTCAGCTGCATCCCACTCAAGGACACAGCAAGGATGGACTCTATTATCAGAAGAGGAGGTAGAGAACGGCAGGCTGGGCAGGAACCTAGAGCACTGCAGTTTGCGCAACATCCCAGCCTGATTCCTGATTTTGCAGCCATATTGATAAATGGTGAAACCACCAACTCTCCTGTTCCTACAGCCAGAAAGTTGTCGATTAAAGGAGTCTCGCTCTGTGGCCCAGGCTGGAGTGCAGTGGCGCAATCTTGGCTCACTGCAACCTCTGCCTGCCAGGTTCAAATGATTCTCCTGCTTCAAATGATTGTCCTGCTTCAGCCTCCCAAGTAGCTGGGACTACAGGTGTGTCCCACTATGCCCGGCTAATTTTTTGTATTTTTAGTAGAGATGGGGTTTCACTGTGTTAGGATGGTCTCGACCTTGTGATCCACCCACCTCGGCCTCCCAAAGTGCTAGGATTACAGGCTGAGCCACCACGCCCAGCCATTTATTTATTTATTTATTTATTTATTTATTTATTTATTTATTTATTTTGAGGTGAAGTCTCACTCTGTCGCCTGGGCTGGAGTGCAGTGGCGAGACCTCAGCTCACTGCAACCTCCTCCTCCCGGGTTCAAGCTATTCTCCTGCCTCATCCTCCCGAGTAGCTGGGATTACAGACACCTGCCACTACGCCCAGCTAATTTTTTGTATTTTTAGTAGAGACGGGGTTTCACTATGTTGGCCAGGCTGGTCTCAAACTCCTGACCTCATGACTCACCTGCCTCAGCCTCCCAAAGTGCTGGGATTACAGGCGTCAGCCACCACAACTGGCCAATTCTTTGTTCTTTCCTTTCACTCCCTTGCAGGCTGGTAGAAACTTGAGGCATGTGGCTACTATGTCCAGCCATCCTGCAGTCCAGCCCCAGCCCGGGAGCTGCTACCCCCCAGCCCACATCCAGCTCTGAGAGCCCTGGAACTGAGAAGGCATTACACCCATTTTACGGGTAAATGTGCCAAAGCCAAGCTGAACTAATGATGTCTTTCTTAAGTTCACACAGGAAGCTGGTGGCAGAATCTGGGCAGAGTCTAGGTCTCTGACTGCTTGGTTCAGAAATACACCCACTCATGCCCCACTCCGTATCCTATGGCCTGGTGCACCAACAGACCATCAGCACCAACAAGCCAAGCTCCCCCATCCAACCACCCACCTCCAGCACAGCCAGGCCCCAGGGTTCATGGCTGGGGGCACTGGGCTCCCTCAGCAGATGCGTGTGCAGGGGGCAAGGCTCCTGTGTGTAGAGGGAAACTGTGACAGCATTGAGGATACCTTTCCTTGGGAGTTCCTGGCTTCTGGATGCCCATGCAGCTGGCAGGTGTGTCTGAGCATGCACTAGTCTCTCTACAAAGCAAGACCCTGCATGGCCAAGGCTTGGAGGACCTGGAGCCGAGGCTGGTTGCTGCTGGGGACACATGTGCGTACCCTTGCTCATGGAGTTCCTGGCACTGGGACATCATAGTCTCTGATACAGAAGAAAGGAAGTGCTGTGGCTCAGATTCCAACTCAGCTTGCACAGCCTGGGACCCCCGAAAGGTATCTGGACAAGTGCAAGGTGCAGCTCCAGGCAGCGCCCCCTGGAGTTGTCCATCCCGGCCCGGCATCCTCATTTATGGTATCTTGTTTCTTCCTTGCTACAGCTCCCAGAGGAAGGCATATGGTCATCTGTGTCAGTCGGGGCCTCCAGGAAGCAGGTGCTGAGATGGGGTTGGAGATGCAACAGGTTTATTAGGGGTAAAGTCTATGGAAGATAACAAGGGAGGAAGTGATTGGGCAGGGAGCGCCCCAGACACTAATGAGAACTTACAAAGTTTCAGCCAACCTATTGGGGAGCTCCACAGTAGAAAGTGCCCACAAGAGGAGTCCAGGTTAGGCACAAATGGCCAGGTCCTGGGCCCCCTGCCATGCACAGTCGCTGGCTGACGAATGTCTGGGAGGAACCTGGCTTCATTCAGCTGGAAAGCTCCTTGCACCTCAACAGCAATTCTAGAAGGGAGGCCTGAGCACCTTCATGGCAGCCTCATGATCTATTTCACAGATGTAGATGCCAGCGCCCAGAAATGTCAATGACCTTCCCAAAGGCACATGGCTGGCACATGGCAGAGCCAGGCTGGTCTGGGGGCGTCTGATCCCAATGCTATGCTCCTGTCAGCCCCAGAGTGACTCTCGGCTGCTAAGATGCCCTTTGCTTCTGCCGGGCAGGACTCTGGGACATGTTTTCCTTCCATCCTCCAGGGACAGTGATAAGGTGGCCTGACAGAGTGCCCAGGTTCCTGCTGAGCCCTGGCCAAAGCTCCTGTCCCTGGGAAACATGAGTAGGGACAGCCCATGTCACGCTTCAGTCTTTCCAAATCTCAGGAAACTCTTGGGTAGAGAAGCCACTTCGATGTGGCAGCTTCAGTTCTGGCAGGGATTCATCAAAAGTCCACAGTGTTTCCCGCTCTTTCCAGGCCCCTTGTCTGTCTGGGGTCACCCAGGGCCGTCTGTCTGTCACCACAGAGGTGATCCTCAGCATTCCCACACCGCTCAAGCCTCCTGCCCAAAAATCCGTGGGTTTTTTCATTTGCTATTCACCTCTTCCCTCCCTTAGACATGAGGATACTTAGGGGTTGAATGCAGACCCTCACAGGTCCTGGGGCTCCACACTGCCACTCAGTGCACAGAGAGTGGGTGCCCAACCCCGACCCTCCCAGCACCTGTCCTCAGGCCCAGCAGCGGGAGGGAGTACATGGCGACTGCAGGGGGACGGCAGTCACTGGCTGGAGGAGGGGGAATAGGCGGCCAAGAGCCCATCCTGAAATGTGGGGAGGGAGGGAGGGGCAGGGGTTCCAAGCAACCAGCTCATGCTCCATTGTCCCAGGGGACTTCACTCACAATGCACAAGTTCAAAGGTAAAACATTATTAAGGATGTCAAGGCAGCAATTGCAGAGTAGTAACCTCTAGTGCAGTAAACTTCGTTCTGAGCATAGAACCCTGTGCAACTGCACTGGTCCACTGCCATAAAAGCTAGTTTTTTCTGGAAGACTTTAAAAATGTCCAATGTGCCTGTAATCCCAGCACGTTGGGAGGCTGAGACTCGTGGATCACTTGAGGTCAGGAGTTTGAGACCAGCCTGGCCAACATGTGAAACCCTGTCTCTACTGAAAATACAAAAGTTACCCAGGCATGTTGGTGGGTGCCTGTAATCCCAGGTACTTGGGAGTCTGAGGCAGGAGAATCACTTGAACCCAGGAAGCGGAGGTTGCAGTCAGCATCGTGGGCGATAAAGTGACTCCATCTCAAAAAGAAAAAAAAAGTTACCCTTTCTGTCCATGTACTTATGTGTCCGTGTATACTCTGCCCCTCCACTGTCCCTCCATAGCCCCCCAAGGACAGGACCCTTTCTGTTTTGTTCACTGAGGTCCTCCCAGATCAGTGCTGGACACACGGTTGGAGCCAGTAACTATGTGGTGAAGGACAGTCAGAGGTCAGGTTTGGCGTTGGGGTTGTGAGTCACAGTCGAAAGGATGACTTACAAGTGGCCCAACTGGAGAGATTCCCATAGGGCTGGCTGCAGTGGAAAGTTGCTGCCGAATGCCTCTCTCGTTCCATAACCCTCTCTTGGTGCGGCGGCAGTGCACACAAGTGTCCCAGAGGGAAAATGACGGCTGCTTCAGCTTGAATCACAAGGGAGGAGGTAGGGTGTTGGATACACACTCAATTATCACCCCAAACCCTATCATCACTCATAATCTGCCTGAGATAAATCACAGGCAGGTAATTATTATGTCAGGCCAGGTAGCAGAGAGAAGTTCTAAAATAGCAGTCAAAGAACCTCCTGGTTAATTCAAATCCATCCTAACTCCCTCCAGGGGACAAAAGTGCTTTGGCTGTAGAATTGACCAGGCGGAGAGAAATACGATTGCTTGATGCAAAATGGGAACTCCTGGACTTAATGTTTCTCTCTGTCAAGTTTCAGAATAGCACACCTGTCAGAAACCCTAAATCAATGATCCACCATTCGGGGTAAATCATACTGCAGGGACGTCCTATTTTCTTGGTGTCAAAACCAACCTCCCCAGCTTGCTCACCAGACTGTGTCCACTTCTGCTCAGCCCAGGCCTCTGGACTCAATTAGTCCTGCCTGCTCGGCTTCCCACACCTGTACTTCTTCCCCCATCCAAATGCCACCAATGCCCAGCTCAAGCCACCTGGCCCCCAAACCTTCTATGCCCAGGCCCATCCCTGGTTCCAGCTTAAGCGATTCCACTACCTGTCCCCACCCCAAAAGGCCAATGCTGGGTTTATCCATCCCTGAACTGGTCACAACCCCAGATCTGTGACTCTCCTAGAGCTGGGTCTCCCTGTTCTTATCCTTTTGGCTTCCGGAGCCAGCTCGTCTGCTGGGCAACAGAAACTGCTTTGGATTCACTTAAGCCAGAAGAGTGGAGGTAGGTTTACTGGAAAGATGCTATTTGTGGGGACGTCTCTTGGGGTGCCAAGGAGCAGAACACCCGATCCACCTGGGCTGAGTAGACCCCTGTCCAGGGCAGGCTAGCCTCAGGTGGGGCTGGATTCAGGCACAATCTCTGGGCTCCGGCTGACTCTGTGGACGACTTTCCTAGGCTCTTCATGGTGGCAGAGTGGTTGCTTACACCTGTCCAAGTGCGGGTCCACTTGGACATGGCAGACGATTACTCCAAGTTGCTCAGACAAAAGCCCTGGGCTAGGGCCAGGTGCAGTGGCTTATGCCTTTAATTCCAGCACATTGGGAGGCCGAGGTGGGTGGATCATCTGAGGTCAGGAGTTCAAGATCAGCCTGGCCAACATGGCAAAACCTGTTTTTACTAAAAAAAAAAAAAACAAAAATCAGCCAGGCGTGGTGGCAGGTGCTGTAGCCCCAGCTACTCAGGAGGCTGAGGCAGAAGAATCGCTTGAACTCAGGAGGCGGAGGTTGCAGTGAGCTGAGATCATGCCATTACACTCCAGCCTAGGTGACAGAGTGAGACTCCATCTCGAAAAAGAAAAAACAAACAAAAAAAACCAACCCTGGGATTAGTCTTCATGAGGCCTGACTATGTGACCAAAGGCACATGCCCACCTCAGGGCCAATCCTGGTGGCCACAGGAGAGCAGTGTTCTCACGGGCAGAGGCCCTGGGTCAGAGGCTGCTGCCCAGGTGGACGGGTGCAGCTCCACCTGCAGCTCATAGACTGAGAACATGGGAGTAGTGATTCCCACAGGTCAATCAGGGCACCAACAAGAAGGAATGGGTCATGGGTAGCTCCAAACCAACAAACACCATGAAGTTGGCTCTCTGGACCAGAGAGAATGCTGAACAAAATCAGACTGGCCTGGAGGCTGGAGTTTTGGGGTTTTCCTCTCCCTGGGACTGGCCATGAATAAGGCACTCAACTTCACCACCTCTGGTTCCTGGAAGAGAAAATCCACTCGGCCAGTTCTGAATCACAGGTGCTGCGGTGAGGGCCTGGCTGAGTCTTGGATGCATTTCCAGAGAAGGGAGAAAGGATCGCTTCTCGGCCTTTTGGCTAAGATCAAGTGCAGAGAAGGGAGAAAGGGCTTTGAGAGCCAGGAGACATCCTCCCAGCAGCTGCTAAAATGTGGATGTTGCTACTGTTTTTTTTTTTTTTTTTTTTTTTAGACGGAGTCTTGCTCTATCGCCCAGGCTAGAGTGCAGTGGCGAGATCTCGGCTCACTGCAACCTTTGGCTCACTGCAACCTCCGCTTCCCAGGTTCAAGCTACCGCAGCCTCCCGAATAGCTGGGATTACAGGTGCCTGCCACTGCACCCAGCTAATTTTTGTATTTTTAGTAGACACGGGGTTTCACCATCTTGGCCAGGCTGGTCTTGAATTCCTGACCTTGTGATCCACCCGCCTTGGCCTCCCAGAGTGCTGGGATTACAGGCATGAGCCACTGCACCCTGCCGGATGTTGCTACTGTTGCAATGTGAGCCACCTTAACTTTTTGTTTACCCCAAATTAGAAATTAAACAATTTTCCTTTCAATGTCACCAGTATGTGATGCAATTTCATGATGATGTTTTATCTGAGTAGAAAATTGCCCTTGGTATATATCCTACCCTCCCCTGCTCTGGAGGCCTGGGTATAGCTGAAGCCACAGCAGGGATGGCGGCAGGTAGGGAGTGGGAGTTTGCGAGTTGCCCGTTTTCTCCCTTCTCTGGGGTCAGGAGGAAAAAAAATGCCATTAATTTTGTTGTGATGAAAACCCCATCTCTACTAAAAATACAAAAATTAGCCAGGTGTGGTGGCAGGTGCCTGTAATCCCAGCTACTTGGGAGGCTGAGGCAGGAGAATCGTTTGAACTCAGGAGGCAGAAGTTGCAGTGAGTTGAAACAGCGCCACTGCCCTCCAGCCTGGGCAACAGAGTGAGACTCCATCTCAAAAAAAAAAAAAAAAAAAAAAAACACCCACAGGTAAATTTGGAGAGAGCTTGAATCTTTACAATAGCGAGTCTTCTCATCTGGGAAAGGCCCATTTCTCTCTGATCCTCCAGGATGTTCTCAGCTCCAGCCCCTCTCCCCCACCATCCCAGGAATAGCAGTGACCTTTTGTACATACCCCTTAGTCCCTCATCCTCCAGGTACATTTAAGCGCTTTGTCTCAGGCCTCCCTGCCAAGCCCCCATCTGCCACCAACCTCGTGTCCTCTCCTCCCCAGCCTCAAATCCTGCACTGGCTGGATTTAGGAACTTGGGCGGCATGTGCCTCCACACCTCCAGGCTGCGGTTCACCGGCGCACTCCTCCCGTCTCATCCACCAGGGATTCCTATCTGTCCCTTACATCGTTTCCCTCTCTGTAGAGCCAAGCAGGAGGGGCCACATTCACCTTTTGGCTCGGTGCCCCACCCCCATCCCCCAGTTGCTCACTCACATGCACAAGTTCATCTTGCTGCACCAATGAGTCTTCTCCTCCATGCTCACCCAGTCTTCCTTGGATCCCCAGGTGTCGTCCTGGGTGTGGCCGGTGGTGGGTGCTCAGTAAACGCATGCTGGATGGAAGGGGAGACAGCACCACTGTGGGGGGGACGGGGGGGGGACTGTGTTTCCACCAGCCCTTGGTAGGATCTTTTTCTTTTTCTTTTTTTTTTTTTTTTGAGACGGAGTCTCGCTCTGTTGCCCAGGCTGGAGTGTAATGGTACAATCTCAGCTCACTGCAACCTCCGCCTCCCAGCTCCAAGCGATTCTCCTGCCTCAGCCTCCCGAGTAGCTGGGACTACAGGCGCCCAACACCACTTTCAGCTAATTTTTGTATTTTCAGTAGAGATGGGGTTTTGCCATGTTGGCCAGGCTGGTCTCATACTCCTGGCCTCAGGTGATCTGCCTGCCTTGGCCTCCTAAAGTGCTGGGATTACAGGCGTGAGCCACCATGCCCAGCCCTGGATTGAGAATGTTCTAAAGACAAGAGCTTTTGGGAACGCTGCAGCAGGAGACTTGCAGGTATGCAGAGGGCTCTTGGGGGCCTCATGAGCAGCTGGAGGTGACCCCTCTCCCCACATGTCTTAAACAAGGGTACTTGGCCAAGACAGTACGACTGGAAATAAAGACAACGAAAAGCAGTCCAAAGATTAGAAAGCAAGAGACAATATTATCATTCTTGGCAGAGAATGTTTATATTTACCCAGAAAGTCCAAGAGGATTCATTGCAAAACAGAACTGCTAAGAAAGCCTGGAAAAGTGGCCTGATAAAGACCCATAGCTTCCTGCATGCCAGGGACGAGCTGACTGGAAAATAAAGTGGAAAAGGCCTCATTCACAGCATCAATAAAGTGATAAATGACACCGGCTTAACATGAAACAGGCCAGACCCATACAAAGAAAAAGAGAAAACCATAAAAAGGGCAAAAAGATGCGCCTCGTTAGAGAGAAATGGTTCTTCCCCAGATGGGAAGACCCACTAGCGTGAAGATTCAAGTTCTCTCCAACTTTACCCGTGTCTTTATTGCAATTCCAATGGGAAAATAATTCCAAAAACATTTTCACTGGTGTTTGACAGAAAAATGCTTATGTTCCTCAAAAAGAGGAGGTGCAGGCCGGGCGCAGTGGCTCATGTCTGTAATCCCAGCACTACAGGAGGCTGAGGCGGGTGGATCACTTGAGGCCAGGGGTTCAAGACCTGCCTGGCTAACATGGCGAAACCCTGTCTCTACTAAAACTATAAAAATTAGCTGGGCGTGATGGTGTGTGCCTGTAGTTCCAGCTATTCAGGAGGCTAAGACAAGAGAATTGCTTGAGCCTGGGAGGCAGAGGTTTCAGTGAGCCGAGATCATGCCACTGCCCTCCAGCCTAGGCAGTAGAGGAGGTGTGGTAGGGCTGAGGGGCATTGCCATACCCCTGTGTGCATGCCTGAAGAGACAGGGAGGGGACTTCCTCTCCAGCTGCCTAGAGGAATATTGCCGCCAGCTCTCAGCAAAGCCACACAGTCACCATGGACTTGGGAAGTGTGGGGGCACCTCCTATGTCATGGTGGCTCTGAGAGGCTCGGGCCTTAATGCTGTTTCCCCCTGGTGGGGGTCCCTGGACAAATGATGTTGCCAGCAGTGTGTTCCAAAACTACCATGGTGGGAGGGATGAGCGTCTCCTGCAGGTCATGACACTCCAGGCTGGGCAGCATCAGAGAACACAGCATGGCTGTGGGCCCTGGGGAAGGGGACCTGTCTTAGTCTGTGTGGGCTGCTATAACAAAATGCCTTAAACTAGGTGGCTTATAAACAACAGAAATTTATTTTTCACGGTTCTGCAGGCTGGGAAGTCCAAGATCAAGGCCCAGACAGATTCGATGTTTGGTGAGAGCCCGTTTTCTGGTAGAAGGTGGTGCCTTATGTGGTGGAAGGGGCCAGGGAGCTCTTTGGAGCCTCTTTTATATGGGCACTCATCCCATTCATCTCCCACAGGCCCCATTTCTAACACCATTACATTGGTGATTAGGTTTCAACATATGAATTTGGAGGGGAGTGACGTGAACATTCAGACCACAGCAGGACCTAATTGGCTGAGCCCAGCTCACAAACTAGACTTGTGAGATGGCTGTCTGCTTGGCCCTGACTGGGCAGAGGGGGCTCAGTAGGGCTCTCGAGGGTCTCAGCATTGTGAAGAGCTTGGGGGAGAAGGGTAGGGCAGGGCAGGAGGATGGCAAGGGCCTGGCTGTTGGCCACAGAGTGACCTCTGTCTCCGCCCTCTCCCGTGGCTTCCTAGGGCTGAGAGGCAGAGCCTGGAGTCTTCTCTGGTCTGCAGCTCCTTTGTTGTGTGACCTGAACTATGCTTCTGCTTGGTGCCTCAGTTTCCCCATTGGTAACTGGGGCATTGGCTGGATTTCAGGGCTCAACAGGGCTCCCTTTCTTGGCAGGTGGAAACTGCCATCTTATAAAGGGGAACCTGGATGCTGCTGGCTGGGAGCACTGGGGGGACCAGGCCACAGCCGAAGGCCCAGGAGAGATGGAGAGAGGCTCCATCCTGAGTGGGGCTCTTCTAGGCCCTGGAGTCTCAGGCCACTCATGCCACTACAGAGGGAGAGACAGGGGCTACATAGGGAGGGCGTGGACCAATGAGGGGGTCAGGGTTCCCGACCCCACATCAGGACTTCCCATGAACCTGGAGATCTCTCCTGTCCCATCAGGCCTGGAACCAGCTGTTGGCATCAAGGCCTTGCACGCATGACCCAGAGAGCTTCCCCTCTCCCTTCTTCCAGCCTGCTGCTTCCATGCTAGATTCAGGGCCATTTTGCCGCAGGATTCACGGGAGAGCCGAGAGGGAGCTGCCGGCTTTTCCACCTCCCAGCCGAGGTTACTCGTAGATTCATGGGAAGCCATAAACCCGCGCCCTCTTTCTGCTCTAATTGAAGCGATTTGTATTGTGACTAAAATAATCAGAGACAATTTTATTGGTATATTTTTAAAAATAATTACAGCCCATATATTTAAGTTATATAACTGCAGTGACAATTTGATTGGGTTTCCCAGGGCCCCAACTTGAAGAGCCTGTGCGGGAGCCGCCCCATCCCTGCCTTCAGCACCCTCCACCTCCCCCAGATCTCGGGCAGAGGTGATGTTGACAGATGCAGTCCCCAAGGCCTGAGGCTCGCTCAGGGACTTCCCAGTGGGCATGTCTTAAAAATTTTGGGGCAGCCATGCCAGCCCAGTGATCCCAAAGCACCATAGGGAGGTGGGGAAGAGATGGAGGGGGGCTCTGGAGTCTGGCTCAGCTCTGGCCTTGGTGGTGGGTGTCTGTGCCCTGCCATCCAGCATGCAGTCACTGACCTTTTCTGTTCACCCCATTCTTCTCTGGGGACCTCCTGCCTTTGTTCTCCTGCTTCTGAACAGCTGACTGTCCCAAAAGCTCTGGGGTTGACCAATCAGAGCATCGAATTCTCCAGCCATGGTGATTGGTTCAGGGCTAAGCACATGACCCAATCAGAGCCAATGACATTGCACATGCCCCAGATGGACTCCCGAGTGGATGGGGATCTGGAGCCGCAGGCTGCCATCTTGCCCCACCTGGGCACTGGAGAATGGGGCTACTGTAAAGAAGACCCTGGCAGAGAGATGTGGATGGGACAGGGTCCTGGTGGCATCATTTAAGATTCTGAACCTGGAGCTGGGGCTGCTCCCAGAGTTTTTGGATATATGAGCCAATACATCCCATTTTGGCTTAAACCTGCTGTAGCTGTAGGACTGTGACCAAGAGTTCTATTTCTATGAGTCCCGCAAGCTTGTTTCCCCACCTCTAAAGGGAGAGAGTAATCACTCCCGTGGTCTGTTATGCGTCGTCATTATCTGTGTATAGTAGAGACATCTTGGTGTATAGCACCAAGCACAGGACTTGGACAGAGTTAACCACTCAATAAATAGCAGCCATGGCTGTCGTCAGGAGCACTGTGGAGCACTGGATGCTGTCGCTGGTATAAGGTGTGGGCAGAGGAGTCAGGGAGAGGTTACCAGGCAATGTCCCAGCCCAGAAGGAGGCCCTGCCCCCACATGCTTATGGGTGGCAGAAGCACGGTTCCTGCTGGCTCAGCAGTGCCTCCTTGCCTTCTTCCATCAGGGCCCCTCCTGCTCAGCCAGGGTCCCGTACTGTGCCCAAACCAGTTCTGCATTGTTCCTCCCCAAATAGCACAGGCTGGAAGGAAGGAGCTAGGGAACGGAGGCGGGGCTGGGGAGGGGGAAGGGCAGCGGCCATAGCTCCAGCACAGTAGGATCTGACTATGGGCGGGAGAGCCTGGATCACGGGGTGCTCTGGTACCCCACTTGGCTCCTTCCTCTTAGCGATCGCCCCAGCTCTTTGCTGGGCTGTTGGATGCCTCAGTGTTCCCAGGCAAATCCCCCTGGGGCCCTACCTTTGGAGCTGAGCTGTGTCTGGCCTGCACATCCACCAGCCCCGCACCACCACCGGGCACTGAAGACCAAAAGCGGATCCAAACTCCACCCGCTCTGAGCAGGTTTTCTCTCCTACGGCAGCCTTCACCCGGAAGCCACAGCTGTTAAAGCTGCTAGCGGATGGCGAGGGCCTTGTGGTTTCTGCACCCAAGAAAGACTTCTCTTCACTGGCTTCAATCCATCTTAGTCTTAGATAGCAGCACGGGCCTCGGGGATAGCCCCCAAGTCTACCTTGTGGGAATGACACCTTCCACTCCTGGAGGCTTGTCCCGTGAGTCCACTAATAGGGGAAGGGCTGAAAGGAGCGCTGGGGCCGAAACATTCAGCTGGCTCTTGGGTCCCCAGGCCCTCCTGACTGCACAGTTTAGTGGAGACATGCAAAACTCGCCCAGTTGGACACACTCACATGTACACATATGCACACGCACACACACATGTGCACTTTCACATGGGCATGTCACACATACACACATATGTGCGTGCTCACACCCACACACACTCTCACATGTGCACAATTGCACACATGCACACTCTCACAGGGGCATGTTCACACCCATGCACACTCTCACATATGCATAATTGCTCACATCGGCATGGTCATACACATGCATACTTACATTGTGTACACTTACACACACGCACACACACACACTCCTACACATGTCCACCCTCTCATGCATGCTCTCACATGAACCAGAGTATTTGCCTCTTCTGCCTATAGCAGAGCAGAGGTGTGTCAGTCGATGCCCCGTGGTGTTTCTAAGGATCCACGCATCCCAGGTACTGTGTGTTGTCAGCCGGGAGATTGCCTGCTCCTGTGTGGCTGCGTTCTCTCCAGTCCTGAAGGTCCTTATAAACATTGGTGCCACCCATCTTGCAGGACATTCTCTGCCCGGCCTCAGGAGCCTCAGCAGAGGTCCCCTGATTTCAAACATTCTTTTCTGTCATTAGAGCTTATGTTCCACAGATGACTTTGAAAATCCTGCCACCTTCACAGGCCCAGACATGACGGTGCAGAGGACATCAGGACCAGCAGGACACAAAACCCTCACGGTCACAGGGAGAAAGTCAGATCCTGGGCACCTGACACAGCGAAGCCCTGCTCACAACATATGTATGACAATGGGTGTGATAGAGGTGCCCCCTGCCTCTGGGTCTGGGTTACATGCCCCCCTTCTTTGAGTCCTAGAGGGAACAGTCTGGCAGTGGGCACACCCCTTACTCTCCCAGCAATGACCTGGCAGACCCGCTTTCCCCAGTGATGGCCTTAGGGATTCCCAGCCATCACTCCTCCCTCCAGGAACCCCTCATCCCATCCTTCCATAGGGCCACCGCCCAGACAGGCCCCTCGACCCTTCCCACAACCCTCTGCACAACTAGGAAGGGCAGTGCCCCACCCAAAGCACTGCATGCCCTGCTCCCCATTGTCACAGTAGGTACAGGACGTGGGTCTACTAGATCTTAGACACTACAGTCAGTACATGCTAATCCATTCCCGGAAGACCTCCCCTCCCCACCCCGGTGTCACTGAGCCACTTCCTCCAGCACAGCCCCACGGAGGGAGGCCCTTTTGTGTCTTGCCCATCACCTGGCTGGCCAGATCTGCTCATCTCTTCCCTGACTCAAGAAAAACAAGAGAGCTTCTTTAGTCCGTTTTCATGCTGCTATAAAGAATTTCATGCTGCTGTAAAGAACTGCCTGAGACTGGGTAATTTATAAAGGAAAGAGGTTTAATGACTTACAGTTCAGCATGGTTAAGGAGGCCTCAGGAAACTTACAATCATGGCAGAAGGCAAAGGGGAAGCAAGGCACCTCCTTCACAAGGCAGGAGGAAGAAGCGCCGAGCACAAGGGGAAGAGTGCCTTGTAAAACCATCAGACCTTGTGAGAACTCACTCACTCTCACGAGAACAGCATGGGGGAAGCTGCCCCCATGATTCAATTACCTCCACCTGGTCTCTCCCGTGACACATGGGGATATAAGTTTTATAATTCAAGATGAGACCATATCAAGTGCTCTGTGGTCCCAGATAAGCCAAGAAACCTTCGTGGAGGAGGCCACCCCCACCCTTGGCCTCCAGACCCAGTGGGAGGCCTAGGTCAGGATGGAAGTGTCCGTTAAGGGGGCTGGCATGGATGTCACATGTGCCATGGCACACCCTGAGGGTAGGCAGCCTTGAGCAGTGGGCGGGAAGCTGGGCCTGCAGGAACACGGAGCCCTGAGGTCTCGCCCTTGGACCCCTGATCTGGGCTCCTCGGGGGCTCTGGGAGAAAGCCCCTGTCCGCTGCTGGTGCTGGTGGTGTGGTACAGATAACCTGGAAACCCTAAAAGAAGCAGGGATGGAGGGAAGGTTGCTGAGAGGTGGTCAGAGAAGCTGTTATGCAGACTGGGGCCAGGGAGGTGCAAGGGGAGTCCAGATGGGGGCTGAGGGAGGGACAGACAGACAGCAGACTGGGTCACCCCCAGGCTCCCCTTCTGGGGCCCCCAGGAAACGAATAGGTCCAGCCCAAAAGGGGCTCTGGGAGGACTGCTCCCAGCACCTCTGTGCTGCCAGCCCTAAAGGCACCCACCCGACCCCCACACACGTCGAATCTCCACTCCTTGTTTGCAGGAGGAAACTGAGGCCCAGGTTCCTGGAGATGTGTCTGCTCCAGGTCACACTGTGGGCTGTAGGGGTCCAGAACCCAGACCTGTGGACTGTGCCAGGCTCTAGCCAATGACTGTTCCAAACCACTGCACCTCCCCAGCCCTCCAAAGTTCTCATCTGCAAAATGGGGCATCAGGTCTGAAGATCTTCAATGCCCCTTCTGGCTGGGATATCAGAGTTTTGGGACCTCTCTCTCCAGGTCCTCATGAGTCCAGCAGGAGCTCTGGCAGGTCCAGGGTCCCCTCCTTCCCTCTGCTGCCACTGCTCAGCACCCAACCCTTTTTAAAATTAGCTCTGTGAGTTACAGAAGTAATCCCTGCTTGCTTGTTAACATGGTTCAAACAGCACAGAAGGGTTCAAGGTGGAAGCTGAAAGTACTCCCCAGTGTCCCCCACAACCCCAAGCCCACCTCTGCTAGGTCCCACGTGGCCTTTGGGAAATGTATGCACTGTCCCCTCTTCCCTTAGAAGCCAGAAGGGAAGTCTGGAATCAGTGAGCCAGGTACAGCACTGAGCCCAGGCCCAGAGATCCCACACTCATGCCAGCCCCTGCCTGCGCCAGCCCCCTCCCTGTGCCAGCCACTGCCCCTCCATCTATGCAGGCCCCCACCACCAAGCCCATCAATAGGAGCTCATTGTTCCGTCCTGTCTCCCTAGGGTGGGGCAGAGTGACAGCTGTTCTGTGTTTAATTACCGATGGGCTGAGGCTATGCCAACCCATGAATAAAATTACAGTTGTTCTGCAATGCAAATATTGCGGGCCTCCATCTGAGGGTGCGTGCGGGGCTGATCTTCATTGGCTGACTTTTTTATTGAAAAAAGTTTTATTACATTTTAAAGAACATTCGTGATGATGAAATTCGCACACCTTAAGATTTATACAGCACTGCAAACAAGTGGCAGGAGAAAGGGAGTTATTTATAACTTCAAATAGGCTCCTATCCTCTGGTTGCGTTGTTTTAGGGTGCAGAGCATTTTTAGCTGATAATTGCTTTAATGGTAAATGAGAAACTTAGAACCAAATATCGGAAGTGTCTAAACAAGGAGAAGTCTCAGCTAAGATGGGAGCGAGTTGACCTTATGGGTGGGGAGGGAGAAAAGGGAGCTCGCTCTCGCCAAGGCTCATGGGGTAAGAACACATGGCAGATGTTCAGCACCGGCAGAGGTTTGCCATCTGTGGGTGCCCACTGGACACAGGTTCGGCTTATGGCGAATGAACTTGGAGACATGGCATCCTCCTGTCGGAGCCGTGACCACAGGGCTTTCTCCTCCCATAGTTGCTGTGGGATTTCGTTCTGTGTGGTGTATCCATGCTTTGTGTGACTGGAAATCTCATCTGAGCACAGCTGGATGGGTGATAATGCAAACTTTCCATTCCATCATCTAAATCCATATAGATAGGAATACAGAACATCTGATTTGACTTCCCGTTGTACTAAGAAAACGGAGCTTCCCAGGGAAGGCGGGCATTTCCTGCTGAACGGGACTGGAGGTGGCATTTCCTTCGCTAAGCCTTCCCTGCAGATCCTTCCCTCTGGGGACGCAGCTGAGCTCAAGAACAGTACAGCTGAGAGAGGCTTCTCCAGCTGGCCCCGGTCCCCATCTCTAAACAGAACAGAACCTGCTTCAACTTAGCACTGTCGACACATTCATTCATTCATTCATTTTGCCGACATGTGTTTATTGAAAGCTTACTACGAGCCAGGCTCCTGGCACATTCGGATGAGGAGGATGTAGTCTGTGGCCTCCAAAAGCAACTGAACAGGCAAGACCTATTCCCAGAGACAACTGAGCCTCACTAAACATCAGTGTGACAGGGACAGTAATGGAGGTATAAATGCCCAGGGACAAGGACAGCAGAGAAGAGGGCCTGGCTGTGTCTGGGGGTGGAGAGGTCAGAGAAGGGGCCATGCAAGCAAGCCTTGAAGGATGCAGAGGTGTTTGGAGTGGGCACATGCTTGGCAGGGCAGCAGGGTGACCATCAAAGGCACCCTCCAGCTTGAGGTCTGTGGGAGGGAGGGGGACTTTGAGTGTCTGGAGCACGGGGTGGCATCTATGTTGGGGTGCAACTGGGATGTGATGGAGTGTCAGGCGGAGGAGCCTGACCTCCTTCCTGGGGCATCTCTGCTGCTTAGAGCAGGGGTTCAGGGGCTCTGGAGGCCGCATGGAATGCCTATAGATGGTGGGGGCAGGGAAGGCGTCTGGGATAGGGATTGGGCCAGCCAGTAGGCACATGAAAGAGTTAGAAGGAGAAATCAGTGACTCCTGCTTCTCTTCTTTTGGAGGTCAGCCAAGCCTGGGTGTCTCCTGTTCATTCAGCAAAAGACCTCATCCCGGAACAAGCGTGCAAAAGGAGACAGGGCAGGATTCCAAACCAGCTGCAAGGCTCCCTCTCGGTCTCCTCCCCAACTTCGGCATGCCTGTGCGTGCATGCTGGCTTCTGTGCATGGGTTTACATGTGTGTATGTCTCTGTATATGTGTGTGTGTGTACTTCGGTGTGTGTTTTCATGTGTGTGTATGCCTGTGCATGCTTGTATGTGTTTATGCTGAGTGTACATGTGTCTGTGCATGTTTGTGTATGTGCAGATATGTGTGGTGTGCTTATGTCTGTGTGAGCATGTCTACATGTCCATGTGTGTGTATGTCAAGCACAAGGATGTGTGCTTGTGTGAATGTGCACTGATGTATGCATTTAAGGATTTGTATATGTTCGTGTTTGTGGATGTTTGTGTGTGTGAGGGTGCATGCTCATTAGGGGGTCTGTGCCTAGACCAGATACCTGTTTTTTGTTGTTGTTTTTTTGTTTTGTTTTTGAGATACAGTCTCACTATTGTCACCCAGGCTGGAGTTCGATGGTGCAATCATGGCTCACTGCAGTCTCTAACTCCTGGGCTCAAGCGATCCTCCCACCTCAGCCTCCTGAGTAGCTGAGACTACAGGCATGAACCACCATATCTGGCTAATTTTTAAACTTTTCATAGAGAAGGGGGTCTCACTATGTTGCCCAGGCTGGTCTCAAACTCCTGGCCGCAAGCAATCCTCCCACCTCGGCCTCCCAAAGTGCTGGAATTACATACAGGAGTGAGCCACTGCACCCAGCCCAGACACTGAGATTTTTAAAATTAGACACTGTGGAACCCACACAGTCTGACACCACCACTGGAGATTCTAAAGTGAATCCCGTGCAGCCATGCACACAGCCCCTGCCCTTGGGTGGCTTGGGTCCCTGAGGTCTCCTTGGTGAGGGCAAGAAAACCGAAGCCTAAATAACAGCGGCTTCCTTGTGGAGCAGCCCAGGCCAGGCTCAGGGGGTATGGGGGTAAAAGGATGTCTGAGGACAGCCAGGCTGGTCCTGTGCTCACCCAGAGCCAGAAGTAAGGGAGCGCCAGCCAGGCCCGGGGGAGCCTCAGGGGCCCTGAAGATGGGAAGAGTGCCCGGATGCCTGTGGTACCTGGGAGTGCACATGAGTGTGTGTGTACATATATGTGAGTGTGCAGGTGTGCATATCTGTGTCAGTGTGAATAAACACATCTGTGTGTGTATTTGTGTGCAGATAGGTATGTTGGTGCCTGTATATGTGCACATGTGACCTGTATTTCCTGACCTAGGAACAACTATCTCTTGACCAAAGTTAACCAAAGTCTCATGGAAGAGGTGAGAATAGGGAAGGGAGGACAAGGCAGACATCCCGCCCCTGTCCTTCCCCACACTGGCCCTCTGACCTGCCAGTGTCAGAGCCATCAGGAAACAAGCCATCCTACTGGCTTGAGAGAGAGTGGCCAGTGGGCATCGGGTATGCCCCAGGGCACTCCGTGGGACGGGAGTTCATTGTCAGCACCGGAGGCCTGTTTTATTTTTTTCTTTTCTTTTCTTTTGAAACAGGGTCTCGCTATGTTGCCCAACCTGGGGTGCTGTGGCACGATCATGGCTTATTGCAGTCTTGACCTCCCAGGCTGAAGCAATCCTCCCACCTTAGCCTCCCTGGTAGCTAGGACAACAGGTGCGCGTGCCACCATGCCCAGCTAATTGTTGTATTTTTTCTTAAGAGATGGGGTTTTGCCATGTTGCCCAAGCTAGTCTTTGGCTTCTGGGCTCAAGCAATCCAACTGCCTCAGCCTCCCAAAGTGCAGAGAGTACAAGTGTGAGCTGCCAGGTCCAGCCCTGTTCCCTTCTTAATGGCTTACTTGGGGTTTCAATGATGACAGGGTCATTACCGGGTTTCAGGAACCTTCCTTAAGCAGCTGAAAGAATCCATTGCGCTCTGCTTCCTCTTCCCTCTTCCAGGCTGAGGGAGCTGGAGGGGCCTGGGGCCTCCTTGGGGGATGCCAGGGGGATTCGGTGATTAAGTGAATGGAATCTGCCCCTTGTGGTAAAAATAGTGGAGCTGCGTTTGGTGGAGGCACAGAAGCTCGGCCGAATGGACCAAGGGGTGTTCAGGAGGGAGGAAGTCCAGTTCTGACTGTTTATTGAGGTGTACACAGGAACCTTCAGAACAAAGACCCAAAGATGCGGGAAATGTTGTCTATTTTTCTGCTTAGGTTCAACAACGTATGGACAGTCATGTCGAAACAGGATTGGACAACAAGGGCTGATAGACTGAATGGCAAAACCCAGTCAGGCCTGTCTATCTAGATTCTTCTTGGCCTCTCTAAGCAGCGTTCCTTTCTTCTGGGTAGGGGGCAAGGCCCTTTCTGGAATGGCGGGGGGGTCTCATGACCTACAGTCAAACAAGGTAGATCAGAGAATGTGCAGGTTTGTTACATAAGTATACATGTGCCATGGTGGTTTGCTGCACCTATCAACCTGTCATCTAGGTTTTAAGCCCTGCTTGCATTAGGTATTTGTCCTAATGCTCTCTCCCTCCCCTTGCCCCCCAACCCCTAGACAGGACCTGGTGTGTGTTGTTCCCCTCCCTGTGTCTACGTGTTCTCATTGTTCAGCTCCCACTTATGAGTGAGAACATGGAGTGTTTGGTTTTCTGTTCCTGTGTTAGTTTGGTGAGGATGATGGTTTCCAGCTTCATCCATGTCCCTGCAAAGGACATAAACTCATTATTTTTTATGGCTGCATAGTATTCCATGGTGTATATGTGCCACATTTACTTTATCCAGCCTATCATTGATGGGCATTTGGGTTGGTTCCAAGTCTTTGCTATTGTAAATAGTGCTGCAACAAACATATGTTGTGCATGTGTCTTTATAATAGAATGATTTATAATCCTTTGGATATATACCCATTAATGGAATTGCTGGATCAAATGGTATTTCTGGTTCTAGATCCTTGAGAAATCGTCACACTGTCTTCCACAATGGTTGAACTAATTTACTCTCCCACCAACAATGTAAAAGCATTCCTGTTTCTCCACAGACTCACCAGCATCTATTGTTTCCTGACTTTTTAATAATCACCATTCTGACTGGCAGTTTTGATTTGCATTTCTCTAATGATCGGCTAACAAACCTATGAAAAAAAGCTCATCATCACTGATCATTAGAGAATTTATTTATGGCCAGTTTTTACACAGAAAGGCAGAAGGAAAGTTAGAGTTATATTTTTAGGTTTTATGGCTGGCTTTGGGGGAAGAGCTTCAGATTCTATGACCAGCCTTGGGGAAGAGGGATTCTAGTTTTTATGGTTGGCCTCAGGCAAGAATGGGACTGAGAGACAGGAGGGCAGGAGAAGGTCAGAGAAAAACTTTTGTTTTGGAGGCTGTTTCTGGGGCCCTCATTTTGGGCTGCAGCAATAGCTTGGCCAGAGGGAGAGTGGCGGGGGCTCACTGGGCGGACTCAGAGCTGGCTTGTCCACCCACAGAGCTCTTCTCCCCATAGATGCCCCCTACCCAGGAGGGCGTTGTGAGTCCATTTCACAGGCCAGGAAACTGAAACTCAGAGAGGTGGTGCAGCTGCCTGTGGCCACTCGGCAGGCAAAGCCAGAGCTGTTGCTTGCACCAAGGCTGCCTAAGCCCAAGGTGCCGCCTCCCCCAGGCAGCTCTCCTCTCCTGCCACTCAGCAGGGAACTCGAGAGTCCAGAGATGGGGACCATCCCTGGGGTAGGCACTGGGCAGCCGCGATGCTGGAAAATGCTCAAGGTTTCCTTTCATCACAGCCCAGGCCACAGCGCCTCGTTTGCCAATTGTGTTCTCAGAAAACAGCAACCACAGAAAGGCACCAGTGAGGAGGCGGCTGGAGCTCTGGGCTGTGAGGCTGCGTTTCAGGATTCAGAGGCTGCGCTGGGAAGAAGGGCCTGCCTTGGGGGCTGAAGGCAAATCCTGACTCCTACTGCATGTGATATAAAGGGTTACAAAATTAAGTATAAATGCATCTCTCTAAAGTCACTTTTCTTTCTGTGTGTATATATACGAATATTTGTATTTATTTATTATTCCTAAAAAATAATTGTATTTACTGTTGTGTTTATTATTGTGCTGTATTTATTATTCCTTGTGTTTTATTGTATTGCATTTTATTATTTATCAATTGTATTTATTATCTATTGTATTTATTATTGTATCTATTATATTTATTATTCCTGAAAGTTTGTACTTATTATTTATATATTGTATTTATTGTTTATTATTGTATTCATTATTTATTATTGCATTATATTTATTATTATTTATTGTATTTATTATTCCTAAAGAGCTTTTAGGAAACTCTGTATTTATTATTCCTAAGATAAAGTTTACTGTATGTATTATTCCTAAATATTTATATATTTATATATTATATATTCACATATTTGTAATATTTATATTAGATAATTACATATATAATAGTTATATTATATATTACATATGTATAATACTTATAGTATATATTCATATATTTATAATATTATATTATATATTACATATGTATAATACTTATATATTCACATATTTATAATATTTAAATTATATATTTACATATTATATTATATATTTACATATTTATACTATTTATATATTGTATATTTTTATATTTATAATATGTATATATTTTTATATTATATTTAGGAACAATAACATTGCACTTATTATTCCTGAAAAAGTTTGGGGCAAGATTAATTTGATAGGATAAACCCAAGTACTACAATGCTGTTTTTTTGGCACCCCAGAACTGGTATGCTGGTCCACCAATATTCTTTAGTCAAAGTTCTTAGGGCCTTGAACTGGAGGTAAGAGGATAAGCCCAACCTTAAGTCTCTTGTATTTTAGAGCTTGCCATATATATTGCTGTGAATACACAATATGATTTAATCATAGCATAGCAATTTAACCAAGGAGGTTGAGTTGTAGCAGGAATAAGAGTAATAACTTTTGGGCCAAGCACGGAGGTTCACGCCTGTAATCCCAGCACTTTGGGAGGCCGAGGCGGGCAGATCACGAGGTCAGGAGTTCAAGAACAGCCTGGCCAACATGGCAAAACCCCATCTCTACTAAACATACAAAAATTAGCCAGGTATGGTGGTGGGTGTCTATAATCCCAGCTACTCAGGAGGCTGAGGCAAGAGAATCGCTTGAACCCTGGAGGCGGAGGTTGCAGTGAGCCGAGATTGTGCCATTGCACTGCAGCCTGGGCGACAAGAGCAAGACTCTCTCAAAAAGAAAGAAAGGAAAAAAAAAAGAGTAATAATTTTTGGTAGAGTAAATAATGCCTAAACCTCACTTATTGATCTCCTCCATGGGTCAGGCACCCCAAGGCCCTCACGAGTCTTGGTTATCTTAATTAATGTAAGCCACAGAACTTGAGGTTGGCCCTATGATCTTCTCCATCATTACAGGAAGAAGCTGAGCTTTCTCTCCAAATTCCCTAGAGACATGCCATCACCCTTATGTGCATAAGAAATACTTTTGTCCTTTATTAAAATTTCACTAGGAAAAATTACTCACTACGTTCCTTAGTCATACATGTGTATATAAAATGCATTTGTGGGGCCAGTGGTAACTGGCATAGCCTGTAACTTACCAGGTGTGAGATGTATAAATGAAGATGGCCATTGTCTGAAGTGAGAAGAATGGGATAAAAAAAAGAAAACAAAAACTGGAGAAGTCCTACTGAAACTCAGTGAAAGCATCAGCTACATTTTGCAAACTTCAAGGAGTTTCTGTCAGGTGCTAGGCTGCTGAGACCAGAGTGAATTTGTGGCTTAAAGCAGACATACAGCCCTCTCTCCAAGGTAGGCAGCATGATATGGGAAAGAAAGTCAAGGAAATGCTAGTGGAAAGTCATGCCCTCCTCTCCAGGGTGGGCATGCAGGGGCAGCAGCCGTGGGGGAGATAGGGCCAGTGCCCGCCTTGTCTTAAGGGCCTGCAGACACCCCAGCTTCAGATACACGGGCACAGTCTTGGCTGCACCTAGAAGCCCCGGGGTGCTGACGTGAGCATTTCCTGGGATGGAGGAACTCCTTCTTGAACCCCCTCAAACTTGCAGAGGTGGGCTAGACATGAGTAGGCTGCCCATGAGCACCTTTTGTGCCCAGGAACTGGCAGTCATGAGGATGCTTTGTTGACCGGTCTACCTGTTTCCAGCAGGCAGAATTCTGTGGCCCAGGCTCTTCTCCAATCGCCCCTTTACCACTGTAGTGAGCTCCATCTGCCCTCAGGGGCCCGCTTCCTGAATAAGAGAGATGCAGCTCACTCACACAGTGGGATGGGGATGCCCTCAACTTGACAGGCAAAAGCCTGGGCATGAGAGTGAACTCAGCTATCCAGCCCCCTGAAGAAAAGACAGATGGAGTAGAAAACCATATTGTCATGATATCAAGGAAAGAGAAAAAACAGAATTCTAAAAATATTTACTCCAGGAAACAGATGTAAGGTTTTTTCTCCAAAATGAAAACATTGAATCTGCAAACCAAGTGCGGAAGAGAGGATGAGGACAAGCTGTGGTGGAAACGGAGCTGGTATCAGGTAAAGCATCCGAGGACACAAGCATCACAGCCAAATGGCAGAACGGTCAGCGACAGGGAGAATCTACGAGAACCCTGCAGACAGTGGACTCGGTGACACGGAGTGTAGGTTTGAGAGGCTTTTTCAGAGTGCACAAAACAAACAAACAAACAAACAAAGGACCAGAGAAGTTAGAAGCAATCATCGGCAGAGCAGCGGCTTTGAAGAAGAGATTGGAAATCCAATCAGGAGGATGGGTGTTAATGAAGAAAGAACATGACTAACAAGGAAGAAAAAATATTCAAAAATCAAAGAGGAAAACTTGGCTGAACTGAAGACAGATCTAAATCTGCAGGTTGAAAGGGTTTGCTAGAGACCAGGCAAAACTAATAAACATCAAAAGATAGTGGTGACACACTCTAATCACTTGGATTCATGAGGAATGAGTGCCTACAAAGACATAAACAGCAGGCTGCCTTGGTTCTCTCCCTGCACTCCTTACTGCCTGCCCTCCTTGGAGTAGGGCCTCACCCTGCCTTCTCAGCATCTCTTTTCTTTTCTTTTCTTTTCTTTCCTTTTCTTTTTTCCTTCCTTCCTCTCTCTCTCTTTCTCTCTCTCCCTTCTTTTCTGACAAGAGTCTTGCTCTATCGCCCAGGCTGGAGTGTGGTGGTGCAGTCTTGGCTCACTGTGCAACCTCTGCCTCCCAGGTTCGAGTGATGCTCCTGCCTCAGCCTCCTGAGTATCTGGGATTACAGATGCCTGCCACCACACCTGGCTAATTTTTGTATTTTTAGTAGAGACAGGGTTTTGCCATGTTGGCCAGGCTGGTCTCAAACTCCTGACCTCAGGTGATCTGCCCGCTTGGACTCCCAAAGTGCTGGGATTACAGGCGTGAGCGACTGCACCTGGCCTCTCAGCATCTATTTCTCTGCCTTCTTGATCACCCCTCCCTGCGCCTCAGTCCATCATGGGGGAATCCCAGGTGAGATGCATTTGTACTTCTACTCCTAGTGTTACAGGAAAGGGATCCCAATCCAGGCCCCAGGAGAGGGTTCTTGGATCTCGCTCAAGAAATAATTCAGGACAAGTCTGTAGAGTAAAGTGAAAGCAAGTTTATTGCGAAAGTAAAGGAATAAAGAATGGCTACTCCATAGATAGAGCAGCCCCGAGGGCATCTGGTTGTCCATTGTTATGGTTATTTCTTGACATTACGCTAAACAAGGGTGGATTATTCATGCCTCCCCTTTTTAGACTATAGAGGGTAACTTTCTGATGTTGCCATGGCATTTGTAAACTGTCATGGCACTGGTGGGAGTGTAGCAGTGAAGACGACCAGAGGTCACTCTCGTCTCCATCTTGGTTTTGGTGGGTTTGGCCCGCTTCTTTACTGGAAACTGTTTTATCAGCAAGGTCTTTATGATCTGTATTTTGTGCCAACCTCCTATCTCATCCTGTGACTTAAAATGCCTTAACTGTTTGGGAATGCAGCCCAGTAGGTTTCAGCTTCATTTTACCCAGCTCCTATTCAAGATGGAGTTGCTCTGGTCCACACGCCTCTGACACTAGTAGTCTCGCTGCGGAGCTGCTGAGCTGCCTTGGGTACTGGGCTAATCTGCAGAGACCGGAAGCTGGCAAGGCTCACAATATGAGCCTTCCCCCAAGGGAATCCCTGTGTGCAGATGGGGTTTGCATAGGCAGAGGGGAGAGACCCCTCCTTCTGCAAATTCAGGCCAAAGATGGGTCAAGCCCTGAAGAGCAGAAGCCACATAACTTTTGGGCCACACTGTAGACCCAATGGGTGACCTGCTCTTCTCAGCCAGCAGGTCCCCTGCGGCTCACCCAGGTTAAGCTAGATGCCCCCTGGCAAGGTTGCCAACTCCCTGACCTCTACCTAATGACCCAGGGAGGGGAATGACTCGCCAGCCCATCCCTTCTGCAGCAACTGTGGTGGGAAGGACGAGAAACGTAATTAAAATCTCAGGCATCTTTTCCCAAGGGTCATTCCAGCTGAAGAGCCTAAATATCATAAGGGTATGAATGAGCTGCATTTATTATTTTCACCATGGAGACGTCCAAGAAAACTGACCTTTTCAGCTTCAATAAAAACGGATTTTCCTGTAGGTCCTTTGACAACAGCTGTGATCATGAGCTTGGCTAAAACTTAATTTTAAACACCAAAGACCAGGAAAAAGAGATGCCTTCCCAAGGCCTGGGAGAGTTACTGACACCCGTTTGCAATTAGACACTGGGATGGGCAGGCAGCCTGAGCCCTGCTCAGAGAGGCTCACTCACTCCTCCTGGATCCAGATGGCTCAGAAACCCACTCAGCATCAAAGCCACCTATTATTTACGCGTTTGGTTTAACGCATGTAGCACGGGACTCAGAGCAAAGCTGCAGTAGCAGACTGCCCTGGAATTCAGCAGGACTAGGTCCCGGTCTGCTTGGATCCAGCATCCCCCTCCTGTCATGTGACCAGGAGCCCCGGACATCGCATTCTGGCTCCTCTTACCCTAAACACAGCCCAGGGCTGACGCTCCTGCCATGACTTGGCCATACTAGTTGGCAAAAAGCTTGCCAACTTCCTGCCCCACCATTTCTACTAACCATGGTAGCCAATACCCGGAGGAGCAGATGACAGTCAATGGCAGCAGCACTGCCTTGCACTGAAATCAGGTGTTGGACAGTAACAAAACCTGGAGTTCCTGCTAAACACCTGTGCCTGACCCCAGGCATTTTGTCCTCCCTGTCCCAACCCTGCTGAAACCACCTTTGCCGAAATTATGACTGAGAAAATTATGACAGTAAAAGAGATCTGACTTAACCAACTCCATCTTGCTCCTAACCTCCAAGTTGTCCTTGTTCATTCCCGGGCATAGGCCGAACTAACTTTGGGAGGAACATGGTTTACAGTTTAATTTTGAAACAAAGATGATAACAGCCTTTTCCCAAAACAAACCCCCTTCTTGCCTGGGGACTAGACTGCCTTTGCAGGACTAACAAATTAGCCACATAAGATTAGAAATTATGGCGTAGGAGTCACTGTTACAAAACCTGAGATTGGTGCTTTTGCAGATCTTCTGTTCCAGTGCACCAGCTGATGCCACCCAAATCGATAAACCGACTCATCTGCTCTTGTGGCGCCCCACCTAGGAGCTGACTCAGTGCAAGAGGACAGCCTCACCTCCTGATGATTTCATCTTCACCCCAACCAATCAGCACTCCCCACTTTCTGACCCACTACCCACCAAGTTATCCTTAAAAACCCTTTTCCCCCAATTTCTGGGGAGATTGATTTGAGTAACAACTCTGTCTCCTGAGTGGCGTGGCTGGTCTCTTGTCAGTTAAACTCTTTCTTTACTACAGTGCTGTGGTCTTTATTTGTGCAGTGGGCATGAAGAATCTCTCAGGTGGTTACACTGCCACCATGAAAGTGAAGCAATTTAAAAAGGTATAAAACAATAAGGACAAAGACAAATGAGGAGATAGTAGCAACGAGAGATTTCAATGAATTTCGGAAGGCAGAACTTGGAGGAAGGCAATCTTACTAAGCAGAGCAGAGAAAGCATCTGAGGTGCTTTAGAGGAGACTGGTGAGCATGAGCCTGTCAGAGGTGTTTGGACCACAGCAACTCCATCTTGAATAGGGGCTGGATAAAATGAGGCTGAGACCTACTGGGCTGCATTCCCAGATGGTTAAGGCATTCTGAGTCACAGGATGAAATAGGACGTCAGCACAAGATACAGGTTATAAAGACCTTGCTGATAAAACAGGTTGCAGTAAAGAAACCCACCAAAACCAAGATGGAGACGAGAGTGACCTCTGGTTGTCCTCACTGCTACAATCCCACAAGCACCATGACAGTTTACAAATGCCACGGCAACATCTGGAAGTTACCCTCTATGGTCTAGAAAGGGGAGGCATGAATAATCCACCCCTCGTTTAGCATATCATCAAGAAATAACCATAAAAATGGGCAACCAGCAACCCTTGGGGCTGCTCTATCTAGGGAGTAGCCATTCTGTTATTCCTTTACTTTCTTAATAAACTTGCTTTCACTTTACAGACTCATCCTGAGTTCTTTCTCGCACAAGATCCAAGAATGCCCCCTCTCTTGGGGTCTGAATCCAAACCCCTTTCTTGTAACACGCCCATTAACACAGAACCTCAGTCAAATGGTGGGGCTGGATTCTGGAAGCTGGGACTGGGAATGAGAGTTTACGAGAATTAAAAACAAGGGAATTGGATGACATCACAGAAGACTGCAGTTAGAAGCTGCAGGAATCTGTCCCTCCACCCTAACAAGTTTTGATCTGGCAGGGGCTGTCTGAAGCAACTATTTTGGAACTCTACAGTCTAGTTGAACACTTTCAGCATCCAAGTGAAAGCTTGATGGGGAAGCTGGTGAATTTTAATATATTTCCACGTTTGCATACTGGCTACCATCCCCCACCTGCCAGCCCCTCGGCAAACAGCTGTAGGGACAGTGCCTGCATTCCTGGTGTGCCTTGCTGGCGCCAGGGTGGGGAGTAAGGACCTTATCCTCCAAAAATTAGAGTTGTGTGTTTTGACTGCTGATCCTTTTGACCTCTGGGGGACTGGCACAGAGTCCGCCATTGTTTTAGATCACAAGAGCTAGAGCAGCTTTTCTGCTGTGAGGGGATTTAAAGAGACACGACTTCCCTGTTCCCTCCCCTCACCTCAACAATTTTGGGAGCCAAACATTTAAGGAAATCTTTGTCAGGTCATTGACTGACTGCAGAGACAATGGAACAGGAACTTCAAGGACCACATGCAATAAGCAATCACAATTTGTAAAAATAATCTGGAAAAAAATCACAGATGGATGGCTCCATCCTTAACGAGCAAAAATCAACAATCCTTGAGGAGTGTGACAGTTAGAGTTCCAGGATTACCACAATAATAATCAGAATGTCCAGTACTCAACAAAAAAAGTACAAAACATACAAGGAAAGAGGAAAGTATGACCTGTTCACAGGAAAAGAACATTTGACAGAAACCATCCCCGAAGAAGACCAGACATAGGAATTACTAGTCAAAGACATTAAATCAATTATCTTAGACACATTTAATGAGCCAAAAGAAACCATAGATTAAAAAACTAAAGGAAATTGAGAAAATAATGTCTAAAAAATGAGAATATCAATAATGAGAAATTATAAGAAAGGAACCAAACTGGTCTTGGAACTGAAAAATACAATAACTTAAAATGAAAAACTTACTGGAAGCATTCAACAGCAGATTTCAGTAGGCAGAAGAAAGGATCAGCAAACATAAAAATAAGACAATTGAAAGTATCCAGTCTGAGGAACAGAAATAAAAATGAATGAAGGAAAATAAACAGAGCCTGAAGGATTTGTGGGATGTCATCAAGTATAACTATGCATTATAGGAATTACAGAAGAAGAAAGAGAAAGGGGCAGAAAAACATATTTAAAGAAATTGTGGCTAAAAGCTTCCCAAACCTGATGAAAGATATGATATAGATATTCAAGAAGCTCAACAAACTCCAAACTGGATAAACTCAGAGATCCATACTGAGACATATTATACTCAAATTGCCGAAACCCAAAGCAAAGAGAGAATTTTGAAAGCAACAAGGGAGAAGCAATTCATCACGTACAAGTTATCATCAAAAACTTAATAGCTGATTTCTCATTAGAAACCCTGAAGGCCAAAAGGCAGTGGGGTCACATATTAAAGTCCTGAAAAAAAACTCAATCAAAAATTCAACATCTGGCAAAACTATTTTTTAAGAATGAGGGAGAAATTAAGACATTTCAAGAAAAACAAAAGCTGAGGGAGATCATTACAAATAGACCTGCCCTAGAAATGCTAACAGGCTGGAAAACACACACAGACACACACACACACACACACACACACACTAGACAGTAACTTGAAGCTGTAAGAAGAAGTAACACTGGTAAAGGTAACTATATAGATAAATATAAAAGCCAATATTATTTTTCCTTGGTTTGTAACTTCCTTTGGTTTGGATTGGTTTTGGTTTATACGTTTGGTTTGGTTTGTAACTTCTCCCTTTTTCCTACCTGATTTAAGAAACTAATGCATACAACAATAATTGTAAGTCTATGTTAATGGGCACATAAGGTATAAAATGTAATCTGTGACAATAATAATGTAAAGAGGAGGGATGAAGATGCATAGGAACAGAGTATTTATATTCTATTGAAACTATTATCTAAATTTAATTGTTATAAGTTTAAGATGTTATTTGTAATCTCCAAGGTAACCACTAAGAGAATAACCTAATAACATAAACATATATGGAAAAGGAAAGAAAAATGGAATCAAAATGATACACTACAAAAAAAATCAATTAAAATTTTAAAAAGGCAGCAATGAGGGAATTAAACAACAAAAATCATATAAGACATACAGAAAACAAATAGCTAAATGGCAGAAGTAAATCCTTCTTTATCCAGAATATATAAAAACTCCTGCAAATGGACAACACAACAACGAAAATCCCCAAACAACTCAATTTTAAAAATGGGCAAAGAATTTGAATAGAAGTCTCTTCAAAAAAGATATACAAATGGCCAATACAAGATGATTGGCTAATATCATTAGTTACATGGTTCAGCGTCCAAGAGTCCAGTGTGCTTAATATCATTAGTCATTGGAGAAATGCAAATCAAAACCACAATGAGATGTCACCTAACACCAATTAGAATAGCTATAATTTGCAAAAAAAAAAAAAAAAAAAAGTTTAAAAGCCCACCAGAAAATAACAAATGTTGATGAGGATGTAGAGAAATTGAAGACCTTGTTCATGGCTAGTGGGAATGTAAAATGGTGACGCCCCAGTGGAAAACAGTTTGGTGGCTCTTCAAAAAGTTGAACATAGAATTATTATGTGATCCAGCAATTCTGCTCCTAGGTATATATCCAAAATATTGAAAAACAGGGATGAAAATAGATACTTGTACACCCATAATCAGAGTGTCACTGGTGAAGGGTGTTCAGGTTCTTGGCATTTTGAACAAAGAATTGGACAAAATGCAGAAACAAAGCAATGAAAGAATGAAGCAATGAAAGCAGAGATTTATTGAAATAAAAGTACACTCCACAGAGTGGGAGCAGGCTCGAGCAAGCAGTTCAAGACCCCCCTTGCAGAATTTTCTGGGGTTTAAATACCCTCTAGAGGTTTTTTCATTGGTTACTTGGTTTACACCCTAGGTAAATAAAGTAGTGGTCTGCAACCAGTCTAATTGGTTGCAGAAGGTGGCCAACCAGAGGCCGAGTGAGGTTACAAAGTTACACATGAAGACTTGGTCTGTGACCAGTCTGATTGGTTGTGAGAGGGGACCAATCAGAGGTACTTTCATTTTTCATCTGCAATGCAGAAAAGGGGTCGGGAGTTGCAACGGGAGTAGCCACTGATCCTTTTGTTACTTAAAGGTGGGGTTTTCCTCTTGATTCAGTTCTAGGAAGTCAGCATGGATCAGCCTAAGGTTCTCTGCCTCCAGACTCTATTCTCCTGCCTCAATAGCTGCATTTTTCAAAATAGCCAAAAAGGTGTAAACAACCCAAGTGTCCATTAATGGATGAATACATTTTAAAAAATGTGAGATATATATATATATATCTGCAATGGAGTGTTATTCAGCCCCAAGATGTACTGAAATTCTGACCCATGCTACAACATGGAAAAACCTTGAAAACACTATGCTAAGGAAAAGAAGCCAGACATAAAAGGGAAAACATTGTATAATTCCACTTGTATGAAGTATCTAGAATGGCCAAATAAATACAGACAGAAAGTAGAATAGAGGTTCCCGGGGGCTGGGGCAGGAAGGTATGGGGTGTTATTTCTTAATAGGTACAGAGTTTCTGTTTAGGATGATGAAAAATTTCTGGAAGTAGATAGTGGTAATGGTTACAAAACATTGTGAATGTATATAGTGCCACTGAATTGTACACCTAAAAAGGGTTAAAACTGGCAAATTTTATGTCACATATATTTTACCAAAAATTTTCAAAACCAGAGGAATTGGTGAAAAAGCTGTAAATTGAGCTTCTGAAACGCCAGAGTCTCTCTCCTTGCTCTATATCTGGGAGATGAGAGGCTGGAGTTTCATTTTATTAGGAAATTGAACCAAGGAGTTGAATTTTAGGGCATCAGGCATAAGAGATGTCTGGGGAACAGTGAGGATTGCTAGGCCTCCTTCACTTGCCAGATATGGCATTTCCGCAGTCACATACCACCCACCCACCACCACCCACCCCCACACACACCACAGCACATTCCACACACCATGCAAACACACTCCATGTTCCTGGCTAGAATATCAGCAGGTTCTTTCTGGAATAACTGGGCTGTCACCGAGAGAAGAACCCCACACATTGCATGTGTAGTCTGTCCAGTGAAAAGACCAGCCTGTTGCTTGTTCAGCCTCCCAGGAGTCCAGAAAGAGAAGAAATGTAGAAGGCTCAGTCTGCCTGGTCAACAGCAGTCCACAAAAGACAACAGAAAAAACAAATGGGAGGAAATTGTAAAGATACTATAAGACAGTTTCCCATGGTTGAGGGACATAATTCTCTTCAGTTAAAAAGCCCACCAATTGTCCAGCATAAGAAATGAAGTAAGTTTACTTCAGAGTTCATCAAGGTCAATTTTTAAGTGACAGAGATAGGAAGAACTAAACGCTTTCAATAAGAAAAAAAGCATAGAGCCTGTGATGTGCCCCTCTGATACCCCTTCAGGAAAACGTGTGTTGTTCCAGATCTCAGCCTTTCAGGGGTCTCTACATGTTGCAGAGAGGCACCTCCCCCCAGGTCATGCCTAGGTGATCCATATCCAATGGTTGTTAGATGTCGGAGCAGAAAGGTGAGGATATCTTGGTTCAGTTCAGGACCCTCTGAAAAGTTGTTCCTGCTCCAGAGCTCCCCTGGGGTCAAGGAAGGCTATCTCCAGCCTGCAATGCAGTACAACTTCTCCTTCTGCCTAAACCTGCCTCCTTTCTCTCTCTTTTATAAATGTTAACCACAGGAGAATCTTTAGTAAACATACTGCATGCTAAGTCTGCTTCCAAGGGAGCCCAGCCTGTAACAGATGTCATACACAGAACTGGGAATTAGAATGGCATCTGACTCCTCAACAACAACACTAAAAACTAGAACACAATGGAGCAATGCTTTTAAAATTCTGAGGGAAAAATATTTTCAAGCTAAAATTCTGTACCCAGCTAAACTATCAATCAAGAATCAGCAGAATAAAGGCATTCTCAGACCTTCAAGTACTAAAAATATTTACTTTCCAAATACCCTTAGGGAGCTGAAGAATAGGGAATTGAAGAACATGCTCCAGGAAAATGAAAAAGAACAAAAAATGGTGTCATGAGACCAGGAAAAAGAAGATCCCACACAGGAGAAAAGTGAAGCCTACTCATAAGGTGGAAGCTTCACAGCAGACTGCAGCAAGAGGTAGAAGGTTCCAGGAGGGAAATCCTCAGGAGTGAAACAGAGCTAATGGGTTAGAGCAGAAGCTCCCAATTTTTCTTGGTCCATGACTTCCTTGATGTCTTAGTAATTTTTGTAGAGATGGGGTCTCACTACAAAATGTTGTCCAGGCTGGTCTTCAACTCCTGGCCTCAAGCAGTCCTCCCATCTTGGCCTCCCAAAGTGCTGGGATTACAGGCATGAGCCATTGCACCTGGCTAGTTATTTTTATTTTTTGTAGTGACAGGATCTCGTCATGTTGCCCAGGCTGGCCTCGAACTCCTGGCCTCAAGTGATCCTCCCACCTCAGCCTCCCAAAGCGCTGGGATTACAGGCATGAGCCACCACACCTGGCCTGATAGTTTAGTAATTTTTGTATTGCTGTCTTCAGGCTAAAAGAAATATCTAACAGTTCTGTTTATTAAATATTTAGATCCAAACAACTTAATAAATATTTATGCCCTAACAGCTTAGTAGCCATTAAAAAATATTATGCACAAATGGAAAGAAAAATAATACTTTTATTTTTATTTTATTCTTACATAACCACAATTACTTTCTGATGGGATGTGTGTGCCTGTTGGACACTGCAGTTTCTCAAACCTTTGCATCAGATTGTGCACCTCTAGCTTCATTTTCTGTTTCACTATGACATTTGCCCAATACTCACTTGTTA